>NC_065579.1:132432747-133682747 GCF_024542745.1 Macaca thibetana thibetana | reverse complement strand
AGGAGAGCTATAAGGGAAACAAGATGTAAATCACTCTGATGATTAGAGAGAAGAACACAGGGAAGAGGAAATCCATGGGCTCATTACAGCAGGATGACCCAGAAGTCAACTCTTGCCCTTTCAATAATATGTGATTCTGAGAAAGTGACCCTGAGGGTAAAATATTGTGATATAAAACTAAGAAGAGAATTATTGATTTAAAAATATTTTTGGAAAAGAAGTAAATCACTTTCTACATGAAATGGAACAGAATAAAATAGCTGTAATGTTGATAAATATTCCATCATAAACTTATGGATAATGCACAACCACTTGGAAAGCAGCCTCAAGTGACTGTCAAGGGCTAATACTATGTTAAGTGAGGAGGGAAGATAAAGGCCTCTTCCCTGAAGTGGTTGCTAGCTTAAGGAACATGACCAGCACATGTGAAAAACTGGCCCAGCAGTGAGCTAGAGAAGTGAGAATTCTGAATTGGAGATGTCTGTAATGCTAAATAACCTAGTATTCTATGAATTATCCCTGTGATAAGACCAAACACCAAGCAATTAAATGGGGTGGGCACACCTGAGAGCAAAGAGATTATTGATTAACTTCATAGTCAGGAGGATGAAGGGTAAGAAGTTAGTCTCCAGACACTGAAGGGTCCTATAGGTATTCAAAGATGCAGACAGATGTGTTCAAGGCTTCTCTCTGGATCAACTTTGAAAAAAAAAAAAGAAAGGCTGTGAAAATGTTTTAATGATGGCATGCATTTGCATATGAAGACACATGCATTTTATAATCAGCAGCGTTACTCATTCAAGTTTGCACTTAGTCACTGGGAACTAGGAAAAAAGTATTAATTTATGTAAAATATTTACTGAGATATACTCTTTGAGTTGAACTCAATTGGATTGCATTCTCTTGGGTTATCTAGCAATTAGGGCAATAGGTTAAATGAAATAAATGCTTTTCTATAGTCTATTAAACTTCCTCACTCAGGGAAAAACCTGGGCAGGGCTGCTAGACCCAGAGAGTGCAAATACAAAATACAGCATGGGATATATAACTTGAATATAGAAATATCATTCTTGTGGGATTAGCACCCAGAAAAAAAAATAGGTTTTTGCTTGGTGACAAGGCAGAAATGGTCAATTCTAGAGTCTGCTTCTGTTGGAATAAAAGCAATTATTGATAGATGCCTTTCTGTCCCCCTTGTTTAGGAAGAACTGTATTGTATACTGTTTTATACACTGAAGATATAGTGGGGAACAAACCAGAAAACACCTGCTCTCACAGAGCCTTCATTCTAGCAAACATATATAACATTAGATTCGGTACTAATTAGTGCTGCAAGGCTGAAACGTGGTAGGGGATAGAAAGAGTGCAGGAGTGTTGGCAGGAGATGGAGAAAATTTTCATTCCGGTTTATGAAAGTTGCGTGACCTGTTGCAAGTTGTTTCCCTTCTGCAGGCCTTGTGTTTTTCATTTGTCAAATCTGAGAGACAAGCTAGCTTAAAATTCCTATGACTCCTTTCTTCTGTTCTGCAGGAACCCTTAAGTCAGATGTAAAGGACCAGGCTACTTTATGGTGGAGGGAAGCCAACGGCATTTTGCTATTTTATACTTTAAATTTCATAAGCCAAGTTACTCTTGTACTGTGGTGTGCAAGGTTTCTTTCTTAGTTTCAGATAAAAAAAAAAAAAAAAAACACAAACCAAAATTCCTAACTAGACTGCTGGGCCCAACTTTGGTCAAGTGTTATACCTGGAGTCATTACTGTGTTCAGGGGAAAGGGACACCATGATTAGCTTGGTGTTTGATTATGAAGAGTATCTGTGGAGGGGAAGGTCTTGGGGAGCCTCTATGATGGGAAAATTGATTTTTGGCCCTGGGTTTAATTTGATATTAAGGCAGTTCCCCTCCGGAAATGGTGTGATGTTACAAGAAGAAGAGGCTAAGGGATGCTTCAGACTGACAGGGTTCGTATCTGTAATCAACAGAGGCTGATTCTGGCTGCTTAAGCATGAAAGTTTACTAAATTAATGTTGGGAAACACACAGATTTGTTGAGATTTGTTGTGAAGGCTAGGAGCCAGGTTTAAAGCTGAGCCCCAAATCACATCATAGAACTGACCTGAAGAGAAAATTGCTGCCACCACCACTAAATCTTGGACTGCTGCTAAAGTTTGTACTGCTGCTATTTTCTCACCATAAATGTGGTTTTTCTGTAACTTACTGCTGCCAGGAGGGTAGGAGCAGTCCCTTATCTCCTTCCTTTTGCTTCAAAGCTCCTACATCACTGTTTGACATGAGAACATCACATGCCTAAAGGAGCTGGGAAAAACAAGTACCTAGCAGTTTCCATTCCTATGAAGGAGGAATTTTTGCTCCCCTTCCCTCATTAGGACTCATTAAGTGGAGATTCCTCAAACATGGAAAGAGTTTCTGAATCTAGGCAGCAAATATCTACCATACCTGTTTCACATCATTAATACCACAGGGCTTCCTTCCTCTGTACATGAACCCAAGCACAGTGCCTTACTTGGCATAGGCACTGGCCTGCAGGGGTGAGACACTCAGCCCTCCATCACAAAAGCATGCCTCATGTCAGGAGCTATAGAAAGAAGGTTGATGTCTCAACAAGATGATAGGTCCCTAATGTCTTCCTCAGCAAACCCTGTGCACCCCTTTGAATGAATGTCACCTGTGTTCCTTTCAAATTGCCTTTTTGAAGTCTGCCAACATAACACTAAAAGGTACATCTCCTTTCTCTGCTGAGCCTCAGCAGTTTTCCCTTACCTGAGTTTACAATGACCTCCTTCCTTGCTGACCATATGACAATTTTCAGAGAGGGTCTTACTTCAAGTTGCAGTCATATATCAAAAAAAGCTGTAATTTTGATGTATTCTGGAACTGGGATGTAGTGGTTGACCAGATATTGGCTGGTGAGCATCCTCATTTTTCTTTCCTACAATGCAGTTCTTAGAAAATTCTTATTTAAAAATTCTCAGTCTATGGACCTGTTTTCCTCAGCAGAGGGCACACAGTAGGCAATCAAGAAATATTTTTTTGAATAGATGAATGAGGCAGTGTGGAGGCCTCAAAAGAGCCCAGGTTTGGGGGACAGATCGACTGGGAGGTTGAATTCTGTTTCAGATACTTCATAGCTGTGTGACCTTTGATAACTCACTTAATGGCAATGAAAATCATTGATTCATCTATAAAACAAAGATAATAGTCCCCAGCTTGGAGGTTTGTGGCAAAGATCAGATGAAATAATGTATGCAAAGTGACTGGAACATAGTTGGTGCCCAATAAGTGTTAACTATCTTATTATTCGTGCTGGAGTGGTAATTCTTTAAATGTTAAGTGAATAAATGAAACATTAATGAAATTCCACTGATGGGTGGAGCTTCCTAGTGGGTTCCTGGTGAGGTTATGTTCCCCAGGATTAGAGTTACTTTATGTGATGGTTGTGAACGAGAATAAAAACACTTTAATTCATACCCAGAATCCACCATCATGCCTTTCTCCATGCCATCAGTTCTTTCTGGAGTAGCTCTGCCCCACTTCTTGGATACCTCCACACATTCTACCACATGTAGCTCAGGAGTCACTTCCTCCTCTGAGAAACCTTTCTGGACTTCTCAGTCTAGGTTTGGTGCTGTGCCATTCCATTTAATTCTGCTGTAGTCCATGTTACAGTGCTCAACTAGACTTGGGTCACTAGCCCCAACAGCCCGACTCTTTGCAAGTCGAAGGAATGAATGGGTGGATTGTTGTCCAAAGTAGGCAACAATAATTTCTATACAATCATTTTTGCTGAGTGTAACATACAGAAATGGAATATGTTTTACAATAACTATACAAAGAAGGTGAATGGTAATGTAGTTATGTTGAAATAAGGAAATAACACTAGTTTTTAACTGAAATTCATAGGCAAAAAGTGAAAATGAAAATGGTAAATAAGAAAGTTAATATTTTTTAGGGCTTGAATATATTTTTTATTTATAGGGAATTCTTCTGCCAATGAACAGTGGAAAAACTGGAAATACAGTAAAAAAAAAAATCTACAAGGCACGGCATTGTGGCTCACACCTGTAATCACAGCACTTTGGGAAGCCAACATGGGAGGATTGCTTGAGGCCAGGCATTCAAGACCAGCCTGGGCAACACAGCAAGATCCTGACTCTACAAAAAATAAAAATAAAAAATTAGATCAGCATAGTGGCACATGCCTGTAGTCCTAGCTACTTGGGAGGTTGAGGTGGCAGTGCTGCTGATTCCAGGAGTTCGAGGCTTCAGTCAGCTGTGATTGCTTACTGCATTCCAGTCTGGGCAACAGAGTTAGATCCTGTCTCTAAAAAAGCAAAAAAAGAAAATCCTCAAGTAACTGATCAAATATATGTTTCTGCTCAAACAACTTTAAAAAATTTTATTGTATGTATTTAAGGTGTACAACATGATATTTTGATAAATGTATCTATTAAACTTTTTGAGGATAAAGTGATTGTAGTTGCAACTCTGCAGGGTTCTGAGAGCTTGCTTGCAGTTCTCAGAAGAATAGGGCTTGGTTCAGGACCAGGCTTTTTGCTTAGCTTATGCTAAACAACTAGCTTTTATTGTGTTGAGTGGAGACTGCAAGGTGATAGGATTTCAAATATCTGTGCCAGGGAGAGAGACTAGGGATGTATAAGGGATTCTAAAAATGTTTTCTTCTGTCTATCCATGAGTCCATCAGTAACAATGATATTACTCAATAGTGCTGTTGGAGTTAAGTGTCTGGGGTTTTGTTTGAGAGGTGGGGCTGGGTGCAGAAGGTGGGCTGAATTAGTGGCTGTTACTAGCCTCAGGATGGCCTTGGGCTGCATGAAGCATTGGTCCAGCCAAGTGTAGACAGTTTGATTTATAGAAGTAGAAGTTATTTGTATTGAAGCTCGTGTATGAGATAAGTTACGGAGCTGATCCACATACTGTCACTTCTGTTTTAGAAACCACACTGGGCCGGGCATGGTCGCTCATGCTTGTAATCCCAGCACTGTGGGAGGCCGAGAGGGGCAGATTGCTTGAGCCCAGGAGTGTGAGACCAACCTACACACCATGATGAGACACCACAAAAAGAAAAAAACAAAAAACAAAAAACAAAACCCGGGTGTTGGGGCATGTGCCTGTAGTCCTAGCTACTCGGGAGGCTGAGGTGGGAGGATTGCTTCAGCCTGGGAGGTGGAGGTTGCAGTGAGCTGAGATTGCACCACTGCTCTCCAGCCTGGGCAACAGAGTGAGACCCTGTTTCAAAAAACAAACAAACAAACAAACAAACAAACAAACAAAAAACCAGACTGCTCTTCTAGACTGTTCAGAAAGTGACTTCTTGAATAAATCCTTTCCTATCTCTCACTGCTTTGTGCCAGGCAAATTTCTAAGTTCATTTCAAACATTACAATTTTTACAGTTCTGTGTTATTTGTACTGCTCCCTTCCCCAGTATAGTGCTCCTGTATGCTCCTAATCTTCATTCACCTTTGTGGCTCATAGTCATATTGGGAATATTGGTTATTTAGATATTGAGGTTGGATTATGAATGCTTGTATTTTCATCATATTAATTCTTGAACTGAATTAGGGAACAAAGGTCATTGTTTCTCATTAGTAGGATTTCAGAAACCATCCAGCGAGTAGAGGAGAATTTTGAGTTGATAGAAATAGCTATTTACCATGCTTACATGGGAAGGTCAGTTATGCCTGGAGTTGTCTAATCTGTCCTAGTGTGTCTTTTCGCTGTGTCAAGCTTGTCCAACCCATGGCCCACAGTCTGCATGTAGCCTGAATTGGCTTTGAATGTGGCCCAACACAAATTCATTAACTTTCTTAAAACATTATGAGATTTTTTGTAGTTCATCAGCTATCATTAGCATATTTTATGTGTGGCCCAAATCAATTCTTCTTCCAGTGTGGCCTAGGGAATCCAAAAGATTTGACACCCCTGCTCTGTGTACTTGTGTGTGTGTATATATATATAGTGTGTATGTATATTTATATTTTTCTTCTTCCCTGTAGGGAGAAGCACCCCAGACTAGCAGCAGCACTCCATATTTACATGTATAAATATCTATATTTTAATGTTTATTATACATTGATATATGTATTTATATTCATTATATATTTCTTTATATGTGTTTAAATATATATTTGCGTGTGTGTGTGTATGTGTGTGTATACAGTTAAGTCTTTGCTTGTCCTCTGTTGCATGAAACCCCCAGACAGACTATGCTATACTGTTTCTTGAGAACAGTGATTCTAAAAGATGAGACCCCAGCAGATGTTTATCCTCTGTTGAAGTGTGATGAAGCAGGCTGTACATTGGACTTCAGGTGTGAAGGCCATTTGTCCCCTTGGTGTTCCAGAGGAGATACTCTGTCACTTTTGAAGAGAGCAGAAAGAGTTTGTTGGCTGTTTGGGGGCACAGGGAGACAGCTAAAGCCTGTGGAACCTGGTAATATCAGGGGTCTCCTATTCAAGTCCTATCTGGTTGCTACCTCCCTGAGCTCCGAAGAACAGAAGAGATGGAGCTCCTTTTGTCTGGGGCAGCCATATACTCCTCAGCCCAGCTATGATGATTCAAAAGCATGCCCAAACTTCCCAGTGCATGTTTTCATAGTGGTATCACTGTTGCTTCTTTTTCTTATTAAGAGTAAAGTTGAAGCCCGGCATAGTGGCTCATGCCTATAATTACAGCACTTTAGGAGGATGAGGTGGGAGAATTACTTGAGCCCAGGAGTTTGAGACTAGCTTGGGCAACATAGCGAGACCCTGCCTCTACAACTTTTTTTTTTTTTTTTTTTTTTGAGGTGGATTCTCACTCTATTGCCCAGGCTGGAGTGCAGTGGCGCAATCTCAGCTCACTGCAACCTCTACTCACTGCAACCTCCGCCTCCCCGGTTCAAGCAATTATCCTGCCTTAGCCTCCCGAGTAGCTAGAACTACAGGCACACGCCACAACACCTGGCTAATTTTTTGTATTTTAGTAGAGATGGAATTTCACTGTGTTGCCCAGGCTGGTCACAAACTCCTGAGCTTAGGCAGTCCACCCGACTCGGCCTCCCAAAGTGCTGGGATTATAGGCATGAGTCACTGTGCCCAGTCTACAATTTTTTTTTTTTTAAATTAGCTAGGATGGTGGCACACCCCTGCAGTCTCAGCTACTTGAGTGGCTGAGGCAAGACAATTGGTTGAGCCCAGGAGATCAAGGCTGCAGTGAACTGTGATCGTGCCAGTACACTCCAGCCTGGGAGACAGAGTGAGACCTTGACCCCCATCCCCCCAAAAAATAAATAAAAATAAAGTTGAGATAATTATTATAACGATTACTAATCTTAAGGTATTTGTTTAGCAGCAGAATTCACTAAAGTTTTTTTCTTCATATTTAAACCTATAAATCAGTAAACCAAATCTGCAGAGGCTAAAATTTAAATATGGAAGATATGCAAGTGAAATCCACTGTTATAAATATGTACCCATTGAAGTGATGCATTTCTTATAACAAGTAAATCAGTGGCTCAGACATGGCATCAACTGAAACAAGCAGAACTTCATTGGCCCCTATTCATCACCACTCTGCTTTACCTCTAGGCACCAAGTAGGACTGCACGTCCACAGGCCAGGGAGCAAGCCCGTATGTAGGAAACTCCCAGTCTTCCTCATCCCAAATTGCAATATCAGTGAATTTTCAAGATAGTAGTATATGGACATAGATTTTAATTGTGCCAAGTGGGGACAGTTGCATCCTGTGTGGGGATTATCTATAGTACATGCAAAATTTTGGAAGGACAGATATATCGGCACAGTCTGAAGAAGAAATTCCTAATTACGTGGTTCAAAGAGGAACATGTTGCCTCCAGAAGTCATTAGCTTCCTATTATGGTGATTGTCTCATTATGTTGGCTCAGTGACCACGTGGGGATGTGGTAGAGATGTTGCAAGCATTGAGTAGATTGAGTAGGGCTGGGCTAGGTGTACTGGCATTGAATCCCAAGGTGAATAAGGTTTTGAAGAGTATGTTTTAGGATAAAATGGTGTGTAGTCAGAATTACTTTTGAAAAATCCCTCAAGAAGACTCCATTATGGGGCTATAAATGCTCTCAGCAGGTTCAGTGATTCTCCTTTCCCTTCCAGGCTGGATATGATTGCTGTTACTTTATTTGAACACCAGATGAAGTAGTTCATGAGCCCTATAGTAAGAAAGTAATATGGCAGCTTTAAACACTACAAGAAGAACTCCTCTCTGTAGGGCAGAACGCTCATGTGAGGAAAGTTCCAGAGAGTTGCAGAGCTCCTGAGGAACTCCAGAGAATCCAGAGTTAGGAACTGTGAATTGTTGTTGAAACGTGAGATTTCACTCCTTAACTTCCGGTCTCTCTCTTGCACCAGGGCATAAGTTCAACTAAATGGGATGGTAGGTTAATGTCCTATGCTCTTGAAATTGTTAAGTTTTTTCTCTTTCCCTTTCTCTTTTTGAACTTACAGCATGTAGAATCGAATTTGGGTAAGTAAATGCACAGTTGGTATGACCCCTGTGTAAAGGTCCTTCCAAATGTGAGATTTGGTGATTTCTGCCTTATGGATCTATAGAGATCTAGTTTAAGAAGTTGCTAATGTTTTTAGGCCAGGATTAGTAAACTGTGTTCTGGTCTGTGGATCAGATGTGGTCCATTGACTGTTTTTGTAAAGAAAATTTCACTGGAACATAGCCATGACCATTTACTTGTATACTGCAGCTGCTTTTGAACTACAATGTCAGAGATGAGTTGTAGTAACAAGGAGTGTATAGCTTGCAAGGGCTAAAATATTTATTATCCTGTCCATCACAGGAAACTTTGCTCATCTCTGCACTAACCCTTTTGTGTGGGAGGGGTGGGGAGGGGAATAAGAAAATATCCACTAGCGCATATGGACATAAAATGACTTCTTGTGAGGTAGGAGTTTTCTAGGTGATTCTGGGGAAATAGCTCATCTACTGAAGCACTTTGACCCAGAAGATTACTATTGCTTGTTTTCCATCTACTAAACTGAAGCAAATAACTTCTATAAAACAATCCTTGAAACGCTACATGTAACTATATCAAATCTACCAGTAAAAAATCAACCCCCATCTCTTGGGTGAGAAATTCTGCAAATGGTTATGGCTTATGAGAAAGATATTTATCTTATCCCTTGTCTCAACAGCAGCTTTTCTTTGCCTGATTAGCTAGGGTGAAATTTAATTCTGCATTCAAAGATTTCAGATTAGATTAAAAGAAATGTTTGTTCAAAGGAGTGGGTAGGAGCTACACCTATGTGCGGAAATGCTGATATTCAACATTGTGATTAAACTTAGTTAAAAAATGCTTCATTTTTTAAAAATGTGCCAAAGGAGGCTTATATTTCATGCAACCTCAATTTCCCTGAATAGAGCTAAATGAGATTTCCTAGCATAGTGCAGAGCTACTTATCTTCAGGTGGGAAAAAAAAAAAAAGGATCATTAGCTGATTCCTGCTGAGCCATCATATTTAGAAGGCCTAATGGTTAGCTGACTAAAGATCAGGGAAGGGGAAATTATTGCTTATTATAGGACTGTTTCCATCTCCGATTGATATGTTCATTCTGCTGGATTAGGTATACAGGAAAAGAGGGTGGTGGTGGTAGGTAGTTCTTTTTATCTGCATCCTGTATCATGACTGTTATAAGGAAGCATCTGGTTCTGTACAGCAATAAGTTAGTCACTGTATGTGGCAATAGTTTATTTTCTAAAATAATTTTTATGTAGGCGTGGCACATAGCTTTTGTCATTTTCAGAATGGCTAGAAAAAGACCATAAATTCTGTCAAACAGCTTTTTAGGCGAGGCATTTATTATCTCGGCTCTGGTACCAAGCAGCTGCTAGCAGAGTTAAGAACTTTCCCTTTTCTAAGATTCAGATTTCTCACCTATAAAAAAATGAAAGATTAGGTAGATGATTTATGTGGGTCTTGATTTTTGATCAAGAAATTCCAAAGGTCTTGGTGCTATCTATAACTACAAAGTTTTTGTTCTACTTTTTCATATGCTGACAGTGTTGATTTCATGTGGAAGGTTGGAAAATACTACAGACTTCTCCATTCACCTTTCCCCCCTCGCCTCTCTCTACTGGAGGCTTCATCACTCTCCATTTTTTTTTAGACTGTGGCTCCCTCTTTTTCCTTTACCTCCATAGTCTCTGAAAGCTCCCCATTTTTGTGCTGCTCCCTCTTCTGTTCTTACCATCTCCCTTCATTTCTGCATGTTTTAATCATTGCCTTCCCTCTCTGCCTTGTTTCCTTCCCTCTTTTATCCACCCCTCTTTTCCCCAGGTTTTCTTTGAAATCCTCCCAGAACACATGTATGGTTCTTTTCTCTCAGCCGTAATGAAGTTCTTAGGTGAAATGCTTTGCTGGTGGTTTTGGGCAGAATGCTAAGTGTGCTAAAGATCTGTGAAGGTCAGGTACTTGTCTGCTGGGATAAATGGGGCTTCACAGTGAGGCCAAGTCGACACAACAGGGAGACCCAGTGGATTTTCCCTCTCTCTTAGCCCATGGTGAAATCAATCATAATATGCCGCCCTGAAAATTGAACTCAGGGAATTGGAATTGCTGAGGTTCTTTGTAACAGGGCCTAAAGCTGTAGAAGCGGGGAAGAGGAAGAGATGAATGGGGCTGGGCAGCCTTTTAACAGAAGTATCTTAAAATACTTATCCCCTGCCGATTCATGTTTATCCTTTGCCTCAATTGTCTTGAATACAAAACAACAATCAACCATTCATCATGAAACCCAAAGCACTCAAAATTCCTGGATTGAGTTTTGAATATGTTTTCCATCAATCTTTGATGCAGACATGAAAAGTCAAAGGAGGCTTATGGCAAAAATTGACCATGAACTTCATATCTATTACGAGTCAACCCTGCATTATGCACAGAGACAAAAGTAATGTATGTATCGATTGAGAAGGCATTGTAATTGCTTATTGCTGAAGGGAGGTCCTGTAGGAGAAGAAAGCAGTTTTGGTCTGGCCAGAACAAAAGGGACAAGATATGAATTGCAGAGAGGTAGGATTTAGCAGAGTATAAAGAAATAATTTCTAATAAGTAGATCTTTCCCACAAAGTAATGGGTTCTCTGAGTTCGTAGTTCAAGAGCTGGAAGAAAGTTTGCTAGAGATTTATTCATTCAGTCAGCAAATATTTACTGGGTACCCACCTAATGTCAAACACTCTGCTAGATTCTGGCACTCAGCAATGAACAGAGATGTCTGTAGGATTCAGATATTACTTGCTTGACTGTAAGAGTCAGCTTTTTTTGTTGTTGTTGTTTTGTTTTGTTTTGTTTTGAGATAGAGTTTCACACTGTTGCCCAGGCTAGAGTGCAATGACACGATCTCCGCTCACTGCAAACTCCACCTCCTGAGTTCATGCCATTCTCCTGCCTCAGCCTCCCAGGTAGCTGGGACTACAGGGGCCCGCCAACGCACCTGGCTAATTTTTTGTATTTTTAGTAGAGCTGGGGTTTCATTGTTAGCCAGGATGATCTCGATCTCCTGAGCTCGTGATCCACCAGCCTCAGTCTTCCAAAGTGCTGGATTACAGGTGTGAGCCACCGCACCCGGCTGAGATGGCTTTTAAGATCCCTCATACTGTAAGAATAATTCTGTGGTTTGTTCAGCTTTTAGGAATTTGGATTTTAATTAGCTAAAAGTAAATGAAGCTATCACACATGAATTATCTGTTTATCAAGAATCAAAATAAAACTTACTTATAACTGAAATTACGCTAAACCTAATGGTAAGAAAAACTCATCTCTGTAGATTTTACATACAGTACAGTAATCATTCTGAATATTAGTTACAAGTCTCAGAAAAAAGCAAGTTCTTTGTGTTTTGGAGTGGGTTGGATTATGAACAAACAGGCATTAACCTTTCTCATTAGTTTTTTCTTAAAGTCTAATATTGAAATGCATTTGTATTCCTAATAATAAGGCATGTATGAGAAACTGAAAAGAAAGGAAAATTTGTTGCTGAAAAGAAAGGAAAATTTATCTCTTCTTTTTTGTTTTGTCTTCTCCTAAATCCAGAATCTTCTCTAACTTGCTTCAAAGATTAGTGATGCTGTCAGGGTCCAAAGCGCCCATGCTTCACATTGTTTTCTACCTTCCTCTACCTTCCCAAAGTATCTCAAGCTTGCCAAATCGTATATTTATATCACCTCTCTTCTCATCTGCCACATGCTTATTCTTTTCTTTGGCCTTGCTTCCCAAACTACCAATATAAGAAGAAAGTGGGCCAAGTGCTGTGGCTCATTCCTATAATTCCAGCACTTTTGGAGACCGAGGTGGGAGCATTGCTAGAGCCCAGGAGTTGGAGACCAGCCTGGGACACATAGTGAGAGCCCGTCTCTACAAAAAAATAAAAAAAATTAGCCAGGTATGGTGGTGCCTACTTGTGGTCCTAGATTGCTTGAGCCCAGGAGGTAGATGCTGCAGTGAGCTGAGATTGGGCCATTGCTCTCCAGCATGGGTGACAGAGCAAGACCCTGTGTCAAACAAAAACAAAAACACAAAACAAAAAAAAGAGAGAGAGAGAGAAGACAGTGGTCACTTTAAGGAGGCACTATGGCCTGGTGCAGTGCTTCTCTAACTTTATCATGCATGCATATCACTGTGGCTCTTGTTAGAATGTGCATTAAGATTCAGCAGAACTGGATTGGAGCCTGAAATTCCACATTTCTAACTAGCTCCCAGATGATGCTACTACTACTGCTCTGTGAATCCAAATTTCAATAGTGAGGGCTTGATGGATTAGGAATTAGGAGCCATCTCACTTGGCTTTTTGACCTTGGGAAAATTACCTAACTCCCTTGGCCTAGTTTTATATAAGAATGAAAGAGATAAATAAATTCCCCCTTTCTCTGTACGTTCTCAAATCTAAGATTCAACTAGTCTACATCCACAGAAAATGGGTTTTTAGTTCACAGAGAGGGCTCATGAATATCATTTGATTACATTTTATGTCAAAATAATAATAATGTCAAAATAAATGATGACTTTCATTCAGGCCCATTGGAATATCAAGAGTGAACTCCTTGTTCAGATGTAATTGCTACTGTTCTTGCTTGAAATCCTACTTTCTGACCACCTCATTATGTTCCTTAGGAAAAAAGACAACTCACTTCTTGCAAGATACTCTTGACAATCTTGTAGTGAGGGTTACCTGGGAAAAGTTACTGCTATGCAACCTGACTTATCCCTGGTACACTTTGGGGAGAAATTTGTGCCAACTTTTCTGCACTGGTCTGTTCTTGAATCTGGCACTTAGCATCTCTCTAAATTTAATGGGCATTTTCTGTTTTAATGAACATCTAACTGTGTAAATATAGATGTTGTTTGTTCAGCACTTTTCCCAGCAGTATTTTCCAGGGATAATTTGCCTGCAGTAAACTCCCGAGGCAAACATGCTTCCCCTCTACCAGCCTTGCACAAATAGCTGATCGAGGCTCAGGGACATAAATAACCTCTTTGCAGAGAGACACTTACCTCCAGAGAGTCCCAGACTTTGTCAGAGTCTTCTTTGTCTTGGAGGTGACTGCCTTTCACATTTCTATTGATTGAGTCTCTGAGTTCTTCTTGGGACTTAATATTGGAAAATACTACCTTCTCTATTTTAGGATTCTGGATCCTTTTGGAGCTAGAAAGTCTTTGAGATGAACATTCTAGTAGCTCTTAACCTGGAGTCCATGGATAGATTTTTGGGGGCTTAATTTGCAAATCCCCTCAAATTATATGTATGCTTTGGAGGTGTGAGGGCTGTGCGGAGAATCTCGTAGCATTCACGAGATTCTTAAGCAGTCTGTAATTCAAAGAGTTTTAAGAACCTCTGATCTAATTGAGGTTCTCTGATTCCCAAGGCACCTATTTTTCAAACACATAAAATAATGATTAGCCTTTATCTGTATTTTGTAGTCCTTAAGCAAGCAGAAAACTGATTGTGTTAGGTACTATCAAGTATACAAAGAGTTGCAATGAATAATAATTGCTTTCCTACACCTTCCAATGTATTGTTTATTCATTCATCAAATAATTAAGGATTACAAAATATATGATATCCCCTATTTAGACTGGGGATACAGAAATAAAAGACACTATTCCTACTCTCAGTAAAACTTTAGTGTAGGTGAAGGCATGTGACTATACAGCAATATGTGTTAACCATCAATGTGTCATATGTCTCTCAACTTCTTAAAGGAACTGTAGGACATGTGATGGAATTGTCAAAACTCTGTGGAATCAGCTATGTGAATTCGGAAACCTAGCTGACAATGCCATTTTTTCTTTAACAGTGAAAAAACTGTTTCTCAACAATAGAGAAAAATAGACAAACTATTCCTTGGGAAATTTTGGAGAGGAGTTAGCAGTATACCAGGATTAAGAGAAACAACCACATTTTTCTAAGTAGCCCCCAAATTTTGCTATACATTAGAATACCCGGGAGATACTTTTGTCTTTTAATACATATCAAAATCATTCATGCAGACAGTTATAAATATCACATAGTAGTTTGCTGATAATGAAAAACAGCACCCCTGTTCAACATTCTTTATTCTCTGGTCTTGCTTGAGCAATTTTTAAAAACATGTGAGTTCCTAGGGCTCCACCCAGAGCTCCCAAATTGTTGGATGAGTGGGAAAGGTCCCAGACCTTCATTTTGTGCTGGAGAAGTATAGTTTCAAAAGTTCTCTATGGATTGGCCTAGGCTGTATGATTAGAATCAGTTGGCCTGGGACTTTTCTGCTCACCCCAACATTTTAGGCCTTCACTGTCTGTGGATAACGTGCCATAAAAGTATAATAGCTTTTTTTTTTTTTTTTTTTTTTTGAGGCTTTGAGGCAGGATCTTGCTCTGTTGCCTAGGGTAGAGTGCAGTTGCATGATCATAGCTCACTGTAGTCTTAAACTCCTGGGCTCAAGCAATTCTCCCTTCTCAGCCTCCTCAGAAGCTGGGATTACAGATGTGAGCCACTTGAGTTGACATTTAAGTGACCCTTGATAAATAAGTTGGATTTTGCGGCACACCCTGCTCTTCCTTTCCTGGGAGGCCAGCTTTGTTGCTGGTCAAGTTATCCTCTGGGCAGTGGCACAGTTATAACTGAGGTTGCATTTCTGGTCAGATCTTCTTAAAGGCTTCTAAGTGAGATGGATTTCAATTTCTTCTCCCCCTTGGCCATTTCAATAAATCTTTTGTTTACACACATGCCTAACTCCAGTATGCACAGTGCTTATTGATGATTACCTCCAGATTAGGGGGGAAATGAGATAAAAGGTCAACACAGTACTCTCACTGCTGCATTTCTTTGAAAGGAGTACACATTGCCTTGCAAAATACTGTGGCAGAAAATACAGTGAACCAAAATGAAAATATGCTTGTGACTGACTTGACCTATTCTCATAACAGTCTCTAAATACTAATCATATTATATGCTTCTAATACCGTACATGAGGATGGATTCTTTTAAAGGTCAACAAGTGAATGTATTAAACAGTCTCTTATTTGCTTATCAGGTGAAAAATCATGAAATGCAAGCTTTTTCTATTTTCCAGGGACTGTGTTTTTTTTCGTCTTCCCTATTCCTATTATGTTTCCTTGACCTTAATCTTTACAGATTACTAATAATCTCAATTCCTTGAGAGCTTTATTTTCTTCAATGAAACCTTTAAAAAAAAAAAGTTTACAGCTAGAGTTTTCTCTTTTCTAAGGATATCCCTCTACTTTGAGGATAACCTATACTATTCTCTGCTGAAGGGACCACAAAACTAAATATTATATTAACAAAATAATTTTGTATTTTGGGGAGAAATATACTACATAAAGTGGTGTCACATTGTTTCAAGGAAGAAGTACAAAAATTAGGTAAAGTCAAGGAATAATGTAAATAATTACATGGGAGTATATGAATAGAAAAATAATTTATAAAATATAGGATGAAGTCAAATGTTTCTTTATTTCAACAGGAAAGAAAGCAAATAACAGATGAGTCCAAAGTGCACTGATTTTTCCTACTTGACAAAATACTAAACTCTATTTGAAAACTGAAATAGACAAATGATAGAGTTCTAGGTGGGGACAGCAGAAAGTTACATAATAACAGAGTGATAATCAGTTTCCTGAATCCTTAAAATGATTTTCAAAGAATGTTAGCTATGGGAAAAGAGAGAGAAACCCTAGTCCTTGGAAGGATTTACAGATGCATCTGATGTGTAAATAAGAGCCCCGTTTTACTACATTCACATCAGTGTCTAGAATTTGGGGGAAGCATCAGGGGTTAATCTCAGAAGGGGAAAGCCAGAAGTATAAATTCTATTCCAGGTATCCTATGGAGAATTAAGTCAAATGCTATGAAAATTCTGATAAATTCCAGTCCAAGGCCTAGAATTAGGATTAGAGTTAGGATGGAGAGCCAAGAGTTTTG
The DNA here is from genome assembly GCF_024542745.1 of Macaca thibetana thibetana. Taxonomy (NCBI): domain Eukaryota; kingdom Metazoa; phylum Chordata; class Mammalia; order Primates; family Cercopithecidae; genus Macaca; species Macaca thibetana. The sequence goes on along the minus strand of NC_065579.1, from coordinate 133,666,264 downwards.
AGTTAGGTGAAAATAGTGGCCTAGGAAAAGTTGAGAGTTTTCAGAAATGCCTTAGGACATTTATGATCCCCTTATTTTGAGTTCCTGCAAAGGACGTGTGGTCCTTTGGAATGTCTGAGTGGCTAAAGGAGACAGAAAAGAGACATGAACTACATATGCCAAGAGCATGTGTTCAAATAGCACAAATAAACTCTGTAGTCTGTCTTAAAGAGTAGCCTGGAGTCATTGCAGAACTGGTCTATACCATTTTTCAAGAAAAGATGGAGACCCTGCAAGTGTAAAGGGGGGATTTTTTTTACTTGTCAGCCTAACTTCTCTCTAGAAATTATTAAAGGCAATTGACTTACTATGCAATTGTTTGCCATATCACTAGTCCTCTTTCCTCCAGAAAAAAACACTAAAATCAGTCGTGTCCTGGTAAATGATTCACAACTGGCACTCCCCTTAAGAAATGTGTGTATATATATATATACACACACATATGTATATATGTGTATATGTGTTTATATGTATATATGTGTATATATACACACATATGCATGTATATTATACATATATACACATGTATGCATCTATATAAGTTTATTATACATTTTATCAACATGAAAGGTGTGCAGCACACAATTTACACTTAATAATAAAATATACATGACTATTATAAATTCCATATTGCCAGTTGATTCTCACAGGATGCTATTGTTGGTTCTTTTCTGAATTCTTATATCCATAGCCCAGCTATGGTTGCAGTTGATGAATGAATCTAGCTCTAACATGAGTGTTGGTTGATCTTTTCGTTTATAATAATGACTGATATGAAACTGAAACAGTGAGGACATGTGCTGGAAATTTACTCTTTTGTCAATGATGTCAGTAAATTCTCTGCTGAATTGGATAATTTTAAATACTGATAGAATATTTCCTCAGCTTTTTGTACTATTTGCAATGTAATGGCTATCGAAACAATACAATTTTATATTTAATCTGTATTATTAATAGTTTTGCTATTAGCAAAATAATAAATTAAGCTCTGATTCATAGCATTTGCTGATTTCTGTGATATACTTTCCCCATGGTTGATTTCAGGGTACCAAATTGAATCACTGAAAGTGGAGTTGAGAAGAAATGTTCATTACCGTACTATGCTATAATATATAAAAAATCCAGCATACAGAAAAAATATATGTAAATAGCCTAAAGAGTATGACATCAGCTGGCTACAAATTTGAGGGTTCCCATGACCATCCTCAGGTTTAGTAATCCACTAGAATGATTTACAGAACCCAGGAAAGTGCTATACTCACTATACCCATAATTACAGTTTTATTGTTGCAAAAAGGTATAAATTAGAACCAGGTAAAGGAAGAGTTGCATAAAGTGAAGTCTGAAAGGGGCCCAAATATGAAACTTCTAGTCATATTCTCTGCATGGAGTCCTGGATGGCATTACTTCATCCTGGCTGTGATGTGTGACGATACTCAAAGCTCAAAGGGAATTGCCAACTAGGGAAGCTCACTGGGCTTTGGTTTTCAGTTTTTAGTAGAACTTTATCACATACTGTCCACATGACTGATTTTTAGTCTCCAGTCTCTTCTGGATGGTCAGGCTAATAACTTTAGTCTCTTATTCCTCTGGAGGTTGGAATTGACTTGGAATATCCCAAAGCCCCCATCGTAAATCACAGTGTTCACTGTCCAGTGGCCAAAGCTCCAGGCAAACAAAGATATTAATATTAGGCAGGACATCCCAGGGATGTAGAGATCAATTTCTGATAGTTGAGGTGAAAGGCCAGTCCTCTTTTTGAGTAAAGTTAACTTTTCACTATGCAGAGTTCGATAGGAATTATGTTGAAACTGTAGATCACTTTGGGTAGTGTTGTCATCTTAACAATATTAAGTCTTGCAATCCATGGACACAGAATGTCTTCCCACTTACTTAGGTCTTTAGTTTGTTTCTACCATGTTTCATTGCAAAAGACCTAACCCTTGTTAAATTTATTCCTAAGTATTTTATTTTTTTGATGCTATTATAAATGGGAATTTTTCTTAATTTTATTTTGGGATTGTTCATTTCTACTGTATTGAAATACAATTAAATCTTGCATATTGAATTTGTATTCAACAACCTTGCTGAACTCACTTATTAGTTCTAATAATGTATGTGTATATTATTAGTGTTTGCTATATACAAGATTATCTCATCTGCAAATAGAGATGGTTGTACTTCTTCTTTTACAATTTGGATCTTTTTAATTCTTTTTCTGCCTAATTGCTCTGGCTAGAGCCTCCAGTACAATGGTGAATACAAGTGGTAAGAATGAGCATCTCTGTCTTCTTCCTGATGTTAAAGGAAAAGCTTCAGTCTTTCATTAAGTATGATGTTACTTGTGGAATTTTTGTAGATTCCCTTTATCAGGTTGAGGAAGTTTTCTTCCATTTCTTGTTTGTTTTAATAACATGTTTAACAACAGGCTTGCAAAATCCCTCAAAGTATAACAACTGGCGCTTTTGAGTCAGTACATGCCAAATCCAGCACATCCACTGTAAAGTCAACTGTTTTGTTTTTTTTTTTCACTTCAACATACCATCTCCAGGTGGGGCAAACATAGGCCTTCCAGATGCCAAATGAATGGGTGTTAATTTGGTTATAGTGCTAACAAGTGCCTTAAAAATAAACTAAATGAAAACATTTCCATAATAAAAATTAGTTCTCATGCTTTTTTTTGAAAACATAAAATATTTATTGTATAAAATCAGTAAGTAGCTTGATCTGATATTAAAAATGTTCAAGTGCCTAATATATTATGTAACTTATGTGATTACTGTATGAAATGAACATTTTCTAAATCAATTATCTAGAAATCTGGTTGTCTTTGTGCTAGTTTAATTTACAAAAGAGATTTTCAATGAACATCATGTCTATTTTGATCAGGGAAGTTTCTGTGATGTAAAAAGTTTTAGCCACAAAATAATATCTAGTAATAACAATTAAAACATCAGTACTATATTCATGCAAAAGGCCTCGTTAAAAAACACATTTCAAGATACGATATTTTGGTTTTGTCTCATTTCATGGGCAATCAAGGAATAAAAATGAGAAATAAAGTTTTCTGCTCTCCCTTACTCCAGTTGTCTTTAGGAAGTTTGATTAGTTTATGACATTAGTAAAAGAAGTAAGTTTAGATATGCAGTTCTGTCATGTAGCATGAAAATATATTAGTGGAACTCCATAATGCTTATATCTATAATTTCTATGGAAATGGAAAAAATGGCATCAATGAAGCTGGAATCTGACATTTATGGTCTTCACTTATATTTAATCTTGTTTTTCAAATTATGTTCAATTATTAAGACATTTGCTGCCTTTTGTGTTCTTATTGAAACTAAGTTGTTTTTTGAGCACATAGTAGTGACTGTGGGGAAAATTTATTTTCCGTCTTAGAGTTTGCAGTAGAGAAGCCTCCTGGGCACAGCAAGTTGGAACTAGGAAAGGAGTCTGACCCAATCATTGTAAGAAGATTTTCCCCCAAATGCCGATTTGTGAGAGAGTGAGAGAAGTTCTGGGTAGCCACTTAGGAGTCCATATGGAAAATACAGTTCTAGACTGTCATCTGTTTTACTTCTAGGAACACCATGATCAACTAGCCAACAGTATAGGCCTATGTGAGTCAGACTATTATAATTCTTTGACCCTGCTGTTCATTACAATAACCATGCCCACCATGCCTTTGACAATTGAGTGCCACCACTTGGCCCCTACCACTCTGGGATCTAATTACTCCCACTGCATTCAGGCCTCCCAATCCAGTGGCAGCAGTTCCCACTAAGTTCTGGCCTACAGAGAAGAGCAATCATAGAGTTCTTCAGTAATGCTGGAGTTCCCCTCACAAACTTATTTTTCAAAGTTTTGGTAAAAGACGTGTTCTCTGGGCCTTCTCAGAGCAGGTAAGTAGGTCTTAAATGAAAAATCCACTTTAACACAACAATATCCCTGAGCCTTTGAATCTCTTCCTCTGAAGTAAACCTAGACAGGTATGACATTTCAAATTTATGTGGGCTGCCTTTTGGTCTATGATATGGTTTGGCTGTGTCTCCACCCAAATCTTACCTGGAATTGTAATTCCCACAATTCCCATGTGTCATGGGAGGTGATTAAATTATGGGGGCAGGTCTTTCCTGGGCTGTTCTCCTGATAGTGAATAAACCTCATGAGATCTGATGATTTTTAAAATGGGAACTTTTCTGCACAAGCTCTCTCTTTGCCTCCTGCCACTCACATAAGATGTGACTTGCTCCTCCTTGCCTTCCATCATGATTGTGAGGCCTCCTCAGCCATGTGGAACTATAAGTCCAATAAACCTCTTTCTTTTGTAAATTGCCCAGTCTCTGTGTGTCTTTATCAGCAGAGTAAAAACAGACTAATACAGTCCATGTTTCAGGTAATCAAAGAACATTTTAGAGGCCTTTCTGATTCCTTGAGCTATTACATTAAATGCAGCATCTCTGCCTGCTTAGTGTGCTCATACTAATAAATTTGGCCTGATTTATTATGTCCCTTCCAGCATTATCTCACACCCTTAATATCCATTCCTGTACATATTCCCTGAATTTCTATCTGTACAAATTAGAAAATTCAAGTAGTTCTTTGGGAATATAGCACTCCTTCTGATGGGTCACAATTTGTACCTTATCTTTAGGGACGTGTTGGGACTTGATTCTAGTTATAGGTCTAGAAGCAAAGAGGAGTGGAGGGAGTGGGTCCTGCAGAGAATCAGCATTGTCTTGCAGTTTCATCCCCTTAGAGGAGGTCATACAGTTTTCTCAGAAAATGTAGGTTTAATCAGACCGGGGTAGAGTGGTGGGGTGGAGAGAGAGAGGCTGCTTCTAGTGGCAGAGAAGAGTCATTGGAATTTAGGAGCTCAGTATCCCCAGATTCATCAGAGTCTGCCCGTATGTTCCCATCCCAATTTTAATGATCCTGTTCCTTCCCAATCAATGCCCCCACTTTAGCAGTAGACACCTGTATTAGTCAGGGTTCTCTAGAGGGAAAGAACTAATAGAATAGATACACATATATAAGGGGAGTTTATTAAGTATTAAGTCACATGATCACAAGGTCCCACAATAGGCCATCTGGAGGCTGAGGAGCAAGGAGAGCCAGTCCGAGTTCCAAAACTGAAGAAATTAGAGTCTGATGTTCAAGAGCAGGAAGCATCCAGCATGGGAGAAAGATGTAGGGTGAAAGGCTAGGCCAGTCTCTCTTTTCACATTTGTCTACCTATATATATTCTAGCTGCACAGGCAGCTGATTAGATTGTGCCCTCCCAGATTAAGGGTGGGTCTGCCTTTCCCAGGACACTGACTCAAATGTTGATCTCCTTCAGCAACACCCTCACAGACACACCCAGGATCAATACTTTGTATCCTTCAATCCAATCAAGTTGACACTCAGTATTAACTATCACAAGTTCACCCCTCGTCAACTTGAACCCATACACATCTCCTGAGATCATATATAATTTTCAAATAAAGATGATAATAAGGTCATAACTATGCCTAATGTAATATAACTATCCCTCATACAACCCAAAACACACCAATCCCCAACCCAAATGCTATTACATAAAGTTAACAATACTTAAATGCTGATTTGAAGTCAATAAATCTTATATCACATGATAAAGGAGAAAGGAAATAAAATGAAGATATTTTCTTAGTACATGTGTATACATGCACAAACATGTTTTTAACAAAAGAAGAGGAAGTACTCATGACAATTACAGTCCTCTTTCTGCAGCTGGTCATGTCGTCATAGCTGGTATTAATGACTACATTATTCCAATACCCATTCTGTATTCCCTTTGCCTTCAGCAAGCACCTAAGCAGGTTGTGGTTTTTTTCCTGGTAGAGTGACCCAAACCTTCGTTCCTGAAGGGTCTGGGCCATTTGTAGTCCATCCTGGATTGGGGTGCTGTAGTTTCCCATTGATCTTAATCACAGGGCATGGTAATACTAAGAGATGCCCTAATGGATCTCCTGTATTCCATGCATACTCTTCCTTACCTCCATTATGGAGTAGTAGACTGATTTCATCTTGATAATCTGGGTCAGTCACCCCAGCCAACACTGTAACTCCCTTCTTAGCCTGTTGACTTAAAGGTTGGAGGAGCCCCAAGTGTCCAGGTGGCAGTCTTAACTTCCAGTTTAATGGAATCGTGTTTCCTGGTGGCAGCATTCCTCCCTCCGGAACTAAGACGTCTAGGCCAGCAGAACATAATGTAATGGAAACAGGAAGCAAAAATTGTGCTAGTGGATCACTAGGGGTGATGGTGAGTGATGCCACTTCCATTTTCACCCCTTGATTCCTGGACCCATGAATCCTGGCTATGGGAGAAAGAGCACCATATATCGGATGCTGATTCAGAGCATACATGGCCTTCTAGAGAACTTTGCCCCAGCCCTGCAAAGTATTGTCACCTAGTTGATATTGTAATTGTGACTTCAAAAGGCCATTCCACTGTTCTATCAATCTAGCTGCTTCAGGATGATGGGGAATGTGAGAGGACCAGTGAATTCCATGAGCATGAGCTCACTGCCACACTTCTTTAGCCATAAAGTGAGTGCATTGGTCAGAGGAAATGCTATGTGGAATACCATGATAGTGGCTAAGGCATTCTGTGAGTCCGTGGATGGTAGTTTTGACAGAAGCATTGTGAGCAGGATAGGAAAACCCATATCCATATCCGGAGTAGTGTTTATTCTAGTGGGGAGAAACCTCTGCCCTTTCCATGATGGAAGAGGTCCAATATAACCAACCTGTCATCAGGTAGCTGGCTCATCACCCTGAGGAATGGTACCATATTGAGGGCTCGGTATTGGTCTCTGCTGCTGACAAATTGGGCACTCAGCAGTGGCTGTAGCCAGATCAGCCTTGGTGATCTGCCAAGGCTGCCACCATGGCCACTTTGTTCATGGGCCCACTGGGCAGTGACAGAGGTGGCTGGGGAAAGAGGCTGAGTGGTATCCCTAGAATGGGTCATCCTATCCACTTGATTATTAAAGTCCTCTTCTGCTGAGGTCACCTGTTGGTAAGCACTCACATGGGATACAAATACCTTTACTTTTTGACTACTCAGAGAGGTCCATCAACATACCTCTTCCCCAAATTTCTTTGTCACCAATTTTCCAAACATGCTTCTTCCAAGTCCCTGACCATCCAGCCAAATCGTTAGCTACAGCTCATGAATCAGTATATAATTGCATATCTGGCCATTTCTCCTTCCATGCAAAGCACACAACCAGGTGCACTGCTCGAAGTTCTGCCCACTGGGAAGATTTCTCTTCACTGCTGTCCTTCAGGGATGTCCTAGAAAGGGGCTGTAGTAGTGTAGCTGTCCACTTTTGGGTGGTGCTTGCATATTATGCAGACCCATCTGAGAACCAGGGCCTAGTCTTCTGTTCCTCTGTCAACTGATCATAGGGAACTCCCCATGAGGCCATTGGTGTAGGCTGGGGAAGAGCAGGCAGGGTGGCAGAAATGGAGACCATGGGAATTTGAGCCAATTCCTCATGTAACTTACTTGTGCCTTCATGACCTGCTCTAGCCTGATCATGAATATACCACTTCCATTTGATGATGGAAAGCTACTGTGCATGACACACTTTATGGCTAGATGGGTCAGAAAGAGCCCAGTTCATGATAGGCAGTTCAGGTTATATGGTGACTTGATGACCCACAGTCAAATTTTCAGTTTCCATCAAAGCCCAGTAACAGGCCAAAAGCTGTCTCTCAAAAGGAGAGTAGTTATCTGCAGAAGATGGCAGGGCCTTGTTCCAAAATCCTAGAAGGCTCTGCTGTGATTCACCTATGGGGGCCTGCCAAAGGCTCCAAACAGCATCCCTACCTGTCAGACACCTCAAACACCATTGGATCTGTTGGGTCATATGGCCCAAGTGGCAGAGCAGCTTGCACACCAACCTGGACCTGTTGCAGAGTCTTCTCTTGTTCTGGACCCAACTCAAAACTGGCAGCCTTTGGGTCACTCGATAAATGGGCCAGAGTGATACACCCAGTTGAGGAATGCGTTGCCTCCAAAATCCAAATAGGATCACTGGGCATTGTGCTTCTTTCTTTGTTGCAGGAGGGGCCAAATACAGCAACTTATCCTTCATCCTAGAGGGGATATCTCAACAGGCCCCACACTACTGGATCCCTAGAAATTTTACTGAGGTAGAAGTTCCCTGAATTTTAGTCGGATTTATTTCCCATCCTGTGGCATGCAAATGTCTCACCAATAGTTCAGTGTGTTTGCTACTTCTTATTCACTGGATCCAATCAGCATAATGTCATCAATGTAATGGTCCACTGTGATATCCTGCTGAAGCAAAAAGAGATCAAGGTCTCTCTGAATAAGATTATGACACAAAGCCAGGGAGTTGATATACCCCTGAGGTAGGACAGTAAAGGTATATTGCTGGCCTTGCGAGCTGAAGACAAATTGCTTCTGATGGGCCTTATAAACAGAAATGGAGAAAAAGGCATTTGTCAAGTCAATGGCTGCATACCAGTTACCAGGAGATGTGTTAATTTGCTCAAGCAATGAAATCACATCTGGTAGAGCAGCTGCAATCAGAGTCGCCAGTTGGTTAAGCTCACAATAATCCACTGTCATTCTCCAAGATCCATCTGTCTTCTGCACAGGCCAAATGGGAGAGTTGAATGGGGTTGTGGTGAGAATCACCACCTCTGTGTCTTTCAAGTCCTTGATGGTGGCACTAATCTCTGCAATCCCTCCAGGATGCAATATTGTTATTGATTTGCTATTTTTCTAGGTAGAGGCAGCTCTAATGGCTTCCATTTGGCCTTTCTTACCATAATAGCCCTCACCCTACCAGACAGGGAGCCAATGTGGCAGTTCTGCCGATTGCTAAGTATGTTTGTGCCAATTATGCATTCTGCCACTGGGAAAATGATGACAGGATGAGTCCAGGGACCCACTGAACCCACTGTAAGTTGGACCTGAGCTAAAACTCCATTAATTACCTAAGCTCCATAAGCCCCTACTTTAACTGGAGGACCACAATGACATTTTGTTTCCCCTGGAATCAGTGTCAGCTCAGAGCCAGTGTTCAGTAGCTCTCCATATGTCTGATCATTTCCCTTTCCCCAATGCACAGTTATCCTGGTAAAAGGCTGGAGGTCTCCTTGGGGAAGCATGGGAGAAAGATTCACTGCATAAATTGTCAGTATTGTAGTGGTGTCCTTAAGAGGACCCAGCCTCCCCTTCATTCAAGGGGTTCTGGGTTTGTAAACTGGCTCAAGTCTGAAAATTGATTGAGGGGCCATGATTTGCTGTTTTTATAATTCAAATTAGTCTTTTTTCCATTTGATCTAGAAGTTTTCTGCTTATATAAATTAAGTAGGAATGCAGTAGGCTTCCTATCAATTTCACTTCTAGGAATGCCATGATTAATTAGCCAATGCCAGAACTCTACCTGAGTCAGATTATTCTGATTGCTGCTTTGTGTTTGCTGTCCATTATGGTAGCTACACCCACTTTGCCTTTGACAGTTGAGTGCCGCCACTTGGCCCCTGCCACCTTGGGATCCAATTCTTCCCATTGTATTTAAATTTTGTAGTTGAGTGACTGTGGTTCCCACTGTTAGATATGACACACAGAGAAGAGCAATTACAGGGTTCTTCAAAGATGCAGGTGCTGCCCTCACAAATCTATGTTGCAAGGCATTGGTCAAGGGTATATCTTCTGTACCCTCCCAGCTGGGATGAGTAGGTCTAAAGTGACTAATCAACTCCACCATCCCAATCTCCCTAAGCCTTTGGATCCCTTCATCTACATTAAACCAAGGGAGATCAGGCATTCCCAGCTCACTCACAGTAGGCCATCTTTCAATCCATATTTCAGCTAACCAAGCAAATAAACTATTAGAACCATTTAACTGCCTGAGCTGGAACATTAAATGCAGAGTCCCTCCTTAGTGGGCTCAAATTAATGCATTCAGCCTGATCCAACTCTATGTTCCTTCCACCATTATCCCACATCCTTACAATCCATTCCCATGCCCGTTCTCCAGATTTCTGTTTATATAAATTATAAAACACAAGCAGTTCTTTTTGAACACACCTTTTCATGGGTCATGCTCTGAACCTAACTTCTAAGTGCCTGCCAGTACTTTAGTTATAGGTCTAGAAGCAAACAGGGCTGTTGTGGGTGGCTCCTGAGAAAAATGTACATTATCTTGCCTGGTAATGAGGTATCTTGCCTCAGGGGAGGCCATCACTGTTGCCCCAGGCAGTGCAGGGTTGATCTCCTCAGACAAAGGTGGAAAGGCTGATGGCAGCATGGGTTGGTTAGGGGATGTTGCCACTACTGGGGATGGGGAAGCTGTTTCTTCTGGGATGAAAAGTTCATCAGAGTTGACAAACTCAGTGTCCCCAGCTTCATCAGGGTCCTCCCACATGTCCCCATTCCAAGTTTCAGGGTCCAATATTTTTCCAATCAATGCCCTAACTTTAACAGACACCTGGCAAGGCTGTGCATGCACCTTTTGTTGCAGGTCAGTCACTCGCATGATAAGAGCTTGTGTCTGGTTTTCCACAATTTTAGCTTTCTCTACGGGAGATAAGACTCTTACTCAGGGCAATCTTAGCGGATATGAAGCTCAGTATCTGATTCTGAAGCCAGGAGATAGAATCCCGGAGTTCATCATTTTCTTTCATCACTTTGTCCACTGAAGTTAGGAGCAACTAACCTGCTTCATTATGTTCCTTGGTTCTCTACGTATGGTCAAAAGTATTATGTATAGAGTCACTAAACTCCTTGCCTCTCATAAGTGATGAATCAGGAGTGTCAAATGCATTTGTATAAGTCTCTAAACAGTTCATGCCAAGGACTATCAGTGTTCTCCATACTATTAGAAGTAAAGTCCTTAGCATTTTTGAGTCTAATCATATTAAGCAGCCAACTCCAGAAACCCCAAAACCAATGAAAGAACTCCATCCTTAATATTCTGTTCCTCTAGAAACACTTCTGGTACCAAAGTCTGTGTCAGTCAGGGTTTGCTACAGGAAGAGAACTAATGGAATATATATAATATATATACAAAGGGGAGTTTATTAAGTATTAACTCACACAATCATAAGGTCCCACAATAGACTGTCTGCAGGCTGAGGAGCAAGGAGAGGCAGTCCGAGTTCTAAAACTGAAGAACTTGGAGTCCAATGTTTGAGAGCAGAAAGCATCCGGCATGAGAGAAAAATGTAGGCTGGGAGGCTAGGCTAGTCTTTCTTTTCACATTTTTCTGCCTGATTATATTATAGCCTCACTGGCAGCTAATTAGATTGTGCCTGCCCAAATTAAGGGTGGGTCTGCCTTTCACAACCCACTGACTCAAATGTTAATCTCCTTTGGCAACACCCTCACAGACACCCAGGATCAATACTTTGTATTCTTCATTTCGATCAAGTTGACACCCAGTATTAACCATCACAACACCCTGTGAGGTTGGGAATTCAATTTGCATTGTAACCAACCACTCTCAGGATGAAATCCTGGGTTTGGTTTTTAGCAATTTCAGCTCCCTAGATTGGTATCACTACATTTTTGTATGCTGTACATTAATTTTTATTGTTTGAACATCACTGTGGGCTCATAGCCTTTTATACATCCAACTTGTTTCAATTAATTATTATTTGCTTAAATAGACAACTTGGTCAGTGAGAGATCTCTTAAATGGGCTCCTTTGTCATCTGGAATCCTTGGAAGCAATCTTTACTTTTTGGTCACGGTGGATTTCTAACCCCATTGTAATTTTGTTCTTCTCCACGATGCAGAATCATTTACCCTCTTTTAAGTATTGGTGAATTACCTCAGGGAATAATATTAGAGATTTGAGTTTGAGTACACATTAGATTGAAAGTAGGTAAGACTACTGCCACTTTCATTGAGTCACTCTTGATAGTGACAGGACTGAAAAAATATTTCTTTTCATGATTATGAATTCAAACATCTTTTCAATTTAACTTGTTGTTTTCTACTTTCCTTATATTATAGGTTTATCAACCAATAAGACTTTTGCCCTCTTTGAAATCTGATACCCCTTCCACTGCCAGTTTTAGTTCTTCCTGAAAAGTGGTTGTATTAATTCCCTTGTTTTGGGGGCATAGCCTTACTTTCTTAGACTCCTGTTGCTGAAGTTAGCTCGAGTGAGCTTCTCCTTCTAACAATCAAAGGTCTTAACTAACAAATCTTATTAACTAAGAATGAATGTAGTGAGTCTAGTAGATGGTTTAGAGGCTAAGATGTACTAAAATCTGCAAAAAAAGGTTTTAAAAATAAGATGAACAGAATTCTACGTATAGTTGTGTTTAGAGAAAGAAGAGTAAGGAAGGAAATCCTAATGATGTATCACTAACAGAAGAAAGAGGAAAAGCTAAATTAATAGAAGAAATAAAACTGTCAAGAAATACTATTTTTAAACTTGAATAAGTAGAACAAGCATGAAGAAGAAAGAGCTGACATCTACAGTCCTACTTTTAACTGAGTTAAAATTTATCTACGATGCACAAATTATATTTATGGGTACAAAGAATTGGCTAGACTATTGTTAGTGATCTTTGAGGAGTCCTGGGACACAAGAGACACAAAATGGAAAGGAAGCATCTATAGTTCTGATTTTTTTTTAATTGAAAGCAGAATGATCAGCATGGCACTGACAGGTGGGATGCAATTCTAGGGATAGTTTGTGCATGCTTAGGAAAATGGCATGAGGCACTAGCATGGGCTTCATAATAAGTGATGGTTGGGCATGGTGGCTCATGCCTATAATGCCACCACTTTGGAAGGCCAGTGTGGGAGGATCACTTGAGCCCAGAAGTTTGAGACCAGCCTGGCCAACAAAGCAAGACTCTATCTCAATGAAAAATACAAAAATTAGCCGTGTGTGGTCATGCACACCTGTAGTCCCTGCTACTTAGAGGGTGCTGAGACTGGAGGATTGCTTGAGCTCAGGAGGTCAAGGCTGCAGTGAGCTGTGAGCATGCCACTGCACTCTAGCCTGGGTGGCAGAGTGAGATTCTGTCTCTAAAAATAAACAAACAATAATTGACCATGACAGAAGAACTTTCTATTCGGTATTTCTTTTGACAGAGTTACAGATGTCTGTTACAACAGACAGTGGGCACTTGGATTTCAGCAAGCAATTTGATAATATCTCTCATGACATTCTTATAAATAAGAAGGAGAAAGTTTGTGAGTCAATGGTAAAAAGCAGATAGATTTGTAACTGGTTGAATAACTGTGCCCATGGGTGTTAATGTATAGATTGATGTCTATTGGAATGTTCAGTTGAATGACTGAAACATTTCTTTTAGTGCTATGTAAAGATGATAAAGCACAGTGCTTTTTCTGTCACTTCATACCAGTGCCATTAAATAAATCTTCCTGTGATTACAAAAATGTTCTATACCTGTGCTGTCCAGTACAGTAATAACTGGTAACATGCAGTTATTTGAGCACTTGAAATGTGGCTAGGACAACTGAGGCATTAATTTTATTTTACTTTTAATTATTTTAAATTTAAATATCCACATGTGGCTAGTGGCAATTGTATTGTACAGCACAGCTTTATGCTATCTACAAATTTTTAATAAAACATATGCAAAGGTTTTTTTATTAAGAGGTATTTAATATTTTATTTTGTAGAATCATAAAACTGCTTTACTAAGATGTTCTTCTAGTGTTTTACAACTGTTTACAGTGAGAAAAATTAGGCCTAAAGCAATTAAATGATTTGATTGGAATCGCATAACTATCAGATGGATAGGGGCTGAAATGAGGGTTCTTTGAATTCCAGTCAATGCAGTTTTTATATGTACCATATTATAGAAAATGGCCCTTCATGAGTATATAAGTGTATATGAGATATTGACTTTCAGTGGTCAAGCAGTAAAAATTTTTCCTGAGATTTTTTTGATATTAGATATAGACAGGTAGTATTCTCAAATCAATACATTGATTCTTTGTAGGTAGGTATTGCTAAAAACAGAACCTCAAGATTTTTGTTTCTTGGCCATGAAAGTCAAAGATAATTAACATTAGCTTCCAATGAGTAAATGTGTGTCCTTTTGGAGAAGACTATTTTTAGGGCCCTGAACTTCAGAGTTATTTCCTCTTTTTTTTTCCTTCACTCAGTTAAAATATATAGTATTTAGAACTATGGTACTGTGCTAATGTATTTCTGAGAAAATAAAGAGGTCACTTGCTGCTGTGTAAAATTGTAGCAAGAAATCAACAGGGAAGGAATTAGAACAATTAAAATTTTACATTTGCAAAGGGAGGAAGCGAAGTCTGATTAATAAGATCTGCAGTCTGTATTTATAGGAAGGAGAACAACATTGTGTTTCATAAACATTACTTGTACCGAACTGACCTCAATATCTTCTCCTACTTTCCAAGATACAGGAAAATTCCTCCTTCTACTATTGAATTGAATGGGCATTTGCTGCTTTTACCATTTTCTTCAGGGTAGATTTGTACTGTCTTGATGCCATTTTAAAGAAAAATCTGTTTATTCGTCTCCCCAAGTGCAGGGAGGTAACGTGTAAAGCTAATTTGCTTATAAGTGAGATTTTTATTTTTTGGAAAGAAAAAGACAAAAAGAAATTGATGTAGCTTTCAAGTGTTATTGCTTTATTCAAAACCTCTTGTTTTATTTATCAACAGGAGTCTCAATCATTCTCGTAAGTAAAGAGAGGGAGGGAGAACTTTTAGAAAAGGAGCTGAATCTGAGAAGTGCTGATATGAATGTGAAGACAGGGAGAGCAATTATGTCCCAGAGAAATAAACACTCACATGGATCAGCCATTGTCGAGTCCCCATGTCTGATCAATGTCTGTGATGCCCTAGTTAAACCTTTCTCTCTGAGCCCTACTCTCCTCTGATACCATATAGATCATATACAAGAACAAGACCTCAGAGATTGTATAGTTCATTTTTCCCACTGTTTAGAGAAAATCAAGGTACAAATAGTTGAATTGATTTTCCTATGATTGTATGGAATGTTAGAGGAAAGTTGGGACCAGAACAATGGTCTCATAATTCCCAGGTCAGGGGAATCTCTCTACTGTGCTACTTTTCTAGTTCTGCTTTTCAAGGAAGCTTGAAAATGGCTTAATTCTTCCTTCTAACCATTTGATCAATAGAACAAGTACAATACATGTGTTTCATGTATTGCAAAAAAAAAGCAAAGCAAAACCAAACTAAACAAACCTTTTGGATGCCATCTAGATACTCCCTCTCATTCTTACCTCCATCAATATTTGTTAAGTGTTCACTGTGTGCAGAATATGGAACTTAGCTCTGTAAGGAGTTAGGAATTGTGAGGTAAAGTGTCTGTATTAGTAAACTAGCTTCTGCTGTGCTGTGGTATCACTCCCGCATACCAGTCCTCATGCTGAAGATTTAGGTCTCAACTAACATATTACTTCTTCAAAGATGTTTCCTTGACCACTATCTAATACTGCGTCTCTCATCCCCTCTAATCACATCTACACAAGATTGCATTGCCTTCTTTTCTTCATAGCTGTGATCAATTATCTGAATTCATCTTTTTTCTTTTCTTATCTTTTGTGTACTTTACTCAATATTATATACGTTGCATGAAAGCAAAGGCCATTTCTGTCTTACCTAAAGTATAGAACGATGCCTGGTACTAAGGAAATGCTGAATACCTATTTGTAGAATGAATGGATTTGTTGTTGAATGGGCACACATCCACTGTGCCCCAGCGCCTGGGTGGTTGATGCAAAGGTGTTGCAACGTCAGCCACACAGTGCCCTATGGACTGCATCCTCCAACAGCAGACCAGATCCTGCTGCTGAGCCTGGGAAGCAGTCCCAATACACTCCCCTCCTTTGAAGGCAGGTTTGCCTTTCAACCTCTTGGCTTCTCTCCTATTAGTTAACCACAGTCACAGCCACTTAAGTCCTTCTCAACAGATTTTAGTTACTTTAAACTTTGGACAGAATGGGTTGAGATCTTGATCCCATCTCTGCCATGAGGACTTTGGATTCTTAATGCTCCTTTTCCTTCATCCCTATGTCCAGTTTTCTCATATTATTGGGCATGAGTTTTTTTTTTTTTATTGAGCTGAAATTCACATAACATAAAATTAACCATTTTAAAGTCAACAAATTAGTGGCATTTAGTACATTCAAACTGTTGTATAACCACTGCCTCTATCTAGTCCCAAAACATTTTCATGATCCCAAAATAAAATTCCATACCGTTAAATACTTACTTCCTATTTCCCACATACCTTCTCCCTGGACCCTGGCAACCACCAATCTGCTTTGTGTTTGTGTGGATTTGCCTATTCCGAATATTTCATAGAAATGAAATCATATAATATGTGACCTTTGTGTTTGGCTTCTTTCACTTAATGCTTTTGGAGTTCATCCATGTTTTAGTCTGTATCAGTACTTCATTTTTATACTGAAATAATATTCTATTATATGGATATACCACAATTGTTTATTTATCTGTTGATGGACTTTTCAGTTGTTTCTACCTTTTGCTTATCGTGAATAGTGCTGCTGCTGTAGTCACCATAGCAAAGACATGGAATCAACTTAAATGCCCATCAGTGTTAGAGTATATAAAGCAAATGTGGTACATACACACCATGGAATACCATGCAGCTATAAAAAAGAACATGATCATGTCCTTTGCAGGAACATGGATGGAACTGGAGGCCATTATTTTTAACAAACTAACACAGGAACAGAAAACAAATACCACATGTTCTCACTTATAAATGGTAGCTGAATGATGAGAACACATGGACACATAGAGGGGAACAACACACACTGGGGCCTATCAGAGGGAGGAGGATGGGAGGAGGGAGAGGATCAAGAAAAATAACTAATGGGTACTACTAGACTTAATACCTGGGTGACAAAATAATCTGTACATAATCCCCATGACACTAGTTTACATATAAAACAAACAGCACACGTACCCCTGAACTTAAAAGTTACATAAAAAAAAAATAGTGCTGCTGCTATGAATATGCATATATAAGCATTTGTTTGAATCCTTATTTTCACTTCTTTTGGGTGTATACCTAGGAATGAAATTGCTAGGTCATATGGTAACTATATCTTTAACTTTTAGAGCATGTGTTTACTTTTCAAATTATGTCTACAGGCTGCAAGGAGCCTCAGTGGTGGTTCTTGACAGAAAAAAAGAAGGTCTACCTTAAGTGGACATCACCAGTTCTACTAATCATAAACAACACAACTATCATTTTTAAAGGGTTGGTAGCTTTGCTAAAAACATAAAGAGACTATAATACCTATTATAAGAAGATTAAGTGAGATCCAAGAATAATGCATGGAAACTAGTACATAGTAAAGATAATATATCTTAGCTCCCATCTTCTGTAATTTATTAGCTATTTGACCTTGGAGAGGTCATTTAATCATTCTGGCCTCTGTTGTTTTATTGTTAAAAGTTATGTTCTTTTTGAAATTGGGGATCTAAAGCTAGATGCATGGAATCTAGAATGTTAATAATGGCTGGAAAAAAAACTTAATTGTCAAGTCAAATTTCCTGGATTTATAGTTGAGGAAGCTGTATCCTTGAAAGATTATGTAATTAGCCCAGGGTCACAGTGCTGTTGCTGTTTATTACCCTGGTCTGAAGTCTGCTCCAGTGTTTTTCTATCCCATAAAGTCAATTCTTCTTCTAGTTCAGTTATTTCCTATCTGTTATCAGCTGTTATTTACCTAGCACAAAGTCGATACTAGGTTAGGTATGTGAAATACTTTATCTTATGCTCTTACAATTATCCTGCGTCTTACCGATGAGAAAATAGAAGTTCATGGAATTTTGGCAGTTTGCCATGGTCATTCAATTAGTAAATTGTGGAACCAAAATGAGACTTCAGGTGCATCTAATACAAAACGGTGTACTTTTCCTGACACCATAAGTTGGGGGTCTTGCTGAAGGAGGGGTAGAGTGTAGAACCAGCAGTCCAGCCAGCCCAGCTGGAGTGACCTCATAAGTCACTTTGCCCAAACCTCTTCCTGGTAGCATCCTGGAAATCCCCTCCTCCAGACAATCTCTATCTGACATCTGTGGTGAGAGAGGGACCCTTTCTTTTTTAGGCTGACTGTTTGGCCTTGAATTTCCCATAGGGGTAATTGTGACTCCAGGAGGCCAGGCAGTATCATGATTATTTTCCCAACAGGTAGACAAAGAAGATGGTATTTTAGGTCAGAATTGTACAAGACCATCACAAATAACCTGTAATTTTAGCTGCCCAAGATTACTTCTTTGAAATATCTTTTTGTACAGTGTGTATCCTTCACCAAGTTATAGAAGCTCAGAATTACAAATAGATTGTGAGATCTAACAAGCTTTCAGAAAACCAGATTTTGAAAGGCGTTTTAGGCTGGCTCATCTAACAAAATTTATTGTGTGTCCTACTAGGTACCAAATGCTGGGCTTGTCACTGAGCATACAAATATGAATAATATATGGCTTTTGGTTTCAGAAAGCTCACAGTTCAGTGCTAAAGACAGAGACATAAATAAATTATAATACAAAATTGGCAACTTTAATAGTAGAGGTGTGGGAAGATGGACTTTCTGTGACTGGAAGTCTGCAGGCAGAGACATTATTCAGGGACATTGAGCCCTGGCTCAGCTCTCTCTCCTCTGTGATGATATGTCTGCACAGGGGCTAAATTAAGAATCAGGAGGGTCTGCTGTTTGTTAACATTTCCTAAAAAGGAAGCTCATAGGTGGATGATGCTATAAGTCCAAGTATAAAGGAGGGATGGTGTAACAATATTGCCACTTTTTTCTCAAACATAGCCATACCCTACCTAAATGGACAGTGGCAGTGGCAGCTGCACAACCTGTGGGGAACCAAGAACCAAGGAAAGACTTCCTGCATGTGCCTGTACTCTGTGCAGCCACTTCTATTAAGTTTTGTACTTACTGCAAGCTAAATACATGAGAACTTGGAGGGGTGTGTGTGTGTGTGTGTATGTGTGTGTGGCCTCTTGCTAGAGATCCAAAGCCTGACTCACAATGTTGCAGGAGATAACAACACAGGATATCAGGATATTGGGAACACTGAAGAAGAATTTTCCCTGCATGGCTTTATAGATAATGTGATATTTCAGTAAGGCCTTGAAGAATTAGTAAGTTTTCCAGTTGAAGAAATCAAGGTGGGGAATTCCAGGCAGTTGGACCAGGTGAAGTGATGAAAGAGCCTGAGGCATTCAGGACCAGTGAAGAATCCAGTGTGTCTGGGGCGGAGGTTCTGTATTAAGGCACATTGTCTGGAACATGGGTCATAGTCAGACTGTGAAGGCCTCTAATGACAGGCAAAGAAAATGTTACTGATAATGAGCTGTTGAAAGCTTTTAGGCAGGAGCAGATATGGTTTTAAGGAATATAACAGGCAGTAATGCAGAGGATGGACTGGATAGGAAGAGAATAGCATCTGAAGATAAACGATAAACTTTAGATAAGGTAGTGACAATGTAGGCGGAGAGAGCAGTCCAGACTTATAGCTCTTTCTGATCTGAAGGTTGAGGAAGGAGTTGAGAGTAACCTTAAGGTTTTTAGCTTGGCCAGGCCATTAAGCTGGAATGAAAAATGTAGCAGATTGGGTGGATTTGGGTTTGGGGAGTGGAGGAAAATAGGTAAATAATGAAATCAATGTTGTGTATGCTGTGTTTGAGGTATATGTAGGACATCACATAAAGATGTAGACAACTGGAAATCAAGCTCATGGGATACAGATTTGGCAATTATTGACTTACAGATTGGAAATCAAAACTTAGGAGTAAGGCTATCCAGCAAGTGTGTAGAGTAAAAGGAGAATAAGTATCAAGATGGGACATAAAAGTTTAATGTAATGTAGAAGAAAAAACAGCAATGGTGATGTTGAGCTCTTGGAGAAGGAGAACTAAAGAAGAGTGACATTCTAGAAATTAAGGGAGGGTTGGGGAGTGATCACGTGACAAATGTTACATAGTTCTCAAGTAGTATGGGTATTGGAAGCTGCCCACTAGATTTGGCATTTAGAAAATCAATGTTGACTTCAGTAAGTGTAATTACTATGGTGTGTTTAATGAGTAAATTAGAAGTGACAAAGTGGATACAATAAGTACAAATAATACTTGAAAACTAATTTCTGTTTTATTAAAGCAATACAGGTACACATTTAAAATATTTAAATAGTACTAAAAAGGCTCTTCAGAAAAACTAGCAGTGCCTTTCTCTGGAACTAATGTTAGACTTCCTGGATTCATTCTCTAATTTTCTTATTTTTTCCTCTTTTATTTCCATTTCTTTGATTTTTTTTTTTTGACTCTATATTTTGGAGTTTCCTTGATTGAATCATTAACCTCTTTTATTGCATTTTAAATGTGGATAATCACACTTAAATCTTCATGGTTCTTTTTTGTTCTCTGTTTCTTTTTCATGTATCCTGTTCCTTTTTTCAAGCATGCAGTATCTTCTTTTATCTCTCTAAATAAAGAGAGGCAAAGCTAGAGGTGATGATGGTCAAGAGTATAAAGAGAACTCAGGAGAACATTCCTATGTCTTGTGGGGAGAGGAGGGTCTTATTTACTCATGCAAATGAATTCTCATCTACCCTACCCTATTATCTGCCAGATCTGCCCTGATATGTCCTGACCATGAATGTTAATGGTGGACACAGCTTAGGTTCAAGCTGAGAATCCTGCTTCAAAGACACCTATTCATGCCTTGTTTTGAATGTTTAAAAAAGTTCAGAATAGTCACAGTCTCTTGGTGGGAACCATGTCTTCTTTGGCATAATAGGATGATTAGAAAGGCCTAGCTGTCATGCCATCTCAGCTTGAATACCAATTAGAACCATGCAGCCAATGGAAATGAGATCCCAGAACCTGTGTACTTAATGTATCTGTTTTTATTTCAGACAGAGCAGAAAACCAGTGTGAGAATCGGGAGAGATTCATGTTTAAGTTACAGCTTTTGATTTCTAACTCCATGCTCCAAATTTTCACACATATTTTCTCAGGGAATTCTTACCTGAATTAAGTATTATTGTCTTCATTCTTGATAAAGAAATCAAAACTCAGAGAGCTGGTGAATCCTACCCAATTAAGAGGAGAGACTAACAAAGTAACCAAGGCCTTCTGACTCTGAGCCCAGGCCTCTATCTTACTAAGCCACCTATTTGCTTCCCCTCCCCCAAAGGAAGAGACCTAAGAAAACAAGTTCCAGAAAAGATGAGGAAGAAGCTGCCCTTAAGTCCCTGCTTACCTAATTTATTGAGTATTAATTAACATGTATCATAATTTAAATCCTTCCCAGGAATAATTTGTCATTTTGTCCTAAGAGATTTTTTCCTTTACACTTGTTGTATTCTGTAACTCATTTGAAAGACGGAAAGGGAGGTCCATGGCCCTATTAACCTTTGCTTTAGTTAAATTTCCACAGACAGGCTTTGATTTATAAAGTAAGAAAGATAAACTCATTAGAGAAAAACTAGAAAGTATAAACAAAAATTTAAAAGTATAAAAAATTCCATAATTCTGCTGCTTAGAGAAAATTACAATTTCCAGATTTTCTTCTACACATGGATAAAATTTAAGATGCAGTTGCATTATCTATACTTCTATAAAATGTTATGAATACCTTATATCAGTAAACATAGATCTATGCCATTGTCTTTAATGACTGTAGACTTTTCCATGTATAACTGTAAGTAGGGTTTTGTTTTGTTCACCTAGCATTCATTAGCTGTTTGCAAACTGTTTTATATAAAGTCTCAAATAGATTTCCTTTGTTTTTTGCAATCCCACATCCCTGATCTTATTTATCTTCCAAGTGGTGACAGATTTGGACTCATAATTTGATAACTGCCAATCTCACTAAGTATTGAACTGACTTGATTGAAATTGCTGGAATTGTCCAGTGAGAAGTAAATAGTTGTATAGTACTTATTTTCAGCATGATACCCTATAGTGAAAATACCAGATAAGAAGTGATTAAAGTACAGACCAAAGAGTCTCTGAGTGAAAAGCATGGGTCACTGGTTTATTGCTTTTTGTATAAAAGAAAGGATAAAAAGGAAAGAAACTTGGGGATAAAGTGTAAATGAATTTGACTTGCTGACCCTTGAGCAATTTGGGATTTGAGCACTGAATTTTAAACACCTTTAAAGAAGCACTGAGCTCAAAATTTAATAGATCAAGCTGGGATATGGGAAGATAAAACCACAAGCTTCTTCACACCTCCATCTAGCAATAGATAACTTTTTTGAAAATTTCAGGGCTTCTAGGGGAAAACTTTTCAGGAAAGCAACTATGTATGTTAGTAGCTGGAAATTGCTTGTTCTGCACAATGCAGAGAGGAGAATCCAGGGGAATAATAATCACTGTTCTTACCTGCGTTTCTTGAACACACTAAAGAGATGTGGCTGTTGATGTTGGGGGGTGAAGTGACATGGTAGAAAACAAATTAGCAACCAGGAGATCTGTGTTGATCCCTCTTCTATGTTAACTTTCTGTGTGACATTGTATAGGTCACACAACCTCTTTGTGTCTCAGGATCCTCATATATAAATTGGGGATGATGTTAACTGTGGCCTGATCTACCTCATAAACATATGTGGGAATCAAGTGACATAATCATATAATGGGTTTGGGGACATTTTGAAAAGTATAAAGCTCTGCAAATTAGGGGGTCATGAAAAATATCAATAACTTTCATTTATTTGTGTTCAATCAAATGCCTGATTTTTGTTTCCAGAGTCCAGTGTTTAAAAACCAGAACTGATAGAGCTCTACAGTAAAAAATCTGCCAGTCCAAATGGCAAATATGCCCCAATTTAGTCATTTGTTTACAAAATAGTTTTTTGGTGGTATATTTTTTGAATGTAGTCTGGTATCTAGAAAGTTTCAGCATCAAGGTATTGAGAATAAAACATAAGACCATTTCATTCAGAAATTAGACTCAAATATGGAAAGAATGTAATTCATTTTAAAATGAAAAATTAGCAAGGAAATAAATAATCAATCTGCTCAGCTAGTCCAGGTAAATGAGAAAAGTTCCCTTATTCCCCTCGCAGTGGGTGCGATGAGGGTGTGGCTTGATCAAACCCCTCGGAGGAACACGCAGACTGGCAGGTCGTGAGGAGCCTTTTTGGGCTCTGACCCAAGGGCAGCATCTAGGGTTGATTGACTACAGCTCCCGAAGCCCCGGGTATGTGTTACAGTGCACTCTTTCAGTGTAGCCATCCTCAGGCTGCTTGTGTTAGTCTGCTCAATTAGACCCTCTGCCTTATGGCAAGGGCAGAGGGCTTTCTGTATCCCGGGGTTCTTGCTTTCGTGTACTGGGAAAATGGGATCACACGCGGGCTTGGAGAATGATTGCAAGGTTTCATTGAGTGGAAGTAGCTCTCAGTGAGGTAAATGGGGAGGACAGAAGGGGGATGGAGTGGGAAGGTGATATTCCCCTGGAGTCTGGCCACCCGCAGCCAAATTCCGTGTTGTCCTGCCTTTCATGGCCCGCCGGAGTCCACTGGTGCCTGTCAATGTGCTCTTCCGTTCCTCTGCTCCTCTCGAGGTCCAGCTGCCTGTATTTGTGCCCGTTATGGTCATGGGGTTTTTATAGGCACAGCATGGGGGGTGTGGTGCACCAGGGTGGTCTTGGAAAAATGCAGCATTTGGGCGCAAAAGCAGGAGTGCCTGTCCTCGCCTAGGTCCGTGGGCACAGGCCAGAAGGGAAGAGCCCTAGCCAAGGACCCTGCCTTTCTCTACCCAGCGCTTCCCTGCCACTTCCTATGTCACAAGGACTAGATATTTTCCTTCAGAAATAAAGCATATATATTTTAAATAAGTTGAAAATGTATATTTTTGTTATACTTTATGTTCTAGGGTACATGTGCACAACGTGCAGATTTGTTACATAGGTATACATGTGCGATATTGGTGTGCTGCACCCATTAACTCGTCATTTACATTAGGTATATCTCCTAATGCTATCCCTCCCCGCTCCCCCGACCCCACAACAGGCCCCGGTGTGTGATGTTCTCCTTCCTGTGTCCCAAGTGTTCTCATTGTTCAATTTCCACCTATGAGTGAGAACATGCAGTGTTTGGTTTTCTGTTCTTGTGATAGTTTGCTGAGAATGATGGTTTCCAGCTTCATCCATGTCCCTACAAAGGACATGAACTCATCCTTTTTTATGGCTGCATAGTATTCCATGGTGTATATGTGCCACATTTTCTTAATCCAGTCTGTCATTGATGGACATTTGGGTTGGTTCCAAGTCTTTGCTATTGTGAATAGTGCCGCAATAAACATACATGTGCATGTGTCTTTATAGCAGCATGATTTATAATCCTTTGGGTATATACCCAGCAATGGGATGGCTGGGTCAAATGGTATTTCTAGTTCTAGATCCTTGAGGAATCGCCACCCTGTCTTCCACAATGGTTGAACTAGTTTACACTCCCACCAACAGTGTAAAAGTATTCCTATTTCTCCACATCCTCTCCAGCACCTGTTGTTCCTGACGTTTTAATGATTGTCATTCTAACTGGTGTGAGATGGTATCTCATTGTGGTTTTGATTTGCATTTCTCTGATGGCCAGTGATGATGAGCATTTTTTCATGTGTCTGTTGGCTGCATAAATGTCTTCTCTTAAGAAGTGTCTCTTACATATACTTTGCCTACTTTTTGATCGGGTTGTTTGTTGTTTTTCTTGTAAATTTGTTTGAGTTCTTTGTAGGTTCTGGATATTAGTACTTTGTCAGATGAGTAGATTGCAAAAATTTTCTCCCATTCTATAGGTTGCCTGTTCACTCTGATGGTAGTTTCTTTTGCTGTGCAGAAGCTCTTTAGGTTAATTGGATCCCATTTGTCAATTATGGCTTTTGTTGCCATTGCTTTTGGTGTTTTAGTTATGAAGTCCTTACCCATGCCTATGTCCTGAATGGTATTGCCTAGGTTTTCTTTTAGGGTGTTTATGGTTTTAGGTCTAACATTTAAGTCTCTAATCCATCTTGAATTAATTTTCATATAAGGTGTAAGGAAGGGATCCAGTTTCAGCTTCTACATATGGCTAGCCAGTTTTCCCAGCACCATTTATTAAATAGGGAATCCTTTCCCCATTTCTCATTTTTGTGAGGTTTGTCAAAGATCAGATGGTTGTAGATGTGTGTTATTATTTCTGAGGGCTCTGTTCTTTTCCATTGGTCTATATCTCTGTTTTGATACCAGTACCATGCTGTTTTGGTTACTGTAACCTTGTAGTATAGTTTGAAGTCAGGTAGCATGATGCTCCAACTTTGTTCTTTTGGCTTAGGATTGTCTTGGCAATGTGGGTTCTTTTTTGTTTCCATATGAACTTTAAAGTAGTTTTTTCCAATTCTGTGAAGAAAGTCATTGGTAGCTTAATGGGGATGGCATTGAATCTATAAATTACCTTGGGCAGTATGGCCATTTTCACGATATTGATTCTTCCTATCCATGAGCATGGAGTGTTCCTCCATTTGTTTGTGTCCTCTTTTATTTCATTGAGCAGTGGTTTGTGGTTCTTCTTGAAGAGGTCCTTCACATCCCTTGTAAGTTGGATTCCTAGGTATTTTATTCTCTTTGAAGCAATTGTGAATGGGATTTCATTCATGATTTGGTTCTCTGTTTGTCTGTTATTGGTGTATAAGAATGCTTGTGATTTTTGCACATTGATTTTGTATCCTGAGACTTTGCTGAAGTTGCTTATCAGCTTAAGGAGATTTTAGGCTGGGACGATGGGGTTTTGTAAATATATAATCATGTCATCTGCAAACAGGGACAATTTAACTTCCTCTTTTCCTAATCGAATACCCTTTATTTCTTTCTCTTACCTGATTGTCCTGGCCAGAACTTCCAACCCTATGTTGAATAGGAGTGGTGAGAGAGGGCATCCCTGTCTTGTGCCAGTTTTCAAGGGAAATGCTTCCAGTTTTTGCCCATGCAGTATGATATTGGCTGTGGGTTTGTCATAAATAGCTCTTATAATTTTGAGATATGTTCAATACCAAATTTATTGAGAATTTTTAGCATGAACAGCTGTTGAATTTTTAAAAGGCAGTTGATGTTCTCATTTGTGAACTGAACTTGTGTGTTCATGGGTGTGTCTAATGCACATGGACAAATTAGGTTTAATGTTTTCTTAAATACTTCTCTGTTATGTAATGTTAGCGAAGAAGCTAAACATACTCCCCAGTGTCCCACGACCTCCAGTTTAGCCTCTCCTTACCCAAGTAACTCCAGATCAGCTGAGGTAGCTTTATGAAGTGGTTTAACCTGATATGAGTCTCATTAATTTTTATGTTGGCCACTTAAAGTACTTATGAAATGTAATGTATTATAAAATGCAAACAATAGTTTGCATTAACTAGTGCTAGTCAGTAACTTGGTCAATAAGGGTAGTACATTAAGGATTTTAAAAATCATGCGAACAGTTACACTTAACCTTGGATGAAGTTGTATTTTTCTAGCATCTTGCCTTAAATGTGGGGAATTACACTAGAATTTAGAGGTACTTTCACCACATGGTAGTCTAGACTCATTTCCTTTTTCTTTTGTCCCAGAATTTTGTAACTGTAGATGACATAGGGGTGTGATAGAGAATATAAAAGCTTTGATTCTGCCATTGCAAACTCTGCATGGTACCTTACTCACTCAAAAACTTCATCCTTTCCCAATGTGAGTAATTTTCTCTTTATTCATGGGTAAAATCTGTCCTAGATCAAAAAGTTCAGTGGTGTAACAGGAAAGAAAGCTCAATCTTGATTTTAGGTATTTGGTTCCTCAGTTTAAGTGTGGGACATCTCCCAGCTTCCACCCAAGAAATTAGCTGATGAAATTACCACCAAGAATCTACAGATGAAGTGGGATCTCAGAAATATCCATTCAGCATCTTTTAAAATTAGCTTGTAGAGAAGGGATGACCTTTCTGTTTGCTCTCTTCTATATAGTATATGTTGTTAATGTCCATATTCCCACGATCTAAAGGAAATTTAGAGAAGACAAATGTACTTTGTTCATTATTTTACCTTTTGAAGAGGCATTGGATCTGTGGAGTAACTTTCAGTAATTTGTTCCTATCTGCCTACCCCATATAAAGGTCATGATGACCTTTTTTCCTGATCCTGATCTGGGAGTGGTGGTACATCTTAATTGTGCCACATAAAGAGAGACTGAGGTTATTTTTTCCTGTTGTTAAGAGTGGTACATCTTCCAAAAAACCTTTAGTATTCTCTTAGTTTTGACCACCTCTTTTAGCATTACTAGTTTAAAAATCTTCTCTTTTAGTTCTAATGTTTGATAGCAGAATAGGGTGACTATAGTTAGCAATAATGTGATATATATTTCTTTCTTTTTTGGGGGAGGTGACAGGTTCTCATTGTGGCCCAGGCTGGAGAGCAGTGGCACCATCATGGTTCACTGCTACCGTGACCTCCTGGCTCAAGGAATCCTCCTGCCTCAGCTCCCCACATAGCTGGGACTACATGTGCAGGCCACCATGCCTGGCTAATTTTAAATTTTTTTTTTTTTTTTTTTTGTAGAGATAAGGTCTTGCTATGTTGCGCAAGCTGGTTGAACTCCTGGCCTCAAGCAATCCTCCTGCTTTGGTCTCCCAAAGTATTGGGATTACAGGTATGAGCTACTATGTCCAGGTTGTAACATATATTTCAAAGTAGCTAGAAATGTTCCCAACACATAGAAATGATAAATATTCTAGGTGATGGATACCCCAGATACCCTGACTTGATTATTACACATTCTATGCATGCAACAAAATATCACATGTATCTCATAAATGTGTAAAATATTTACAATTATTTTTTAATCTCACTTTAAATCAGCTTTACCAAATGTATTTTCTCAATGAGTGATGAGGACCAGAGGGAATAAGTGCATATGGGATCAGAACACCTCGTCCTGCCACATACTTTAGAAATTGTAACAATTTATGCAGATTGGCCTTCAATATTTGATTGACAAACAAGATCAATTCAGATTCTGTGGGCTAGCTAGCACCATGAAAGCTTGAAATTACTTGAGTTCGTTGGTAAGCATCTACGGCTTTTAGTGTCTGAAAGCACAGATCATTCTCTATTGGATAGTGGTGTGGAGGGGTAAGAAGAAATCTCAAGTTTGCTGTTTGCTTTCTCCAGCTGTTTCCACTTATGCTGATTATAGCCTCATTAACAATTTCCTTTGCCCCTTTCTTTCCTCATCCAGCCCCCAAGTCTAGCTTCTTACCCAGAGTAACTCCAGACTAGCTATGGTGGCTTCATGAAGTACTTTAACTTGATATGGGTCTCATTCATCTTTATGATAGTCTCAAGATACTTTGAAACAGCCAATTTTAAGCAAATTATAAATTAAAAAGAGATACTAGAAGATGCTGAAGAGAAACAACTTAGCACCTTCTAATGCCTCTTTTTACAATTTCTTCTCACCATTAGCAGTTTTATCTATTTTTGACACAAGCTAACTCTTTTATTGGAAGGGACCAGGTACACTAACTAATGCTAAGGTATAAATGAACAAGAGATGATTTAGCTGGCTATCCCTCTCAGCATTGTCATGTGTATAAAGAAAGAAACATGCTCTTGGGCTTAGAAATGTTTTGTTCCATTCATCAGGCATATTTTATGTCTCTGGCGTTCTAGTTTCATTTATAAGTATCCTCAGTAGATTGATTCTTTGCTTGCTTGAAGTGCATTCCGATTTGCTTTATTTACTGGAATTATCAACAGATTTTAAGGCCAGTCTAAACTAGAGTTAATTGTAGATCTTTTTGTCTCAGATTAGAAATAAAAAACAAAATGAGGGGTAATAATCACATACATCTTCTTAGAACAACGACTGTTTTCTCATGCCTTTCTTGTCATTTACATATGCACATTCATATTTTCTATATTTGCCATCCTAATATCTACACCACTTTGTGACCAACTTTTTCCTTAACATTATTATAAATTTTCTCCAGAATTTCTCTCAAGTAAATTCTAATGAATGAATAATAACCTAGGCCAGTGCACTTCAAATTTTTTTGTCATTTTCCATACTAAGAAAGATCTTTTACATTATACTTGGTATACATACACATAAACACATTCATATTTACAGAGAAATAAAGGTTGTTTTTTTTTGTTTGTTTGTTTTTTTGACGGAGTCTTGCTCTGTCGCCAGGCTGAAGTGCAATGGCGCAATCTTGGCTCACTGCACTCACTGCAACCTCCGCCTCCTGGGTTCAAGCAATTCTCGGGACTACAGGTGTGCACCACTAGACCCAGCTAATTTTTGTATTATTAATAGAGATGGAGTTTCGCCATGTTGGCCAGGGTGGTCTCAATCTCTTTCCATCTCTTGACGTCGTGATCCGCCCGCCTCGGCCTCCCAAAGTGCTGGGATTATAGGCATGAGTCACTGCGCCTGGCTGAGAAATAAAGGTTTTATGAGATAATTCTTACCCTCACAAGGAGTGATGTAGTCTGATATTTTCTATTTCATTTTATTCTGTTTTATAATACAGTTGACCCTTGAACAACACTGGTTTGAATTGCACAGGTCCGCTTACATGTGAACTTTTTTCAACCAATCATGGATTGAAAATGAAAATACATTATTGGCGGGAGATGAAACTCGGTATATGGAGTGCCAAATTTTCCAATACCCAAGTTCTACTAGGCCAACTGTGGGACTTGAGTATGTGTGAATTTTGGTACATGTGGGGGTCCTGGAACCAATCTGTGAATATCCTGAGGGAGGGGTGTATTTTCTTTCTTAATCATTTAATTAACAAAAACTGCTGACTTTGATCAGCTGAAATATTTTCATCTCTCCTTATGAATTGCAACCTACAGTTTGAAAAACACTGTTCTAGCCTTCGATATACTACAGTTTATTCCCCTATTTTTGGGCATTTGGGTTATTTCCAGAAATTGTTTTCTCTGTCTTCCATCTCTTTCCTGACCTCTTTAATTCCTTCTTTCTTTTTCTTTTAGTTATCACAGAAAGCACAACACCAAACAGCTCATGTATTTAGTAGTTTACTTTTGTCGAATTATTCCTAAGAATGGAATTACTAGGTTAAACTTTTTTTTAAGGTATAGCTCTTTATATTTGCACTTAATTCATTTATTTATTTTAGGCTGTAGTGCAGTGATGCCTTCATAGCTCACTGCAGCCTCAAACTCCTGGTCTTAAGCGATCCTTCAGCCTTGACCTTCCAAAGTGCTGCTGTTACCGATGTGACTTGCCACACTAGGCCCTGATATTTGCACTTTAATAGGGAATAATTTCTTCCGCTAGAGGGCTGAATGGCTGATCATTGAATGTCAGGCAATTCAGATAGGCGGGTAGGAGACAGGTGGGATTACAACGAAGAGAGACCTTTATTCACAAATATCAAATAAGCACCTACAAAAAGCTAGGCAGGATAGTACTGTGGGAGAATGATAAGAGTCAGAAACCCTGGATATCAGTCTCAACTTTGTCATTTGCCCATTTTGTATCCTTAGGCAGCTGTGTGAGTGAGCCTTAGTGATAGCTCTAGAGTGTTGTGAATAGTAAATAAAATAGCACACTACTGCAAAACATTAGTTATTGTTTTATTACTACTAACTCTATTCCTAAGGCTAACTCTGTACACAGCTCTCCTAAGGAAAATTATCTTCCCCATTTATTCAGTATGGGCATCAGAGAAAGAAAATTTGGCAGATATTAGCTCTTAGACAGTTTACTGTGTATCTAAAAACCAAGAACAATTCTCAACTCAGAGATTAGTGACACCAGAGACACTAGCTTCTGCTGCTTGTCTCTGAAGCTCCTCCATGCCCAACCTTGGGCTATTGATCTGAAGAGCCAATGGTAGAATGAAGTTGAAGAGGTAATACAACAGGAAACAAAAGGAAACCACAAAGCCCTTTAGGTACAGCCTTTCTGAGTAGGTTGGAGGGATATCTGAATTTTTTTCTCTTTTATATTTTGTCTTTGTCTTAAAACCGTCATGTTCTGGAAAAATATAGTTTATTTTACCTGATAGTGTAGCTTTATTATGAGGATTCTAATAAATGTGGCCTGTGTTTATCTAGGGTAAATCCTAATTTATTTCACTGCCAGGAGTTATTGAGGGTTTCTGATGCAAGTTTGACATCTTCAGTTAATTGAAGAATAGATCTTTTTGCCTCAAACCAGCAAACCCTCATTGGGAGGACAAATAGATTTTAAGAGTTCAAGTAGAGTCAATTCCTGATTTCTCCAGGGGTTGACTACTTTGTGGATTATTCAGCTTCTACTTTTCCTATTGCCTTCAAGTTACTCATTATTTCTTTATTAGTGACTTTACTCTTTGTTTACATTGGAAAAGATGATTTTAAAAAAGGATACACTTCAAACAGTTGGAATTTCCTATCTGTTGTATTGTTCTGATTAAAAGAAAAGGGAGTTATAGTGGAGGTGGAAACTATTACCCAAAATGAGGCATTGGTGAATGTCAGTTATCTCTTGAAGGGTATAGGTGAAAACTAAATGAGATAATGACTGTAAGGTGCCTGGTTTATGGCCTGATGAACAGTGCTATTTTCATCCCCTAGCTGGAAAAAGAAATAGAAATATCACTACAAACAGATATCTTTATCTTCATTTCTTCTTTGTTCTCTTATCTTTTCCCTTTAGGCCTATATTTACTAATGAGTACTGTTAAAATTCCATTTTGATGCCCGATTGCATAGCCTATACCTCAAAAATAAAGGTTTCTAAACTCATTTTGGTTTTTTTGGCCCAGCAATGCCACAGGAACCCTACAGAAATTCTCCTAAGGTGACTTAGACAAGGAGGTTCCCTGAAGTATTGTTCATTGTAGTGAAAAGTTTGTTGGTAGAGGAACAGATAAATCAAACAGATAAAGCAATTATGACCAATTATTGTGTAACTGTTAAAAAAATGAAACAGAGGTGTATATGCCAACATGGATAGATCTTCAAAACATAATTTTGAGTAAAAATTTTAAGTTGCCAAATTATGGAAATAGTGATTTGTGGTTTATTAAATAAACCACATATCATTTTATAGTTGTATTGTTAGGAATAATAATGTCCTTGGGCCAGGATATACATTTCTGTAAATAGCATATAAAAATAGTTTGTAAGAATGCATATTCAATTTATGATACAGATTGCTCTGGTAAAGGGAACTAATAGGAGCAGTGTAGACTCTAATTTTATCATATTGTCTTATTTCTTTTTAACAGAAAAATTGTAGTTCCTCAAACAGATATTCAAATGAAGAGACAGATATTCACAGGAAAAACTCTTAAGTTTCCTTTAATAATGTTCCTATTTCTGTCAGTATTACCATTTTCCAGATTACCTGAACCCAAAAATCTTTGATGATTTTTGATATTATTCTGCTTTTCTTAACCTCGTTCAGTATTTCATTCAATGATGTTCCTTTTTCCAAAATGTACCTCAGATCTGGACCTTTCCTTATATTTTAAATATCACTATTCTAATTCACAAACTTATTGCCTTTGTTAGTCAGGCTCACTGCAGAAAACTTAAGTTGTGTAATTGAGGAAAATTTAAGGGATTCTTTTTAAAAATATGCATTATTATTAACTATAATCACCAGCCTATGCAAGATATCGCAAAATCTTATTCCTCTTGTTTAACTAAAACTCTGCATTTGACAGACATCTCCCTTTCCTCATTCTACCCTCCCAGGCCCTGGCAACCACCATTCTATATTCTGCTTCTGTGATTTCAACTGTTTTAGATTCCACATGTAAGTGAGATCATGCGGTATTTGCCTTTCTGTACTTGGGTAATTTCACTTGGCATCATGTCCTCCAGGTTCATCCACGTTGCAGCAAATGACCGGATTTCCTCCTTTTTTTTTTTTTTTTAAATAGCTTAATGGTATTCCATTGTGTATATATACCACATTTTCTTTCTTTCTTCATTCATTGATAGACACATAGGTTTATTCTATATCTTGGCAATTGTGAGTAATGCTGAAATGAACATGGGAAATGCAGGTATGTCTTCAATGTACTGATTTCAATCCCTTTGAATATATACCAGAAGTGGGATTGCTGCATTTTATGGTGTAAAAGGACTGTATATATGTTTGAGCATAGAAAAAGAAGCAAAGGGTGATAGAGGCTGATGATAGGAAAACTTTTAGTTCTGGAAAGGTTAAAGGAAAAAAATATTACATTGGAGAATAGGGGAATTGATAGGGGTTGGGAGGAGAAAGAGAGAGAGAGAGAGAGAGAGAGAGACAGAGACAGAGAGAGAGAGAGAGGAGAGAGGAGAGAGAGAGAGAGAAATTGAGATTTACTAGGATCCTCTAGATCTTCCACCTTTAGTAGAGGACACCAACCTGAGGTGGCCCAGCAGGGAGGGTATCTGGAGAATACGGACCCTGACCTCTCTCTCTCCTTCCTGATTCCCTGTGAGTGCATTCTGCTGGATAACTTCTCTGGGAAGCTAAAGAGAGGTGCACTGCTGCAGACTCCACAGATCACCTGTTGGTGCACAGAGCAGGATGAAGGGTGGTGAGTGGATCTGAAGGGCTGTATTAGTCTGTTTTCATGCTGCTGGTAAAGATATACATAAGATGGGGTAATTTATAAAGAAAAAGAGGTTTAATTGACTCACAACTCCATGTGGCTGGGGAGGCCTCACAATCATGGCAGAAGGTGAAAGGCATGTCTTACATGGCAGCAGACAAGAAAGAATGAGAGTCAAGTATAAGGGGAAACTCTTTATGAAGCCATCAGATCTTATAAGACTTATTTACCACCATGAGAACAGTAAGGGGGAAAGTGCCTGCATTATGCAGTTATCTCCCACCAGGTCCCTACCACAACATGTGGGTATAATGGGAGCTACAATTCAAGATGAGATTTGGGTGGGGACACAGTCAAACCATATCAAGGGCTAAATGAAAATATCCAGCATGCTGTCTCATCTTCTCGTATCTGGACTTCTGAAAACTTAGATATAGGATGTAAAGACAAAAACTTAGGTTAACCAGAGTAAATTTTGCTGTCAAGTAAACTCTGTGTTATCATTAAAATGAAAAATTTGAGAGGGAATTGGAGGGTCTGTTTTTGCTCTTTGAAATTTTCTAAGCATCGGTGGTTGATTTCTTCTATCAGCTGTTTTCAGTTGTGTGATATGAAGCAACTGGTTCTTGGCCTGGGTTCAGTTTTCTTATCTGTAGAGTGGACATAATCATAGTGGTTTGTCTAAGGATCAGATTAAATGATTTATGTTCAGTTCCTAGCACAGGACCTGTTACATAGTAAATGTACCCATTAAATGTTGGTATTTACTCTCCATCGGGGTGAAAATTATTCTCCAAGCCTAAGAAAGTCAAGCTTCAATTACTGTGCTATTCAAAGCAGAAATCACTCATCACTAATGACAAATACAAGAAGAGAGATAGAATATCAAGGAACATTCTAGGACTTGCCAACATCTTTCATTTTTGCTTATCCATTTCACCACTTTCTTCATGTTCCAGCAAAGAATTCCCTCCATTTCATAAAGACTTCACTGAGTTCTGCAGCCATGCTGAGCTTCATATTTGAATTCCTATAGTATTCCTTTTAGAAGCCAAGCACTAGATTGTGTGGTTATAAATCATCTAATATGGACCTCCTGTTATAAAAAGTAAATATATTTCTATCTACCCAACTAGGTCAGAAGCTTTTTGAGGGGAAACATAATCTTTTTTTTTTTTTTTTTTTTTTTTTTTTTTTTAATGCTTAGAAGTGTTGGCTGAGCGCAGTGGCTCATACCTGTAATCTCAGCACTTTGGGAGGCCGAGGCAGGCAGATCACTTGAGGTCAGGAGTTTAAGACCAGCCTGGCCCACATGGAGAAACCCCATCCCTACTAAACATACAAAAATTAGCGAGATGTAGTGGCAGGCACCTGTAATCCCAGCAACTTAGGAGACTGAGGCAGGAGGTTGCAGTGAGCTGAGATTGTACTACTGCACTACATCCTGGGTGACAGTGAGACTCCATCTCAAATAAAAAAAAAAAAAAAGAAGTGTCTGTTCATCTATCCATTTTTCCTTCTGTCTCTTAATCCTTTCCTCTCTCCTTTTCTCCCTTTCTTCCTTCTTCCCTTCCTAATTTCTCTCCTTTCTTCTCTACTCCTTCATTCACCCTATCAATTAAGCTACATTAATTTATCAAGCACCTATCAAGTACTGTGCTACTGGTGCAAGGACTCTGACCTTGTAGAACTTAAGGTACAGTTGGAGAGATAGAGTACATGAATAAATTAACCATAATCATAATTGTTCCATATATAATACTATGCAATATAGAATACAGGAAGCACTGTTAGAAAATTTCAGTTGAAGACCTTTGCATATTTAGACCTTAGTAAGATAAGCTTTGAATAATGGACAAGGCCTCAGCAAAGAAAGCTTTGACAAATGGCTAGAAATTGAGGTGAGAAGTTACCCTCACTACTGGCTAAGTAAGGAGTGGATGAAGACAAAGGAAGACTGGACTCTATCATTACTGCTGGTATGGGGTTCCAGGGATAGACACAGCAGTAAGGTTAGCCTAGAGGAACTTATGTTTTGGCTAATAAGGGTTTCTTGGAGGCCACTTTTCTACTAATCTTTTTATCACAGCTTTCCAGATAAAACATCTTCTAGTATTAAACTTTTTCTAAAAATGCTTATTGACATCTCTTACAAGCTCCTGATCTTTCAGAATCAAGTCTTCATATAGATTTAATGACATTAAGAAGAATATTCCAGATTATGTTATGCAAGTGATATAGTTTGGCTGTGTCCCCACCCAAATCTCATGTTGAATTGTAGTTCCCATAATCCCCACATGTTGTGGGAGGAACCCAGTGGGAGGTAATTTAATCATGGAGGCGGTTACCTCCATACTGCTCTTCTCTTGGTAGTGAGTGAGTTCTCATCAGATCTGATGGTTTTATAAGGGGCTTCCCCTTTTGCTCAGCACTCTTTTATTCTCTCTTCTGCTGCCCTGTGAAGAGGTACCTTCCACCATGATTGTAAGTTTCCTGAGGCCTCCCCAGCTGTGTGGAACTGTAAGTAAATTAAACCTCTTTCCTTTGTAAATTACCCAGTCTCAGGCAGTTCTTTATAGCAGTGTGAGAGTGGACTAATACAGTAAATAGCACATTTTAAGTAAAACTCATATTTTCCACCTTTCTGAAAAAAATTGATAGTAGAGTTCTGTGGATCCACTATAGAACTATAGCTATATGAAACAAATCAGAGTAAATAGCATATCTGTCACCTCAAATAGTTATCAGTTCTTTGTAGTGAGAACATTTAAAATCCTCTCTTTTAGCTATTTTGAAGTATACATTATTATTAACTGTAGTCACCTTGCTGTGCAATAGAATACCAGAACTTATCTCTTCTATCTAACTGTAACTTTGTGCCTATTGACTGCCCATCTTCTCCACCCCCAGCCTCTGGTAACAACCATTCTACTCTTTACTATAAATTTGACTTTTTTAGATTGCATGTATAAGTGAGATCACATATTTGACTCTGTGCTTGACTTATTTTACTTAACATAATGCGGGTCCTCTAGGTTCATCTATATTGTCATAAATGACAGAAGTTACTGTTGTGTTTTTTAAGGCTGAATAGTGTTCTATTGTGTATAGGTACCACATTTTAAAAATGTATTCATCCATTGATGGACATGAGTTGTTTTCATATCTTGACTACTGTGAATAATGCTTCAATAAACATGAGAATGCAGACATCTTTTTAACATACTGATTTCAATTCCTCTGGGTATATACCTGGTAATGATATTACTTGATCATATGGTAATTTTATTTTTAGTATTATGAAGATCCCCCATACTGTTTGTATCAATTTATAATATCACCAACAGTGTATAAAAGTTCCCTTTTCTTCACATCCTTGGCAATATTTATTATATTTTATCTTTTTAATAATAGCTTATCTAATAGATATGAGGTGCTATGTCACTGTGACTTTAATTTGCATTTCTCTGATGATTAGAGATGTTGAGTATTTTTATACATCTGTTGATCATTTCTATGTCTTCCTCTAAGAAGTGTCTATTAAAGTTCTTTGTCTATTTTTAAATGGGGTTGTTTGTTTTCTTGTTATTGAGTAGTTTGAGTTCTTGATATATTTTGAATATTAGCCTATTATCTGGTATATGATTTGCAAATATTTTCTCTCAATTCGTGGGTTGTCTCTTCACTCTATTAATCATGTCCTTTTAGTTTGATGCAATCTCATTTGTTTACTTTAGCTTTCATTGCCTGTGTTTTTGGGGTCATATTCAAGAAATCTTTGCCCAGACCACTGTCATGTAGCTTTCCCCCTATGTTTTCTTCTGGTCGTTTTGTAGTTTCAGGTCTTAAATTAAGTCTTTAACTCATCGTGAGTTGATTCTTGTGTAAGAGTGAGATAAGGGACATTTAAATTTTATCTGTGGTTTTTCAAGCACAATTTATTGAAGAGACCATCTTTTCCTCATTGTGTGTTCTTGGCACCTTTGTTGAAAATCAATTGACTGTAGACATGTGGGTTTATTTTTGGATTCTCTATCCTATTCCATTGGTTGATGTGTCTGTTTTTATGCCTGTACTATGCCATTTTGATTATTACTACTTTGGAATATATTTTGAAATCAGGTAGTGTGATGCCTCCAGCTTTGTTCTTTTTGGTCAAGATTGCTTTGGCTATTTGGTGTCTTTTGTGGTTCCGTATGAATTTTAGGAATTTTTTTTTATTTTTGTGAAAAATTATGTTAGAGTTTTGATAGGGATTGCATTAAATCTGTAGATTGCTTTGGTTAGCGTAGACAGTTTGATAATACGAATTCTTCCAATCCATGAACATGGGATATCTTTCCATTTATTTGTGTCATTTTCTATTTCTTTCATCTGCGTTTTGTAGTTTTCAGCATACACGTTTTTTACTTCCTTAGTTAAATTTACTCGTATGTATTTTTTTGTGCCATTGCAAGTGGGATCATTTTCTTAGTTTCTTTTTTCAGACAGTATGTGGTTAGTGTA
The DNA here is from genome assembly GCF_024542745.1 of Macaca thibetana thibetana. NCBI lineage: Eukaryota > Metazoa > Chordata > Mammalia > Primates > Cercopithecidae > Macaca > Macaca thibetana. Next base: position 133,628,094 of record NC_065579.1, on the reverse strand, counting down.
TATAAACGCTACTGATTTTTGCATGTTGGTTTTGTACCCTGCAACTTTACTGATTTTATCAGTTCCAGTAGGTTTTGGGTGTGGAGTCTTTAGAATTTTCTATATAAGATCGTGTCCTCAGCAAACAGACAATTTCAACTCATATTTTCCTATTTGGATGCATTTTGTTTCTTTCTCTTGTCTAATCACTCTGGCTAGGACTTCTAGTAGTATGTTGAACAGAAGTAGTTAGAGTAACCATCTTTGTCTTATTCCTGATCTTAGATGGAAAGCCTTTGACTTTTCACTGTTGAGTACAATGTTAGCTGTAGGCTTGTCATATATGGCCTTTGTTGTGTTGAGGAACATTTCTTCTGTATCTAATTTGTTGAGAGTTTTAATTAAAAAATTATGCTGGCTTTTGTCACATGCTTTTTCTGCATCTATTGAGATGATTTTATGGTTTTTGTTCTTCACTCTGTGAATATGCTGGATCACATTTATTGATTTGTGTATGTTGAACCAAACTTGCCTCCCAGGGGTAATTCTCACTTGATCATCCCACCACAACCTCTTATAATATCTTGCTGGTGTATGGAGTGGGGAGGTGTATAGCAAGGGAGGTTGGCGGTTTAAAGTCCACAACTATCTGTTATCATTTAACTCCTGATTTGGAGGCACAGCAGATTATACCCAAGCCACCATTATCTGGATGCTATATCAGGGCAGATCCTTATTTCTTTTAATGCCATCTCATAACTCATGGAGAATAGGCTTTATTTTGCTGTGTTAAGGACTGCAGTGACCAGAGTCTACTTCACTGTCACTAATGGGTTAAAAAAACCTATTTTCTGAGGCCCTAGTACATCAGATGTGAAGTGAATGCTACAGATCTGCTTAATGAGTCTTGAATGTTAACAGTGTATTGGCATATTTAAGACAAATTGCAGTGGTCAGAAATTCCTTTGTGGCTTCTTCTCACGCCTGTGAATGGAAGTAAGTTAACTCTATGGTTTTCTGGCAGTTTTAATCTTTAACTTTTTTTCCTTTTGGTTTGAAACCATGAAGGATGATTATCTGCAGAATGCCTCTCGGCAGATGGAGGAAACATCCCAAAGGTCTCAAAGTAAAATCCTATACCAGTGTTTAGCTAGCATGATTATGCAGTTTCCAGGGGGAAAATATTGTGCATAAAAATATGGTGATATTTATCACAGAAAAAAATAGCATACATTTAGAGTGTCAGAAAGCTTTCAGAGGAGACAGCTTCTTTTGCTTTTGAGAGCCATTAATCATTGCCACACAGAGGGCATTTCTGATGTCTGGAGATAGAAGAATACAAGAGAAATACACTTAAGAATCCTCTTTGAAATAAAACAAGATTAAAAAACAAAATGTAGGTGGGGCACACAATTTTTCAGCCTCTACCACATTTTAATATATCATGTTGTGTGTCATAGTATGTGTCTATAGCCTTGAAATGTTTATGTATGCTGGTCTTGAACCTACCTTGTTAGAGATATCAATGGACTTAGAAACATACTTCCTTCTAAATTTTTAGTATATTTTGTAGTTTTGTTGATCCTCTGAAGAGATGTCTGTAAGAATGGCCTTGTGCTGCTAGGCCATTCAGTTTCTATCTGATGCTCTACCACTGAGTTATTCTGATGTCCCAGTACTTCTCAGTGAACTTTAACATTAAAGATAAAAGCAGTATGAAGCAATTTTGGAGGAAGTTTTGTAGTCTCAACCCTGACAGGAAGATAAGTTATTCTTCTGGGCATTTCAGCAGACACATTGTTTTGAAAGGCAAGGGGCCAGAGAAGGCCTGAAAAATCATAGCCATTGTTTCTGACAGTAGTCAGGGTGTTGATCAGATTAAGCAAGACCAGCAAGCTGTGTCTTGAGAATTCTTAGGAGAGTATCTCTTTTTGTGTATGCCACACCAACTTCAGGCCCTTGACTATTGTCAATCTGATGGATAGCTGGAGCTAAAGCTTTAGGTCCAAGGACAGCTGGATGTAAGAAAGGGTGGTACTCTTGAGAGAACTCTGGTTAATCTATGCTTCTTAAACAGGGTTTGTAGAGGTTTTGAAAGCCACAGAATAAATGTGGCACATTGTCCTGGAGAGTCTTTACTAGAGATTTTGGGGGTGAAAAATCACCTTTCTTGATATTAAAAGGAAGAACACATGCATTGTGAATTGGAAGGCAAAAAATATGTGAATTTTTAATATAAAACCAGAGGGTTTTTTTTTTTTTTTTTTTTTTTTTTTTTGAGACAGGGTCTCACTATATCACCCAGGCTGGAGTGCAGTGGTATGAGCTCGGCTCACTGTAACCTCTGCCTCCTGAGCTCGGCTCACTGTAACCTCTGCCTCCTGGGTTCAAGCGATTCTCCTGCCTCAACCTCCCGAGTAGCTGGGATTACAGGCACCTGCCACCGCACCTGGCTAATTTTTGTATTTTTAGTAGAGATGGGGTTTCACCATCTTGGCCAGGCTGGTCTTGAATTCATGACCTCATGATCTGCCTGCCTTGGCCTCCCAAAGTGTTGGGATTACAGGCGTGAGGCACCATGCCCAACCCAACCAGAAGTTTTAAAGAAATAATAAACTTATAATAGGTATATTTAGGTTGACTCCCCAACCCTTATCTCAGTGAATAGGTGAAAATTCTAGTTTACTTCTGTGAGCCCTCTTTTGGACATTTTGAGCAATTAGATACAATTTTTCATGAACCCAGAAATTTTCAAACATGTCTTGTTGAATAAACCAGAAGTTTTAATAATGAAATTTGAAGTTGAAAATTGTTAGTCCACAGGCTGAATCTGACATACTGGCTAACTCTAATCAACAGACATGTTTGGTTGGATCCATGCTATGTTACTTTTTTCATTTAGTTGCTAGGAATCAAATTCCTCCTAATAATCCAGTTTCTCTTTAAAGATAAAAGGGAAGATTTGAGAACACGGAGCCTGTTCTCTTGCATAACAGGACTCAATTAGAGCTAAATAGTGCCATTCCTTTCACATAGTAGCTCACCCCGGTTCCTACCCAGCCCACTTCCTTCACTATGTTACCTGCCTGATTGCTGTGCACATTTCCTTTTGTGACCCTCAACTTCAGCTAAGATATCACCAGAGTTTTTCTTGCTTTATCTTTACAGATTCATGTCTCCTCGTAATTTTGGTTATGTGTCTTTCTGATGACCATGGCTATCATGATAATCTGTAAAGAGATTTAGATTCCTTCGGATTCTGTGGACTAGTCCTTACTTAAGTATTGATTTCACCTGTATACAGAGAAGCTGCTGTGCTCAATGGCTGTCTGAAGACTGAGTCCATAGGCTAATGTCTGCTGCCTTGATATCAGGGACCTACAAAAGCTGCCCATTTCTACTTTTCACCCACTGTTTGACTGGGTGAAGTCAACCCTTTCAGTTGTTATCATTCATTTTAAAACTTATTGCGAAAGAGGCAAGCAACAACTTTGTTATGAGGAGCAAGTATAGAGAACTTGATTGCTTAACAGCTATAGTGTGGGAGAAAGATCCTTAGATAGGGAATTAGGGTCCTTGTGTTGCAGTCCTAACTCTGTACTTACTGGAAGTTCTCAGGCATGATGACCAGCTGAGTTGGTGATGCTCAGCTTTCTGTTCTGATTTGGATGTTGTATTACCTGCCTTGACTATCTCACAAGCGTATTGAGAAACTCAAATGTAGCGATGTAAGTGAAATAGGTTAAAGACCATACAATCTAAGATATCTTGTTTATATAGAATTCTAAATCAGTGGGCTATGCCTAGTAATTCTCTTTTCTCTGTGACCACCATAATCCCATACAGTTAAGTGCTTAGTATTTATTTTACCAGGTGGTGATGTAGTTTCTATTTTTAAAGACTGAAGAGAAAAATCAATTAGAAAAAAATGTGTCTTTATTGGCTGAGTTGGGCCTTAAAATGGTAAGAGTATTTTGCTTTCTCTTGTTCAGTGAATGCCAGAGTTATCTACCACTAGCCCTAAACAAGAAATAATAGAGTTATATAAAAGTGTGTTTGATTTTTACAGGCTTAGAGGTCACTGGGACCAGGTTTATATTCATTTTTTTGTTAACACTATTTTTCTTTCATGCACTGTGGATTTGTGAGGGTTTTTTTCCTTTCAGGCAGTCAGGAATATGAATTTGTTTTATATTGATCTGCTTATAGTAGTTGGTGTAACAGCATCTTGTAGCAGACATGCTGCTGGTCGTATCTCATTTTACCTTTTATAAAAATCTTAGTGTTTCTCGTCAGTGGCAGAAAACATCAATGTTTCTCCTTGAACAATGCTGAACAAGTCATTTGATGTTTTCTGGCTTGGCTCTTAAATCTTGTGTGGTGTGGATTACAAAAAAAAGAGACATTGGGAATTCTATCATCAATCTCATTCTTCAGAGCTTTCAAAAGAAAACTTTGAAAGGCACTAGATTTTCTGCAGCCATGAAGGTTTCTGGCATTTTACATTCATAGAGATGAGTTGCACAATAATCCCTTTCAAAAAGAAAGCAGAACTCCATTTGTTCTGTTGCTTATGGTGCCCTATGGTCAGAATTTTAAAAACTGTTCTGGAGTTTAAAATATAGAGTTTAGGACCATAGATCGAGTCGACCCTGTAAAAAATCATTTCTTAAACATTTCATTATTCCTTTGAACAAGCCAAGACATTATTAAGAGACTTGTATTTTAGAGCGATCTATCCTATATAAATATTACACTGTAGGTGATACAGAAATTATCCTATTTCTATTTAGAAATGCCTAACTAACCATCAATACTTCATTCAGCATTCATTTTTCTCTTTATAACATCACTGCCAATTGATCGTTAGGTTTTATTTTCTTGAAGTGTGTTCTGTAGAACACTGGTTCCATGAGATGCCTCCTCAAAGTAGGGTTCAGTGGTGAAGTAAGTGTTAGCATGACTTGGAGTCAGCCTACATCACGATCCCTCTCCTTTGAACATAGTTCCCTTTTCTCTTTGTGATATTAGTGAGTAGTTGGTTTTGGGACCAAGGAGAACTGGTCCTATAAGTATTATATTATTATAATACTAGCTATAAGTATTATATTATTATAATACTAGCTATAAGTATTATATTATTAACAGCCTTTTGTCTCACTGACATTGGTTTTGAGCACAGGATGGCACCCCTTCACCATAACTAGGGCATTCTTTATTGTTAAAATTAGAGAGTGAAGGTGGGGTTAAAATTAGAGAGTGAAGGGGACTGTTAACAATTATGCTTGACAAAAGGCATAACTGGGACTGTGTAGTGTAAACTGGGACTTATGGTCACTCTGTGTTTAATAAGCTTACCTCACCTTCAAAGCCTAGCTCACATCCTAACCTCTCCATCATGACTTTTCTGGTTTCCCCAGTTGGAAGTCATTTTTCACTACACTGATACATATCCTTCTTTGGTAATTATATCATTTACTACCTTGTCTTATATAGTTACTTAGGTACGTTCCATTTCTCCCCTAGTAAGCTATAAATACATGATCTGCATTTATACCATCTTTCTATCTCCAGTGCTTATTCATATTACCCTGTCAGGAGAAATACCAATAAATATTTGTTGAAGGAGTGAGTGAATGAATAGATTAATAAATGAGCTCAACATAAAAAGTCTGATAGGCTTCTCAACTGTTATATCTTTTCCCTCTTAAAGCAAATCATCTACACTCAAGCTACACTCAAGGTCATTTCATGGTGACCCATACCTTATAAACCTTACTTCCTCTAGGCATCTTTGATTGTCTTTCTTATTTATTTTCTGTATCAGTTCAATTTAGGTATCTCTTGGATTCATATCTTCAAAATCCAGGTCCAGAGCCTTACTGTATCATTCTTGAATGCACCTTATTTCGAATCTCTTTCCAATTCCCATTTTGGATATATACCTGCCTAATCTACCTAAAATAGAATTTTAATATTTATCCACTATCTTATAACTGAAAATACTTTTCAACAGTCCGTAGGCTGAAATTCAAACTCCCGAGTTGGCATTTAAAGCCCTTCATTAACAGAATAATTTACAGATTCCACCTTGCCTTGTTAATTTATTATTCTTCTTTAGAATTAGTCGTTATCATCTGACTCCTTTGCCTGAAGAAGCAAATTCAAATCTGTTTTTTCCTAATTGTCCAGCCTTGTCCCCTATTGTTTCCCCTCCATATCCTATACTCCATCTTCCACCAAACCATTTGCAATTCTTAGATTGTTTCTTAAATATCTGTATCTTTGCATGTAATATTTATTCTATCTGGAAAACTTTTTTTGTTTAGTGTTTGTATGTTTCTACTCATTCTTTTGGACTTAGAATTCTTACCATCTTTGTGATCTATTTTCCTCATCCTTTCCTTCTCCCCAACCACTGTTAGGTGCTTGCTCCCTGTGTTCCTATTTGCAAAGCTCTGGTACAATATGTGTCACAGTGAATTATTGATTTGTCAGTTGGTTTCAGATTGAGAGTTTTTGTGGCCAGCATCTTAGTTTTAATTTATTTGTATTTCTTGGGCCTAAGAGTGATTGACATATAACAAGTTCTCTACAAATATTAGTTGATAGTGATATCAATTATGACTAAGCTTATTGAATACTTGCTACGTGGTAGGTATTACCTTGTTTAATTTAATTTAATTAAATCCTCATAACCAATTCCTGAGCTAGCCATTCTAAATATCTCCATTTTATAGGCAAAGAAATGTAAAGGCTCAGAGTGGTCAAGTGGTGACTTACCTAAGGACACACAACTACAAATGACAGAACCAGGATCAGAAGCCATTCTACCAAATTGCAAAGCTGTTTCTTTCAAGCATTGCGTATATTCAGTCATTTCTATCTCTACAAACATTGGCACATTCATGGAATAACTTCCTCCTTGTTTTTTTTTTCCTTTTATCAAAGTTTTTTATATTGTAAGGCACACACCAAAATTTACCTTTCTAACCATTTCTTCCATGACTATATCAGCCTTACTTTCTTATATGTTCACTCACCTGGCCATATGAAGTTCAGTACTTAGGCATGAATGTTTCACATGCAACAATTTTCTTATCAATTCCTTGACTCTCTCTAGACTTGGATTGTGTTCTAAATGACACATTACTCCACCCCCTGATATACACACACACTACAGTTCTGGACACTTAGTAGATCTTAACAAGAATTATTGCTTTTATACTATACATAGTTGGTCACTTTCATTATTTTTCTTGTATGAGTCTCTAGAAGATTGGAGGCAGCTAGGAATATGACATGGTTAACCAATCTGAAGATTAATCCTTGTCAAGTTTTCTTCACTTAAGGAAAGGCTTAACTACTTTCAACAAAGAGAGAAAGTAAAGCAAAATAAAACTGACACATTAAAATAGTGGTATCATTGAAGGCATAGATGCTCAATGTGGAAAGGATCCTTTGAAGTCATGAAATTCACCACTCTCTGAAAACAGAAAAGGAAACTGGGGGATACTTGTGCTGTTACTTGCCTTGCTCCAAATCTCCCACTTTAGATGCAAAGCCTGGAGCGAGAATTGGGATCTCCTGGTGATTTGAAGTCCTGTGCTATCTCTCTTTTGGACAGGGGCTTCTGTGAATTAATGTGCAAAGGGTCAAATGCAAATACTTTGCACTTAAGAGTGTTCCAGACTGGAACCCTGGCCCTGTGTGAGATTGTGCTTTGAACACCACTGTGTGTCAAAGCAGATTATGATAGTGAGCTATGGAACAGGACAAGCAGCCAAGCAGCTCTAAGAGAGGATTAAAGAATTGATTGTTGATAGTTGGCCTATACAATAATACATCAGGCCAAGTAGATGAAGCTGGCCAGGATACCCAGTGAGGCATTTCCAACCTATTCGTTTACTCCTTGCTGATGTGGCCTTTTGAGAGAAGAGGTGATAACTGGATGACTAAGTGCCTAAATGTATCGCAGCTGTCCTTTGGGGGGGTCCAAGAATTACTTAATGTTCCCTGGAAGATTTTTTTTTTTTTAATTACACACTCAAAAATACAGTTGAATTGAAATGGGAGCATCCAGAATAATGACTACGCTCTGAACCAGGCTGTGAGCTGTATGTCCTTGTGAGTAAATGATGGTCCCATGCAAGGGCCTCTTACATAACCATTATTACCAGCGAATAGGTTGCACAAACTGGTCCTGCCATGCTGCCAAGTCTGGCAGAATATTTTTTTGCCTTTTGGTTCTAGTACATACTGGTTAATTTCAATAAAAATGAATTTTTGTTGAAGTCATAAAGGGCTATTATCCTATTTGAGGTTGTCTTAAAGGCTGCAACAGGTTCTTTGTCAACAGCGTGACAACCTTGTAATTGTTTAAATGAATATTAGACTTGTACATAAAAAGGAAGTCTTCTGAAGGAAGACACAGGTAAAAGGCAGAAAGCTGTGAAACATTTTTAAAGGTACATTCAATTCCTTGCCACACAGATGCACATACACCCTCATGCACATATACACAAATACAGCTTTATGAAACTATATCCAAGTTAATATTTATGGAGCCACTATCATGTTCAAGGCATCAGATTCCCTGTTACGAGAGGTAAAGGAGTTTGCTGTCTTTTGGGAAGATACCACAGTAAGTCTTCACTTAATGTCAATAGGTTCTTAGAAACCGCAACCCTAAGTGAAACAATGTGTAATGAAACTAATTGATGTAAATAAAAGTTAAGTTTCTATGGCATTTTTCTGGTCACAAAACATCACCAAACTTCTAAATAAAGACCCAAAATCCTTTTTTTTTTTTTTTGACAGAGTCTTGTTCTGTCGCTCAGGGTGGAGTGCAGTGGCACGATCTTGGCTCATTGCAACCTCTGCCACCTGGGTTCAAGTGAGTCTCCTGCCTTAGCCTCCCGAGTAACTGGGACTACAGGCACGTGCCACCACGCCTGACTAGTTTTTTGTATTTTTAGTAGAGACAGGGTTTCATCATGTTAGCCAGGATGGTCTCGATCTCCTGACCTTGTGATCCACCTGCCTTGGCCTCCCATCACACTTCTACTATTAAGCATTGAAATAAATGTGAACTATGTATATACTTAAGAAAGAATAACAAACATAAGATAATATTTACCCAATTTTTAATGAATCTGTGAGTGACAGTGGTTGTAGTAGTGGCAGGTTAAATCAAGGAATAAACGCAAAGTGAAAATTGTCAGGAGCCCCTCTGACCACCATGCAGTTCAAAAACAGTAACAAATATGGGGGTTTGCTAGGTGCTTTTATACTGCACAGTTTATTATCAGGCATCTGTGTGTTTACTGTACACTCCACAGATTTTTATTTTACAGTGGTTTATATTTATTCATCCCTTTATTCTTTTTCAACCTGCTGAATTCCAATTCAGGGTCATAGGTGGCTGGAGCCTATCCCAGCAGCTTAGGGTACAAGGTGGGAAATGACCTTGGACAGACCCCATCCCATTACAAGGTGCACTCACACATAGCAGCCTTTATTCTGAGTGGGACAACTTAGACTCGCCAGTTCACCTGACATGCACAGCTTCGAAATGTGAGAGAAAACCAAAGTACCTAGAGAAAATCCATGCAGACATGGGGGAATGTGCCAGCTCCACACAGACAGTGGACCTGGCTAGGAATTGATTTTTTTTTCCTCTCATCAATTCTATAACAAAACAATGTTGAATGAAGCAGCATTATTCAAGGACCTGCTGTACATGCACTCAAATTACATATCATTCATTAATCTATTCATTTACCAAATATTAATGAAGCACCTGCTATGACCAGGCACTGTGCTAGTGCTGGGAATACATGGCCAACAAAATCACATGTGGTCACTAGGGTCATAGAGCTCACAGTTTATCGATTTGTGATAGTCTCAAGCCAAATGAATATAAAGATAATTGTGTAACTGTCGCTGAAATAAGTGCCCTGAAAGAATGGAACAAGGCTCCATGAGTATGTCGATCAAAGGAAACAGTCTGAGATTGCAGTAGTGATCAGTGAATGAAAGAACTCTGAAGCTGAAATTGAAGGACCAGCATGAGAAGAAATGTGATGAGTATCTTAAAGAAGGTACTACAAAAATATGATGTGATCAATGTGTAGGAAAAATGAAATTTGGGTTGGGGAAGTCAGAAAGACTTTGCTAGAAGGTGGTAGATGAGTCTCAGAGAATGAGTTAGGAGTTGCATAGGTTTGAGACCTTTAGGATCTCTGGTATATCACTTAATGACTACTACATTATTCTTCCTGTGTTCTGCAATTTAGTTTTTTAATCCAGTGCTTTATTTATTTATTCATAATCCCTGAAGTTCCAGGAATATGATAGGCTGTGTGATAGAAGGGCATTGGGAAAATAGACAAAGAATAAGAGCTCACATTCCGGAGAATAAGACCTGAAAACAATGTTCTGTATTTTTTATACCCAGTATTTTCCAATTGTTTATTACATATTTCTCTAATAGACCAAGTAGCTTTCCTTATTTCTCAAGTGACATTCTTCATTCTGTTTTCTAGGCAAGCAGTTTTACAAAGCAGAGCTGGACATTCTGAAGTGTTGCTAATTGTTGAGAGTTGCATTATGAGTAACTGATTACTAATCATAGGGAAAGTATTACATTTTAAGAAAATTTATTTTACAAAATGGAACTGATTCAAGGTCAACCCTACGCAAATACCATGTTCAGTCTAGATCTTGGATGCTTTGTGATAGGAGCAAAAAGGTGGAGTTTCAGAATACATGAGGGAGAATTATACATAATCTGCAGTTCATGTTGTTAGTGCCAGCGTCCACAGTGTGGGTGGCGGCCATAGAAATGTGTGACAGGGGTGTATGTCATCTGTCACACATACCTAGTTGAGAGTCATTGGTGTACTGTGGGCTCCTTGAGAAGATAGTCCATGACTTAAATTATTATTTTTCTCCCCACCTAGATTGCTACATTCATTTGTCCATATATTCATTCTAATCACGTTCATTCATTCAACACATTTTTGTGTGTGTGTGGTTTTCTCATCCCATTTCTACCTCTCTGGAATTAAAGAGCTTATGCATATTGAGTCAGGTGGGGAAATTGATCCAGATGGCCAATCAGAGACTTGTGCATCTTAAAATCTCTTCAGTAAGGAAGGAACTATGTGCAATAAAGGCAGAAATAATTTTATATATGTCAGGCTCCATCCTAGGTGCTGGGGACTCAACTGTGAAGGAAGCATTAAAAAACACTATTTGTCTTCATGGAAGCTACATTTTAGCTGTGGAGATAGAAAATAAGTAAGTAAAATGAATAAATGAAATTTAAAATGTGCTAGTGATAAATATTATAGACAAAATAAAGGAGGAAGGGAGGAGAGGGAAGAAGTAGAGACATGGTGATATTAGTGCTGTTTGTGGTAATAGATGGCTCTTGAAGGCCTTGCTAAGATGATATTTGCATAAAGACATGGAAAAGATAAAGGTACATAGTAGTTGTTCACAAAACATTTTTTGGGCAAATATATATTGTCTCAGTGTGAGGTGATGTTTATCTGGTGGACCAAGAAGTGAAAGGAATTCAGAATATGATTTTTGCCTATTTCCTAAGGTTGAATGTCAATATCATGGCATTGTAAAAAGCAGACTGGTCTTACCTGAGTATGGAGAGTGGAAGGAATAGATGGAGGAAGGAATGGTCTGGCACAGGTTTAAGGAAGGAAATCATGGAAGTAAATCAGAGGTGTCCAAAGAGAATACTCACCTGAGTTCAGAGGCTACCTGGATCCCCATCTTCTCAGTGGAGTCAAAGTATATATCTCACTGACTTATTAGCCTACTCAGGTTATCATTTTCTTCCTTAGACCATAATTCTGCTTAGGAAAAATTGTATTATGCCTTCTTAGAATCAAATAGGAGTGTGCCTTTTTTTTCAAATCAAGCTCTCAATCATTAATTTCTCTTCATAAACTTTTTCAGGCTGTTAACAAAAATAAATTATCAGTAATTGCTGGGAATGGCTGATTTATCTGGGATTGTCACTGAAGTAAAAAATGCAATTTAGAATCTCATGATTATTATTACATTTCATTCACTAAATATGTGACCTTCTAATTTAGAAATTTAAGATGCATATTAGGTAAATATTAAAATTGTGCTGTTTTAATTGTAATTTTTTTTTCCAGTTTCCTTTTAATTTGATTATATAATATTTTGTTTGATTGGTATTGGGGGCTGCGGTGGGGAAGTAATGGCCATTTCTCCTACTGTCTTCCATGAAGCCAGACATTAAAGAGACTTCTAAAACTGTAAAACTCTGTAAGCTCTGGTCCCCAAATTTATATTCTCCCCTCAGCAAAGCCAAAACTCTAGGCTCTTCACATCCACCCTCCTTATAAGGCAGTCATCTTGAACTTGCCTTTCTGGGGACTCACACAACACCCAAAGCAGTTTATTAAGTAATTGTTTCCAGCCACATATATTTTAACCCTACTTGAAGTACTGGGAAACACATGTTCTTCATCTCGTTACATTTATAATAACAATTTAGTATCCCAAGACCCATTTTTTTAGCTTTCCGTATTTGATGGGGCCCTGACTACCTAAATGGTTGGCCCACCCTTAATCTGCCTCTGAGTCTGTGATATAGGATGGGTCTTCTATTTTAATATGCATGGAGTAGATAGACATCATTTATTTCTTGAGTAAATGAATCAAGACACATACTATAAAACTTATATTTCATTGACTTGTAGTTGCTGGAAGATTCAAGATGGTCTGTTTGAAACTTGACCCATTATGTTGAAAACTGGGAAAGATGTAGAACTGGCACTTCTGAGGGATGATGGTCCTCTCCTCATCTTTAAACAAGATAACCACACAATGTTTTTTCTAAACTCTAGGAATTGTAACCATACCCTTTTGCAAGATACAAAGAACACTATCACGAATTATTTACCAATCTTTGAAATAACTTTTTTTTTAATATTAAGGATAAGGTAATCATCTTCCCAATTTACAGAGTAATATTGCTAATAAACTCAAGAGCAGTTCCATATACCAAAGATCACCCATTGTGCTAAGTGTGAAAATCAGGAAGAAACTTAAATCTTGAGTTTCTTTGTCTTGTATTCTGTCTACTTCAGTTCCTTGCCTTGGTTTTGGAAATGCTTTAGTTCTTACTAATCAAGTAATTTTAGCATATACTCTTCACGTATCCTGTGTCTGAGAAAGTTTTGTTGTATGTAATTTCTCAAGCAGATTCTCTATAGCAGAGGTGAATTATTTCCACATCATTCCATTGGCTGCTGTGACTGCTGAGTGGAGGAACACTCATAGGCAGGTCAGAATCATGAGCTGGCACTTGTTACTGACATTTTGGGAAGTTACAACATTTCTCAAAACATCTACTCCTGAGTAGCCTCCTCTATAGTCAGTCTGTTGGGTCCGGTGATTGAAAAGACCCTTGGCTTTCATGCCACTTGCATTCTCCTGGACTTTACTGGCAGAATAATTAGAGACAAGAAGCAGGGAGTTGTGAATTTGCTCAGGCTCATGAAAGAGGTGCCTTTCTTCCTTTAATGACTTCCAAAGGAATTAGAGTAGGGGTCAGATAAACAACAAATGCTTTATTTCTCCTCTGAATTATGTCCATTTAAAAAGTGCCATTTCCTCCATGAACCCTTTTTTCTTTCTTATTCCATCTTGAAATAAACATCATTGTTTTTGTAAAAACTATTCATACTTACTGTAAAATTGAAACAAATCATAAAGTACAGAGAAAAAGGCAAGAAGCATCCCCAAACCAACCACTCAGAGAAAACACGATAACATCTGGTGAACACCCTAATCCTACAAGGTCCATTTCTAAGCTCCTTTTGACATGCCTGTGTGCCAAAGATGATGTCATATTTGTATTTGTATTTGTGTCTGGTTAATATTTATGTTTTATCTCTCCCACAGAGTATAAACTCTGAGGATAGGCATGGTGTCACATATATTTTTGTACAGTGTCTAATAAGGCATTACATATTTGGTAGGCTTTCAAATGTATGCTTTAAAATAAAGAAGCCAAATGTATAAGTTCTTCTATAAGACCCTAATTTTGGATGGAATGTGCTTTCCTTGGAACAGATTGCAAATGGGCGATAGTGGTAGCAGAAGATTGGGGGAATTAGATAAAGTAACAAGGCACATCAAGTTTTCTTTGCTTCTCCTGGGTGTTTCATAGTCATGCTGGGGTGCAGCCCATAGGCGCCCTGGTGATGAGCTCTGGTTTGCTGATGTATCCTCATCGGCTTAACTAGAGCTCCTCACAATGGGTATTGAAGGGTGGTGATCAGGATTCAGGGTTTGATTGCTGAACTTCTGCTGCATTTAGGTTCCAGTGATTTTTTAGTAATGTGTGTCTTGGAAAATGGACAGGGTATTAACTCAAATGTCATGTTTAAAGGGTAGGCAGACTGTCCGTGAGGTTCCAATTGTCTAGCTGCCAACAAAGTTTGAATTACAATATTAACAAGTCATTTGCAATCTCTTAATCAAAAGTGAGGTGTTAGAACAAAGCTGCATCCCAGCAGATGGCCCAGGATTTCATCCTTTTCAGTCTGGGCACATTTATCCATGGGGTGCCCTTTGATCAAGCAGGAGGGCCTGCCATTGTCTCTAATATTCTAGACCCAGGAGACATTTAGATACTTTCTAAATAAATTTCTTAGCACTGTGCTTGGAGGAGGAACTTTTATATATGAACCTCTATCAGGCAGTGCACCAGTCTGGTCGTTTATCTGCTGGGCACTTATTACACAGAAGAAGGGTTTAAACAGACATAGATTTCATCATCTAAAATAGATTGACTTAACTTGGCCTGTTCTGATTGCCTGAGAGACCCTCCTTTTCCATCTTTTATTTTTTCCTAGTGAAATTATACCCATTCTCTCTATAATCTCCTCCAAACAGGATGCAATCTCTCTTTCTCTCTTTTTAAAATGTCTGTTCAGTAATAGTTCATAGAGGTAATATTGCACAATGAAAATATGGGTAATTGAGTTGTTTATTAAATAGATTAATAATTTTAAAATGTTTACAATAGGCATTTTAACTAATCTGTTTCACTCCACATCAGCAATCCTTGTCTCAGAACTTTGGTTGTTGCCAGAGTAAATCTGTTGGAACATTTTAAATATAATTTAATTCTATTGATTTTAAAAATTTAACTTTAATTTAATTAATTAATTAATTAATTAATTTTTGAAACAGGGATCTCACTCTGTTGCCCAGGATGAAATGCAGTGGCATGAACATGGCTCATTGCAGCCTCAACCTCCCAGGCTCAAGCGATTCTCCCAATTCAGCCTCTCGAGTAGCTGGGACCACAGGGTGCATCACCATGCTGAGCTATTTTTTTTGTATTTTTTGTAGAGATGGGGTTTTACCATGTTGCCTAGGCTGGTCTCAAACTCCTGAGCTCAAGCGATCTGCCAACCTTGGCCTCCCAATATGCTGCGATTACAGGAGTGAGCCACCATGCCCAGTCTAACTTTTTTAAAATAATGATTTCAGACATAAAATGTTTTAAAAGTAGTGCAAAGAATTCCCATTATCCTGTCATCAGACTCCCCAAATGTTAATATTTTCCCATATATGCTTGATCAATATCTATCTATATACAGTTTCAAACTACTTGTTGAAGGCATAATCCCTTCAGGACAACTGTAGACAAATACATATACCCTTACATTTAAAGTCATTGTGTTAAGGCTTTTGGTATGTGTTCAACAACAATGGAAATATCACTAACACTATTAGCAGTTAACATTCATAAAGTATGTTGGGCCAGGTATGAACTTTATATACTTTATCAGTCAGAGTTCCTGATTGTAGATGTTAAACACACCTACAGAATACTTTTGTGGCTGCACCTAGTTGTGTTGGATTGAGTAACCGAAATTATAGGCTAGTCAAGTTCACACATACAATTGACCATTGCCTGTTATTCCAAGTTATCACTCATAACCCTGTGACAGAGTTGTTATTGTCCCATTTTATAACTGAAGAAGCTGAGGTGAAGTAACTTGGCCATGGTCACATTAATTAGTAAGTAGCAGAAGTACAATCTGAGTCCATACAGTGTGGCTGTGGAGCCTTTCTTCTAAACCACTCTACTGGACTGTCTCCTTAAGAACTAAATAACTGGCAATCAGCTTATTTGCAACATCTAAAAGAACTCAGGTGTATAAAGTAAAGAGCTGATGAATGAATTCAACTGCATTAGATAATAAAGTTTACTATATTGTAGGAACGGTGCCAGGCAATTAGAATATGACACGAATCTTCCTCTCAGGAAACCCATCTGAGTAGAAGCAGGTAGTGAAGCAGGAAGATGGGTATGTGTATCTACCCGAGGTGAGGCAGAAGGAACACTGATTTGAGGAAAGCAGTGCTCTGAGGTTTAGAAAAATTGGGTTCTGGTCCTGGCTTTGCTACTAAGTAGTGTTCTGTCCTGACCTGCTCAGCGAATGTTACTTTAGGCAACAGCTCTTCTCTGAACTTCAGTTTCTTTATCTGCAAAATAGGAGGCAATAAATAAGTTGAGGTCGTTATGTTAAGAGGCTTGAATTCACCTTTATCTTGACAAGTGGGCAGTCACTGGGCTAAACGCTTAATATGTATTGAGTCCTCGAAACAATTCTTTTTTTTTTCTTTTTTTTTTTTTTGAGACGGAGTCTTGCTCTGTCGCCCAGGCTGGAGTGCAGTGGCGCGATCTCGGCTCACTGCAAGCTCCGCCTCCCGGGTTCATGCCATTCTCCTGCCTCAGCCTCCTGAGTAGCTGGGACTACAGGTGCCTGCCACCACCCCTGGCTAATTTTTTTGTATTTTTAGTAGAGACGGGGTTTCACCATGTTGACCAGGATGGTCTTGATCTCCTGACCTCATGATCTGCCTGACTCGGCCTCCCAAAGTCCTTGAAACAGTTCTTACCAGGTCATCATTATTCCCATTTTTCAGTTGAGCAAACTGAGGTAAGAGAATTTATTTAATGACTTGCTCATGGTCACCAGCTAGGAAGTGAGAAAGTCAAGATTTGAATTCAGATCATGTGGCTCTTGAGTCCAGATTCTTAATATGTGTGTTATACTTCTCTGAAAGACATCAGGAATGTCTTAGTGAAATTTGAATATGTGACCTGCTCCTTTACAAAACCAGTGCTTTAATTGCTGAGCTAAGAAACCTTTAAAATATTTATACAAAATTATCTAGTACAAATATGTGTTTTATATTGTATTCTTTTATTTGTTCCCCCTAGAAAGATAAGGTATATTACATGTATGTCTGTGTGATTAATGTTAAGTCCATATTTTATTATTTTTCTTCCTTTTTAGAACATTGTTTGGATGCTTAATTAGCAGTAAATGCCTATCAGAAAATGAATAAAAACCTGGATTTTTTCCAGTGTTTTAGATTTGACATCAGATTTTGAAGCAGGGTTCCCAGGTACATTGCATTGGATTCAATTTAAAAAAGAAGAGTTGGTTCAAGTATTATCATAGGTGCAGAAAGTCTGAGATTAGGAGAGTTGGAGATAAACTGGGAGTTGCACCTCACCACCACCTTGGCCCCCGGCTCAAGAGGAAGTGGAAGGCTGCTGAGATGACCATGTGGGTCATAGCCCATTAGACCCCCTTAGGCATACTGAAAAATTAATGGGATAATCTTTTGCTGTCCAGCTGTAGGATTCATTCATAAAAAACTTGAGTTTGAGATCAAAGCAGATGGAATGTACATGTGCATTTGTGCAAGGAACACTGGAGTGATTAGTTAGCACTAAAACTGTCAAAACTGGAAGGAAAGAATTGCTGTTTGTAACATCCACTGAACTAAGGGTAAAAGTGTTCCTCACCCCTTGGAAATACAGGACCTTCTGAGAGTGACTACTCTGTGAAGATCAGTTTGGATTCTGATTGATTTATTATACAGATAAGGACACTGAAGTCCAGAGAGCAGTGCTTTGCCTGAGGTTGCACGCAGGCAGAGGCAGAGACTGGGCAAGAAGATTATGTTCCCTGAGTGTCTTTAGTTTTGAAGGAGACAATATATGTGATTTTGGGAAAGCCCCACAGTTGCTGCAGCTTCAGCTTCTCCATATGTAGGTTTAAAAGATAGGATTAGATCAGAAATGGCATATATATGGCACTGTTGCTGCCACTGTCACCTCCAGGACCCATGCCAGATATCGCAAGTTGCTTATGATCAATATGTGATAACAGCATGTTGAGTACTTAGGGCATACTAGATATTCCAGTAAGCACTTCCCATATACTATTTCACTAAATTCTCACAACCAACCTATCAGGTAGATTTTATCAGCCTTAGTTCACAAACAAGAGAACTTAGATATATTTAGAAACTTGCTTAAGTTTGCACGATCAGCAAACAGTGAAGCAGGACTTTGATCCTAGGAAATCTAACCCCAGAGCCCATACTCCTAAGAGCTACGCTGTACTGCTAGGACAGCATATGAGCTTCTGCTGCTCTCTCCTTGTACCCAAAACTTAGGCATGTACCTTATTCTAGTAAACTCCAAATGGTATCAAAACCCTCCTCATGTAACTCCAGGTATCTACTACCAATCGATCATATCAGAATGGGCATGTGAGGTAAACCTTTTTATTATCAGTTGATTAGATTATTTCCAAAGACCCTTCCAACTCTCAGATTCTACTGTGTGGTTTTAAGGATTGAAGCAAGGTGTTAGCTAATAATATTTACAAAACCTGGAATACAGGGTGTTTTGGCTGGCTGAGCTGATGACATGGATGTTGTTACTTCTTGGGCTGATCTTGAATTCATGGTTAGTGTGACAAGGGCTGAAATGAGTGAAATTGCTCATCAGGGACTGTGAGGTAGCTCA
Organism: Macaca thibetana thibetana; assembly: GCF_024542745.1. Taxonomy (NCBI): domain Eukaryota; kingdom Metazoa; phylum Chordata; class Mammalia; order Primates; family Cercopithecidae; genus Macaca; species Macaca thibetana. The sequence continues at coordinate 133,609,202 of NC_065579.1, read as the reverse complement.
GATAGAACTGCTCTAAAGGTACAGATGACAAAGAATGTCACATAGGAGGAGCAAAAAACCCAGAGAAAACCCTGAGAGCTTCCTGAAACAACATCTTTAGCAAAACTTTGCCATGTCTGTGATGGACACCTTCTACAGGGACTCCTTCAAGAGATTTTTAGAGTATAAACTCTAAATCCACACTACTTGACTCTGCTATTGATTAGGTGATGACCTTGAGGCAGTTATTAAACTCCTCTCTGTCCCAGTTTTCTCACCTATAAAAATGGGATAACCACGGTACCTACTTCATAGGTTGTTGTATGGATTTAAAAAAATATTTTTTGATTTTTTTTCTAGAGATGGGGGTCTCCCTGTGTTGCCCAGGGTGGACTCAAATTCCTGGACTTGAACTCTTGGCTTCAAGTGATTCTCCTGCTGTGGCCTCCCAAAGTGCTGGGATTATAGGTGTGAGCTACCACACTGGGCCTGTTATATGGATTAAATGAGTTAATATATGAAAATCACTTAAAAATGGCACCCGGCATATAATTAGCACCATATAAATAATGATCCATTCATTGCATTATACATTTTTTAGAGGATTCTACTCTAATATAATGAGAAAGAACTCTAAATTGTGGGCTGTTTCTGTAACTAATGAAACACATGATCAAAGTTAAGTCTAATTACCTTGTTTGTCAAGCTGATTTTTGTTATGTTGTTTTACGTATAGAACTGGGATGATGGGTTCACAGGTAGGGGATAGTTTGCAGTTTAGCAAGCTTGGCCTACTCGTTACTCTGATACACACCAGCCAGTATTTTCTTTGGAAAGCCAGCTCCATTTCCATCTGCATAGTTTGATTTTGAAGGATGCCCATAGATTTAGCTTGTATGCCTGCTCAGATTGCACTTTTGAACTCTGCTTTCAAAAGGATTTTGAGGTCATATTTGGGCTCAGTGAGGAACAATACCATATGCAAACGGTAATGTCTGCTATTAGCATAGGAAAGGGGAAGCTGCACTCTTGCGAACAGGGCTGGCTACATAATTTGTGAGTCCCAGTGCAAAATGAAAATATGGGCCCTCTTGTTCAAAAGCAGGAAAAAAGTGCCATGAAAAGGACTAAAATATCAAGCTTTTTTCTTTCTTCCATGGTCTCTTTGTCTTGACTTATCATGGTCTTTTTACTTACTATTTAGTATTGTTAATAAATAAAATTTTAAATTTAAATTATTAGCATGAATTTTCCTATTCATCTTATATAGTTTAATGCCAGTTTTTAAAATTATCATACTTTAAGTTCTGGGCTACATGTGCACAATGTGCAGGTTTGTTACATATGTGTACATGTGCCATGTTGGTTTACTGCACCCATCAACTCGTCATTTACATTAGGTATTTCTCCTAATGCTATCCCTCCCCCAGCCCCCAACCCCATGACAGGCCCTGGTGTGTGATGTTCCCCTCCCTATGTCTATGTGTTCTCATTGTTCAACTCCCACTTATGAGTGAGAACATGTGGTGTTTGGTTTTCTGTCCTTTGATAGTTTGCTGAGAATGATGGTTTCCAGCTTCATCTATGTCCCTGCAAAGGACGTGAACTCATCCTTTTTGATGGCTGCATAGTATTCCATGGTGTATATGTGCCACATTTTCTTTATCCAGTCTATTATTGATGGACGTTTGGGTTGGTTCCAAGTCTTTGCTATTGTGAATAGTGTGGCAATAAACATACATGTGTATGTCTTTATAGTAGCATGATTTATAATCCTTTGGGTATATACCTAGTAATGGGATTGCTGGGTCAAATGGTATTTCTAGTTCTAGATCCACAATGGTTGAACTAATTTACACTCCCACCAACAGTGTAAAAGTGTTCCTATTTCTCTACATCCTCTATAGCATCTGTTGTTTCCTGACTTTTTAATGATCTCCATTCTAACTGGTGTGAGTTGGTATCTCATTGTGGTTTTGATCTGCATTTATCTAATGACCAGTGATGATAAGCATTTTTTCATATGTCTGTTGGCTGCATAAATGTCTTCTTTTAAGAAGTGTCTGCTCATATCCTTTGCCCACTTTTCGATGGGGTTGTTTTTTTTTCTTGTAAATTTGTTTAAGTTCTTTGTGAATTCTGGATATTAGTGCTTTGTCAGATGAATAGATTGCAAAAATTTTCTCCCATTCTGTAGGTTGCCTGTTTACTTTAATGATAGTTTCTTTTGCTGTGCAGAAGCTCTTTAGTTTAATTAGATCCCATTTGTCTATTTTGGCTTTTGTTGCCATTGCTTTTGGTGTTGTATTCATGAAGTCTTTGCCCATACCAATGTCCTGAATGGTATTGCCTAGGTTTTCTTCTAGGGTTTTTGTGGTTTTAGGTCTTACATTTAAGTTTTTAATCCATCTTGAGTTAATTTTTGTATAAGGTGTAAGGAAGGGATCCAGTTTCAGCTTTCTACATATGGCTAGCCAGTTTTCCCAGCATCATTTATTAAATAGAGAATCCTTTCCCCATTGCTTGTTTTTGTCAAGTTTGTCAAAGATCAGATCAGTTGTAGGTGTGTGGTGTTATTTCTGAGGGCTCTGTTCTGTTCCATTGGTCTATATATCTGTTTTGGTACCAGTACCATGCTGTTTTGGTTACTGTAGCCTTGTAGTATAGTTTGAATTCAGGGAGTGTGATGCCTCCCACTTCGTTCTTTTGCTTAGGATTGTCTTGGCAATGCAGGCTCTTTTTTGGTTCCACGTGAAATTTAAAGTAGCTTTATTTCCAATTCTGTGAAGAAAGTCAGTGGTAGCTTGATGGAGATAGCACTGAATCTATAAATTACTTTAGGCAGTGTGGCCATTTTCATGATATTGATTATTTCTATCCATGAGCATGGAATATTCTTCCATTTGTTTGTGTCCTCTTTTATTTCATTGAGCAGTGTTTGTAATTCTCCTTGAAGAGGTCCTTCACATCCCTTGTAAGTTGGATTCCTAGGTAGTTTATTCTCTTAGTAGCAATTGTGAATTGGAGTTCACTCATGATTTGGCTCCTGTCTGTTATTGGTGTATAGGAATGCTTGTGATTTTTGTCCATTGATTTTGTATCCTGAGACTTTGCTGAAGTTGCTTATCAGCTTAAGGAGATTTTGGGCTGAGATGATGGGGTTTTCTAAGTATATAATCATATCATCTGCAAACTGAGACAATTTGACTTTGTCTTGTCCTAACTGAATGCCCTTTATTTCTTTCTCTTGCCTAATTGCCCTGACCAGAACTTCTAATACTATGTTGAATAGGAGTGGTGAGAGAGGGCATCTTTGTCTTATGCCAGTTTTCAAAGGGAATGCTTCCAGTTTTTGCCCATTCAGTATGATATTGGCTGTGTGTTTGTCATAAATAGCTCTTATTATTTTGAGATACATTCCATCAATACCTAGTTTATTGAGAGTTTTTAGCATGAAGAGCTGTTGAATTATGTCGAAGGCCTTTTCTGCATCTATTGAGATAATCATGTGGTTTTTGTTGTTGGTTCTGTTTATGTGATGAATTACGTTTATTGATTTGTGTATGTTGAACCAGCCTTCCATCACAGGGATGAAGCTGACTTGATCATGCTGGATAAGCTTTTTGACGTGCTGCTGGATTTTGGTATATTGTATCTTTGTTCTCATTGGTTTCAAAGAACATCTTTATTTTTGCCTTCATTTTGTTATGTATTCAGTAGTCACTCAGGAGCAGGTTGTTCAGTTTCCATGTAGTTGTGCAGTTTTGAGTGAATTTCTTAATCCAGAGTTCTAATTTGATTGCACTGTGGTCTGAGAGACTGTTTGTTGTGATTTCTGTTCTTTTACATTTCCTGAGGAGTGTTTTACTTCCAATTATGTGGTCAGTTTCAGAGTAAGTGCGATGTGGTGCTGAGAAGAATGTATATTCTGTTGATTTGGGGTGGAGAGTTCTGTAGATATCTATTAGGTCCGCATGGTCCAGAGCTGAGTTCAAGTCCTGGATATCCTTGTTAATTTTCTGTTTCATTGATCTGTCTAATATTGATAGTGGGTTTTTACGGTCTCCCATTATTATTGTGTAGGAGTCTAAGTCTCTTTTTAGGTCTCTAAGACTTTGCTTTATGAATCTGGGTGTTCCTGTATTGGGTGCATATATATTTAGGATAGTTAGCTCTTCTTGTTGAATTGATACCTTTACCATTATGTAATGGCCTTCTTTATCTCTTTTGATCTTTGTTGGTTTAAAGTCTGTTTTATCAGAGACTAGTATTGCAACCCCTACTTTTTGTTGTTGCTTTCCATTTGCTTGGTAAATCTTCCTCCATCCCTTTATTTTGAGCCTATGTGTGTCTTTGCATGTGAGATGGGTCTCCTGAATACTGCACATCAATGGGTGTTGACTCTTTATCCAATTTGCCAGTCTGCGTCTTTCATTTGGGGCATTTAGCCCATTTACATTTAAGGTTAATATTGTTATGTGTGAATTTGATCCTGTCATTATGAAGTTCGCTGGTTATTTTGCCCATTAGTTGATGCATTTTCTTCATAGCATCGACAGTCTTTACAATTTGGCATGTTTTTGCAGTGGCTGATACTGGTTATTCCTTTCCATGTGTAATGCTTCCTTCAGGACCTCTTGTAAGGCAGGCCTGGTGGTGACAAAATATCTCAGCATTTGCTTGTCTGTAAAGGAATTATTTCTCCTTCACTTATGAAGCTTAGTTTGGTTGGATATGTAATTCTGGGTTGAAAATTCTTTTCTTTAATAATGTTGAATATTGGTCTCTACTCTCTTCTGGCTTATAGGGTTTCTGCAGAGAGATCTGCTGTTAGTCTGATGGGCTGCCCTTTGAGGGTAACCCAGCCTTTCTCTCTGGCTGCCCTTAATATTTTTTCCTTCATTTCAACCTTGGTGAATCTGACGATTATGTGTCTTTGGGTTGCTCTTCTTGAGGAATATCTTTGGGGTGTTCTCTATATTTCCTGAATTTGAATGTTGGCTTCCCTTGCTGGTTCAGGAAGTTCTCCTGAATAATATCCTGAAGAGTGTTTTCTGCCTTGGTTCCATTTTTCCCGTCACTTTCAGGTACACCAATCAAACGTAGATTTGGTCTTTTTACATTGTCCCGTATTTCTTGGAGACTTTTTTCCTTTCTCTTCACTCTATTTTTTTGTAATCTTGTCTTCTCACTTTATTTCATCAATTTGACCTTCAATCACTGATATCCTTTGTTCTGCTTGATCGAATCAGCTATTGAAGCTTGTGTATGCTTCATGAAATTCTTGTACTGTGTTTTTCGGCTCCATCAGGTCATTTATTTTCTTCGCCACACTGATTATTCTGGTTAGCCATTCCTCTAACCCTGTTTCAAGGTTTTTAGCTTTTTTTTGCGATGAGTTAGAACATGCTCCTTTAGCTTGGAGAAGTTTGTTGTTATCCACCTTCTGAAGCCTACTTCTGTCAGCTTGTCAAACTCATTCTCCATCCAGTTTTGTCCCTTGCTGGTGAGGAGTTGTGATCCTTAGGAGAAGAAGGGGTGTTTTGGTTTTTGGAATTTTCAGCCTTTCTGCTCTGGTTTCTCTCCATCTTTCTGGTTTTATCTACTTTTGGTCTTTGATGTTGGTGACCTATGGATGGGGTTTTGGTGTGGATGTCCTGTTTGTTGATGTTGATGCTATTCCTTTCTGTTTGTTAGTTTTCCTTCTAACAGTCAGGCTGCTTAGCTGCAGGTCTGTTGGAGTTTGCTGGAGGTCTACTCCAGTCCCTGTTTTCCTGTGTATCACCAGTGGAGGCTGCAGAACAGCAAATATTGCTGCCTGATCCTTACTCTGGAAACTTCGTCCCAGAGGGGCACCTGCCAGATGCTGAGCATGTTCTCCTGTATGAGGTGTCTGTTGGCCCCTACTGGGAGATGTCTCCCAGTCAGGCTACACAGTGGTCAGGGACTCACTTGAGGAGGCAGTCTGTCCATTATCAGAGCTCCAACACTGTGCTGGGAGAACCACTGCTTTCTTCAGAGCTGTCAGGCAGGGATGTTTAAGTCTGCAGAAGCTGTGCCCACAGCTGCCCCTTCCCCCAGGTGCTCTGTCCCAGGGAGATGAGGGTTTTTTTCTGTAAGTCCCTGACCAAGCCTGCTGCCTTTTGTTCCGATATGCCCTGCCCACAGAGATGGAATCTAGAGAGGCAGTCGGCCTTGCTGAGCTGTGGTGGGCTCCACCCAGTTCGAGCTTCCTGGCAGCTTTGTTTACACTGTGAGCATAAAAATGCCTACTCAAGCCTCAGCAATAGTGGATGCCCCTCCCCCTGCCAAGCTCCAGTGTCCCAGGTCGTCTCAGACTCCTGCGCTAGCAGTGAGAAATCCAAGCCAATGGATCTTAGCTTGCTGGGCTCCGTGGGCGTGGGACCTGCTGACCCAGGCACTGGAGAGAATCTCCTGGTCTGCCGGTTGTGAAGACCATGGGAAAGGCACAGTATTTGGGCAGGAGTGTACTGTTCCTCCTGTTACAGTCTCTCATGGCTTCTCTTGGCTAGGAAAGGGAAATCCCCCAACCCCTGGTGCTTCGGGTGAGGCGATGCCCCACCCTGCTTTGGCTTGCCCTCCGTGGGCTGCACCCACTGTCCAAACAGTCTCAGTGAGATGAACCAGGTTCCTCAGTTGGAAATGCAGAAATCACTTGTCTTCTGTGTTGATCTCACTGGGAGCTGCAGACCAGAGCTGTTCCTATTCAGTCATCATGGAAGCACCTCCTAATGCCAGTTTTAAATGCAAGTAAAAAAGCAATTAACTTGTATGTAGAATCACCAAAATTACTCAACTTGTTTTTCATAGCTTACATATATATACAAATATATATGTATTGTTCTTACCAGAACAGTGAAAATGCTACACAAAACTAAATCGACTTACTATTTTTCTTCTTGATATGCACACAGTCTCCCAACGTCTCTGCCTTAAGGTTACTGATGAGTAAGAAAGGACTGAAAGGAAAATCAATATGAGTTGCTCTATCTTTCCCTTTTCTTTTGTGTCATCGTTTTCAGCATGAGTAGTTAGTTAATAAAGTAGCATAATTAAGAAAGGATATGATGGGTTTCATTGGTTGTTCGTGTTTCTTAGAATGGTGTGTTTCTTAGAAAGAATGACTTCATTCTGTGATTGAAACCATTTCTGGTTCAAAGGGACATTGTGGCTTCTTGGGGTGCTGTCTTCTTACTCCATTTGTTGATGAAAAGAGTCAAACTTTTCATAATATTTTAAGAGATTGATTTTGAGCCAAATGTGAGTGACCATGCCTGTGACACAGCCCTCAGAAGGTCCTGAGAACATGTGCCCAAGGTGGTCAGGGTACAGCTTGGTTTTATATATTTTAGGGAGGCATGAGACATCAATCAAATACATTTAAGAAATACATTGGTTGGGTTCCGAGAGGTGGGACAACTCAAAGTGGGAGCTCCCAGACTATCAGTAAATTTAAACACTTTCTGGTTCACAATTGGTTGAGTTTTTCTGACGACCTGGGATCAATGGAAAGGAATGTTCAGGTTAAGATAAAGGATTGTGGAGACTAAGTTTTATTGTGCAGCGGAATCTCTCAAATAGCAGACTTCAGAGAGAGCAGGTTGTATGTTTCTTATCAGACCTAAAAGGGTATCTGGCTCTTAGTTGATTATCTCTTGGATCTGAAAAGAAAGGAAGGAAAACAAAAGGGAAAGGGGATTTTCTGTAGAATGTGGATTTTTCCCACAAGAGACTTTCAGGGCAATTTCAAGATATGACAAGAAAATATATTTTGAGGTTATATATTTTTCCTTATCTCATAATGGTATTCCAGAGTGAGATTGAAAAGTAAGTTACGATATATAGGGTCAAATAAAACCCATCTGATCAGAATTTGTGTAGAGCATGATCCCCTAGACCCCGTATGTAGGAATTTGGGCAACATAAAAAATCAGAGCTTAGTTCTCAAGTTATATTCATAACACACTCACCTTGTACTCCCTTTAAATCTCAGTAAACTCCCACACATGTGCTCATGGGGCATCATGAATGCTGTATGCAAATAGGCAGCAAGAAATGGAAGAAGACACATAGAATGCATGTTACCTGTATCTCCTCTGCTCATGAACATTCTCCATTGTCCCAGCAGACTTCACTTAAAAAATATAAGTTCAGTGATAAAATTATTAATAATTTCAAGACCATGATAGCTGAGTATTTAACCAAGTGTGGGACTCTTCTGAGCACAGGGCCCTAAGTGATTGCACAAGTCACACATGCCCATGAAGTAGGACCTACTTGCATTTGCTGTTGTATTTAATCTCCCCCTTGCAGGGCCCTAAGACTCTACATGGATCACTGCCCCTATGAATTTCTGTAGAGCTCACCATTGTTTGCCTGTTACATGCCATAAACTGCCTTCTGTGACTAGTTATCTCATCCCATGTGTTCTTTCTCTCTACAACATTATAAGCTCCTTGAGGGTAGTGTCATAATAATGGCTCCATTTATCATGCAAGTTTGGCCTTGCTGAGGCCTTGCTGTGGCCTTGCTGATTCTATCAACTTCCTGGGTATTTAAATATATTATTTGTAGCTATTATTGTTATTATTATTATTATTCTCGTAAAAGGGTTCAGGCCCTGTAGTCAGATTGTCAGTGCTCAAATTGTTATCTTAGTTGTGACCTGGGGCAAGACACTTAATCACTTTAAGTGTTGATTTTTTGTTGTTTTTTGTTATAAGAATTAAGTGCTATAAGTTCTCTAAAATTTAGCATGCCTGTCACATGATAAATAAATATTACCTATTCATGTTATTATTATTTCTTCTTCTTATTATTATTATTTGTTTTAGTCCCAAGAGTACTATGATCCCTATTTTCAGGATGCGGCATCTGAGATGTTGAGAAGAAACACAGCCAGCAGGTGGAAGACCTTCTCATCTCTAGAACCATGCTGCTCAATATGTAGGCATCAGCAATATGCAGGTATTGAACATTTGACATATGACAAGTTTGAATTGAGATGTGCTGGAAGTACAAAATACACACTGAATTTTGAAGACTTAGTGTGAAATAAAGAATGTAAAAAACCCCACAAACACTTTTCTATTGATTACATATTGAAATAATATTTTGCACATATTGGGTTAAAGTACATTATTAAAATTAATATCATTGTTTTTTACTTTTTAAAAGGTGACTCAAATTTAAAATGTAAATTTTTAAAACTTTGATAATGTGGCTCACATTATATTTCTATTAGACAGATTGCTCTTTCTGGAGGCTGTGATTGTGGGGGCTCAGGACTGGGGGTGAAGCCATCTTTAAGAAGACATTCCACTGAGCAAGCTAATAAAGCTCTTTGAATTCCTTGCTCGTCATAATCTTTAAGATTTAATTTTAATGACCACAGGAGGGAACTTTGGATTTCACTTATCAATATAAGAAAATGTTTTAAGCTGGTAATTGTTTTGCATCTCAGATGAACCTAATTTTCCTTGACAGGAAGCTGAGAGGCTTTCTATTCCTCCATGTGGTACTAATGGCCTAGGGAAGAACACGAATTTTAGAATGGAAGATTTGAACCTCAGCTTCCTCTTCTAGCTGTGTGACTTTAGGCAAAATATTTTTGCTTTTTGGAGTCTTAGTTTCTTTATCTGAATAAAGGGACACTAGTATCTACAGAGCTGAATATCTTTGCCCTCTGGTTACAGTCTTTATCCTCTCTACCTTGTTCTGTGCTCTGGTGGGATGACCTATGAATGACACCAAAGGGCTCTCTTGACCATTGGTTTCAGGTTGAGTTTGGACCTGAAACTCCCTACTCTCTTGAGTAGGGCTGTGCACCTACATGACATCAAAATTCTGGGAGAGAAGTATATGAATGGATTTCTTTGGAGTGAGCACAGATATTTGTGTACTGTGTTAATGTCCATAGAGAGCACCCAGAGTGGATGAGGCTCTCCACAACTAGGTGGATGAGCTGCCCATTCTGGGTATGCCCCAGAGCTTGCTCAATTGTCTCCTGTACAGAATGCCTTATCTGTCCCAATATTACTTATGACTTGGGGTCACTTTTTCTTGCAAGAGGTATGACATAGTCAACTTAGCCTGATGGAATTCATTGGCCTTATCATGTGCAACATCATCTAGAAGCAGCTACTTAACAGAATGGTGGGATGGCCTGCCAAAGGCTAAGTTATGAAGATGGTAGGAAGGCAACGTTCTACCAATTTGGAGTGCTGTCCTTCATGATATGGTATACATGCTTCAAAACCAATGGCTAGAATATAGTGTCATCCCTTAGAGCCAGAATGCCCAGGTATGGGAACCAAGGGTGGAGATGGGAGTGGCCTGTCTTACCAATACATCAAATAACCCATAGGAAGTACATCTGCTTAATGTTCTGGAGATCCTAATGCCCAAAGAAAGAATACTTTTAAAAGAGTCATGTTTCTAGTGAATTGGAAGCTGAAGCTGCCTCTGGCCATTTTGAGCTCCTCATATAGCTGGACCATTGTATAGAAAAGGGGTCACTGCATTCAGTGAGGTGACTGGTCCTGATTACCAGGGGATAATGAAGTTATCCCCTAATGAATTCAGGCCCTTCATAAATCAAGACTGTGGTCAATTTTTCAGTAAGGAACACCATCCAGTTGAGAAGTGGGCAGAGGATAGGGCAAACATGGAATAATGGTAGAAGAAGGCTGGCTGCTACATTTATTACCTTAGGTCTTATGCTCACATGCGAAGCTACAGGAACTGTTATGGAAATGCCAGGTGTTTGATGTAGGTCCTGTCATTCACTGCTCAGAAAACCAATCACTGAAACAGTGAGTATTGCCAGGGGATAAGGCTTTGTTATATTGCAGGTGACATCAGCTGGGAAGATGGGAGGCAAGCCTGTTCTTTCTAACCAGCTAAAATGGGGTTGGGCGTATATATAGCAGGAAGGAATTTAGAAAACAGAAATTAAGAAAGAGTAAGGAAGCAATCAGGAGGAATAAGGGGTCTGGCATCTCACCAATCTGGTGAGTATCAGTTTCCTTGATACTATCTGGGAAGCCTGAGGGTTGGTTTTCTGAGAAAGGAACTCAGATAAGACAAATGTAAGTTTCAAGCTTTAATACCAGGAGGACCAATTTCTATGTTTATTCAAGAACCATAAACATCATTCTATGAGACAATTGGGTTGGTTTCAGAAATATAACAGTTATATTTTATGTTAACTAGTTATTTCCTCACCTTTTATTCTCATATTTTTACGAAAAAAGATAGTTTTATGGAAACCATCTTTTGGTGATTACTCATGTTTTGGGTTTCTGTTGGGAAGATGACTGAATTGATATCATTTCATCCTGGTTTGGCATTTTTGCAATTGAATTAAATATACTGTAAATGATGGGGGAGGGTTCCTGGGGGAGGGTTGGACTGTGCTGGATGTCTTCTGTTTCCCTTTCAGATCCACTTTTCACCCTTCCCTACCCTGTTTTATGACCCAGGAGGCTCATTTTATTGGGTTTCATCAGTGGGATCCCTTGTCCTCTGATTCCAATTGTGTTTAGACAATGGAGCGGGAAGGGAGGCAGAAGTGGTAGATCAGACAGCAGGTGAGCAGTGAGTTAACAGTATCTATTCCCCTCATTTTTTTCCCTGTCATATCACAAGGGTTGGCCCCTCACTCCATGGAAAGCCATAGTTTGTGTTGCCATTTACTACCCTCTCTGAGTTGTCAGAGCTGTTGCTAGCCTCAGGTTGCTGCAGCAATCCTTGCTGGATGACTTTAAACTCTGCTGGGACCAGGGCTGATGTTCCTGCCTTGCTGGGTTGTTGTAAGAATTGGAGATAATGAATGCAAATCACTTGGTACAATGACTAGCACTCCGTAGGCACTTAAAATGATAATTTTTGTTTCTGCCAAATCCTTTTAAATTCCTAGTTCAAATGATTGCTTAAGGAATTAGCACTGCTTTAAGAAATAAATGAGATAATGTATGTGAATGCTTTGTTAAGTGTAAATCACTGTAGAAATGCAAGATAGAGTTATACTAGATTCTCTGAACCTTAAAAGTATTATTTTTAAAAAATACAGTCCTGTTTGTCTTGCCTTAGTCAGATGCAATTAGGTTTTTCTCAGAAATGGAGTAGGATAGAAACTTGAACTGCAGATTTTCATGCAAATCTCATTGAATTAAAAACTTTATACATCTTCTTCAGGCTCTAGGCCTTTGGTTTTAGATTTCCCATTCTCATTTCCTCTTCTTTCTAGCCCAGTGAAGCATAGGTATCAAGATGAGCAGATGGAGAGGTAATTGCTTCTCTGTCTCATTGTAGAAAGAGAAGCAAAAAGCAGTGAGAAAGCATCTTGAAATGCGGAAGAAATTATTGAGTCTGCATAGTGGCTTTGCACAGTCCCTTCTGAGATGGGAAGGGAAATGGTGAGGCAAGGTAAACAGGAGTTGATTTTCCTTCTGATGTAGAACTTTACATACCATAAATCAGAGTTATTAGGAGGACTTGCCAGGGAGAAATCAGAGTAATTAGGAGGACTTGCCAGGGAGGGTGGAGAACTGCACCATGGTGCAAACCTTGCTTTTTTATTTACATGTTGCAAGTGACCATTAGAGTGTTTCTTCTCTGTGCTTCCATTTGTTACATCAGTTTAATGAAACTCACCACTTTTTGCTGTGTCCCATGCTGTTTTATTTTTCTTTCAAATGACATAGCTTGAAGAAATTATCTGAGCAAAGAAATTTAGCACTTGTTCATTAAAATGTGTCTGAGGCATATTCCTTCTTAGGAGTGCAGAGACAATGATTAGAGCACAGTGGTTAAGAGCATGCTAGACCTGGGTTCGATTACTGAGTTCCCCACTGATCAGGCTGTTACTGGAAAGAGGTCCTGACCCACACCTCGAGAGAGGGTTCTTGGACCTTGTCTGAGAAAGAATTTGGGGTGAGTCCATAGAGGAGTGAAAGCAAGTTTATTAGAGAAGTAAAGAAACAAAAGAATGCCTACTCCACAGGCAGAGCAGCAGTATGGGTGGCTCAACTGAGTATTAGTCATTTCTTGATTATATGCTAAACAAGGGGTGGCTGATTCATGAGTTTTCCAGGAAAGGGGCAGGCAATCCCAGAACTGAGGGTTTCTTCCTCTTTTAGAGCATATGTTCTGCATGTTTCTACGGCATTTGTAAGCTGTCATGCACTGGGGAGAGTACTTTTTAGCATGTGAATGTATTATAGTTAGCATATAATGAGCAGTGAGGACGACCAGAGGTCACATCATTGCCCTCCTGGTTTTGGTGAGTTTTGGCCAGCTTTTTTACTGCATCTTCTCTTATCAGCAAGGTCTTTGTGACCTGTATCTTGTGCCGGCCTCCTAGCTCATCCTATGACTAAGAATGCCTAACCTCTTGGGAATGCAGCTCAGTAGATCTCAGCTTATTTTACCCAACTCCTATTCAAGATGAAGTCACTCTGGTTCGATTGCCTCTGACAAGGCCATTATCTCAGCCTCAGTTTCTTCTCTGTCAAGTAGTGCTAATAATTGTATCTTGCTGGGACAATCAAGTTCAGCAATGACTGGCTAAGCCCTTTATAGAATGTCAAGTGCGGTACTGATTTAAGGTGTTATTATTACTAAGCTACCAATCTATGATTAATAAATCTGACTTTCATCAAACTGTATTTGTTTTGAAATAAAGACCAAGAAACATATAATAATTTAATAAGGTATATGTTGACATTGTCCACAAAAGTAAGTTTTCTGATTGAATATATAATACATGTAAAAATATCTAGAATAGGGCCTGATGTCTTCTCTGAGATTGCAGAGACAATGATTAGAGTGCAGTGGTTAAGAGCATGCGTTCTGTAGACCTGGGTTCAATTCCTGAGTTCCCCACTTAATCAGCTGTTACTGAAAAGGGGTCCTGACCCACACCTCAAGAGAGGGTTCTTGGACCTTGTGCAAGAAAGAATTTGAGGTGAGTCCATAGAGAAGAGTGAAAGCAAGTTTATTAGAGAAGTAAAGAAACAAAAGAATGCCTACTCCACAGGCAGAGCAGCAGTATGGGTGGCTCAACTGAGTATACTTATAGTTATTTCTTGATTATATGCTAAACAAGGGGTGGCTTATTCATGAGTTTTCCAGGAAAGGGGCAGGAATTTAGAATGTTAGACTCCCTATTATCTAAAGCAGGCATCTGGTTGCCAAGTTTCTTTCCCAAAAATGTATAAGTAACTAGAATTTCTATACATCTCCAGAATGCATGCATGTTGAAACTCATTGTGCAACCCTTGCTGACATCCAAGTATCAAAACACCTATAAATGCAATCATTTATCATGACCTACATGGCTAATATGGTTCTAATTACCCTTAAGTACCTGCTTTAAGATTCATAAATACTCCCAAGGAAAAATCCACCATGTTGCACTCATTCCTCTCCTGCTGAGGCACCCTACTCATTCTTCTGCAGTGTTCTTTCTATCTAATAAAATTTTCTTCTTCAAACCTATATGTTTGTTGGTAAATTCTTACTATCCTATGACCCATGAACCAACCACTTTCTGATGCTGGGGCTCTGACACCTTGTCTGGCAGCAACAGTTGATAATAACAATAAGCTGCACTTTGTAAGGTAACTTTTACTTGCATTGCACCTGGTGTGACCCTCACAGTAGCAGTATGAAGAAGGTTCTATTGCTATTAATATCATTCCGATGTTGCACATAAGGGAGCTGAGGTTCTGAGCAGTTAAGTTTCTGACTCTTCCAAAGTCATACGGCTAGATTCTTTGATGCCAACTTTGACCATGCTTCCAATACATTTGAAAGCAAGCACAGTGAGAATAGTTGTCAGCTTCCATTTCCCAGGCAAGGGTTGGCTCAGGAGTTTGTTTTTCCTGGGAGTCTGATGATTTGTATCAGTGATTAGGAGCTTAGGGGATGACTGAATCTGTGGTAAGGGTGCTATGAGGAAGGGAGGCTGTTCAGGCTGAGGTGTAGGAGAATGAGGGTGAGATGGTATTAGAGGAGAGGTAAATACAGAATCGAGTCTGAGTGTAAATGAACTGACCAGTGGGACAGAAGAGGTGCGAGGACCAGGTATCAAATGGCTATAGCATCATCATTACCTGTTGTTAATTTAAGTGTAGCCTAAAGCGGCCTCCTTACATACTTTAAGTTTGGCCTCAAGGTTTCTCCTTACACAGTGCACTGTAACCTAACTAGATGTGTAAACCGACTATAACCTACTCTTGTACCAATCATAGAGTTTTGGCCTGTCACAGGCTGCCAGCTGTTCAACCCATATTCTAATAAGGCAAATGCCAAGCTGTACCCAATCCAACTGTTTCTGTATCTCACTTATGTGTCCCCACCACCCCATTATTACCAAAATGCCAGCGGTTTGGTCTAGTTCTTGCTGCTTACTGCATAGAAAGCCAATCGCTGAGACAATGAGTATTGCCAGAGAAGAAGGCTTTAATGGGGTGCTGGAGCTGAGGAGATGGGAGATCAGTCTCAAATTCATCACACTGACCAACCAAAATCAGGGGTTTATATAGCAGGGAAGAAATGTAACTACATGCAGGAAAACATGAGTTAATGAGGGGTAAGGAAGAGGAACTGGTCAACAGGAAGCAGGGAGTCAGTTAGGCAATCATGATGGGTGAGAGATCTGGTGTTTCATTGTCCAGATGTGGTGTCTAGTAAGCTTCAGTTCCTTGATACTATCTGGGAGGCCTGATGGTTGGTTTTTTGAGAAAGAAACTCAGATAAGACAATTCTAACTCTCTCCACTTTTAAGATTGGGAGCATCAATTTCTATGTTTATTCAAAAGAAACCATAAACATCAGTGCTGTGGGACAATTGGTCTGGTTTCACCATTGCTCTGAAGCTATTCTGGATCAGGGGGCTGCCCAATTCTCAAATTATTTTGTGCTCAATTAAACTCTGGTAAATATAATTTGCCTAAAGTTTTTCTTTTAACAGTGATTAGGAATAGATTCAGGGCCATCTCCTGACTTCTCCACAAAGTATTGGAAACAGACATTCCTCAAGACACTTTGAGGTCTTATGGAACTTGAAAACTGGAAGGACCTCAGAGGTCATCTTACCATCCTTCCATTTACAGAGTAGGAACTCCTAAGTTCATGCAGTTAGCTAGTTTGGTACATAAGAGCTTTATTTACTTAACAAATGCTATTTACTATGTGCCAAACACTTTCCCAAGGGTTTACAATGATTCATTTATTCCTCATGATAACCCTAGGAGGAAGGTACTACATATGCATAGTCCCTCATTTGCAGTTCTGAATTTCAAAAGATTCTGAAAAAACGTAATTTTCTTGAAAGTTGGTGCAAACTCATTTGATGGCAAAACTTGATCTGAATTGACGTAAGTCTTATTGGTCTTTATTCCACAGTGTTAATAATCATACATCTTGCATCAAAATGTGTTTGAATATTAATATGTTTGAATATGGGGTGCTACCTAAGACTCTGCTGGAGGTGTTACAGAATATTTAGTATAATCTCATGCCTTTCAAAGTCCAAAACATTCTGAATTTCAAAATATATTTTGGTCACGAAGATTTTGAAACCTGTATTATTATTCTCATTTTACAGTTGAGAAAACTGATGCAGAGAGATTATATAAATTGTACAAGGGCACACAGTGGCATTCCTGGGATTCCAAACCAGTTCAGCAGTCTGTGTTTTTAACCAATCTGTGCCCTGGCAGGCCAAACATGGATTAAGAGGCTGCTATTCATTGCTCTGCCCAAATACTCTGTATATGATGTCATGTAAGTTCAGAAATCTCTAATCTCCATCACTTTAGTTCTGACATATTGCTTGCCTCCACCAATTTATTTACCACTGGGCAGTTAGAGTGATTTTTCAAAACATAAATCTGATTCATATCATAACTTCTTTATCAGCCTCTGCTTCAAATGGCTTTCTTCTGCATTTATAATAACCTAAATCATCCACTTGGAGTGGTTTGACCATGCCTGTCTCTCCCATCTCAGCTCATCCAGAGCCCCTCAGGCTTCCTGTGTTCTAGGCATCCTCACCTTCTTTCAGTTCCGTTTAACTGTATTGTGGTCCCTCTTGTTACAGGACCTATGCATATATGGTTCCCTCTTCTAGGAAGACTCTTCTCATTATCCAGCACATCACCCCTGTCTTGCCCTGGTCACCTCTGATTTACTTTTCAGATCTCAGCTCAAGGGTTCCCCACCCCCCCACAGGGATACCTTTTAAATTCATAACAATGATCACAGGTTTTTTGTTCATTTATTTGTCTGATTATGCATTAATGCCTGTCTTCCCTCTATAATGTGAACTCCATGACAGCAGAAATTGTTTTCATTTTTGCTCACCATTGTGACTTCATATACTCAGTAACATAGTCAAAGCTGCCTTTTGGCTCGCCACAGCCCCTATCCTGTACCCATGTAAACCCCAGACTGCAGGCTCCAGAAGCAGATAAGGAGAAGAGTAGACAAGTGGCAGAATGGCATGGGAGGGAGAAGAGAAGGGCCATCTGAATGCTGAGAGGAGTTTGGCTGGGAATGGTCAGAGAGGAGATTGGCCACCGAATGGCCAAACTCCAGGGGAAGATCATCTTCACACTCCACCCCACTTCCAGCTCCCCATTCGTCCCATCGAGAGCAATTTCCACCACTCAATAATACCCGTGCGTTCATCCTTTGAGTCTGTATGTGACCTGACTCTTCCAGGATGCTGGATGAGAGCTTGGGTACAGAAAGCTGTAACACTGGCTGTCTGCCATTGTGAAAAGGCAGAGAATCCACTGAGCTGGTTAACACATAAGCTGTCCACGAATGGCAAGGCTAAAAGAGTGTACTGTAACACAGCCCATTTGGGCTTTGGGAGTTGCAAGCTCTCAACCCTGGATGCTACCCTGGGGCTAGAGCCCAGGGGTGCTTTGCTCTGGCTCCTGAACCTGCCTGTCTGCATGCTCCCCCTCCCATAAGGGGTTTGAGGAGCAGTGGTGACTAAACAGATGAGCCACACCCCTGCCGCACGTCCAGCAACGGGGGGTCAGGGAATTCTCCCATTTCAATTTCTCAGTGTTTTCTCCTATGCAGTCTGTTGTGGTGGTGGTCATTAGTGCCATCCAGCAAATGTTTTGGCATGACCTCTCTCCTGTGGAGTAACAGGGCATTTTATCACTTCCTTGAAAGTAGACATAGCCAATGAAATATGAGAAGAAGTGATACAGCATTACATCCAGGTAAAAGCTCTGAGAGCTATTGAATTATTTGCCTTTGCCCCACTTTCCTTCTGCAACCAGAAATGCTCTGTTAGCTTAGGTCCTGGAGTTAGGATGATGTAGAACAATGACCTCAGACAGCCTGCAGTGTCTGTGTAATGTGAGTGAGAAACAAACCTTTTCTTTAAGCTGCTGTGTTTATCATAGCAACATAGCTTAACTTATTTTGACTGATACACTTTTGTGACATGGGTTTCATGCTCCCCATGGCTTTCAAATCTATACCTGTTAGGTTAGAAAACTCTTCTGTGGGCATCTTATTCTATAATTAAATCCAAGGCCTACTTAGAAGCCTTGGATGTTACAGAGTTTCAAATGGTACAGACAGACTGATAAGCAAAATTTATCCAGTAAATGTTTATTGGGTTCCTATGAAGTACAGAACATCATGAGGGATCCAGAAATAAATTAGGTTGGTAACCTGCCTCAGAGAAATTAGAATCTAGCAGGGAAGGGCTCTTTTTATATATTAAATGTATACAATGATATGTACATGGTTTGTGCATTTATTCAAACATACTTGTATAAGGTCTGTGACTACTATATTTGTCAAGTGTTGGGGATTTTATAGAGCAAAAAGAGATATGGTCATTCATACATGGAGTTAGGGCCTAAAAAAGGAAATTAAAATTAATCACACAAACATAGATAAAATTATAACTGGGGTGGGGGCTATAAAGAAGCACATGGTGCTATGAGGTATTATAACAGGGGGAATTATTTAGTCCAAGGGCATAATGAAGAGCTCATAGTAAGTTTGTGGAAATGCCCTGGGCTCCACAATCAAGCAGACCTGGGTTTAAATTCTGGTTCTGCCACTTTGAGCCATAAGACTCTGCTCAAGGCATTTTACCTTTCAAAACAGATATGAAAGTTTTTTTCTCAGGGTAGTTGTAAGACTAACATAAGCTTTTGACTGTGACAGTACCTGCATACTGTATATGCTATTAAATGTTAGTTACTGAGTCTCCTTCCCCTATGTGATTGACTCTATATGACCAATGCAGAGAAAGGTGATGGTGAATATGGGTCTGTCTGGGGGTTAGAGAAAGCTTTGTGAAAAAAAGTAGCATTTGAGCCCAGACTTGAAGAATGGAAAAGGTTTGAATAAAAAAAATTGTCATCATATGATGAGATGATAATTATAGGAAATGGAATATTACTTAGTAGCTAAGGTCATAGGCTTCTGAATAAAACAGACCCCAATGAAAGGATCCATCATTATTAGCTTTGTGACCTTGGGCAAGGTGCTTCTTCTCTTTATTTGGAAGTTTCCCCATCCATAAAATGAGGATAATATTGGAACTATGCCATAGGATCAAAGTAAAGATCAAATGATAAAAGCATGTAAGATATTTAATACAGATCCTGGTAACTAAGGAGATGCTCAGTATAATTGGCAACCAATGTTTACTCTTATAAGCAGAGAAAGGATAGTCTCTGGGTTCTTTTTTTGCAGTGCTTTAGATTCAAACTCCCAATGCATTGTTTGACTGTAAGGGGCTGATGTCATTGAGTACAGCATGAGATTTATTGTCTCCTTTGAGTATTAATCCCCACCAATTAATAGTGACAGTCACTAAACATTTAGTACCTAATGAGGTGCATCTCCTCAGTATGGCTGGAATGGTGTAGCAAAGGAGCTATGTAATCCAACTTACCAGACTTCCTTCTCACTGGCTCTCCATGACCTCCCCACTGGGCTGCCTGAGGGCATTGACTTCATTTGGAAAATGCATTTAGAAATGTCACTGGCTGGAAAGTATTAAGCTCTAAAGCCTCCTTGGAACTGTGGATGCAAAGAATGTCAGAGCCGGTCTCCTGTAAGCACTGAATCCCAAGTCATCATCTTAAAAATGGAGAAAATAAGGGTTAGAAAGGGGAATGAGATGACCAAGATTGTGCCATTGGGGATACAGCAGAAAAATAAAGAAGTTGGGTAAGGTCCTTTCTCTTATGAAGCTAAAGATTCAGTGAGGGAGATTGACAACACGCAAGAAAACAAATAATTCCAAAAGTAAAACAGAGTACAATGACAAAGAATAATGAGCATGGGAGATATTTGATATATGGTAGTCAGAGGATTTCTCTTGGAAGAGGTGATATTTAAACTGAGACTTGAAATATATAAAGGCACCAGCAAAGATCTGGGGCAGGAGTGTTCCAGGAGTGGAAAGGAATAGCAAGTTCAAAGTTCGTAAGGCAGGAATACGCTTGGTGTGTTTGAAGCTTGGTGTGGCATGAATCCCAGTGAGCTAGGGTGATAGTGGTAAGAGATGCAGTGACAGAGGTCAGTGAGGCAAAATGTGTAGGGTTTAGGTCACGTTCAGAGTTCAAATTTTATTTAATTTCAAAGGAAGAGAAGCCTCCTGGAAAGTTTCAAGCAGTGGAGTGACATGATTTGAAAGATCATTCTGCCATGGTATACAGAATAGGCTGTTGGAGGATAAGAATAGAAACAGAGAGACAGTTAAGAGTTTAAATTCCAGGTAGGATTTTATTTCAATAGTGTAATTGAGAGATGGTGTTGGAGTAAACCAAGGTAATAAACTGGAGAAGAGGGAGAGAAGTGGACAAACTGGAACGATATTTGGAGCCAGATTTTGCAGGATGCTGGGAAAGAGTAAGGTAAAGGGAATGAGTAGTTGAGGATGGTTTTCTCCATTGTATTTTTCCTTGAATGATTGGATATGTGCTAGTGACATTTACTGAGACGAAGAAGGCTGGGAGAAGAGACGACATGGGGGCATAAGATTAAAAGTGGGAAGAGTTGTGGGGAGGAATTTATGGGTTAGGCCAATGGAAACTTCCATCTTTATCCCGCTGGCTGAAACTCAACTTCACAGCCAGATCTAACTGCAAGGGAGACTGGGGCAGGTGATCTAGGTGTGTGACCTGAAAGAGAAGAAAATAGTTTGGTGATTATCTCTCCCACAGTGCACCACTGGCCACTTGATTCTTAGGTATGAAAGCTTCTCAACCTAAGAGTCATTCGACTCACAACTTGGGCCGGGGGTCCTTTCTTCTCAGTCATGACCTCACTCAGCCCCTTGGGAGCTGAGCTAGCCCACATTCAGGTAAGACCTGAGCTAGAATTTGGAGTAGGTTCCCCTCCTTTCTCCCCCTGAGTTCAGTTAACTTCTTTTTATCCTGGAGCTCTAACACTGGACTCAATCTTTTTTTTTTTTTTTTTTCTTTTTTAAGAGACAAGCTCTCGCTCTGTCTCCCAGGCTGGACAGTAGTGGTGTGATCTTAGCTCACTGCAGCCTCAGACTCTTGGCCTCAAGCAATCCTCTTGCCTCAGCCTCCTGAGTCACTGGGATTATAGGCATGGAGTCAGTGTGCCCAGCTCTGGACTCATTCTTTATCTCAGTCATGTCCAGGCTCCTGTTTGAACATAGACCTTATATACTTTAGACTTGTCTTCTGATACCTATCCCTGTAGACTCTGTCTCAAGTTCATTATTAGTTTCTTGTGAGGAGCACCACATTTGGATGTTTGTGGCTTTGGGTATGATTCTCTGTCTTCCAAACTGTAAAGCTGGGTTTGGTAGTGTTGTGAGGCGGCCTTAGAATGTAACAGATGTGCAGAATCTGGAAAACAAAATCAAAAGCCAGTTAGGAAAGAGCAGTGATTATATGGAGTTGTTAGCTGGACTTGAGTTAGTCATATCAAATAGTAATTCTATGTACATATCCTTACATTTATTTTGTGTTAAAATAATTTCTATGTATACAGTCTCATTTTATTCTTATAGCACTGCTGCAGAATATGCATTATTATCCTCATGTATCAGTCAAGATATAACCAGAGAAACAGAAGCAGTAAGATGGATGGATGGATGGAGATGGATGGATGGACATAGCATTATTGGAAGGAATTGGTTTACACAACTGGGGTCTGCTGGGTAATTTCAAAATCTATAAGGCATGCTGTTAGGATGGGGAGGCTGGAGCTCCTTGGCATGATCTGAAGGCACAGGCAGAACTTCTTCCTCAGGGAAGCCTCAGTTCTGTTCTTAAGGACTTTCAGTGGATTGAACTAGACTCACCCAGATTACCTAGGATAATCTCCTGTACTTAAAATTAACTGACTGTAGACTATAATCACATCGACAAAACACCTTTGCAGGAACACCTTGATTAGTGTTTGGCTGAATAAATGAGGACTGCAGCCTCGCTAAACTGACAAATAAAACTAATCATCATAGCCCATTTTATAGGTAAGGAAATAGAAGCAGAGAGTAGGAAGTTGCAGAGCTGGTTGTTAAACTACTTATCATTCTAAAATATCCCTTTAACTATTTTTTTCAAGTCCTTAAATTTCATATAATATTCTCAGCAGAATCTAAAGAAAATGTTTGGATTGACTTACCAAGAATGATCTAAATGATGCAATATTCCAAACAGAATAGTGAAGAAAGTTATTACCTGCTGGGCAGCCAAAAGAGTGTGAGAATGACTTATTTTTTTCCTGGTCTAAGAGTCTCATCATGAATAATTTCCAATATGGATAAGGCCTTGATTTTAAGTAAGTCAGTGATAGTAGAGTTTGCTCCTTTAATTCTTCGTGCAAGATTACGAGACACAAATCCTTAACATTTATTTCCAGCCCAAGGCTGAACAAGTTATTGGTTTAATTATAGAAAGCTGAACTTTCATCTTTCTTTAATTGAGCATGGATAATTTGTACCTGTGATCAGTAGCCAAAATGCCATAAAATTACTTAGGAAGCCTCATACTCATACCCTTTTAATGCAGTAAAAATACCAATTTTGTAGGCTTGTACAGTCATCATTTTGGGCAACCATTTCAATTTGTTAGTAATTATTGTCAGCACTTCATGACTAATGTGGTTTGGAAAGTGTCACAAGAAGTCCTTTTTCCCTTTTGGTGATGGGCAGTACATTTAGAGAACAAGAGGCTAGTGAGGAGAGAGATGCTGGCTTCTTGGGCCCATGGTTTGAATGACAATCAGAGAACAACAGATCATTATTTTTCACAGCAAGGAAAGGAGGAAGGGTCTCAGAAATCCTAAACTAAATGTCAGCTCTTGGGTGCTTTTTGTTATGCATTCTAACATAAGAAGGCAAGGGCATTTTTATTTCTTTTCTTTTCTCCAATCACACCCTGGGAAGACAAAACTATTATTATAGGTTATGTGTAACCACTGAGCTCATGGTCTTTAATGAGAAGGCACCCTAGAGGCCAAAATGACTATTGTGCCTCTTTCTGCTATAAATTTTGATGATGAAAAAGAGTGTTGGGCCACTGAATTATTGCAGCCTTGGAGACAGTTAGCAGCCCATGTGCTTAGTAACAATTGTGATCTAGTCTGAAAGAAATGCACTTGATTGTATTGCCAGTGTAGAAATAGTTGGTATAACCTTGAGGGCAAAATTGATAGGGTAGTCAATTTTTTATCCCTTTTAGGCAGAACTACCTTTAAAAAAAGAATAGTTTACAAATTCAGAGTTGAAAGAAACATAGTTTGAATAGAGTATGTTTCCCTGAAGGTATTCAAAGAGTATTTTAATGCTCTGTTTCTCAATCCAAATTATACAGCAGACAGATCGATAGTTCAAATTATTTCCTGTGGAGAAAGAAAGTGTGAGACAGACGAAGAAGAGAGGATAGGGAAATAGGAGCTAGGGAGAGGGCTTAGCGTCTTTTAAATTAATAGAGAAGAACTGGCAAAGGGCAGGTTCAGACCCATGGTAAATTCGTGCCTAGAGAGGAAGGGGGGTGGCTTATGGCTTCCTGTGAAGGGAGTCTGGGTAACATGAGGAGAGGGCTGAGAGAGGAACTGGGGACAGGTGGTAAAAGTTTTCGGCAGCCTGTGAACAAATTGTTTGAAAAGGAGGAGTTTCTCAGTTTTCTCAGCAGAAATAGAAGACATGCTCCATTGGAATTTTACAGATAATTGAATAAAGGTACAATTTAAAGATGTACAATTTAAAGGTACAATTTAGAGATGTGTGGGCAGGGCTGAGGCACCTAGGAAGAGAGGATGAGGTGCCAGGTTTTAGCAATAGCAGGAAGTTGTTGTACTGCCCAGGCCTGAAGAGCACGGGGTGAGCATGGGGACCCAGTGTTCATGGGGTGACATGACCTACCACTGTGGAAGGAGGCACTAGATAAGAGTTGAAGTTGTAGAAGGATCCAGTCATTGTCAGAGCCACAGTGCTGAGGCAGGGGGAGAGCCAGGGAACGAATGCCCAACTCCACTCTCCTGCCACCTTTTGGTCTTTCTATTAACCAATCCAACCTGAAGGCAGAGGATACAGGAGCTCTTGTGATGTGGAGAAGGGCAGTGAATGATTTTGGGGAAACAGCAGAGAGAATAACCAGCACTGATGGAGGGTCTAGGAGGTGATGGGATGCAAGGGCACTGAACTTGCCTTGGCAGCCAACTTGCTGAGGGACTTTAAGCAAATAGCCTGATCCTTTTCTGTTTCTCCCCCCAGCCCATCAATAAAATAGGGATAATAACTTACCCATTTCCTGGGGTTGTTATTGTCAGCCTAAATAACAAACAGAGAGAGGCTTTCTAAAAGAAAAAAAAATACTTATTTGGGAATAGTGCATGAGAATGCACTGCAATGAGAATGCTGTGCCCGTGTAAGTACTCAGGGAGGTAAAAGAAAGAAAAGGTTTTTAAGGGAAACAATGAGGAGAATTACAAAATTGCTTTGAAATAATTATCCTTGGTTACAAAGCTAAATAAGAAGAGTGACACCAGTCTGAGTTTGGACAGGCAATTGCTGGGCAGATGTCCTTGCAGAAGTATTCTTTTGTGTAAGTTTGTAAAGGTCTTTGTACAAGGTTGTGTTTTTTGCAGTCACTGTGATAGTGTTTCTTATCAGGTATACAAACATGAGAACCCTCTCTTCATGGACTTCTCTGGCTCTATTTGTTAGGTTTTTTTTCTTTTTAAAAAAACAAACAACAACAACAACAACAAAAAACTTTAGGGACTCCATTTTGATTTGGACAATTGTCATGTTATAAAGATCAGGTGACAGATGTACCTTATTAATTTGTATTTATGTTGAATTTTATAATTTCTAAATCTTCCTCATGTCTCTTACCTCATTTGCTTCTCAATACTAATTTCTAGAGTAGTCAAGATAGGTTTTATTATTCCCGTTGTATAGCGAAGATGACTGAGTTGGAGAAATTAAGTGGTTTCCTAAAAGTTACCAGATTAAGAGATTTTTTGACTAACTTGACTGTAATTTTCTCCTAGTACACTTTGAATGCTATTGAATTCAGCATTGTAGGTGGTTTTGAGGGACTATTATCATCTTTGTAAAGCATAAAAGTTCCAGATGAGGAGCCTGAGACAGTACCTTTCATGTGGTCTGGAAGAACAGCACCTGGGATTCAGGCCTGCTTTCTTATCTGGGAAGATACCACAGGGAGGGAAGCTGCCAGTTTTCATAACCAGCCACTCCTATTTCTCTCTGTGAAAAAGGCAAAAAGTGGTATAGCTCATGTAGGTAGCACACAGCCACAGATTGGAGTTACCTTATGTGTATGCCTGTGCCTTGCAAGATGTGTTATTTTTTATTTTTGCCCTCTTGGAACTTACCTGTAGAATGTCACCTATGCATAAAAATGCTACTAATGGGGGCAACTTTTCTTCCCCCTAACTTGTGTCTGGTCTGTAGATATGCCAGCTATCTGAGATAATCAGATACTACTGTATTAGGAGAATTTTACCATCTGCTGCTTTTATGTGGCACTTCCTTCTTACTCAGTAAGTTTCCACCTGAGCAAGATTGGAGTACTGAAGCTCTCTGAAGGGTATTGTCTACAAAAGTAGTTATTTTGTCAGGTGAACGTGAAAGGGAAATAAAAAATAAGTCACCTGATATATCATCATAAAGATTGGTTGACTGGGTGCTGTGGCTCGTGCCTGTAATCTCAGCACTTTGGGAGGCCGAGGCGGGCAGATCACTTGAGGTCAGGAGTTCAAGACCAGCCTGGCCAACATAATGAAAGCCTATCTCTACTAAAAATACAAAAATTAGCTAGGCATGGTGGTGTGTGCCTGTAGTCCCCCCTTCTCAGAGGCTGAGGCAAGAGAATCGCTTGATCAGGAGGTGGAGGTTGCAGTGAGCTAAGATTGGACCACCGCGCTCCAGTCTGGGCGACAGAGCGAGACTCTGTCTCAAAAAAACAAAAGCAAAAACAAAAGGAATGGTTGCAGTGATTGAATCTGAATATCCCAGGAGGGAGGCACTCTTTGGGAACTGCCATAAATTTCAGACCACAAGGGCACCCAACCTGACGTTACTCCTGAAAAGTCTGAATAAATGAGTCTACTAACATAGTTCTGCCTTTGCTTGAACACTTCTGGTCATGGGGAACTCAGTGCCCTCTGAGTTAGCCCACTCGGTCCATAAAGAGTTCAGTAAAAATGTTTCACTCCCCAAACTGAAATTGGAATGGATTGCCTCTCTGGTTCTAGTTACTCCACATCTAGTAATACACAATTAGCCCATTTCAGCAGCAACGTTGCACACTGTTGAACTGTATTAAGCTCACTGTCTACTAAAATCAGATTACAATTTGTCAGTTTTACATGACATACTGCTGCTAAATCAAATCTCAGACATTTTTCACTTTTTTAGGTTTTATACCCAATCTTGTATTTTTATTTATGTTAAACTTCCTTTTATTTAGACTGGCTTGATGGTTATGAGTATTTTGGATGTTGATTTTGTTCATATAGTTGCTATTGTTTCAATTGCATGTTCAATAAATATAGCCCCTGTATCTTCATCTAAATCATTGATTAAAATGCTAAACAGGGCTGGAGGAAGAGTTGTTAGAGGCCTACTGGGTTCCTGGTGACTATAGTAGGGAGACATGGGGAAGAATAAATTATGAAGAGTGACCATAGTATGTTGTAAAATTAATGAGTTAGTAGCAATAGGCCTAGAAAAGTAGGTTATAAGGAGCCTAGGAAATAATTTATCCCCATTCTGAGGGACATAATTTGACCTGTTGTTTTTGTTTATTTTCTCCAGGTTTATTGAAGTATAATTGACAAATTAAAATTGTATATATTTAAGGAGTACAAAATGATGTTTTGATATATTTACAGATTGTGAAATGTTACCAAAATTAAGCTAATCAACGTATCTATCACCTTACGTAGTTATCTTTCTTTTGTGTGTGTGTTAAAAATACTTAAGATCTACTCTTTTAGCAAATTTTCAAGTATACAAAACATTTCTTCTCTTGAGGCAGGGTCTTGCTCTGTTGCCCAGGCTGGAGTGCTATGGTGTGATCATGGCTCATTGTAGCCTTAAGTCCTGGGCTCAAGTGATCCTCATACCTCAGGCTCCCGAGTAGCTGAAATTGTAGGTACATGCCACCGTGTCCAGTGAATTTGAAAATTTTTTTGTAGAAGCTAAGTCTCACTATATTGTCCAGGCTGGTCTCGAACTCCTGGCCTCAAGAGGTCCTCCTGCCTCAGCCTCCAAAAGTGCTGAGATTACAGGTGTGAGTCACCATACTTGATCATACAAAACATTATAATTAACTATAGTCACCATGACCTATTGTTTTTAGAATATTTAGCTTTCTTCACTTTTTAATCTATGGTTAATTTGCATAGATGTTTCATGCATGCTTGAAAGAAATTATAGATCCATTTTTAGGATATGGATTATGATGTATATTAGACTAAATGTATTTTCTGTAATTTTTTTCTACTTGAACTATAAAACATTAAGAGGGGGGTGCTTTAATGTTTTCCATTGCTGTTGTGTTTAAATGGTTCTCTTTTCAAACAAAATGTAAATATTATGATATGCTTTTTTCTTTATAAATGGTTAAGTTGCTGTCTTAATTGTGAATTAATGAATTAATCTGTTTATGTTCTTTATTGCTTTTTTGCTTGAATTAAGCATTGTCTGATATTAATATCACAACCCCTGAACTCTTTTGATTTACATTTTCTGGTAAAACTTATCTATCCTGGGCATACCCAGTGGTAGTGGTCTGGAGTTTCTCTGGGGAGAGGCTCCAGAGCCATCTGACTGCCTCTGTTCCACTGCCACAGCAGTGGTTCTATTCCTGCTGCCCTAAGTCTTTGGAAGAAACAAAGAGCCAGAGGGCTACACCTGAGCTTACAGCATGCCGCTATCACCATATGGAGAGGAGACTAGTCTCTCTTCCCAGTGAGCCCTTTGCCTTTTGCTCCCCAACAAGAGGAGCCCCAAGCTCACACCAGCAGTGCAGCTGCCCTACCCCAATGACTGAACACTCTGGGTAACAGCTGGGAGTCCACATTTATCAGGCATAGAGCCCTCTGGAGCAACTGAAAGCCACTCTGCTACTACCTCTGTAGTGGTACTATCCCTGCTACCCTCAGTCTAATGAAGGAGCAAAGACTGTAAATGTCTTATTCACACCTCTAACAAGCTTCAATCGTCCTATGGGGAGGAGGCCAGTCCTTCTCCCACAGGCTCCACCCTGTCACCCATCACCAAGCAGGGAACCCCTGGCTTGGGCCCACAGCACAGACCCCCTATCCTGGGCTGATTGCTCTGAGGGATTGCTGACCTGCATCTCTCTGGGATGGAGCCCCCAGGAGACAAGTGAAAGATCGTCAGCCACATCTATTGATAAGGCCTCTTCCTCTGCTGCCTCCAAGTTGGTGAGGAAATATAAACCTAGAGATCACCCCACAGCAGTGGTGGGCAGCCCAGGAGTGCCAAGCCACGATCTACAGCCAACACTTAAGTGGGAGAGGAGCCCACACTTTCAGGGCATTGAGAGGGAACACAGTGACTAAGCAAGAACCTGCCAATTGACCACTCCACCTAAGTGCCACTTATTGGATCATACCCCAAAGCTTCGACACCAAAATACCTCATTAACTCACCCACTGTGAAACCAAAGGCAAGATGTCAGTTACAAATGAAGACCCTACACAAAGCCTTGGCCCTGTGAACATACCCAGAAAAGAAGTCTACTGACCATATTCAATCTATGTCACAGTTAAAGGAACACACACATGTAGAGATGAGAAAGAATCAGCATAAGAACTCTGGCAACCCAAATGGCCAGAGTGTCTTATGTCCTCTAAATGATTGCACCAGTTCTCTAACAAGGGTTCTTAACTAGCTGAGTTGTCTGAAATGGCAGAACTAGAATTGAGAATATGGATAGGAATGAAGATAATCAAGATTCAGGAGAACAGCAAAACCCAATCAAAGGAAACTAAGAATCACGATAAAATGATACAGGAGCTGACAGATGAAAAAGGCAGTATAAAAAAGAATCTGATAGAACTAAAAAACACACTATTCCTCCCTCTACCATTAACTTTCCTTCATCTCTTGTTATATTGGCATATGTGAAATTTTATTCCGATGTATTGGCCATTTATGTTTTTTGGGAATAATGCTAAAATGGTAGATGTGAAAAGAATGGGTTAAAAGTGGAGGTGGATAAGGAAAGCAGTTAGAACTTACTATAGAAGTTGAAGGAAGGAGGCGGCGATGTCAGAATGAGACGGAAGGGACCAGATAAGGGATTATTTAGAAACCTAGTTTCAATTTTATCTTTGCTATGTTACTTTCTTCATTGAAAATAAATGTGGGCCATCCATATTATTTCCTTATTCTGTGTCACTCATGCCAATAGATCATTCTTCTCTCAATGTATTTGACTAGATCTGAGTCTCAGAATATTTCTGTGGTGTATTCTAGTTTGGGAATACTTGAATTTATTTGTTTCTCCTCCTGTGGTGATACACCTTTCTGATTTGTGTCTCCTTGAAACTTTTAAGCTGTGTGTGTATCTTAGAACCTGGTCATCTTCATATTCGGAAACCCCCAGAGTGTTCAGAACAGTGTGTTGGTTCCCTCAGTATCTCCACCTAGTTCTGTATGATTCACCTTGTGATTTCACCATGGTCTCTTTATTTATTTATTTATTTATTTATTGCCTCACTGATCTCAGCAGATCTGCTTTGCCTGGACACTAACAATTAATTTTTTTCTCTTGTTTTAAAATTAGAAAAAAAAATTAAAGCAAAGCCCCTCTACTTTGTTGAGGTAGAGACAGAACAGTCAGCACTAGATTATAATGTTAGTTTCTCCTCACAGTGGGGCTCTGTATAGCTTCTCTGGACTGAGCAGGTCTTGGTTGACCAGCTTTGTTTAGTCTTTTTTTCTAATGAATTCATTTCTGAGGATCATAGCAAAGAAGGAAATGGAAGTGAGGAGTGAGAAAACGCCTCCTGCAGCAGTCTTCTTCACTCAGGCCTATGGGAAGAGTTATAGAACCCTCATGCAGGTCTTCTTCCCCCCAGAGCCTTCAGTTTTTCTTTGTGCCCTCTGCCCTCCAAAAGTCAACAGAAAATTTTCAGCAGTACTTAATTTGATAAGAAATGTGATCCAGGGAGGTGGTCTCTCCCTGAACATCTGGAAGGGCAGACTTCTTGCCCAAGGCAGAGCCTCAAAATAAGATAACAGTTTATAGGAGCTCTAAATGAGCTATTTCACACAAAAGTACTTTGTTTACATTCCAAACACGAGGTCTCCATGTGTGAGTGACTACTTTCTCATACACACGATCCTTTGTCTCATCCTCATAATCACCGAGTAGCTCAATTACTGTGTGCTAGGCTAGGCACTGGGATAGATGTTTTACATTCATTACTTGGTTTTGTTTTGTTTTCTCATATTCTAGTGGGAGCTAAATACATTCATTATTTTTTAAAAACACTAACAGCAATGTACTGATGTAGTAAATATTATAAATTTCCTTTCACAAATATCAGATTAAAAAAACTCCAGGAGACAAAGTCATTTTCCTCAGGTCACATAGGCCATTGGTCATATAGGCTAAGAACTGCACCAAAAGCATTCATTTCTCAACCCTGTCCACTCACCCGCTAAACTGCACTGCCTCTTTAACGTATCGCATAAAGCCCTAGTACTTTCATGTCATTAATATTATTACGGTTTATTGAGACCTCATTATGCACCAGACACCTACTATCCTAGAAAGGTAGAGACATTATTCGAATCCTCACAACAACCCTACAAAATATTTGTTATCACCATTGTGCACATTTTTTCTATGCCCAATAAGTAGCAGAATTGATTTTACAAATCAGGGTAGGTCTGTCTTCAAAAACTGCTCTCTGTCTCTCATACTGCCTAATGGAAGCCTATAGTAGGTTTAATTGTGGCCTCTCTAAAATATATCCTTGTCCTAACCTTCTGTGAATATGACCTTATTTGGAAAAAAGGGTTTTTTCAGGTGTAATTAAATTAAGCATCTAAATATGAGACCATTTTGAGTCATCTGGTTGGGATCTTAATCCTATCACAGATGCTCTCATAAGAGACAAAAGAGGATGACAACAGAGAGAAGATGAGAAGCTCACGTCAACGCAGAGGCAGAGATAGAAGTGATAGAGCCGCAAGCCACGATGACCTGGAGCTACCAGAAGATGGAAGAGGCAAGGAAAGATTCTCCACTCTAGCTTTTAGGTGGAATCTAGCCCTACCAACACTTGATTTCAGACTTCCAGCCTCCAGATCTGTGAGACAGTACATTCTTGTTGTTTTAAGCCATTCATTTTGTGATTTCTTATGGGAGTGACAGGAGAATAATACATAGCCTATTTCATTTTGAAACCATAGACTAACTCATACCATTTCTTTAAAAACTCAAAATGTACCCCACTTTATTATGGCCATGAGTGCCTTTGGTGTCCTCCAGCTGGACTGATTTTCTGACTTCCTTACTCACAGCCTTTGAGGACCTCTCTTCCACCGGAGCATCAGCCCTGGACGTGCTTTTGTGTCTTTGCTGACCTTGGTCTGGACCTTCCTTCTGCTTGTGGAACCAACTTACTATTCCCCAATCTTACACTGTAATCTGCTGACCTCATTGTCAAGTTTAGTCTGACTGATACCTTTCCCTAAAATCCTGGAGGGAGAGCCCTGGCTAGAATTAATTGCTCTGTTTCTGTGTGCCCAGAGTGGTCTACTTATACCTACCTCTATGTATGACTTATGTCTGTCTGTCCTGTATTGTAGTTCATCAATTGCCTGTGAAATCCTGGAGCCAGGGCAAGAATTTTTATCTCAGTACTTCTCATGGAGCCTGCCACAGAATATCTGCTGATGCCTCCTGACTTACCTCTGGATACCCATGTAAGTCTCTACAAAGGGTTTCTTAAACTTGAATTTGCAAGAGAATCACTGAACGAACTTGTTAGAAATGCAGATTCTGGGCTTCTGCAAATTCTTTGCTTTTGGGAGAGGGACAGGAAGCTATATTTCTTTCAGGCAACACAAGTAATTTTCAGGCAGTGGTTGCCTGACTATACTTGGAGTGGTCTAAAATTTGAACTAGAATCTCCTGTGGTATTCACCTGTTGAGTAACAGTTTCATGGATTTCTCTTGGGATGTAACGAGTGACCTAAAATTGCATTCTGCTTGGGAAAAGAAGAATCAAATCATCCTTTAAGACTTTGGTCAAAAGAGACTGCACATTTGATCCTATTTCTAAACTGTGTCTCAGTCCACCTGAAGTCCGTTTCGTATTTCCTGAGCTGCTGAGGATTTGGAGTCGGTTTCCTTATTTAAAGGTCACATGCTCTGGACTCTCAGCAGGCACATGGCTAGGATTGTCTTGCTCAGACAGCACAATTCTTTTCTGTCTCTTAAACAGTTGCAAGTTCTAGTGCTTCTGTGCACCTCTCCCTGTTTAACTTGATTTCAAAGAGCTCCAACCATCGCTTTAGGCATTGATGGAAAGAATGTGTTGTGTAAGTATCTATACTCATTAAAGGAATAACTCATTGTGCTGTATTTTTGTCTTTGGGGACATTATGAACTTTTCCCTCCACTTAGGAATGTCTTATGTCCTTGATAGCTTCTGCATAACACAAAATCACTCAGAGCAAACCTCAGCATAAGATAAATGAACTTTTCTGAGCTCCAGTTCCTCATGAAAATAGGTATAATTGTACCTACTTCATAGAATAGTTTTGAGGCTTAGATAAAATAATTTACTAAATAGAAAACGTTTAATAGGATATCAGATTCACAGGAGGACCTAAAAATCTTAATATTGTAATTATAGGCAGGCTTAATATTCATAATTTCAGATGTAACCTAAAACTTCTTTGTCATTCCCCTCTTCCTCATCAACATTGCCATCATCAAATTGCTGGATTTTAATTAGATTTTACTCTGTGTGCTGGGGACATTCTAAGTACTTGACATTCTGTACCACAATTCCTTTACTGCCATAACAAATTACCACAATCTTAGAGCTTAACACAACAAAAATCTACCTCATAGTTCAGTAGGTCAGAAGTCCAACACAGGTCTTATTGGATTGAATCCAGGTGTTACGAGGACTGCATTCCTTTCTGGAGGCTCTAGGGGAGAATCCCACTCCTGCTAATTCAAGTTGTTGGCAGAATTCAGTTATTTGCTGTTACAGGTCTGAAGTCCCTGTTTCCTTGCTGACTGTCAACTGAGTACTGTTTCTAGCTTCTAGGGGCCACCCACTTTTCTTGACCTGTGGCCTCCTTCCTCAATCTTCAGAGCCAGCAAGGGTGGGTTGAATCCCTCTCATGCTTTGGAACTCTCTAGCCACGTCTCTGTCTGACCTTTCTGCTGCTTCTTCCACTTTTACTTTTACGGGCCCATGTAGTTAGATTGTGTCTACCCAGATAATCCAGGACAATCTCCCTATTTAAAAATCTGAAACCTTAATTTCACTTTCAGCATCCCTTTTGCTATGTAATATGATGTGTTTACAGGTTCTGGGAATTACGACATGGACTTTTTTTGGGGAAGGGGACATTATTCTGCCTATCACATATTCATTGTCTCACTGAATTCTCTCAGTGTCTCTATTTTGTTGTTCCCGTTTTACAGATGATAAAAGAGAAGGCTAGTGAGATTAAATAACTTGCTCGGGTCCAGTTGATGATAAGCGGTGAAGCCAGGATACAAATCTAGGGACTTTGCTTATAGAATATGATTAGTTTAGAACTATGCTAGGTTGGGCTATAAGATTAGCTCTGGTACCAGGGTCAGGAACCCCTTTTCTGTGTTTATGACCTGGGACAACACAAAAGGAGAAAAAGACTGGCTTGGATTTAACCACTTGGGAGAATTTAATTTTCCACAGAAGGTCAGAGAGCCAAACAAGAGCTCTCAGGTCTGTCTCAAAGATGTATGTTTCTGACCAAGTTTTTTTGACATAGGGCATGAACACCATCTTATTGCTCATTTCGCAACTTTCTCCCAATTTCATACCTTTTCCATTCTAACTTTCTCACCACTGAAACTTTCACAGGAAGTTGGAGGAAACATTATTAGGAACAAGAATTTATCTCAGCAAATATGTAGAATACCTCATAGGGTCACATCTATTACCTATTTAATACTTACCCTGTGTTAAATGCCTTACTTAGTGACCCTGCAGGTAGATACTATTAATGGGGGGAACTTACAGACAAGGAAGCTGAGACACCGATAAGCAAACTTGTTGGGATTTCACTCTTGGCATCCTGATGCCAAACCACTACACTCTGTGATCACTGTAATCTTCTCTTATCAGATGAAAATATTTGGATCTTTTTTTTCCCTGCTCTTAGCAATTTCCATACTTTGCCGTTAACTGAAGTATCTGATACCAGGCATCTTGGCATTAAGGCTGCTCTCCTATGTCCAGCTGGATGCTATGATAATAGAGCCTCCATACCTCTAGGCCAGGCAAAGGAGAAAATCATTTTCGAACAAGAAGTTTGCAGACTGTCACCTGGTGGCTCTGTGATTTGGTTTGGCTGTGTCCCCACCCAAATCTCATCTTGAATTGTGGCTCCCATAATCCCCACATGTCGTGGGAGGGACCCGGTGGGAGGTGATTGAATCATGGGGATTGAGTTCCCCCACGCTGTTCTTGTGGTAGTGAATAAGTCTCACGAGGTCTGATGGTTTTATAGGGCGAACCCCTTTTTGCTTGGCTTTCATTCTGTCTTTGCTGGCCTCCATGTAAGATGTCCCTTTGTTCTTACTTGCTCTTCTGCCATGATTGTGAGGCCTCCCAGCCACATGGAACTATGAGTTCATTAAACCTCTTTTTCTTCATAAATTACCCAGTCTTGGGTATGTCTTTATCAGTAGCATGAAAACAGGCTAATACACTCTGTTTTATTTATATGTAAATGCACGGTATATTCACATATTAAGTGCAGAGAACTTTTATATTATTTAACCTGAAGTAGATAAGTCTTCTGACTCCTCAGGTTTAAGTGGGAGCCTAGAACTTTGTCCCAACTGTTATTATTAGTCTCATAGTATGGGCCTTTTTGATAATATTATTTCTTTATGTCTGTATTAGTCTATGTTATTCATAACATAGTTTTAAATGTTTTTGTTCAATCCTCAAAAACATCTAGTGAAATAAGAGGAAAAAAATCACATGATTATAATTAGATGGTGATGATGAAGATGAAGAAGAAGAATGCTTACCATATGCCAATGTCATATACTCTTGTGGTGGTTAATACTGAGTGTCAACTCGACTGGATTGAAGGATACAAAGTATTGATCCTGGGTGTGTCTGTGAGGGTGTTGCCAAAGGAGATAAACATTTGAGTCTTCACTGGGCTGGGAAAGACAAATCTACCCTTAATTTGGCTGGGCACAATCTAATCAGCTGCCAGTACAGCTAGAATATAAACAGGCAGAAAAATGTGAAAAGATAGACTGGCCTAGCCTCCCAGCCTACATCTTTCTCCCCTGCTAGATGCTTCCCGCCCTCGAACACTGGACTCCAAATTCTTCAGTTTTGGAGCATGGACTGGCTCTCTTTGCTCCTCATCATGCAGATGGCCTATTGTGGGACCTTGTGATCATGTCAGTTAATAATAAACTCTCTCTCTCTCTCTCTCTCTCTCTGTGTGTGTGTATGTGTGTGTATATATGTATATATACACACACATATATATGTATGTATACACATATATACACACATATATATGTGTGTGTATATATATTCCATTAGGTCTGTCCCTCTAGAGAACCCTGACTAATACACTCTACAAGTTTTAACTTGTTTAACCTACTCAATATCTATTGGGGTAGGTATTGCTACTATTTCCATGTTAAAGGTAAAGCTAATTTACTTCTTCAAGTTCATCCATCTAGTAAGCATGGGACTAGGTTTTAACCCAGGCTACTTGACTCTTCGGACCACATCCTTGACTAAGGCTCCATAGCATTATTTTCATTCTGTAGCTGAGCTAATTAAGATCCAGAGTGAAATTAAGATTTGTTATAGGCCGCCCAGCTGGCGATTCTAGGACTCTGACCAAGTTTTCTGCCTTCTATTTGGAGGCAGTAATGATACAGCAGAATTATATGGAATCAGAGAGAGAGTTCAATTC
This sequence comes from Macaca thibetana thibetana, assembly GCF_024542745.1. Taxonomy (NCBI): domain Eukaryota; kingdom Metazoa; phylum Chordata; class Mammalia; order Primates; family Cercopithecidae; genus Macaca; species Macaca thibetana. The sequence continues at coordinate 133,572,457 of NC_065579.1, read as the reverse complement.
ACATCATGGCTCTGTTGGACAATAAACATGTGACCTTGGGTAAATCATGAATATTCTCTAATCTTTAATTGACTCAGGTAAAAAATGGGGGTAATCATACCTATTTCCTTAGGTTATCAGCAGAATGGAGATAATGCATGTAAAATGTTTTGCATGAAGTGAGTAAACAATAGCTGTTATTATTAGTCAATGCTCTTTCCACTACACCAGCTGCCTCTCTAGAAATAATGGAGCAACGCTCAATTATTTTTAGCGTGAACCATAGGCTGTTGGCAGTCACTACCTGATAAATCAACATCATCGTAGGGGACAGGCTCAGAGGTATGTCCCAGACCTGGGAAATACAGTGGCTGAGACTAGGATACCTAGTAAGGTTCCAGTGAACTTGGTATGTCTAATGCAATCAAAGCTGAGAATTGGGGCTTGTTAATAAGCTTCATCCTCTCTCCTTAGCTGTTTTCCTAGATGAGTCTATAGTAAACATGATTGCTTATTATCTTTTCTGCTGCATATAAGCTCCCTCCTAAAGATGAGATTCCAAAGGCAGTTCTGGAAAGCTGAGCAAAATGTGGTGGTGTTGGGGAACTGGTGAAGGCTGAAGATTGTTCTTTGTGTCACATTATAAGTATTGGAGTAGATTACTGAAGTATACATTGGTGGTTAGTTTCTAAAGCATGATCCTTTGAATAAACATTGATGTGCCCCAGAAACAGAGTTCTGTTCAGAATGATTTATGGTCCGTGGTGCTATGGTGTGATCTGAATTACCTTTGAAAGGAAGAGCAGATATCAAATGAATTTAGAGGATAAAAATAGGTGGATGAGCAAAAATGCAGAAATGTCCTAGATTTCTCAATTCCTTGCAAGGAGACTTTCAGGGGCATACCTGAAGCTGTATTACCTGACACTTACTGACACTGAAGGTTAAACTGTAGAAATGTGTGAATTGTCTGCTCCTTTCTGAGGTTTGTGTATTCCTCTTTCCGCCAGTCTTTCCCTCCTAAAAAAGGAAAAAAAGGAGTAGAAGGAGGCTCAGAAATAGTGACATCTAGCCTGTCTTGGTGGCTGCTTTTCAGTGAACACAAACTAATGTACAGCTCTTTTAGATGTGTTAGGCATCTCAGGCAGAAGAAATGATCAAGTCTGTCATATCCAACTTGATTTTTTTTAATCAAAATGAATTCCAAAAAGCCATCCTGATGGTAAGGGAGGTACCTCTGTAAGCTCTGGAATCAAGTGGATCTACCTATCTCTAAATCCTACCTCTGTCACTTAATAGCTGGGAGTCTATGGGAAAGTTACTTTATTTCTCTAACCTTCAGTTTCCACATCTGTAAAATGGCAATAATCGTAGTGCCTATCTATTACATAGGCTTGTTATAAAGATTAAAGATTAAATTAGAAATATACTAATTAACAATATCTAGTTTGCAGTACACATTTGGTGTTATCTCTCATGATTATTTTAGCATTTCCTGTCCCAATTCTATGGATGTGTTAATCTTGGCAAATTACAATGGGACTAGTTTATTCTACTTTTCTTGTAGATTAGTATTTAATAAAAGGTCAACCTTCACTTCAGAAGGCAGAGCTTTAGCCAGGCCCAGCGAGACAATACCCAGAACAGTGTTTGGAGCCAAGAAGAAGGAGAGACAGCATTAGGTGTTGACAAGACCCTTAGGTATCTCCTGGCTCAGTCACCTGGGACAGGAGGCTCAGAGAACATCATAGACAACTGCTCTTACTCCTAGCCTGCTGCCAGTGCAGGCGGGAAACAGAAAGCTCGAGCCAGCCAGATTGCAGGTGCAAGAGCCACTGGAGACAGGAGCCCATTCCAAAGCTGCCTGGCACAGCTGTTTAAAATGAAGGTCGGCCAAATTCTGAGGCATCACCTCTATTGCTCTTGAAAAGAAACAAACCAACAGAAAAAGTAGATTTGAGAAACATGAATGTCTGATTTGGCCTTTCAAGGTGGTCAACTAGGGTGCTTTGAAATTATAGAATTAGACTAAATGTAAGCACAAACTCTGCTTTTACAGAGGGGCACACTCAGAACCAGAGAGGGAGATGAATTGTCCTATCCCACACAGACATTGTTGCAGAGTCAGCCTGTGGCCTGAATCTCCGGACTCTGGCTTCTGTTACACAGCACTGCTGGCCAATGCCTCTTGGCAATTTGAGGGATACAAGTCATGCAAGAATCTAATATACTGAGTTTCTTAATAGTAAGTTTCGGAAAAATAAGAAACATAAATGTGTTTTTCTATGATCTTCTAAATCTCCTAGACGGGCAGGATTTTGCTCACCCAAATCTGGACCTTTGTAGCTTGAGAATGGTTTTTCTGCAAGCAAATGAGGGAACAAATACAATACCTTTTATGTTTTTGCCTTTGCTTGGCTTTTGAAACTTGTAACAGATGTAGCCTTAAAAAAACCTTCTTTTTTAACAAAGGAAAATAATATGCTTTCCTTTATATGAAAAGGTGGTACAGGTGATGCTGTTCCCCTAAAGGATGAAACTGAGCTGCTTTTTGTAGTGGTGATGATGGATTTGATAAGCGTACAGCACCATTATTTCACTGGCCCCTATTGTAACCAAGAATGAACATTTGCAAGAAAGCAACCCCAGGTGGTGAGTGCATCCCTGGTCCACAAAAAAAGCTGAGCTAAGTTTGTCTGGCTGGGGATTCAACCCTTAACCTTAGATTCCTTAGCACGAGATTCTAACAGCTGAGCTGTAAGCATTCTTCTCAAGTGTTAGAATTGAACACCCACGTGCCCCATCACACAATGCTGAATCCGTGTAGATCAGTTAAACAGACACTGTTCCTACCGGAGATAATGAAAGATCAAACTGCCCAAAACAACCAGGCAAACAAACACACTGTTTTCATCCTTCTACTTTCAAAGAACCTTAGACAGCAAGTAAGCACTTTCCAACTTACCCAAATTCAGGGTCATTAAAACATTGCATCTATTAAACCTACCTAAATGACTTGATAGAGATCTTGGGGAATAAGGATATGTCCTTCAGAGCATTAAGGCCCTATAAAAATATAATATAATTCACACATGTGAACTACGTTTGTAATTTAAAATTTTCTAGTATGTATATTATTTAGGGTAAAAAGAAACAGGTGAGGCTGGATGCAGTGGCTCACGCCTGTAATTCCAGCACTTTGGGAGGCCGAGGCGGGCAGATCACGAGGTTAGGAGATCAAGACCATCCTGGCTAACACGGTGAAACCCCGTCTCTACTAAAAATACAAAAAATTAGCCAGGTGTGGTGGCGGGCACCTGTAGTCCCAGCTACTCGGGAGGCTGAGGCGGGAGAATGGCGTTAACCCGGGAGGCGGAGCTTGCAGTGAGCCAAGATTGTGCCACTGCGCTCCAGCCTGGGTGACAGAGCAAGCAGAGCGAGACTCCATCTCAAAAAAAAAAAAAAAAAAAAAAAAAAAAAAACAGGTGAAATTATTTTTAACAATATATATTTAGTAATCTATTTTACTAAAACAATCCCTCCAAATTACTATCGTTTTTACATGGAATCAATATAGAAATTACCAATGTTATTATTTTTATTCTAAGTCTTCAAAATCTGATGTGTATTTGACATGTACAGTCTGTCCTGTGAAAAGGCCGCATATGCAAAGTGACCGCCAAGCACAGAAGGAGCTGAGAAACCAAAGAATGAGGCAGACAAATCCAGTTTGCTAGTAAAGGGTGATTTACTGGGGAACTTGCCACATGGTCTTGGGTGGCAGCAAGACAGGTAGATCTCCACGCCATTACTCCTCAGACCAGGAGCTTATATACCACAGAGAAAGGGCATATGTGCTCTATAGCCAATTAAAGCCAACCCTCCAGAAAAGGCAAGAATGTTATGTGTGTCATAGCCAATAATTTGTGCATAACATCAAGGTTGCTTTGATGTAAAGGCGGGATTTATAGCAAGTACATGTTCTCACACTGAGGACAGTAAATAGAGTGGGAATCAGAAAGCATTCCTGGGACTGGGGTTAATAAGTCAACGTAGCTATTAACATTTAATATGGAGTCACTTTGTCTGCACACAGTCCATGCCACTTGGACTGGCCCTATTTCAGTGCTCAATAGCTGTGTGTCACCTGTGGTGACTGTGTTGGTCAGTGTAGTGTCAGAGCCAACATGAATATCCCAGCCAACAGAGATCCCGGGGATTGCTAGCATTCTCCAGGACTGATGTCTGGAAACAACTGGTTCTCTTAGTCAGTACAATTAGGAAGAACAAATACTAACTAAGCAAAAACCAGAATAGTTGTTTCGGGGTAGATTTTACTGAGTACTCAATGGATTTATCCATTCAGCTCTCTGGGGGTTGCACAGGAGGTTAACATATTCTTATAGGCCTGTTGGTGGGTGGGGGGCCAGTCTTGTCTGCCCCAAATCACATTTTCTTGTGGAACCCCTCTTTGGCAGCAGACAATTGCCTGTGTAGACAGGAGTACAAAGGGGCACTGTATTATTCTCTTGTGTGTGGCCATGGCTGTTTTTGAGGATATGTTATGGTATAGATGTATCCATAATGCTTGAAATTTAACTAGAGCAGAGTTGTACACTTTTTTTCCTTTCCATTATCAAGTAATCAAAAGTTATTTCTCAGGGTGAAGCTGTTCCTTGTGGTCACTCTTTAAAACTAGGCAAGAGGAAGTGATCTTGTCACTCCAAAAATTGTCTAAGGCTATTGCCTACAGGCCAAGGGAAAAGGCTTCCCTTTTCTGCACGAAGGCTAGTTTTGTCAGTGGTTACAATTTTATGGTTGACACTGTACCTCTGTATTAGTGTTAGTGCAAGGCTCATAAACCTTAGCAACTTCGTTACTTACCAATTAGTTTCGAATGAATTTTACTATCTTGAATCTAATGGTGCTGTTCGTGGAGTAAGCTCCATGTTCATAAAGGATTTAAGGATTTCACATCTGACTGTCTGGAGGGATAGCACAGATTCAGAGACACCAGTTTTTTCATGTGCATGTCTGTGTGTATGTGTGTTTGTTTAGAAATGGGGTCTCACTAGGTTGCCTAGGCTGGCCTTGAACTCCTGGTCTCAAGTGATCCTCCTCCGTCAGCTTCCTGAGTGGTTGGGACTACAGGCTTGTGCCACTATGCCCAGCTTACCACCAGTTTTTTAGTTGGGAATTTTGATTTGATGGAGACGCCTCAGGTCTCTGAGTCAGAGGAAAATGGCTTCCAATTGCTGCCTTCCAATTCCATTGATGCAACCTTCCCTTTTCTCAGAGGCTGTATACAAGTGTGGAAAATGCCCTGGAAATGGAACCAGAGGACTTGAGTTTCAGTCCAGGCTCCTCTGCATCTTGGTATGGGACCTCAAACTGGTTGCTTAAGCTTCCCAAGTTTCAGTTTGTTCATCTATGAAACGGAGATTAAACACATGGGGCTGTCCTGAGAGTTAAGTGAGATGATGGACATTAAAGTGCTTTGTGAACTATAAAGTATTCTGCAAGTGTGAGGAAGGAATGCTTGTTGAGCCAAGGAGAAGTATATACTTGTAAAGACCATGCTCATCTTGAGAGCCATTCTTGAGTTCAAGAAACTTGGGGTGCTAGCTTAGATGCTGCTCTTTTTGGAATCCCCCCATTCTGGTTTGGTAAGACAGTGACTTAGGAAAGACATGAGGCCTTACATGCATTCCAGCCAGTGGAATGATCCCACCATCACCATATTAATTTTTCTCCTCTCTACGCAGACTCATTTCCCTTCCAGGCTGTCATTGATTGTAATTTCATCCTGGTTTCACCTGGATTAAAAGTTTAGGATAGAGCAGCATTGTTATATGTTGCAGGTTCAGGGTGGGTAGATTTGGCCTTATACATTCTTAGCCCCATGGGAGAAATATTCCCTGAGTTCAGTTCACATTGTAGACTTCTGATTACCCTATAGCAGATGTGAGTTTAAATAGATCTCATTATCTTGTATTTCCGCAAACTCTTGTCTCAGAGATAGCCAGCTTAGTTTCCTCCGTCCCCACCTTCCTCCCCCTCTCTCTTCCTATCTGTCTCCTTCCCTGTCTTTGAAATTAGGATAATAACATTTGATATTCAGGTAACTTATTAATTTGAGCCATTTCAAACAGCTAGATTTGTTTATGTATTAATAAGTTTAACCTGTAACACTTTTGTCTATTGGAACCATATCTTATTTATGTATGTCTTTTTATTCTGTAGAACCTAGTACAGTGTGTTATACATAGTAGCTGCCTAGTAAGTGTCTACTGAATGAATAGTGAATAATAACAATCAATACTTTTGAAGATCCAAAATGTGTCAGAAATCCTCCAGAGACATTCCTTTACTCTTCACAGTGATGGGTTATATTCCTCCCATTTTGTAGATGAGAAAACTGAATGGCAGTGTGCTTAAGAGATTTACCCAAGGTCATTCAGTGGCAAGTTACATGGATTTAAAATTGGTTAGTATTGCTCCAAAGCTCATGCATTTTATGCTATATTTCCACATCTTTTAATACTTGCCTCTCAATCTTAATATAAATAGTTCTTTTTTAGAAAATGAAACTTTTAAAAAAGGTAAAATGGTATTAGAATAGGGGCCAGAGGCTATAGAAAATTCATATTTAAGAAAGAGAAAGAGTCTGACATGGAGATACTTCTTTTCTTTAAATCCCATTCTACTATTACATTTCTCTTTAATTTTCACAAAACAACCAACATTTAATGAATGTTTATATGCCAGGTGCTTTAATTAGTGCTTTACATGCATTTACATCTCACAAAAACCCCATGCAGCAGATACTATTATTTTTCTAATCATCAGATGAAGAAATTATGACACAGAGAGAATAAGACCCTTGTCCAAGATCACACTGCAAATCCTAGATTAATTTTAAACCTACGTCTCTCTGACTCCAGAGTGGAAACTTTTAACTGCTACATGGTGCTATCTCTCACTTTTTCTGCCTTTATAGTCAGAACTACCAGTTATGTGTTAGTTTGTTTGTGAATGTTGATGATCCCTGTAAGATTGCAAGCTCCTTGAGAGTTGGGCATCTTGACTTTAACTTATGCATTGCTTCATACTGCTCAGCTAGTGTTCAACAAGTGCTCATTTAATACTTGGGCATTCTCAGACTGAGTCAGCTGATCAGTCAATCTCACTATGACACTAAGAGAAATGAGTGTTTATATCTTCAGTGATATTCTTAACAAGATCATTTTAAACAAAATTTTATTTTTAATTAACAACATAATTTTTATGCTGAAATAGACACTTTTTGTGCCCTGTGCTACAATCTCTTGATCCACCACTAATTTCCACTATAGCTGTGCTGGACAGTCCCATGCAAAATGACCTCATCCCACTTTAAGCACCTCCCACCCCTCTGCACTTCCACCTCAAGGCTTTTTCCAAAGGCCCAGGAGCTGGCTCGATCTGCCTTTTGGGTAGCACAGAACTTTGGAAAATTAATGCTCCAGGGGCAAACTTCAACCAGTGGAAAGTAGGATAGGTCCCTTAACCTCCTGTCCTTCAGAAGGAAATTCTTAGGTACATTCTACCTGCCACTCAAGAATTAGTCACCAGCTGCATTGAGCACCACTTGCTTACAGTGGTTACCAGCACCTCTTATTGTTTCTTCCTACCTCTCTGTTCCAATCTCCCCATTCCTTAACTGCTGCTTCCTGGGGGTATCTCCAAAATAAACTCCTTGCACCTAAGTCCTTGTCTCTGTTTATTTATTTATTTTGGATGGAGATGTATAAAAAAACAAATTAGATACATGCTTATTTGCTCATGGCTTCATGCCAGAGGCCACATATAATGTCACATAATGTGAATAAACCATGTGGTTGGATTCATTAGCCAAGTCATCTCAGAGGAGGTGGAGCTTTAAAGGTCTTGGATACATAAGGTTAAGGTGAATGGAGAGACAGTTTAATTTTAAGAATTGCTCTTTCCACCTTTAATAGTTTGCAACACATAACCAATTAAACTGATGAAAAGGTGCAATGTTTTAAAAGAATGCAAGAATTAATTTACTGAAAACTAAGATGGCTACAAATTCAGTTTACCTTCATTCTTAGTTGCATTGTTGATTTTGGTGTAAAAAAGGCTACCTTGCAGTGCATTCCTAGGTCTGTGGTCCATAGCACTTGCCAGTGGATATTTGTTTGTTCATTTTTTTGTTTTGTGAGACAGAATCTCGCTTTATCGCCCAGGCTGGAGTGCAGTCACACAATCTGAGCTCACTGCAACCTCTGCCTCCAGGGTTCAAGCAGTTCTCCTGCTTCAGCCTCCCAAGTAGCTGGGATTACAGGAGCACGCCACCATGCCTGGCTGGGGTTTTTTTTTTTTTTTTTTTTTTTTTTGTATCTTTAGTAGAGACATGGTTTCACAGTGATGGCCAGGCTGGTCTTGAACTCCTGATCTCAGGTGATCTGCCCGCCTTGACCTCCCAAAGTGCTGGGATTACAGGAGTGAGCCACTGCTCCTGGCCGGATATGTTTTTATTACTTGTTTTACTCCTTGAGATCTCTGACAGAGTTTTAGTTTTAAAAGATGCCATGACATTATGACATTCATAATCACTGAGTAGTCACCCCACCAAAAAAAGTTGAGAAAAGAACATGGCAGATGGTGTCATGAAAATTATATTGAAGAATATCCCTCATAATGATGAAAGATGAAACAGTGAAGTCCTGGCGTACATATGGATGGCAGGAAGGATTTATGCCTGGTGTGTCTGGGCTCATAATAACTAATGTATCAACTTGTTTGAAAACTTTTTAATTAGGAGGATCAGCAGGCTTTGTGGATGAGTCATGAAGAGAAGACCTTTCCCTTTCAGCAAATGAGGACAAACTAACCATCAGTAGCAATAGCTGCATTTATTTCAGTCCCCAATATAAATGGCACTGTTCAAATGAAGATAAGACCAAGGGTTTTATCTTTCTATGGGCCAAATCAGCTGCTTGGTTCCTTTGCCCTGACTGCCCTTGGTACTCTCTGGCAGCTATCACACAAACCACAGGTCTAATGGACTATGCCACAAACTACAAATTTAAATCGGACCTTGCTGCTTGCCTGATGAAAAACTTTTGCTGGTTCCCTATCACACTCAGCATAAACCCCAGACTCCTTACCATAGGTTTTAAGTCCCTAAACAGTTTGTCTTCTGCCTCTTATTTCTATTACTTCAGTTTGAGGGATGCTCTCCTTGCTTCCTGTTTCAGCCAAACTGTCATCCAACAGATCCAAGTTCTTACCAAGCATTTTTATACTTTGGCACTTATCACTCTGAAATGCTGGACCTGGAGTGCTTTTTTCTGGCCTTTTAATGACTAGCTCCCTAAGGTCTCAGCTTAAAGTGCTATCTCATAAAATCCTCCCAGCGTGTTTCTGCTACTCTTCTCTAAGCATTTGCTATCAAGTCCTCTGCTTATTGGCTTTCTGGCATTTATGATGAGCCATATTATTTAGTTTATTTATGTATGTATATATTTTTGCTTCACTGTCTATTTCTCCCATGAAGACAAAATATGTTTCCCAACAACTAGTCTAGTGCCTAACATCTAACAGGCATTCCATCAAATATGTGTTGATTGTGTAGCAGACAAAGTGAAACGCACACTCTAGGGGTGGTGGGCTAGAAAGATCATCTTTTGCACGTAAAATGAATTTGGAACAATCTAGAAAATGTCTACAGGATTCACATCTGAGCCTTTCAAGCATTGGTTGGTGATTCTTGTGTTGGTCCTAGCTAGAGAGCTGCAATTTCTGTTTGGAAATTTGTGTTGACATGCTTGGGAAAGAGCTGATGTTGAGCTGAGGTATTGCGACATAGATGAACAGTTTTCTGGCCATTAAATGAAGTTATGAACTTCCCATTGGCATAATGATCCACAGGTGTTTCAGAGATGAAGCGTTGAGACTGCAACCCGAATGCCACATTTCTTAGATCTCACTCTTGCTCAGTGTTGAAATATGATGTTATTGCTTGAGGTTTTTGTGACTGTGAGGTTTACCATTTTGAATTGGTTTTTAGCAGGGTAGAACTCCCAATGGTACATTGTAGATATATGACAAATATTTAGTGAAAAAAGAAAGATTTATGTTTTCTATGATTAATCAGTAGCTCGTCTTTTGACATTCAAGTCCTAGTTTAGCCTCTCCCACGTTGGATGGGGTGGATCTGTATAATCAGTAGGATATTGTGGAAATGGCAGTGTGACTGCTGAGGCTAGGTCACAAAATATAGTGTGACTTTCTCTTGTTCTTTCTTGGATCATTCACTCTGGGGGAAATCAGCTTCCATGTTGTGAGGATGTTCTGGCAGCCTATGGGGAGGTTTCTGTGGTGAGACTGGGGCCTCCTGCCCATATCCATGTATGTGAACCATATGGAAACTGATCTTCAACCCCCAGTCAAGCCTTCAGATGACTGCTGCCCCAGCCAACTAAGCTTCTAAGCTGTAGGATAATAAATATTTAATGTTTAAAGCTACTTAGTTTTAGGTATTTTTATATGAAAATAGGTAACAAATACACAGAGGAATCAAAGCAATGACCCTAAACAAAACTTCATTAGAAACCAGGCCTCAATTCTGTTGTCTTTATCATTTTTTACCCGTGTTCTCACTGGTATCTTAGTGACCTTGTTGTATATTTAAGATTGTAATCTGATGTCTACCATATTATTTGCCAATGTTTTCCCCAATCTATAGTTTATCTCTATTTGGGGTTATTCTTTTGATATTCAGAAGTGTGTTCATTTACAGGTGACATAGTATGTCCATCTTTTTCTTTCTGGTTTTTCAAATTGCTTCTAGTTCCTCTTTCCAAAGCTTTGATAAGTATTCAATTAGTTTTTTAATAACTTAGTATATATTTAAAATTGTTAGTATACATTATCCTGTTGTTTAGTTAACCACTCTTTGCATATAACTTTCCAGTCATCTCATTACTATAAAAATCTAGATTTTTATCTTATGTGGTACTATGTATTGCATGGCAGAATTGAAAAGTTTGCTAAGGTTACAATAGATTATACACTCCTTTTCCCCTTTGTTTATGTGGTCTTTCGCTTTGTCAAAGAAGAAAATTTACATTGATCTGCTCTGTATTACCATGCTGATTGCTATCTAGTATGTTGTTTCTACAAATTCCTTTCCATTTAAGTTGTAGATGGTTCTGGTTTAGATTTTCTATAAGCATAAAATCCCACAGGTCTGCAATTTCATATGTCTTAGCTTGTCCAGAAACTTTTAACCCACTTTCTGGGTTATACAATATCACCTTGACCTTCTTCCTTCCTTTGGGTTTGTGTTTGATCTGATAGTCTGAACTTGCAGAAATGTCAACAGTCACTTTTCTTTTAATTAATATCCTTATCGGAGCTGACATTATATCACCCTCATTTATAAGTCTTAAAAGTAATTTCCCCAGCAGTGTTCTTGAGAAAGACAAATGACCTATCAATTCTATTGATATCTTTTTTTTAGTTTCATGCAAGTTCAAAAGAAAATATACATTTTGTGGGATAAATTTTAGTTGTGACAAAGTCAGCTTATAATTTCTGTGGTTGAAACTTGACCCAGGAGTTCAGGAAGTCCATTGTTTGCATTTTGAATTGTTTCTGAGCAGCTGCATTTGATCACAACCTGGGGGCTTCTGTTCTGGCATTTTACCTGTACTGTGTCAAACTGGGTTGGTATTCATTGGTGGTTCTGCAGTGGAGATTTCTGACAAATTCTGTCATTTGTTTGCCCTACAGGCAGGTTCTTTTATGCATGGTGAAACTGTATCTTTTGTTTTTTCTGCTGCAAGATTTTCAACTTGAAAAAAGTCACCGTGGTGCTGTTTTATTCCGTTCCTGCCTTTATTAGCAGAGTACCCTAGTCACTGAACAACACCAGCTAGTATTTTGACAGTGCCTTTGTGTTGGGGAAGAGTTCTTTTAGATGATTCGTATACTTTTATCCTATCAACACCTAATATATTTTGTGCTTTAATACTTAAAGAAATGTTCTGTGCCCTGTTTCATATTGTCTCACAGCTACCCTGTAACATTCACTCTCATATTTTAAACTTTTCAGTGGCCATTTTTACTGGCCCTCTTTTCATTTCCTCAAACCAGCTATGCTTCCTGCCACCACAGAACCTTTGAACATGGTGGTATCTTTTCCTCGAATATACGTCCTCTTAACTCCTTCCTCCTTTCAGTGAATTAATGAATACTCATCTGTCAAATCCAAGTTGAAGCATCACCTGCTACGAAGGAGGTCAGGTACTTTTGTTATATTCTCTGAAGGGACCATATTAGTTGTCTTCAAAATCCTCATTCATTTATTGTATGATTATTTAATATTTAACTCTCCCACTATACCATAAACACCATGAGAATGAGTGAATAGTTCTTAAATCATACATATGGAAATTAGGCTTAGAAATCTTAAATAGCTTGACCAAGGTCCTACCACAACTGAGTAGCAGAGGCAGAACTTGAACATAGGTCTTTTATTTCCTAGTTTCATGATTTTTCTATTAAACACAGCTGCTCTACACTTCTAAGTCAGCCCTAATTTTAAATATATCTTCCATCTTCAAGTCGTTTTTTGTTTTGTTCCTTGCAGGTGACCAGGATAACTGTGATCCACACCTTGAGTGTGGTTGCAGCTTGAAAGCAAATTATGCAAAGTAAGTGATAGGTGTATGAGGGCTCTTCACAAGTTCATAGAAAATGTGTGTTATGAAAAAACTATGCATAGATTTAAAAATTTTGCATCAAAGTAAATTTGTACTAACTTATTATAACATGTCTGAACAGAATCTAGTTTGAGACACTAAGAAGGATAAGACATCAGTCTGAAAAGAGCCCTATCAGAGCAACATGAACATAAAATTTATAATGAAGCTTGGGTGAAATCATTGATGCTTTACCAAAAGGTTATGGGGACAGTGCCCCAAAGAAATCAGCAGTTCACAAATGGATGACTTGTTTTAAGAAGAGACAAGATGATTTTGAAGATGAAGCCTGCAGTGGCAGGCCATCCATATCAACTTGCAAGAAAAAAATTCATCTTGTTCATGCCCTCATTGAAGAGCACCAAGGATTAACAACACAAACAATAGTATACACCACAGATATCTCAGTTCATTCAGTTTACACAGTTCTGACTGAAAAATTAAAGTTGAACAAGCTTTCTACTGGATGGGTGCTATAAACTTTTGTGCTCAGATCAGCTGCAGACAAGAGCAGAGCTTTCCATGGAAATTTTAAACAAGTGTGATCAAGATCCTGGAGCATTTCTTTGAAAAATTGTAACAGGAAATGGAACATGGTTTTATGGATACAATGCTGAAGATAAAGCACATTCAAAACAATGGCTACAAAGAGGGAGAAGTGGTCCAGTCAAAGCAAAATCAGAACTGTCAAGAGCAGAGGTCATGGCAATAGTTTCTTTGTATGTTCAAGGCATTTTGCTTGTTGACTTTCTGGAGGACCAAAGAATGATAACATCTTCTTCTTATGAGTGTTTTGAGAAAGTTAGCCAAAGCTTTAGCACAACGCCTGGGAAAACTTCACCAGAGAGACTTTCTCTGCCACAACAACGCTCCTGCTCATACTTCTTAACAAACTAGGGCAATTTTGCAAGAGTTTCAATGGGAACTCATTAGGTATCCACCTTACGGTCCTGATTTGGCTTCTTTTGACTTCTTTTTGTTTTCTAATCTTAAGAAACCTTTAAAAGACACTCATTTTTATTTTATTAACAGTGTAAAAAGACTGTGTGGACATGGTTAACTTACCAGGACCCTCAGTCCTTTAGGGATGGCTAAATGGCTGTTATCATTACTTATAAAAATGTCATGAATCTGATGGTGATGGTATAGAGAAATAAAGCTTATATTTTTTATTTTTATCTTTTAATTCTGTTTTTCCAGAAAAATGGTTTTAGATTTGTTACCTGGGTTTATTATGTGATGCTGAGGTTTGAGGTCTGAATGATCCCATCACCCAGGTAGTGACCATAGTACGCTGTGATTTTTTGCCCCTTTCCTCACTTTCCTCCTTTCTCCATCTAGTAGTTCCCAGTTTCTATTGTTGCCATTTTATGTCCATGAGTACTCAATGTTTAGCTCCCACTTATAAGTGAGAACATGCAGTATTTGGTTTTATGTTCCTCTGTTAATTCACTTGGGATAATGGCCTCCAGCTGCATCCATGATGCTACAAAGGACATGATTTCAATCTTTGCTATGGCCGTGTAGTATTTTATGGTATATATGTACTACATTTTATGTATCCCAGGGATCCCCAGCCCCTGGTACCAGTCCATGGGCTGTTAGGAACTGGGCCGCACAGCATGAGGTGAGCAGTGGGCAGGTGAGCATTACCACCTGAGCTCTACCTCCTGTCAGATCAGCTGCAACATTAGATTCTCATAGTAGTGCAGACCCTATTGTGAACTGCACATGAGAGGGACCTAGGTTGCATGTTCCTTATGAGAATCTAATGCCTGATGATCTGAGGTAAAACAGTTTCATCCTGAAACCATTTCACCACCTCCCCTCCCCACCTCCATCTGTGGAAAAATTGTCTTCCACAAAACCAGTCCCTGGTGTCAAACAGGTTGGGGACCATTGCTTTATCTGATCCACTGTTGATGGGAACGTAGGTCGATTCCATGTCTTTGCTATTGTGAATAGGGCTGTGATGAACATATAAATGCATGTGTCCTTTTGGTAGAACAATTTATTTCCTTTTGGATATGTAGCCAGTGATTGGATTGCTGGTTTGAATGTTTTACATTTTAAGTTCTGTTCTAAGTTCTCTGATAAACCTCCAAACTGCTTTTCACAGTGGCTGAAGTAATTTACATTCCCACCAACAATGTATAAGCATTCCCTTTTCTCTACAGCCTCAGCAGCATCTGTTGTTTTATGATTTTTTAATAATAGCCATTCTGAATGGTATAAGATGGTATCTTTTTGTAGTTTTGGTTAGCATTTCTCTGATAATTAGTGATGTTGAGTGTTTTCTCATGTGTTTGTTGGCCACTTGTATGTCTTCTTTTGAGATGTGTCTGTTCATGTCCTTTTCCCACTTTTTAATGATGTTATTATTATTATTTTTTGCTTGTAGAATTGTTTAAGTTCCTTATAGGGTCTGGATATTAGATCTTTGTCAGATACATATTATGGGAATATTTTCTCCCATTCTACAGGTTGTCTGTTTACTCTGTTGATATTTTCTTTTGCTGTATAGAAACCCTTTATTTAATTGGGTCCCTCCCACTTGTTAATTTTCATTTTTATTACACTGCCTTTGAGGACTTAGTCAAATTCTTTCTCAAAGCTTGATGTCCAAAATTATATTTCTTAGGTTTTCCTCTAGGATTCTTATATTTAAATCTTTAGGTCTTACATTTAAATCTTTAATCCATCTTGAGTTAATTTTTATATATGGTGAAAGGTAGGGGTTCAGTTTCATTCTTCTGCATATGGCTAGCCCTTTATTCCAGCACCTTTTGTTGAATAGGGAGTCCTTTCCCCATTGCTTATTTTTGTTGCCTTTGTCGAAGATTAGATGGCTGTAGGTGTGCAGTATTATTTCTGGGTTATCTTATCTGTTCCGTTAGTCTATGTGTCTGCTTTTGTACCAGTAACACGCCATTTTGGTTATTGTAGCCTTATGGTATAGTTTGAAGTTGGGTGATGTGATACCTCTGACTTTGTTCTTTTTGCTTAAGATTCCACAAAATCTTTAAAGTCCCTTTTTATATCAGTGTGCCTGTACATATGTGGGTAGAAAAGGAAATAGAAATTATCCTTCTTCAAAAGTCTTTTCCTTTTAATGTGTTTCAGTTTCAGAGATGTGGATTGGGCTGTGGAAGATATCATAAAGAAATTCTTTGGGTGTAGGGCTATGGGGGATGGTCAAAGCACTGTTTTAAACTTATCATATGTTTAGCCTAAACTCTGAGATCTAAGAAGGATTACACTCAGCCCAGAAATGATTAAATATTTATAATCCTGAATTTTCTACTCATTAGCTGTGAGATTTTGTACAAGACCCTTTGCCTCTGTGACCTCAGTTTCCTGTCTAATAAATTGTGTGTGTTGGGGCTGGAGATGATTGTAGAATTATTGACAGATCTTCTGACTGTAAGTGTATAAAAAGACTCATTCTGTTTTCCCTCGCATTCTTTGCTTAGTGAACTAGAACGTGCTAGTGACTTGGGGATCTATGATAGAAAGTTATTCTATTATGTAATCCAGCTTTTCCAAGAGTTCAGAGGGACCGGTCCCACTTGTCTTTGGATTATAGCAGTTTGTGGGCCTCATTTTAAGCCATATCTCATAAGACAGGATTGAATGCCTGGTGTATTTATTTCCAGTTAGAATTATGAAATGTGAGTATTAGTAGGGACTTTGTGAGTCAGTAAATACAGCCACTTATTTTATATATGAAGACAGCTGAGGCTCAGATAGGAAAAACAGAGAGCTGGAACTCACAACTGAAGACTGGCTTGTAGGTCCAATATTGTTTCCACTACACTGAGTAGTTTAAAAAGATCTTAAAATAATATCTGATATAAGTAATATTAAAATTTGGAAAACATAATGAAGAATTAGTCTCTTTATCTTCCTTTTCTGATAGAAATATCGTTTTTCTAATTATAAAAACAGTACATACTCATTGTAACAAAGTCCAAGCCATTCAGAAGTGCATAGGGAGAAAATGAAGGATTCACTAAAATCCTAGTCTTCCACAGAAAAATCACTGTTAATTTGATTCACCATTTTTATGCTTTTCTCTTTCTCAAATATACATACAAAGTTAAAAATTAGTTCATGTTATACATACTATTTGCATCCTACTTCTTTTTCTTAGCAATATTTAATGGACACATGGGCAACAGATGGACATCTTTTCTTGTTAGTACATCTAACGTACTCTGTTTATTGGCTGGATGATAGTTCAGTGTGTTACTGTAATATACTTAAGCAGTCATCTCCTGATGGATGTTTATATTGTTTTGAGTCTTTATCTTAGGCATTGCTGCAGTAAACATCTTTCTGCATACATCGTTCCATATTTATCTGTTTCCTCATAAGAAGTTTTTGGAAACCACACTTCAAGTTAATCATAGTATTTAGGTACAAAGATGGCATAAATAGAACAATACAGTTAGTCAATTCCTGTAGAAGAAAAAAAGGATATTTCAGACTAAGGGTGATTTTAGGTACAAGTCCACAGAATGCACGAAGCTTTCTTTGGTCAAGCTTTGTAATTTTATAATCATAGTTTTGCAGGATTAGCTCAGTGCACCAAATTCCAGCTCAGTGGATTCCACAAATCCTTTCTAGCTGCTCTCTAAATCATTGCTTCCCTTGGCTAAAGTTGACTGTAAATGGATCTAATGAGGTCAAAGACGCCTAGAGTTTAGTTTATTTCTTCCAGCTCACAATAGTTATTTTCTCTTCAGCTTTGTTCTGAGATATGGGAGGTACTACCAATTATGTGTTAAGGAGTCAGGCAGAGGAAAAATATCACTTTCTTACTGATAAGTAGCTTCCCTTGGCTAAAGTTGACTGTAAATGGATCTAATGAGGTCAAAGACGCCTAGAGTTTAGTTTATTTCTTCCAGCTCACAATAGTTATTTTCTCTTCAGCTTTGGTCTGAGGTATGGGAGGTACTACCAATTATGTGTTAAGGAGTCAGGCAGAGGAAAAATATCACTTTCTTACTGATAAATTGTTGTTTGTGAGAAAATAAGCTGATGATGTCTCTGAACTGGCTTCTTGCCCAGGGGGATCATGAGAAAGGGAAGAGCCCCCCACATAGCTTGGATTTTCTATTCCCTTTAGTTGCTTGAACTTTGCATTCTTTGCGATCCCCTAAAATATAGCCATTCTTTCAGAAGGATTTCATAGCTTCCCCAACCTCCAAGCCCTATCTCAACTGATGTGGTCCTTATCTATGATAAGGGATTGTTGTTTCTTCTTCAGCATGAATCCTTCAGCATGAATCCTTCAGCATGAATCAGTGATCTGAGAGGGAGATTTCAGAAGTCACTTGGTAGGGTAACTTCTTCTTCTTCTTTTTTTTTTTTTTTTTTGAGACAGAGTCTTGCTCTGTCACCCGGGCTGGAGTGTAATGCTGCAATCTTGGCTCACTGCAGCCTCTGCCTCCTGGGTTCAAGCGATTCTCCTGCCTCAGCCTCCTGAGTAGCTGGGACTACAGGCATGCACCACCACGCCCAGCTAATTTTTGTACTTTTAGTAGAGATGGGGTTTCACCATGTTGGCCAGGATGGTCTCAATCTCCTGACCTCATGATCCACTTGCCTTGGCCTCCCAAAGTGTTGGGATTACAGGCGTGAGCCACCTTGCCTGGAGGGTAACTTCTTATCTCTGGAATTTCTCTGTCAACATCTCTGTAAGGTCGTCTTCTTTGAGTGGCTCCTATTGGTCCTCAGAATAAAACTTACATTCCTGGTCTAGTGGTTAAAACTGTCTCCAAAGAAGATATAGACGACCTTTCAAATTGTATTTTCTAGCTCCCCAAAACATGCCCTGTACTCCAGTCAGCCTTCAACTTCTCCCTATCTTGGCTGATACCATTTTCTCTATCTGTTAATGTCACTCATATAGCTTAAATGCCATCACTCTCCCAATATCTTCCTTCCTAAACTACTCTGAACTCCTGTGGCATTTTAACTGCACTTTTTCTATGACACATAGTTTTATATTCTATACTGGAATTTTCTACGTATCTACCTTATTTCTCCTACTAGAACCTAAATTCTTTGAAAGCATGATTGATGTGACTGGAACTATTCTTTGTATTCCTCCAATATCCAGGACATTGCCTAATACTCAATAAGTATTTATTATGGAGTTGAATGGATAAATGAACCCAGTCTTCAGTTGAATTACGCTGTGCCAGGAATGCTAGATGAGGAAAGCCATTCTGTTGTGGAGACAGCGTTAATTATCAGGCCATCTGAATCTCATGAACAGAAAACAGTGCTATATCCAGGGTGTCTAGAGCCACTTACTTCTCACCTTGTTCCTAATTTATCACCTGAAAAACTGATCCTGTCAGATGAATGGGAGAAAAGTGGGAAGTCCGACTCTCCATAGAGAATCAAAACATCTGCCCAGCTCATACTCAGATGAGTTTCCTGATAGGTTAACATATACTAGTTCTCCGCTTTTATAATTTTGTGCTAAAAAACAGTCCCATATTCCATGGCCCTTATGTTATCTATTTTTAAATGTACTATGACAAACCCAATAGTATCTCCCTTAACATCCTTCTTTTATAATCTTTACTTTGAGGGCAATTTAGCTAAATTTATAACAGGTTTAACATATGTAACATGTGTAAAAGGTGTCTCACAGGAGGAGACTCTATGTCAGCTTGGTCGGGGTCACTGTGTGAGGCTGTGTGGTGTATGACATCTAAGGCAGGAATGCACCATGATGTGACCCTGGGAATGCTGCCCTCTGGAGCTCTGCACTGTACAGTTGGATGGCTGCAACAATTTAATGTTCATGGACATGCACTTCCAGTTTGAAACTCTGAATTTCTCCTGTATTAGTTTGTTGGGACTGGCATAAAAAAGCACCACTGATTGCATCACAGTCTTGGAAGCTGAATGTCCAAGATCAAGGTGTTGTTGGTAGGCTTGGTTCCTTCTGAGGATTGTGAGGGAATGATCTGTTCTAGGCCTTTCTCCTTGGCTCATAGGTGTCTGTCTTTTCTCTGATTCCTCTGTGTCTCTTTCTTGGTATTCATATTCCTCTTTGTATAAGGACACCAGTCATATGGGATTAGAGCTCACACCAAATGACCCTATTTTAACTGTTACTTCTATAAAGACCCTATCTCCAAATATGGTCACATTCTGGGGTACTAAGTGGTTAGGGCTATAAAATATGTTTTTCAGGGAGGATGGAGGAAACACAAGTCAACCCCTAACAGCCCCTAACAGATGAAAAAAAAAAACAACTAGACCTCTTCATGGGAAAGAGCATGGGGTTCAGAATCAGAGAGAGCTCAATTTGAATCCCCAGCTCTGCCAGTTCTACTTGTACTCAGAGCAGAAAGGAACATGTGGGCCTGCATGCCAAGCCACCTTACATAGTATCGTGGGCTAGACTGAAATTAAGAACGGAGCTATAGACAAGAAGGATAATATGGTTTTAATCAGGACACTGAGCCAGAATTTTTTATTATGGACTAGGCTGGGCATTACTCCAAACTCTCCTGATAATGGGACTATGACAGCAATGCTAATTTTCTGCACAATATATTGCAGGAAGTGTGTGTGTGTGTGTGTGTGTGTGTGTGTGTATGTGTGTGTGTTAAGGGGACCTGGCATTGCCTAGATCAGTAAAAAAACTGGTCAGGATGGAACATCTAAATGAAGATCTTTCCCATCTTTGAAGGGTTGGGGAAGATAGGGAACTGCACATTATGAACTCTTTTGCAACAATCCTCTGAGACACAAAGACAACCCCCAGATGCTGCCTCTGCTACAAAAAATTATGCTGCCCTGCTTCGTCTCCCAGGCATCCTGCTCCCAGTAGTGTCTACATAGGTGGAGCTTTGCACCTTGAGGATATCCCATGCTGACTTTTGTGCAGACATGGCCAAGGCCTTTACCACAGGACCTCAAAATGCCTAGAAATATAAATATAGATAATACACACAGACACAGAAACACACACAGAGACATATATGTGTATATTTACATGTTTACTCCAGAGTCCAGAGGCTCATGTGATCTGAGAAAAAGAACTATCAGAAGTTGTAAATATATATAACTATACATAAAAATGTAGACATTTGAACCTTCTTTTTCTATTTCATCAACTTCCAAAAAGTTATCAAGAAGTATTATTCATCACTTCATAAATATTATCAATGAGGTATTGTGGGGACCAGGACAAACAGCCAGAATGTATACAACCAGAATGTATCTCAGCCCTAGAGGCAAACTTACAGAAGTATGCAGTAGCAGATATATGATTTTCTCATTGTTCATCACATTCTAGGGTAGCACACAGCAATTCGGCATAGCTGCAAGTCAGATTCTGGGAGAGACCCCCCTGGGGCTTTCAAGTTGAATTTTTAGGGAAGCATCAGCTCCTCCTTGCTATATTCAGAGATCAGCCAGGATACAACAGCAATATGAGTTGGCTCTAGCTCCATGCTGCTAACTCAGCGTTGATGTTTGGGGTAGCACCAGCCTCTCTGCTGGAGTAATTAGCAGGCTGGAGTCCAACTCTTGTGGTTGCAGCTGTGTAGTCTAGCAAGCTATCGGCTGGATTTGCCACATCAGCATTCACTGCTAGAGAAACTGGCATAACTGGGGGACTGGGATCCAAGACTTGCCATCATTGACTAGGATTAATGTCCTTAAGATTTAGGCCATTGCCAGTTTTCATTGGCACTTTGCAGAAAACCCACTTGTTTCTTGGGAGGCCTGCTTCAAGGGACAAGTCTTAAATACTAACCCTTACCTCTTAAGGGAAATAGGTAAGTGTAGAGCACAAAAATAGATAGGTGCAGTCCCAGTTATTCAGGAGGCTGAGGAAGGAGGACTGATTGATCCCAGGATTTCAAGGCTGTGGTGTGCTATGATTGTATTTGTGAATAGTCACTGCACTCCAGCTTGGGAAACATAGCAAAATCTGTCTCTTAAAAAAAAAAAAAAGTAGGCAGCAAGGGAGTTGGTCTTTAAGTAAAGATTCAACATATTTGCCCTCCTGTCTGATCCTCCAGTCTTACCTCCCACAGAGTCAATATTTGAATACAGATGTTTTTATTCCAAATTCACTGATTTTTGCAACATCTTTTAGCTCCTCACCTGTTTTTCTTTGGAATGGTTGTAGAGCCTGTGGGAGGTGGGCATAGTATGGATTAATCTTTTTTTGGCTATAGCAGCTATGTCCAAATAATCCCCCAGATAAAAATAAGATTTACTTCAGGGTCCAGAAGTTCCTTTTCTTCTCTGTGGGTTGTGGAGAAATCTTAAAGACATATCAGCACTATATTCATTTTTCTGCACAGTAAGACTTCAATTAATCACTTATTTCAGTTCTTTCTTTTGGGAGAATCAATCTTTTAAGTAAATTGTGAATTAAAAATTATACATGTTTCAGGCCACACATCTTGTGGATTTCTAGTTTTGTTGCTCTTATTGATTGGTATTTTGCTTTCTTCCAGTCCTGGATAGCCACACACTATTCAACAAAACCATGTTGCTGCAAGTGAAAATAACTACATTTGTCAGCTCGGAGAGTTACAAAATGGAGTCCAAATTAAACTGCACATTAGATGCCATTCTTGAAATTGAAATGTTTATATGACTAATAAATATGTGAATTGTACAAGATGTCCAAAGCCATGCTCTTGGTTGAAACACACCATTTTTGATCCATATGGAGTGAAAGACTCCTCCGCAAGTCTGGTGATTGCACTGCAGCCAGTTTCCACTATTTTTGCCCAGGACACAGACTTATGGGTAAAACTACCTTGGCAACATAGTTTAAGAAAAGCTAGTCTTTAATTCACACTATTCCCTTGTTTTGAACTTCTTTTCCTATGATCTTTGCCTATTAAATCTCTACTACTCAAAAATTAGTAACTAGTAGCTAGTAAGCACTTACTATGGGCCAAGCATGGTACTAAGAGACCTACATACACACGCTCATTCATTTTTTGGTTTGTTTTTGTATGGCTTGTGCTGCTCTAGGCAGGCCGTGAATGAGAAAGAAGTAATCTCATTGGTCCGATTTCTCTATTACATTCTAATAGGGGAGATAACAAAATAAGATAATTTCAGAGAGTAGTAAGTGTCATGGAGAATGTAAAATAGGGTAATGGGAGTAGAAGGGGCAATTTTAAAGCAGGTAACCCCAGAAGGCCCTTCTGAAGCTATGGGAAGGAGCCAGCTCTGTGAAGATCCATCAGCAGACCTACAGGAGGAGAGATTTTTCAAAACCCAAAACCTGAGGCAGGAATGAGCATAACAATGTCATGAAGTTGGTAGGTCCATTTGTGTGACCTGGCCAAGATGCATAGCTCGTCTGAACCCCAGTTTCATATCTTGCAAAGGCAGATTCATTAGCTCATTCATAAAATTTCTGTTGAGCGCTTACTATATGTCAGGCACTGTTTAGACTCCTCTGGGGATATATAAAAATAAACAGTCACTGCCCAGTATCCTGAGAGAGAGTAAATGTTTACATTCTAGTGGAGGAATGGGGAGACAAACAATAAACAAATATAAATAAAGAAAGATTGGTAATGACAAGTGCCTTGAAGAAAAATAAACCAGAGTAAGGAGATGAGAGTGGAGCTGAGAGGTAGGTTATTAGGGGAATCAAGGAGAGCCTTTCTGTGGAAGCAATGTTTGAGTAGAAGGAAGAGAGAAAGAGAAGCAGGCCATATGGACATCTGGAGGCAGTGGGGGGACATTTGAGCTGGAGAGAACAGCAAGTGCCCTGAGGTTGAAGGGAGACTAATATGTTCAAGGCATAGGAGAGGGGTCAGTGTAGTAGGATGTATGTCACAGAGGAAGGCAGGAACCATATCATGCAAGACTAGGTCATTCTAAGGGTGATGAAGGTTAGGAGGAGGAATATGATGGGAGTAATGATATCGACAACTGGGTATTGGGAGAATTGAGATAAGGCAATATATAGCTAACACAGTGCCTGACAGACAAAGCCTGCCTGCCTCCCTCCCTCCCTCCCTTCCCTTCTCTCACCTCCCTTCCTCGCTCCTTCCTTCCTTCCTTCCTTCCTTCCTTCCTTCCTTCCTTCCTCCCTCCCTCCCTCCCTCCCTCCCTCCCTTCCTCACTATCTCCCTCAATTCCTCCCTTCCTCGATCCCTCCCTCCCTCCCTCCTTCTCTCCCTCCTACCCCAGCTTTTCCTCAATGTCTCCCTCCCTGTTCATTTTGTTCCCCCTTCTTTGTACATGTGCACTGCTCAAATATATCTCTGAATAAGATGTCTAACTTGCTGTTGTCTGTTTACTTACCACTTTCATGCTAAACTATAAGTTCTTAGAGGACAGGAAAGTTGTCTTTTATGTCTGTGTCATAGCCACATTTCCCCCAGTACCTTGCAAAATTTGTTGAATTTGCTTTCCAAAATTCTCTCCATGGGGAATGGAAATGATTCCTGGGAGTTAAGATGTATGAATGGATTAGCACGACCTCCTTGTTTGGACTGGAGAGCCCCGAGTTGGTCATGGCAACTACACTGGGAAAGCTGCAGTAATACGGTTGTTCACATAAGAGCTCTCTAGTTTGCTATTAGTTTGGAGCCTGGTGCTAAATCTAGTGGGATTTGGGCAAGTCCCTTAATTTTTCTGAAGTTCAATTTTCTCATGTGTACAACTGAAATAATAATCTAAAGGATTATTGGGGGATTGAATGAAATAATATACACCAAGCTGTAAGCATGGTGGACAGCTCTGAGTGACTGATAAATACTATCTAGTATTGAAGGTGTTGTCCCAGTTTCCTTCTCCTCCCCCATAATCATCAAACCAACTTTGGAAGCTGTGAAAAAGCACGGGGAGCCTTTCCCCTACTGAAGTGGTAAATTCTACTCTCTTAGTTATAATTATACTATGATCCTGGTGCTGGGAAGAAAGTTGAGTCACTTAACACCAACTCCTCCTGTTGGACTTTGCCTACCCATCTGTGCCTGATTTACTGTAGTTGTTTGAGATCAAAGAACTTGTTTTATTTTTCTGTATGATAAAGAGGATAACTTACCTAAGGTCACACATAAAAGTGGCAGAGGAGGCTTTGCGTAAAGATGTGGCTCATTCTGAAGTTCATGGGAACAGAAGAAAACATGCTCTCCTAAGAGGCAAGAAACAAAATGTAGGCACTCTACTACTTATCTTGTCACCTTGGGAAAAATTATTTATCCTCCTTCAGGGAAAAGACTACCTTTCTGATTCCCAGGCCAGTGCCCCTTCTGTTGACCTTCTTGGGTTTCATTTTTCACATGTATGAATTGAAGATGTTGGCATAGCTTGACTCTGTCCTGCATTTTCATACCTACGTGGTGATATACATGCCCCAGGCCCTTTTTAGTGACCTGGTTCTGTAAAGTCACCTTTCTGCTGAGAGATCCATGTGATTATTCCTAGGCACCGATTGCCACCAGTACTTGCTAGAGTCATTCAATATTGCAAAGCAGTAAATAGAACCACTTTGTGTGTGTAGTTCAGCAGAGGAAATAACCTTACATTTCAGAATTCTTTGCTTTTGTTCTCCCAGTCCTTCTCTAAACACCCTTCCCCCAGCCTTGCTTTTTTGCTTTCATCAGGTACCTTCTGCTTTTATTCCCATCTGTTCTTCCTTTTCCTCATTTTCTCTCCAATGGGGACCTGGAAGATAAGAAAACATACATCTGAAATCCAAGATTTGTTGCCTGGGAGAGATCAGAGGATTGTTTATTTCTTTTCTTTTCTTTCTTTCTTTTTTTTTTTTTTTCCTTAACAGCATGATCAAATCTTGGTTCTTTGCTGAAAACTTTTCCAGATGGGGTAGTTTCTTTGCTAATTAAAAGGTTGGATAATGAGCATTTAGTGTTCTGGTGATTAAGACCTCCTTAGCCTCACAGGTCAGTGCCACCTGAATTAATTGGCACCTTCTCAGTTGGGGTTCAGTTCTCACATCTTATCCTACCAAGAATGGCATTCAGAGCTTTCTGTAATCCGCCCTCATGCAGTTTTCCCAGCCCTTCCTCCCTTTGCTACATCACTCTCTGTTGATGTAGTGATTTACCCTCTGTCACTCTCTTGCTATGTGATTTGCTTTCTTGCCACTATATTCCCTTTTTCTCTCTGCCTGAAATGGTTTAGTTATGATTATAGACTCAGGAGACAGTATGCATTGGAATAATTGGAACTAGCCCTGTCACACTAGTTGTTTAGCACCTCAGCTTTCTTTTTCTTTTTCTTTTCTTTTGTTCCTTGTTTTTTGTTTTGTTTTGTTTTTGAGACAAAGTTTCTCTCTTATTGCCCAGGCTGGAGTGCAATGGCGTGATCTTGGCTCACTGTAATCCTTGCCTCCCGGGTTCAAGCAATTTTCCTGCCTCATCCTATCAAGTAGCTGGGATTACAGGCATGCACCACCATGCTGGGCTGATTTTGTATTTTTAGTAGAGATGGGGTTTCTCCATATTGGTCAGGCTGGTCTCGAACTTGCGACCTCAGGTGATCCACCCATCTCGGTCCCCCAAAATGCTGGGATTACAGGCGTGAGCCACCACGCCTGGTCTAACCTCATTGATCTAACCTATAAAAAAGAGAATGATAATAACTTACCTCATTGGATAGTTATGAAGATAAAATAAGATAGAGTATAAAGGGTTTGGCAGAGCACCTGTCCTATGGTAAATGCTCACTAACTGTTAGCTACTGTAATTTTCTATTTATATCTATTCAAATCTCACTGCTTCTGCAAGTCTCCTAAAAAATATTTTGCCAAAATTTCTTTTGCCATTGAAAGTAATGGCAAAAGCCATAATTTTGCACAAACTAAGAAGCCTCCTTTGCTCATCTTCCAGCCCAAGATGATCTCTTCTTCCTAGTATTCTTATTTTGTGACTTTTATAGAAACACTTGGTTGGTCTGGATTTATGTTCAAAGTTCCTGACTACAGGTGAAATACTCTTGGAGGAAGAGACCCAAGCTTCTAGCACAATGCTGAGGCACATCTCCATAGAATAGAATTGTTATTTTATGTCCCCAGTTAAAGGAATTTTATTTTTGTTGATGTTGTCTTGGGCTCTTGAGTGTTCTACTGATTTATTGAATAGTCCACTGATTTCTCATTATGTGAAAACTCTGGAGTCCTAGGTGTGTTTCTTCTAAGAACCTAATTAATTCAGGCTGCTAAGGCTGCCACATGGACTGTGGTTTAAGGACTAGGCTATTTGGTGAGCAATTCTAAGTCCTGCTTTGGAACGCTAAGGTCATATACCTTTGGAATGCCAAATTACAAGATGCTTTGAAGGAACTTTTAGGGTAAATCACAATCTCATCCATGTGCATCCTTAGTTAAGGTTTATAAAGAGAAGTTTGGTTCCTGATTTTCAGTAGCAGTATCATTAGTTTTTCAAAAACCACTGAAATTTTACATATATTTTGCCTCATAAATACCTACAATTAGGTCAGCATTCAGAAAAGGGGGCTTCTGTTTGCATAGAATTACATTAATTCTGCATTCTCTCATAGCAAAGTTGAAAGAGAGGATTAATCACTTATTCATGCAAAACCAATTCGCATGAATCATTTATTTATCTTGTTCTGGTAATTTTGCAGAGCTCATTTTTACATGCCTCAGGTTGCAGATAAAGCGAAAACTCAGAGGGTGATTTACCCTCCACAATAAAGACCTGATGGCCGTGTAAACAGTATGCTTCCTATAGGAAATCAATAGGTAACCATGGAAATGACTCCACAATGGGAAATTCTATTTCTTTATGAACAAATCATCAAAAAGATCAATTGTAAGAGGAAAAGGCTTTGCCTGTGTCCTTACCTTTCACAAAGCCTTTTGGTCTGTGTAAAGAAGAAAACATGTGCCTTGGTGACAGTAAAGAATTATCTTAAAGCTGTATTGAGAATGAACACACTTTTTACTTTATAAAGTTTGGGCTGAAATGTCTTGTCCTCCGTTCCTGGAGGTCTAGCTAAGAAACTTATATCTAATGGCAAGAAGAATGTTCCAGAATACAGGATGCTTGAATTCTTGATCTGGCCTAATTTCTTCCCTCCCTTCCTTCCTTCCTTCCTTCCTTCCTTCCTTCCTTCCTTCCTTCCTTCCTTCCTTCCTTCCTTCCTTCCTTCCTTCCTTCCTTCCTTCCTTCCTTCCTTCCTTCCTTCCTTCCTTCCTTCCTTCCTTCCTTCCTTCCTTCCTCTCCTTCCCTCCCTCCCTCCCTCTCTTTCTTTCTTTCTTTCTTTCTTTCTTTTTTTTTAAAAAAAAAACAAGGGTAATAATATCCAACGCCAAAGGAGTCTTTGATAATTAAATGAGGTAATAATTAGTAAAGAATATAGTACAGTGCCCAGCACACAGCAAGTAGAAAATGCTATTAACAGCCACTTTTACAGTAATGACAATTGCCCAAACAATATTAATCCCACTAGTAAAGGGTTTTCACATTATAGGTACTTTTTAAAAACTTTCGTCTTAGGTTCAGGGTACATGTGAAGGTTTGTTACATAGGTAAACTCATGTCATGGGGGTTTATTGTACAGATTATTTCATCACCCAGGAATTAAGCCCAGTACCCAATAATTATTTTTTCTGCTCCTCTCCCTCCTCCCACCTTTCCCACTCAACTAGACCCCAGTGTCTGATGTTTCCTTCTTTGTGTTCATAAGTTCTTATCATTTAGCTCCCACTTATAAGTGAGAACATGAAGTATTTGGTTTTTTGTTCCTGTATTCATCTGCTGAGGATAATAGCCTCTAGCTCCATCCATGTTCCTGCAAAAGATAAGATTTCATTCTTTTTTATGGCTGTATAGTATTGTATGGTGTATATGTACCACAGTTGCTTTATCCAATCTGTCACTGATGGGCATTTAGATTGATTCCATGTCTTTGCTATTGTGAACAGTGCTGCAATGAACATTTGTGTGCATGTATCTATATGGTAGAGTTGCTTTATATCCCTCTGGGTATATACCCAGTAATAGGATTGACCCAGCCTAATTTCCAGCAGCAATGAGATCTTTAACAAGCAATTTCATCTCAGTGGGCCTTGATTTCCTCATCTGTAAAGTGATCAGACGAGCCTAGGGATGGCAGTCTGATTTAGCCCAGATACAGATGGATGTTGCACATATAGCATTATCTCACTTTCTCTTACTTGGAAGACATTACTAATCAATAGTAATATTCTTTGTCACTGAGCTTGGATAGAGTCTCCAAATCCTTATTTATACATTTCTCCAGGCAGCTGCTGCCTATGGATCAGAGTTGTCATGTGTAAGACATCCGTTTACCTCTATGTGACCCTTAAGGTTTATTTAGCCCTGACATTACAAGAATCTGAAAACTAGCTTTAAGTATTGAATATTCATGTCTATTCAGCTAGTCTTAAGCACACAGTCCAAGTAACAAGGATAGCACCAACAATAAACAATTATGATATTGTCTTTGTTAAGCCAAATAAACTGATCTCATTAATGTCAAAATATTTATTTCAATGCTAAAGTTACTATTGAACCACTAATTGATAATAATGAAATAATGTTTGTAGCACTCTGCTGCTGTTCACTTATCAGCTTAGTGACACAACTTAAGTAGCAAATCTGATTGCAGTTTTCATGCTTGCTCTTTTTTCAACAGTAGAGGGCAGCACAGCTATTTTTAAGTGTCTTCTTTGGGAGCCATTTGTGTGTGCACACAGGCATTGTATACAATGGGTGCAAAGATGTGACCTGTAGTGGGTTGTAATAGAAGAGTATATTCAGGTGACAAAATAGCCTGCTTAATTAGATCTCTTGGATTGTGGTGTGGAATTTTCCTCTTTAGGCTTTCAGAAATTACCATTACCCTATTAGTATTTACATGTTTCAGCATCTCATATTGATTCTTTTTATTTTGTTCTTTCTGTTGTTTTTCTCCTCCTGTTGTTACTTGTCTCACTTTAGAGGCAGTGTTATGTAAGCGAAAATATCACAGCTTTTGGCTTCTGAAGGTGTAGACTCCAATCCCAGCTCTCCTGCTAGCTCTGTGACTGAGCTGATCAGAATCTCAGAGCCTCAAGATTCTCCTTTTTAAAACAGATATAGAAATACACAATTGAGAGTTTTTAGCATGAAGTGGTGTTGAATTTTATCGAAGGTCTTTTTTACCTCTATTGAGATAATCATGTGGTTTTTGTCATTGGCTCTGTTTATGTGATGGATTATATTTATTGATTTGTGTATGTTGAACCAGTCTTGCATCCCAGGGATGAAGCTGACTTGATTGTGGTAGATAAGCTTTTCGATGTGCTGCTAGATTTGGTTTGCCCATATTTTATTGAGGATTTTTGCATCAATGTTCATCAGGGATATTGGCCTAAAATTCTCCTTTTTTGATGTGTCTCTGCCAGGTTTTGGTATCAGGATGATGTTGGCCTCATAAAATGAGTTAAGGAGGAGTCCCTTTTTTTCTATTCTTTGGAATAGTTTCAGAAGGAATGGTACCAGCTCCTCTTTGTACTTCTAACAATTCAGCTGTGAATCTTTCTGGTCCTGGGCTTTTTTTGGTTGGTAGACTATTAATTACTGCCTCAATTTCAGAACTTGTTATTGTTCTATTCAGGGATTTGACTTCTTCCTGTTTTAGTATTGGGAGGGTGTATGTGTCCAGGAATTTATCCATTTCTTCTAGATTTTCTAGTTTATTTGTGTAGAGGTATTAATAGTATTCTCTGATGGTAGTTTGCATTTCTGTGGGATCAGTGGTGATATCCCCTTTATCATTTTTTATTATGTCTATTCAATTCTTCTCTCTTTCTTCTTTATTAGTCTGGCTAGCCGTCTATTTTGTTAATCTTTTCAAAAAATCAGCTCCTGGATTCATTGATTTTTTGAAGGTTTTTTATTTTGTGTCTCTATCTCCTTCAGTTCTACTCTGATGTTAGTTATTTCTTGTCTTCTGCTAGTTGTTGAATTTGTTTGCTCTTGCTTCTGTAGTTCTTTTAATTGTAATGTTAGGGTGTCAATTTTAGATCTTTCCTGCTTTCTCCTGTGGGCATTTAGTGGTATAAATTTCCCTCTAAACACTGCTTTAGCTGTGTCCCAGAGATTCTGGTACGTTGTATCTTTGTTCTCATTGGTTTCAAAGAACTTATTTATTTCTGCTTTAATTTCGTTATTTATCCAGTAGTCATTCAGGAGCAGATTGTTCAGTTTCCATGTAGTTGTGTGGTTTTGAGTGAGTTTCTTAATCCTGAGTTCTAATTTGATTGCACTGTGGTCTGAGAGACTTTATGATTTCCTTTCTTTTGCATTTGCTGAGGAGTGTTTTACTTCCAATGATGAGGTCAGTTTTAGAATATAAGTGCAAAATGGTGCTGAGAAGAACGTATATTCTGTTGATTTGGAGTGGAGAGTTCTATAGCTGTCTATTAGGTCTGCTTGGTCCAGAACAGAGTTCAAGTCCTGAATATCCTTGTTGATTTTCTGTCTTATTGATCTGTCTAATACTGACAGCGAGGGTGTTATAGATATTGATGGAACACATCTCAAAATAATGAGAGCTATTTGTGAAAAACCCAAAGCCAATATCACACTGAATAGGCAAAAGCTGGAAGCATTTCCTTTGAAAACCAGCATGAGACAGGGATGCTGTCTCTCACCAGTCCTATCCAACATAGTATTGGAAGTTCTGGCCGGGGCAATCAGGCAAGAGAAAGAAAGGGCATTCATATAGGAAGACAGGAAGTCAAATTGCCTCTGTTTGCAGGTGACATAATTGTATATTTAGAAAACCCTATTATCTCAGCCGAAATCTCCTTACGCTGATAAGCAACTTCAGCAAAGTCTCAGAATGCAAAATCAATGTGCAAAATCACAAGCATTCCTATACACGGTTAACAGACAAAAAGAAAGCCAAATCATGAGTGAACTCCCATTCACAATTGCTACAAAGAGAATAAAATACCTAGGAATACAACTTACAAGGGATGTGAAGGATCTCTTCAAGGAGAACTACAAACCACTGCTCAAGAAAATAAGAGAGAACACAAACAAATGGAAAAACATTCCATGCTCATGGATAGGAAGAATCAATATTGTGAAAATGGCCATACTGCCCAAAGTAATTTATAGATTCAATGCTATCCCCATCAAGCTACCATTGTCTTTACTCACAGAATTATAAAAAACTACTTTAAATTTCATATGGAACAAAAAAAGAACTCATATAGCCAAGACAATCCGAAGCAAAAGCAACAAAACTGCAGGATTCACACATCCTGGCTTCAAATTATACTACAAGGCTACAGTAACCAAAACAGTATGGTACTGGTACCAAAACAGATTTATAGGCTGATGGAACAAAGCAGAGGCCTTAGAAATAACACCACACATCTACAACCATCTGACCTTTGACAAACCTGACAAAAACAAGCAATGGGGAAAAGAATCCCTATTTAATAAATGGAGTTGGGAAAACTGGCTATCCATATGCAGAAAACTTACACCTTATACGAAAATTAACTCATGATGGGTTAAAGACTTAAATGTAAGACATAAAACCATAAAAACTCTATAAGAAAACCTAGGCAATACCATTGAGGACATAGGCATGGGCAAACATTTCATGACTAAAACACCAAAAGCAATGGCAACAAAAGCCAAAATTGACAAATGGGATCTAATTAAACTAAAGAGATTCTACACAGCAAAAGAAACTATCATTAGAGTGAACAGAATGGGAGAAGCAATCTATCCATCTAACAAAGGACTAATATCCAGAATATACAGGAACTTAAAGAAATTTACAAGAAAAAAACAACCCCATCAAAAAGTAGGTGAAAGACATGAACAGACACTTCTGGAAAGAAAACATTTATGTGGCCAACAAGTATATGAAAAAAAGCTCATCATCATTGGTCATTAGAGAAATGCAAATCAAAACCACAATGAGATACCATCTCATGCCAGTTACAATGGCAATCATTAAAAAGTCAGGAAACAACAGATATTGGAGAGGTTGTGGAGAAATAGGAATACTTTTACACTGTTGGTGGGAGTGTAAATTAGTTCAACCATTGTGGAAGACAATGTAGCAATTCCTCAAGGATCTAGAACTAGAAATACCATTTGACCCAGCAATCCTATTACTGGGAAATATACCCAAAGGCTTATAAATCATTCTACTATAAAGACACATGCACACATATGTTTACTGCAGCACTGTTCACAATAGCAAGGACTTGGAACCAACCCAAATGCCCATCGATGATAGACTGGATAAAGCAAATGTGGCACATATATACCATGGAATACTATGCAGCCATAAAAAAGGATGAGTTCATGTCCTTTGCAGGGACATGTATGAAGCTGGAAACCATCATTCTCAGCAAACTAGCACAGGAGCAGAAAACCAAACACTGCATGTTCTCACTCATAAGTGGGAGTTGAACTATGAGAACACACGGATACAGAGAGAGGAATATTATACACTGGGGCCTGTCGGGGGTGGGGGCTAGAGGAAG
This sequence comes from Macaca thibetana thibetana, assembly GCF_024542745.1. NCBI lineage: Eukaryota > Metazoa > Chordata > Mammalia > Primates > Cercopithecidae > Macaca > Macaca thibetana. Next base: position 133,539,172 of record NC_065579.1, on the reverse strand, counting down.
GATAGCATTAGGAGAAATACCTAATGTAGATGATGGGTTGATGGGTTCAGCAAACCACAATGGCACATGTGTACCTATGTAACAAACCTGCACGTTCTGCACATGTATCCCAGAACTTAAAGTATAATTTAAAAAAATTCACAATCTTCTCTATCATCTCATCGTGTTGTTGTGAATATCAAATGAAATCAATATATGTGAAAGCATTATTGAAATATAGGTTTTAAAACTAATAACCAATCTCTTTATGCTATTATTGCTGAATCAAACTTTTAATTCAAATGAATTACACAAATAATTTTTAGGATTTATTTTTGAATTATAGGATGGCATCTGCCAATGGGTAGATTTGTCTGCAAGGCATCCTGAGACATCCTTGGCCTGCAGGATGCCTTGTTGGGAGCTGAAGTGCAGGAACTGATGCAGCTGTAAGGGCCAAGCCATGAAAGGGTATGGTTGGAATCTACAGGGTTTATTGAGAATATTCACTGTATTCTGGATAAAGACTAATACTGAACTTAAACCTATCAGACCTAATGTCCCCTTTCCAACAGATATTTTGTAGTTCCCTTTTTACTTTCAAAGATAATATAATTTTTAGGTAATACAATATCTCTACATACCTAATTTCACACAGAAAATAAATTAATATCATGCCCTAATTTTTAGATAAAGGTTTAAAAGTGTAAAATAATTAAAAGTAACATAATATATATGTCAATACATAAGTGCTTGAGCTTGGTTACTAAAAGACATGATGAGTTAGTCAGATGCTATACCTACATGAAGAATGGAAATTGCAAATGCAGACTGTCACAGGAGCTTTGTACTTGTGACTCAAATAGCAAGAATGTCATTGTAGTATTGGTGAAGTGATTTTCAGGATGGTGAACAATTTTTGGTAAAGTTTCCTCCCCATGATTTACAGAGTAGAAACTGTCCTGGAAAATTAGTTGTATATTAAAACGTGCTGCAAAAAGTACTTTGAGATTATGTGTGAAACCGAGTTAGCTTCTAGGCTCAGATACTAACAGAGAGGTTTTTCATCTATATGAGTGTTTGAGAACACAGTACAACGAATCCTTGGGTGGATTATACAGTGCTTTCATTGTGGGATGTCTGTTTTCTCTGGCCTGCACACTCTAAATGCCAGTAAACATGTGGTGATGTTGTAGAAGGAGGCAGATGTTACTGTTATGACAACCAAATATGTCATCAACAGTTTCTGAAACATTCTATTGGGGGTAGAACCATCCCATCTGAGAATCAATTGATCTAAGCCAGGAGTCCATATAGCAGCTCAGGCATGTCAATAGTAAGGAAATATCACCCAGCCACTGACTAGATGTATAGGGAATGGAACCCAGCCCTGAAGTGTGCAGGTGGCAATGACTGGACAGAGTATCAGACCAACCAAACAGGCTGGGGTTCCTGTGAGAGCTCTAGTGGAGAACAGGAACCCCAGATAGAAGTCAGTTGAATGGGTTAGACTGAGGGCTGGCAGCAGGCGGGATGAAAAGGAACACTGCAGTGTAACAGATATTCAGCTGCCCTGGGCTTATAACCCACTGAAGCCTGGGATAATGGCCACAAAATTAATTCCAGACTCCTAAAATACTTCTGCTGCTAAGCCTAGTGATCTTGATCAGCCTTGGTCCAGATTTGCTCAGGAGCTTCAGAGGGCTATGTTCTAGACATAAGGCATTGTGGAACCTCACCCTGAAGACTTCTGGAGAAGGCATGCACTGAAAAGTATAGACCTAGACACATTGGAAGAAAGTTACAAAAAAGAACCATGTGTTGGCTCAGTATTTGGAAGCTCTTAAAATGAAATGATCTGCCTTGTAAAATGGTGACCTACTGAGTAATAATAATCTTTTATGTTTAGAAAGGGATTTCATGTCTTCTATCAAGTTTAATGTGCATTATCTGAAATCAATCATGCCTTCTCTTGCTCAGTAGTCTCATATTGTTCTGGATCATTTATTGCTAGCCATCTAGAGAGTTTATTTACACTGAGGTAGTAGGTTCTTCACATATTATCTTCTAGAGTCATTAGTGTTTAGAAGAAAAGGCCAATGCTTATCTCAGGTCTGGACGGGATTTTCATATTGCTGTGCTTCAGAATCCCCTAGAGAGATGTTTTATATATATATATATATATATATATATATATATATATATATATATATATATATATCTCAATGCCCAAGGCATCCCTCAGGCTGTTTAGATTCAGAAGATATGATTATGGAATATGTATTTTTTTAAAGTCTCACAAGTGATCCTTTGTGTAATTCAGGTTAAGAACAACTTTCTTATACATAGATTTTTTTCATCCATATTAGAATGTAAATGTCTTCAGCGAGGAATTCAGTTAACATACTCTGTAACACTAGTTCAGTGCCAGATAGAAAGTTCTTCCTTGATAAATGTTTGTTGAATCTTTGATTAATATGAAATTTTAGGCACTGTGGCCCATGTGTGTTTATGTGCAGCATGTTGGAGCAATGTGAGGCTTTTCTAACACTTTTCAATTTTTTACCTCACAGGCAATAGTTTGCTTCCAGCAGATTTAAGTCTGACTGTAGTCCTACCTCCTTCGTGGCCCCACCCTTATAAGCTCATTTAACCTTAATTATCTCCTTAAAGGCCCTATCTCCAAATACAATCACCTTCGGGTTAAGGCCTCCTTCATGAGTTAATCATATCCCTCCCTCCCTTCCTCCCTCCCTCCCTTCCTCCCTGCCTTTTTCCTTCCTCCCTCCTTTCCTCCCTCCCTCCGTCCCTCCCTCCTTCCCTCCCTTCCTTCCTTCCTTCTTTCCTTCCTTCCTTCCTTCCTTCCTTCCTTCCTTCCTTCCTTCCTTCCTTCCTTCCTTCCTTCCTTCCTTCTTTCCTTCCTTCTCTTCTTCCCTCTCTCCCTCCCTCCCTCCTGTCCATGCATCCATCCATACATCCATCCATGCATCTGTCCATCCATCCACATCCATCCATCCGTCTATCTGTTATGGACTGAATTGTGTCTCTCATCAAATTCATATTTTGAAGCCTTAACCCAAAGGTGATTGTATTTGGAGATAGGGCCTTTAAGGAGATAATTAAGGTTAAATGAGCTTATAAGGGTGGGGCCGTAATCCAATACCTTATACAAAGAGGAAGAGATACCAGAGAGCTCATTTCATTCTTTCTCTGTCAGTGCACAGAGAAAAAGTCATGTGAGCATTCCACAAGAAGGCAGTGACCCGCAAGCCAGGAAGAGAGGCCTTGCTAGATACTAACCCTGATGACACCTTCATCTTGGACTTTCAGCTAGCAAAAGTTTGAAAAAATAAATTTCTATCATTTAAGCCACCCAGTTTGTGGTTTTTAAGATAGTCTGCTATGGTCTGAATGTTTGTGTAACCCCCAGATTCATATGTCGAACCCTAATCCTCAATGTGGTGGTATTGGGAGGTGGGGGAAGTAGTTAGGTCATGAAGGGCAGGTCCCTCAGAAATAGGATTCCTGCCCTTATAAAAGCGGCCCCAGAGAACTCTCTTGCCCCTTTTGCCATGTGAGGACATAGCAAGAAGTTGCCATCTGTGAACCAGAAAGTAGGCCTTCACCAAACAGCAGATCTGCCAGTGCCTTGATCTTGGACTTCCCAGAATCCAGAGCTGTGAGAAATATGTTTCTGTTGTTTATAAGCTACCTGGTTTATGGTGTTTTGTTATAGCCAGCTGAATGGATTATGACATAGCCCAAGGAGGCTAATACATTATCTATCCTCTATCAATCATCTTTTACCGGTGGGTAGCAATTTGTCGGGCAGATAGTAGCCTCTTTCCCATTAATTCAGAGGCATCCCAGAAATGATTGAGTTTTTGGAATTATTATTAATAACAATTCCAGGCACTAAAGTTCCTGTTATTATATGTGAAAAGATGTGGGTGGCATAAAGGATTAGGTGACCTAGGTATTTTTCAGAATTGAGGCTTGAGTGACAGACAGTTTAATAACATATCGGCTGACATCTCGTACTGCTAATGAGATATATTTTTTGAACCCTGGGATTGAGTATCTTGAGTAACTCATGAGGTCAAAGGAGAGCCAATGTCTTCAGGCAGTTTTATGCATAATAAGTTTAATAAGATTTTTATTTTTAGGAGCAGTGGCTGTGCTTTACTTTCTGATAATTTATGAGAACAACAAATTGAGACAATAAGGCAGAGAAGGTGAGAATTTGTGAAGCATTAATTTTAGTTTATTGTCTATTGCATTTTTTGTCAGTTGACTCATTTCCTCTCATTTTTACACTTACCAATGAGCTTAACACCTTTTTAATGGATTACATGCCCAGTGATGAAGGACTAGACAGTCATTTTCTCTCCCTTACAATTCTGTTTAATATGACTAAATTATACCCAAAGAACGGCCTTTTCAGTCCACCTTTTATGAGCTCTAAGAACGTAACAAGAAAAGGATCTGAGTTTATGAACCTATCTAGGTGGAGTTTTAAGTCAATGCCAAGTGGTTGTATGTGAAAATCTGTAGATTGCAGTTAGATTTTCAGTTGAGTGAAAATGTTTCCCTGGGAGTTTCTATTCTAAGAATTATTCCTCTACTTATAAATTATCTATGTGTCTGTCTATTTCCTTTGAGAGTGCGTATGTGCATATTATCTCTCTATCACCCTTAGCACTGAGCTTTCCATAGAAAACGTCATTCATTCATATTTATCAAACATATAATTATTTAGAATCCTACCGTTTTTAGACTTATTTGGGAGATAGACATGTACGTAAGCAAATAATTCAAGTAATCTCTTACAAGAGATGTAAAAGTTGTTATAGGAGCACAAACGAAGAGGTAATTAACTCTCCCGGGGAGGTTGGAGAAGAGGTAATATTGTAGATGTATCAGGAGGGACAGTGGGGAGTTGGCATAGAGGAAAAGGGTAAGGCCTTTCTTGACAGAGGGCACAGCATGGATACAGGCAAGGAGAACACAATGATGCTCTTTAGAAGGGCTGGGGAATATAGAGATTACCTAAATGTGTACAGCTGTGAGGATGATTTACCATGATAGGTCTGTGTAAAAGCAAAGGCTGTTTTGCTTTAGATGTGCAGTATGTTTCATGCTGTATGCTTGCTGCTCCTCAAACATGTTGTTCACATCCATGCCTTTGTTCTCATCATTCCTTCTGCCTAAATACCTCTTACTCATCCTTTGGGGCCTAGCTCTTCTGTGAAACTTTTTAACACTTTCCTGGCAGAATTTATTGCTCCATCTTCTATGTTCCCGCAGCACTGTGCTCATATTGCTATGCAAGTATCATATGGGTATTGTTCATGTTGACATTTTCCTTACTGGATTGTGAGGTCTTCAAGTGCTGATACTACATATAGTTTTCTTTTTGTATTCTTATTAGCATAATGACTGGCAAACAATATGTATTTAAAACATGAAGAATCAGTACGGATGGCCCCCTTAATGCTCCAGACAGAATTATTTTTAAAAGAGAAGTAGCTTGGCTCATTGGGAAGAGGCCAGTATGAGGATACTAGAAACTGAAATCTAACTTCACTTTGCTTCTTGGTGCTAACCAGCTGTATGGCAACAGGCTTGCCCCTTAACCTGGGGCTTCATCTTCGCTCATATGGATAGCGTAGTACCTTATCAGCATAAAGCCAGGAGGTGGAGTGAAATGATCTTCTGCGATTCTTTCTGACTCTAACAGCTGGAATTTAAAAATGTCTCTGATGAATTGATTTTATATTTACTCATATTTTCTTCATTTTCCTTTGAAGTGTCAGGAGACTTTATTATTTATCTGCTTAACTGTTCTCATAAATAATACATGGAGGTTTTTTATTACAAGGTATTAGTGAAGGAAACTAAAATCCTGAGTTTGTGCTCAGAATAGTCATAGAGTCAGAATGGATACTTGGAGCATCTTGAGAATATCTTGCTGTCTCTAGACAGTTCTCAAACTATTCTCCAACTGACCTTGTGCAAAAGTAATTGTATGTTGTTTTCTCTAAACTGGTATATTAACATACTATCTCCAAAAACTTTCTTTTTGAGTTGAATTTCTAATGAATTGATTAGCAGACAGATGTTCAGAATCTAGGAAAATAATAATAAATTATTTTGTCAATATTCACAGTGAACATCCTTTGAGATACTGAAGGAAAAAGGAAATAACTCAAATTCTTTTTCATCTGTTTGTTGTAATCAGCAAAACATGGCCAACTAAGTGTATCAGGTAAAAATATGATTTTATAAACTATTATGTGATTCATCAATGAAGTATTAAAACAAAACCAACATTTATAATACTGTTCCAATAAGCAATAAATCACTTTCACTGTTCTGATAACTGAGAAGATTGTGAATCTATTCTTGAAAATTATTACTTTTTATTAAGTGATATTGTGAACTGAGCACTGTAGTAATTAACACAAACACAACCTGTGGCTCTTGGGCATTGAGGGACTTTTCAGAGCTTTGTCTGAAAATGGTGGTCTGCAGTGAGAATAGCAGTTGAGAGCACACAGAGGGCTGACTGGGTAGGATAGGGCTGCAGAAACAGCCCTCTGCTTCTATGTGTTGGAAGGTAATGGCAGGTTAACCTGAGAAGGGAATGGTGTCTTGTTATGAGAGAGACCTATTTTTTTTCCTCTATGTCTCAGAAGAGAGTAGCTACATCACAGATATTAGTCTTCCTTAGGGGAGTATTTAGAAGGCTTTGTTTTGATGTTGCAGCGTCCTGTAGGGAGGAAGAGGCTAGGCTCCTTTGCCAGCTTGCCAGCTTGCTAACCTGTTTGGCAGGGAAGGTGGGGCATAGATATTAAGCTCTCAAGACCCAGACCAGAGTCTAGCTAGATTTAACACCTTCAGCTGCGTGCAATGACCACCTGGACCAGGTAATCTTTTCACATGCATAATTTAAAGTAATATTTCAATAGTTTTTTGATTATAAAAGTAAAACATAACTATTGCAGGAAACTTGAAAAATATAAAATAGAAAGTTCAAACAAGAAAATTAGAAACACCCCAAATCAGAAATGCCCACTGTCAATATTCTACACACTTGAACATAATTGAGATCCTAGTTTGTATACAATTGTTTGTTGCTGAACATTATGTTATAAGCACTTGTTAAACCTTTGAAAATGCTTCTTAAGCATTATTTTTAATAGCAGGTTTACATGGAAGAAGATTCATAGTTTATATAACATATCCTCTATTTTTGATATTTAGATTGTTTCAAAATTTTTCTGCTTATATATTCTGTTCAAAGAATGGCTTTCTTCATAAAGTTTCTTCTACTCTTTAGATATTTCAGTAGGATGATTTCCTAGAAATAGAATTATGTCAAGAGATATGGGTATTTTTTAGACTCCCAGTATGTACTATCTTTATAGAACTGTTATGTTGCTGCATCCTCTGTTTAATTTTCATGTTTCCTCTTATGCTTTTCTGATGGGGTGCAAGATTTTCTGAAACTGAGAATGACTATGTTCACCCACTCTAGGCCAACCACTCTAGTGCCAATCAACGGATCAATGATGGTCCTTTGACTTTGACTTAGACCCTGTGAGAGATTTAATAAGAAGTGAAACATATAGTTGTGTTATAGAAGTCTATAATCCAGCAAAACTAATGCATGTGGAAAAATTCACAAACAATTCAAGATAGAATCTCTGTAACCTTTCTTTGTAGGACACCTATGCAATAGGAATCTGAGGTTTCTACAATGTAGATTCTCAATGATCAGTGTGAGTCCCCAGTCAATCCTGGGCCACCATCTGCTCTAGGTTTCAGGGAGGAGTTTCTTATTCTGTCTTTTCAATGAAGGTGTCTCAACATACCAACAAGTGTGCCTTCTAATCCCCACAATCTTCCCCTGGATAATGACAATAATGATGATGATGCCTAACACTTACTGAGCCATTTACCTTGTGCCAGGCATGGAGTAAAATCATTTATATGTATTATCTCATGTTATCTGTCTAACATCCCTGTGAGGTGGTAGTATTATCCTTATTTTATGAATGATAAAACTGTTGCTTAGAGTGATATTAAGAGATTTCCCCAAGGTCATACAGTAGTCAGGGGAAGAGAATTATTCCAGCCAGGTGTGTCAGTTCAGAGTCTGTGATCTTGAACACAAAACCACACAGCTTCTCATGCTGGAAAGGCAAGAAGCTGAGCCTCTGCTAGGGAGTGTTTCTCTGTCAGACTCTCCAGCTAGAGTCTAACTGCTCTTTGCAGAGGCAGCTCCAGGCAAAGGATTTTCTTGTTGTTTGTGGCCACAAGTCCAGCAGCTACTCTCCATGATGTCTCTTATCAGGGATGTTACTATTCAGCATTGCTCTTACAGATCCTCCCATCAGAGCAGTTCAATAGATTCTCTGGTGTTTGCTGAAGTCTGACTTTCTGGACTCCCTCTCAACAATGGCGTATTTAGCCTTACTCTTGGCATCACCTCTGCAGGGTGTCTGACAGCACTACACCCACAGCTCTGCATAAATTCTCAACCCTTTGGAGGAATGACGGAAGCTGCAGTTGCCCCCACTCAAGGCTAAATGCCTAGACTCACTCATGGCGAGTACGTGTTCTTTCCCTACGTATACCCTCTGTAGAACTGCAAAATCATAGAATATTATCATTCTCTCCCTGCAATATTAAAATCCATACCTGTTGTGGACTTGGCAGTAACCTAAAATTCCTCTTTTTGTGTTCTCCCCATGGACCTTTGACACAGATGAATATCAAGCTCCAGGAATATCTTCCCAACCAAATATGCAAACTCAAGTCTTTTGCCTGGATCCCATTAGGTGGTATTAAGGTTAAGCATTATAGGAACTCAAAGAAGATGCCAATAAAGGCTGAAATGACCAGGAAAGATTCCTTGGAGGAGGTGAAACTAGAGGTGAGTCTTGAAATGCCTAGGATTTAAACACCTGGGCTTGATGAGGGTGGACATTTTGAGAGGGACGACTTACATGTGTGATGTCAGGATACAAGAAATTGTATTTACCAGAATGTGAGAAAGCTGGGCTGACAGGAGTCACGCTATGGGCACAGAGATTATTTAACCTTCTCTTTGGTTGCTGAGGCCCCACAGCTCCTCTATGTAATGTACTATTTAAAGGCCAATGCTGAGCATTTCCTGGTGTGACAGCTCTTACATTAGCTGCTTCTCCTAGGTAGATCTTCCTGGTAAATGCCTTGAAAGTAGCGGCCCCCTCTAAATGTTTCTTTTGCAAGCAAGCTAGCTAGCTGCCCACTCAGAACTTTCTAGTTGTTCTTGAGACAAGTTTTTTCAGTTTTTCTTTATTCTGATTAATTTTTTTTTTGTTTTTGGTTGTCAGATATTCAAAATAGCTTAAACATTGAGGGAAATGTACTGGCTTGTGTAGCCAACAGAAAAGTTCTTCTTAGGTTTCAGGAACAGCTTGATTCAGGGGCTCAACGTTTCCATGTTTCCGTATTTTGGTTCTTTATCCCTCTGTTTTGGCTACCTGCTCAGAGAGAGTCTTGCCCTGTTGATGTCCCTGGATTCTTCTCTATATGTCTAAACATGTGAAATAGAGGGCTTTTTTTCTTACTGGTCGATTTGAAAAAGTGTCCTGGACTTGACTCTCAGTGGAATGAATTACATCATATGCCCAACCCTGAGCCAGTTACTAGGGAAAAGGAGATAAGATGCTCTGATTGGTCAGGCCTGAATCATGCACTCACCCATGAAGGCAGACATGAAGTGCATTCAGCCCAACTACATGGACCAAACCTAGACCACATATAGTCTTCCATATAAAAGTAAGGGATGATGATAACCAAAAAGGAGTAAATATATGCTAGGTAGTAAAAAACAACCTACATTTCCCATAGTGGGTCTCTGACTCTCCAAATATTAGGTCGAATAATCTCATTGGCCTAAAAGAATGGCTGGAATACCCTTCATTATTGCCTGGATTCCCTGGAAGGCTAGAGAGCTGTGCTGCTCACTGATGGATGCACCTGCCTCACGTGGCCATTGCTGACATCCTGAAAGTCACTGAGAAGATTGAAGAGTCACTTTGATCTCAACTGGGAGAAAGTGATGAATGCTCTGGATGTGCATTGGATCAGCAGAGAGAGAAAGGAGGATGAGTTTATTATCTGGCTTGACTATGTTGGAAGTAAATAAGTGAAGCTGCTTAACTTAATCTCTCAGAGGCATCTTGTCTGAGGCAGGAGAGCACAGAAGTTTATAACATTGGCCTCTAAAGTCAGGCTGCCTGGGTTTGAACTTAGTTTCTTAGTATCAGTAAGCCTTAGTTTTCTATCTCTACAAAACAGTGTCCTGAGGATGCAATAAAATTATGCATGTAAAGCACTTGATACAGTGCATGGTACATACTCTATTATCGGCTTAATTCTAATGTTAACAAATAATCCTTTACACCAGCACATAATGTCACAAGAGCTTGAGAGAGTCTGTCTATCCAGAGGCATGTGAAGTGTAGGACATATTTTCTCCTATTGGACATGAAACTCTTTCAGCTCCATTTTATTTCCTGAGGGGCAAACAAGTCTGACTATAATCTTCCCATATGTGCTCTGACAACTAATGGCTTCTGGGAGTCACTACCACATCCCCTTCTCCCTCCCACAGAGTCCTGCCTATTCTATGAAAGATTTCATGAATCTGATCTCCCACTTCACTGCCACTGCCCCTATTCTTGTTCACAAGCTCATCTCTCCTGCCTGGTTAATTCAGGAATCTCTAACTGAGTTCCCTGTCTCTAGTCTCTTTCCATCTGGTCTAGTCGATATAATAACGACCTTACTACTTAGCAAGGTATTACTTAAGGCTCTTCTTAGTCTGATTCCAGTCAACCCTTTCATCTGCAAGAATCTCCCCAACAAGACTTTTTTTTTTTTCTTTTTTTTTTTTTTTTTTTTTTTGAGATGGAGTTTCACTCTGTCGCCCAGGCTGGAGTGCAGTGGTGCGATCTCAGCTCACTGAAAGCTCTGCCTCCCAGGTTCACAGAATTCTTCTGCCTCAGCCTCCCGATTAACTGGGACTACAGGCACCCGCCACCGTGCCCAGCTAATTTTGTTTTTTTGCATTTTTAGTAGAGACATGGTTTCACCATGTTAGCCAGGATGGTCTCGATCTCCTGACCTCATGATCCACCCACTTCGGCCTCCCAAAGTGCTGGGATTACAGGCATGAGCCACCATGGCCAGCCCACAAGACATTTTTTTAGGATCACAGCCACTGATGTTCGCTGTTCTTAGAAAACTCCATGCACCAGCATACTGGCAGGCCTTTCCCGCATTGTTCTCACTGCCTATCTGCCTTAGCTGTTCTCTGCCTGGTTAACTTCTGCTTATCTTTTAAAGTTCAGCTCCTCTTCCCTGGGTCCCTTGTCCCTGTGCTTCCAGAGCTAGAGACAGATGTTAGTAGCATAGCATTTATCACACTATTTAACAATTGGCTGTGTACATGCCTCTACTCTGATATGCACCATAAAGTCTTAGAAGAAAAGGAATATGGCTTATGCATTTTTATATACCAAGGGCCTAGAAAAGTGTCCTCGAATGCATATTTTCTACAATAAATATTTATTCTTAGGTTGTAAATTAAAAAGAGTAAAACACACTGCTATACATTTCTCATAATACACCACCATTTCAAGTGGTGCTTAGGACTTTTCTTTCTTTTCAAATGTATTTTTAATTATGTAAGTAAAAAGAAATATATGAATGTTGATATGGTTTGGTTCTGGGTCCCCACTGAAATCTGAACTCGAATTGTAATCCCCATAATCCTCATGTGTCAAGGGCCGGACCAGGTGGAGGTAATTGGATCATGGGGGCGGTTCCTCCCATGCTGTTCTGGTGATAGTGAGTTCTCATAAGATTATGGTTTTACAAGTGTCTGGCATTTTCCCTGCTTGCATTCACTTCGTCCTTCCACCTAGTGAATAAGGTGTCTGCTTCTCCTCTGCTTTCTGCCATGATCCTAAGTTTCCTGAGGTCTCGGCAGCAATACGTAACTGTGAGTCAATTAAAGCCCTTTCCTTTATAAGTTACCCAGTCTTGGGTATTTCTTCATAACAGTGTGAGAATGGACTAATACACATGTATTCTTTTTCTTTTTTTTCTTTTCCCGGAGACAGGATCTTGCTCTCTCACTCAGGTTGGAGTGCAGTGGTGCAATCATGGCTCACTGAGCCTCGAACTCCTCCCACCTCAGCCTCCTGAGTAGCTAGGACTATAGGTGTGCTCCACTATACCCGGTTAACTTTTAACTTACGTTTTGTAGAGACGGGGGTCTCATCATATTGCCCAGGGTTTGTGAATCTATTCTTACTCTTAAAAATATATTAATTCCCTTTCCCTACATAACCACTGTTACTGGCTTGGTAGGTACTTTTCAAGACCTTTTACAATTTTTATTTATTTTAAAATAACAGCTCTATTGAGATATAATCCACATGCCATAAAATTCACTCTTTAAAAATGTACAGTTCAGTGGTTCTTAGTGTTTTCACACAGTTGTGCAACTATCTGATTTTAGAACATTTTCATCATTCCTTTAGTAGTCACTTCCCATTCCTCCCACTCCTCAGCCCCTGGCAACCACTAATTTACTTTCTGTCCGTATGGATTTGCCTCTTGTGGACATTTCATATAAATGGAATCATATGAAAAGCATTTTGTGTTTGACTTGTGTCATTTTAGCATAATGTCTTTAGGGATCATCCATTTTGTAGATATGTTAGTATTTCATCCCTTTTTATGGCAGAATAATATTTTATGTATGCCATATTTTGTTTATCTGTTTATCAGTTGATGGACATTTGGGTTGTTTTCAATTTTTGGCTATTATGAATAATGCTTTATGAATATTATTGTATAAGTATTTATGTAAATGCCTGTTTTTAATTCTCTTTGGTATATATCTAGGAATGAAATTGGTGGATGATATGGTAACTATCTTTAACTTTTTGTTGGACTGCCAAACTGTTTTCTGCAGCAGCTGCACCATTTTGCATTCCCATCAGTAAAGTTTGGGGATTCCAACTTTTCCACATCCTTGTCGCCATTTGTTATATTGTCAGTCTTTTTGACCATAAGCATCTTAATAGGCATGAAGTATTCTCTGATTGTGATTTTGACTTTGATTTTCCCAGTGACTAACGATCTTGAGCATTTTTTAATGTGCCAATTGGCAATTCATATATCTTCTTTGGAGAAATGTCTATTTAAACCTTTTGTTATTTTTTAACTGGGTTATTTGCCCTTTTTTGAGTTGTAAGCATTCTTTATATATTGTGATATGTGACTTACAAATACATATAGAGATATTTGTATATGTTATTAGATATATATCAGATATATGATTATTAGATATATATAACTTACAAGTAAATACCTCATATATGTAATCAGCTATTTGTGAATAATATATATTCACAAATCACGTATCAGATAATTATTTACAAATATTTTCTTCCCAACTTTATCAGATATATAATTTGCAAATATTTTATTCACAACCTTTTTATATACATTTAAATAAATATATATTTATTTTGTGCATATATTTTTATATATAAAGATTTAACTTGTTTTTTTTGATACAGAGTCTTGCTCTGTCACCCAGGCTGGAGTGCAGTGGCACGACCTTGGCTCACTGCAACTTCTGCCTCCCGGGTTCAAGTGATTCTTCTGCCTCAGCTTCCTGAGTAGCTGGAACTACAGGTGCATGCCACCACTCCCGGCTAATTTTTGTATTTTTTTTTAGTAGAGACGGAGTTTCACTACATTGGCCAGACTGGTCTCGAACTCCTCAGGTGATCCACCCACCATGGCCTCCCAAAGTGCTGGGATTACAGGCATGAGCCACCGTGTCTGGCCTTGGTTTCTCTTTTTAATACACGTGGGATTATGCTATCTGTATTGTTGTGTAGGTATCTTCCTAGGTCATTGTAGTGTAAGTCTTCCTCATTATTTTAAATTGCTGCATATATGTGCATAGATCATTCCCCTGATGATAGGCATTTTGATGAGTCTCAATATTTTTACTATAATGAACAATGCTGTAATGAGCATCGTGTAGAGGCTGCTTTCTATACATGTGCAAGTATGTAGCATACCTTGAAGAGGAATCACTGAATTTAAGGACATCTGCACTTCACACTTTAATATACACTATCAAAATTCCCATTAGAAAGGCGGTACAAATGTACTACTCTTCTAGCAACATACGTGGGAATAACATTTCCTTGAATTCTGACCAACATTCAAATTTAGCTATTCTTGACTATCTGATAAGCAAAAATGTACCTGATTGTTTTAACTTGGAAGACATTATTTCAATATCATGATTTCCATAATTTCTATCATTTGGTGTTCTTATAAAAGCTATCTCTCATCTTATTCTGGAGATCTTTCCTTCACATGGGAACCTCTACATGACACACAAAAGAAAAGATGGATGGGCGGGGAGAGTCTAGATTTTTATTGTAGCTGTTATGCATGGTGAGGCCAGCTTAAGAAACACATGGCTTTTAAAAGACTTTCCATTGTATTTGGAGCAGACCAGACTTTTAACCACAATCCAGAGACTTTTAACTTCACAAAGATGTGGCATTTTATTTTAATAAAGCTATCGACAGAGCTCCCTTTTCGAGTGACTTTTCAAAAGCATCTTTTGTCAGCAGAGGGCTTTTATTAGCTAATGTAACCTTTCTGTACTCCACGTTAGCAGAGAGAGAAAGGAAATGTCCTTGGGTTCCAAATATGGAAAGTTGTGCAAAGACTCTCAAGGAGAAAAAAGTTGTTCCGCTTTCCGAAGCTGCATTTGTCACTCAATGTTGTATCGTAACTGAAAGTAATGAACTTTCCAATGCTACTGTCCAGAAGGTAAAAGATTCACAAGATTATGCCTCTAAACTGGCAATTGCATAAAAAGAGATCACAAAGGATTAAAATGTGAAGAAGAAGTAAAAGTCTGAATTTAGCTGTGAGTGACAACTTGGATAGACTCAGCTATAAAATATCTGAAATGGGGGGAGTTAGGCAAGACCTAGGAGGGAGGAGTGAGAGTAACAGTCTTGGCTGTGGAACAGGGTAGCTAAATGTTTAGGGCTTAATCTGAGCCACTACTGATAATTAAGCAGCATCGATAAACTGAAGGAGCATGGGGAAGGAGTATAGATTGTGGACTCTGGGTGCAATTCATGTGGGGTGTTGGTGTTGTGGTTCCATTAATTAGTCCTTCGATGTAAGAGCTCAGTCAGTAGCGGAAGAGGCTGGTGACAGGGGCTTTGACAGGTCTTAGGACACTGGGAAAATAGATTGAGATTCTGGAGCAGGGCTAGTGCAGTGTGGGATCTGAACGTGTTGTCAGGACCGAGCCCAGCGCTTTGATTAAGGTCAACATAGTAGGAATGGAGAAAGTCACGTAAACAGGAACCTGAACCGGGGCTTCATTTCAAAGCCCATGGAACAGATAGGGAAGGGTGACTAATGACTTTTCTGCTGTTGCAGTCTGGCTTACAAACTGAGTAAGGCACAAAAGGCAGAACTGGTGTTGATAGCAAAGGGTCATCAGAGAAGGCAGGAAGGACACCCTGTCACACTGCCCCTTGGCTCCCCTGATATCACTATGTATTTCTTTTTTTTTTTCCGTCATCCTTGTTAGGAACTGGCAGGTAGTTGTGCTTGATGTCTATTAGACTCCAATTCAATTTTGAGGTCCATAATTCAATGGGGATAGATATAAAAAGGGTTCCTTTTTCATTAAAAGGGTAATTACCTTGTTATCAGAGTGCTGGAAAGATGAGAGCTTATGGATTTTTCATAAAATTATAAGTTTATAAGGGGCCGGGTGAAGTCATCTTATTCTGTCCTCAAGCCAGGGACAAATTTAATTCACCCTTGATGGATGGGACATTGTTTAACAAGGATCTCTAGAGAACAAGCGTTGATAACTTTCAGTGTTTTGCAGCCCTCAGTTGTGATATTTCTTCTATCCTGTTGAATATATTGACACAGAATGGAAGTCCATAATCTTTTGTGTTCTCTTTGGGTAGAAAGAACAGTGTTATAAATGTACTTCATTTTCATTATGTTAAAGAATACTTATCAAATGCCTTGTATGTGCTTGGTGCCAGATACAACTGTGACACAGGGAGGAAGACAGACTTGATCCCTGCTGTCATTTAGCTGTGAGACTCATGAGGGATAATAACCGATAATCACATCAGTAAATGACTACAAATTGTAATAAGTGCTGTGAAGGAAACACTAAGGCATAGCTACAGAGGATAGCAGGAGGAAGCTAAGACCTCACTGAGCCTCCAGCTCTGGCCGCTGAGCGATGGTCCCTTCTGTCTGCCAGGGTGGGATCGGGTACTCATCCAGTTGCAGGTGTGAGCACTATTGAGTAGCACAGGGTCTTGAGCTGTGGCCGTGGACTTGGGCAACAGGAAATTAGAAATATCCTCTGGAAAGCTGGCCAGATTTGCAGATGGCTCTGCTGTAGTACAGTTAGGTGACACTGCAGTAATGGTCACAGCAGTCAGTAAAACAAAACCTTCACCTTCCCAGTTCATGCCTTTGGTGGTTGACTACAGACAAAAGGCTGCTGCAGCAGGTAGAATTCCCATAAACCCTCTGAGAAGAGAGATTGGTACTTCTGATAAAAAAAATTCTTACAAGTTGAATAATAGATTGTTCAATTAGACCTATCTTTCCAGCTGATCTTTCCAGCTGGCTACTTCTATGATATACAGGTTCTTATAATCTGTTAGCTGTAGATGGTATTAATGAGCTTGATGTCTTAGCAATTAATGGCATCTCTGTAGCCCTCTCATGATCAGATATTCTTTGGAATGGACCTGTTGGGGCAGTATGAACAGGAATGACTGATGGAGAATGTGTTGTTAACCCAACAAGAAAAGAAATGTCTTCTAGTACTTTAAATGTAGTGGTTGCTGGAGCACCTAAAAGTCAGATTGTCATGTGGAAGCCTCTGCAGAGAACATTTTACAGCAGGACTTTTGCCATGCTGTCAAAGTGGGAGTGAAATATACCCAACAAATAATTCAGGGCATCCAGCAGTTGGTAAAGAAATTGGTGTTACCAAGAGGACACCTCAGAAGTTACTTACCCCTTCACCAGAGATTGTGAAACATGCTAATAAACTTGCTATGGAGAGACGCTATGCAGTTTTTACAGATTGTGAACATGATAAAATTTCCAGAGATGAAGCTGTTAACAAAATAAGATTAGATACAGAGGAGCAACTAAAAGAAATATTTCCAGAGGTTGATCTATATGAAATAATAGAATTATTCAATGTTGTTGCAAAGGAAGTTTTTAGAAGTATTATTTTGAATGAATACAAAAGATGCCATGGTCGGGATTTGACTTTACTTAGGAATATAGCTTGTGAGGTAGATATATTTAAAACCCTTCATGGATCAGAATTATTTCAAAGAGGACAACACAGGTGCTTTGTACTGTTACATTTGATTCATTAGAATCCAGTATTAAGTTGGATCAAGTTATAATAGCTATAAATGGGATATATGGGATACTATGAGTTTCCTTCTTATGCAACTAATTAAATTGTCAAAGTCACTGGTTTAAATAGAAGAGAACTTGGGCATGGTGCTCTTGCTGAGAAAGCTTTGTAAAATGTTATTCCCAAATATTTTCTTATCACTGTAAGAGTTACATCTCAAGTCCTAGAGTCAAATGGGCCATGTTCTATGGCATCTGGATGGGGTGGAAGTTTAGCATTAATGGATTCAGGGGGTCCAATTTCACCTACTGTCACAGGCGTAGCAATGGGATTGGCCACCAAAACCGATCTTGAGAAGGGTGAAATAGAAGATTATCATTTGCTAACAGATATTCTGGGAATTGAAGATTACAGTGGTGACATGGACTTCAAAATAGCTGGCACTAATAAAGGGATAACTGCATTACACGCTGATATTAAATTACCTGGAATACCAATGAAAATTGTAATGGAGGCTATTCAACAAGCTTCAGTGGCAAAAAAGGAGATATTACAGATCATGAACAAAACTATTTCAAAATCTCAAACATCTAGAAAAGAAAATGGACCTGTTGTAGAAACTGTTCAGGTTCCATTATCAAAACTAGAAAAACTTGTTGGACTGGGTGGATATAACTTAAAAAACATCAGGTTGAAACAGTTGTAACTATTAGGTGGATGAAGAAACGTTTTCTATATTTGCATCAACACCCAGTTCTATGCATGAGGCAAGAGACTTGATTGCCGAAATCTGCAAGGAAGATCAGGAGCAGCAATTAGAATTTGGAGCAGGGTATACCGCCACAATAACTGAAAGCAGAGATACTGGTGTAATGGTAAAATTATATCCAAATATGACTGCGGTACTGCTTTATAACACACAAGTTGATCAATGAAAGATTAAACATCCTACTGCCCTAGGATTAGAAGTTGGCCAAGAAATTCAGGTGAAATACTTTGGATGTGACCCAGCTGATGGAAGAATGAGGCTTTCTCATAAAGTGCTTCAGTCTCCAGCTACAACTGTTGTCAGAAGTTTGAATGACAGAAGCAGTATTGTAATGGGAAAACCTATTTTACAGTCATCATCTAATTATTCTCAGTGATTTTTTTAAAGAGAAATCCAGAATTCTATTTTTTCTAGGGTAAGGTGCTATAGAGCAAAATTTTAGTAGTATCTTCCATTGTGTAGATTTATATACGATATAAATATATTCTAATTATTTGTATTAAAATGCTCATTTACATGTGCCAATTTTGAAATTCAAGAGTAACCCATATTCGTTTAATCTTATTTACATTATAAATCAAGAAATATTTTTAAAAGTAAATCATCTATACATCTTAGAAAAGATTACATACCTTTGTTTCTCTAATTCTGAAATATATGAAAAACATAGATATGTCATATATAGTATTATAACAGATCTCTTCCTACATCTCATTTGTCTTCTTTATATACAGTAGTGACAATTTACCCTCAGTCATCCTACAGCTCACCTCTTTGCCCAACAAGTTTACTTGCCTACAACTGTCCATAAACTGGAACAGGCCATATTCAAAGCCAGTGCCTATTTATTCAGAATGATTACTAGACATAGTGAGTTGAGGGAGCTAATCTTATACACTTTTAATAATACGATGTCTTTTAAATTTGTCACAAAATCATGAACATAGTGGAATAAATATAAATGAGATTCTAACTAGGATGAGGTAGTAATTATGTATATTTTTCAAATTTACCTAAACATAGGAAAATTATTTACTTGTCAAATTGAACTAGGTCACTTTTGGAATATGTATATTGCTCTAATGTCTGGAAGTTCTTAGTATAAGAGCTGGAGTAATCATGACTTTCAGTTAATAGATGTTTGAAATAGATGTTTAGAGGTTACTGATATACATGTCAAGTTGTTCATTCCCATCATTTAAAATATCACCTTATAATTCCACACAAAAGTAAATGGCATGTGGATGTCATAATTTAGAATGTGTAATCTTTTAAAAAATCTTATAAAAATACACTGGACTCAGTGGTACGTGCCTGTAGTCCCAGCTACTTGGGAGGCTGAGGTGGGAAGATCACTTGAACCCAGAAGTTCAACACTGTAGTGTGCAACAATCATGCCTATGAATAGCTACTTCACTCCAGCCTGGGCAACATAGCAGGACTTTATCTCTAAAAAATGTTTTAAATCTCATAAAAAATAAGTAAATCTGGCTGGGCATACTGACTTGCGCCTGTAATCCCTTTGGGAGGGTGAGGCGGGTGGATCACCTGAGGTTAGGAGTTCGAGACCACCCTGGCCAACATGGCAAAACCCTGTCTCTACTAAAAATACAAAAATTAGCTGGGCGTGGTAGCAAGAGCCTGTAATCCCAGCTACTCAAGAGGCTGAGGCAGGAGAATCTCTTGAACCTGGGAGTCAGAGGTTGCAGTGAGCTGAGATCGCACCAGTGCTCTCCAGCATGGCCACCGAGAGTGAAACTCTGTCTCAAAAAAAAAAAAAAAAAAAAAAAAAAAAAGGCAGGGAAATTCATGACTTAGGGCTAATTAGTTCATAAAATATTAAAAATTTAGCTGGTTAAACCAAATATTTTAAAGATATGTATATTTATGTCAAACATTGATCATATATCTATTGTGTGTAAAACAGCATGTTAGGCAATGTTGATATACTTTCTGAAATATTAATGATTAATTGAAAATGAAAGGTTAAATTAAAAAGAAAACCTCATTGAGATGAGTGATCGGGAAAGGCCTCTTTTTTATAAGTGACACATAACATGAGCCCCGAATTATAAAAGGAACTAGCCTTTCACAATGAAAAGAAGAACACTTCTGACAGTGGGAGCAGCATGTGCAAAGGCCCTGCACTAGAAAAAGCACAGTGCATTTTGGGAATTTAGAGAGTTCACTATGCCAGGAGCGGAGGGGTCAAGGAAGAAGGTGGCATGCTATGAGATTAGAGAAGTAAGGGGCCAAATAATGCTTGATCTTATAGGCAATGGTGAAGAGTTTAGATTTTATTGTAAATGGAATGTATTTAAAAGATCACTCTGGCTGCTGTGTGGCAAATGAACTGGAAGTGGAAAAATCAGAACAGAGAGAGAGGGAGGTTAGGAGGCAGTCCAGGAGGAAGATGTTGGTGGCTTGGACTAAGCTGGAGTCAGAGAAAGTGGATAGATGTTTTCGAGATACACTTAGGAGGTCTTACTGATGGCTGGATGTAGGGAAAGGGTAAAAAAAGATACAAATTCAAGACTGACACTGGTAAGATGATAGTTCCATCTGGTAGATAGAGAACAAGCAGGGAGGAACAAGCTTGTAGTGGGAAGGATGGGGGCAGATGTTTACATTTGCACATGTTAAGTTTGAGCTGCTTGGGAGACCCAGAAATAGAACTGTTGATTCTAAGTCTGGAGTTCAGAGATGTCAAAACTGGAGAAATACATTTGGATGACTAAGTCTGTCAATGAGAATAAACGCTTGGGAAAAGAATGAGATAAGGAAGAGGAGGAGAGAGAAAGAAAGGAGGCCCAGTTGTGAACTTCAAGAAACTCTGAACATCCCCCCACAGCCTTGAGAACAATTGATTGCAGAGTAGAGAGAGCACCAGACTCAAAAGGATGTGGGTTCTAATCCCATTTTAGTTTTAGACACTATGACCTTGGGCAAGTAACTGCTTCTTTCTGAACTCAGGATCTATACTTTAAGGTAAAAATTATTCTCTAATTCTCTTCCATCACCAATATTCTGTAATTCTCTTGGTATTAGGCTCATTTTCCAGTTACTTTGGGCATATTTGTAACTCTCTTTACCTACCTTAAATTGTCATATCCAGAATACCCTTTTCTAATCATGATTTGAATCTTAGGTGCATTAAGTTAACATTCCTCTAAATCTTTCCCTTCTGCCAAATTGTGATTTCTTGGGGGGTGGAGGGGCAATTGTGCTTGTGCTTTTTGGCTTGTGCATTCCAATCCAATTTGGGCACAGTGAGGCATCTGTGGCACAATGGAGATTGGTATTGGTAGGCTTCCTTGTTTGTTAAAAATGAACTTCCTTATTTTTGCCATTTCTGTTGAGCTCAATTTCCCAGTCTCTTTTAAATCAGCTTTAGAGATTTGAGGATTGCCAGTGGGGTGTGTTATTTGACCTCACTTAATGTTTGTGTTTGGTTCAGATCATAAAGCAAACCAAATTGACTGCCTCTGCTCAGTACCCAATAGGACTTATAACCCAGGCAAAATGTGGGTTGAAAGATGTATTCCCAATTGCAATGTAGTGGAAGAGTTTGTATTAACAAAGTTTCAGAGAACTGCTTAAGGATCTCTGTTCTAGAGATTTTTTTCTTAACAAATTAACACTGTAAAATTATTCCGGTGGAAATAATTTTTTAACAAAGTGTCTTTGCTGTCCTGTCACAGTGCTTTATTGCTAATTTTTCTCATGAGATGATTCTCCCTGTTGCTTTTGCCTTTGTCTCACAATGCACCATCTGAACCTACTAAGAAAGTTGGAAATTTTTTTTTTAAAAAGACTTTATGCTAAAAAACAAAAACCACAGTTCAGTGGTTAGTAAAAAATGATAGCTAAGATAGCAATTAGATGTCCTTTCCTTTTGACCTAATAAAGACTCTGAAACTGGCACTGGGTCATCTCAGCAAACACAATTGTTATAGTGATGACTTTCCTCCTATTATAGGTAAGGGCTTTTCAGTAATTTATCTTTACTACATATCCCTGTTTTCAGGATTCAAGCCTCTAGTCATGACTGATATGGTTATTAGAGACAGAAGAGGTTAGATTAAAGAAAGCAATAATTCCTTGTTGCATCTTGGGTTATTTGGCCAAATTAACAGTGATGTTAAATGCATGATGCACGTAATGAATGTAGTGAGGTATAAGCCAGTACCATGATTGTGCCCAGGTGAAATACAACATTATCAACCTGCTTTTGCATATTTTTTCCTTCATGGTCCTAGATGGAAACCCTTTCAAATTCTTCAAAATAGATTCAGCTAGGGGAAACCTCAATATCTGCTTTTATATGAGGCAAATATTCCCAAATTGTGACTTTGACTGCATTATTTACCCTTCCCCTTTTCTACCTTTTGAAAGTTGAATTGTGCCCCCTCCCAAAAAGAATATGTCCACGTCCTAACCCCCAGTACCTGTGAATGTACCCCGATTTGGAGAAAAGGTATGTGTGGATGTAATTCAGTGAAGGATCTCTAGATAAAATCATCCTGAGTTTACTGGGTGAACCCTAAATCCAATGACAAGTGTCCTTATAAGAAGAAGAGAAGACATAAACAGAGGATAGGATAAGGCCATGTGAAAACAAGGCAAAAATTGGAGTGATTTGTCTGCAAGTGAACTAACATCAAGGATTTCAAACAATCACCAAAACTAGGAGAGAGTTGTAGAATGGATTCTCCTTCAGAACCTTCAGAAGGAACTAGCCCTACCAACACTTTGGTTTTGGATTTCTGGTCTGTATAATTGGGAAAGAATAAATTTTTTCTCTTTCTTTCTTTCTTTCGCTCTTTCTTTCTTTCTTTCTTTCTTTCTTTCTTTCTTTTCTTTCTTTCTTTTCCTTCCTTCCTTCCTTCCTTCCTTCCTTCCTTCCTTCCTTCCTTCCTTTCTTTCTTTCTTTCTTTCTTTCTTTCTTTCTTTCTTTCTTTCTCTCTCCCTCTCTTTCTTCCTCCCTCCCTCCCTCACCTCTCTCTCCTTCCTTCCTTCCTTCCTTCCTTCCTTCCTTCCTTCCTTCCTTCCTTCCTTCCTCCTTCCCTCCCTCCCTCCCTCCCTCCCTTCCTCCCTTCCTCCTTTTCTTTCCTTTCCTTTTCTTTCTTTCCTTTCTTTCTTTTTTTATGGAGTCTCACTCTGTCACCCAAGCTGGAGTGCAGTGGTGTGATCTTGGCTCACTGCAACTTCGACCTCCTGGGTTCAAGTGATTCTTCTGCCTCAGCCTCTCAAATAGCTGGGAATATAGGCAAGTGCCACCACGCCTGGCTGATTTTTATATTGTTAGTAGAGACAGGGTTTTAACATGTTGGCCAGGCTGGCCTCAAACTTCTGACCTCAAGTGATCTGCCCGCCTTGGCCTCCCAATGTGCTGGGATTACAGGCATGATCCACCACTCCCGGCCAGGGAGAAAAAATTTCTATTGTGTTAAGTTTCCTAGCTCGTAATAATTTGTTACAACAGCCCTAGGAAACTAATATACTATACTCTACCAATCATTCTGCAAGAGGCAGCATGCTGGAGTGAGAAAGACATTGCACTTCGAAAACAGCTTCTGCGCTTGATGCTTTCACCAGTAGCTGTGTGACCTTGAGCATACTGCAACTCCACCCTGAGTCTCTGTTGCTTCATCTACAAAAGGGAAGGGTGTGGACTTTCCTTTCAAGTTCTTTCTAGCTCTATCCTTGCTCTCCCACCATAAAGAAACCCAGAAAATTGAAAAAACTTTAAAATAATGATTTTTGATTGTTGGACAACTGGTATTGTAGGACTGTGGCTCCTGAGAGAAGGACAACAGACAAGATAATTCCTAAGCTCACTCCAAGTTTAGCCTGAAGGTACTTTCTGGACTATGCCACAGAGAGATGAAACATAATCAAAGCCCATCAGGACTTCTGAGTTGAAGGGATAAATATTGGAATTTGTGGAGAACAAAGTTACTGACATTTGTGGTACAGAGCACCAGGAGGAGAGAATCATGTATAAAAAATAGTTCCAGAAATATGCATAGGATTCTTCTTGAATGTTTGCTGAATGCTAAGATGTTCATGCAAATGGTGAAGCTTCACAAGGCTGGGCAATGGAAGTGACTGGATAACTGTGAGCTAAACCTTTCCCAGATCTCACACAGGGTTGGGAGATGTTTAAGTTCCAACCATATTGGGAGACTGCATTAAACACCTCGTGCATTCATTAGAGCCACCCAAAAGGGTTATGTCTCAGTAGGATGACTAAATTAGCTCTAAGGTAAAGGCTACATTCAACTTATCTTAACAGATCATAAAAATAAGGCTTTAAAATCTCATTTGCAAGAAATGTTTACTGCTTGCCAAAATAACCTTCAGCAGTCTTTAGAAGAAGACAGCAAAATCCAGATACTCAGCAACATAATGTTCATAATGCCTTTCATCTAATTAAAAAGTACTAGACACTCTGAGTAGCAGGAAAATGTGACCCATAACCAGGAGACAAATTAGTCAATAGAATCAGACCCAGGTATAATAGAAATAGTGGAATTACCAGACAAAGATTTTAAAACAGCTCTGTAAACATGTATGAGATTTCAATTAAAATATGGACACAATGAAGTGATGAATGAAAAATACAGAAAAAGTCAAATGGAACTTCTAAACTGAGAAACACAATATCAGGAATAAAAAAACTAACTAGATGAGGATAACAGTTGATTGGACCCTCCAGAAAAAAAAGATCAATCATATAACTTAAAGACATAATAGAAATTATCTGAACTAAAGCTCAGAGGAAAAATAAAGCTCAAAAATAATGAACAGGGCCTCAGTGACCCATAGGAACACAGGGTTCTATCGTATGTAACTGGAATCCCAGAAACAAAAGATGGGACAGGAGATACAAAATTAATGACTGAAAAATCCCCAAATTTGATGGAATCTGTAAACCTACAGATCCAAGAAGCTCAATGAGTCCAAAGTAGAATAAGCATAAAAAAACTATAACAATGTATATCACAATTACAATCAGAGATTCTTTAAGAGTCTTAAAAGCAGCCAAAGAAAAAGACATCTTACAAAGAAACAAAGTAAGATGTACCACTGACTTTTTGCAAGAAACAATGCAGTCCAGAAGATAATGAAATGGCATCTTTAATATCATGCGCAGAAAGAAACAAAATAGTAACTTAGAATTCTATATCCCCAGTGAAAATATCCTTCAAAAGGAAAGGTAAAATGACGCTTTCAGACAAACAAAAGCTGAGATAACTCATTCCCAGCCTTTCTGCACTAGAAGAAATCATAAAGAAAATTTCAAGATGAAGGAAAATGCCAGAGGGAACTTTGAACCTCCACAAAAGAATGAAGAGTGCAAGACATAGTAAATATGTAGGAAAACACGCAAAGACTTTGTTTCCTCATGTTTACGTTTCTTTGAAAAACTAATTTTATTTTTAGCAAAAATAATAATGCATTGTGGGATGTATAACATAAGAGTAAAATATGATAATAGCGCAAAGGAATGAGGGAGGAATGGAAGTATTCTGTTGTAGTGATTTGGTTATTACATTATGTATGAAGTAGTATAGTATTATTTGAAGGTAGACTGTGAAAAAATTAAGATGCCTATTGAAATCGCCAGAGTACTAGTTGTAGTATTGTGATGACCTCCTAACTAATGTCCTTGCTTCTGTCCTTCTCAATTCAGCAGCTAAGTTATATTGTATCATACCTCTGCTCAAAACTTTCTGAGGACTGCCCACATCAGAGCAAAAACTGTTGTTTTATCAATCCGTATATAATTTGGTCCAAAACTACTTCTCTGACCTCATCTCTAACCTCTGCCCCTATCACTGTCTCTACTGCAGACATGAATCCTGCTTACTGTTCTTTGAACCTGGCTGGCAAGGTCCTTCCTCTCAGTCTTTGCTCTTGCTCTCTCCTTTTCCACTACCACTCTTCTTCCCAAATATCTGGTTTACTTCCTTCCCTCCTTCAAATCTTTCAAACTTTGGCTTTGCCTGTAATCTTCTCTGAACACCAATTTTAAATGGCAAGCTACCATTTGCCCTTCTGGCAATTCCTATATCTCTTCCTGGCTTTATTTTATTTATAGTGCTTTTTATTTTCTAAGGTATTATAAACTTATTTGTTTAATTTATTGTCTGTCTTTGTCCCCAAAGTCTATTACAACATAACCTTCACATGAGTAGATGATTTTTTTTTTTCCTGCTTGGTTCACTAATACATCCACAGGACCTAGAATAGTGGCCAATATGTAGTAGGCACACAATAAATATTTGATTGAATAATAGTATCCATGGTCAATAAAGCCTGGGAACTCCAATAAGAGCACCAAGACTCCTCTTTGCTGTTGCTGCCCCTCCGAGTTTGTCTCTGAATGCCAGCATATAGAGTATAGCCCTTTCCCTGCCCCATCGGCAATTTCCCAGTCATCTCCCAGTTCTCAAGGCTGCAAAAAATTGAGAAGGCATTCCTTAGCACAGAGAGACTTGACAGTCCTGCTCTAGGCTTTTTATTCACCCTGACAAATGTAACAACCTGTTTTTGTCTTTAAAGCATTTGTGTGTCTGGTGTCTGGAAAGTAGCCACTCTGAGAAGGCCTTTTTTTTTTTTTTTTTAATTTCAAAGTGAACTTGTGGTCTTTTTTGGTTTTCTTGATTTTTATCTTTTGGAAAAGTCGGCGCCTGCAGCTGTGTTGCACTTGAGAGTTGGAATCTTTCATCCCTGACAGCAGGAGGATAAAAGGGGGCTTACCATGGTCTACTAAGGAGCCTTTCTTTAGCGTCAGGCAGCAATGGATGTAAGCAAAGGCAAAATGACCACAAGACTCTTGCTTTTTCCTGGGGCTGGGGTTGAGGAAAGGATAGAGCCCATTTTGCCCTACACTAATTAATTTATTTTGCAGACACAGCATTTGTCTGTTTCCAAGTCTGCCTCTATGCCCCATGGATGGAGTTCTGGTGGGAAAGCCCAGAGCACTTTGATTCCAGCCTCAGTCTTTGGCAGCCAAGTTCCCTTGACATCCAGGGCACTGAAAGGAAAAGTCAGTACAAGACAAATGGGCAGATGTTGAATGGTCTAAGGTAAAGTTTGAGACTAAAGCCTGCTTCACTAGTAATGAAAAAGTACCTTTTAGGTAATGCTTTTGCACCATATTTGAAGGTTAAAAGATTAGGTGGTTATTTGTTGTTTTAAGCTGGCTTTATCTTTACATATGCCCAGGAAATGAATAGTGGTAGTTTCCATTAGTAAATTTAATTTTCTTTTGAATTGATAATCAAAATAGCAGTGCTTCTCCATTTCCCTAACATATTCAGCATAGCTAACCTTCTGGATTTATTTCTGTAACAGTAGTGAATAAGGCTTTTCTGAGCTCAGGATTTTTGAGCATTTGCTGATGGTTAGACATGTTAGCTATTGTGCCACTAGGCTACAAACTAAGTTTTATCTTCTTTTCTTGACTCTTTCTTCTGTCCCCCAGTTCATTTCCTGGCATCCTGGAGGATAGCACTTTGTGAATTGGTAATTAAAAAGACAGGTTAAGCTGGGTGTGGTGGCTCATGTTTGTAATTCTAGCACTTTGGGAGACCCAGGAGGGCAGATCACTTGAGGTCAGGAGTTTGAGACCAGCCTGGCAACCTGTCTGTACTAAAAATACAAAAATTAGCTGGGTATGGTGGTGTGTACCTGTCCAAGTAGTCCCAACTACTTGAGAGGCTGAGGCAGGAGAATCGCTTGAACCTGGGAGGTGGAGTTTGCAGTGAGCCGTGATCACAACACTACACTCCATCCTGGGCAACAGAGCAAGACTTTGTCTCAAAAAAAAAAAAAAAAAAAAAAAAAAAGATGAGAAAAAATCTGTGTTGATCTGTAGTTAGACAAGGGAAGAAGGGGCTTGACTAGAAAGTAAAGAATGCAATCAGGTTGGTGGCTAGGATAAGAGTGTTACATTGTGTCCCTTGCTTTTTTACTACGGTCTTTCTTAGTTTACTATTAGAGATACTTTTATCCTCATAAGAGATTAATTGCCCAAACAAATTATGAAAGGTCTCAGATGATTTCAATATACCTCTGATGCTTTCATTTTATTTTCAGTCAAGATTCTTTTGGAACCAGTGGACAGAAATCCAACTTACGTTAACTTGAATGGTAAAAGAGAAGTTTTGGTTCACACAACTTTGAAGTAAAGGTTTATCACAGTTTTAGGCACAGCCTGATCCAGGGGACCAAGCGAAGTTATCAAGACTTGGTCTGTCTCTCACCTCTGTTTGTCTCTATGGA
Organism: Macaca thibetana thibetana; assembly: GCF_024542745.1. NCBI lineage: Eukaryota > Metazoa > Chordata > Mammalia > Primates > Cercopithecidae > Macaca > Macaca thibetana. The sequence goes on along the minus strand of NC_065579.1, from coordinate 133,510,586 downwards.
TCTCATATTTTGTTATAGAATATAGGCTTTCTCTGTGTAACAGGGAAGATAGTGGGATAGTGTTTGATTCACATCCTTCTGACCAGTGACTCAAAATTCAAGCCCTTCCTCCATTAGCTCCAAATCTAACAATTCTTGGGTGAGGAATCTGATGGAACCAATTGCATGCCACACCCGGCTCTGAGGACAGGAGGACAGAGTATTACAATCCTCAGCCCTATTAGAATTGCCTGTTTGAATGTGGGGAGACATTGTTTAATTAAGTTTGGGTAGAGATTTTACAGTTAATTTTTATTTTCTTCTGCTGCTTATAAGTGCATCAAAGATCACTTTTGCATTGCTGTGGTCTGAATAAGATAGTATGTAAGTAAGTTCTAACCCCAATATCAAGATTTGATAGTTGTATCTCATAATGATCATTTTTGCATGGCATAATAAACCTCGGGGTAGGTAGGGGTAGAATCATCTCAATTTTTCATTTAAAGAAACTAATCCTCTGACAGGTTACGAACTCAGAAGCCTTAAGAAGAGCCAAGCAAAAGAGCAAAAGCAATTGAATACACACTCTCTTTTATGTTCATTTTTTGGGGGCTTAACATTCTATGGGTAGAAATGAAATATTAAAATCTAAGTACAGTACATATTTCATAATTTACTTTGTGTATTATCAACAGCAAAAATTAAAATATAGACTGGGCTTCTCCAGTTTTCCTCTTTGCTTTCCTTAGTTTTTCTAACTTCCACTTTACTCTTTTGGGAATGCATAAGAGTCAATCAACCAAAAAGTATTTACCTTCTGTAGACCTAAAAGTTCTTAAAGGCAGTAGGCTTATCTTGATTTACAGTAGGACCCATAGTAGTTAACAAAGACACTCACATGTAACAAGAAATAGGGGCTTAATGAATATATAAATGAATAAGTTTAAATTAATGAGTACATGAATAAATAAGTGAAGAAAAAGAGCCATAGTCTCTTCTGATTTTCCTACTTTACCAGGCTTTCAGTAAAATAATCATACCCAGCCACAAGAGAAAAGCAATTGCTTCATCACTTTTTCTTACTTTTAGAGTTGTATTTTTCTATATTATGCCAAAAATATTGTTATAGTTATTTATTTTATTTCTAGAGTTGTGTTTTGCTATATTATACCCAATGCTCTCATTTCAAGAAAAATACTGCAGCTCTTTATCTATTGCTGTATAACTAGTCACCCCAAAATTTAGTTGTTTAAAGCAACCATTTATTATCTCTTGCTATTCTGTGACTTGACTGTATACTGCTGGGTGGTTCTTCCACTACATGTAGTGTTAGTTGGGGCTGCAATGATCTCAGTGTTCAACAGGCCTGAGATGCTAAGATTGCTTACACACATGACTAGCTTTGGTGCTGGTTACTGAGGCTGCTGACTGGCACATCCTGGTTCTGCTCCCTGTGACCTGCTGCATGGCTTGGGCTTCTCACTCCACAGTGGTATGGTTCCCAGAATGTTCCAAGAAGGTGATAGCAAAAGCAGCAGATCTCCTTTGTGCTAGTTTGGAAGTATCTTAGTCACTTCTACCACATTCCATTGGTCAAACCAAGTCACAGGGCAAGTCTATACTTAAGGAGAGAACAATAGGTTTTGCCTTTCTATGAGCACAGTGACAAAGAATTTGCAGCCATCTTTCTGCTACAGTGGCATTTCTTTAGGACAAAGATATTTGTTGAATAAATTAATATACTCATGAATGAATGAAAGATATAGGACATGTCTGAATTCAATCCTAGTTCCATCATTTATTTAAAGTGTGGTCTGATCAATGTATTTAAACTTGCTGAGACTCAATTTTCTCAACTGTAAGTAGAATTGTTTTAAGGATTAAATGAGGTCACTATGTAAAGTATTTAAGTCTGATTCAGTTCTGTTGTATATACTCAAGAAATTGTTAACGATTATTGTTTTTGTTGTTATTATTAGTTGAATAGTTACAGATCTATAAAGGGCAGAAATAATCAACTGCACTCAGATATTCATTTTAAATGAAGTGTTATGCCTTTTTAAAAGTAATCAGTACTGAGATTATATGAAAGCATCTTGGTATTCCCAGGTACTTGAATTAAACTCAAATTCCTATTTTTACTGATTGATCTTTTTTCCTGCTGACTTTAGTGATTGTTCTGTGGATAGGGTAGGCAATGCATCAGAACAATATAAAGGCTGGCATATTCAGGTCCAGGGCTGTCATATTTTATTGATGTTAGATTTGTGGAAGATACTTAGTAGAAAATGAAAAGCCTTATAGGTTTTTCACTTTTCAAAATTTGCTTTCAGTGAGTCAGAGTAAAAGATCAGAGAGATTTTTAAATAAACCTATTGAACTAATAATACGAGAACTGAAAAGTGAGCCAATCTAGTTTTCCTCCTGACTTTGAAATGGTGTTTCATTATTCACAAATAATCTTTCTGAACATTTTGATGCACTTTTATAAAAATAGGTTTTGAAATAGTACTTAAATATTCAGTTCGGGGGTCTTTCAGAAGTGAATAACAATTTTTGTCTCATCACCAACGTGTGCTCATTACAACAATTTAAAACACATTTCTCGATGTGGTTGTAATTCTTGATAGTTCAATCTGAGGTACACTTCAGATGTTTAATAGTCTTATCTTGCCACAGTTTGGTACAGGTTGAGTATCTGTTATCTTAAATGCTTGGGACCAGAGTGTTTTGGATTTCATTTTATTCAGAATTTGGAATATTTGCATATACATATGAGATATCTCAGGGAAGGGACCCAAGTCTAAACACGAGATTCGTTTTTGTTTTATATACATCTTATGCACATAGCCTGAAGGTAATTTTGTACAATATTTTAAATAGTTTTGTGCATGGAAAGGTTGACAGCATTTTGACTGCAACCTGTCACATGAGGTGTGGTGTGGCATTTTCCACTTGTGTCATCATATTGTTGGCTCAAAAAGTGTTGGGTCTTGCAGCATTTGGATTTTAGATTTTCAGACTAAGGATGCTCAACCTGAAGCAAAGTTAGAACCATCATTTTGATAACTTGTTGTTATTTTATTTTTGGCTTTTTAAATTAGACAAGATTTTTGGGGTAAAGTTTCTTTAAGATACTTGCCATGTTCTTCAATCAAAAATGTGTTAAGCATATCTAGAAGGATTTAAAGCTGAATTTTAATGATTCTTTCAGGGCACAAAATAATATAAATTGAATGCCTACTGGAAGCCAGGAGAATTCAAGTTCTCAGAAACTAATACTTTAAGGTAGGTATTACTCATTAGCCTCATTTTGTAAAATAGAAACAAAGGCTCAGGGAGCTGAAAACACTTTTTCAAGGTCATATAACCAATATGGCAGAGTCAAGATTTAATGTAAGGTCTGCCTTGTTTCAAAAGGTTTTGGTCATCCACAGTACAAAATACTATTTTTTAGGGTTGGTATCATCTTAACCTGTTCTTCACGATCATTTGAAATATTAATGATGAAAATTAGAAGGCACAGGAAGGGAGTTCAGTGTAAGACTAGTAAGCCCCAAGGGAAATTAATTGGAAAATTTCTAATTTACAATATTTGTACAGCCACAGAATTTTATAGAGGGGAAGCATACCTTAGAGATGATCTGTCACATCTAATCCAACCTCATTGTGCATATGGTGAGGGTGAGATGCTGATTGTTTGGGTTCCCACAGTGAAAAGGAGGTTGACTGGATTAGAAACAGGCTTTCATCTCTAGAAAAAATATTTTCCAATCACTGGAAGACCATACCCCTCTGTAATACCAATGCTTTTGAACTTCTCTCCTATGCCTATAATATCCACCATTTCATGATGGTCAGGGATATAACTAGGTACTTTGCAACAGTATCTCATTTGGCTTCCATAGCAGCTTGTTGAGATAAATAGTATAATCCCCCAAATAGTAGTGAGTGTTGGAACTGGGAAAAACTAAATAAATATTCTTTGTCAATAGGTGAATTGGGGAGTCAAGCCCGAGTCTATTTGACCAAGCTGTGATGGCCCCCACGAAAAGGTTAAGTGTGGCAATCTGATTAGAAAAGAGGTTTAGGGGAGGGCACTTGAAGCTACTTGGATTGAGGAAGATCACAAGAATCCTACCAAGGTCTTAACTTAGAATCGCCAATGACTCTTTCCCAAGCACCTGCTGCTTGGAATCTACCTCATTACATGCTGTGCTGAAACCAGATAGTCAGGATTATATCCTGTGCCTGATTTTAAGGTCTTGTTCCTTTGGATGTTGTTGATTATGATAACTCTGTTGTAAAAAAATAACGAATACATTTTAGGCTATTTGCAGAAAGGCGAGTGAATTAATTTTGAATCTGTGAGTGATAACAGTGGGTTATCAAGAAAAAAACTGGAGCAAGTCCTACTAAGCTTCTAAGAAGTAGTTCACTCATATGCTATGTTAAAATTTTTCTATTCTTATCTTTATTTCTTTACATTTCCTTTGTTCTTTACCTTGTGCTCCCGATTCTCTGTTCTCTCTCTTAACAGTAACGTTACGCAACTGCCATTTTTTTTTTGTACCCATTGCTTCCTTGTATTCTCCATCCATCAATCAATAAGCCTTGGGCTTCCAGGACTCTGCTTCTTTGGATCCAAGCCTGGCCTTCCCTCTCTGTTATTTCTGGTGCATCCAACCTCTAATTTTAACTTTGCTTGACCCTATCATGTAAAAATGACTATTTAGAACAAATCATTTTAACCTACTCAAACTACAGCATTAGCACATATTGAAAATAAGTCTGTATTAGGACAATATGAAATCATTCTGGCTTGAGTATATCAGAATCAATAAAGTAGTAAACTCAGGACAAATGCAAGCTTTAGGAATTTTGCATCTCTCTGTATATGCATATCTGTGTATATGTATACATATTATGCTCGGCTTGCTAGGTTCTAATGTTTACAGACATACTTCAGATACAATGTAGGATTCTCTTTTGCTATTCAGTATTTTATTTTGTATTGGAATAACCTATATTGTTCACTTTGGGGACTTTGAAACTGAAGTACCTAGGTTATCATCCACTATTAGCAAGTGGACTTCATGGAATGCATATTGAGTACAAACTTCATTCTTGGTTTTAGCTTGCTTTTATACTCTATTTGCCTTTTGCTTCATCTTGTTTATTTTACTTTGACATCTTTGAAATTGCTTTAAATTCCTTTTAGAATTAAATACTCTCTCTCTATATATATATAAACAATAAAACATATATACATTAGAGTTAAGTATTTACACTTAACATTATTATTTATGAGCTATTTAGAGATATATTTAATTTACTTAGCTTGAAAATAGTCACTTCTTAGGCTGGGCACAGTGGCTCACACCTGTAATCCCAGCACTTAGGAAGGCTGAGGTGGTTGGATCACTTGAGGTCAGGAGTTCGAGACCAGCCTCTGCTTGGCCAACATGGTGAAATTCCGTCTCTACTAAAAATACAAAAATTAGCGTGATGGTGCATGCCTGTAATCTCAGCTACTAGGGAGGCTGAGGCAGGAGAATCGCTTGAACCCAGGAGGTGGAGGTTGCAGTGAGCCAAGGTTATGCCACTGCACTCCAGCCTGGGTGATAGAACGAGACTCCATCTCAAAAAAAAAATAAAATAAAATAAAAAAATAATCACTTGTCCCTAGTAAGCAGAAAGAATGTTCATTGTACTTAATCTGTTGTCTGTTTCTAGCCACAGGGGTTTGTGAAATGGGAGAAAAAAGAACAGAAAACAAGGAACAGAAAATAATCACTTTAAAATAATTTGCAAGGCTATAGACTCCATGGTATATTAATTTTTCTAAACCTGTTAACAGTTAAAATAATTTTTTTAATCTTTATCTTGAAGAGGTGGATACAATGTCTGAAAGTATTTCTAAGAAAAAATTTTAGTTTTATTTTACAAATGTAGTGGGCAGCAATGTATAAGTAATAAATGTATCATTATTTAGGAAGAAGAACTAAAGGCTATTTTTTGTTTCAACTAGAAGTTATGAAGAGTTGGATTTTCCCTGAGGAGCTAATTATTTGCTGAGATTACTATAGTAACAGATTTTACAAGGAGATCAAGATTCTGGTAAATAGCAATTAAAAATAACTATAGATGTCATTTAAATGGAGCACTGAAACCATATAAGCCTGTTCATTTTTTTAAAAGAATTGCCAAATATATAAACGATTATATTAATTTTGAAGGATTTTTTAAATTAAAAATTTTATAATTATGAAGTAACATTTGAATTTTTTCTGATTGCCTAGTTTCTTGGCCTACCATTATAAAGGCAATAACATTTTATAATTTTCAAGTTGGCATATAAAGTTCATACTCTTTCAGAAGATGTCTTTGTAAAGCACCAAGAGTTATATTATATGGTTCATCCATAATGATCATCCATATGTTGACATCGTTGTAAAATACTACCTTTGGGAATATTCCATGGCAACATATGCTTTCATGAGGTACTTTCGTATTTTCTAGAGTATGTGTTCTGGTAGTGAACCTTCTGTTTCTTGTCCTTGTGACCAGAATCTATTCTCTCTTTTTCTGGTAAGAGAACCAGGTTTTTGTGCAAGAGGAAACTATTCCTTCCTTCCAATTAGTATATATAATTCGGATGGCCTTGAGTCCACCTTCTAATCACAGGGTCTGAAACCCAGGCTTGCCCAAAGAGAATACTCACATGCTTTGTCAGGGATGGGTGTATGACCCAAACCATGTTATGGTCAGTGAGCATAAGTCCTGCCATATTTTGCTGGAGCTTCGGAAAGAGGTTCTTTCTCTTCGTTAGGGTTGGTAAGCTGGGAGAATGTCTGTGTCTATAACCAGACATACCCAAGGATGTTCTAGCTACTTGCACCACTATTTTACCTCATTTTGAGGTATTATTTTACCTTATTTTGCTTACACTAGTTTGAATTGTGATGATATCATTTGCCAAAAAGGTTGGAAAATTCAGATTGAATTTTAGATAGTCCACTGTACTCTGGGTTACAATATGTGATTTAATAACAAGATATAGTTTTACTAAGATGAAGCCCACGTTTTTTGTGAAGGAAATTATTGAAGCAATTATCAGGAAAATTCAAGGAAAAGTATTCTTAATTACATATTTTCCACCTAATTATTTGCATTTTAAAAATTTTTAGTAGAATAGTATAACTTTGACTAATATTAATCTTGAAAGGATGAAAGGAAAGGAGCAAAAGTAAAATGTCAGGAGCACTAGATTAAGAGTGAGAAAATGAATTCTGCTGGGTGGATGTAAAAGGGAATATTCAAAAAGCATGGAGTTGAGCTCTACTGGGCAACTAGCTTAAGATCCAGTGGTCTGGCTGGGCAGACATTCCAAGCCTGCTTTGGTAGGCTTCTGTTTCCTCTTCGTTCCCCTCAATATGCTCTTGTATCTTGGTGACATCTTAATATTTTTTAAATCAGTAGCATAGTTTCCTACAGACCTTTCTGTTATGAAACAGTCTTTATAGTCTCCTTTTGTGATTAGGATTTAATAATTCAGTTACATCTGGGATTCTTCATCTCCCCTCTCTTTGCTATGTAGGATTTATATAATTTGGAGGTTATCTGTAATGATGTCTTTGGGCATTGTGAAAACCGTGTAATGAGTCTCAGTGATAAATCTGACCTAGAGAAGTTAGAATTACCTAGGATTCTTCTGGGAATATTTTTCAGTCCTAACTGGATAGTGTGCTATAGCAAACAAAGTCAATCCTCTACAAGTCAAGATGCTTAGATCTTGAAAAGAGATATCAAATCTCATCTCTTTTGTGTCTCTTGATAATGGCCCCTACTCAGCTTTTTATGGATTGTGGTTTGCTAAGGTTATAGTTGGAGGAAGAGCACAAACTGGGAGTGAATTGGGAAACATGTTACTGTGTGTGCGCATGTGTATATATATATTTGTTAACATATATATATTTGTTAACATATGTATATACACAAATATACACACACACATTTATATATGTCAATCTCTTGTTTATTATGAAGGGTTGTGATGTGACCTTGCTAACCCATATATAATAATATGAAGAAAGTCTCTTGAGTACCTGAAAACTAGATGTATCTCTTTTGTCTATTTGTCTATGCCCACTGACTACTTGGAGGTCAAAACTACTAAGCAGTGCCTGTTATTAGTAACAGGTTCTATTCCTGTTACTAAGTAGCCTTGACCTTGAGCAAGGCACTTTCCTTATCTGGATATTTGCCACAGATATTTTAAGTTATAAATTTTTTATTCTATGGGAATATTTTGTAGGTCATTCTAATCTTAACACCAGAAATATTTTGAGCTGAAAAGTGTAGTCATATTATTTGATATTTGAGCTGAAAAGTGGGTAGTCATATTATTTCAGTTTCTTTAGCATTTCTTTCTTGCTTAATTATCTAATGTTGTTCTCTGTATCCTTGGGGGAGCACAGCACACTACATTAACATAAATATTCTAACTAGAGAGAAAACTGAGTGATGAATCCATTATTCTATATGCTTATCAAGAAAGATTACTGTGAGTCAGAGCATCCTTCTGAGACATTTTGTTTATTTTTGATACAGGTTGTCCTTCATGTAACCTCCACCTTGAATTCTCTCACCTTGGTGATCTTCAAACTAGAACACTAACAGGTTCCTTTTATGTTGCCACTTGTTATAAAGATAGACGGTTTCTGACAATAACTTGTACAGATTTGGTGACATGTTTGAAAATAACGTAGCATTTCCTAGAAAAGTACTGTCTTCTGGACGCATCATTGATTTTTTTCCTTCTACAATTCTGTTTCTTACCAAGTGTACTACCAGATTTCTTATCAGTCTTATCAGAGATATGAGAAATGCAGTATTCCTCTGGGAATATTATTTGTGTTGTGTCTTTCCAAAAATGCAACGGACATAGAGACTCTATAACTTCATACAATCTTTCAGACAGAGTTGGAATACTAAAATTGTAGAACAATTGTATATTCTAGCTATAAAACAACCACTTGTTAATTTTAACGTTAATGATCTTAATTATTAAAATAAAAAAGAGATACTTTCAAAATTTATATCAGTAAATTGGCATCGTAAAGTAGTGATTATAATGACTTCAAGGTTATGAATGATAGCTATTTAAGGACAATTAACGAACAGAACACTTCTGTGTATTTTATGCAAGAGTTAATATTAGTTAGGATAATCTACTATCTTAGAAAGTTTAGCTTCATCTACGTTTGCTTTATACATAGAATGCTAAGGCCGTATGGGAACTTATCCAACTCTTACATTTTATAGATGATGAAACTGACCAAAAAAAGGTAAATGATTTGCCTAAAGTGCATCATTTACCTTTTTTCATCAGTTTCATCATCTATAAATGTATATAGTGATAGAGATGAGAAAAGACCACAGATCTCCTAATAGTCACTTACTTTTTTATTTTAAAAGATTCTTTTATAAATAAAGACAAATTATTTTCATTCTTGGGGCATTTTAGAGTAGGTATCTTTGGGAGTCTCCCTTATTTAATAATACATGTTTTAGTAAAAAATTGAAAACAATAGCATTTAATTAAAAACAACAAAAGATCAGTTTGTAATTAAGTTAACACAGATACCAATCTAAGCCAAGTATTACTTTTGTTTTTTATACCCAAAGCCTATGTTTTCAAAATGTAAAGAGCCTTTGGCTCTTTTCATTTCTCTTTCCTATGCCTTCAGAAAGTTGGTCACATTTCTTCAGGTCTATAAGAGCTGACAACTATTGTAATGATTTTATTCAAGAAACCAGGGATGAATCCTAAAATGGACAGTTTATAATACACAGACATAAAAGAAATCTTCTAAAGGCATCTTTTATAGTGTTGTTCACTTATTTATATTGTGGATATGGCTAATTTAACAAGTTTTTTTTTTTTTAATTTTAGCTGTGGATTCAGTATAGTGTTTAGAATTATTTTCTGTCTTTATGCAAATATTTGTGCAGATATGTATTTGTGTAGAATCTTTATTTGTGGTAATCACAGGTAACATATGCACAAAAGTAATGTACGTATTTTAAAAAGCGCAAGCATATAGCCAGTGAATTTTCACAAAGTGAGCATGCCTATTTCAGCACTATGCAGATCAGAATAAAACGGTATCAACTCTTGACAACCTCCTAATGTGCCCTACCAGTCTTCAGCCATGCCTCTCACTTACCATGCCCAGAATCAGCTGTTCTCCTGACTTCTATAATCACTAATTAGTTTTTCCTGATTTTGACCAATACATTAATGGAACCATATATTAGGTACGCTTTTATGAATGATTTTCTTCATTTAATGTTGTATTTGTGAGATCTATCCATATTGTTGCAAGTGACTGTAGCTTGTTCATTCTCATTGCTGTGTGGTATTCCATGGTATGAACACATCATAATTTATTCTATTATTGATGGGCATTATGTCATTTGGCTATATAGATAGTGCTACTCTGAACATCCTGCACATGCATCCTGCACAAATATGTATATTTCTGTTTGATAAATACCTAGAAGTAAAATTATTGGGTCATAAAGTATATATGTCCAGTGTTTGTAAATACTGCTGAACAATTTTCCACATTTTTATTCCTAGCAGCAATATGAAAATTATAGTTTTTCCCCAATTTCATCAACATTTTGAATTGTTAATCCTTTAAATCTTGCCATTCTGAAGGTCTGGAGAAAAGGGAACCCTTGCATACTGTTGCTGGGAATGTAGATGGGTACAGCCATTGTGGAAACAGTATGGAGGTTCTTAAAGGAATTAATAACAGAACTACCTTATGATCCAGCAATCCTCTTCCAGGTATTTACCCAAAGGAAATGAAATCACCATCTTGTAAAGATATGTGCACTCCCAAGTTCATTGTAGCACTATTCACAGTAGCCAAGATATAGAAGCAACCTAAGTATCCATCAATAGATGAATGGATAAAGAATTCAGTTTTAAAAGAGGATAAGATTCTGCTATTTCCCACAACATGGACAGACCTAGAGGATGTTATGCTAAGTGAAATAAGCCAGACATGGAAAGAAAAATATGTCATACTCTCACTTATATGTGGAATCTGCTGGGTGGGTTGGGCAGCAGAGGAAGGTCAAACATATAGAGATAGAAAATAAAATAGTAGTTACAAGGGTTGGGGTTGGGAGGAGAAATGGGGAGATGTAGGTCAAAGGATGCAAAATAATAAATATGATGGATTAACAAGTCAAAAGATCCAATGTAAAACATGAGGAATATGGCTGATAATAGTGTATTATATTCAGGACTTTTGCTAAATGAGATTATAGCAGAGTAACTATGTGAGATGATGGATTTTTTTTTTTTTTTTTCGTAGTTTTGCTCTTGTCACCCAGGCTGGAGTGTGTGGTGCAGTCTCAGCTCACTGCAACCTCTGCTTCCCGGGTTAAAGTAATTCTCCTGCCTCAGCTCAGCCTCCCAAGTAGCTGGGACTACAAACACCTGACACCACACCCAGTGAATTATTGTTATTATTGTTATTTTTAAGACAGAGTCTCGCTCTGTCGCCTAGGCAGGAATGTAATGGTGCAATCTTGACTCACTGCAACCTTCGCCTCCTTGGTTCAAGTGATTCTTCTGCCTCAGCCTCCCAAGTAGCTGAGACTACAGGCGCCTGCCACTACACTTGGCTAATTTTTTATATTTTTAGTAGAGACGGGGTTTTACCATGTTGATCAGGCTGGTCTTGAACTCCTGACCTCAGGTGATCCACCCAGCTCAGCCTCCCAGAGTGCTGGGATTACAGGCATGAGCCACCGTACCTAGCCGATGATGGATATGTTAATTTGTTCCACTATAGAAACCATTTTACTATATATCTTATAGCGTCATGTTATGTACCTTAAATATATACAATAGTATTTATTTTATAAATATTGCCATTCTGGTAGTTACACAGCAGTGTTTTATGGTGGTATTAATTTGCATTTCCTTGAAAATTAATAAAGTTGAGCACCTTTTCAAACATTTATCAACCATTCAGAATATCCTCTTTCGGAAAGTGCTTGTTCAAGCTTTGTACCCATATTTTTTTCTATTGAGTTACCTTCTTCTTATTATTATTTTGTAGGATTTTAAAATATATCTATACAAAGTATACATATACTGCAAATAACATTTTCTACTCTGTGGCTTGCCTTTTAAATATCTCTTTTGGTGAACAGAAGTGCTTAATTTTAATGTACAATTGACCCTTGAACAACATGGGGGTTTTTACCTCCATGAGGTGAAAAATACATGTTTGGCCCAGCGCGGTGGCTCACGCCTGTAATCCCAACACTTTGGGAGGCTGAGGTGGGTGGATCACCTGAGGTCAGGAGTTCAAGACCAGACTGGCTAACATGGTGAAACCCCGTTTCTACTAAAAATACAAACAATTAACCAGGCATGGTGGCACGCACCTGTAATCCCAGCTACTTGAGAGGCTGAGGCAGGAGAATCACTTACACCCAGGAGGCAGAGGTTGCGGTGAGCCGAGATTGCACCATTGCACTCCAGCCTGGGCAACGAGAGTGAAACTCCATCTCAAAAAAAAAAAAAATAGTGTTTAACTTTTGACGACCCAAAAACTTAACTACGAATAGCCGACTGTTGACTAGAAACCTTACTGATAAACAGTCGATTAACACACATTTTTTATGTTATGTATATTACATAATGTATTCTTATGATAAAGTAAGCTAGAGAAAAATGTTATTTAAAAACTCATGAGGAAGAGAGAATGCATTTTTAGTATTGTATAATATTGCTCAATATCATGAATTTACATTGTCTGTTTACAAGATGAATTGTTTATCTGACATGGTGGGCAACTACAGCTGCAGACTTCATTCTGTGGTACATATCAAACAATTCAACATTTTATTGGAATGTCGTGACTTTTTCTCTGCTTTTTGGGAGCACTTCCAGCATCACTAGTGTCATTTCATATGGGTCCTTTTGGTGTTATTCTAGGTTTATGGTATGGCGCTAAACACAGTGAAAAATCCCTAAGAACTTTTTATTGCAATAAACAATTTACTGGAGAGAGGAGCTGCTCAAGCAGAGATGATTAGCATCACATTGTGTTTTAAGTAGATACGTGCAACACTTGAGCTCAGCAGAACAGCAACAGGAGGTAGCTACAAAATTATTACAGAAGTACAATATGTACTACAGTTAATTTTATGCATTTATGATTTAATACTGTATCTTTATGTTTGTTTACATTTCTCTCAACTGTGAATATTGCCATGTAAGGTCTTGTGTTTGAATGCCTAAGTTTTGATAATTTTAACTTTTCGTAATAGATTTGCATATATTTTATGGTATTAAATTATAAAACAGATTAGAATCTACATATATTTTGTGCATTCATGACATACATAACTGTTTCTTTGTTTCTTTTGATATTTTTGGACTATGCTACGTGGTTCCACTGTGAGTTTTTTCAAATTGTGGCAAATCTCCAAAAAATTTTCCAATACATTTATTGAAAAACTCTGCATATAAATGTGCCTGCACAGTTCGAACCCTTGTTAGTCAAAGGTCAACTGTAGTCCAGTTCATCAATCCTTCTCATTATGGTTAGTGTCTACTGTTCTGCTTAAAAAATCTTTGTCTACTCAAGTCATAAACATATTTTCCTAGGATATCTCCTAGAAATTTGTGGTATTACTTTAATATTTAGATTACAGTTAAATTAAGTGGTCATATGTGTGTAAGACGGTTTTGATTTTATTCCATTTATATATTTGTCTATCCTTAGGCAAAACATTCTATCTTAATTATAGTTTTGAATAGGTCTTCTTATCTGGTAGCATAAGTCCTTTAGCTTTGTTCTTTTTCAGGTTATTCCTAGATATTCATGGCCTTTTGCATTTGTATATACATTTTGCAAGTAGCCTATCAATTTATATTTTTAAAATGCTAGCTAGAAATTTGATTGTGATGATGCTGATCATCAATGCAATCAGCATATTGCATGATGCTGATGAAATAGGGATAATTGTCATTTTTACAATATTGAGTTTTCTATTAATAGTTCACAAACATTGTATAGCCTTCTACTTAATTACTTTTTCTTTAATATGTCTCAATTATTTTTGTAAAATAAGCTTTAGTTTTTAGCTCAATTCTAGTTTCACCACCAAATTAAGAGGAAGGTTATAGATTTTCCATCTACTTTTCTACTACTCCCACATACATAGCCTTCCCCATTATCAATATCCTGTACCAGAGTGGTACATTTGTTGCAATTGATGAACCTACATTGACATATTATCACCCAAAGTTTATAGTATACATTAGGGTTCACTTTTAGTGTTGTACATTCTATCATTTTGCATAAATATCTGATGACATGTATCCACCATTATTCTATCATACAGAGTATTTTCAGTGCCCTATAAATTATCTGTGCTCAAGTGGGCATGGTGGCTCATACCTATAATCCCAGCACTTTGGGAGGCAAAGGCTGGTGGATCACTTGAGGTCAGGAGTTTGAGACTAGCCTGGCCAACATGGTGAAATCCCATCTGTACTATAAAAATACAAAAAGTAGCTGGGTGTGGTGGCAGACACCTGTATTCTCAGCTATTCAGGAGGCTGAGCCAGGAGAATCTCTTGAACTTGAAAGATGGAGGTTGCAGTGAGCCCAGATTGCACCACTGCACTCCAGTGTGGGTGACAGAGCAAGACCCTGTCTCCAAAAAAAAAAAAAAAAAAAAAAGAGAGAAAAAAAAAGAAAAAAAAGTTTTCCATGCTCCATCTATCACCTATTCATTCCTCCCTCCCTCCTAAATCCTGGCAACCAGTGATCTTTTTACTGTCTCCATAGTTTTGCTTTTTCCAGAATGTCATATAGTTGGAATCATACAGTATGTATCCCTTTCAGACTGGCATCTTTCACTTAGTAATATGCATTTAAGTTTCCTCAATATCTTTTCATTAGCCTGATAGCTTATTGTTTTTTATTACTGAGTAACATCTCATTGTCTGTATCTGCTACAATTTATGCATTTACCCATTGAAGGACGTTTTGGTTGCTGGCGATTATGAATAAAGCTGCTGTAAATAGCCATGTTCAGATTTTTGTGTGCACATAAGTTTTCAACTTATTTGGATAAATACTAAGGATCATGATTGCTGGATTGTATCATAAAAGTGTATTTAGTTTTTAAACATTTTAATAATATTACTTTTAATTGACAAATTGTAATTATATACATTTGTGGATTCCAATATGATTTTTTGATAGATTTATACAGTGTAAAAAGATTACGTCAAACTAATCAGCATAGCAGTCATGTCACTTACCTACCATTTTTTATGTTGAAACACTTGAAATTTACTTTTAGTTATTTAGAAATATACAGTACATTATTATTGATTACAGTCACCCTGCCATGCAATAGATCTCAAAACCTATTGCTCCTGTCTGTCTGAAACTTTGTACTCTTTGATCACCATCTCCCATTTCCTCCCTCCTCAGCCTCCTAGCCTCTGGTAATCATCATTTGACTTTCTACTTCTATGAGTTCAACCTTTTTATATTTCAAATGTAAGTGAGTTAATGCAGTATTTGTCTTCCTGTACACAGTTTATTTCACTTAGCAAAATGTCCTTCAGGTTCATCCATGTTGTTACATTTGAGAGTGTGTTTAGTTTTGAAAGACACTGACAGATTGTATTCCAAAGTGGGTGTACCATTTTGTGTTCCTACAAGCAATGAATGAGAGTTCTTGTTGTTCCACATGCTCATGAGTATTTAGCAATGTCAGTGTTTTGGATTTTGGCCATTCTATTAGATATGTGGTAGTATCTCATTGTCATTTTAATTTGCAATAACCTAATAATGTATGATGTTGAGCATCCTCTCATATGCTTATTTCTCGTCTGTATATCTTCTCTTGTGAGGTCTCTGTTCAGGTCTTTTGCACATTTTAAGGTAGGGTTTTTGTGTGTATGTTTTCTTATTAAGTTTTAAGACATCTTTTAAGAACCACAGTGTTACTAGACTTAGGGTGCCCTTGAAAGCAGAAACAACTTAGATCACAACATCCACGTTCTTTCAAATATCTGGAAAGGACAGCTACAAATAAGCCCAGATAGTGCATACTACGATAAATACTGAGCTCTTCAATGCCCAGACAATGAAGAACATCTACTAGCATCAACACCATCTAGGAAAATTTGACCACACCAAATGAACTCAATAAGGCACCAGGGACCAATCCTGGAGAAACAGAGATATGTGACCTTTCAGGTAAAGAATTCAAAATACCCATGTTAAAGAAACTCAGAGAAATTCGAGATAACACAGAGAATGAATTCAGAATTCTATCAGATAAATTTAACAAAGATATTGAAATAATTTAAAAGAATCAAGCAGAAATTCTGGAGTTGAAAAATGCTATTGGCATACTGAAGAATGCATCAGAGTCCTTTAATAGTGGAGTTAATCAAGCAGAAGAAAATTAGTGAGCTTGAAGACAGCCTAATTGAAATACACAGTCAGAAGAGACAAAAGAAAAAAGAATAGAAAACAATGAAGCACACCTACAGGATCTAGAAAATAGCCTCGAAAGGGAAAATCTAAGAGTTATTGGCCTTAAAGAGGAGTTAGAAAAACAAGGGTAGAAAGTTTATTCAAAGGGATAATAATAAGAACTTTCCAAACTTAGAGGAAAATATCAATATGCTGGTACAAGAAGGTTAAACACCAAGCAGATTTAACCCAAAGAAGAGTGCCTCGAGGCATTTTATAATCAAACTCCCAAAAGTCAAGGATAAAGGAAGAATCCTAAAAGCAGCAAGAGAAAGAAACAACATACTATGGAGCTCCAATATGTCTGGCAGCAAACTTTTCAGTGGAAACCTTATAGGTTAGGAGACAGTGGCATGACATATTCAAAATGCTGAAGGGGAAAAACCTTTAACCCGAGAATATTATATCTGGCAAAAATGTCCTTTAAACACGAAGGAGAAAGAAAAGTTTTTCCCTGACAAACAAAATTGAGAGAGTTCCTTAATACCACAACCACCCTACAAGGAATGCTAAAGGGAGTACTTCAATCAAATAGAAAAGGATATTAATGAGTAATAGATAAGCACCTGAAGGTATAAAACTTACTGGTAATAGTGAGTACACAGAAAAATACAGAATATTATAATTCTGTAACTGTGGTATGTAAACTATACTTGTACCATGTAGAAAGACTAAACAATGAACCAAGCAAAAATAACAACTACAACAACTTTTTAAGACATAGTCAGTGTAACAAGATATAAATAGAAATAATAGAAAGTTAAAACTTGGGAGGACAAAGTTAAAGCAAGTTTTATTAGTTTTCTTTTTCTTGTGTGTTTATGCAAATACTGTTAAATTGTTATCAGGTTAAAAAAATGGATTATAAAATAGTATTTGCAAACCTCATGGCAGCCAAACCAAAAAACATACAATGAATACACAAAAAATAAAAGGCAAGGAACTAAATCATATTGTTAGAGAAAATCATCTTCACAAAATCAGGAATGAAAGAAAGAAGGGAACAGCACAGAACAAACAGAAGACAGATAACAAAATGGCAGGAGTAAGTTCTTATTTGTCAATAATAACATTGAAGGTAAATGGACTAAACTTTCCAATCAAAAGTCATAGACTGGCTGAATGGGTGAAAAAAACAATACCTATTTGTCTGTTGCCTACAAGAAACACACTTCACCTATAACGACACACAGACTAAAAACAAAGGGATGGGAAATGATATTCCATGCCAATGGAAATCAAATGAGTAGGAGTTGCTATACTTATATCAGACAAAATAGATTTCAAGATAAGAACTGTAAGATGATACAAGGAAGGTCACTGTATAATGACAAAGAGGTCAATTCAGCAAGAGGATTCTATTAGGGTTCTCTGAGGAACAGAACTAAAGGATATATATATAAATGAAAGGGAGTTTATTAAGGAGAATTGACTCACACAATAACAAGATGAAGTCCCATGACAGGCTGTCTGCAAGTTGAGGAGTAAGACAGTCAGTAGTGGCTCAGTCTGAGTCCCAAAATCTCAAAAGTAGAGAAGCTGACAGTGTAGCTTTCGGTCTATGGCCAAAGTCCTGAGAGCCACTGGCAAACTACTGGTATAAGTCCAAGAATCCAAAAGCCAAAGAACTTGGAGTCTGATGTTTGAGAGCAGCAAGCATCCAGAATGAGAGAAAGACGAAGGATGAAAGACTCAGCAAGTCAGCTAATTCCACCTTCTTCTGCCTGCTTTTTCTACCCATGCTGGCAGCTGATTGGATGGTGCCCACCCATATTGTGGATGGGTCTTCTTGAGGGTGGGTGTTTGTCTCCCAGTCCACTGACTCAAATGTTAATCTCTTCAGGCAACACCTACAAACACCCAGATACATCCAGAAACAATACTTTGCTGCCTTCAATCCAATCATGTTGACAATATTAACCATCACAGGGATATAACAATTTTAAATATATATGCACCCAACACTGATGCACCCAGATATATGAAGGAAATATTATTAGAGCTAAAGAGACTGATAGGCCCCAATACAATAATAACTAGAGACTTCAACACCCCACTTGCAGCATTAGACCAGTGTTCTAGACAGGAAAACAACAAAGAAACAGCAGATTTAATCTGCACCATATACCAAATGGATCTAATAGATATTTACAGAACATTTCATCCAACAGCTGCAGAATGCACATTCTTTTCCTCAGCACATGGGTTATTCTCAAGGATAGACCATATGTTACATCACAAAACAAGTCTTAAAACATTCAAAAAATTGAAATAATATAAAGTATCTTCTCTGACCACAATGGAATAAAACTAGAAATCAATAACAAGAGGAGTTTTGGAAAATATAGAAATACATGGAAGTTAAAATATGTGCTCCTGAATGACCAGTGGGTCAATGAAGAAATTAATAAGGAAATTAAAAATTTTCTTGAAACAAATGATAATGAAACACAACATAGCAAAACCTATGGACCATAGCAAAAGCAATAGTAAGATAGAATTTTATAGCTATAAGTGCCTATATCAAAAAAGAGGGAAATTTTCAAATAGGCAACCTAACGATGCATCTTAAAGAATCAGAAAAGCCAGAGTAAACCCGACCCAAAATTAGTAGAAGAAAGGAAATACTAAAGATCAGAGCAGGAATAAATGAAATTGAATTGAGGAAAACAATACAAAAGATCAATGGAACAAAAAGTTGTTTTTTTGAAAAGTTAAACAAAATTGATACACCTTTAGCTAGACTAAGAGAAAAAAGAGAAGATCCAATTAAATAAAATCAGAAATGAAGGAGACATTCTAGCTGATACTGCAGAAATTCAAAGGATTATTGTAGCTACTATGTGCAACTATATGCCAATAAATTGGAAAATCTAGAAGAAATGCACAAATTCCTAGCCACATACAGCCTACCAAAATTGAGTCAAGAAGAAATCCAAAACCAGAACAGACCAAGTAACAAGCAATGAGGTCAAAGCCATAATATTAATAAAAAGTCCCCTAGTAAAGAAAAGTCTAGGACATCAGGGCTTCAAGGCTGAATTTTACCAAACAAGAACTCATACCAGTTCTACTCAAACTATTCGGAAAAATAGAGGAGGAAAGAATACTTCCAGACTCATCCTGTGAGGCCAGTATTACCCTGATACCAAAACCAGATAAAGACAAATCAAAAAAAGAAAACTACAGGCCAATATCTCTGGTGAATATTGATGCAAACATCCTCAATAAAATACTAGCAAACTGAATTTAACAGTACATCAGAATGCTCATTCGCCATGACCAAGTGGGATTTATCCCTGGGATGAAAGGATATGCAAATCATTTGATGTGATATATCATATCATCAGAATGATGGATAAAAACCATATGATCATTTCAATTGATGATGAAAAAGCATTTGATAAAATTCAACATTGCTTTATGATAAAAACCCTAAAATAACAGGGTATAGAAGGAATATACCTCACTATAATAAAAGCCATATATGACAGACCCATAGCTGGTATCATACTGAATGGGGAAAAAATGAAAGCCTTTCCTCTAACATCTGGAACATGACAAGGATGCCCACTGTCACCAGTATTCAACATAATACTGGAAGTCCTAGCTAGAGCAATGAGATGAGAAAAATGTGAAGGGCATCCAAACTGGAAAGGAAGAATTCAGGCTGGGTGCAGTGGCTCACACCTATAATTCCAGCATTTTGTGAGGCCAAGAAGGGTGGATTGCTTGAGCTCAGGCATTCAAGACCAGCCTGGGCAACATGACAAAACCCTGTCTCTACTAATAATACAAAGCATTAGCCAGGTGTGGTGGTGCACTCCTGTAGTTCCAGCTACTTTGGAGGCTGAGACACAATAATTGCTTGAACCCAGGAGGTGGAGGTTGCAGTGAGTCGAGATCATGCCACTGCACTCCAGCCTGGGTGACACAGTGAGACTCTGTCTCAAAAAGAAGAAAAAAAAAGGGAAAGGAAGAATTCAAATTATACTTGTTTGCAGATAATATGATCTTATATTTGGAAAAACCTAAAGACTCCACAAGGAAATAATTAGAACTGATAAATTCAGTAAAGTTGCAGGATACAAAATCAACATACAAAAATCAGTAGCATTTCTGTATGCCAACAGTGAACAATATGAAAAAGAGATAAAAAAGCAATCATTTACAATAGCCATACGTAAAATTAAATACATAGGAATTAACCCCAAAAGTGAAAGACCTCTATAACAAAAACTATAAATCACTAATGAAACAAATTGAAGAGGAGATCAAAAAATGAAAAAATTTTCCATGTTCACAGATTGGAAGAATCAATATTGTTAAAATGTCTATATAACCCAAAGTAATATATAGATTCAATGGAATCCCTTTCAAATACCAATAACATTCTTCACAGAAATAGAAAAAACAATTAACACACATGAAAAGGTGCACAGCATCACTAATCATCAGAGAAATCAAATGCAAAACTACAATGAGATATCACCTCACTCCAGTTAAAATGACTTACATCCAAAAGACAGGCAATAACAAATGCTGGTGAGGATGTGGAGAAAAGGAAACACTTGTACACTGTTGGTGGGAATGTAAATTAGTATAACCACTATGGAGAACAGTTTGGAGGTTCCTCGAAAAACAAAAATTGAGCTCCCTTATGATCTAGCAATCTAACTGTTGTGTATATACCTAAAGGAAAGAAAATCAGTGTATGGAAGAGACGTCTACACTCCTATGTTTGTTACAACACTGTCTACAATAAGATTTGGAAGAAACCTAGTTTCCATCAACAGATGAATGAATAAAATAAATGTGGTACATATATACAATGGAGTACCTTTCAGCCACAAAAAGAATGAGATTCATCATTTGTAACAACATGGATGGAACTGGAGATCATTTTGTTAAGTGAAATAAGCCAGGCACAGAATGACAAACATCAGATGTTCTCACTTACTTGTGGCATCTAAAAGTCAAAACAATTTAGCTCATGGATATAGAAAGTAGAAGGATGGTCAGGAAGGGTAGACCATCTGGTAGACCAGAGTCAGGAAGGGTAGTCAGGGGCTCATCGGAGAGAAGGTTGGGATGATTAATGGATACAAAAAAAAGCTAGAAATAATGAATAATATTTACTATTTGATAACAGGATGACTATAGTCAATTATAACTGTATTTCATAATAACTTAAAAGTGTGTAATTGGATTGTTTGCATCTCAATGAATAAATGCTTGAAAGGATGGATATACTATTCATGATGTGCTGATTTCATATTGCGTGCCTATATCCAAACATAACACATACCCCATAAATATATATAACTACTATGCATCCACAAAAATTAAAAATCCAAAAAAAAATTGGTATAAACTGTGGTGCACAAGGGTAATTTTGTTTCATGCATAGATTGCATAGTGGTGTAGTCAAGGCTTTTAGGTTAGTCATCACAATTTTTAAAAAATATATAGGTCTATTTGAGGCAGGGGTGGAAGGAAGAAGATGGCTGAATAGGAACAGCTCTGGTCTGCAGCTCCCAGCACAATCAATGCAGAAGATGGGTGATTTCTGCATTTCCAACTGAGGTACCTGGTTCATCTCACTGGGACTGGTTCATCTCACTGGGACAGTGGGTGCAGTCCACAGAGGGTGAGCCAAAGCAGGGCGGGGTGTCATCTCACCCGGGAAGTGCAAGCGGTCAGGGGATTTCTTTTTCCTAGCCAAGGGAAGCCGTGACTGACTACCTGGAAAAACGGGACACTCCCGCCCAAATACTGTGCTTTTCCCAAGGTCTTAGCAACCAGCAGACAAGGAGATTCTCTCCTGTGCCTGGCTCGGTGGGTCCCATGCCCACAGAGCCTTGGTCACTGCCAGCGTAGCAGTCTGAGATTGAACTGCAAAGTGGCAGCCTGGCTGGGGGAGGGGCATACCCATTGCTGAGGCTTGAGTAGGTAAAAAAAAGCAGCCAGGAAGCTTGAACTGGGTGGAGCCCACTGCAACTCAAGAAGGCCTACTGCCTCTAGACTCCAAATCTGTGGGCAGGGCATAGCTGAAAAAAGGCAGCAGACAACTTCTGCAGACTTAAACGTCCCTGTCTGACAGCTCTGAAGAGAGCAGTGGTTCTCCCAGCATGGCATTTGAGCTCTGAGAATGGACATACTGCTTCCACAAGTGGGTCCCTGACCCCCATGTAGCCTAACAGGAGACATCTCCCAGTAGGGGCCAACAGACACCTCATATGGGTGGGCACCCCTCTGGGACGAAGCTTCTGGAGGAAGAATCAGGCAGCAATATTTGCTGTTCTGCAATATTTGCTGTTCTGCAGCTTCCGCTGGTGATACACAAGCAAACAGGGTCAGGAATGGACCTCCGGCAAATTTCAACAGACCTGTAGCTGAGGGACCTGACTGTTAGAAAGAAAACTAACAAGCAGAAAGGAATAGCATCGACATCAATAAAATAGTGATCTACACCAAAACCCCATCTGTAGGTCACCAACATCAAAGACCAAAGGTAGATAAAACCACAAAGATGGGGAGAAACCAAAGCAGAAAAGCTGAAAATTCTAAAAATCAGAACACCTCTTCTCCTCCAAAGGATCACAGCTCCTTGCTGGCAACGGAACAAAGCTGGACGGAGAATGACTTTGATGAGTTGACAGAAGTAGGCTTCAGAAGGTCGGTAGTAACAAACTTCTCTGAGCTAAAGGAGGAAGTTTGAAACCATTGCAAGGAAGCTAAAAACCTTGAAAAAAGATTAGACAAATGGCTAACTAGAACAAACAGTGTAGATACGACCTTAAATGACCTGATAGAGTTGAAAACCATGGCACGAGAACCTTGTGATGCATGCACAAGCTTCAATAGCTGATTCAATCAAATGGAAGAAAGGGTATCAGTGATTAAAGATCAAATTAATGAAATAAAGCAAAAAGAAAAGGTTAGAGAAAGAAACAGTAAAAAGAAATGAACAAAGCCTCTAAGAAACAGGGAATATGTGAAAAGAACAAATCTACATTTGATTGGTGTACCTGAAAGTGATGGGGAGAATGGAACCAAGTTGGAAAACACTCTTCAGGATATTATCCATGAGAACTTCCCCAACCTGGCAAGGCGGGCCAACATTCAAATTCAGGAAATACAGAGAACACCACAAAGATGCTCCTCAAGAAGAGCAACCCCAATACACATAACTGTCAGATTCAACAAGGTTGAAATGAAGGAAAACGTGTTAAGGGCAGCCAGAGAGAAAGGTCAAGTTACCCACAATGGGAAGCCCACCAGACTAACAGCAGATGTCTCGGCAGAAGCACTACAAGCCAGAAGAGAGTGGAGGCCAATATTCAACATTCTTAAAGAAAAGAATTTTCAACCCAGAATTTCATATCCAGGCAACCTAAGCTTCATAAGTGAAGGAGAAATAAAATCCTTTACAGACAAGCAAATGATGGGAGATTTTGTCACCACTAGGCCTGCCTTACAAGCACTCCTGAAGGAAGCACTAAACATGGAAAGAAACAACCGGTACCAGCCACTGCAAAAACATGCCAAATTGTAAAGATGCTAGGAAGAAACTGCATCAATTAACAGGCAAAATAACCAGTGAATATCATAATGACAGGATCAAATTCACACATAACAATATTAACCTTAAATGTAAATGGGCTAATTGCCCCAACTAAAATACACAGACTGGCAAATTGGATAGAGTCAAGACCTGTCAGTGTGCTGTACTCAGGAGACCTATCTCAAGTGCAAAGACACACATAGGCTCAAAATAAAGGGATGGAGGAAGATCTACCAACCAAATGGAATGCAAAAAAAAAAAAAAAAAAAAAAAAAAAGCAGGGGTTGCAATCCTAGTCTCTGATGAAACAGACTTTAAACCAACAAAGATCAAAAGAGACAAAGAAGGCCATTTCATAATGGTAAAGGGATCAGTTCAACAAGAAGAGCTAATTATCCTAAATATGTATGCACTGAATACAGGAACACCCAGATTCATAAAGCAAGTTTTAGAGACCTACAAAGAGACTTAGACTCCCACACAATAATAATGGGAGAATTTAACACCCCACTGTCAATATTAGACAGATCAATGAGACAGAAGGCTAACAAGGGTATCCAGGACTTGAACTCAGCTCTGCAACAGACAAACCTAATAGATATCTACAGAACTCTCCACCCCAAATCAACAGAATATACATTCTTCTCAGCACAACATTGCACTTATTCTAAAACTGACCACATAATTGGAATTAAAGCACTCCTCAGCAAATGTAAAAGAACAGAAATCACAATAAACTGTCTCTCAGACCACAGTGCAATCAAACTAGAACTCAGGATTTAGAAACTCACTCAAAACCATACAACTACATGGAAACTGAACAACTTGCTCCTGAATGACTGCTAGGTAAATAATGAAATGAAGGCAGAAATAAATATTTTTTTGAAACCAATGAGAACAAAAATACAATGTACCAGAATCTCTGGGACATGTTTAAAGCAGTGTGTAGAGGAAAATTTATAGCACTAAGTGCCCACAAGAGAAGGCAGGAAAGACCTAAAATAGACACTATCACATCACAATTCAAAGAACTAGAAAAGCAAGAGCAAACAAATTCAAAAGCTAGGAGAAGGCAAGAAATAACTCAGATCAGAACAGAACTGAGAGAGATAAAGACACAAAAACCCCTTCAAAAAAATCAATGAATCCAGGAGCTGGTTTTTTAAAAGATCAACAAAATTGATAGGCCGCTAGCAAGACTAATGAAGAAGAAAAGAGAGAAGAATCAAATAGACACAAACTACCATCAGAGAATAGTATAAACACCGCTACAAAATAAACTAGAAAATCTAGAAGAAATGGATAAATTCCTGCACACATCCACCCTCTCAAGACTAAACCAGGAAGAAGTTGAATCTCTGAATAGACCAATAACAGACTCTGAAATTGAGGCAATAATTAATAGCCTACCAACCTAAAAAAGTCCAGGACCAGACAGATTCACAGCTGAATGCTACCAGAGGTACAAAGAGGAGCTAGTACCATTCCTTCTGAATCTATTCCAATCAATAGAAAAAGGGGAATCCTCCCTAACACATTTTATGAAGCCAACATCATCCTGATATCAAAGCTTGGCAGAGACACAACAACAAAAAAGAGAATTTTAGAACAATAACCCTGATGAAGATTGATGAGAAAATCCTCAATAAAATACTGGCAAACCAAATCCAGCAGCACATCAAAAAGCTTATCCACCACGATCAAGTTGGCTTCATCTCTGGGATGTAAGGCTGGTTCAACATACAGAAATCAATAAACGTAATTCTTGACATAAACAGAACCAACGACAAAAACCACATGATTATCTCAATAGATGCAGAAAAGGCCTTTGACAAAATTCAACAGCCCTTCATGCTAGAAACTCTCAATACACTAGGTATTGATGGAATGTATTTCAAAATAATAAGAACTATTTAGGACAAACCCACAGCCAGTATCATACTGAATGGGCAAAAACTGGAAGCATTCCCTTTGAAAACTGGCACAAGACAGGGATGCCCTCTCTCACCACTCCTATTCAACATAGTGTTGGAAGTTCTGGCCGGGGCAATCAGGCAGGAGAAAGAAATAAAGGGTATTCAAATAGGAAAAGAGGAAATCAAATTGTCCCTGTTTGCAGATGACATGATTGTATATTTAGAAAACCCCATTGTCTCAGCCCAAAATCTCCTTAAGCTGATAAGCAACTTCAGCGAAGTCTCAGGATACAAAATCAATGTGCAAAAATCACAAGCATTACTGTACATTAACAAACAAACAGAGCTAAATGATGAGTGAACTCTCATTCAAAATTGCTACAAAGGAATAAAATACCTAGGAATCCACTTACAAGGGATATGAAGGACCTCTTCAAGAAGAACTACAAACCACTGCTCAAGGAAATAAAAGAGGACAGAAAAAAATGGGAGAATATTCCATGCTCATGGATAGGAAGAACCAATATCGTGAAAATGGCCATACTGCCCAAGGTAATTTATAGATTCAATCCCATCCCCATCAAGCTATCAATGACTTTCTTCAAAGAATTGGAAAAAAAAAACTACTTTAAAGTTCATATGGAACCAAAAAAGAGCCTTCATTGCCAAGACAATCCTAAGCAAAAGGAACAAAGCTGGAGGCATCACACTACCTGACTTCAAACTATACTACAAAGCTACAGTAATCAAAACAGTATGGTACTGGTACCAAAACAGAGATATAGACCAATGGGATGGAACAGAGGCCTTAGAAATAACATCACACATCTACAACTATCTGATCTTTGACAAACCTGACAAAAACAAGAAACGGGGAAAGGATTCCCTATTAATAAATGGTGCGGGGAAAACTGGGTAGCCATATGTAGAAAGCTGAAACTGGATCCTATCCTTATATCTTATACAAAAATTAATTCAAGATGGATTAAAGACTTATATGTTAGACCTAAAACCATAAGAACCCTAGAAG
Organism: Macaca thibetana thibetana; assembly: GCF_024542745.1. Classification (NCBI taxonomy): domain Eukaryota; kingdom Metazoa; phylum Chordata; class Mammalia; order Primates; family Cercopithecidae; genus Macaca; species Macaca thibetana. Next base: position 133,483,487 of record NC_065579.1, on the reverse strand, counting down.
AAAACCTAGGCAATTCCATTCAGGACATAGGCATGGGCAAACACTTCATGACTAAAACACTAAAAGCAATGGCAACAAAAGGCAAAATTGACAAATGGGATCTAATTCAACTAAAGAGCTTCTGCATGGCAAAAGAAATTAACATCAGAGTGAACAGGCAACCTACAGAATTGGAGAAAATTTTTGCAATCTACCCATCTGATAAAGGGGTAATATCCAGAATCTACAAAGAACTCAAACAAATTTACAAGATAAAAACAACCCCATCAAAAAGTGGACAAAGGATATGAACAGACACTTCTCAAGAGAGGACATTTATGCAGCCAACAGACACACAAAAAAATGCTCAACAACACTGGTCATCAGAGAAATACAAATCAAAACCACAATGAGATACCATCTCACGCCAGTTAGAATGGCAGTTATTAAAAAGTCAGGAAACAACAGATGCTGGAATGGATGTGGAGAAATAGGAATGCTTTTACACTGTTGGTGTGAGTGTAAATTAGTTTAACCATTGTGGAAGACAGTGTAGTGATTCCTCAAGGATCTAGAACTAGAATTACCATTTGACCCAGCCATCCCATTACTGGGTATATACCCAAAGGATTATAAATCATGCTACTATAAAGACACATGCACACATATGTTTATTACAGCACTATTCACAATAGCAAAGACTTGGAACCAACCCAAATGTCCATCAGTGATAGACTGCATTAAGAAAATGTGGCACATATACACCATGGAATACTATGCAGCCATAAGAAGGATGAGTTCATGTCATTTTCAGGGACATGGATGAGGCTGGAAACCATCATTCTCAGCAACCTATCACAAGGACAGAAAAGCAAACACTGCTTGTTCTCACTCTTAGGTAGGAATTGAACAATAAGATCACTTGGACTCAGGAAGGGGAACATCACACACAGGGGCCTATCATGGGGAGGGGGAGGGGGAAGGGATTGCATTGGGAGTTATACCTGATGTAAATGATGAGTTGATGGGTGCAGCAAACCAACATGGCACATGTATAGCTATGTATCAAATCTGCACGTTGTTCACATGTACCCTAGAACTTAAAGTATAATTAATATATATTAATTATATATAATTATATATGATTATATATTTTATATATACATAGATCTATTCATATTATCTACTTATTGTGTGAGTTTTGGCAGATAGTGCCTTCCAATAATTGGTCCATTTTATCTATGTTATCAAATTTGTGGGCATAGAGTTCATGCTATTCCATTATTATCCTTTTAATGCCCATGGGATCTGTAGCAATATCCCCTTTTTGATTTCTGATATTAGTAATTTATGTCTTCTCTCTCTCTTTCTTATCCTGGCTAGAGTCTTATCAATTGTATTGGTCTTTCCAAAGAGCCAGCATTTGGTTTAATACATTATCTGTATTAGTTTCCTGTTTTCAGTTTCATGGATTTCTGCTCTAATTTTTATTATTTGTTTACATCTGCTCACTTTGGATTGAATTTACTCTTCTTTTTTCTAGTTTTCTAAGGTAAACACTTAGAGAATTGATTTTAGATCTTTTATTTTTTTCTAGTACCAAAATTAATATAGCTACCCCAGCTTTCATTTGATTAGTATTAGCAAAGTGTTTCTTTCTGTATCCCTTTACTTTCATATTTAAAGTGAGTTTCTTGTAGGCAACATATAGTTGGGCCTTATTTTTTTTTTAATCTACTATCTCTGTCTTTTAATTAGTAAATTTAGCCCATTGTCATTTAAAGTGATTATTGATTTAGGTGGGTTAATGTGTAGCAAATTTGTTAATGATTTTTATTTATTGCCCTTCTTCCTATTTTGTATCTCATTCTTTTCCTATCTTTTGTGGTCTTAGTTGAGCATTTTCTATGATTTCATTTTCTCTCCTTTCTTAGCATATCAATTATACTTCTTTTTGAAACTTTTTTAGTGGTTGCCCTAGAATTTGTGATACACATTTACAATGATTCTATGTCTATTTTCATATAACAGTATATCACTTCATGGGTAGGACAAGTACCTTAAAATATCAAAATATTCCCAATTCTTCTCTCCCATCTCTTGTATCATTGATGTAATTCATTTCACTTATTCATAAGCTATAATCATTGAATATATTTTTACTATTATTATTTTGAGCAAACTGTTACCTGTTAGCTCATTGGAAAACATGAAAAATAAAAGTTTTTATTTTACCTTCACTTATTCTTTCTCTGGCATTTTTCCTTTTTTAATGTAAATTCAAGTTTCCGAACTATACCCATTTTTCCCATTTTTCTTCTTTCTGAAGAATTTGTTTTAATATTTTTTGCCAGGCAGGTCTACTGGTAATAAGTTCCCTTAATTTTTGTCTGAGAAAGTCTTTAGTTCTCTTTTGTTGTTGAAGGATAATTTTGCAGCATATGTAACTCTAGATTGGTGATTTTTATTTTCTCTCATCACTTAAAATATTTCACTCCAGTCTCTTCTTGCTTACATGGTTTCCGAGGATAAGTTGTTTGTGATTCTTATCTTTGCTCCTCTATAGGTAAGGTATTTTTACCTCTGGCTTCTTTCAAGGTTTTTTTTTTTTTTTTTTTTTTTTTTTTTAATTTATTTTCTGCAGTTTGAATATCATATACCTGGGTGTATATTTTTAATGAATTTATCCTGCTTGATGTTCTCTGAGCTTTCTGGATCTGTGTTTTCATGTCTGATATTAATTTGAAAAAATTCTCAGTCATTATTGCTTAAAATATTTCTTCTGTTTCTTTCTGTTGTATCCTTCTGGTATTCCTATTACTCAACTACCTTTTATGGTTGTTGTGCTGTTCTTGGATATTCTATTTTCTATTTTCCAGTCTTTTTCCCTTTGTTTTTCAGTTTTGGAATTTCCATTGATATATCCTCAAGCTCAGAGAATCTTTCCTTAGCCATGTCCAGTCTACTAATGAGCTCGTGAAAGGCATTCTTCGTTTCTATTACAATGTTTTTGATATCTAGCATTTTATTTTTATTTTTTCTTAGAATTCTGTCTTTGTGTACATTAATCATCTATCCTTGCATGTTGTCTATTTTTCCACTAGAGCTCTTAGCATATTAATCACAATTCTTTTACATTTTTAATTCAATGTATCTGCCATATCTGAGTTTGGATCTGATGTTTCCTCTGTTTCTTCAGACTTTACTTTTTAATATATCTTGTAATGTTTTTTGTTGAAAATTGGAGCTGGTGCACTGGAGAAAAGAAACTCTGGTGAATAGGCCTTTAGTGATATGGTAGTAAGGTGTAGGCATAAAGGAAGTATTATTCTGTAGTTCTATAATTAAGTTGCAAACATTTAGTGAGCCTGTTCCCTTGCACTGTAATCTTCGCAAGTGCTACTCAGTCCCTTTTCCTCCCCTTAGGTAGGGCAGATAGGATGCCTAGAGGGAGTTGGGGTTGGATATCCCTTCACCATATAAATGTTTTGTAGTTTTGGGTTTGGCATTTTTTGCTTATCTTTTAATAGATGTCTTTCTAAATACTTCATTTTTTGAGCCACTATGTAAATGGTCTTTTTAAAACAATTCTTTCTCTAATAATATTTTTTCTCATATATGAAAGTGCAATAGATTTTTTAATACCAATCTTGTTTCCAGTAACTTTCTGAATTCACATATTAATATTAAAAATTTACAGATACATTTGGACTTCCTACATAAATGATCATGACATCTGCATGTAACAGTTTTATTTCTTCCTTTTTAATGACTATACCTTCTTTTCCCTGTCGTATTGCACTGGCTAACATGTGCAGTTTAATGGTAGTAGAAAGGGTAATAGTAGAGGTCTTTATCTCATTGCTGATTTTAGAGAAAAAGCTTTTAATATTTCATGAGCATAATGTTTATTATAGTCCCTTCTATTTTTGTAGATAAGATTTGTCAGATTAAGGATGTTCCCTTTTGTTCTTAGCATATGAGGTTCTTCTTAAATAGATATTACATTTTATGAAATGCTTTCACTGCATTTGTTGAGATGCTTATACATTTTTTTGTTGTTGTTTTGTTAATTGGAGAAATTTATGGATTTTTTTTAAAGAGACAGGATCTCACTCTGTTGCCCAGACTGGAGTGCAGTGTCATGACCATAGCTCACTGCGGTCTCAAACTCCTGGACTCAAGCTATCCTCCTGCCTCAGCTTTCTGAATAAATGGGACTACGGGCATGTACCACCACACATGGTTGATCTTTTAAAAAATTTTTGTAGAGATGAGGTCTTGCTATGTTGCCGAGGCTGATCTCAAACTCCTGACCTTAAGTGATCGTCCCACCTTGGACTCTCAAAGTTCTGGGATTATACATATGAAGCATCATGACTGGCCCTGGATTAATACCTTGATAGTTAAACCAATCTTGCATTTCTAGAAGAAACTCAATTGGGTCATGATGCATTAGCCTTTTTGTGAATTGCTGGATTCAATTTCTTAATATTTTCCTAATATATATACATCTATGTTCTTGACAGAGATTGACTAGTAATTTCCCTTTCTTGTAATTTTTTTGGTCAGATTTTGGGACAATGTTATGTTGTTCTGATAAAATAAGATTGTATTTTTTCTCTCTTTTTCTAAAATCTACAAAGATTTGTGTAAAGTTAGCATAGTTTCATCATTAAATGTTTATAAAATTTCAACAGAAAGGCCAACATGAGCCTGGATATTTTCTTGTGGGAAGCTTTATAAACTATGGATTCAATTATTGGACAAATAGGGAATTATCTAGACTTTTTGTTTCTTTTTGTGTTGGTTTTTGTAGGTTTCATCATTCTAGAAATTAGTCTATTTCATTTAAACTTTCAAATTTATTGTCATAGAGTTGTTCCTAATATGTTCCTGTTATCTTTTTAACATCTATAATGTCTTTACTGATGTTCCCTTTTTAATTATTGATGTTTAAAATTCGTGCCATCACTTTTTTCTTAATCAGCTTTGTTAGGTGCTTATCAAAGTTATTCATTGTTATAAAGAACCATTATTTGGTGCTATTGATTTTTCTATTGAATTATTTTATTCCATTAATATTTGCTCTTACCTTTATTGTTGCCTCCCTCATTCGTTCTTTGGGTTTTATTGGCTGTTTTTCTAATTTCTTTTTTTTTTTTTTTTTTTTTTTTTTGAGACGGAGTCTCGCTCTGTCGCCCAGGCTGGAGTGCAGTGGTGCGATCTCGGCTCACTGCAAGCTCCGCCTCCCGGGTTCACGCCATTCTCCTGCCTCAGCCTCCCGAGTAGCTGGGACTACAGGCGCCCACAACCGCGCCCGGCTAATTTTTTGTATTTTTAGTAGAGACGGGGTTTCACCGTGGTCTCGATCTCCTGACCTTGTGATCCGCCCGCCTCGGCCTCCCAAAGTGCTGGGATTACAGGCGTGAGCCACCGTGCCCGGCCTGTTTTTCTAATTTCTTGAGATAAATCTTAAATCATTAATGTTCAGACATTCTTCTTTTCAAATAAATGAATTGTAAGGCTAAATATTTTCTTCTGAACACACATTTATCTCCATCCTCCATATTTTTTCGTTATCTAAAATGTTTTAAAGTTGCTTTAATATTTGAAGAATAATTTTCTCTGAATGAAATTCTATGTTGTAAGTTTCTTTGTTGTAGCATGTCAAATATGTCATCCCAGTTTTTCTTGGATCCTATTACTTATTTTGAGAAGTAATCTGTTAATGTTATTGTTCTTTCTCTGAAAATAACATTATCTTTCTTTAGCATGGCTTAAGATTTTTCCCTTGCTTTTTTAAAATTAGTTTTGCCAAGATGTGCCTAGATGAGTTTTTCATGTATTGATTGTTCTGGGAAGCTGTAGTACTTCTTGAATATATGGGTTAAGGTGTTCTGTAGTTTCTGAAAAATTCTCAGCCATCATCTCTTCACATATTGAAGGATGATGAGAACATTGTTCTCTTTTCCCTTCCCTTCTAGGAGGCAATTACACTTATGTTGGTCCTTTTCACCGTGTCTCCTGTAGTAGATTAAAGATGGCCACAGATTATTTGCCAATTTTCCCATTAGGAAATGGAATCTATTTCCCCAAAACACACTCCACCCCCTTAGAGTCTGTCCTGGCCCTGTGACTTGATTTGATTATGAGTATCATCCCTATAGCCAGTGGTACACAAAGTGTGGTCACTGGAGCAGCAGTTTGAATATCACCAGAAAAACACATATTTTGAGGAGCTATCCCAGACCTACCAAATAAGGAACTCTGGGAGTAGGGCACAGTGAACATTTTTTAACAAGTCTTTGAGGTGATACTGATGCATGCTAAAGTTTTAGAATAGCTGTCTAAGCTAATAGCAGTTGGTTCAAGGGCGTGGTTAGATAAACTAAGCAGGATATTTGAGTCATTTGCTATGATTATATAAACCCTAGAAGGAAGACGCTCTCATTTTCTGATGGCATTGCTAAGCTAGTGTGATATAACCTGGAGCTATTGACAGCCACTTTCTGTCTCTTTGCAGAGAAAATGCCCCTGGAGTAGGACAGAATAAGACTGACACATAGATAAGAGAAAGCCCAGACAACTTTGTGTGAACCCTTAATCCCATTGTACCTGAAGTCCCCGATTAGCTCTTGATTTCTCAGTTATGTGAACTTTTTTCTTGGCTCAAACTAGTTCAATTTGGTTTGTGCACTTAAAACTAAAGAATCATGACAATACACAAGTAAGCCCCCATCCCCCTACAAATGATATCTGAAAGAGCACCTCTAACATATAAAACAGATAAATGTAGGTCTACCTTGAATGAGGAAGAAGTAGAAGTTCTAAAATCCTACCATGTGGCTCTTCCGGGGTGTGATGGTTAATTTTATATGACAATGTTACTAGGTTAAAAGATACCCAGATAGCTGATGAAATATTATTTCTGGGTGTGTCTATGAGGATGATTGATCCAGGATATCAAAGGGAAATTGGATAACCGCTCAATAATGGAAGTAAAGAAGCATATGTCTAGAATACAGGATATCCCATAGGGCATATCTTAATATTACCATACCCTTTAATTAAGGTCAATGAAAAAGTACAACTCAATCCAGGCAGGACTACAAATGGCCTAGACCCTTCAGGAATGATGGTTTGGGTCACCTTGCTAGGTAAAGAGCCAAGACTGGATGAGATGTTTACTGAAGGCAAAGGAAACACAGAATTGGTAGTAGAAGAAGGTAGTTATAAATACCAGCTACAACTACATGACCAGTTAGAAAAACAAGGACTATAATCATCATGAATATTTTTGTTATAAGTGAATTTGTGTGTATATATACACATATGAAGGAAATACCTTTGTTTTCTTCCCTTTACTGACTTATGTAAGTATGTATAACTGTAACAATACCTAATACAGTTTAGTATTAGGTATTGTTAATTTTCTTCATAGTATTTAAGTTATGGGATATCAGGAGAAGAGTAAACATCACTCATGGACTTTATATCCTCTGGGAAGGGATTTGTTCATTTTTGTTTGTTTGCAGGATAGTTGCATCCTGCTAGGTGGAATTAGGATCTTGTTATTATCTTTAATTGGAGAATAAGTATGGTGTAAGGAGATACATATGAGTACCAGCTTGACAAGGGAGGGACTTGTGATTGTTAATTTTATCCATCAAGTTGACTGGGCCATATGATGCCTAGATATCTGATTAAGCATTATTTCTGGATGTGTGTGTTACCAGAAAATATTACTATTTGAACAGGTCAATTGAGTAAAGATGATCCCCCTCATTAATGTGAGCAGGCATTATCCAATCAAGGGCCAGGACAGAACAAAAAGAGGGGGGAAGGCAAGTTCACTATCTTTTCTGGAACTGGGATATCCATATTTCTCCTGCCCTTGGACTTCAGAACTCCAGATTCTTGGGCCTTCAGACTCCAACACCAGCAGCCCCTGTCCCCGCCCCAGGTTCTCACACTATTTCCTGGTTCTCCAGGTTGCAGACAACTTATCGCGGGACCTCTCAACCTCCATAGTTGCATGAGACAATTCCCGTAATAATCCTCTCATATATATATAAGTATCTTATTGGTTTTGTTTCTCTTGAGAACTCTAATACACTAGGTCCTTTCTCAGCCCACCTGGAGCCTCTTTGCAGAACAACCCCAAAGTTGTAGGCAACATAGTTTAAAAACCACTTGTAGTGGATTCTTTGTGGCCTATGACACAACCTCTTGTTCCATCTGTTTTCAGCTGCAGCTGTGATGGAGAGTTGCTTAAAGTTCCCTAACTCAAGTACTCAACTGTGTCTCTCTGCTTTTCTGTCCTTAGGCTTTTTCTAAAGTCACTAGGCTTGCTTAGTCATAGCCTGAAAACTCGGGGAATTTAAGGCCTGTGGGAACAACCCTCTACTGGAATGAGTGGTTAAGTGTTGTGGGCTTCCATCCTGTGAAGGCACATTGCTGATGTAGGTGGTGTATGGTTCTAGTGGGTCCATAGTGGGATTGGGCCCTAGTTTCCCATAGTGATAACCAAGTCAATGTTGTATTTACTTTTCTCTTCTTTCCGGCCTCATCTTCCTGCTTTATTGCTCCCATTTCTTATGATTACTTCTAAAATAAACCACCTGCACCCAACCCCTTTTCTCAGACTCTGCTTTTGGGGAAATCCAAACTAAAATATCCATGTTAGAAAGTCTTATAGTTCTGAGTCTCAGCTCTGCAAGTTAGGTTATGATAGGCCAAATTGCTTCCTTTCTGTCGGCCTTAGAGGTGTCATTTGTAAAATGAGGAGGTTGAATTAGCTGTTTACTTGGTTCCTTCTAGCTCTGACTTTCATATAACACTATATATTGTTTCAGAAACTGAACACTTACAACATAAAACTAAAGTGATGAGGCTGGTCAATCTGAATAGTCAGGCCCTTGAAACTTCCCTGTTTTCTAGCCATCTTTTTCCGTAAGTGTCCAGATGATCTGCCTCATCCTCCACCTTGATTGGTGCTTATAGATACAGACACAGAAAAACACCAAAAATACCCAGCCCAAGCAAACTATACACAGCTATTTTGACAGGGAAGAAGCTCTCAAAAACCACTGACATTCAAAGCCTCATGTTTATGCAGGACAGAAAGATTGAGAGTGAAAACAAGTATAGGCTGAATATGATCAACTATCTGGATGACTAAATGCATCATAATAGCCTTAGTACTTTAGAGCTGGAGCCAAAAATACTTACTGCAAAATGGCTTCCATTTCACATTGATTTTAAAAAATGAAATATTACACCTGGGGATCCAGCTATAGATTTCAATCTACTTTTCCTTGTAATTTGAGACAAATTGAAATCTATGGTAATGAACATAATCAGGAAGGGAAAGTCTATTATTTTCTTCTTTTAGTAACTAGAAATTATCAATTTGAAATTTTATTGTTTTTTATTTTTATTTTTAACACAGTGGTGGCTTCCCATGGGGCCTTAACACAATGATTGCATTGATTCCTGTTGGGGAGAAGGACAGAGAGAAGCAGTGCTTGCTGTTTTAAATGGAAGCAGGTCTGGAAGGGACGATATTCTGCATACTACTTTCAGGTAAGAGAGGTACTCACTATGCTCACCAGTGGCTTCCTTTAGCAGAACTGGTCTTACATAAGAAGAGAGTAGGCAGCCACCAACAAATATGGTTTAAGGGGTTCAGGCAGGGCTCCTGTTTTTCAGTATGTTTTCTCTTTACTCTTTGATGTGTAAAATTTCTTTGAGGTCAGAACATTCCTCTGAAATTAAAAAAAAAAAAAAAAAAAAACCTTTGTGAGGGTATAATAAATAGAAATGTGAGCTAGGAGTCAGGAAACAGAATTCTTTCTTCTGTTTTGTAAGTACATCATTGGCTCTGTGAACTCAGCTAAGTCCCTTAACCTTTCTGTGGCTTGGTCTCCACATCTGTAAAATAACTGAGTTCAGAAATGGTTTCTATCATCCTTTGCAGCTCAAAAATCTGGACTATTGGTGGAAATTCATGCTACTTCATAAATGACAGGTGTCATATTGTTTCTTAGAATTCATTGGATGGGAAGAGAGAAGTAGACAAAAAGGAAGATAAGTATCAAGGCTAGGAGAATCTGAAAGTGGCCTGGGGACACAGAAAGGATGAATATGCTTCTTTACAATTTCACCTCTCATGTGTATTACCACTGCATCTGCAGCATTGCATAAAATGACATGAAATACAGGAGGAGGCTTGCAGTAGTCTAATAGCAATAGTTTAATACTTTCATTGAAAGACAAACTTCAATTCTGATCCTGGTTCTGCCACTTATTAGTGACTACAGGAAGACTTAGTAGTTTTGAGCCTCAATTTATACATCTGTAGAATGGGGAAGGAGGGAAGGATTTATAAGCATTTATAAGCTGGTTTTTGCCCTCTGGATGACATTGTGTCTCTCTAGTACAGAAGATCATGAGCTCTGCTCTCTGCAGGATATTAACTTGAGAGATAGAGGGAATCATCAGACATGCTAATACTTTGGCAATTTCACCAACAGTTAACCTACATTAGTACTGCTCAGTGCTGCATCATTTCAAAGATAGCATGCAGTGCTAATATCTTTAGAATCAGCAACATTTTCCAAAAGTAGTGATGCATCATAGATCTTATCAATATCACTGAAAATGGACTCATATCTAGGTATATGAAAAGTTAAAGCTTAATTATGGATAATTGCTGTGCAGTAAACATAGTCTGTGTTCATGTAGCAAACAGTTTCAAATAACTGAAACCATTATTTTGAAGAGAATAGTCTGAAGTGAAATCCACATTTATTATTAATGTTCCTGATGTTGTCAGAAAAGCTCAATATTTTCTTGTATTCTAATTGGTTTGTTAAGTGTAAAGCTTCAACCATAGAGAAGGAAACATCTCAGAATATATCTTTAGTTGACTATGAAAATTCATCATTCCATAATGTATTTTTTACACCTTGGAGAGGACTTGATGATTAAAAACTCCTTTTATAATTATTGATATTTTAATTTAAAAGCTCTTTAGAGCCTTTAATGCTTCTTTAGAAATCATGAATCCCAATTCTTCCAGTGATATGTTACCTTAACTGACTACCTCCAAACCAAGAGAAGTTGAATTTCATCTTAACTCTGAGGATGACAGATTTTGAAAACCTTAAAACTTCTTGAGCAGTTTGGATCTAATATGTGGACCTCTTAAGTGGAAAATGCTGTGACTTTTCAGCTCCAGCTATTATAGAATCATCAGAATTTATTCCTCCTTTTATTTCTGCACAGTAGGAATAGTATTCAAATTTCCTGCAGCTCATTGCTGCAAGATGAGGCAGATTACATATACCTACTATAAAAAGTTTGTGTGGGAAAATATGCAAGTTTCCAGTAATTTTCATTACCCAGTTTATCCATTCATAAATACCTTCCAGTGAAACAATGCAATATATACTTTGTAAGTATTACATATTTCCTTATTAGAATTGGAAAGGAGAACCATAAAATATAACTGGCCACCTCCTTCTTGGTCATTATAGTGCATTTACTGGTGATACTACCAAGAAACATACATTAAGCTCCCATCCAATAGATGTTTTTCTTTATGAGAAGAACAATGTATACATCTTCCCTTTCTTTGTAACCTCTAATGCCATGTACCTGTGTGAAGAGGGGAAATCTAGACTCATTCAGGAGCTCACTGATGAGCACAACAAGGACCCAACTTGCAGCATACCTACAACATCATTTTATTGAGACAATTGTTATTTATCAGCAGAAGCAGCAGTGGGCTGTTTGTTTCATAAGAAAACTCCCCAGCTCTTATTTAATTACCTTGGAGGACCTTATTCTCAGAAACAACACTATAATGAGTGTACCATCAGACACCAGATTTATTTCCTGAAACAGAGGGGATTTGAAACGTACAGTAAACAGGGAGTTCCTGTGAGCAGAGAATCCAAACAGTGGAGAGAGCTTATTAATGTAGGGCATGGTATTTGACCTCTTTTAATTGGTTAAAATTTCAAAATTGGCTACAGTTTCAAAAACAAGGCTGTGAGGAAGAAGAAACAGCATGGGTGGTGATGGAAGAAGTGACTGGATCTCTAGAAACAACTTGAACTCTTTCTGCTCTGCAGCTTGTTGAATCCTTTGAAGATTTTTCTGCATTATGGCTAGGTTGCTATGCTGATTATGAGACAGATCCTGGTTATGAGCGCATCACAGGGTGACGGTCTTGGTACATGATTGCATTATTGTTTTCAAGTATTCACTGTGTTTCATGAAGTTGTTATCAGGTAAGTCTTACCTAGATAGACATCCTTGCTTTGACAAAATAAGTTCTTAAGAGATTCGTTTGTTTTATTTTGGCTGATGTGAAATAATCAGAATGACAGAAAGAATGAGAAAGAAAAGACTCAGACAGGAAGAATGAGAATCACTGTATATGTGATATTCACAAATCTTGGCCTCTTTTTCCTGAAGGTAGCCAGATCTTTTGTGTTCTTTGTGTCAAGGGCATTTATCAAACTTAAAGTAGAAGCTGCTTGAAAATAAATTTTCTAATTGCCTTTTGTGACTGTTATTGAGGAAGGGGAGGCAGAAGAGGGAGAGAGATGAGAAATTCCCTAAAGTAGAAGTGGGGCAGAGAATGACATGATAGGTGCCAAGTGTATCGGAGACCAGCACCATAAAGCTTGGCAGCATGCCAGGTAGCGGGCTCTGGAAAGAGAATGGTGGTGTGTCCAGACTGGGATCCCTAGGTAAGCTGGTCAAAGGTGACCCTTTTTTCTAGGCTCACTTCCCTAGGGTCAGCCCCCTGGCTTGGCCTGGTTTTTACACTGGAGTCTAAAGACATCTCCAGAGCATGATGAGGGAAGGGTGGAAATACCCCTAAGGGTTGAAATTCAACCTCCTATCAACTTGGCAGAACAGGGGCTTGTATTAGATTTCCAGGGCTGCCAAAACAAAGTACCACAAACTAGGTGGTTTAAACAACAGAAATTTGTTCTTCCATAGTTCTGGAGGCCAGAAGAAAGGTATCAATAGGGTTGCTTACTTCTGAAGGCTGTGGGGAAGAACTTGTTCCATGCCTCTTCCCTAGTTTTTGGTGATTGGTTGTTAATCTTTGATAATTTTTGGCTTGTAAGCCCATCACCCTGATTTCAGTCCTTGGCTTAATCAACTATGTACATAGTGATGCCACTTGCTGAGATGGGGAAGATTGTGGGAGGGACAGATCTACACAGGAAAAATCAACAATCATATTTTGGCCAAGTTCAGACTGAAGTGCCTATAGACACATAGATAAGGATGTCAAGCAGTTAGCTGAACAGATAAGTTTCGGGCTGAATTAAGAGGTCAGGGCTAGAGAGTCCTTGTTGTACATATTATATTTAAAACAGAGGTCTAGATGAGGATGAATGTAGAGCTTGAAGAATGTAGGCACAGAAAAGAAGACTAAAGGAAAGCTTGGTATAGTCACACTTCAATGACTGAAACAGGAGAGAGAACTAGCGAAAGTGATTGAGAAGTAATGGTCAGTGAGATGGAAGGCAAATCGTGAGAAATCAAGAGAAGGGAATATTTTAAGAAGGAGGGAGTGGACAACAATGATAAATACTGCTGAGAGGTCAAAAGAGATGAAGAGAGAGAGAGATGATCATTTGAGTTGGAAATATGGAAGACACCCTGTTAAGACTGGTTTCAGTGGAAAGGGAAGGAGTAGTATGGTGGGAAAGAAGCCTGGTTTTAGAGGATTGAGGGAGAATAGAAGGAGAAGAAGTAGAGACAGCAGCTTAGAGAGCAGAGAAACATGGATATATAGAGCTAGATGGGATTATACTGCAGTGGCGAAAACCAACTAAAAGCTTCAAACAAAATTGGTTTGTTTCTTGATCACATTCCATGACAGTAGCTAGAGGTCAGCTATGCCCTGTACCATGTGTCTTATGTCTGGACACAAGCTGACAGAGTTCCCCCAGTCTGGGGCACATCCTTTTGATAGAAGAGAGAAGAAGCAAGAGACAGAACCATGCCATGCAATGTCTCAAATCTTCAGCTTGAATTTGCCATACTACACATTTACACACATTCCATTGACCAAATCAAGTTACAGGCCAAGCCCAATGTCAATGGGTAGAGAAGTACACTCCTTCTGTAAGGCACTTCACTGCCTATGGTAATGTGCAGAAATGAAGAAATAGTGAATACTTGAAGACAATAATGCAATCTATCCCCTCACCTCTGCAACCACCACATACACACACCTTTTTTTTTTTTTTTTTTTTTTTTTTGGTGGGTGATATAGACCATGTTTGCCTGCTGTTGGAAATAATGCAGTAGATCGACTAATTGAAGAAAAAATCCTGTGAGGAGGTGAGGTTGCTTTCTTAGGGGTAAGAATACTATATTATTAACAGGAAGAAAGGTATAGAGAGAGTACAGAAACTGAAAGGTTGGTATGCTTGCCATGTTTTTTATATGATGACTTCTTGATTCTAAATTTTGGTTCTGTTTTTGCTTCCGAATAATGTGTAAGATCAAGGTACTTGGGGAGTATGTTTTCTGAAATTTGAATGTTTAGACATCTTTTGTTGCCTGTTGCCTTCAACAAAACAATTTGATGGGTCTGGAATTATTTTTTTAATCTCCAAATGTCTAGCCATGTTGCTACATTGTCGTATAGTAGTATTTCGGTTATAGAGGTGTTTAATACCATGATCTCGTTATCTCTAGGACATGCCCCCCGCGGGTTATAGCAGCTCAATGCCTACTTATTGAACGAGTGCGTGCATGAACTGCATGCATTACATTTTTTCAGACAACTCTTTAATGGCTCATTCTTTAATATTTTTAATTAGATCATCTTTTTTAGCTCTGGCAGAGTAAAATGCAATTCTCTTTGATGAATACTAAGTATGAAAGGAAAAAATAAGTGTTATAAGCATGTATTTTGAGAATGAAGTCCTGTAAAATGTAGATAGATCAGGTACAATTAAAAACTAACATGTAGGTTGTAGTCTCCTTTCTTGCCTGAGAGAGTATGAAGAAAATCATGTGTCTATTAAGGTGGTAAAGCAGCAAGGCTTTCAGGGTGAAAACTGGATCTTCCTTACAGTCTGTATATTAAGATCATCAATCTTAGTAATAACTTCTACTAGATGAACAAATATAAGAGATTTCACCTACCCAGAGTTAAGAAATGAACTCACTTCCTTCTCATAAAATATCCTTTCCTTCATAGCAATGGTAAAACGTGGTAACTCAAGTAATTATCATTGAAGAGTGAGAACACCTACTTAAAGCATCCTTGCATAGATGGCTTCCTTGCCCTCTTCACTGAGCAAAGCCGTTGGGATTGGAGAGATGGGTGTGAATGCTCAAGTCTATGGCACTTCAATATGCCATGGCATTTTTCAGTAAGTTTTGAGCTATTGAGTTGCTAGTTGTCTTCTTTGAAAACCATGATTCTTAATTATAAGAAACCCATTTTGACAAAGATTGAGAGCGGCAGAGACTTAAGTGGAAAGTTAACTGTCAGAATATCATCTGCCCCGGCCCCCCGACCCCATTTTTCTGTGTTCTGGAGAGTATTTGGGAACAAAGTTCCAATTTCATAGCTATTGCTCTTTAGTATATTAATTGGCAGTGATAGGAGGGGGAAGTTCATGACATTTCTGCCCAATAACTTTTAAATTATTCCTAAAACAAAAAAATCACTTGGTTCATTTTTGAAATTTAGGTGTTGTCTAACCAATAGGAAGCTCAGGGACCTCTGGGAGACAGCAAGCCTTCTTCTGTAGTTTGGCCGTGGAGAGACCCAGGTTTGAAAAATGATTTTGTCACCTACTACTTGACTGAAATTGGGAACGATTTTTGTTTTCTTTTTGGAGGCTGGTTTTACTCATGTATAAATATGAATACTAGTGTTTGTCTTATTAACTCATCTATTTACTCTTTTAATTATCGCTGAGTAGTTACCATATACTCATCCCTGGTTTGTGGATACTAAAAATGCAAATAACAATAGCTAACATTTGATGAGTATTAACAAAATATAAGCCACTCTGAATACATCTCTTTTATTGTTCCCATCAGATTTGTGAGAAAAATGGATTACCATTATGTTCATTTTACAGATAAGAAAGCTGCACTTAGAGTTCAAGTACTTTGTCCAAGTTACATAAATTAGGAAGCATGGAGCCGAAATTCAAACCAAGACAGTCTTCAGTTGAGAGTTTATTTTCTTAACCACTGTGTTATACTGCAAAGGTGTAATGATACACTCTCTGCTTGCTAGTATGGACACAGACAAGAAAGTAAGCAATTATAATAAATGGATGTGCGAAGTATCCAGGCATTGTAGAGGAAAAAGCATTTACTTCCTTAGAATCAACTTTATTTTGAGATCCAAGATCCTGATGAATCTACAGAAGTCTTATCTGATGTGTTGGATTTTGTGCTGATATCAAAGCCGTTGGCATCAGAAACACGCATACATACTATAATGTTGGAAATGTCAATATTTAACATCAGTCACTCTCTATAAAAATTCATGATGTTATAGTGATAGAGTACCAGAAATCTTACCAAATTTCTGCTACTAGGAAATACTTAGCACAGGCCGCCATTTACATTAAGAAGATGATTAGACTATTTTAAAGATTCTGATTTTGTTAATGACTGATGCTATTAAGAATACAATTCACAGAAAATATGCTAAAAATATTTTCATTAATCAAGTGCATATTTTAATAAAAACCAAAACATAATTTTTATAAGCACATTATAGGAGGATGTGATGTGTGAACTGTACTATAAAGGCACCAATAAATCAGAATGAAACAAATGAAAATAATTAATTTTTAATGACTTGAAGTTTGGGTCAGAAAAAAAGTGAAATTAGAACGTTTTGAATTAGTAGCAGACCGCGAGCTTGAAGACCTCGATAACAATCCACCCTTTGTATGTACGGTGTGCTATTAACTTGAAAGCAAAAATGGCCTCTGTAAAACATTGCCTTTTGTTAATTAGACAACTTTGAGCCTTTGAACATGAATCATTAACTACTGATATTGCCCTAAGGCCAAATATTTGTGATCTCCTGGGGCTGTGAGAGAGAAAGAAGAAAAAACGATGAGGAAAGGAAAGTGCTTATTTCTCAGTTTTAGATTATCCAATTATTTCAAGTAGAGAAATATCATTAATAAGGTCACTTAAAATAGAGTAAGTGGGAAAATAGGAAGACAGCATCCCTGTTTCAGCATGGAATTTTATGACAATTACAAAAGCCTAGCAATCTATCATTTTAATGGTGGCAGGAGAATAGTGGGTTGCAAGCTCCTCTGTGTGAGGAAGATGTGACATGTACCAGTAACATCTCTATTACTACAAAGTAGGGGACCCAGCTTTCAAGCAAAGCCTAGCTACTATTATTAAGGACTTCTGTGATGTTCTTGGCCATGTGAGACTGTAGATTGAAAGGGAAATTTCATTATATCTTTAAACATTTAAATACTTGGCTTCATAGTTCACTGATCTTGAGCAGCCTGACTCTCATTTTGATTCAGGTTTCCTTTGTTCCTTGGTTACTTATTGATGGTGCCTTTCTCATTTATTGTGTCACATTGAGAGGCGCTCCCTCCCTAAATGTAGAATTACTCTGGTGTGCTGATTTTGCCAGTGATGTGACAGATTTCCTGGGATCATTTGTAGGATTATCTCTTTGAAGCTCTGGTGTCAGGATACACTGCACACGTGGTGAGGAGAGTATTCTTTATCTGCAAAACTACAGATTACTAGGAAGAGCCTGCTTTACTCTGCTCTTACAGCTCTTTTGTGGCCTCTGTTTCTAGGAAGCAAAAGAAGTAGAGGTGATAGGTAAGGACCAAAGTGTTCTCCACTCTGTTCACATCAAGAGACTTCAGCACCCAGAGACTATAAGCAGCGGCTGAGGAGAAATGGAGTGAAGAGGTAGTGTCAAGGAGAAAATGGCTCTGAAATACTTCACAATATAGAAAGTGCTGTATTTAAGGATTGTAGGTATTAGTATTATTTTTATTTCTTGCTTTGACAATTTAAATTTCCTGTGCTCCCTCTGAAATGAAGCAAGGGACCAGGCTGTATTTTTCCTTCTAACACTTTTCTCTTCCCTGCCACTTTCTTTCCTCTTTGGTACTTTTCATGCTATGCCCCTTACCCCTCCTCTAATAATGAGGTCCAGTAAGCGGCGAATAGAAGGTCTGGGCAGATCCACTCGCTGTCTCTGTTCCATGACCCCTGCCCCTTCAAACCATGAGAAAACTAATGGTGATCTTGTCGACTATTCCTATGTTCAGAACCTTCCACATGAGTCACAGCTAGTTTCTACTCCAGCATCCCAGCCCTCTAAGTGCCTCTCCCAATGTCCTCTCCCTCATATCTAGCTTTTTCTGTGGCCTATTCTTTGTCTCCATTGGCAGGTACTTTCTTTTTTTTCTTTTTAGTCTCTTTATGTGCTCAATTTTAATAAAAATCATGGCCCTTTTGCACCGTTAGAGGCATTTTGTCATAATCTTCAGGCAATAAAAGAGAGAAACATTTCAAACGAAAGCAACAGGGACTGTGCCCAGATCATCTTTGTTGGATACATGCCAGTTTGCACAGCTAATGGTCTTCTTTGTGCATGGGTGGTTATTAGATGTTTAATGACCATTGCTCTGTTAGAACTCTAGATGGTCTTAGCTCTGGGTGAACAGTTTAAAATCTGGCTGCGTTAGCAAATACCTCATTGTAAGAAGACATATTTCTTCCTATTTCTAAGTGAGGACACAAGGAAGATTTAGTTTTTTATTTTTGTGGGGGATGAGATTCGGTGGGACAGTGGATCTGTTCCATCAATAATTCTTATTGAAAGACTGCTAGGTAAGGATATCATAAGCACCTGGGTATTTAGAATGAAGGGTGACATAAATAGAAATAAATCTTGTTTATAATTTTATTTATGGAGGGAACACATAATTTATTGATCAGAGATTTTGGGATTCTGTTTCCTTCTGTTTCCCTGGACCTAGGAAAGGACTTGGTCCATAATGGATACTCAATAAGTGTCCTAGCCAACTACATAGTGAATGAATGAATGCAAAATGTAAACACAGGAAGAGAAATACATGGCAAGCAGAAGGTAAGTACTCAGACACTGCTAATGAAACCATCAGTCAAGGAAAGCCAGCAGTTCAGTGGCAGTATCTCTGGTAGAAAAGGTGAATATACATGGAAAGCAAGTAGTTTTCTTTTTGTGACCTCTCTGTGCCTCCGTTTCTTTATCTGTAAAAATAAACAGTCTGAATTAGATCAATATTTTTAAAACTTTAGCTTTGTGCATGATAATCACCTTGTTGAAGAGTAAGTTTGGGAATCTACTCCCAGATAATCTGATCTGGTGGTTCTGGGGTAGAGGTTAGGAGTCTACGTTTTTCAAAAGCCATGTTCAGTTACCTCCATGGATTGATGGCCAGTCTTTGAGTTGGCTGACCTTGGGTCAAGCGTACAGAGTTCTGGCTGGAGTGAAGCTATTCAAGTATACAGAAGATGGCCTTCCCAACTCAAAGAACTGCTTTTCTCAAAACAGGCTGTGAGTGTAGCAAGCACTATGACTGACCTACCCACTTCAGTATTAACCAACTTGGCTCTCACATGCTCACGTGGTAGAAATGGCCTTGCTCAAAGCACCAAGATTCTTCTGATGGAGCTGAAGTCACAATGGGTTTGGCTGCTTCCTGTTCTGGTGAGGCACTTCTGCCTTCCAAATGCCATGCTTTATGCTAACAAAACTGACAAGACTCTGTGTCAGCCTTTGCTGATGTTATTGCTGAAAAACTGGTACCTGTTTTTACTTCACCTTGTACCTTCCTAAGTTCTTTTCAGCTGAGTTGATGGACTGTGGCACTCCTGACTTGAGCTCAAGTACATATGCCTTAAGTAAAATGGCATTTATTTTCCTTATCTTTCATTTTTTATGTAATTTTTACAGGAATACACTTTGTAGTTTTATAGCTAGGAAAAAAGTGAATGAGCCCAGGTAGTCTTGTTAAATACCTCTCTTCTCTGGGTGTAATGGAATTTTAAAAAAAAATTCTGATAAATCTCTCCAATCAGCTTGACATTCCTCCCATCTCTTCTTTAGGTGACTCTTATTTCCTGGTTGGTGAAGAATATCTATGGCATTCCATAAGTGCTTCTGTCTTAACAGGGTCTTGTGAAACATTTATTATTGTTCATTGGCTCCAGTTGCAAATATTGTAGTAAGAGTTCATTTCCATGATATGTTTTGGGAACTGGGGTGATGCTGACAAAAGAGCACAGTGCCTGGCACATAGTAGATACCCATAAATGCTGTTGGATGAACAGATTAATGCCTAAGTTGGGGATGTCAAGTCCTGACTCTGCTATTTATGAGTTCTGCCTTCTGAGGCAACTCATTCAGCCTTTCTGAACTTCAGTTTCCTAATCAGTAAATGAGTTCATATTAGGTGGCCTCTTTCTGCTAAAAAAAAAAAAAAAAAAAAAAAAAAGTTGCAATTCTGATATGACTCTAAGCATAAAAGGTACCTTGGATAGTTGTGATTGTATATTGAATATTTGCCTTACCTCTCAGGATGCTTTCTGCTGCATATTCAAAGTAATAGAATCCTAGACTGAAATGGCCTAAAGGACATTTATTCTCTTACATAACAGGAAGATGAGAGGTAGTGCAGGCTTTATATTTCAGTGATTCAGCAGCTCAGCAATGTCACAGGAACCCAGGAGCTTTTGTATCTCTGCTCTGTGATCTTCTGCATCAGCTTCATCTTTTTGCTGGTTCTCCTGGAGACTTAATGTAAATTGAAGTGTCATGCTTTTCACATCCAATGTGAGAGAGAAGAAAAATCTCCTAGCCAACTACATAATATAGTTCCTTTTCTTCAGTCTGTTTGGGCCAAACAAAGACCTGTGCTCCTCGCTGGACCAACTGAGCCCCCACAGGATTAAATAGGGTGATTAAATTTGACTGATCATGTGGGATGGAATAGACATGAGTCTACTCATGCAATGTCTACTTAGGTTTCTTAATCATTTCTGCAATTGCTCTTCAGGTGCCAGTCACATATCTTCTGTCCATTATTAACTATTATATATCTGGTCTTGTAGTGGTGAATAGAAGGCAAAATCTACTTTGATGCCTTTATGTATGTACTAGTAGGTATTAGGCTTGCTATTGTAACTATGACAGACCAAGAACCCAGTTTCAACTTGGTTACTATATTGAAGACACCTTTGATATATTTCAAGTTATTCCTTCTTTTCTCAGTATTTTTTAATTCACAAAAATTTTATATCATGTACAACATCAATCCTTTTTGGCATCTGTATTTGTCAGGGTTCTCTTAGAGGGACAGAAGTAATAGGATATATATAAAGGGGAGTTTATTAAGTATTAACTTATACAATCACAGTGTCCCACAACAGGCTGTCTGCAAGTTGAGGAGCAAGGAGAGTCAGTCTGAGGCCCAAAACTGAAGAACTTGGAGGCCAATGTTCAAAGGCAGGAAGCATCAAGCATGGGAGAAAGATGTAGGCTGGGAGGCTAGGCCCATCATTGTTTCACGCTTTTCTGCCTGCTTTATATTCGTTGGTGGCTGATTAGATGGTGCCCACCTGATTAAGGGTGAGTTTGCCTTCTCCAGCCCACTGACTCAAATGTTAATCTCCTTTGGCAACACCCTCACAAACAAACCCAGGATCAACATTGCATCCTTCGATCCAATCAATTTGACACTCAGTATTAACCATCAGAGCATTATATAGAAAATCCAGATTAAGTAAATAGCACATTTCTTGCTCTCCAGGAATTCAGAGTTTCATAGAAGAAGCAAGAAAGAAATACTCAAAAAGTTAAATTAGAATACAAGGAGAGTACATGTGAAGTGCCAAAGGACCCATAACAATATATAACCAACTACTAGACACCTACTGTGTACGAGGCGTTGTTTAGGTGTGTTGTATATGTGGCTATATTTAATTCTTGCAACAAACCTACTAAGTAGATGGTGATATCTCCATTTGATGGAGGAGAAAACTTAGGCTCACAGGGATTAAGTACAAGACCCAGATAACACAGAGCTGGGATTTGAACCCAGAGCTCTGTTTCCAAAGCCTGTGTTAATTTTACTACATCATGCTTTGAACAATATGTAAAAGTAAGACCAGAAACTTCCAACCAATTAAGTATTTTTTATTAACTTATTTTGGGGTGTTGGGCTAAAGGGGATGCAATTAAGAGGAGTTAAGGTCACAGAATAGAAAAGGGTGATTGTCACAGATTGAGTTCTCAAGAAGCAGATGCTAAAATGGAGTTTGAGATGCAAGACATTTATTGGGTTTCAACACATGCAAAGGGGAACAGCAAGCAAAATTGGACAGAGAAAGAAGTTAAACTGTGATGCAGGCCCAAGAAACTCATGGCCAGGTTGGCAGGGAGTGCTGCAGTGAGCATTGCCCTGCATAGTGTCCTGCTACAGGCTGAATGGCAAGACCTGTCTAGCCCCACTTTGCCCAACCACTGGATAAAGCTATCCTGGGAAGGGCATGACCTCTGTGAACCAGCTCTCTGCAGCTAAGGTGGTCCTGCAGAGGTTGACAGCTGGAGGCTGCCTGCTGGCAATACTCCCTGCAGCAGGGAAGCAAGGCCTTCCTTGAAGGGGACCTGGACCATGCCTTTCTATGTCTGCCACAGTGATGCCAAGGGCAAATTCTGCCTGTATCCCAGTTCTACCCATATCCTAGTTTGTGTCCAGTGGGTGTTACTGAAAGTGGTGAGTGGGGACCTATTTGAGTGAAATGGATAGGGGCCTGGGAGTGATGAGCCCACAGATGTCATTTCCATGCTTGCCAAAATGCTTAGGGAAGGACATATTTCAGTTTGGCCTCATTTCTTTCAAACTAGGGTCTCATTTACTTTCTCAGAAGCAATTTTGAAAATGGGCCATGGTGTATCAAAAGACAGGAGTCATGCTTTTTATCATAGCAGTGAGGTTGGGCCAAACCAGGTCACCAGAATTTATTGTTTTTTCAAAGCTGATGGATTTCTAGGATTGGGCTCTGCTGTGGTAATCACCAGATCACAGAAAGCTTCTTGAGGTCAAAAGTTTACTCCCATCATTCAGGGATCCTGGCTGACTCACTGACTCATCTGCTGAGGCCTAGGTTACTAAAGTGACCTGGAGATCTTTTCTTTCTCACACTGCTTGTTTGAGTTTGCATGTAATAATTAAGAGATATTACAGAATCTAAACCACAGTAATGAGCCCATGAAACAAGGCTGGAGGAGAAGTGTAGATTCTCCTTTCTCACTCAGATATCACACATAACATTCCACCTTGCCTTGCAACGGTCAGACAGGTCTGGAGTAGTCTTTCCTGGCTCTCTGAGATGCTAGGATAACTGAGTGCCCAGCATACCCAGTGCAGGTTAGTGGGGATATTTGCAAGCAGGCAGTGTGCATCTATGAAAGAATCCTCCAAAAGAAGCGTTGGAGTTGCTAATGGAAGCTGTTTTTCCTTCTCTCCTTTCCTGTCCAGAATGTGCTGCCCATCTCCTTCTTAGGCTCTGTATTAGTCCATTTTCATGCTGTTGATCAAGACATACCCAAGACTGGGAAGAAAAAGAAGTTTAATTGGGCTTACAGTTCCACATGGCTGGGGAGGCCTCAGAATCATGGCGGGAGGCAAAAGGCACTTTTTACATGGTGGCAGCTGGAGAAAATGAGAGAGAAACAAAAGCAGAAACCCCTGATAAACCCATTGGATCTCATGAGACTTATTCACTCTCAGGAGAATAGCATGGGAAAGACCAGCCCCCCATGATTCAATTACCTCTCCCTGAGTCTCTCCCACAACACGTGGGAATTCTGGGACATACAATTCAAGTTGAGATTTGGGCCACAGCCAAATCATGTCAGGCCCCATCAGGTTCCTAGGCTTGCTAGGCGGATGTGAAAGGCCTTGATACACTGAAGCTGAGCTCTCAAGCATCAAGCCACACACAACCTCAGCCAGGAGAACAAGGGAGCTAGCTTTTGGCAGGGTTCCACATGGGCTCTGGTGGTACTGTCATTAGGTACCTCTTAATGGCTTTCTTAAATGTGCTGACTTAAATTTATTTAGTTCTAGAGGTTCTCTGAGCATCATAACTATATTTCAAATTGTGATTTCTATAAATTAGAAATGCCACTTTTCTTCAGCTCAAGAATTTCAATGAACCAATTATTCAAAACCAAATTTAATCAAGTGCATTTTTTTTCCTTTGCAAGCGTATGTTCCCTGGGCCTGCAAAGAAACACAATGTTGCCATCGGATTGGCTGAACAGAGCTGATAGATGGGGCTGTCAGAATTTATTGCTAATTTGGCTGTTAAGCCTTGCAAGGACTTGACACAGAACTGGTGCCTTACATAATAATATTTAGTGTCTGGCCTTGGGTTTAAACTTCAGTTTTCCCAGGTGTTGGTAAACACATGGCTTTGCTGTGCTTTTGCAAATACCCTCGACTTGGTTGATTTCCTTTGACAGAAGACAATGTACAGTTGTGGCAATTGTTTTAGTGCATTCTGTCTTTGTTCTCATTGTGCCCCATGTGCTATAACTTGTGCGTGCGTGTGTGTGTGTGTGTGCACTCATGCACACAGGTGTTTCAAGTACCTCTGACTGTGGCATCCACAACCTATTTTATTGGATAAGGGTATAAATTCTGGCCAAGGAAAAAGGATTGCAGAAGGTTACCAGAGTAAGAGAGTATGGGAAATATTATAAATTCTTTTGTCATATTTAGAGACCAAAAATGTACTAAGAGCACAAAATAAGCCCAAGATTCCCTAGGCTGAATCCTGGCATCACTATTTACTAGTTGTATTACATTGGTGAGTGACTTGTTGTGGGAATATGATCCATGTAAAGTGGTTACTCATTGCCTGGTTAGAAATTGCCCACTTTATGCTGGCTATTGTTACCATCAATACAAGGTTAGAATGTGCTACTGAATGATTGCTTCACAGAATTCATGGACAAAGGTAACCCCATACAACAGAGACAAGGCTTATAGACCAATAAATGATGATCTTCCCACCTTGCACAAGCGTTCATTGAGTTTGACATATGTATAACCTTGTAATGGGATCTCTGCCTCTCCAAAAACTAAATAATAATAAAGGAACAAGGTCTTGCTCTTGAGGATTCCAAAATCAAGATATGTTAGACTACAAGATATCTGAGATATTTTTCAGCATAAAGGTATATGATTTACAGTCTCTTTACCCACAAATTTGGTGATTGTTATCTTCTAATACTCCCAGGGAACTCTGGGATGAATTTAATAGTGTAGCATTCGGTTACAGCTTTCAGGTCTATATATGGAAGATTTTGGAAATACAACCAGAGCGCATTCCTCATCTTCACCTCATGCCTTCAGGACCTATTCTGGCCCAGTGTCTAGTGTCTAGGAACTGAACTGAAGGGGAGGATTTCCCCACATATTGTGGCTGGCTCCAATTTGTGTTCTAGGATGGGTCTCTATCATGGATAATAATTCTAATAGTTAACATTTATTGAGCACTTACTATGTGCCAAGCATTTTGATGATTATGTGCATGTCATATTTAATTGTTACACTCACCTTGTGATCTAGGCATGATTAGGATCTTTATTTTACCTGGGACAAAGTTGAAGCTAAGCGGGATAAAATAAGTGGCAGAGTTGGAACCTCACCCCAGAGTGCCAGGCCCCAAAGCTCTTCCTGGTACAAGCATGGTGGCGTGGACAGTTCTTTCCTGGCTCTTTTTCACCTTTCTCATCTATAAAGTGAGGGTGCTAGGCTCTGTCTCTAAGACTCTTCCAGTTATAACATTCTATGACTTTAGATGTGTTGAATGCTTTATATCAAATAAAATTTTTGTAGAATCCACAGTCATATACATCATCTCCCTAACTCTTTCTTCTCTTCTTTGGCTTGCTTTCAAATGACCTGAGAGTGGATTGCAGAGTAGTATACAAGCATTTTATTTTCTTCTTTTTACGTGTGAACTCACCCCAGTGGATCATTATACACTTTGGGCTTTGCTGGTTTCTGTGTCTGATTCTGGTCCTGACGGGGACCCTTTCTTGCCTACATTGATGTCTGAGAGCAGCTCTCTGGGGACATTTGGCAAGTCATGGCTTAAACAAGGTAATAGTTGTGTTCCGTAGAATGTTTTCAGCCAAGTTAGCACTGAGGCTTGAGGAAAATAGGTGATATTTGGCCCTCTATTAAACAGAAGCATTTGAAAATATGTGAGTTCTTTGGAATGCCTGATAGTAAATATGTGGTATAATTTTTTTCAGGTTTAGCCTATCACTCCTTCAGGTTTGATTATTAATGAGGAGGCTATGAACTTTGGAGAGTGATAAAGCACTCCCTGCTCTCTGATAAATGACATGTGAAATCAAATGACATGTAAAGACACAGCAAAGAGAAAAGGAAGGTGAACTAGAAAAATTTCAAATCCTGTTCAAGGAAATGTTTAGGATAAGCCTTTTTAGGCCAGGTGTGGTGGCTCATGCCTGTAATCCTAGCACTTTGGAAGGCCAAGGCAGGTGGATCACTCGAGATCAGGAGTTCAAGACCAGCCTGGCCAACATGGCAAAACCCTGTCTCTGCTAAAAATACAAAAATTGTCTGGGCATGGTGGTACATGCCTTTAATCCCAGCTACTCGGGAGGCTGAGGCATGAGAATCACTTGAACCAGGGAGGCAGAGCTTGCAGTGAGCTGAGATTGCACCACTGCACTCAAGCCTAGGCAACAGCATGAGACTGTCGAAAGAAAGAAAGAAAAGAAAGGAAAATAAAAGCCTTATTAGTTTCTCAGAGATTTTACTCCCTTCCTTAGAACAATGCATAATATAAATGTAAACTTATTCAATACCTGATGACTATGATATTTATAACAAAAACAGCATTACAGAAGGCTTTTGATTTCAACTCAACAATTAATAGCTAAGAATGGGATGATAAGCAAGTATCCATCTTTTATTCTTATATTTTGTCATCACCCATCAGTGTCTAGAATCAGAATTATTCATGTAAGATTGTGTCTGAACTTTGGAAAGATTTTTGTTACTTTTACTTCAGTTTCTTTCTTTGTGAGATAAATTAGAAATTGCTAAAACCGAAAGACCTTGACATTTGAAGGCCAACATAAATTTTTAGGAGCTTCCTCTAAAGGCTGGATATCTTGGTTTCTTAGCTACCTGACCCTCCAAAGACTGAGAAACTAGTTTTTGGAGCCTTCTGATGTCTAAAGCATACATGCACACACACAAAGTTTATATGTAGGGAGTATAAAAATGAGGACCAAGGGATGGAAGAAGCAGCAAAACTATGATCATTGGATTTTACATAGTTGCTAAATATAAGTTTAGCTAAGAGCTTCCTGGTTGCCAAGACAAAAATGGCAACACTAAAAATTATGAGCTTCCCCAGTTTCCTTCTGGTGGCAAGAAAGAAAAATATTTATTTTACTTCCGGTGATATTTTACTGTTAGAATATTCCAGAAGGCAAGAAAACAGTAGAAACCCTGTCTGTAACTGTAGAGGCATGCCTCGTTCGTAGCTCAAATATATACAGTGGTTTTATAACCCAAGAATAACCCTTAAGTGAGCTGCCTTCATGGTTCAGATTTTTTCTCTCTCAGTTTACTTCTACTCCCTTACTGAGTTGATTGACAATTCTCTATGTATATCTTACATTCCTCTTCCCCAAGAGAGGAGAACTGGTTGGAATTGTTGGTCACTATTCAATATGGAGCATTCCTGTTGGGCACACTTCTCAAGTTAAGTAACCCTAGAAGTTATTTCCCAGCATATAGAACACCAGTTCAGCCATGTATGGCTAATTCGACCTGGTCCAGTGGAAAGAGCATGCCAAACCTCTGAGTAAACATCGTGTTGTAATAGTTTCCTCAAAAGAGAGGAGTGTAACATGTAAGAACTTTAGGTTTTGTGACCATTTGATACACTTTCCTTGCCAGAAAGGAAGAAGCCAGTGTTGACTCTATCCCTTATTCCCCACCTTTGAGCAGACACACCATTCCTGGGAAATGGTAATGGCAGGGTGTGCAATTGTTCCATTTTACCCAACTTATTCAGGGCACCAGATGAGTGAGTATTCACCCTTTTCTAGTCCTAGGCTACTGGGATTTGTTTTCAAGTAGCAATGCTAACAAGTGAAATAGATGGAAGGATCTGAGTTACAATGACCTTATTTTTTGCCTAAAATGACTTAATCAGCATCAGTGAGAGAAACAACAGGTCTACAGAATCTAGAAATCCACTTAATAGTGTAATATCAAGTTAACTTTTTTGTATATAACAAATTCTTCTCCTTCCTGACTTTTTAAATCTCCCCAAATCCTCCCTAGACTTTTTCTCAAGATGGAGACACTAGATCACTGTGGCACCAGTTCTAATTACTGTTTGTTTTATTCACATGTGGTTTTTCTTATTTTAATGCCAGGACAAGCAGGAATGAAGTATGCAGAGGGAAGCATTTAGCAAACACCACATTTTCATTCATTCAGCTTCATACTGTGTTCTTAGTCAAAAGAATGGAAACCATCCCAAAGTTACTTTGATTTCTCCCACTGTATTATTTCCCTATTTAACCACAATTCCTGACCTGAATTTATTTATCTGAATTTATTTACTCTTTTTATTTCTACTACCCAACTTTGATATTCCCTCTTTGTATACAGTTATTTCCCCTTCTATTTATAATACTGCCCATTTGATATGTAACACTTTTACAAAAGAAACAAAACTTTTCCTGGAATTGACTTCAAAAATAAGGTTCCAATATGGACTCTTAACTGGGGATTTAGTAGTATAAATGAGGAACAACTAATGATGAGTTTTATAGCAAAACGAACACAGTTTAAGTTTGATCAACACCCAATATTCCTGGGCAGGGAGTTGAGGAGTCATGTGTTAGACTCCCATGAGTGGAAGTATGAGAATTCCACTTTTTGCCTTGCTTTTCTTTGTCTTGCATTTCCTGCCTGTGATAAATGTGTCCCAATATTTGTCCTTTGGATGTTGTTGTTGAGAATCATTTCTCATGATGGGAAATGTCAAGTCAAATAGTGTGACAGAACTTGTTGAATGATTGAGTCAACTCAACCACCAGTGGTATTGTCAACCATGGCTGTTGAATTAATGAGAACAATTAAAACTCATTTTTCAGAGGTCAAGAGAGGCTCACTTTTGTGACTTCATGTCAGATGATTGATGACTTTTTTTTTGAGATGGAGTCTCACTCTATCACCGAGGCTGGAATGCAGTGGCATGATCTTGGTTCAGTGTAACCTCTGCCACTCAGATTCAAGCAATTCTCCTGCCTCAGCCTCCCAAGTAGGTGGGATTACAGGCATCAGCCACTGTGCCCGGCTAATTTTTGTAGTTTTTAGGAGAGATGGGGTTTTGCCGTCTTGGCCAGGCCAGTCTTGAACTCCTGACCTTGTGATCCACCTGCCTTGGCCTCCCAAAGTGCTGGGATTACAGGCATGAGCCACTGTAATGAGCCACCCAGCCTGATGACCATTTTTCCACCCTTTATTTTGACATTTTTGATATTGAAAACCACCTGCAACAGAACACCATTTAAGATCAACGACTAGTGTCAGAATGAAAGAGACACTGTTCAGATTTGAGAGGCAGAATCTTAGAAGAAACTGGGTGTTAAACGATTTGTGTTAGAATTCTAGCTGTGTGATTAGCTGTGTGACCTTGGAAATATCATCAAACCTCTAAAAACCTACCTTCTATTTTTTTTTAACTTGTAAAAGCTAGGTAATATTCTTGCTTTATTTTAATAATCAAATAACATGATAAATGTGAAAGTTTGCAATCTGTAAGTCACACTGCAGATCTATTATATATTATAATTTTCTTATTTTTTTACTTAAAATCTGTTCTGAAAACATTTATCAAACGTTCCTTAAATTAACTTAGTGAGTGCTATATTGGGTCTTCCTTTGGCAGGGCTGTGTATTAGTCCCTTTTCACACTGCTATAAAGACATACCTGAGAATGGGTAATTTATAAAGGAAGGAGGTTTAATTGACTCACAGTTCTGCATGGCTGGGGAGGCCTCGGGAAACTTACAATCATGGTGCAAGGCGAGAGAGAAGCAAAGGCATGTTTTACACGGCAGCAGGTGAGAGAGAGAGAGGGTGTGTGTGTGAAGCAAAGGAGGAAGAGCCTCTTATAAAACCACCATATCTCATGAGAACTCACTCATTATCATAAGAACACCATGAAGGAAACCACCCCCATGATGCTGTCAGCCTTAAACTAGGTCCCTCCCTAGATACATTGGGGATTATGGAGATTACATTTTACAATGAGATTCAGGTGGGGGCACAGCCAAACCACATCAGGCTGTTAAGGGCTATTTCACAGGAGATGTGATAGTTTCAAACAAAAGGCAAGAAAACTTTTCTTTGAACAAAAAGCTTAATTGTATGCCAGGAAGATTGACTAGAATGCTGAATAAATGTACATCTACTTAAGTAATATGGCTGTATTAGTTTTCTCTTGCTACATAACAAATTACCCCCAAATTTAGCAGCTTAAATGATACATATTTAGTATCTCACAGTTTCTCTGAGTCTGGAATTCTGCTTAGTTAGATGTTTCTGGTTCAGTGTCTCTCATGAAGTTATAGTCAGAATATCAGCTTGGGTTACAGTCATCAAAAGACTTGAGTGTGGCTGTTAATAGGAGGCCTCAGTTCCTCGCTAGCTGTTATCCAGAGGGCTCAGTTTTTTACCATATGGGCCTCACCATAGGGTTGCTTGAATGTCTTCACGAAATGGCAGCTGGCTTCTGCCAGAATGAGTGATCCAAGAGAGAAGGAGGAAGCCACAGTGCATTTTATGACCCAGGCTCTGAAATCACACACTACCACTTCTACTAGGGTTGCCAGATATGACACAAAATACCCAGTTAAATTTGAATTTCAGATAATAAATAATTATTTTTAGTATAAGTATGTCCCATGCCTGGCTCACCTGCAGTATTGTTGATTCCTAACCACATCTTTTCTCTCTTTGTAGCTATCAGTGGTGCTAAAATCTGAGTTCAAAATGCAAAGAATTTCATATATTTAAAATTAAATAAAATGCAGAGAAACTTAGAGGCAGAGAAAACGCCATGTCAACCACAAGTGTAATTAATATTTTCCAAGTAATTATAATTCTTGAAGGACTGTGGTATTATCAGATACTCTCCATCCTGAGCCCTGAATTCTATGTATAGTGTAACTGCTCCCCATCAGGGTAAAATACAGGGTGCCTCTAAGTTCAGAAGCACAGGAGAATGAATATAATGTTGTTCACGACCACTTCTCTCTCTCTCTCTCTCTCTGTGTGTGTGTGTGTGTGTGTGTGTGCGCGCGTATAAGCATATATAAAATTTACATTTTTAGACTTTGTAGACATCCGATAGTTAAATGTCAGACAATGTAAAGACAGAGTAAGAACAGTTAAGGTGTAGAGATAATGCCTGAAGAACAAAGCAATTCTTTTTGAACAGCATTCTGGGATGATGTACATTTATTCCAAATTATCCAATATATGTAGTCTGCATTGATCACAGAAATGAAGTCAATGTGGAGGCAGTATGACATAGTGGCTAGGAATATAGCCTCTATGGGTCCCATTATGGCTCTGGGACTTTAGGCAAGTTTCTTATCTCAGAGGGGCTTGATTTCTTTATCTGTAAAATGGGACAAATAATAGTACCTCACAAAAAAATTCTTAGAATCAAATACATTAAATTTTCTACATAGTAAGAGCTCAAAAACTGTTGGTAATAATTATTTAGGAGTGATTGAAATATAGAAATGAATAAGAATTGTTCCCAAGGAAGAAAAAGTCTGGCTTTGAATAGCTAATCGGAAAGAACTGGTGGCTTCTACATTTTTAGGTTTTATGTGCTTGGTTATCATGCTTGTATAAGACTGATGTGCTGATTGGTAGGGTAAAAATGCTTGCGTCCTTCAGTTGCTGAGTTTCCCCCCAAATAGCAGCGACTGCTTTGTTTTCCCTCAGTTCCTTTGCTCAAAGACTCAAAGACATTCCTGTTTTTTCCACACATCTTCTTCCTCCTCTTCTCTGCTACCTATTGCAGTTAGTGGGAAAGTTTTCTGAAATAAATGAGAACTCTTTCTCCTCTTCTGTCATTTATTTTCCAGATCTTTTCTAAATTATACTTCAAATGCTACTTCCCCATTTGCCACCCACTTTCCTGTCAAGGTTGACAGTGATGATTAGCATACCCTTACATCCTGCCACTCATTCCCCGCCTACCCTAGCGTCATCCTGTGGAAAGGAGTCTGCATTTCCACAAGAGCAACGCCAAGTATCCTTGAAAGGGGCCATGAAATGAAATGCAAAATAAATATCATTGGTGCGCTTCAGAGATGCTGTAGAAGAGACACTTGCTTTGGGTAAGAAAGGGGACTAATGACTGATAAGTTATCATTCTCTGCAAGGACTCCATGAATGTTATGGGAGATTTATCATAATTCACTATGATCTTATTTTATGATTCTTTATTGGCTCCCTGTGGCAAGTTTCTTAATTTTTCTTTCTCACTAACAAGAATGATAATTTGGGGTATGTGAGTGAGATAAAAATTCACAAATAGCTCCAAGACCACGGAGAAATTAGTTTGATGAGAATTTTTTATTTTGCCTTTTCCTTCTCTCCTTCATCTTTTATCATTGTACTACTTATTTAAAGCTGTTAGAGTTCATTGATTCTAAGGTGCTTTTTCTCCCATACAATTTTACTTCTCTGCAATAGGGCTATGTCTCATGTTTGATGGTGTTTTACAATTAATTGACAGAATTTTTTTCTTTTGCAGAATCACATGCCACAATGGTGCATCTTATAATGGATGATTTCTTAGAAGCAATGAAATAGGGCATTGTCCAGGCTTTGTGCTATGTCTGTTGCATACATTTTCTAATTTAGTCCTCACAATAATCCAGTGATTAATTAACCAGTACGTTTACTCTTAACAAACATTTAGAGTAATTGTATTTGAGCTAATACAATTAATAATAATATTTAACATATATTGAGGAGGCACTATGTAAGTCCTTTACATATACTTTCTCCATTTAGCACTTAGATGACCCTGGGAGATAGATATTGATATTTTCATGTTTGCATGTCATAGGCCAGCAAAGGAAATACTCAGGCATTGAAAAACTTGCCAAAGTTAGAAAGCTAGTAGCAGGCAAGGCAAGATTCAAGACTGGGTTGTTCTGACTTCAAAACCTATGCTATTAACCACTACCCTACATTGTGTCAAATTATTATAATTAACATTGGTGAAGTACTTTACCATTTACAATAGCTTTCACAAACATCTAATTTAATCCTAGCCTAATAACAAATCAATGCAATTCCTTTTATATATTTTACTTTTAAAGATATAAAACACTGTTAAAAACATTATTAAAAGCCTTCTTAAAAAGGTATTAGCAAACCAAAGAAACATTAAGGAAAACTGAAAAGCTGGGACTGTTTCACTTTATTAGGATAAAGTAGAGAAAAGCTGAATCAGAGTTCATGCTAAATAGTATCCAAAGGATAATTGTCTACTTTATTATAGAAAATCAAGCTATTGCACCATATGAGCCTTTGCTCTGAGATCTAAGTTTGCATTTCCAACTAACCAAGGAAAATCAATTGGAGTATTAAAACAATGGGTAATAATAATGTGTAAAATGGATCACTGGAGTTGATAAATATGATAAATGAACTTAGGTCAATGACTCTTTTGTATAGCTTCAACTTTACAGGGAATGACTTGAAAATTCACACTATTAATGTATTTGGGTTAAATCTATTGTCTTGTTATTCTAGTGATTTATGGCCAACAAAAAAATACCCTAAAAGAGGCATATGTCTGGATGAACAAGGGAGCTATAGTTAGATTCACATTGTCCCCAAAGAATTCTAACCATTTAGAATTCTTGGTGGCTGGCAAGGTGGCTGAATAGGAACAGCTCCAGTCTGCAGCTCCCAGCAAGATCAACGCAGAACGCGGGTGATTTCTGCATTTCCAACTGAGGTACCCAGCTCATCTCATTGGGACTGGTTAGACAGTGGGTGCAGCACACAGAGGAGGAGCTGAAGCAGGGTGAGGCGTTGCCTTACCCGGGAAGCACAAGGGGTCAGGGAACTCCCTCCCCTAGCCAAGAGATGCCTTGAGGGACTGTGCCTTAAGGAACAGTGCATTCTGGCCCAGATAATATGCTTTTCCCACAGTCTTTGCAACCTGCGGACTAGGTGATTCCCTTGGGTGCCTACGCCACCAGGGCCCTGAGTTTCAAGCACAAAACTGGGCAGCCATTTGGGCAGACACCGAGCTAGCTGCAGGAGTTTTTTTCATACCCCAGTGGTGCCTGGAACACCAGTGAAACAGAACCGTTCACTCCCCTGGAAAGGGTGCTGAAGTCAGGGAGCCAAGTGGGGGTCTAGCTCAGTGGATCTCACCCCCACGGAGCCCAGCAAGCCAAGAACCACTGGTTTGAAATTCTCCCTGCCAGCACAGCAGTCTGAAGTCGGCCTGGGATGCTCGAGCTTGGTGTGGGGAGGGGCGTCCACCATTACTGAGGCTTGAGTAGGCAGTTTTCCCCTCACAGTGTAAACAAAGCCACCTGGAAGCCTGAACTGGCTGGAGCCCAACATAGGTTGGCAAAACCACTGTAGTCACACTGCCTCTCTAGATTCCTCCTCTCTGGAAAGGGCATCTCTGAAAGAAAGGCAGCAGCCCAAGTCAGGGGCTTACACTAAAGATAAAACTACCATCTCCTGGAACAGAACACCTGGGGGGAGGGGCAGCTGTGAGCACAGCTTCAGCAGACTTAAATGTTCCTGCCTGCTGGCTCTGAAGAGAGCAGTGGCTCTCCCAGCAGAACACTTGAGCTCTGCTAAGGGTCAGATTGCCTCCTCAAGTGGGTCGCTGACCCCTGTGCATCCTGACTAGGAGACACCTCCCAGCAGGGGTTGACAGACACCTCATACAGGAGAGCTCCAGCTGGCATCTGGCAGATGACCCTCTGGGATGAAGCTTCCAGAGGAAGGAACAGGCAGCAGTCTTTGCTGTTCTGCAGCCTCTGCCGGTGATACCCAGGCAAACAGGGTCTGGAGTGGACCTCCAGCAAACTCCAGTAGACCTGCAGCAGAGGGGCCTTACTTTTAGAAGGAAAACTAACAAACAGAAAGGAATACCATCAACATCAACAAAAAGGACGTCCACACAGAAACCGCATCCAAAGGTCACCAATATCAAAGACCAAAGGTAGATAAATCCATGAAGATGATGAAAAACCAGCGCAAAAAGTCTGAAAATTCCCAAACCAGAAGGCCTCTTCTCCTCCAAAGGATGACAATTCCTTGCCAGCAAGGGAACAAAACTGGATGGAAAATGAGTTTGGCAAATTGACAGAAGTAGGCTTCAGAAGGTGGGTAATAACAAACTCCTCTCAGCTAAAGAAGCATGTTCTAACCCAATGCAAGGAAACTAAGAACCTTGAAAAAAACGTTAGAGGAATTGCTAACTAGGATAACCAGTTTAGAGAAGAACACAAATGACCTCATGGAACTGAAAAACACCGCACAAGAACTTCCTAAAGCATGCACAAGAACTTTGTGAAGCATACACAAGTATCAATAGCTGAATAAATCAAGTGGAAGAAAGGATATCAGATATTGAAGATCAACTAAATGAAATAAAGCATGAGAACAATATTAGAGAAAAAAAATGAAAGGGAAGGAACAAAGCCTCCAAGAAATCTGGGACTATGTGAAAAGACCAAACCTACATTTGATTGGTGTATCTGA
Source organism: Macaca thibetana thibetana (assembly GCF_024542745.1). Lineage (NCBI taxonomy): Eukaryota > Metazoa > Chordata > Mammalia > Primates > Cercopithecidae > Macaca > Macaca thibetana. The sequence goes on along the minus strand of NC_065579.1, from coordinate 133,447,536 downwards.
AAGTGATGGGGAGAATGGAACCAAGTTGGAAAACTCTTCAGGATATTATCCAGGAGAATTCCCCAACCTAGCAAGACAGGCCAACATTCAAATTCAGGAAATACAGAGAACACTACAAGGAAGCACCTCAAGGAGTGCAACCCCAAGACACAAAGTCATCAGATTCACCAAGATTGAAATGAAGGAAAAATGTTAATGGCAGCCAGAGAGAAAAGTCGGGTTACCCACAAAGGGAAGCCCATCAGACTAACAGTGGATCTTGCTGCAGAAACCCTGCAAGCCAGAAGAGAGTGGGGGCCAATATTCAACATTCTTAAAGAAAAGAATTTTCAACCCAGAATTTCATATCCAGCCAAGCTAAGATTCATAAGCAAAGAAGAAACACAATCCTTTACAGACAAGCAAATCCTGAGAGATTTTGTCACCACCAGGCCTGCCTTACAAGAGCTCCTGAAGGAAGCACTAAATATGGAAAGGAAAAACTGTTACCAGCCACTGTAAAACATTCCAAATTGTAACGACCATTGACACTATGAAGAAACTGCATCAGCCAACGGGCAAAATAACCAGCTAGCATCATAATGACAGAATCAAATTCACAAATAACAATATTAATCTTAAATGTAAATGGGCTAAATGCCCCAATGAAAAGACACAGACTGGAAAATTGGATAAAGAGTCACAACGTATCAATGTGCTGTATTCAGGAGACCTATCTCATGTGGAAAGACACACATAGGCTCAAAATAAAGGGATGGAGGAATATTTACCAAGCAAATGGAAAGCAAAGAAAAGCAGGGATTGCAATCCTAGTCTCTGATAAAACCGACTTTAAACCAACAAAGATCAAAAAAGACAAAGAAGGGCATTACATAATGGTAAAAGGATCAAGGCAACAAGAAGAGCGTACTATGCTCAATATATATGCACCCAATACAGGAGCATCCAGATTCATAAAGCAAGTTCTTAGAGACCTACAAAGAGACTTAGACTCCTACTCAATAATAATGGGAGACTTTAACACCCCACTGTCAATATTAGACAGATTAATGAGACAGAAAATTAACAAGGATATTCAGGACTTGAATTCAGCTCTGGACCAAGCGAACCTAACAGACATCTACAGAACTCTCCACCCCAAATCAACAGAATATACATTCTTCTCAGCACCGCATCACACCTATTTTAAAATTGACCACATAATTGGAAGGAAAACACTCCTCAGCAAATGCAAAAGAATGGAAATCATAACACACAATCTCTCAGACCACAGTGAAATCAAATTAGAACTCAGGATTAAGAAACTCACTCAAAACCACACTTGGAAACTTAACAATCTGCTTCTGAATGACTGCTGGGTAAATAATGAATTTAAGGCAGAAATAAATGTCTTTGAAATCAATGAGAATGAAGACACAACCTACCAGAATCTCTGGGACACAGCTAAAGCAGGGTTTAGAGGGAAATGTATAGCACTAAATGCCTACAGGAGAAAGCAGGAAAGATCTAAAAATCGACACCTTCATATCACAATTAAAAGAACTACAGAAGCAAGAGCAAACAAATTCAAAAGCTAGCAAAAGACAAGAAATAACTAAGATCAGAGCAGAACTGAATGAGATAGAGACATGAAAAACCCTTCAAAAAAATCAGTGAATCCAGGAGCTGGTTTATTGAAAAGATTATCAAAATAGATAGACCACTAGCCAGACTAATTAAGAAGAAAAGAGAGAAGAATCAAATAGATACAATAAAAAATGATAAAGGGGGTATCACCATTGATCCCACAGACATACAAATTACCATCAGAGAATACTATAAACACCTCTACACAAATAAACTAGAAATTCTAGAAGAAATGCATAAATTCCTGGACACATAAACCCTCCCAAGACTAAACCAGGAAGAAACTGAATCCCTGACTAGACCAATAACAAGTTCTGAAATTGAGGCAGTAATTAATAGCCTATCAACCAACAAAAAGCTTGGGACCACATGGATTCACAGCCAAATTCTGCCAGAGGTACAAAGAGGAGCTGGTACCATTCCTTCTGAAACTATTCCGAACAATAGAAAAAGAGGGACTCCTCTTTAACTCATTTTCTGGGACCTGCGCCATCCTGATACCAAAGCGTGGCAGAGAAATAAAGAAAATTTAAGGCCAATATTTCTGATGAAAATTGATGCAAAAATCCTCAATAAAATAGTGGCAAACCAAATCCAGCAGCACATCAAAAAGCTTATCCACCATGATCAAGTCAACTTCATCCCTGGAATGCAAGGCTGGTTCAACTTATGCAAATCAATAAACATAATCCGTGACATAAACAGAATCAATGACAAAAACCACATGATTAACTCAATAGATGCAGAAAAAGCCTTTGATAAAATTCAACACCCCTTCATGCTAAAAACTCTCAGTAAATAGGTATTCATGGAACTTATCTCAAAATAATAAGAGCTATTTATGACAAATCCACAGCCAATATCACACTAAACGGGCAAAAGCTGGAAGCATTCCCTTTGAAAACTGACATAAGACAAGGTTGCCCTCTCTCACCACTCCTATTCAACATGTTATTGGAAGTTCTGGCCAGGGTAATCAGGCAAGACAAAGAAATAAAGGGTATTCAATTAGGAAAAGAGGAAGTCAGATTGTCCCTGTTTGTAGATGACATGATTGTATATTTAGAAAACCCTATTGTCTTAGCTCAAAATCTCCTTAAGCTGATAAGCAACTTCACCAAAGTCTCAGGATACAAAATCAATGTGCAAGCGATATGAAAAATCACAGGTATTCCTCTACAACAATAATAGACAAACAGAGAGGCAAATCATGAGTGAACTCCCGTTCACACTTGCTACAAAGAGAATAAAATACCTAGGAATGCAACTTACAAGGGATATGAAGGACCTCTTCAAGGAGAACTACAAACCACTGCTCAAGGAAATAAGAGAGGACACAAACATGGAAAAACATTCCATGTTCGTGGATAGGAAGAATCAGTATCACAAAAATGGCCATACAGTCCAAAGTAATTTATAGATTCAATGCTACCCCTTTCAGGCTACTATTGACTTTCTTCACAGAATTGGAAAAAACTACTTTAAATCTCATGTGGAACCAAAAAAGAGTCCATATAGCCAAGACAATCCTAAGCAAAAAGAACAAAGCTGGAGGCATCTTGCTACCTGACTTCAAACTATACTACAAGGCTACAGTAACCAAAACAGCATGGTACTGGAACCAAAACAGATATATAGACCAATGGAACAGAACAGAGCCCTCAGTAATAACATCACATGTCTACAATTATCTGATCTTTGACAAACATGACAAAAACAAGAAATGGAAAAGGATTTCCTATTTAATAAATGGTGTTGGGAAAATTGGCTAGCCATATCCAGAAAACTGAAACTGGACGGCTTCCTTACACCTTATACAAAAATTAACTCAAGTTGGATTAAAGGGCTTGAATGTAAGACCTAAAACCATGAAAACACTAGAAGAAAACCTAGGCAATACCATTCAGGACATAGGCATGGGCAAACACTTCATGACTAAAACACCAAAAGCAATGGCAACAAAAGCCAAAATTGACAAATGGCATATAATTAAACTAAACAATTTCTGCACGGTAAAAGAAACTATCATCAGAGTGAACAGGCAACCTATAGAATGAGAGAAAGTGTTTGCAATCTGTCCATATGACAAAGGGCTAATATCCAGAATCTACAAGGAACTTAAAGAAATTTACAAGAAAAAACAGACAACCCCATCAAAAAGTGGGCAAAAGATATGAACAGGCACTTCTCAAAAGAAGACATTTATGCAGCCAACAGACAAATGAAAAAAGGCTCATCATCACTGGTCATTAGAGAAATGCAAATCAAAACCACAATGAGATACCATCTCATGCCAGTTACAATGGCAATCATTAAAAAGTCAGGAAACAACAGATGCTGGAGAGGATGTGGAGAAATAGGAACGCTTTTACACTGTTGGTGGGAGTGTAAATTAGTTTAATCATTGTGGAAGACAGTGTGGTGATTCCTCAAGGATCTAGAACCAGAAATACCATTTGACCCAGCAATCCCATTACTGGGTATATACCCAAAGGATTATAAATCATTCTACTATAAAGACACATGCACACATATTTATTGTAGCACTACTCACAATAGCAAAGACTTGGAACCAACCCAAATGCCCGTCGATGATAGACTGGATAAAGAAAATGTGTCACATATATACCATGGAATTTTATGCAGCCATAAAAAAGGATGAGTTCATGTCCTTTGCAGCAACATGGATGAAGCTGGAAACCATCATTCTTAGCAAACTAACACAGGAACAAAAAACCAAACACTGCATGTTCTCACTCATAAATGGGAGTTGAACAATGAGAACACATGGACACAGGGTGGGGAACATCATACACTGGGGTCTGTCAGGGGGTAGGGGGTTAGGGGAGGGATAGCATTAGGAGAAATACCTAATGTAGATGACAGGTTGATGGGTGCAGCAAAACACCGTGGCATGTGTATACCTATGTAACAAACCTGCACGTTCTGCACATGCATCCCAGAACTTACATATAATAAAAAAATGAAAATTTTTAAAAAATCTAGAATTATCATAAAGGCACAGAGTTGTAGAATTTTAGAGATAGGAGGAGTCTCAGGAGGTTGGGCATTTCCCACTTACACAGATAGAACATGAGCTCTCTTAAACAGCCATCAATATTTCATTTCTTCTTTCTTGGGCATCTTCTTTAATTGCAATTTGTCCTTGTCTTATAAGTCTTTATAGGTACCTGACCTGGGTTTGTGGTTTTGATACTTTTATTTTCTGGAACAATACCCTTTCTAATCCCTTTCTGACAGGGGGAGGGGAGGCAGTGATATGGAATGTAATGTCACTTTTGACAAAGGGGTAGAAATATTACCATTTTGAACACCCGGCATCCTTTTCCAACATGTCCCATGTTTTATGCAAGAGATGGATTATGTTTGGCCCTGAATGCCTGCCTTTTAGTCAAAGATCTCTAGGGTGAATGAAGCACCTACCAACTAGGTAAAGGATTAGTAACCAAGGTGAGGAAAAGAAATCTTTCTTTTATCCAATTCCAAACTTTCCCTTCTTCCTGTCCTTCTGTCTATGGAGCAAAACCCTCACAATAAAAAAGCCTGTATAGCCCAAGAGACAGGCAATAATTTTTTATCTCAATATTTAAATAAAATTTCTTATATTTTGCTTTAAAAATATTACCCAACATTATTTGCCATGGAATTACAATGGATTTAGAACTGGAATATACCTCAGAGATTATCCATTCCAAATTCTCTTATTTTGCAAATGAAAGATTTTGTAACTGGAGTGATTAAACGCCTTACCCAACAACATATAGCTATTTGTGGCAGCTGTAAATCTAGAACCTTTGTGTTACAGTCTGTTTGTGCTGTTGTAACAAAATACCACAGATTAGTTAATTGATAAAGAACAGAAATTTATTTTTCACAGCTGTAGAGGCCAGGAAGTCCAAGATCAAGACTCTGGCATATGATAAAGGCTGCTGTCTGCTTCCAAGATGGCACTTTGAATGCTGCATCCTTTGGAGGGGTACAGCGCTGCACCTTCACATGGCACAAGGTGGAAAAGCAAAAAGGAACAAAACTCCATCCATCAAGCCCTTTTATAACAGCATTAATCTATTCATGAAGGCAGAGCCCTCATAATCTAAACACCTTCCAAAAGACCCCACCTTCCAACACTATTGCAATGGGGATTAAATTTCCAACACATGAATTTTGAGGGACACATTCAGACCATAGCACCTCATTTGCTGACTCCCAACTTGACTCTCCCCCTACAAAAAATTTTTCAATTTTCAATTAATATTGTAAACTTCTTACAAGTAAGAACAATTCCCATAAAACTTTTTTCTTTGGAAAACTGGCAAAAGATCCTGACTAGGTTGCGAAAGAGATTGCTCTTTAAGACAAAGTTTCAGAAATGACCTTTGAGGGCATTTTCCATATTTCTGATTAGTGGGTGCAATAACCTTTAGCTGAAGAAAAGGGCATCCCAAAGAGCAGAGCAATAATAGAGGAATTACTTTGGCAATTACTATTACAAGTCCACCTTTGAAAGCAGGTGGAGAAGTCAGTGATGGAAAAAGCCAGCATCACAACCTATAATAAGAACAGAAATGTCAATATCAACCATCTAGGGCATTTCTTTGCCTTCTCTGATTGGTAGCAAAAAAGAAAACGAAACAAAACAAGCAAAAAAAAAAAAAAAAAAAAAAAAACCAGTATGGTTTTTTCCAGTTTAGTGAAAGGTATTTTCTATGCAGCTAGGTGTAATTAAACCTAAGAAATTACTTGGTATCTTTTAATTAATATAAGCCATAGCCTTGCCACCTCTAAAATGAAAGTAGTGTAACTGAACCAGCTTACCTCATATGATAAACATAAATTTAATAAATGATAAGACTGAGAAAACCATTCTGGTTTTGAGTGAAATGTTTGAACTCTGTTAGAGCTTCCTCTTAATGAGAGTAGCCTTTAGATGCATTTCTTTAGATTATTTTATTTAAGTGCTGACTCCTGCTTCCCAGTTCTCTATAAGATATGGAAGAAGACAGAGCGTATCTTACTTAAGATGAGAAAAGCTTCAGGTCATTTTTATTTAACCTATTCAGCTGAGGACAATTGAGTGAGGGAATGCTAGATGTACCCAAGTGTATGCCTTCAACATTTCCCACAACACAGGCTTGGCTTTGCCCATGGTGGGCATACCGATCATAAACAAAGCCCATCCTAGCATAGCAGAACACAGATTAGACCAATAAACCCTTTATTTGAGCAAGTTACATTTGCTTTAGTTTCTTTTATCTCACCAAAGAATGCAATGAGAAAAAATTACCTTTTCTCTGACATTAGTTTTTCTAGATTCTCAAATCCTTCTTTTTCTGTTTTTTTTTCCCCCCCCAGAATTAAGAATTTTTGGCTTGTGGTGACATGGAGTGTCAGCAGTTTAAAAAAAAAAAAAAGACCTTCATGACTCTGCCATCCATCAGTTCACACTCCCACTTGGGACCATGACAGTTTTCTTGCAATTTCTCTTCCCTGTTGCCTCCTTGAAGGAGAAAAATACTGTCTTTTATCCATAGTTTACCCATTAGGGATATCCTGAGAATAAATGAAACCATCACATGTTGAGATAATCCTCTGAATAAAGATCTCTTAGAATCTGATACCATTCAGAGTTTTAATAGAGTTACAGAGTCCAAAATCTCTCACTCTTTGCCGGGCTATCCCAGCTGTAGTGCCAGAAGAACACCACCTGTCAGCTCCGTGCCAAGCCTTCCCTTCTCCAAAGCAGCCACCATCATCTTTTGACATCTTTTTTTTTTTTTTTTTTTTTTAAATTGAGACAAAGTCTCACTCTGTTGCCAGGCTGAAGTGCAGTGGCATGATCTTGGCTCACTGCAGCCTCCACCTCCTGGGTTCAAGTGATTCTCTTGCCTCAGCCTCCCAAGTAGCTGGGACTACAGGCGTGCACCACCATGCCCAACTAATTTTGTATGTTTAGTAGAAACATGATTTCACCATGTTGGTCAGGATGGTCTTGATCTTTTGACCTCCTGATTTGCCTGCCTTGGCCTCTCAAAGTGCTGGGATTACAGGCATGCACCACCTTGCCTGGCCCATTTTGACATCTTAACCAGTGCTCCTAACCGGTTCCTGACCTCCAATTTAGAATAGGACTCTACCTGGACAGATGATTTAACAAACCATATAAAACAAAAATATTTATAGCTATATAGCACCTTTTTAGATATAAAAGTACTTCCTCATTCATTAACAGAAAATTAGGCCAAGATTTTGAGGAATATGCTTTCTCAAAACCTGAAGTAATCTTCATAAACCAGCTATCTTAAGGCATCAGCCTAGCTTTGCCACTGGACTTAAAATTCCTGTGTTAACAGCTTTCCCCTCTGGGGAGAGGCCAGAAATGTTATGAGAATAATGAAGCCACCACTGGATTCAGACAATTTCCTGGACAAAAAATGAAAATGTCCTGTGAACTCAAAATAATGTTAGTTATTCTGTGGACTTCGTGGGTTGCTGTGCATGCATTTATGCATATGCATTTTTATCTCTGTTTCCCTGGACACTCCTTCATCAAATTTAATTGTTCTCATTTTTTTCTGTTAATACCCCTTGACCACATCCAAATCCTTGATTTCATGCTAAGGCTTTGAGACACTAAGAAGGAGCTATGCTACTTGGTATAAGTGGAGGTTCCACTTCAATTTGAGAATTTCTGAAATTGCCTTAAGCTGTAATCAGAGCAAAGGAGCAAGTGTCAGAATATTTCTGTCTGTAATGGAAATAACCAGAGAAATGCAAAATATTTTTCTCTAGTCAATTCTCACCAATTCTATTTTAGATTCCAAGGCAACTGTCAGTTTGATACCTGGGTCCCTTTAAGCAGAAGTTTTGACTTGCAATAAATTTAACAAGCTGCAGGTTATTAAATGACTGTTTTCTTTATAACAGCTCCCTCTCCCTTTTGTTTGAAAAATTAAAAATGGAAATCACATAGTCAAAAAATCCTGATTTATTTAGGTTCCTCCTTAACCTCACTTGTCCAACCAATTGGGAGAAACAGTGCTTTTAGAAGAATGTCTTAATTTTGGTTTCTCTGGAAGCAAACTCTGAGAAAAGAAATTGAGTACAAGTAGTTGATTTGGAAGGTGATCCCAGGAAACAGCAGTCTAGATGTGGGGAAGAGAAAAACAGAAGGAGTCAATAAAGCCTTTCTGATTAAACAAATTACCACTGTGGATAACTGAAGCTCATTCCTGCTGGAGAACTCTGGGAACTAGTGTAGAACACACAGCTCCATGCTCTCTCCCTGGAGGAGTGAGAGAGCTGGAGCATTTATAAAACAACTCCAAAACCATCAGATTTTGTTTGAGAAATGCTGGTGGGGATGTTTTGCAACTTACCAGCAATAGGTCCTTGATTATATCACTTAAGTCCTTGAATTTCATTTTCTTAAGAACAAAGTGAAAACAAGAATATTGCTTCACAAGATTGTGGTAAGAATTCCATGCACTAGTGTGTTAAAGGGGTTTGTAAATTACTAATTTGCTAGACAAATGTTATTTATTATTAATATAGGTGAATAACACATGCTCTACACCACCAAGGAGCTTGAAGTCTTATAGAATGAAGACATAAACATAAATAAATACAGCAGTTCTCCCTTATCCTTGGTTTCACCTTCCACAGTTTTCGTTACCAAAGGTCAATCACAATCCAAAAATCTTAAATGGAGAATTTCAGAAATAAACAATTCATAAGCTTTAAATTGTGCACTGTTCTGAGTAGCATGATGAAGTTTCACACTGTCCAGCTCCATCTTGCCTGGGTCATGAATCCTCCGTTTGCCCAGCGTATTCATGCTGTAGCTGCCACACATCCACTAGTCACTTAGTGGCCATCTCAGTGATCAGATTGACTATCGCAGTATCGCAGTGCTTGTGTTCAAGTAGCCTTTATTGTCCCTAATTGTTCTATTTTATTATGAGTTATTATGGTCAATCTTGTACTGTGCCTAATTTATAAATTAAACTTTATCATATGTATGTATGTACAGGGGAAAAAATGCATAGTATATATAGGTTTTTGTCCTATCCGTAGTTTCAGGCATCCACTGGGGGTCTTGGAATATATTCCCCATGGATAAATGGTGAGTACTGCAACTATCAAAGACAAGATGTAATCCGTGCCATTAGAGAGGAACAAATTTGATAGTACAATGGATTAGGAACCTAGGCTTTGGAGTTCCAACCTTTGCTCTGCCACTTATTAGTTTTGTGATCTTGGGCAATTTACTTGCTCCCTATGAGTCTCAGTTTTCTTATCTACACAATGGGAATGCCAGAAATGTTCATGAAGTTGGTACAAATATTAAATTAGACAATACAGGTAAAGTGCTTAGTACTTATTAAATGGTGGTATTATCACTATTATTATTATTTCTGCTGCTACTCCTACATGGGACTCAGAGGAGGGAGAGATTACTAGTTTGGAATGTGAAAGGCTCTGGGAAGTCTCCTGACATGAGGTAGTGAATATGGAAGTCCTTCATTAACTACTTTCTATCATCAATTTCAAGGTATGATTAATCATACATAAGGTTACATGACTGGGGCATTATAGTCTGTAGAACTATGGAGGCAGACATAGGAGAGGAAAGGCATTTTAAACATGAGAAATGGAACATGGAAATGAGAAAAGACTGCAGTGTCTCACGCATGTTTTGCAAAGAGTGAGCAGAGTGGTGGGCATGAGGAGCAGGAAGAACGAAGTGGGAGATGGTGTCAGTACAGGGAAGGTCTCAGGGACCAAGGTAAAGAGCTGGAGACCCAATTAACATTTCGAAGAGATGAGTGACTTGGAGTCATTGCTCTCACAGCCTTGCAAGCCTGAGCCTTCAGATCCACTCATGTGTGGCCTCTTCAGTCCTGAATCCAGAGCCACCATTGTACTGCCTGGCTTGATTTCCTTCTCCTTCCTCTGTCCTGGGTGCTTCTCTTCTGACTCTCCCACTTGTCTTCTTGCTAGTCTTTGCTAATGCTGCACTCCTCACCTGGAGTCCCCTTTCCCAATTGCATCGTCCTTAATCACAGCCAGCCATGCATTTCCCACAGCGATCCCTTCTGCCTTAGCACTTTCAACACTTTTAGTCCCTACCTTCCACTTGACCCATTTCCCAACAAGAGTAAGGCCTTTCAATGCAGAGAATGTATTTTCTATTTTCATATTCCACATAATTTTGGATTCACAGAGAGTTCTTAGCAAATACTTGGCTGCTGAGACCAGTGGCCATACCTTCCCAAAAGGGCCTCAGCTTGTGTTTGTTAGGTCAATTGTGTCTTTCTTGAATGCACCTGGTCATAGTCAGCGTAGTAAAATGACAGGCCTGTCTCGACTTCTTTAAAGAAGGTCTGGTGATGTTACCATTATATGGCAATGTGAAATGGGATCCATGAAGCTCCAGGTAGCAATTTGGGAAAAAAGACTGATGTTTTCTGTGATATTTTGGATGTAACTCTCTTGTGTGCTATTAAATTTCACCTCTATTCACTACTAGCTTTGAACCAGAAGTCAAGAGATCCCATTTTAGTTCCAGATTTTCCATGAACTAGCTGTGTGCATTTGGGCCAGTGTTTTCCTCTCTTTACCAGTAATGGCTGTCATTTATTTGACTGAGTGCTAGATACCCTGCTAAGTGCTATACATTCATTATCTCAATCTTCACATCACCCCTGTGAGGTGGGTACCACGACTCATCCTATTTTCGGATGAGTAGAATCAGGTTCCAGTCAGTAAAGTAACTGGCTCAGAGACACAAAACTAGTTAAGTGGCAGAATCAGAACTTAAAGCCCGGGATGTCTGATTCCAAAGTCTATGAGTTTAACCACTATGCTTCATTGCCTCAGTTTCTTCAATACTCTGCATTTTCAGCCTTACATAAAGAGATGGGACTCAGATCTTTAGGATAATTTCTAAGTTTATGACTGTACTCTAGGATCTCATGTTATTTCAGGCATGAAATAGAGATCTGTAACTTGTAACTCTGCCATCATCCAGCTTCTAGCTAAGGCTATTCCCTGAGGAAAGTCTCTCGCTCTCACTTTGCAGGGTGTGTGTGGTGGGGTGGCTGACCTCTGCTCCTCCCACCACCTCTGGGGCTGGCATGGGACCAAGGACCAGGCTGATCAGCTTGTTGTATCCTTGGGCCACAGTGCTTGGTTCAGATTTGACCATGTGATTTAATTCAGGCCAGTAGTAATGAGGTTCAGGAATTTTGTTCTGACTTTGGAGGGAAACAAGTACTCATTTGCACTGAAATTGAACCTGGGAAGATGTAGATTCAGAGCTCGTAGCAGTCAGCCACATTGCTGCTTGTGGAATCTGGGAATAAAACTACACAGAACAGAGGAGAGTCAAAAGAGGGAAGGACTGAATCTTAGTGACATTGTGATATCCCCTGAATCCAGCCCTGTCTGAGGTCAAGGTCTAAGGCTGAACTCTGCAGATAATTGAACCAATGTATTCCTTTTGCAAGGTTCAGTTTTCTGTTTCTGAGCACCAAAAGATAAGAGGAGATCATGAATCTTTTCTTTTTGGCACAAACCTACCAAAATCTGATTGAACAAGCAATTTCTTCAGGATCACACCCAGTCAGAGTGCATCAGGCCTGGAATCACCTCTAATTATTGTAGGACATATATTATTACAGTGGATGGAAAAGTACCTAATTTATCATGTGATAAAATATCTGTTAAGTGGTACGATGAAACTTTATGATTCCCTTCTGCCAAGAGGCTTCCTGATCATTTGCTTGTCTCCAGAAGACGTTAATTGCTAATTGTCAATGTGCATTTCAGGAAAGTGAGCTGCTGACCGTGATGCCTGTTAGCTTCCAGTGGCAACTCATGTCTGTCCTCTTCATTTCTTTGTAATTACATTTGAACTTTGAAACCCAAAATCATTTCGATTGAGGCAATATAACTTGATTGAATGAATTATCTCTGTATTTTTACATTAGTCATTATATTTCACTGAATCGTGGAATGTTAGGGTCAAAAGAGACCTTTAGAGAATAGATTTTCCAACCTCTCTAATTTAGTAGATGAGGGAAATGGCAGCCAGATGTTGACACTGAGTCACAGGGTAGTGAGAGGCTGTTGGGGACTAGAATCAAGGTCTTCTGATGAAACCAGGATAATTTTCACTATACTATACCATCTCTCTTGACCCTGTCCTCATGTGTTACATGAATATAAACTAAGAAAAGCCCAAGAGACATGCTGAATAAGTGTAGTCTGCCAGATATGAATTTACATCATTGATAGTTCCCCCTCCCCAGTTATTTTTCCCCACCTTCTGTTCTTTCCCTGTGTCAGGCTAAGGGGGTTGAAATGTCTCCTGGGTAGCCGATTCAGTCAGGAAACCTACCAAGAAGTGAATGCAAAGTAAGGTAAAACCTTAGGCATTTGTCCCCACAATTTGTGATGAGTTTTAAGGAATTTGTGATGAGTTGTGGTGCCTGGAAAAGAACAAATTTTTCTATGTGATATAAGAAGATTTATTTTCTAATTAAAGGTGGTTTTTGAGTTTTCATTACAGTAGGTTTGATCCATTCTGTGCCTGGCAATACTGTTAGAACTTCAATTTATATTATTATCCTTGAAAATAAGAAGATCCTAATTATTAGTTACATTCTGTAATTTATCTATTTTTCTTTCTTTCTGTGTGTGTTTGTTTTTGTTTTTGTTTTTTTGAGACAGGGTCTCACTCTATCACCCAGGCCGGAGGGCAGTGGCATGATCATAGCTCACTGCAGCCTTGACTTTCTGGGTTTAAGCAATCCTCCAACTTCAGCCTCCCAAGTAGCTGGAACCACAGCCTCCCAAGTAGCTGTTTTTCTTTTTTCCAGATTTACTTTGTGCACCAAGATTTCAACTGTTTCAATGAGAGAGAAGATGAAATTTGTTTTGGGATCACCAAGTCCGTTGTAGACTAAAGCCACTTAGCAACACTGCAAAAATGCTATCTTAATTCATCATTAAGCGTCTCCCTCCTAAAAACTTAATTAGTACACTGCTGTCAGTAGTTTTTCAGAATAAGAAATCAGAGAAGAATCAGAAGGAGGACCAATAGGAAACTTGGATTTCCTGTTGGATTTATAAGGACGCATTTTAAAAGATGGCTTTCACTTTAGTGACAGTAAATAACTGGAAGTGCTAACAACCATCCCTGAGGTTGGTTAACCAAGGGCATAGACTGTCACTCAGACTCTCAGAGTGAAGAGGGACAGCTGCAGAAATTACCCTTTGAAAATGGACGTGTATAAGTGATGGCCCTTTTCTGTTGTCTCTGAAAATTTACATTGCAATTCATCAGTACAGCGTCAAAGACAAAATTTAGGCTCCCTGAATCTTTGAGCTTTTGATAGACAGGCTTAATAATAAAAAGTGAGAGCCTCAGTTCAGAATTAGAAACATAACTTAGCAATTTATAAAGTAAAGTTAAATTTTGACACTAAAAAAATCACATCACAAATATCTGTTTAATTATTGATTCTTGCTAGAAGTATTAAGGTCATAAGAAGAAGAAAGGTAACTTTGGAAAATATCAGAATGAAGCCCAGTGTAACCTTTCCTAAAGTAAAATGATTGGGAGGTGATTGTATATTTTTTTAAACAATTAAGCAAGTGATAATATTGATCCTGATAAACTGGGTTTCTAACCAAAGGTGATAATCTTAGGACCCAGTTCTATTTTATGGAAGATATATTGAGAGCTTAGTGGATGTCTTTTAGAAAGTGTTAAATCCCTGTGAAAAATTCTGTCAAGCCAATAGGAAAACTCCCCACTCTCTGCTAGCAGTAAAGCATATTTTATGGACTTGAAATGTTAAAGGTAAATGGACAAGTTTACTGCCGATTTAGTGTCCTGTCTCTGCCGAGTTCTAAAGCTTCATGTAGTAAAGAAAGGAAGGGCCTTTTAATAGGAACTGCCCCATTGGACCCCTGGAAGGGGGCTGAAGGAGGGCAAGGGACTGAGCAAGGGTGGCCGTTTAACACAGGTGGCAGGTGTTACAAAGATGGCTGTGTTAACAGTGCAGAAATGCCCTTCGGAGCCTTTTCACAAAACCACTACCACAAAACAAACACCACCACAACAAAAACCAGCCAGGACGGTGAAAAAATGAAAAAGTGCCAGATTGTAGGCCCCCAATCACATCTGACAGGTGGGCACAATGCCAGCCCTTCCTGAGGACCCTCCCAGCCTCCAGGGCTCCTCAGGGTCCACAGTCCTACAAGCGTATGGCACTCTAGAGTTGACCTTTTTCTGCTGTCTGTGCCATTATGTTGACCCATGTTTGAAGATGAAATAATTAATGCAATCTTCAACAAATCCTTATTGGACACCCATTCAATGGCATCCTATGATTCTTATAAAAGTATCCAAATATGGATTAACATAACTACATTTTTCACTGATACAGTAATAGATTGTAGACCTCTAATCCAACTAGTTAATTACATTCCAACTAGTTAGAACTCTTCACTTGAATATTAAATAATTAATGCAAATCTTAAATACTGAGTGAACACCTATTGGGTGGCAGATTTTATTGCCTCACACCCCAGAAAGACTCTTTATTTATTGAACAACAATGACATTAAATTAATAAGAAGAACATAGTCCCTGCCATTTGGGTTTAGTGAGGAGACAGGCAATAAGCAAGTAAACAAACAAACAGAGAATTTATAAATTGTTGTAAGTACTAAGAAGGAAACAAACAGGGCTCAATAATAGAGGACATTAGGAGAAAGAAGAAAGCTGAGACCAATAGATGGACCATTACTTGTGCAAGAGCAGCCAATAAGTTATTGGTGGAAAGGAGATTTTAGAATCTATAAGCAATTCCTGAGCTCTATGTCCCAGGTATTGTTCTAGGCACTGGTAGAATAGCAGCAAAAGCAACACCGACTAAAATGTTTGCCTCTATGGACCTTTAATTTTAGTTTGGAGATATAGACCACAAATAAATGAGCAAATAAAAACATATAGTATGCTTATATTTCTAATTACTATGGAGAAATAAAGCAAACCAGGGAAGGTGGATGAAGAGTGCCAGGTGGCAGTGACTTACTCTATTAAGTACTTTGATTGGGAAAGCCTCACTATTAAAGTGACATTTAAGCAGATACATGAAAGAAGTGAGGGAATGAGTCATGCAGGTATCTCAAGAAAGAGCACACTAGACCTGCTTTGTCTAATATGGTATGCACTAGCAACATGTGGCTGTTTACATTTAAAGTAAATAAAACACGTACAATTAAAAACTCAATTCCTCAGTTGCATTGGCCATATTTCAAGTGCCCAATAACCGCAAGTGCCTGGTAGCTACTGTACCTAAAACAGATCTAGAGCAGATCTAGAACAGCACAAATCTAGAACATTTCCATCATGACAGAGAGTTCTATTGGATAGACAGAGGGACTAGCCAGTGCACAAAGACTTTCAGAGGAAAGAGGGTATGGAGTGTTTGAACAATGGCAAGAAGACAGGCGCAGTAGTAGAGGACTGACTGACAGAATTGGAGGGTGCGAGGTCTCAGCGGTAGCTGGCAATGATAGGAGCACAACTGGGCCTCGAAGGCAGTTGTAAGAATATGGGCTTTCACTCAGAGTGAGTTGGGAAATCACTGGAGGGTTTTGAGCTAGGGAATGCCATGCTTAGTCTTACATTTAAGGGGATCATTCTAGCCTAGGGTCAAGGGCAGGAGCAAGGGGACCATTTAGGAGTCTCTTGTAGTCAACCAGGCAAGAGATGATAGTGAATTGATCCAAACCAATCATAGTCTGGATATTTTTAAGGCAGAGCCAAGAGAATTCGCCAATATTTCAAGTGAGAAGTGATGGTGGCATGGATTGGGTTTGTGTCATTGGAGGTAGTGAAAGGGTTGGATTCTGATTTTGCACCAAAGGTAGAGCCAACAGGATTTACCAGTAGAGCAAATGAATGGTATGAGGGGAACAGAAGAAGCCAGGATGTGTCCAAGATTTGAGACTTAGACAAAATGCAGATGGAGTTGCCCTTAGCAGATATGGGGAAATTTGGGGTAGAGTACGTTTGAGGGAAAATTAGGAGTTCAGTTTCAAACATGTTAACCTTAAGAGGCTTAGTAGAAATCAGGGTAGAGATGCATATTAAAGACTAGAACTCAGGAGAGAGATGTGACCTGGAGGTAGAAATTTCAACTATGAATGTGCAGGTGACAATCAAAGCCCTGAGACTGGAGTGTGTGCAGATGGAGGTGTAAGGACTGAGTCTTGGGGTACTCCACAGCGAAGAGTTTGGGGAGATAAGGAGAACCAGCAAAAGGGCTGAGAAAGACTGGTCTGTAAGGTAGGAAAATCAAGAGGGCGTGGAGTTCCCAGTTGCCATGGGAAGAAACTGTTTCTGGGAGGAGGGAATGATCAACTGTGTCAAATGCTGCTCACACTTCAAGTAGGATGAGGACTTTAAAGCAGTCATTCAATTTAGCAGCATGGAAACCACTGGTGTCTTTTTCAAGATCAGTTTCAGGGAAGTGGATTCAAAAGAGTATGGGAGGGGATGAACTAGAGAGTTTTGCTTTAAAGGGCAGCTGAGAAATGAGGTGATAGCTAGAGGGAAAAGTGAGTAAAGATTGTTTTGTTTTGTTGAGATGTAAGAAATTACAGCACACTTGAATGCTGATGAGGATAATTCAGTAGAGAGGGAAAATTTAATTATGCGTGAAAGACAGGGAACAACTGCTAGGGAAATATCCTAAAGTAGGCAAGAGGGGATGGTACCTACTGCGCAATTGTGGGGAATGAATTTAGGTAGAAGCAAGGACAGTGAGTCCAGGAAGCAAACAGGAGTGACAGGAGGGAAGGCAGGGCATATGAACACAAATGCAGGTGGGAGGGTAGATGTGGTTATGAGAGCATTCAGAATTTCTCTTCTTATTGCATCTGTTTTCTCCATGAAATAAGGAGCAAGGGCATTCATTAGCTGGGAGTGAGGGAATGGGAGGAGTTGGGATGCTAGGGGAAACACAAAGCATGAAATACTTCTCTTAGGAAAGGGTGAGAGGGAATGGACTGGGGGATGCAGTAGGATTACTGGGTACTGCTATAACCCTTTGAGATTCAAGGTCTTTAACTTAAAGGCAGAGCATTTTTAATGGTTGTAGTTTTCTTCCCCTAGCCATTTCAGCTACGTAGGTATAAAATCAGGGCTGGTAAAGAGTTGGATTTACCTAGAGTAGGGTTTGGTTGGAGAATACAAAAACAATAAGGGGCATAAAATTGGGGGTTGTATACACATCAAGGAATGACACACCTGGCATAGAAGCTGGGTAATAAGGAAGTGAGGACATATGAGGTTTAAAGGACAGGAAAATGGCTTTAGAACTAGCAGACTGCTTGTCCTAGTTGGGAATGAAGAATCACAGGAGGCGATGGATCTGCTTTCCAGAGTGGACTATTTGGAATTGAGATATGGAGCATTGTTAGGAATGATGAGGTCCAGAGAATGACTGTGGGGTAAGTGGCTGAGACTGTGTATGGGACAAGGTCATTGGAAGACAGGAAGGAAGTCAAGAAATTAAGATGCCATGCAACTGGAAGGATTCTCTACATCAATATTAAAGTCATCAGGAATGATGACAGGAGCAGTATTGGAGAAAGCAGCAGTAAGTCAGGACCTAAGAAAGATCTCCAAGAATAATGGGGAGTGACAGGGATCTGTAGAAGCCTGTAACAAGAACTAGTAGTAAGGGGTAAAGCCAGATCTTGTGGTGTTTATAGAGGAGGGGAGGAGAAAGGTCTTTAAGTAGAATGAAGCATAGGATGCCTTAGAACCCTATTCTTTCCTTAAATGCCTTTATCTTCACCTAACTACCATAAATACCTTTTTCCTGCTGGGTCAGGGGAAAGAGCTGGGTTGGCACCAGACAGAGTTGGCACTGCTCATGATTTTTGTCAGTTGAGGACAAATTGTGTTCTTATAATATTCCTGGGTCTCAAGGTTGTGAAGACACAAAATTGCAGAGATGCCAGAGGGAACATGGCCCATTGGTGAAAGTTTTCAGTTCTAGAATCAGAAAACCTATATCCAACCTGCCTTTCTCTACTTACTGTGTGACATTGGGCAAATCACTAAATCTATTTTTGTTCTCCATGTTCTCATCTGTGTGACAGAGTTAATAGTAGCAATCCTTACAATTGCATGGCATCTTAATCTATTTTATCAAATTGTGGTGAGGATTAAAGGAAATAATTTACATTAAGGGCCTTGAATGTAGGATGTAACTGGTAAGTTTCAGCTATTGTCAATGATATTCAGATTGTGATGTTCATCTTTACTCAGCAAAATGTACTTTGCAAAGTACATTCATTCCTAGATTGGGAACTGGTTGGTTCCTTACAGATACTGGATTTGTAATTCAGGTAGGTCTCACCAGAAGTAAAGGCCTCTTAGATTTCCCAAACAGGACTTCTCCCCAGGCTGACCTAGTGGATTATCTGTCCTCCATTCAACAGTTGAGAAATCTCCAAACTGCTTTCCACAGTTGTTGAACTAATTTACATATACACCATCATTCTGTGAGTGTTACCTTTTCTCTGCAGCCTCACCAACATCTGTTATTTTTCGACTTTTTCATA
The DNA here is from genome assembly GCF_024542745.1 of Macaca thibetana thibetana. NCBI lineage: Eukaryota > Metazoa > Chordata > Mammalia > Primates > Cercopithecidae > Macaca > Macaca thibetana. The sequence continues at coordinate 133,428,234 of NC_065579.1, read as the reverse complement.
GTAGCCATTCTGACTGGTGTGAGATGCTATTCCATTGTGGTTTTGATTTTCATTTCTCTATGATTAGTGATGTTGATCATTTTTTCATGTTTAAAGAAACATAAATTATTCTACCAAAAGGTACATGCACTCATATGTTCATTGTAGCACTTTTCACAATGGCAAAAACAGGGAATCAATCTAGATGCCTACAAATGGCAAATGGGATAAAGAAAATGTGATACATGTACACCATGGAATACCATGCAGTCATAAAAAAGAACAAAATCATTTTCCTTGCAGCAACATGTATACAGCTGGAGACCATCATCCTAAGCAAATTAACACTGAACAGAAAACCAAATACCATATGTTCTCATTTATAAGTGGGAACTAAACAATGAATAGACATGGATATAAATATGGGAACAAAATACACCAGAGGCTGCTATAAGAGGGGGTGAGGAAGGGTGACAATGGTGGAAAAACTAATTATTGGGTACTGTGCTCACTACCTGGGTGATGGGATCAATCGTACCCCAAACCTTAGCATCACACAATATACCCTGCACATGTACCCCCTGAATCTAAAATAAAAATTGAAATAAAAAAAGCTGGTTGAAAGGAGAATTTGCTTGTGACCTTGAGCAAACTATTTAATCTTTTGAACATTAGTTTTGGTATCTGTACATTGAGATAATAATACTTCTCTGATCTTACTCAGGTACTCAATAAATATTTGCTGAATCAGTCAGTCAATTCGCTACTACTTGGAGGAAGCCTATCTTTACAGCCTTATTTCTAACACTCCCCACCTTGAAATCCATGCTGTAGTCATGCCAGACTATCTGCATGTCCAAGAGCACACCATTTACTTACACATCTCTGTCCTTTGGCTGTACTGTTCTGTCAACTGGAATTTCATCCTTGCATTTCCAAACAGCTACATTCTGCTTTTCTTAAAGGATCAATCATAAAATAATCTCTTTTTTGAACCTTCTCATTGTCTTCACTGAATTATTCAGTCTCTGTTTTCCCTCTCCAAGGCATTCTGCATGTAGAGTTATGTTTGTATTGACCATAACACTGTATTATAGTAGGGGATATAGGTGTTTTCATTATTAAAGGATGGGTTCTTTATGGGGAAAGGTAAGTCTTCCTTATAATTACACCTCCAAAGGCTAGCTCAGTACCTCAAAATTAGAACATGCCTGATAAATGTTGGCTAGGTATATAGGTTATAAGCAGGATCTGTGTTGGTTATTTTACATCCATTTTCTTTCAGATTTTTATAGTAGTATCCCATAGGGATAATTACTATTATTATCTCAACTTTGAAGATGAGGTTAAATTCTTGTCCAAGGTCTCAGTAACTGGCAGAACCTGTATTTAACCCTAGACAGTTTGACTCCAGAGCCCATAATCCTTAGAAGGTAGCTACTAAAATGGGGGTTTCAAATACAGAACTCTCATTTTGGGCATCTCTCATGTTCCAAGATGCCAACTTTGCAAATCATTTTTGTGAAAAATAGGATTTGCTGAAAATGTGCAGTGCAGAAGTCTGCCATCTATTCTTACATCAGTACAGTTATTGCTGTCTCTCAATTTTGTTTCTTTAGGAACAAAGTTACTTATTTTAATCTCTTCATTAAAACTTAATTTTCAACTCCGAGAGCTACTATGTTTCGAGCGAGAGGGGGCAAAAAAAAAAAAAATGCATAAAAGCAGAATTGGAAGAACAGGATAATTAGAAAGAGTCGTGTGCAGCTGGGCCTATTTCTATATCCATAATTTGGTAAGAAGCAGATCCTAGCACGTCATAGAAGAGCCTCACTTTATGTTTTCTTGGTATTTCTGCAAAATTCCCCATCCATTCTCTCTTCCTCTGAACTACTGACATAGGAATCTAGATTACACAATTTATTATTTGATTTCGTGGTGTCTAGATGTTTTTGGGGTGCAAGATTTCCTAAAATTCTAAGATTTTAGAAAGTTGGAGCTAAGAGACAGCTAAGACATCATCTGTCCAAGTCTATCATTTTATTTTATTTATTTATTTATTTTTATTATACTTTAAGTTCTAGGGTACATGGGCACAATGTGCCGGTTTGTTACATATGTATACATGTGCCATGTTGCTGTGCTGCACCCATTAACTCATTATTTACATTAGGTAAATAATGCAATTACATTCCTCCTAATGCTATCCGTCCCCCTCCCCCACCACACGGCAGGCCCCGGTGTGTGATGTTCCCTTCCTGTGTCCAAGTGTTCTCATTGTTCAATTCCCACCTATGAGTGAGAACGTGCGGTGTTTGGTTTTATGTCCTTGTGATAGTTTGCTCAGAATGATGGTTTCCAGCTTCATCCATGTCCCTACAAAGGATATGAAGTCATCCCTTTTTATGGCTGCATAGTATTCCATAGGGTATATGTGCCACATTTTCTTAATCCAGTCTGTCATTGATGGACATTTGGGTTGTTTCCAAGTCTTTGCTATTGTGAATAGTGCTGTAATGAACATACGTGTGCATGTGTCTTTATAGTAGCATGATTTATAATCCTTTGGGTATATACCCAGTAATGGGATCACTGGGTCAAATGGTATTTCTAGTTCTAGATCCTTGAGGAATTGCCACACTGTCTTCCACAATGGTTGAACTAGTTTACACTCCCACCAACAGTGTAGAAGTGTTCCTATTTCTTCACATGCTCTCCAGCACCTGTTGTTTCCTGACTTTTTAATGATCCCCATTCTAACTGCTGTGAGATGGTATCTCATTGTGGTTTTGATTTGCATTTCTCTGATGGCCAGTGATATTGAGCTTTTTTTCATATGTCTGTTGGCTGCATAAATATCTTCTTTTGAGAAGTGTCTGTTCATATCCTTCGCCCACTTTTTGATGGGGTTGTTTGATTTTTTTTCTTGTAAATTTGTTTGAGTTCTTTGTAGATTCTGGATATTAGCCCTTTGTCAGATGGGTAGATTGCAAAAATTTTCTCCCATTCTGTAGGGTGCCCATTCACTCTGATGGTATTTTCTTTTGCTGTGCAGAAGAGCTTTAGTTTAATTAGATCCCATTTGTCTATTCTGGCTTCTGTTGCCATTGGTTTTGGTGGTTTAGTCATGAAGTCCTTGCCCACGCCTATGTCCTGAATGGTATTACCTAGGTTTTCTTCTAGGGTTTTTATGGTTTTAGGTCTAACATTTAAGTCTCTAATCCATCTTGAATTAATTTTTGTATAAAGTGTAAGGAAGGGATCCAGTTTCAGCTTCTACATATGGCTAGCCAGTTTTCCCAGCACCATTTATTAAATAGAGAATCCTTTCCCCATTTCTCGTTTTTGTGAGATTTGTCAAAGATCAGATGGTTGTAGATGTGTGTTATTATTTCTGAGGGCTCTGTTCATTTCTATTGGTCTATATGTCTGTTTTGGTACCAGTACCATGCTCTTTTGGTTACTGTAACCTTGTAGTATAGTTTGAAGTCAGGTAGAGTGACGCCTCCAGCTGTGTTCTTTCGGCTTAGGATTGTCTTGGCTATATGGGCTCTTTTTTGGTTCCATATGAACTTTAAAGTAGTTTTTTCCAATTCTGTGAAGAAAGTCACTGGTAGCTTGATGGGGATGGGATTGAATCTATAAATTACCTTGGGCAGTATGGCCATTTTCACAGTATTGATTCTCCTATCTATGAGCATGGAATGTTCTTCCATTTGTTTGTGTCTTCTTTTATTTCACTGAGCAGTGGTGTGTAGTTCTCCTTGAAGAGGTCCTTCACATCCCTTGTAAGTTGGATTCCTAGATAGTTTATTCTCTTTGAAGCAATTGTGAATGGGAGTTCACTCATGATTTGGCTCTCTGTTTGTCTGTTAATGGTGTATAGGAATGCTTGTGATTTTTGCACATTGATTTTGTATCCTGAGACTTTGCTGAAGTTGCTTATCAGCTTAAGGATATTTTGGGCTGAGACGAGGGGATTTTCTAAATATACAATCTTGTCATCTGCAAACAGGGACAATTTGACTTCCTCTTTTCCTAATTGAATACCCTTTATTTCTTTCTCTTGCCTGATTGCCCTGGCCAGAACTTCCAACACTATGTTGAATAGGAGTGGTGAGAGAGGGCATCCCTGTCTTGTGCCAGTTTTCAAAGGGAATTCTTCCAGTTTCTGCCCATTGAGTGTGATATTGGCTGTGGGTTTGTCATAAATAGTTCTTATTATTTTGAGATACGTTTCATCAATACCTAGTTTATTGAGAGTTTTTAGCATGAAGGGCTGTTGAATTTTGTCAAAGGCCTTTTCTGCATCTATTGAGATAATCATGTGGTTTTTGTCTTTGGTTCTGTTTATATGATGTATTGTGTGTATTGATTTGTATATGTTAAACCAGCCTTGCATCCCAGGGATGAAGCCAACTTGATCGTGGTGGAGAAGCTTTTTGATGTGCTGCTGGATTCTGTTTGCCAGTATTTTATTGAGGATTTTCTCATCAATGTTCATCAGGGATATTGGTCTAAAATTCTTCTTTTTTGTTGTGTCTCTGCCAGGCTTTGGTATCAGGATAATGCTGGCCTCATAAAATGAGTTAGGGAATATTCCCTATTTTTCTTTTGATTGGAATAGTTTCAGAAGGAATGATACGAGCTCCTCTTTGTACCCCTGGTAGAATTCGGCTGTGAATCCGTCTGGTCCTGGACTTTTGCTGGTTGGTAGGCTATTAATTATTGCCTCAATTTCAGAGCCTGTTTGTGGTCTATTCAGGATTCAACTTCTTCCTGGTTTAGTCTTGAGAGAGTGTATGTGTCCAGGGATTTATCCATTTCTTCTAGATTTTATAGTTTATTTGCATAGAGGTGTTTATAATATTCTCTGGTGGTAGTTTGTATTTCCATGGGATCAGTGATGATATCCCCTTTATCATTTTTTATTGTGTCTATTTGATTCTTCTCTCTTTTCTTCTTTATTAGTCTTGCTAGAAGTCTATCAATTTTCTTGATCTTTTCAAAAAACTAGGTCCTGGATTCATTGATTTTTTTGAAAGGTTTTTGGAAGATTTTTTGAAAGATCAGTTCTGCTCTGATCTTAGTTATTTCTTGCCTTCTGCTAGCTTTTGAATGTGTTTGCTCTTGCTTCTCTAGTTCTTTTAATTGTGATGTTAGGGTGTCGATTTTAGATCTTTATTGCTTTCTCTTATGGGCATTTAGAGCTATAAATTTCCTTCTGCACACTGCTTTAAATGTGTCCCAGAGATTCTGGTATGTTGTGTCTTTGTTCTCATTGGTTTCAAAGAATATCTTTATTACTGCCTTCGTTTCGTTATTTACCCAGTAGTCATTCAGGAGCAGGTTGTTCAGTTTCCATGTAGTTGTGAGGTTTTGAGTGAATTTCTTAATCCTGAGTTCTAATTTGATTGCACTATGGTCTGAGAGGCAGTTTGTTATAATTTCTGTTCTTTTACATTTACTAAGGAGTGCTTTACTTCCATTTATGTGGTCAGTTTTGGAATAAGTGTGATGAGGCCTAGAACATGTAAATGACTTGCCTAAAGTTACATAGCAGGGAAGTGGCAGCACCAGAATTGGAGGGCAGATCTGCTCACACTCAAACTAAGACTTTGGACACTAGATCAAGGTGTCTCTTGCCTTCCAAATTAGATGTTGAACATCTCTTCAAATATTTACTCTTGCCTTCATATAACAAACATTGACAGAATGTTTTCTATGTGCCACACATGTACTAGGTATTGAAGTATGAAGAGGAATATGTTCCCATCTCGAGAGCTCAGCCATGGGGCATCCTTACCTCAGTCCCTTGAAAACTCATTCTTACAGGCATGAGCATTAACGAAGGTGTATACAGAATCCTCTCAGATCTCTGTGTGTACAAATAAGTTTCCAAGCAGGAGCTGGGAGGCAAAAGTCATCCCAGCAGAGGGATGGGCATTTGCAGTGGCGTGGTGCATGAAGGAGGATGGTTTGGCTGAGAGCAGAGTGTACAACGTAAGAAGGTATGAGAATGAGACGGGAGGAAGAATAAGGGAGCCACTTGGGGAGTGCGAGCAATGAGGCTGATGACTGTGGACAAGGGTCAAATTTTGAAGGGCATAATATGGTATCCCTAGAATGATAGACTATATTCTATAAAGAGTAGGAAATTACTACAAGTTATTAAGCAGGAGAATAATATGATCGGGCAATATTCTCTTTACTTTTCTTAAACCCCCGTGTAGAGTCAGGGTTGTGTTGGGTAGATAATAACTGATATGGTTGGCTGTGTCCCCACCCAAATCTCATCTTGAATTATAGTTCCCATAATCCCCATGTATTGTGGGAGGGACCTGATGTTGTGGGAGGGGTAATTGAATCATGGGGGAGTTTCCCTCATGCTATTCCATGATAGTGAGTGAGTTCTCACAAGATTTGATGGTTTTATAAGGGGTTTCCCCCTTTGCTTGGCTCTCTTCTTCTTCCTGCCACCATGTGAAGAAGGATGTGTTTGCTTCCCCTTCCATCATGATTGTAAGTTTCATGAGGCCTCCCCAGCCTTGCTGAACTGTGAGACAATTAAACCTCTTTACTTTTTAAATTACCCAGTGTCTGGTATGTCTTCATTAGCAGTGGGAGAATGGACTAATACAATAACATGAACTTAATTGACTTAGAAACTAGACTCAGTGGTAAGTTTCCAATCAAATATGCACTTTCTCTTTCAGGAATTTCTGGAAATGATCATGCTTTATTAAAATTTATTGGCTTTTTTGGACAAGTACAATTGTTTATACGTATATTGGTTGCTGCAAAAATTATAGCCTTTAGAATAAAGAAGTAGCCCACCTATTCTGTCTGTCTCACTGTTATACTTCCCTACTGCCATGCATGTAAAATGAAGGCAAAATTTAGAAGGAGGCACAATGGATAAGCCGAGGATGCTCAAGAGGAACTTCAGGGATTCACATTGGGCAACTAACTCTCATAGGTTGAGAGTTAGTGGATATTTCAAACCCATCTTGGCCTTCATTTCTCCTTGAGTTGTTTCCTTATATACTGCTTACATCCTGTATTCTCTTCTATAGAGAGTTCCATAAAATAACATTCTCCAAGTTTTTTAAAGAACATTTTTATAGTCTTTCATTATTCTAGTATAAATCCACTTTCCCTTAGGTTTGCCATGTAGATGTTTGTAAACTGACCTTTGGTCTTATCTGTGATACTTGTTAAGTATTGCAGAGTATATGGTGAAGCTAAATTTTACCAATGATACCAAAATTTTATAAGCCTCTGTCTTTCTCTGGGGCCTTTTTCAGTCATAATAGACAATGTCCTCTATCTCAAATTGCCAAGAACCCACAGCAAGAAAGTAACACATTGAGATGAGATCCACAGAGAGACACATCAAAGTGTGCTGCTTTGGCCTCTTTCAGTAATGCTCCTCACTGCTTATTTAACGACTGAATTGTTGTAACAGAAGAGAGTGTTGGAGGGGATTAGGAAGTCTGGTAGTATGGGCAGTCAGTGCTCTGACCTTATGTTGTTGAATTTACACCAGTCTGAGTATAGATGTCTACATCTGTGTCTCGTTGCCTGAGGCCTCCTCCAATCACAGCATGCAGAGTGGAAGTGCTGGTGAATAAATACCCCCAGAACGATCCTTTAAAAATGGCTGATGAGAGTTGGTATATATATTAGTTTCCTACTGCTGCTGTAACAAATTACCACACACTTGGTGGCTTCAAACAATACCAATTTATTATCTTACAGTTCTGGAGGTCAGAAGTCTGACACAGGTCCCACCAGGCTATCTCAACAGGCTGTCAGGGGTGTGTTCCTTTGGGAGGGTCTGGGGAAGAATCTGACTTCTTGCCTTTTCCAGCTTCTAGAACTCCACGGTCTGTGGCTCCATATTGCTCTGACCTCTGCTTCCTTGGTCACATTTCCTTTCCTGACTCTGACTCTTCTGCCTCCCTGTTGTAAGGACCCTTGTGATTACATCGGGACCACCCAGTTAATCCAATCTAATCTCCCCATCTCAGTATCGATGTCCTTAACTTAATCATGTCAACAAAGTTCCTTTGGCCTTGTAAGGTGATATATCCACAGGATCTGGAGGTTAGGGCATGGACATCTTTTGGTGGGTGGTGGACATGATTCTGCTTACCACAGTGTATGAATATTCTAGTTTCCTCATTCTTTAAGTGGGGTAACTGAAGCATATGTTCTGCTGTTTTCAAGGTCTCCAAGTAAGATTTAGCCCTAGCTGTTCATATTGGTTACTTGCGCAATAAATACCCTTTCCTGGTTTCCTTCCCTTTCCCATTTCACTGCCTCATTTCCTGCCCAATGGCTCCCAGAATTACCTCCCAAGTCCAAATACTTGTATTTAAATCCTTTTCTCAGGGTCTGCTTCCTATAGCTTGTTTAACTTCTGTCATTTCTTACGAGTAAATTTCTTTGAGTGCTCAAATAATGATGGACAAAGGGACAGGTCAAAAGGACACAGGTGCCAGCTTGAAGGAAATCCCACTGGCCAAATCTGGGACAACTGGAAAACCAAAATAAATAATCATAATAAAGAATTACAATGTATTGAATAGAGTATTATAAGAATCCATGAGTCCATAGATAAACAAAAAACAAACAAATGAAAATGGAAAACTCTTTCTTATAGTCAAAATCCAACTAATAAATGTAGAAAGGAAGATGAAATTATCAAATCATTATTTGGCAAACATCATAATAATAACTAATCCAGACAAGAATATTCAGTGACTCTTAAAACTAGTAGGTGAAAGTTTGAGGAGTAGCAGGATATTTACATAGTCTCAAAGCATTTCCCTCATGAGACAATTACGAAGGGTAAAAGAATAACTTTATAGTGGAGAAACCTGATACACTACCTTAACCAAATGACCTAATTGACTTATGGAATATGGGATATATATGTAGCATGTGCCTTCTGATATGACGCACCGAGAAGAACTCAGCATCACTTCTGTGATGTTTCTGCCAAAAGTGTGAAACTTGAATCTAATCTTGAAAAAAGATCTGACAAAACCAAATTGAGGGACATTCTATAACCTTGGCCTGCCCTCTTCAAAAATGTCAATGTCATAAAATACAAAGAAAGACTCAAGAACTATTCCAGATTGAAAGAAACTAAAAAGACATGAACACTAAGTGAAACACTTAATCTTAAGATTTTTTCTTTTGCTATAAAGAACATTGTTAGGCAATGTGATAAATCCAAATAAGGACTCTAGATTAGATAATAGTGTTATCTCCATATCAATTGTCCTGATTTTATAAATTGTACTGTGGTCATGTAAGAGAACATTCTTTGTTTTAGGAATTACACACTGAGGTATTTAAGGATAAATGGACATCGTGTTTGTAACTTGCTCTTAAAGAGTTCAGAAGAGAGAAATGAAACACATGTAGTCAAATGTTAACATTTGGAGGATCTGGGTAAAAAGTACATGAGAATTCTTTGTATTATTCTTGTAATTTTCCTGAATGTCTTTAAAATTATGATAAAATTTTAAATGCACAAAAATTGTATGGTGTTTTGAGTCATTGGGTCTTTGTGCTTGCTTACCTCCATGATGGATCTTGTCATTATGAGATAAGTGAAGTGTCCTCAGAATTCTTGAGCCACGATATCTCTGTCTATATATGTCCATTGGGAAACCCAAGGATGTACTGACTATTAAGGAGACTTTCTAATACCTGTACCAGAGCACAGGATTTGGATTAAAGAAAACAGAATTTGAGTCTTGCTCAAAAGTTGTAAGACCTTTGATAAGTAATTTCACTTTTGTTGGCTTTAAACCGTGTCTGGAATGTGAAGGGCTTGATATCAGTGATTCTTCTTTAACCCTTCCAGAACATTAATTTATTATTCTCATATGTCCTTTGAGTATTTAAATAACTGAGTCTGTTCTTCTGAATGTGGCTCATGATGGCTGCCTTATAATAAATTCCACTTGATGTGGTCATGAATTCATGTGAAAGAAACTTCTGTTGTAAGGTTACTTGTTTGTTGTTTTAAAGGAAGAAAAAGCCAGATGAAGCAGTCAACAAAATTATTCAGTTTGTGATTCTGTTGACTAGATTTTCTCACATAGGAAATTGTATGAGTTTAGGCAAACAAACTTCGTAATAATAATTATTGAAAACAATTTACTTAGTGTAACAAATATGCCCCATTTGTTGAGTTGGGATTGAGTTGGTTTATTTCTAAAACCTTCGGGCATATGTTAGTTCCCAACTTACATTGAAGGATAGAATTAAATGGTCTAATGTAAAAAGCTAGGAACAGGGGGATCTGAGCTGAGCCACAACATCAACCCCACAGCTGCTTTGCTCCTTAATATTTGGCAGAGGGTAGTTCTCCAGTCATTGCCCTTCCTCTTTCTTAAATAGAAGTAATGAGGCTTGAACCTCTCTTGCCTCTCAGGAGTGCTGCAGTGATGAGTGGAAGTGCCATTTGAAAACTGCTGTGAGTTCTCTGCTAGGAAGATATTTAAGTAACAAAGCATCCTCATCAGAGTACAGTCAGTTATTGCTACAAAGCCAGCACCAGGGGACTGAATCTTTTCATAAGAGCGTGATCTAGAATGTGCTGTAGATAGCCATTGGCCGGGGACGGGGGGGGCAGGGCGGGGAACGGAGGGAGAAGCGGGAGAAGGAATAGGCTACCTTTCCTCTCTCACACCAAGTATTCTTATCTCAGTACTCTTATTTTTTTATGGCACTTATCATAAACCGAAATTAACTAATTATTTAACTTATTATCTAGTTGCCCTTCAAAAACATAAATTCAAAGACAGCAAGAAACAAGCGTGCTTTGTTTTCTTGTATCCCTTGACAAATGGTAGCTCAATAAAGATTTGTTTAGAGATTAATGAATGAATTAGAAAATCCATGATACAATTTTGCTATTCTTTTTTGACAGAATTTGAGCAAATTTGCTAATATGCTTATAATTGCTCTTAAACATTTGAATTTCCATAGCCAAATAGGCAATTTCCCATGCATGTGATTTTTAAGATACCAATTGTAGACAACAAATAAATAAGTTGGCATGAGATGCTTAAAAGTGAGTACTTCATCAGCACAATCTTCTTAAGGAGCTTCAGCATGTATACCTAGTATCAGTGAAATGGATAATTGAGAATGTAGATTTTTTTTTTTTTTGGAAAGTAATGTGTGTGTGTGTGTGTGTGTGTGTGTGTGTGTGTGACAAAGTCTGGCTCTGTCACTCAGGCTGGAGTGCAGTGGTGTGATCATAGCTCACTGCAGCCTTGAACTCCTGGGTTCAAGGGATCCTCCTGTCTCAGCCTTCTGGGTGGCTGGGACTACCAGGCACATGCAATCACACCCAGCTAAGTTAAAAATAATTTTTTTTAGAGATGGGAGCTCGCTATGTTGCCCAGGCTGGTATCAAACTCCTGACCTTAAGTATTCCTCTGCCTCAGTCTCCCAAGTAGCTGGGATTACAAAAGTGAGCACTGCAACCTTGAAGTAATTTTTATATCTGTTTTTTCTGCTCCATATCTTGTCACATTTTGTTGCGTTACATTGCTATAAAAAGCGCATCATCCACTTTATATCCATCTCTTTATATCCAGCTCTTTATATCCAAAGAGCTAAGGGGCTCATACGACTGCAGGCAGAAAGGGAGCAAGGTGGCAGTAGGGCCACTCACTGGGATTAATCATTTGTCACAGGTAGTCCCCATACTTCTATGGGTAATTGATCTTTACTTCCATGCTGGTTTTAAAGATGAAGAAACTTGTGTGTTGTACCTTCCAACAGCCACCAGTGAACATTTGCTTCATTCGTCCCTCTGTACTGGTGCCCCATAGTCTGATGTCCTTAAGCAATTCATGAAATACAGGTGGGGAAGGATGAGGACTGTCTTTCTTTTATTAACTGCCTCAGTTCTTTAATGGTAGCTGAAGCAGGGAAATGACCTTGGTGCTTGAAAGCTACACTTTTATTTATTTATTTTTTAAACTTTTTGTAAGAAGCCTTGGTGGGGGTCTTTTTTGCATGTATTTTGGACACTTGATCCTTGATCATTGTATTATTACCTTGACCCTCCTAAAGAATGACATTGATTATGTCATTCTCATTGTTCAAAGTCCTTTAGTGGCTCCCCTCTACTTAGAGAAGATAGTCTCAGGCCTTCACTCCAGCATACAGGTTTCCTCATAATATAATTCTAGGATAGTGTCGTGGTGATGAGCATTGATTCTGGGTTAAATACTTGATTCTGCCTCTTGTGACTTTGAACAAATTGCTTAACCTTTCTGAGCTTCCTGTTTACTCATGTATAAAATGGAGGAAACAAGAGAACCTGTCTCATAGGATTGTTTTGAAGATTAATGCAATCATTCATATAAAGTGCTCACCATTGTCCCTGGAACATTGTAAAGGCTCAAAAAAGTTTGTTATTTTTACTATCTCTCCTCCCTGAACCAGTCCAGCAACTGAACTAATTATTGTTGCAAGTACCCCATAATTTACATTTTCCTTCAGACTTCCTTTGGTTCATGCTTTTCTTTACTCTTTCCCCGACTTTCCCAAGTTCAAATGCTCCCCGTTCTCTGAGGCCCTGCCACAGTGTTACCTCATCTCTAAATCCTTCCACAAAAAAATATTTGCCCCTGTTTTTCCCTCTACAGTTCTAAGAGATCTCTCCTTTCCCTGAATTCCCTTAACACTTTTTGAAAGCCACAGCCACTTAAATCAAGGAGGCTCTCTGGAATTCCACTTAGGTGAGGTCTGAGGGATGTGTCTTCTGTGATGAGGTAATGTCAGTCCTCTCTACCATGCTGACTCTAACCAGTAAAGGGGACCACCCATAATTATGCCCAACACATAATAGTTGCTCAAAAAGTATTTATTCAGTGAAAGGACCTTTCCGTGACTACTGTACAGATCACTCCACCAGAATCCCTAGTTTCATCCCAAACTGAAATTCCTCAGAAAGCGTGTGTTGAGATTTCAAAAACTGTTGAGCCTTGGGTGTGGGGAGGATTTGGTGACATGTCAGATATATTGTATGACTCATGAATTTAAACTGGTTTGGGGGATTCTATATGCTAGAACTCGATCTTTTCAAACTAAGAGTTCTTTTCTCCATGACAGCTATCATTTTTGCTCATGTTAGAGCTTCAAAATGATTGCGTGGGAAGTGGAATGCTTTGGTATTTGAAAAGATTAGGAGGAGTTATTTCTGTCTTGCTATCTTCCCTTACAAGATGGCAGGGAAAAAGATGACACCCCTATATTTTGAAAAAAAAAAATGTATTTTTTATCCAGAAGAATAGAAATGGGCTTGAGGGTTGCTGCCTGTGGTTTTGCTCAGCGCAGTTGATCTAGGCAGGGTGTTGGGGTAAAAACAGAATGGAACTTCTACACGTTATAGGAGGTAACAGCAAGACTGGTTATCAGTGTTATAAGATAACACTGACTGGTGCCTGTTGGAAGGTGCAATATATATATAGCCAGAAATATATATGACCGTAGATTATTCCTCCACAACAGACTTAATGAAATTAGCCTCAGGCAATTTTCCTCATAATGCAAGGTGAGAAAATTTGGGGGGAAAGCTTAAGTTTTCCTATTTCTAAATAGGAAAGGCTTTAGTTCTAGTTTCAGCTTCTCCAGTCACGGGTTGAGAGTGCTCGGCTAAATTATTCTCTTTCCCTAGGCCTCCGTTTCTCCATCTGCAAAACAAGGGTATTGAACTAAATGGTCTATAAAGGTTCCTCAAATTTTTATCAATATGCCGTGATGAGACATATCAGGTTGGGAGCACCCATTTGGTGAGTGAGAAAAGCCCAACTTGTTTTGTATGTCATTGTGAAGGGTATGCCCTACCCAGGATTCACAATGACAGTCAACTACCTAGACATAGTCATCCAAGCAGGACCCCCAACTGTTGTGGTTGAATTGTCTCCCAAAAGTTCCTAACTGCCAGTACCTCAGAATGTTACTATATTTAAGATGGTCTGTTTCAAGAAAATCAAGTTAAAATGAGGTCATTAGGGTGGACCCTAATATAATATGACTAGTGTCCTTACAAAAAGAGAAAATAGGGCCAGAAGCAGTGCTTCATGCCTGTAATCCCAGCACTTTGGGAAGCCAAGGCGGGTGGATCACCTGAGGTCAGGAGTGTGAGACCAGCCTGGCCAGCATGGTGAAACCCTGTCTCTACTAAAACTACAAAAATTAGCCAGGCATGGTGGCGGGCACTTGTAATCCCAGCTACTCGGGAGGCTGAGGCAGGAGAATCACTTGAACCTATAAGGTGGAGGTTGCAGTAAGCTGAGATTATGCCATTGCACTCCAGCCTGGGCAACGAGAGCAAAACTCCATCTCCAAAAAAAAAAAAAAAAGAAGAGGAAATAGGACACAGACACACGGAAGGAAGATCATATGAAGACATAAGGGGAAGACAGCCATCTACAAGCCAAGGAGAAGAGCCTCAGAGGAGACCAACCCTGCCAACATTTTGCCTTGGACTTCTAGCCTTGAGGACTATGAGGAAATAGATTCCTGTTGTTTAAGCCACCCCGTCTATGGTACTTTGTTATGGCAGCCCCAGCAAATAAATACAAGGACTGTACTCTCTAAGGAAAAGTAGAAATGCTATTGTGGTGGGGGAGAATAGCAGGAAAAAATTGGGGTGAGAGAAAAGAGTTTGCAGGGCTGCTCCTAAAATTGTGTTTCCTAAGTGCCCGGTCCTTGGGTCAGAAGTTGGGCATACATTTACTCATTATTTAGAAACGGGGGAGAAGACAATTGAGAAGTTACCTGGGGCCATGTGTCATAGGCCCTGGGCATGCAGTAGTGAATAAGGCAAATATCTTCCAGTGGTGAATAAAGTCAGCAGCCAAGATGGTTGCTAAGATGGAGAGAACGGCCTAATATAAGACGGTATGACAGGCAAAACTAACTTAATCTGAGCTCTTTGAAGGCTTTGTCTAAAAAGCTCCAAGGAAAGAGTGAGGATTAAGCAGGAGAAAAAGGAGGAGGCATTTCAGTGAGAGGATCTATGTGAATGTGAGAAGGTATGACCAAGGTTCTGAAAAGCAGTCTAGTGGAACTGCAATACAGTGAACAAGAAGTAGGGATGTGGAAGTATAAGCCAGTAAATTAGAAAAGATAAGTAGCTTAATTAGCTTAATACTTTTCATGGAGGAAGAGAAAAGACTAGGGTTAGAATTTAATTGACCAAGCCATTTGGCTCTGACTGCTAGCCATTCTAGACTTTATCCATCATTCTTTCACCTTCAAGATGACTAACCAAGGGGTGGTCAAGCCTATCATATGCATTTTTTTTTTAATGCATGGAAAGAGCTTTTATTCTGGATTCCTCTTTCCATATTCCCTGGGGGACTGGCCAGGACAACTTAAAAAGAAAATTTTAGGATCCTTAGAGTCCAGACCTCTGCCTCCACTCTTCTACATCCAACTTTGAGTTTTCCTCGCTCCCCAGAATGGATGTTGCCTACAGAGAAGAAGAGAACCCAAATGAGAGAGGTGTTATGAGTAATTGTAGAAATTCTGAACAGCTTTGCTTAGAGAAAGTGAAAAAGAAGAGGGAAAAAGATAAGGACTGTTTCCTAAGAGGCCAGTTTAAAAGGCTCTTCTTTCAGCAAACTTTCAATTATAATTTGTCCACTCCCACCAGGATCTCATGTTACAGAGCTTTGAGGGGGAGAGAGAGATGTCTACCACTCTGCCCCTAAGCAGTATTTTCTGACTACACCATCTCCACGGTTTGACATTTCCACAGTGGCTGTGTGGCTTTCTTTCCCTTCCTCCTCTGGTGTCATTACTCCTTCCCAAACTTCTCCCTAACCTGACCTTTGGTAGTTGTGATACAAGAGGAAGATTGTGTGTTAATTTCTGGTATTCATTTCCAAAGTGCAAGATTTGCTGGGGTAAAAAAAAGATGGCTGTACTCTTTTGAATAAGGCTTTCAGAGTTTGCGGAACTGTGAAAGTGTACCCCACTGAACTATGAAGATTAGGTACTCATCTGCATGGTTACCAAATCTACTGAAAGTTGCTATGTGCCCAGAAAATGTAAGCTGTTACGTTGTACGTTCAGAGTAGCACCTTGGGGAGCTGAACACAAATCCAAACAATCCCAGATCATTACAAGTGGCTCAGCCCAAGCAAGATGTCCTGGGTTGTATGATTTCCACAAACTTGGAATGAAGTTAAGGGAAATTTTCCCAGGTCTCAATATGGAAGAAAAGAAAGAAAGAAAATTTAAGAAATGCAATCTGTTTCCCCAAATCAACCAAATGCCAGCTTGCTCTCTGCAACAGTCCAAAAATCTATTACAAGACAAAACAAAGTATAACCAGGGAGATGAATGCATTTGCTTCTAGCAAAAACTTATTATTCACTCCAAAGTCAAAGTTGTGAATGAGTTCATTCATTCAACAAACCTCTATTGGCTTTTGGATGGTCCAGTGTTTTTCATTGTTTACAAATTGCTCCTCTCAATTTATGTAGTTAATGGGAAGCTAACTATAACTTGTAAGTCTGGGGAAATGAACTGAAATTAAGCTTTTTGTAAGATGACCAGTTGAGTATTTCTCCAGAGAGAGACCAATAATTCAGAGGAGGTGGTGATGGAATCTGCCTCGGACAAATCTCCTAATGATCAAAACAACAAGAAGTATAATGTCCACCCATATACTTGTTGAGAGCAGAATTCGGGAAAATAACCTTTTCTATCAATCTCTTCTTGCTATCAGGAATTTCTGTGATCAGAAGTCAATCCAATTAAAAACCCAAGGAAAATCCCATAGGAGTAGAATCTAGATTCAGAAGTATTTTGTATTAAGTTATACTACAATGTCTTTGACCTGTTTTACTTTTGGAAACGGAGGGATGCAATATGGAGTTTGGGGGTACATGTATCCAAGTATGAATTGTTCTTTATTACTATTCCAAGTATAAGGCCTTGTTTGTTACACTAAGAAAAGGATCAGAATTTTGTCTAAGCAAGTGAACTAGAAATATTTGTATTTAGTGGGCAAAGGACAAGCTGAAGAGGATTCATTTGTGCTTTTAAACACCACAAAATCAGTTTCAATTTTCCAAACATGCACTTCCTATTTTCTTTTCTTTCTTTTTTTTTTTTTTTTGAGGCGGAGTCTCGTGCTGTCACCCAGGCTGGAGTGCAAAGGCCGGATCTCAGCTCACTGCAAGCTCCGCCTGCCGGGTTCACGCCATTCTCCTGCCTCAGCCTCCCGAGTAGCTGGGACTACAGGCGCCCGCCACCTCGCCCGGCTAGTTTTTTTTTGTATTTTTTAGTAGAGACGGGGTTTTCTTGACACCACAGACACCAAAGAAAACCTGTACTAAGTGGAAGCCACTGACTGGGATAGTCTTAAGCAATTAGGGCAATCTCACATCTGTTTAATGCTTGTGTATTACATATTACCACAGCTGAGGTTCCACACTGAGGCCCCAGGGCTTGGAAGGTTTATCAAATTGCTCTTGCGAGCTTCTCTTATCTCACCAGGAAGGCACTCCCCCCAGTGATTATGTGGAATGGCTTAAAAAATTAAACTGGGAAGAAAGCTTCATCTGGGGACCATAGGCTCCTCATACAACCCAGCCTCTCCCTCTCCCCTCTGCACAAAACCTTGCTGTAGTTTCTCTCCTACTTCAGCTTCCAGTGTAGTTACCCTGTATTTTTAGGAGCCCCTTCTCCTTTATCAGAAGGCCTCCAGAGTCCCCAAGTCCTCCGGGAAGACTTCTTCCACATCCTTGGAAAGTCTGTGATCACGGCAATTTGTTTGCTGCGTAGGATGCCCTGTCTCGGGATGCTTGCTTCTGAAGCCCTCAGCTCATCTTTTCATTCTGAGCTTAAGTAGTGAAATCTGAAATTTGAGCTCCCCAATCTGACCAGGGATCTTCTTCCCTGTGCTGTTGTGCCGTTTCATCTTCTCCGTGTAGTCATCATACTGGATGGTCCTTTACGTGGATGTCTATCTTCCTCTGTGACTACACCCTGGAGAGCAGGGGCAGGGTGGGCTCATCTTCATGTCCCTGGTGCTTGATATGGAAGAGGCAAAATGCTTCCAAAAGGACTTATTCCATTACTGAATATCCGTATGATAGATGGTTATACAGCCTTTAATACCATGGTTTCCAAGATAGTTTAATAATATAAAAAGATGCTTACATTTTGCATAATAGAAAAAAGTGTACAAAGCTATATATACTATGATGCTAATTCTATACTCATAAAGGTATATATTTTTATAATTATATGTATATCTACATATATAAATACATACACAGAGAAAAAAGAGACTAGAAAGAAGTGTACCAAAATCTCATCTGGTTTTGAGTTGTGGAATTATATGCTATTTGTAATAAATATTTTTCTCTAGATTCTCTATAGTAAACATATACTACTGTTACAATCAGAATAAAAAATGCGATTTTTAAATGAGTTGCAAACACGAACCATCTTATGATGGTGGAAGCACCCCTAAGCCAGTTAGAATAAAATTTGGTAAAATCAAGTACTGTTAATAAGTGTGTGGTGCTCTGATAAGTGGGAAAATAATATAAGAGCATATATTTTGGTTAATATTCACAGTCGCCTTCTTTTCATAGTTTCCTCAGTAGCACAGGAGATACTTAAACCAGTTTGCCTCTTACAAGATTGAAAGTAATACATTTTTAAACTAAGGGTGACTGAGATCGCAAAGACACAGGATTAGGCATAAAACTCTTCACTAACAGTTCTCCAGGGAATTTATCCTCCTAGCACCCTCAGCCCCCAGAATGATCTATAGGAAAGTTAAGATGCAATTACTTACAGCATCAGAACATGTCTTTGCTCTGGATGATGTGGTGTATGATTAAAATGGGAGACAAAGTTTAATGGTTAAAAAATAAAAAAAGCAAGGTAGCATTTTCTTTTTTATCTAAGGCTATGGCATTAAATGCCACATTAACAAGCCTTCTGTGGGGAGGTTCCTTGCAAGATTATGACACCTACTCTTTTCTTTGTTCCTCATTCTCAGGAAAGAACTGAATTCACCAGGCCAATGAGATGGCCAGTCCAGTACTCTGAGTGCCTTTTCAGCTAGAACAGTTTCATGGTTAGTCTTGGGCCTGGGAGTCTGACAGCCAGGGCTGCTTGGCTTCATCACTTATAAGTGATGAACTGAGGCTCAGTTTCTCTATGTGAAAAATGGGGACATGAATACCTACTTTACAAAGTTATTAAGGATTCCACAAGATAATACAGGCCAGGTGCTCACCACGGCATCTGAAGCATAACAAGTGCTCAAAATGTGGCCATATTTGGGACCTACTTTTACTCCCACTCACTTTCATTTTGACTGATTGCTTGACTAGTTTTTTTTTTCTTTTGCAGCTTCAGTTTCTTCCAGTTCATTGTATGGATTTGTTGTCACAGCCATGGAAGACCTGTCCTTTACTTTTTCCTCTTTGGCTTGTGGTTTCCGCATATTGATCTCAGGTTTGAGTCTTAAATTAGACCTTGCCTCTGCTCCATTGTTCCTGACTCAAATGCTGAATATTTGGGGGTTATGTGTTCTCTATTCCTGACCTAGATTTGGTTTGTGGACCATTATACAGGTGGAAAACTACTGGTTTTAGTCATACAGTCTTGAGTTAAGTCTCAGTTGTTTCTTACCAGCTGTGAGATTTCAGGCAAGTTGCCTGGCTCTGTGAGGCTGAGTAAACACTATTCTCTAACATAGGGACAACACGGGCAACTGAAAGGATTCAAAGTAATCTATGTGAAGCTCCTAGCAGAGGGCTTGATGCACAATAAATGCTTCTCCTCACTTTTCCTTAAGTCACAGCTGTAAAAATGTAGTCCTGTGTGCCCCAATTATATGGTTTGTTTTCCTTCTCCTCATGACCACTGTCTTCTATTTACATGAATGAGGCGTGCTAATATGCAGACTGATGCATTAAAATGCTACCTTATTAATTCAGTATACCCCCCTTATTAGGAATTCATGATCATTCTGTCAGGGCCCAGGCTGAAATTTACCTTGTCAATCTAATCTTATGGGAGGGAGACAGGGAGGCCTAGGTGGAAAGGAGAGGCATGATCTGACCCACTTTGTGACCAGAACTACTTTCATGAGGTGCATGATACTGGATTTGCTTCATATTTAATATATAACTGATGTAATGGGCTGTCAGGCGGGCAATTACATAATGCCACTTTCATGTCTTACGGCATCCATATAAACTTGGGAGGGGCCTAGATGATTTCCTAAATATAAACATATCCACAGACTCCGCAATTTGGTAATTATGCAAGAGCCATTGTGTCTGGCTCTTCCCTGTGTTTTCAGGCATGTCAGATACCCTTGCAAACTGCTCAATTTATATGAACTTCACATTTCCCCATTTAAGCTTTGGAGCTAAACACTTGAGTTTGTCATTAATTTTATAAAAGCTTTCCATGGTTTAGTGCTAAAGAAAGAGTGAGTTTGGTGTCTTCTCCACAAAATCTATACATTTCAAAATTTTAGGAGTGTGTAACAGAAAATAGTATTGGGGAGTTCAAGATTAGAAGTAAAATTTAGCCTGATACAAGTATAGTTTTGGAATATACCTCAGATTCCCAGCATATAAGGTTTCTTAAAGAAGAAAAGATAAATAAATCTGAAGACATAAAGAAAGCCTGCATTGTCATCTCCCGCTGTCAAGTCTTCTAGGAATTCTTTAATATGAGAAACCCATTGAGTTCTGTTTACCTGTTCTGGGCAATGTTGAACAAGCAGATGTAAAAATCATTAGTTCCCTCAGCATCTCCTTTTTACTAAAGAAGTTGGTATCAGTGCATATGGGGGAAGCGGGGGTGGGGGCAGGGGGACTGTCCACACCAGATTAGATCAAGTCCTGCAGAGATTCCAGGCCAAAATTATTCTAGACCTCCCGATAATGATTCTGAATCACCAATTTTTAAAGAAACATTTTTTTTTCCTCCAAGCTAATCCCTTTTGAATGATTAAAAAAAAAAAGTCTATTTGCAAGCAAGGCGAGAGTGAAATAACTGAGGTGAAGAAAGCATTTGCAATTGTACTTAGAATGCATCAGAAGTAGTTACACTTCCCCTTTCAGTGAATAGAAAGGGAAAAAGTATGGTTTTTCCCAGCAAAGTGTTGGAGATCTAAAATGTTTCCCCCTATCCCAACAATGGTGAAAACAGTAATAGAGAAAATGCCTTGGAAAATGAATACAGAAATAGAAAGCAAACACCAAGTAAAGGGTTGACTATGGTGTCCTTAGCAAATGAATGATTGAATAAATAGAAACCACATGAGAGAAAATATGCACTTTGATATTCTTTGCAAAAAAAAAAAAAAGCCGATGATTCCTTTTTGCCAAATCAGAAACACTGGCAATCAAACATTGCATTTGTTTTTATATCCATGGCATCAGTTCAATTTTTCATTAATTAAATGAGCAAGTTAGGGAATGCCTGTTTTAAGAAACTGCTCCAAAAATAACCTTGAAAAATCAGGTTAGAGATACACTATATACCCTGAGGGCAGCAGAAAGCAAAAGGGAAAATATGAAATTAGAAAGTGACCTATAATAACCGCTTCACTGTTAAATGTGACATAACATTCATTATCAATCAGGACCTAGTTTGATGTCTAATTTCACTGGCTGTCTAATTTATCAAATTAAATACAAATGAGAAAATACTTGGCCACGGAAAAAAGTACTCTATCATTTTGTTTTCTATCAGCTGAAAATCAACTGATTAGCACAGACAGGGAAAAGTAAGCTCCAGTACTTTACTGAAGAAAAATGTAAAAGGGATTTTTTTCCCCTAAACTGGGCTGGCAGAAGATATTGTTGATGAAAAATCTCAGATTTCCCAGTGCTTGCTATATCTTCAGAATGGAGAAATGGCTGAGGTTTTCCCCTTCATTTATTGCACCAGTATTTAAGTGCTCATTCTGTCTAAGTTCAAGTATTTGCTTTATGGGCTGAATGAAGCCTCGCAGATTTGCAACTGCGGGCTGCTGAGGGTCTAATGCATCAGTGCCACCCCTTTTCATAGTTCACGGATGGAAAGGAAAATTGTAATATGGTCCACTACTCTCTGCATGGTCCACTACTCTCTGCAGACGTTTGAAGACAAGAACTCCTCAAGGGAAACACCCCAAATTTGCATTCAACGCAGCTCCAATTCTGTGTGTTTGCCATACATACTTTGCAGTACTAACGATAGAGACACCATCTGATCTGCCCTGTGATAAAATGTATCCTGAGTAACTTGAGGAACTTGAGGATGTACTGCATTTTTCAAGCAGGCGCACCAGAGGTTATTCAGAACTGTAAAAGAGGGGCCCCGCACAAGAACCTAAAAGGCTGCTGGGCCTAGAACAATCCATGGAGTGCAGAGCACTGAACCAGCAGGAGTCCGACCTGGGTAAGCTGCAAGCCCTCCCTGGGCCCAGGTTTTTCTCACCAATAAATGAAGGCTTTGGGAAGGGATGCTTTGAGCTCGGGTACTTCTTATTTTTCTGTTGCAGCTCATTTGTTTCAAGATCTGAAATTCTGTTTGCCAAAACCCCTTAAGAATGGGAAGAAAGTGATTTTTTTTAAGTGATTCACAAAACCAGGATATTGCCAAAGAAAAATACCTCAGCCTACATCACCTGGACTTTCTGTCAACTTTTCCTTGCTTTTGCTTGTCTGGCACCTGTCTGATGGAATGGTGTGTGCCTGGTGGCAGCTGCCTTTTGAAACAACCTTTATTTTCAAATGGGTTCTTCTTTACCTATTAAATCCCATCCCTCTGCCCTTTGTGGAACTGGCCTTCTACCTAAACCTAGTTCCATCTGCTCTAAATGTTACACACGTTTGCTTTGTAATCCTGAAACAATTCTCCAAAACTGTCTATGTATATTTGGATGAAAAACGTCAATTGTATGGAAGTTGTTTTGTTTTCTGTTAATCATTTACTTGTCTCAGCAGATATCGCCACACAGATAGAGAGACTAATTAGGGTCTAAGCATATAGACAACTGTTAAAAAGAAATAACATGTCATACATTTTGGGACACTTCATAGATGTTTTTGTACTTTGATGAAGAATGTGGATACTACAAAAGAAAATCAGGTTTTAACAAAACTTACAGAAATGACATATCCAATATATTCATATATATACACAAGAATTATGTGTGACAGGTTGGGATGTGTGCGTATATGAATATATTGGGGTGTGTGTGTGTGTATATATATATATATATTTACCTTTATGCAAGGGATACAACAATACACCTTTTTTTCTTCATATGAACTATCCTCCCACTGCCCATTATGTGCTAGTCAGTACTATTTAAAATACAGAAATCCTGTTCATTAAAATATCTTAATTAAAATAGACATTTCTTCCCTTAGAAAAAGAATTAAAACCTTTTAGGGCCTAGCTTTAAAAAGCAACATGCTACAGCTGATTTATTTTGGTGGTTGTTTTTATGGATGTGAAAAATATTACCACTGCAACTAGCAAGAACTATAAATGATACATTATTGCAATTGTTCTAAAAAATCAGAACAAAACTAATTTATTATAGTTCTGTCTTCATTATACACCACGTGTTGGTGAGTTAAACACAACAAAATTGTCTTTTCTTTTAAAAGTGTCTACTAAAGATAAAAAGAATAAGATAACAATTAACATGTAGTTTGTTACATTAAAAAATTTGATATACATATTTCTATTGCCTGTTAGCTTGTTCTAAGCCTCTTTATTACAAAAAAAAGGAAAGAAAAAGAAAATTCATTGTTTAAAGGCAAACATTCAATTCAGTTGATACAACATTACAGTACAGTCAACTAACATCATTCAACGAAGGTAACAAGTCTAGCCTTAGCTTCTTGAGTTAAAAGTCTGTAGACCAGATTGCTACAAAAGTTTCAATGCTGCTTCAAAACTGTATGTTAGCTTTTTGGAGGACAAGGTACTTTCTACCAATGGCTTCAGAAGGGGTCATGCTACTGGTAAAAGCACAGGGGAACCCCAACCTGTCATTAATCATTTTATTGAGCACTGTAGTTAGAAGAGCATTACTGAGCTTAGCACAACAACTAAAATAAAATAATATAATAATAATCATAATAAGAATAAAAACCAAACACAAACTGGAAGCCTAGAGTCGCTGCCAGCCGTGTCAAACCCTTGCGATACGCTATACTAAAAAAATTTGAAATATCCACCCGTCCTCTCCACTCTGCCACAAACTAGCAAAGTCAAAAATACAAAAGTCTTCAACTGGTTTACTTTTGCAGAATAAAGCAAAAACGTCTTTGTGCTCCTTACTACCAGAAGCAAAATATCCTCTGAGTTACCACATGTAATAGCTTCTGGATGTGTCAACCTGGGTTGGCTTGGTGTCTGCAGAACCATCTTTGTCTTTCTCACTGTCGCCTTCCCAGAGGTTAATGAGTGGTGGGTACAGCTCATTTAGTGGGATTGAAGAGGTTTTTTGCATATACTTTTTTAGTGAGTGGTGGTAGTTTTTTCTCTTAAATCTTTTGGCAAAGTACACAGCAATGGACGCAAGGCTAATGACGGCAAACATAGACCCCATTACTGCAGCAAGCGCTGTACTGGTTTCTTGATCAGAGATGTCCAGCGCGAAGGCGGCATTTTTGGTTGTGACATTTACGCATGACTTTTGAGTCTGCTGATGAATATTGGACACCGTGAGACACACTTCATAATCTGTGGAAGGCTGCAGATGTGTTAGGTTGTATTCATGGACATCTACTGGGACCCTGGCAGTATATGTTATGTGGGGGTTATCAATCTTCATGGTGGCGGACGACCATTTTAAGTTTGACGTCATGACGTTGGAATTAACTTTCCAGGACACTAAGATGGAATGGGATTCTGTCTGCTTGACGTATATTTTTAGCACCTGGGTACCATCCAGAAGGGTCCCATTAACCTTAATTGTTGCTACCCGAGTGTCTGCCCCTTGGACATTCTGGGCAACACACGTGTATCTTCCTGAGTCTTCAATTTGTATGTTAGATATTTCCAAGGTGCCTTCGCTACTTAGCTTGTATTTATCTGAAAGGGTTTCCACAGTTATCTTATTTCCAATGGGCGTGACCCAGTAAATTTCAGGTTCTGGCTCAGCCATGGCTCGACAGTCTAGGAAAACCGTCATGCCGATATCCATGTTTAAACGATTTGGGAAGGTGTCGTGAGATATCATTGGGAGGCACTGTTCACTCGAATCCTGGATTAAAACTTCCTTCACCTGGTGCCCTTTATATTCGGGTGGCATGGCACAGAACATGGATAGGGGCTCCATGAAGCGGATGTTGGTTTTGTTGGAGTTAATCCAGTGGATCACACAGTCACACCTCAGGGGATTGCTATGGATACTGATCTCACGCAGATTGGGGAGGGATTCGACTGTCTTTTGGTAAATGGCATTCAAGGCATTGTTGTTCAACATCAGGCTTTCCAGAGCAGGGACACTTCGGAAAGCCAAGCGGTGGATATAAGAGAGTTTAGGGTTATTGGTGGCTTCCAGCTTTGTGAGTTCAGGCAAGTTATCCAGGGCATAGCGGTCGACAGAAACGAGTTCTCCCATATTGTTGATTCCCAGTTCTTTTAACCGAAGCATATTTTTGAAGTCCCCTTCTTGGATTTTGTGAATGGGGTTTTTGTTGAGGTCTAAGAATTTCAAATTTGGAACTTTTTGCAGGGCAAGTTGAGGGACTTTGACCAGTTTGTTATCATAAAAAGACAGGCTCTCAAGGCTATCCAGACCCACCAAAGCATTTCCAGGAATATCAGTGAGATACATTCCTGCCAAAACTAAGCTTCTCAAATTTACAAGGGGTTTGAAGTTCATATCCAGAATTCCAATCACAGGGTTTTCTCCAATCATGAGAATTTCCAGGTTGGGTGTAGAATCAAACCAGCGACTATCAATAACTTTCAATTTGTTGGAGTTCAGGTGGAGCCTTAATAGATTTTTTAAGCCTGCAAAAGCATTAGCAGAAATAGTGCTAATTTGGTTGTGGTTGATGTAGAGTTCTTGAAGGTTGCTGAGGTCTTGTAGACAGTAGTCAGTCATCTCTGTAATCTGATTTTCCTCCAAATGCAGTGTCGTGAGCTGGGTTAGGTTTGCCAGCCCAACCTCCTTAATGTTAGTAAAGTTGTTTTGGGAGAAATCTAGTTCAGTCAAGTTGAAAAGCTGCTGCAGCTCATCCACAGTCTTTGCGATGTTATTGCTCTGTAAGAGAAGCACTTGTGTGTCACTAGAGAGGTTACTGGGAATCCTTGTTAAGCGGAGGTCATTGCAATCAACAGTCGTGGCTTCTCTGTAAGTTGACTGTGGGGTAAACCAGGGACGAATTTCACATACGCAAAGTTGTGGACACTCACTATTCTGTATGGAAGACTCAGTTAATGAAGTCATTAGTAGGCCCAGCACCAATTGGCAAGCTGCTACAACAAAGCTCATTCTAGCCATGCTGGCTTGCTGAGCAAGCTCAACTCCTGACACCCTTAAGTTTTAACAAAACGTGAACACGATATTGTGATATGTAGGACAGCGAGCAGAAAATGTAAACATTCAAGCAAAGTCTTGGTTGAGCTGTGTAGAATTCCAGAGTCCAAAAGGATGGTTTTCAGGAGTTTTCAAAAGGCAGAAAGCAATCTGGTCTTTTAAACTGTGTCTCAATTCCAGGCATGTGCACAGGTCTGTGGCATGAGTTACTTCAGCCAAATTGAAGTCTGGAGATGTGCCTGAAAATTAGATTAGGACAGATGTTATGCTTATTCCATATACTTTCTACATTACAGCCTTTCTTTTGTTTACTAAAAAGGCACAGTCACTCACAAATCTAGTATTGAATACATTCAAAATCCATTCAGGATAACCAAATAGGCTTTTAAATAGTAGGACATTCTTACTATATCCCACTTACTATACTAAAACTAATTTTAGAACTCCTTCAATTTTACAATTAAATTTAGACTCCATGTACCACCAGAGTCATATATGACTGTGTACAGTTGTATGTATACACATGTAAATCACTAAACATGCACACACACACATACAAGTGCACACACTCATACACACTTACTAGAAACACTAAGAAAAAGCCTGCAGATGTCATTTCTTTAAAAACAAAGATGTCTTCAGAAACTACATTTATAGCTCCAAAACATTAAAAGTTCATTCCTAGTAAAAGCAAAACATGAATGGTAGCTTATTAAAGACTCAAAGCTAAGTTTTAGATCTTTACATTTTAGTTAATACCTCATTTGTCTCCAGGAATTGTTTCTTTTCTAAATGGTACATTCTGTAGACATATTCAGCCAATGCTTTTCTAGCTCAATTATTCTTATGCAAAAAGTTAATTTAATATTCTACAACATGGATGGAAACATCAAAAACATGCTTGAAAGATGCCAGTCATAAACGATCACATATTGTATGATTCCACATATACAAGGTATCCAGAATAGGACAACCTGCAGAGACAGAAAGTAATTTGGTCGTTGCCTATGGCCAGGGGTATGGGGGGGTACAGTGGGAGGAGTGCTAAAGGCTACAAAGTATTTTTTGAGATGATGAAAATATTCTAAAGATTGTGGTGATGGTTGCACAATTCTGTGAATCTTCTAAAAACTCTTGACTCAAACATTTTAATGAGCAAATTATGTTATGTGAATTATATCTTGATAAAGTTATTATTTTTAAAGTTAGTTTAACTAAAAAAGGAAAACATCAGTTTTTCCTATATTCGAATAGCCACATCAGATCTTGACTGAATAATAAAAGGACTTCATTCTGTCACACCACTGGTCTCCATTTAAAAACACAAACATACACAATAGATGTATTTGTATCTCACACAGATGATTTCATTAATCTCATGAGAATGTCACTCACCGCTTAATGACTGTTGACCACGAACATGTTTACATAACCTCTTGAAGCCTCAAGTATCTTCAGTTATAAAATGGGGTTGCTCATACAAGTACAGTTCTCATAGGATTATTGAGAAAATTAAGGGAATCTATGTAAACTTCTTAGTGTAGTAGCTGACTCACATTATATGCTCACAAAAGTTAATAATAGTTGTTATTCATCATCTTATATCTCTAATCCATTTAGTTTTAGCTAAATAGTGGTTGTCAGACGACAAGTGAAAGAAGGAAAGCTGAGAATATTTGTTTTTATTAACCATCATCTATTGATTTCAATAAAATCTTCTGAAGTCAGATATGTACTGCTCACCTGCTTGCAAAGATGATATTAGTAGTTAATGGCTCTATTTTTTCTGCATTCCTATCAGCTGTAAAAAGCCATTATGGATCCAGTGTTTGTCTTGCTTTCCCTAACTGGGCCATTCACTTGCTAAAGTAGTCAAAGCAGAGTTACATGTTTTCCTGGTGTTCGTCTTGCTATAGTGCACTTGAGTCTTGAGCACTGAAGAACTTCAGTGACTACTGTATTCTTTACCTTCCTACTATAAGGATCTAATAAAATCGAGCATATGTGTTTAAACCCAGTGCTCAATACATAGCAAGCTCTGAATTCATGCTAGCTGCTATTAACAACCTTTTGACTTTGTAAAACATAGCGATCTTTGTGACTAAGAGTATAAGAATACAAATAGCCAGTACTAAAAGTTATGTATTTAATGAGTCATATTTTCATAGTAAGAAGAAAAAGTCCTACAACTTTTTTGTTATACAAAATACGAAAACTGCATTACTGGTCTGACAATAAAGAAAAAAAAAATCCAGATTCTGGCAAGTATGAGACAGGAGTAGGAAATGATTGTGTAGGAGTAGGAAATAAGTGTGTTGCCTGATACTAGATGCCTTCTAGTCTTGGTGGGAGGAAACATACATCTGGCATTCTTCTCCCTCCTCCCCATCTCCAAGTCTGGTTACTTCACCCTTTACTATGTAGTCTTGTGCCACCATAAGGAAAGTCTGGCCAATGATGGACCACATATACAATGGTAGTCCCATAAAGTTGTATTCATAGTACCATATTTTTATTATACCTTTATGTTTCAATACACAAATACTTGCCATTGTGTTACAATTGCCTATTGCCTTCAGGATAGTAACATGCTATACAGGTTTGCGGCCTAGGAGCAATAGGGTATATCATATAGGCTACATACCACCTAGGTTTATGTAAGTATACTCTATGACATTTGCACAATGATGGAATCACCTAATGACACATTTCTCAGAACATATCCCCATCATTAAGTGACATGCCTGTATTTGCAAAACTTTTCAGTATTATAAAACTAGTTTGACTCTGACTTTTATCCGGATATTCTATGAAATGAAAAAATATGGACTGGGCGCGGTGGATCACGCCTGTAATCCCAGCACTTTGGGAGGCTGAAGGGGCGCAGATCACGAGGTCGGGGGTTCAAGACCAGCTTGACCAACATGGTGAAACCGTGTCTCTACTAAAAATACAAAAATTAGCCAGGCGTGGTGATACACGCCTGTATTCCCAGCTACTCAGGGGCCTGAGGCAGGAGAATCGCTTGAACCCGGGAGGCGCAGGTTCCAATGAGCCAAGATGGCGCCACTGCACTCCAGCCTGGGCGACAGAGTAAGACTCTGTCTTAAAAAAAAAAAAAAAAAAACCGCAGAGAATAACATTTTTATTATTAACTCCACAAATTTATTTCACTTTTGTTTCTGTTTAGAGGAATCTTGAAACAGGTGCAACGGCCACAATAAATTGCTAAGAAAACTTCTGCCACAGGTTATTTCTCAATCATAACTCAAAATAGAAAACCAAAAGAATAAAGCTACCTTTCATAACTGAGATAGAATTTCAACTAATTTTTATTTGTTTATTTATCTTTGAGACAAAGTCTTGCTCTGTCTTCCAGGCTGGAGTGCAGTGGCGCGATCTCGGCTCACTGCAACCTCTGCCTCCCGGGTTTAAGCAATTATCCTACCTCGGCCTTCTGCATAGCTGGAACTACAGGCACGTGCCACCACGCCTGACTAATTGTATTTTTAGTAGGGACAAGGTTTCACTGCATTAGCCAGGATGGTCTTGATCTCCTCACCTCGTGATCCGCCCACTTCGGACTCCTAAAGTGCTTAGGATTACAGGTGTGAGACACCGCACCCGGCCTCAACTAATTTTTATGTTTCAAATGAATGTAAGGAAATGTATCAAGAAGTAAAATATGTATTAAAGTTGTGTGAGAGACTTCCAAATCAGTCTATTAGTATTGAGAAATAGCCTTTATGGGGCTATAGTTTGAACATTATTACAGCTAATACCCCCATTTTAGTTTAAATTATATGATTTGAGATAATTGTGTTGAAATCTTCAAAATTTTCTTTGACATACACACATACCTTTTTCAACCAACCAACCAACCAACCAATCAACCATGGAAACCCAGAATGTTAGAAATCAGATCAAGCACAGAGGAAGACATTTTTTTCTTCTACATTCTATAAGAATGTATGTATAAGAATTTCCTCTCCACATCCTGCAAGACATTCCTTTGGCAGCAAGGAATTAAACATCCTTAATACAAAAGGAGGTGTTAAGATATTTCTATTTCTATTTAATTCTGAATTCTCTTTAATAAATTTCACCAAATGTTTTTAACATGACATTATACATAGAACAACTTTTATAGCGCCCTTAAGCCAGTTTAGATGTTTGCAATGTAGGGCATTTCTCAGGAGCTACTCACTAATAGTGTTTAAATGTAAATCCATTATCACAACAAGAAAACTACAGACCAATATTCCTAATGCATACTGATGCAAATCTTCTCAACAAAATGTAGCAAACCAAATTCAAAAGCATATTAAAAAGATTGTATACTATGAACAAGTTGGATTTATACCGGGAATGCAAGGAAGGGAATGTGAAAAACAATTAGTATAATATATCACATTAACATAATGAAGAAGTGAAAACACATGATCATCTCAATTGATGCACAAAACCATTTGACAAAATTCAACACTTTTTCATGATAAAAACACTCAACAAACGAGGAATGGAAGGAAAGTACCTACACATAATAAAAGTCACATATGAAAAGTCCACAGTTAAAATCATACTCAATCGCGAAAAACGGAAAGTTTCTCTTCTAAGAATGGGAACAAGGAACGGATGCCTATTCTTGCCATTTCTACTCAACATAGTACTGGAAACTCTAGTCACAGCAGTTAGACAAGAAAAATAAATAAAAGGCATTTAAATGGAAGAGAAGTAAAATTATCTGTTCCCAGATTACATAATCTTATATATAGAAAATCCTAAAGATTCCACAAAAAACCCACTAAAACTAATAAATGATGTTAGCAAATTTGCAGGATACAAATCAACACACAAATGAGTTGTATTTCCATAAACGAACAATGACTAATCTGAAAAGGAAATTAAGAAAACAACCCCGTTTACAAAAGTCTCAGAAAGAATACAATGCTTAGGAATGAACTGAGAAGGCAAAAGACTTGTACAATGAAAATTATAAGAGATAACCAAAATAAATCAAAGATGACATAAGCACAATGGTGAAACATCCCATGTTTATAGACTGGAAAATTTAATATTGTTATACTGTCTATAACACCCAAAACAATCTACAGAGTCAATGCCATCTCTATCAAAATCTCAATGGTAACTTCCACAGGAAAAATTTCTAAAATTCATATAAAATCAAGAGATTTTACATTGCCAAAGTAATCCTGAAAAAGAACAATGTTGGAGACTTCACACTTCCTGATTTCAAAACATACTGTAAGGCAACAGTAATCAAGATGGTGTAGTACTGACATACAGACAGACATATAGACCAATGGAACAGAGTCCAGAAATAAACCCTTCTATACATGCTCTTTATGATCTTTGACAAGGGTGCCAAGACTATACAATGAAGGACAGTTTCTTCAACAAATTGTGTTGGGAAAACTGGATGTCTACATGAAAAGAATGAGGTTGTACTCTTCCCTTATGCCATATACAAAAATTAACTCAAAATGCATTAAAGACCTAACCATAAGACCTAAACCTTTGAAACTCCTAGAAGAAAACATAAGGGAAAAGCTTTTGGGTATTTGGCAATGGTTTCTTAGATATGACACCGAAAACACGGGCAACAACAACAAAAGACAAATGAGATGACTTCAAACTTACAGCCTGTGCATCAAAGGAGACAATCAACAGAGAAAAAAGATGACCTACAGAATGGGAGACAGTATTTTTAAATTATATATATGATAATGGATTAATATCCAGAATATATTGTAAACTCCTACAACAAAATAACCTTATTAAAAAATGGGCAAAGGACTTAGACAGTTATCCAAAGACATACAAATGACCCACAAGCATATGAAAAAATGCTCCATATCACTAATCATAAGAGAAATGCAAATAAAAAGCACAATGAGGTATCACCTCATACTCATTATGATGGACACTATCACCACAGAAAATAACACGCACTGGAAAAGATGCAGAGAAATTGTAACCCTTGTTCACTGTGATTTCTCAAAAAATCGAAAATATAATCACCATATGATTATATCCCAGTTCAGGGTACATATCCAAAAGAATTAAAGCAGCATTTGAAAGAGATATTTATTTGTACACCCACGTTCATTGCAACTATTATTCACAATAGTTAAGAGGTGGAGGCAGCCCAAATGCCCAATGACAAATGAATGGATAAAGAAAATGTGGTTTAATTAGATCCCGTTTGTCAATTTTTGCTTTTGCTGCAATTGTTTTTGGTGATTTTGTCACCAAATGGTGATTTTGCCTGTGCTTATGTTTTGAATGGTATTGCCTAGATTTTCTTCTAGAGTTTTTATAGTTTTGTGTTTTACATTTAAGTCTTTAATCCATCTTGAGTTAATTTTTGTATAAGGTATCCAGTTTCATTTTTCTGCATATGGGTAGCCAATTCTCCCAGGATTATTTATTAAATAGGGAATCGTTTCCCCATTGCTTGTTTTTGTCAGGTTTGTGAAAGATGATATGGTTGTAGATGGGTGGTCTTATTTCTGAGTTATAAAAACAAGATCATGTCCTTTGCAGGGACATGGATGGAGCTGGAAGCCATTATCCTGAGCAAACTAAGGCAGGAACAGAAAACCAAACACCACATGTTCTCACCTATAAGTGGGAGCTGAACAATGAGAACACATGGACACACAGGGAGGGGAACGACACAAACAGGGCCTGTTGGGTGGTAGGGCGAGGGGAGGGAGAGCATTAGGAAATACAGCTAATGCATCCTGGGCTTAATACGTAGATGATGGGTTGACAGGTGCTGCAAACCACCATGGCACACGTTTGCCCATGTAACAAACCTGCACATCCTACACATGTACCCCGGAACTTAAAACAAATTAAAATTAATTTTAAAAAATGAAAAAATGTGTGGTGGCTCAAACTAGACTGCTCTGATCCCACAAGAACCCTGCTGCTGTCCATTCACATCAGGACCACCCAGGAAAGCAAACAATTTAGCCTTCCCGGCATGATATCACCTAGTCCCTTGGACTATAGAGTGAGGGCTTATGTGTCTCCTATTTAGAGAGTGTGTTTCATAATTATACAAAGGGTAGAAAATGGACCAACCAACAGGCTGAGTCATTTTTTAAGAGGGTGGCAGTAATAACCCCAAATGAGCTCAACAAAACTGGGGAATCCAAGGAATGGTGCTTGAAGGGAAGTGGGGTTGGTTGTGGTCCTTAAGCCTCTTGGCACTTTTATAAAATGGGGCAGGGTGGGGATGGAGTAATACAGCCCTTGCCTCCAATCCAAATGCACTCAAGGACTTAGTATTTAGTCTTATTTTCCAGTTTTGTTTGTTTACAAAGCAACCTTGCTTGATACTGCAGGGAAAGTCAAGTTTTTCATTTTGCCCACTCAGGGCTACCCGCCTGGGTCAGCATCTTCCCTAGCGTCTTCACAGCACTCCTAAGGAAGACTTTTGCAGTGCTCTCCAGAGCTGAGGGGAGTGGAATTCAGTCGAGGGAAAGTGAAAGGAAACTAAGGTTTCCCGTTTCTTCTCAAGGCAGATGTTCTCAGCTTCCTTCACACCTCCTTCCCATAGGTGCAAGAGACAGTACAGCTGGGTTGTGTAGGAGGGCCGAGAAGAAAGGGGCACTTAGTCTAGCCCCACGTTTGGCCAAAGACAGGTACACAGCAGATACCATCCTATCTTCCCCTCTTAATAGCAGGCCAACCACATGTAACCCTTCCCCTTCTTTACTAATGCACCCTCTTTGTGGTACCAGCAACAAGGGACAGATAGGCCCACCCACTCTAGTCTAGGGAGAGTTTTGCTACTATCCCTAAAATTGTACCACCCCCATATCCCACTCCTTTTTGTAAAAACAAAAGGAGTTTAAACCTGTAAGCATGCTATTGCTTTCTATGTGTTAATCAGTTTCCTTCCATTTGAGCTGCATAAGAGGGAAGGGTATCGGAAGCATAGGCCGTAATCTTGTGCCAATCAGTAAAAACCACTACTACACACACACACATGAAAATGTGGTGTGTACATACAATGGAATATTATGCAGCTTTAAAAAGGAATTCCTGTCATATGCTATAACATGGATGAATCTTGAGGACATTATGAAATAAGCCATTCACAATAGCCTGAATACTACATGATTCCATTCATATAAAGTAGTCAAAATCACAGAAACAGAAAGTAGAAAGGTGGCTGCCAAGGGCTTGGAGGTAGAGGGAACTGGTGTTTCATGGGAATAAAGTTTTAGTTTTGCAAGATGAGAAAGTTCTAGAGATCTGTTACACAATAATGTGAATATACTTAACACAACTGAACTGTACACTTAAAATTGAGAGATGATAAATTTAATGTTAAGTGCTTTTACCACAAAAAAAAGTGAAGCCATTATAATTCAGGCCAACTTTTATAACATATACAAATTAATTATTTAAATTCTGCAACAAATAAAAAACAGCTGGAATAGATTTTTTTTTTTTTTTAAGTGAAATTGCTTTCTTCTAGGGCTGATTGACAAGGTCTATCAAATGTACGAAGAAAATGTCCTGCTAATTACCAGGGTGATGTTTCACAAACAAGTCTGGAGGTTTAAAGAAACAATCCCTTAAGTAACAAAACATGGCTTTAAGGCCCAGAATTGGCAAGGGATGCATTTTGAAAGTCCCACAAACAATTATACAATTACATTTGATGCTTCTTTTTTTTTCCAACAAGATATATTTGGGACACTCTGCTCTGAGTATAAAATTCTGAAGGCAATGAACTACATGATCATCACCATCACTGCACTTGGCAAGCGCTCTCATTTTCCCCATAGAACTGTGTTAGATAGGAAGTTAGTTCAACAGAATAAAAATATTTGGTGAGACTTAGCACTATGATTTATATGCATTAACTTCTTATGAAGTTAGGCAAAAAAGAAATATGTACTCACAATAACAAGTTGGTTATTTGTATTTCTGTTACTGGAAAAAAAAAAAATCTGGCAGCTCTGGGGTTGGAGAAAGAATTCTACCCTGGAGGAATCAAGTGTTCTGTATTCGAATTATGCTTCTCTACTTACTAGATGTGTCACCTTGTGCAAGCTGTAGACCTTCCCCAACTTACGATAGTTCAACTTACAATTTTTTGACTTTATGAAGGTGTGAAAGCAGTACACACTTAGTAGAAATCTGAGTACCCATATGATAGCATTCTATTTTTAACTGTCACTGCAGTATTCAATTACACGAGAAATTCAACAGTTTATTAGAAAACAGACTTTATGGTAGATGATTTTGCCCAATAAAACTAATGTAAATGTTCTGACAATATTCAAGGTAGGCTATGATGTTTTGGTAGGTTAGGTGTATTAAATGCATTTTCAACATAATGATATTTTCAACTTAAGATGGGTGTATCAGGACGTAACCCTATCATAAGCTGAGAATTCTCTGTGATTCAGTTTCCATAGCTAAACTTAAGGCTAAGTATATATGGTTCATATATGTACATTATGATAACAAAAAAGTACCTATGTAAAAATATTCAGCCTAGGGCCTGGGTATGATGGTTAATACCCAGTGTCAACTTGATTGGATTGAGATACAAAGTATTAACCTTGGGTGTGTCTGTGAGGGTGTTGTCAAAAGAAATTAACATTTGAGTCAGTGGGCTGGAGAAGGCAGATCCACCCTTAATCTGGTGGGGACAATTTAATCAGCTTCCAGCAAACATAAAGCAGGCAGAAAAACATGAAAAGGAGAGACGGACCTAGCCTCCCAGCCTACATCTTTCTCCTGTGCTGGATGCTTCCTGCCCTTGAACATCAGACTCCAAGTTCTTCAGTTTTAGAACTCGGACTGGTTCTCCTTGCTCCACAACTGGCAGATAGCCTAGCCTATTGTGGGACTTTGTGATCATGTAAGTTAATACTTAATAAACTCTCCTTTACACACACACACACACACACACATATATATATATATATATATATCTCCTGTTCTGTCCCTCTACGAGAACTCTAATACAGATTTTGGTACCAGGAGTGGTTCTAAAGGAACAGAATATTAAAGGATGGAGTTCTTTCATTGATTTTGGGGTTTCTGGAGTTGGCTGCTTAATATGATTAGACCCCAAAATGCTAAGGACTCTACTTCTAATAGTATGGAGAACACTGATAGTCGTTGGTGTTAACTATTTAGAGACTTATGCAAAATAAATGCATTTGACACTGCTGATTCACCGCTTGTCAGAGGCATGGAGTTTAGTGACCCTATACATATAATACCTTTGACCATATGTGGAGAACCAAGAAACATGATGAAGCTGGTTGGTTGCTCCTAAGTTCGGTGGACAAAGTGATGAAAGAAAATGATGAACTCAGGGATTCTATCTCCTTGCTTCAGAAGCAGATACTGAGCCTCAAATCTGCTAAGACTGCCCTGAGTCTTATCTCCTGAAGAGAAAGAGCTGAAATTGTGGAAAAACAAACACAAGTTCTTATGCTAGCGGCTGACATGCAATGAAAGGTGCATGCATAGCCTTGCCAGGTATCTATAGTTGAAGTGAGGGCATTGATTGGAAAAGAATGGGACCCTGAAACTTGGAATGGGGATGTGTGGGAAGACCCTGATGAAGCTGGGGACACTAAGTTTGTAAACTCTGAGGAACCTTTTTAGCCAGAAGAAACAGCTTCCCCATCCCCAGTAGCGGCAACATCCCCTCCCCAACACATGCTGCCATAGGCCTTTCCACCTTTTTCTGAGGAGACAAACCCTGCACTGCCTGAGGCAACAGTGGTGGCCTCTCCCCTGAGGCAGCATGCACAGCAGCATTTCATCATCAAATGGAAGTGGCATATACAGGATCACGCTCAAGCAGGTCCTGAAGGCACAAGTAAGTTACATAAGGAAGTGGCTCAAATGCCCATGGTCTCCACTCGGGCCACCCTGCCTTCTCTCCCCCAGCCTGCTCTGATGGCCTCATGGGGAGTTCCCTATGATCAGCTGACAGAGGAAGAGAAGACTAGGGCCTGGTTCACAGATGGTTCTGCATGATGTGCAGACACCACTCGAAAGTGGACAGCTGCAGCACTACAGCCCCTTTCTAGGACATCCCTGAAGGACAGCAGTGAAGTGATATCTTCCCAGTGGGCAGAACTTTAAGCAGTGCACCTGGTTGTGCACTTTGGATGGAAGGAGAAATGGCCAGATGGGTGATTATATACCGATTCATGGGCTGTAGCCAATGGTTTGGCTGGATGGTCAGGGACTTGGAAGAAGTATGATTGGAAAATTGGTGACAAAGAAATCTGGGGAAGAAGTATGTGGATTGACCTGAGTGGTCAAAAACTGTGAAGATGTTTGTATCCCATGTGAGTGCTCATCAATGGGTGACTTCAGCAGAGGAGGCTTTTAATAATCAAGTGGATAGGATGACCCGTTCCGTGGACACCACTCAGCCTCTTTCCCCAGTCACCCCCGTCATTGCCCAAAGGGCCCATGAACAAAGTGGCCATGATGGCAGGGATGTAGGTTACGCATGGGCTCAGCAACATGGACTTCTGCTCACCAAGGCTGACCTGGCTCCAGCCACTGCTGAGTGCCCAATTTGCCAGCAGCAGAGACCAACACTGAGCCCTCGATAAGGCACCATTCCTCGGGATGATCAGCCAGCTACCTGGTGGCAGATTGATTATATTGGACCTTTTCCATCATGAAAAGGACAGAGGTTTGTCCTCATTGGAATAGACACTCCGGATATGAGTTTGCCTATCCTGCATGCAATGCTTTTGCCAAGACTACCATCCATGGACTCATGGAATGCCTTATTCACCATCATGGTATTCCATACAGCATTGCCTCTGACCAAGGCACTCACTTTACAGCTAAAGAAGTGTGGCAGTGGGCTCATGCTCATGGAATTCACTGCTCTTACCATGTTCCCCATCATCCTAAAGCAGCTGGATTGACAAAACAGTGAAATGGCCTTTTGAAGTCACACTTAAGATGCCAACTAGGTAAAAATATTTGCAGGGCTGCAGCAAAGTTCTCCAGAAGGCCATGCATGCTCTGAATCAGCATCCACTACATGGTACTGTTTGTCCCATAGCTAGAATTCATGGGTCTAGGAATCAATGGGTGGAAGTGGCGCCACTCACCATCACCCCTAGTGATCCACTACCAAAATTTTTCTTTCCTGTTCCCACGACATTTCGTTCTGCTAGCCTAGACATCTTAGTTCCAGAGGGAGGAACGCTGCCACCTGGAGACACAATGATTCCGTGAAACTAGAACTTAAGATTGCCACCTGGACACTTTGGGCTCCCCCTACCTTTAAGTCAAGAGGCTAAGAAGGGAGTTACAGTTTTGGCTGGTGTGACTGACCCAGATTACCAAGATGAAATCAGTCTGCTACTCTACAACGAAAGTAAGGGAGAGTATGCATGGAATACAGGAGATCCATTAGGATGTCTCTTAGTATTACAATGTCCTGTGATTAAGGTCAACGGAAAACTACAACAGCCCAATCCAGGCAGGACTACAAATGGCCCAGACCTTCAGGAGTGAAGGTTTGGGTCACTGCACCAGGAGAAAAAAAAAAAAACAACAACCTGATGAGGTGCTTGCTGAAGGCAAAGGGAATATAGAATGGGTAGTACAAGAAGGTAGTCATCAATACCAGCTACAACCACATGACCAGCTGCAGAAACAAGGACTGTTGACTGTCATGAGTGTTTCCTCCTTGTTAAAAACATGTTTGTGCATGTATATACCTGTACTAATATCTTTTTTTTCCTTTATCATGTGACATAAGATTTATTGACTTCATATCAGCATGTAAGTATTGTTAACTTTATGTAATAGTATTTGGGTTGGGGGATTAGTGTGTTTCTGGTTGTAGGAAGGATAGTTGTATTATGTTAGGTGTAATTATGCCCTCATTATTGTCTTTATTTGTATGTATGGTCTCAGGAGATGTGTTCAAGTTGACAAGGGATGGACTGGCGATACAAAGTATTAATCCTGGGTGTGTCTGTGTGGGTGTTGCCAAAAGAGATTATCATTCCAGTCAGTGGGAAGGCAGACCCACCTTTAATCTGGTGGGCGCGATCTAATCAGCTTCCAGCAAATACAAAGCAGGCAGAGAAACATGAAAAAGAGAGACAGGTCTAGTCTCCTAGCCTACATCTTTCTCCCGTACTGTATGCTTCCTGCCCTGGAACATCGGACCCGAAGTTCTTCAGTTTGGGGACTCGGACTGGCTCTCCTTGCTCCTTAGCTTGCAGACAGCCTATTGTGGGACCTTGTGATTGGTTGAATAAACTCCCTTTATATATATAATAGTCACATATACTAATGGGAGATATATAATATATATAAACTATGTATACATAATATATAATATATATACATATATACATGTAATACATATGTATATAAAAGATATACATCTATATTAATATATACATATATGTATATAAAATATATATAATATGTATATATTATATATAAATATATACATAGTTTATATATATTATATATCTCCCATTAGTATATGTGGCTTATATATAAGATATATATATGTAAATATATCTCCCATTAGTTCTGTCCTCTAAGAGAACCCTAACACACTGGGAAAACATCCAGCACATCGTGCGCCCTCAAATACTCATTTTTGAACCTCTGGAACCCTATCAGATTTGCCTTTGAATTTCATTTTCATCTTGTTATTGGGAGTAATGAATAATCTCTTTAAGGCCCTTGGGCATGGTAGATGCTTAGTAAAGAGTTGTTATCATTATTATTTGTCATTTCCATTATATTTTCAACCATTATCATTGGAATTAATAAAATTCAGAGACCCAATATTTTATTAGAGCTAAACTGAAACCCTTTCCAGGCAAATTATAAAACACAAACCTCCAACCTGGAAATTATCTCCATCTCATAGATAATATAATCACAGCAAAGAACTAAAACTTTGATCCCCAAATGAAGAAAAATGCCTTCTGAGGGCGTGAACTTTATTTATCCTTTCTGGATTGGCCAAATTCATATCATGTAGATAATGTTAAAATAAAAAACATTCTTTTAGCTCTTTCTCAGGCTCCAAATAGATTCAGGGCTAATGCAGCATTCAAATTTGCTTCCTTACTTTTAGGAATGGCTTGAATAATAGAGAAATGGGATTTTTGTTCAACCAAGATTTCCTTCTGGCCCTACAGAGTTTAAAAAAAATAGATTGCCTCAACACCAACATTCCCTGTAGTTACTCCATGGGGCAAGGTGGACCCAGACTCCACTGTGTGGACAGACCTCCCAGAAGGATCCTCCTGTCCCTGAAGGCCACTCTGCCTCCTGCTACAGGTCCCAGTGCTGATTGTGATACTTAACAAGGGCTTTCAGATGTCTGAAACAAGAGTATAGCATAGAGTTAAGAATGTGGCTTCTGGAGAGACAAATTCAGTTTCAAATTCAGTTCTGTGACCTTGGGTACGTTACTGAAATTTTCTAGTCTCAGTTTCCTCTTTAAGAAAATGGAGATTATGAAACCTGCTTTATAAGGATTGTGAGAGAATCAGAATGAACTGTTAAATGTAAAGCTTTTGGCAGAGTTAAGAATGTGGCTTCTGGAGAGACAAATTCAGTTTCAAATTCAGTTCTGTGACCTTGGGTACGTTACTGAAATTTTCTAGTCTCAGTTTCCTCTTTAAGAAAATGGAGATTATGAAACCTGCTTTATAAGGATTGTGAGAGAATCAGAATGAACTGTTAAATGTAAAGCTTTTGGCAGAGGGCCTGGCACATGGCAAGCCCCCAGTAGATGTTAGCTACTATTATTTACCGGATTGATGTCTCGTATTCAATCTGAGTCTTTTTCATGGGTGTTGAAGATGAAAGTAAGTCACAGATAGTTGAAATCAGTAGAGAATGCCTTTTGTGATATGATCCAGTACAAGTTCTGTACCTTAAATAATGTAGCTAGCCAGTACAGGGTGGTCAAAGAGAGAAATTACAGTACATTTTGTATTGAGGATGTATTTGATTCTTCTTGGGAAGGAAAGAGGGCCTTGCACATACATTCTGAACACTGAATCTGCACAGACTATTTTTAAAAACATTAGTTTCTTAGACATTTTTCTGGCACCTGACCCTTTGTGACTTTTAGATTTCTTTCTCCAACAATTTTCCAAAATTATGTTCCCGGTTCACACATTATCCAAAGCCAAACACTCTGTAGTGTGTGTTAGTGATCACAGACGGAGGGTCGTATGGGAGGAAGAGCTATAATAGTCTCCATAATGCATTAAGGAAACAATAAAGTATATCCCCTTGCAAGGATATAATGAGCTTCCTGAGGCTCTTTTTGCATAAGGAACTGTTCCTAAAAGCCCACATTATTCATCAGCAAGCAGTGCGGCCACACATCTCAGTAGGCCGGGCAACAGAACAAGGATCTTCGCCAGGAAAGAAATTCTTAATTTTGGCTTCACCACAAACTTTCTGGACGACCTTGAACAAGTCATGTAACTTTGTATCCTATTTTATTTATCTTACCTTAAGTAGTCATAGCTTCCCAGACCTAAAGGAACCTCAGGAAGTCGTCAACCCATTCCTCTGGTGTCATGGAAAACTTTACTTCCAACCATTTTCAGAGAGGCAATGCTTCCTCCGTCTCCTTCTCTTCCTTTCTTCCCTTCTTTTTTCTTTCTCTTGTGTTATTAGATTGTTTTGGAGGGATGGAGTTTGATTGTGACAAGGATCTCAAACTTAATTCTTTCTAGGGCCAGGTAGGTGTAGGGAGTTGAGTCTAACACAGTAAGAAGCAGTAGTCATGTAGAAGGCTGGAGAGTGCATGAATTCCAAAAGGCATCCCAAAATGTTTTAGCTGTGCAGGCCAAACAGAACCTATCTGCTTTCAGAGTCCCTTTATGGCCCATGGCCAGTTTGCAACCTCTGAATATAAGTATAAAAACAGCACCTATAATGCTGGGCTAACGGGAATATATGGTAACTAGATGGTTAGATATACATTTTCAAATAGTATTGGCAAATACTCCATATGTGAAAAATCTATAAATTCAGTTTATTATGGTGTGAATCTCTGCTCAGAAGAAAACTTCTTTAGTGCTTTAAGAATTACATTTCCAAAAATTCATTTTACACTCCTTTCTTTCAGAAGACCTACTTTAAAAGATAGTCAGCACCTTAGAGATCCCCTAGGTGATCCAAATTGACCCAGATAATTGCCAGGGGAACAAAATAAAACCAGAGTGCCTTGCTCCCAAATTCAGTGTATCCTAATCTGGCCATGTTAAATTTCTGGGGTGGTTTTACTGGCTCCCAGAGAAAATCAGATTGTTCTCCTCCTAATTTTCTTTTCCTTTTTTCCTTTTTCTTGTATGTTATTACTATTAATTCAGACAAAAATTATCTGGTGTACTTGGGTGATATAAATGTACTAGTGTACAAAGAAGGGGATGGATACAAGTGATCTTTTGATTCTCCCTTATTTTCCTTCCTCTTTCAGGCGAGGGCAAATCCATCACACTGCAGGTGCAGCCTCATCCAACATCTCTGGGAAAAGCCCAAAGGCGCAGCTGGTCTCCAAGTCGAGCATAAAAGCTGGGGTCACAATTCATTCAGCTCCTAAGAGGAACTGGGCATGGATGGCACTTTAGCCCTTTCAGGAGGGTTGGCCAGGCATGGGAAGCAGGGTAGGCTGGACTGGATGGACTTAAGAGTTACAACAGAAAATGTAAAAAGCAAAAGAAAAATGAAAAGCCAAAAGTCCAGTGCCAGCTGGCACAAATCCAAACCCAGGAAGGTGGTCTTGGGACGGACGGGAAGGGTGTCTATGAAAGAGCCCTAGGGAATAACGTCGACCTCAGAGTCTAACTTGACTTCAACTGATCAAAAGCAAGCAGGCTAGCCTCCCTGTGAAATACACAGAAGCACAAACTGTGAAAGGTAGAGACGGCCTTACAGATCACCTGACACATCTACAATAACCTCTCATTTTGCAGAGGACACCTCAGAGAGGTGAGGTCACATATTTGGAGGCCAAGCTCCACTCTCCAAGCACCCTGTCCTGCACTCTAGATAAGAGAATCCCACACTGCTTTGCTTTGTCTAGGGTTAAATTCATCATCTTTACCATGAGGGCAGGGCCTACAATTCTTTGAATGACATTAGTCTTTAGTGCTCCATTAATCAATCAT
The DNA here is from genome assembly GCF_024542745.1 of Macaca thibetana thibetana. Lineage (NCBI taxonomy): Eukaryota > Metazoa > Chordata > Mammalia > Primates > Cercopithecidae > Macaca > Macaca thibetana. Next base: position 133,384,437 of record NC_065579.1, on the reverse strand, counting down.
TTATCAGTAGCATAGGCAAACATCACTCAATTTAGGGATAGTTCAGTGGCTGGTTTTCTTTAATAACCTCCATTTTGACCTTTGCTTAGGTAGGTTGGGGGTTGTGTAGCAACTTCAATCAGTTACACTGATGGCCAACTTATTCCAAAAAATTAGTCAGGTCAGCTGAACAATGTTCATTGATTTTTTTTTTTAACATGGCAATAAATTGATTGTAATGTTGATCTGTGCTATATAAGCAGAGCCGAATTGCATGTATAATTTGTAAAATGCATAGGTTAAACTTCTCTTAATTGGTGATAGAACATGTGCCTTTAAAGTCTATGAGGGCATAGAAATTCAAATGAAAGAAATGTATAGATTTTTTAGATAATTAGGAGTTGGAGTTAGACATTCAAGATAGGAAAGCCCTCATGAATAATATGAATGTAACTAACTCTACTAGTAAACTTACTTTAATAAAAGACTATGTACTAATCACTACACTGAGTGATTTATGTATATATGGTATGATCATCCCTATTCTTTACAATGAAGTCAACTCATTTGTCTCAAGTAAGCTAGTAAGTCATGGACATAGATGCTGTCTGGTTCTGAGTCCTATATGATTCTCAGGTAGTTTGAGCAGCAGCATGGTACAAGGGCTGGAGCACTGGACCAAGAGTTAAGGGACCTTATCTCTGGTCTTGACTCCAGCTCAGTGCATGTTAGCCATCTTTCCTGCCTCTAAATGATGAGGCTGGGCTGAAACTAGGGCTCCAGCTCCAAGGTACTGTGTATTTGATGCTTTGTTCAGGTTTCTACTCTTAAAAGATAGATACCCATGTAAGCAGCACTTCTTGATTGGGAGCAAAACACTTGCTCCTAGATTTTTAAGAGAAACTGTGTTTAGCTTTAAAAAAGAAATTGAAAAGAAAGGTACAGTCTCAAGAGGCAGACAGAGCTGGGTCCACATCCTGGCACTACCTATGCCACCTGGCACAAATGACTCCACCTCTGTAGGCCCTGGCTTCCCCCTCTTTTTGATGGGCATAGTTATACCTACCTCATTTGGATGTTCTGAAGATTAAATGAGATAACAGGTCTTGAGCAGTGGATCATAGCAGGATTTCAACAAATTTCCTTTGGCGTCAACTTAGACAATTAGAGTCAGGTGCTGAAAACCTAAGTTAATAACTACTCTTCCGATAAGAAAATTAATTTATTTCCTGAAAACAATCTCCTGAAAATTATCTGGAACTTTTCTTCTTTTTAAACTAGGCCTTCTTTGGTGTTTTGCTTTTTTTTTTTTTTTGCTTTTTTTTTTTTTTTTTAAAAAAAAACCAACATCCCCAGGAGCTAGGTACTATGATTGTCCCCTTTTTACACTGAGGAAATAGATGCATAGAGATATTAAGTAACGTGCTCAAGATAAACATCTAGAAAGTGGTGAAGGAAGGAATCAAATGGAATCGTCTTGGTTTCAAAGCCCGTGCTCTAAGTGCCACCTCTCACATGACACAAAATCATCCCAAAGAATCCCCAATTTTGAATCAAATGAATGAAGTATCAACAGTGTAGTCTAGCTGCCTGGCAGCATTTATAGCTCCTAAAGCCAACACCAATTTTTCCCAAATGATTTGAGCCCAGCCAATTACAGTGAAGACCCTGGGATAGTTCCTCTGTTCATTGAACAGCTTGGGTGCCACAGAAATACCCTCTATCCCTTGGGTAAGGATAGAGCAGATTTCTAGAATATTAGAAAAAGTTTAAAGCAAAGGCAGTTTTCATGGAATCTGAAGTAAGAATAAAGCAGGTCCTGAATTTGAAATTAATTTCACTATTATATACAGGTGCACAAGAAAGTGTTCTTCTCCCCCAGACAAAAGAGTGGGAAGGACTCAGGAAGGCCCAACTTGCAAACTCCCCAGTATCAAGTGGCTGCCTTCAAAATCCAACCCTTCTCTTCCCAGCTCATTTCCAGTATGTATTTGCAAAGGCCATGCCATTTTTGAAGGTAAGAAAAAAAGTCACACATTTATTTTAATAAGACAAAAGTTAATTAAATATTTGCATTCTAGTTATTAGGATTTCAGTTTTGCAGGTTAATGGTGAGCCTCTTTAAAGAATTCTCCTTTGTGATCTCTCTACACCAAGATAGGTTGAATGACACCTGAAGCATTTCCATATTCTTAATTGTCCGGAAACAAGTGTTTCAAACAAGTTAAATCCTTCACCAAAGAAACACAAAAAATAAAACACGAGATAGGCATCTACCAAAACATTTATATATCCATCTCAGTCATTCGGGATGCAAAGATGTAAATAACAGTAAACTACAGGAATTAAACTGCGAGCTCAAGAAAGACAGAAAACACCCTTTCCAAATAATGAATTATTTTCTAACCTTGCAGACACCTCATTTTTTACATCTTAATGTTAATTGCAGGGTAGTTTTGGCTGAGTAGTAGTTGTAAGAGTAACAGTAGTTAGTACTTATTAAGCTCTTATTATGCAACATGCACTGCACTGAATCATTTACATAAATTATTTCATGGAATGCTCACAACCCTATGAGGTGAATGCCATCATGTTCCTATTTTTATGAGTGATGGAATGGAGACTCAGAAAAATAAAATGAACTACCCAAGGTCTTGGAACTAGTACAGCAGAGTGGTTGAGGTTCTTTGTGAATCCAGGCATCTGATGCCAGAACCCAAATCACATCGCTTTTCTATCCCAATCCGTCTAGGCAGGGAGAGTCCTTGCCAATATTTCAATACGCCAGCATGAGAGTGTGCGTCTCACGGAGTGAGGAACCCGTTTCCGTCTTGTTCACTGTGAGTCATTCCAGGGTCAGGCAATGAGTCTGACATCTACATAGTGGGCACTCAATAGATAAATCAAACAGCTGGCTGAATCAAATCGAATGTGCTTTCTAGGTACCCAAATATGACAACAGGTTTAGGCTTGCAAATACTCACAGCTCTGGTGGGTCTCTCCTACATTTGGTGCTTAAGAAAACCTTGCAATTTAGCACAAATCCATCCTACGGTTTGTGATTGAGACAAACCTGCTCTGTGATCCATCCTTTTCTCTAGACTCTGATGAAATCTAGTGTCAATCAAAATGCAAAAGAGATCCAATAAAGTGATGCCAATTGAATCACACTGATTTAATTAAAAATACATTGAGTGTTTACTGTGTCACAGGGCCAGGAAGACCAGACCCTGCCCTGAAACAGCTTCTAATCTTAAGGGGAGTGAATAAGACAAGTACACAAGTTACTCTAAAAAAAAAAAAAAAAAAAAGAAAGAAAGAAAAAGAAAAGGTACATGTCAAAAGGGAGGACTAAAGAGACAGGTGGATCTCCGGGAGGGAGGAATGAGAGTTGCTAACTTGTGTTTGCTCTATCAGCACTATCTAATGCAACTTCCTGCAATGACAGAAATATTCTCTCTGCACCACCTAGCATGGTAGCTCCTGAGTGGCTACTGAGCAAGTGAAATGTAGCTGGTGGGAATGAGACATGGAGGTTTTATATTTTATTTCAATTGACTGGAATTGCATTTAAATAGCCAGATGTAACCAGTGGCTACCACACTAGGCAGCACAGCCCTAGATCTCCAAACTTAGTTTTCATGAATCTGGAGATTGTTTTAAGGGAATGCACACTGTCATGCCTCATGGAGATTTTGATTTATTAAGTCTGGGATGGGGTCTGGGAATATCTGTGTATTTTTAAAAGCACCAGAGTCCCGTCATGCAGACCACATTTAAAAAGACTCCAGCCTTAGTCTAGCTCTGACCTACCACCACTCACAGGCTCAGAGGATCCAGCAGGCATGTCAGCAAAGACACAGGTAGCCATGGCTTTGCTCTAAGTCACACTGTTTCATTCTTCCAGTCACTCTTCAGAGTGTTCTCAGAGGTGACTCAAACTCTTTAAGTCCAAGGTTATGTTTTATTCATCCTGGTAGGTACTGCACTTAACACAGTGACTAGCCTGCAAGTGTTCAATGAAACAACCAGAGTACGTCACAAAGTATATTTAGACCTTTCTTCATGTATTGCACTTCTCTTGCTATACCTGAGAGAACAAAGGCTGTCTGAAACAGGTGTATGGACTCTTATAAAGTTCACGTAATTTGAATCCAGAAGGAAATACGTAAGAATTATTTTACCTAAACCCTTAGGATGGAAGCAAGCAAAGGTTTCCATCAGAATAGAGCTCCTCTTTTCAAGCATCAGAGTACACCATTGCTCTCCTTATTTACTGTATTCGAATATAGTAACTGAAGAGCAGTTTACATAGAAAATAACTTAAACAAAAAATGTTCAGCCCTGTATGAAATGTCATGACTCCCACCATATTCCCTAAAGAAAAGGCTGAATGAAACTTTTTAGAAATTAAGAGCTTTTGATGGCAAATTTGCTACACAGGGCCTAGTAGAATGCTAGCCTTAGAGGGGGTACTCGAAAATGACTGTTGAATAACAAATACGCCTTTTTAGGTGATACCTATTTGTTTTGTACTTTAGGCATTTTAGTTACTTCCTATTAAAAATATGTGTCATTTCTAGATCACATTCTTAGACAACGTAATTACAGAAGATATGAAGTAAAAGTAATTCTAAAAACTAGCAGGGCAAATGAATATTATTGTGAGAAAGGGAGAGATGGTTTTTGAGAACTCAGGAAATTATTTCTAGATTTTTCCAACAACAACAACAACAAAAAAACGAGAATGGGAAAACAGGATCCCTGAGAAGGCAGCTCTTTAGAATATGAGAATGAGCATAGGCTTTGGAGTCAACAGATTTGAGATTAAAATCTAGCTCCACACATGATACTTTTCTAGTTTCCACATCTTCCTTTGAGAGTAGTGTCAGCATCCTTTCCTCATGTGGTTGTTAAAAAGATGAAATGAGTTAATATGTACAAAATGCCTACATCATTTACCGTGAGTCCATCCCATGATCTGGGTCAAAGTGCTTGTTAGTTACGGATTGTGGATTCAAAAAAGATGTTGAAGTCCCAATCCCAAGGACCACAGAATGTGGCCCTTTTTTGGAAATAGGTTCATTGCAGATACAATTCGTTTAGATGAGGAGTACACTACTGGAGTAGGCTATAGGCTAGGCCCCTAATCCAATATGACTGGTGTCCTTTAAAGAAGAGGGAAAATGATGTGAAGACAGGGACACACAGCAAAAACACCATGTGACAATGAAGGCAGAGACTGGAGTTCCACAGCTGTAAACCAAGAAATGCCAAAATTTGCCAGCAAAGCCCCAGAAGCTAAGAGGCAAGGACTTATTCTCTTACAGGTTTCAGAGGGAGCATGGCCCTGTTGACACCCTGATGCTTTCATCTTGGACTTCTAGCTTACAGAAATGTGAAATAATAAATTTCTATTTTTTTAAGCCACTCAGTTTGTGGTGCATGACCATGGCAGCCCTAGTAAACCAAATAAGTGTAAGATTTTAAAGTAGTTAACATTGGGCTGAGCACAGTGGCTCACACCTGTAATCCCAGTGCTTTGGGAAGCTGAGGCAGAAGGACTGCTTGAGCCCAGGAGTTCAAGACCAGCCTACCAACATAGTGAGATCCCATCCCTACAAAAAATATAAAAATTAGCCAGGCGTGGTGGCGTGTGCCTGTAGTCCTAGCTACTTAGGAGGCCGAAGCAGGACGGTTGCCAGGAGTTTAAGGCTGCAAGGGAGCTGTGATCACGCCACTGCACTCCAGCCTGGGTGAAAGAGTGGGACTCTTGTCTCAAAAAAAAAAAAAAAGTAAAGTAGTTAATTGAAATGTGTATTAGCTACCATCTAAATTATTTTTATATGAATGCTTATTTTATCAAATAGGGTCCTGACTTTCCTCACCCTGCTTCTCCCTGTTGTACTCTTACTACACATGATTGATTATGAAAAGAGTTTGCTTTCTACTGTTGCCTGTATATCCTACAGATAGGGAGACAGAGGTACCTGTTCCTTAACTTTAAAAGCTGTGGTAAGCTCCATGATCTTTGTAACTTCTTCTAGGATCCAGCAGGCTAGACTTCTTATTATTCATGAACTACCTTAGCTCTGTGCCAAAATCATTTTCCTCCCATGTTCTGAAAGTCACACACCAGATACAGTTTGAAGAATCTTGAGCCTTTAGTCTTTCACAGCCCTTTTAAACCCAAGATTCTATCATAGGCAAAGAAAGTAGGATGAGGGAAAAAATTTTTTTCTGTTTAAATCACTTGTAAGATCAAGAAAGTTTTGTTTTTCTTTTTAAGAAATGGACTATTTGCATAGCTGGAATCATAAAAGTGGCAATTTAACATAATTGAATTGAGAAACTGACAGAAGGCCCAGCACAGAACAAAACATCAACCAACAACTGGGCTGTTTTTATTGTTCCTTTTTAGTACCAGCAAGTGAAGTTATTAAAAACTACCATGAAATCAATTAATTTTAGTCTTTTACAGATTATTTTAATTCTCTTCCTGTAATATGTCTATATGAAATAATTGCTTTGTAATTAGCTGCATGATTAAATGTTAAATGCTAAATCTTTACTTTGGCAGGCTTAATATGCCTGGAAGGCCCAGTTGCACGACTTCTGTTAAGTATTTCTCAGTACAACATTAGGTATCCTCACTTCAAACAGATTTCCCCATGCCCTGTTAATCAATGTTGCATAAGGAACTGGTTGCTACAGTGGTTCCGGATTGTACATTCAACACTACACATACACCAGTGGAAAAAATAGACCCGTCACTGTGGGTACTGAAAGTGCCAGCATGTAGGCGGCTAATACTGAGCCATAGATTTTTGGATGCTGATGAAGTCAAGCAATTCCATTAGACTATATCAGATTTGCTTTTGCTCCCAGACTGAATTAAAGTTTAGTTTGTAATGGAGAGGATAATTCTCCTCATCAAGGAAATGGCTAACATTTTCACATTCATTTCAGAACATTTATTGCATTTTTCTCTGCTCATCTAGAGCTCTGTACTGTCTTTTGTTATATTTTTTAAACCAGTAGTAATCTGTACTAATTATCTGACATTTTAACAACATTTTTATTAAAAAACAAAAAAACAAAAAAACCCACTAATATCCAATGTCCTTAAGATGGGAGCCTTTAGCTCTGATCTAGTGATATTTCTCTAAAGAGCCTGACTGCTTAGGATTCGCTCATTAGAAGACGAAGTGCTGTTTAAACTTTAGACTGAGAAAATGTCAAGAACATATCCCTTCCACATTAAAATGTTCCTTTAAAATTTGAAGACAGATATACAGAAGTGTGCATACATTTAACATAAAAGTTCCTGCTAGTCAAGGTTAAAGACAGCAGTGCTTGGGTGAATGACACAGTACTTGTCCTTTGACTTGATAGAACCCAACCACATTGAATGCCATCTTTTTTTAAAGAAGCAAAGTAAAGCCATCTGTCCCTGAACTCTTAAAATAAACTTTGTTTCAAATTCCTTTTCTAAACTAATTTTTATGACTATTTCTAATAAAGACTTAAAGAACTAGACATTTTTAATCACTGCAAGGAAATGAAGTAGAGGTGTGCCTGCTTGTTGAAACCTTCCCTCTGAAGGCTTGGGGGTCACAGTGGGTCTCTAAGTAAGTGGCCAAAGACAGGGGTGGGGAACAGAATACAAAACAGAAACTGTGGAAGGTGCTTTACCTACATTCTTACAACACTGGGACAGAACATCGGTTTTCCAGCTTCTAGATGGCAGGTGGTGGGGCTTCTCAGTCTCCACAATCAGGTAGGCCAATTCCTGTAATAAATCTATCATATCTTATCTATCCTATCAATCAATCAATCACCCATCCTATTCATTCTCTTTCTCTGGCGAATCATGACTAATTCAAGTAATGTCACAATTCCCACAGCTATAGGTGAACCAGCTGAGGTTAAAGCCAAGTTCGTTGCACAGGACCTTTCTGTGATACCACCTGCCTTAATTGTCTTATTGGACCCCAAGAGTACATTGCAGCCTTCTTTTAGACACGTAGAAGAAAACTAACTTGTAGAGTGAAACCTTCTAATGCTCAGGGAATTTGCAAATTTAATTTTCTGTTTGACTGAAGGTTTCCTAGAAAGCTTTTGTAGTTTCAAATTGTAATACCTATATTTTTGCCTTTAATAAGGGTGGTTATATATTTTTTATTAAGACATAGTTTTCTTCAAGGCCCTAATAATGAACTCATATTGGAATTTTTTTTCTTAATCAAAAGCCCTGGTTAAATTATTTTCTTCCAGTCTTCCCTTTTCTTCTAAAAGTGGACTGAGGGTGGAGGGGATCTAGTTAATTAGGATTTCTGTTAATCAGGTTTTTTAATTGTTTTGGTAAATTAAAATCAGGTGAAAGTTATGTCCCTGAATTTGAAAGAGTTTCTTATTATAGCTTTTCCTTGATGCCAATGTGTTCCCCTATCTTAGTATGCATTTGAAACTAATGGTCCGATACTCAAAGTGCTCAGATCATCGATGACCTGGACACCATAAATCCACCAGTGCACATTAGTGGATGGTCCTTAATTACACAGCTCAGGCCTGTGTAATCATATGGTGCAAAGGAACAGCTGAGAACATTAAAATGCATTACAAATAATAGTGCATTCTATAATCTCTCTTCAACTAATATGTTTATTATTAAAAGTAAAAAGAAAACTTTTAGTTGAATATCCACATTGTCCTGCATAACCATTAAAATATAAAAGAATCCAGTGCTATTATAAGATCATCTCTATTGGTTTACCTCCTAGTTTTCTAATATAAATTGTAGCTGGATTTTGAACTTTTAATATAGAAATGTTTTAAATGAAGCAAAATTAAAGTTGTCTCTTAGAAAGACTAAAGAAGGGTTATTTCTTAATAAAATAAATTTTAGAGTAAACTGCAGTGCAATCACACGTACCTTAAAAATTTCTGTAGAGTTTTTGATTTAAGGGGACATAATTTAAACTATAGAACATTCAAATGGTTATAATAGTGAGGAAATATATTTTAATGGTGGTTTATTATTACTTCAAATTACATTTAATTGAGGATAATGAAGACATAATTTGAAAACAAGACCAGAAAATGAGAATTATTTTATTGGAGAATTAAGCAACATTAAGTAGTATGCTTCAGCAACTTAGCATAAAATGTGAGCAAGTAGTTTATTTTCACTTCAGGGTTTTCAAGTCTCAAAAATCCAACTAGTACCTATGTTGGCACTCACCAAAAAATTCTGGGTACACAAATATTACCATCAACATGTGGCTAGTAAGTAGGTTTTTGTACCATTCCAAATGCCCACAGGAGTGATAGAAATGAATTAAAATAGTTTATTGAGCAACTCTTCTGTGTAAGGCACTGAGGGCAGTGGCAGGGGAGGTGGGGAGAGCTGTGGAGCATCCCAGATGGAGGGGGAGTTGTACACAAAGCGGTGGTATTCTGAGCCAGTTGTGAGCATTTCTTTCCAAATCTGAGTTCAGAGACATCACACTGGTAGCTTAAAATTGGTCATAAAAAGGAGGGCTTACCTTTTTAGAGAGCCAGTTGTTAAACATTTACAGGCATGCCACTATTGTAAAGGTGCCAAGGCAGCAGACACCAATAGGGGACAAAATAGGAATGCTTTCATTTTGAATGGGATTTTGGTTATGCCACAGTAGCAATGGAAATCAAGACAGAAAGGTAGGATGGTTCCTAGATATGGAGGGCCTTTATGCTTCACTAAGGAGTTTTCTCTGATTTCTCATCCTTATCAGAGACTTAGAAGAAAACAGATGGTACATTAAAGAGGGAATGAATAAAGAAAAGTTTTAAAAAGGGAACATTTATAAGATGTCTTACTCCACTCCTGTCACTACAATAAAATACTTGAGACTGGGTAATTTATAAAGAATATAAATTTATTTTCTCACAGTTCTGGAGGCTGGGAAATCCAAAATCAATGTACCAGGAGATGTGGTGTCTGGTGAGGCCTATTCTCTACTTTGAAGATGCTGCCTTCTTTCTGTGTCTTCACATGGCAGAAGGGGGCAAAGACAAAACTGAAGCCGTGTCCTCACATCCTCACATGGCAGAGGAGATGGAAGGACAAAAGGAGACTAAAGAACTCCCTTCAATCTCTTTTATAAGAGCATTAGTCCACTCATGAGGGCAGAGCCCTCATTACTTCATCACTTCCCCAAAGGCCCCACCTCTTAATACCATCACGTTGGGGTTTAAGTTCCAATATACAAATTTTAGAGGGATGCATACATTCAAACAATAGCATAAGGGATGGGCAAGGTTAAAGTCAACTCAAAAAGGATGGGCAAGCAACCCTGAGTGAGCTACCACAGGATGCAGAACCCAACAAGAAGCAAGGGACCCATTTATGGGTCTAGTCCACAAACATCTGATTCCTGGGGTACAAAGCAAAGTGGAAAGGGGTACCGGGTGGAACTGGAGGGACATCAAGAATATCCAGCACAATACTATAGCCAGGGGGGACCATTTAATGCCTCTTTACAGGGGAACCATGGGATCCCGTCTATAATTCTGAAAGATGAATCCACCAGCTGTATGTTAGACTAGAGAGGAGGCACACTACATAGGGGGAAACTGGTTAAGAAGTACTTTCAATAAGCTAAAGGAGAGGTGATAAGGGCTAGAATTGGGGTGGTGTTCACAGGAACAAAGAAGAAGTGCCATATTTGGAAGACACTAGGGAACTATAACTAGAGAGGCATCTATTGGATACTGCAGTTGACTAGATGTGCAGACAGGGGAGGGAAGAGTTAAAAATAATTTCAAGGTTGAGCCTGAGTGATGTGATAACAGCAGTTCTCAAAACAAGATAAGGGCCAGCAATGGCAGGAGCTCATTTTGGAAGTGGGGTGAGTTTCCATTTGAATGATTAGAAGAGGGCGGGAAAAGACAGGCTGGAGTACTTCTCCTCCTGCTTCCCTCCCTGCTGAGTCAACAGGCAGGGGTTTCCATCCTCTACAAAAGGAACATTCTCTCTCCTCTTGTACAGCCACAGTTCACTCTGCATCCCGGAAACCACTTCTTACTCTTGCTGCTTCAGTGATGTTGTGATTTTCAGGGTGAAAATATGCAGCAGGCATTTGGAAACAAAGGACTGGAGTTTGGAAGTGACATTATGGTTGGAGAGAAATTTGGGAGTTTTTCTCATAATCTAGTAAGTAGAAGACTTAAGATCTCAAGGGACACAGAGAGAAAAGCAGGTTAGGAATAAAAGGGTGCAGGGGAGTCCAAGATTTACTGCCATAAAGCATGCAATAAAGGATAACTCAGCATCTTGCTGAAAAATAACCAACTCTATCCCCACTATCTTTTTTTGATAACTATTTGGTAATAGTGTCTAAATTTACTTATAAGTCAATACAAAGACGGAACTAAAACAAATTGTTACAAGGGCAAAATGCTAACTCAGTGTTGAAATGGTCTAATATTACGACCCATAATTAAGATCAGGCAGAAAAGTACATCTCTCCACTGAGGACAAATCAATAACAACTAAGTGTTATGGTCATTAGAGCCCCAATGAAATTGCCATCTAAAGCTTGTGGAAGATCTTGTCCACTCACCATCAGTCACCTTTGTTCATGCGAACAGCAGCCAGATGTGGCTAAGTGCATTTTACACGATGAGTTCATGAATGAGAATGATAGTGCATGCATGAAGCATTTGCATGCCAAGCAAGAGAAATGTTTCAGCTATCACCAAACTACTATAAAAAATCTACATCTGCGGGCAACACAGGTGATGTGTTGTCAATTAGCAAGTGTCTTAATCAGAGGTTCACTACAATGAAAGGAAAATGTAGAACAGGGAAGAAAAAGGCAATGAAGAGCAGAAAATAAAACAAAGTAAGCTAATTTACTAGACACTATGTGCCATGTTCACATGCATTATATCTTCCCATTCTCACAAACTTGTGGTGCTACATCTTTCTTTTTTTTTTTTTAAACCAAGATTCAGAGAAGTTAATCAGCATGCTCAGAGCCACACAGAAATGGAGAAGAAACTTTCTTCCTGGCGTGCCCGACTTGGCATATGCCAGTCCACACATGTAAAACACTGGCATGCCACCCAACCTGCCAAGACTCAATAGAATTGCTCACACAATTTCCCTCTCCACCAATTCAACCCTTCTGTTATGGTGACATATCTCTTCGGTATAGGATGCAGTCTCTTGGTTTGCTGAACTTTGTACAAGTTCTGCCTTCTCTGAACTCCAAGTGCACTTTGGAAGTAGGCAGAAAAGAAGGTCCCCTTTTATTCTATTCTAAGCCTCACTGGTCTTCTCCCTGTTGATCAAGCATACCAAAGTCCTTCTCACCTCTGGGCTCTGGCTTACAAAGCTCTTCCCTCTCCATACCCTTTGCCTGGCTAACTCTCCCATGACCTTCAGATTTTGGCTTAAATAAACGTCACTTCTTTAGGGAGGTCTTCTCTTCGAAGGCTTTATGTTACATTCTCCTGGCCTCATGTACTTCTTCACTGGACTTAACACAGCCATCATTTTACACTTACTTGTGTGATAATTGTATTATTGCTTTTATCTCACATCAGACGGCAAGCTCCACATGGGAAAGGAACACACATCATCTGTTTTGCTCACCACTGTACTCCCAGCTCACAGAAAAAGATCTGCACACAAGTGGGGCTGTCGATATCCGCCAAATGATTGCAGTGAATGTCATGTTCTAAGAACTGTACCAAGTGCTTTCCCGTACATTCTCATAGCAGCCCTATGGGTAGACATTATTTCTCCTTTCTACAGATGAGTTTGGGGGCAATAAATTGAGTCTTTTAACCAATACTGAGCATAGCTATTACGTGACAGAGTTGAGATTCAAACCTGTCTGGTCTGAGCCCCTGTTTTTCTGCTTTGTTGCAGAATTCCTACAGATGATCACTTAATTATTTTGATTTGCTTCTATTCACTCTATCACCCCAATGAGTCTGGAAACTCGTCTGGACAGAAATAACACCATGTACATTTTCTTCAACCCTCATATCACCTTTCTAATAGCACTTGATACTCAACATGCATTTAATGAATACTTTTTGATTAATAACACTTCCTTGGCAATAGTATCACAAAAAGCATTCCTAAATGAGCTCAACTTCCTATAATAACCTCTCTGAAGCATTAACATAGTAATATCTCTGAGTATAATACAGGTTTATGAACTACTCATTTTCTACCAAAATACAGATGAAATAACTTTGTAAAAATTATTTTAAAGAAGCAATATGGTAAAATGAAATAGACATATGATATGGAAATCCCTTTCCTCTTTCAATGACTGAATATTTGCTAAGTACATTTTCCACATGCCAAATGCTTTCATAGGTGCCAGGGACCTAAGACTCAGTCACAGTCTTTTCCCTTAAGGAGCTGCTTGGTGGTGGTGGTATTACAGGATGTAAATAAAGATAACACATGCTAGACTTGAGTGAGGACAAGGAGATGTGGGAAAATCAAGGACAGTGTGACTAACTCCGTCTGGAGGAAAACCAGAGTTAAGAGTATTGTTCCTACGCATACTTCTTACTAGCTGTAAGATACTGGGAAGATCCTTGTCTCGGGTTTTTTTTCCCACATCTTTAAAATGGGGATAATACATAACTCCCAGAGTTGGTATGTGTTCCTCTCAGCACACTTAGAAAACTCTATTTATTGGCTTGCAAGGGTAGCCAGGTGGCCAGCTGTGCGGTACTGGCTTTCCCCCAGAGCTAAGAGTCTGGATATCTACAATTACCTGTAAATGTGATCACAGCAATTGGGAGGCACTGATGATGAGGATTAAACAAGACAATGAATATGAAGTTCTCTACAAATAATTACTATTTCCATCTCACAAAGAATTCAAAGAAAATCAAGTTAATGGTATCCTCAACTCTTCCCTTCATGTGCAAGTGAAAATCAGCTAGCTGAAACATGGGAGGTGCTAGGGAGGCCAACTCATAGCAGCCGGCCTCTGTGGATTCACCAGGGAGCTCCCTAAGGGTCACACCTGATTTGGCTTGCCTGGTGACTCTCTCTCTTTTTTTCTTTCTTTCCTTTTTTTTAAGAGACAACATCTTGCTTTGTCACTCTGGCTAGAGTGCAGTGGTGTGATCAGGAATCACTGCAGCCTGGACCTGCTGGGTTCAGGTGATCCTCCTGCCTCAGCCTCCCAAGTAACTGGGACTACAGGTGTGCACCACCATGCCCAGCATGCCTGGTGACTTTCTCTTGCTTCCAGAAAGATTTGTGGCTAAATTTTTGCATTGTTCTAATCTGGTACTAACCAAGAGCCTTGTGGTTTGGTCAAGATACAAGGTAATGATGATACTAAGAATTAACAATAACAATGGTAGCTGCATTGTCTATGGACCATTTACAAGATGCTCAGCATTGTTCTCAGAGTTTTACATGGCCCAACAACCTTAATGTTACAATGGATGCAGAGAGATGAAGCTTTTGGGTTTGTTACAATGTCTTAAATTCCGCTCTTCTTGGTGGAATGATAGCTCTGAATCTAACACATTCTCTTTATTTGGAAAATGTGATTCCATGAATTACCAGTTAGGGGCATTATAATATTTTCAGATAGAAAAGAGAGAGTGGGATACAGAAGAGGATCTAGAAACAAACAATAAAAGGCTCTAATGTATTCACCTGTTTGCCAGTTCTTTCAAGGCACATCAGCAGAATCCAGATTTCTCATGTCTGGACAAATATAAAGCAATCTAGGGGTCAACCACGAAAGGTGACTGCCATGTGAACTACTGGCTTCATAAAATACCTAGTCTGAGTCTTCTTGTCCCTTAAAATCTCTCCGCTTGCCTCAGAATTAGCATCCTCAGAATGCAGACCTTGTAGCAGCAGAAATATCAGATGTGAACATAAATACTTATACTCATTGCTACTATATGCTAAGTATGTACCTTGGAACAGGAACTGTTCTAAAGACTTTATATGCATGTTCTCACTGAATGATTCCAACGATTCTAAAAGGCAGGCTCTATTATTATCCCATTTTGCAGATTTAGATACTGAGGTTCCATGAAATCACTCTAGATCACACAGCTGAGAAGCAGTTCTGAAACTAATTCTTCCCAAATCTAGGACATGCCTTGTTACCCACTCCTTCCCCTGCCTTGGGCTGCACGTCCTGTAATACGATGGCAATGACTGACACATTGCTCTGATGCTTCACTTGCCTGTCAGAAGGACACCTTAAAGCAAAACAATCTTTAGAAGCGAATCTCAAGCAGTAGCTTTTAATACTGCTAGCAGTTTGAAGCTCATAAAAATCATTCAGTACTTTTCATGGCTGGGCGTGGTGGCTCACACCTGTAATCCCAGCACTTTGGGAGGCCGAGGCAGGTGGATATCTTGAGGTCAGGAGTTCGAGACCAGTCTGGCTAACATGGTGAAACCCTGTCTCTACTAAAAATACAAAAATTAGCTGGGCATGGTGGCAGGCATCTGTGATCCCAGCTATTCAGGATGCTGAGGCACAAGAATTGCTTGAACCCCGGAGGCAGAGGCTGCAGTGAGCCAAGATCGTGCCACTGCACTCCAGCCTGGGCGACAGAAACAAGGCTCCATCTTAAAGAAAAAAAAAAATCATTCAATACTATTCATTAGATTCAGCAACCTACTTATTTCTGCAAATATCGGCAGTAATTTTTTCAAAATTAATCACTTTACCTGTCTTTTCCCTGTGTAACAAAAGATGCTTTTCAATTTTTAGACACCTTCTAAATTTAGACAATGATGATATAACTTAATAGGCAGTGAGATGGTAATGGTTAGGAGAATGCAATCTGTATGTATTCTCATCCCTTTAAAATGATTTAAAGAGGGTTTATAAATATGTTGTTAATAATAATTTTAAAAGATAATTCAATGATTGGTTAAATAAAAATACCAAACTAGATTTCAAAATTAAAAGTAGTAAAAAAAAAAAAAAAAAGTGATTTATTTTACATAGACTTTAATATGGAATTATGTAATTTTTTAAGCGGAATGGGCTGAAAGCTAACGTAGTCCAGTCCTCTTGTTTTATCGCTGCAATTAAAGAGGAAGAAACATAGCCAAGCACTTTAACAGTACAGGTTTCGAGTCAGACAGACCCAAGTTCAACCCCTGCTTCTCCACTGACCAGCTCGTCCCCTATCATTCACAAGTCACAGAGGCAGTTCTTGAAAATGCCCTGCCTGGAAAGCAGGAATGCCATAAACTGAGAATTCAAATAAAGGACTCTCTCCTCTAAAACAGATGTGTATCCATTCATTCATTCATCCACTTGACAAATATTTATTACATACACACTAGTTGTTTGACCTTGGGCAAGTTACATAGTTGCAGTCTGCCTTGGTTTCCTGAGCTATAAAGTGGGTGTCTGTCTACATTACAGAGTTGTTGCAAGGATTAAAGGAGTTAATGCACATAAGGTGTTGGTGGTGGGTCTTAACACGTTGAAAAGGCACAGTGTAGGATATCATTATTCTACTGCTACTACTATATGCTACGTTAGGAAAAATGGTGGTCACTAAAGCATCTCATTTGCATAGAACTAACCTCCCGCTCCAGAGATCCATCCTGGTAGTGAAGCCATTTGGGAACTTGTTCGCCGGGACTCCAATTTGACAGTGTGAATGAATGCATGAAGAGAAAAATATCCCACCAGCATTTGCCCACTATTTTGTGTTTTGCCTTCAGATGGCTTTGAAGTGACCTACGTTTTTCACATGGCCTTCCCGTGAGAAAGGATGAGTTTCTGAGTATGTGAGGAAGCTGGCTATGTCCCTGTAGAACACAGCAAAGCTAACTGGTCCTTTGGGGGTTAGGCCTTACATGTAGTCCTCACTGCATGGAACCACCGTCAGTTGGAATAACAACCTGGAGAAAGCCAGTCATTGCTACTGCACTGTCCTTATGGTTCTCTGACGGTCCGAAGAGTTCATGTAGATTCCACATGTGTCCTGGAAACGCTCAGGATATGGCTGAAGTCCTACCTAACTCTCACTCCCGATCCTGGAAACCACAGAGAATGAAAAGAACCTTGAGTAGTCGTGCGGCTTCTCAGTCTTACTTCTCATAGGAAACCTTACACTCATCAACCCAGAGAAACCAGAAATAAGACCTTGAGGGAAAGTTCTCTCCAAAACTCGTTCTGATGTGCAAGTCTTACTAAACAAACAACAAACAAACATAAGCTTGTATGAAATCTGTCTCCCCTGCTCTATATGTGTGATATGTGTGAATATCTGTATACACTGATCATTATTCTCTGAAAGTTAAAATGTTCCTATCAAAGAAAAAACAAAAATCAACAAAAAATCATAAAAAAATGTCCATTCTTCCCACATGTTCTGGGTTGTCCTATTTTCTATCTCGTTTTCTAACTCTAGCTGCCCTCTCCTATGAACCTTTCTTCCCAGATTGTCACAAGTATTTTTTAAGTGGCTAAGGTCAGCTTAAGATAAGCCATTAGGGAGGGGGTGTGGTTAATCCTTAGGTGGAGGGGAAACCCAGTTGAAGTTTCCCTGCATGATACTTTTTAATCGATGTGTCGCAGGTCCTTGCTTTTTTCGGTAACCCAAGAGCTAGCATGCTGAGTCACCGTCATCTTGTTACCGGTTAGGACTCCACAGTTTAGGAAGCAGCTACCATCTGAGTGGAAGACACTAGGTCTGAGAGAGGCAGGAGTCTCATGTCTTATCCCACCTCCAGTCTTCTCCTAGATGCGTGACCCCAGACAAATTCAACTTGTGCTAGGAAGAGGAGCCTCACAAGACCACTTCTTTTACAGATGAACTTCATTGAGTGACTTGTCCACAGTCACAATGAACCTTTCCATGACTGTGATCTCTCAGTTAT
This sequence comes from Macaca thibetana thibetana, assembly GCF_024542745.1. Lineage (NCBI taxonomy): Eukaryota > Metazoa > Chordata > Mammalia > Primates > Cercopithecidae > Macaca > Macaca thibetana. Next base: position 133,366,553 of record NC_065579.1, on the reverse strand, counting down.
TGGGGAAAAGGAGAAAGAACAATCACATTTGGTATCTCAGGATGTTACAGGTCAAATGAGATACATATTTAAGGATCTGGCAAAGTTTAAAGCTCTAAAATATGAGGCAGTGACAGCTTTGTCAACTCAGCTGCATCTTCTCTTCATGCAGCGTGTGCTGTCCTACGTTTATTGCTATCGACTTTCTGTTTCCAGCCTCCTCTCCTGTTTACTCAAGACACACTGAATTCTGACCAAGTCCTACAAGGAATTAACTCCATCTTCAGTTTAAAGTTCTCGACAAACTTAAGGAGTCTACCCTCTCTCAAGCAACCATCCAACATACTTATGTTCAATGAGGCTAGATCGAAAATCGTCTCCCGCTGAGCACTTGTGTGGCAGGTAAAAGCCCGTTCTATGAATTAACCAGTATGTTTCATAAAGCCTCTGCTGGCAGCCGACATCTGAATTAAGGCTGCTGCTTTTGTACTTCTGTAGCCTGCACTCTCACCATCATAGCACACTATGCTGCACTTGTCAGTCTCCTTTCTGTAACCCCGACTAGACTGAAGCTCACTGAGGGCAGAGGCAGGATCCTTGGCACTGCTGACATTTGGACCAGATAATTCTTCGTTGTGGGGCTGTCCTGTGCTGTGCATTTTGTTGAGCAGCATCCCTGGCTTCTACCCATTAGATGCCAGTATACCACCCTCATTTCTACCCTCGCTTGTGACAGCAGCTGACAAAAAAAGGTCTCTAAATATTGCCAAATGTCCCCTCAGAGGCAAAAATCACCCTTAGTTGAAATCCTCTGTGCAGAATGCCTTTTTCATGCAGAGCACTCAAGAAATACTTGTAGGAGAATGCACAGGTTGATGGAAACAAAATGCTCCAATGTACAAGCTGCAGAAAAATCAAGCTAACTTATTTTAGTTTTATTGCTTTCTGTAATGCCTGGCATACAGCAGGTGCTCAACATATACTTGTGGGGTGAACAAATGTTTAATGATTGTAAATGGCTTCCTGTACCCCTGGTAAAATTTTTCCCCTCAGGTGGGCCCAGGTGAGGTGGTGAGCAACTGTCAATGCTAGGGAGAGAACAACAAAATCTCTTAGCTATGGAATTAGGGACTAGAAACATCACCTTGCAGAAAGGTAGGGGCTGTGCCCAGACCATTAGCTCTCCATATAATTCTAGCTCTTGGGACAGAAATCAAATTATTTGCACTGGTAATATTTAAATCATCTACCAGTGTTCCTGGATCCTTTAATGCACAACTCTGATAGGGCCGTGAAGCACCAGGAGGGTTGCAGGACATCCAGAAGGTCAGACATTGAGTCATTAGTGTCACTGCTGGGAATTGAGCCTGCGCCTTCCTGATTCTCTGTACAGTACTTGATTACACTGATTATTATGGATGCAAATTAAGACTTATCACTATTGTGAAATAACAATGCAGGTTAATGATATTCTTTATTGCCATGCTAACATTTTTTTTCTAGAGGGGAAAATTATAGGCATGAAACCAATTAAGCCACCTTTCTTTCTTTTAAAGCTTTTTTAGTTTTTCTAAAGGATGATTCTTTCTATGGCTCACTGCTTAATAGTGCAAACTCATTTTTTGTTTCCTAGGTCTTACTGAGATAGATGCTAATATTGGTACTGCCCACTGTCCCCCTACAAATTGAAAATGACTAGGCTAATACATTATCTCACAAAGGGCAGTCATAAATAGGAAGAGCAAATATTTTGAAATGAATATTCAACGGACATTCTCCTGAAGAGGTTAGGCATTGCTGGAAATGGCTCCCTTGAAAATCTTTGTTTACAAGATTGCCCTTTCCTGGACACCCCTGTAGGATGGCTCTCTTCCCTGGATTGAAATGGTGGCTCCAGAATACAATGGCAGACTAATTTATGTGTTCCCCAAACTTAAATATTCCTTTACTCCCAGGTCTACAAAATATCTGCCACAGAAACCTTTCACATAGAAGGATGTCATGTCATATGTATATTGTTAATGTAACTATGGTAACCAAAAATGCCACCAGTGTGTCTGTTTCATACACAAATGAGGGGACAGCTGTGGAGTCCACATGTCTGCCAGTGGTATAATAGATGTGAGCTAGGACAGCCTGGGTTGGAAAATTACAACTCATTTATATTAATCAGAGCTTTCAAATAACACTCCAACCTCTGAGCAATAAAGAGTATAAATGGAAGGCAATAAGCCACTCTAAAAGCAGTTTTCACTCCACAGATTTTAAAACTAAGTGTCTTAAGCTGATACAGCAGCATCTTTAGAGGGTACTCTGAAGTCAGAGTGGACAGGACCTTGGGAATGTATTATTCCAAGTTCACCTTTAGCTTCTTCGCATCTCAGTTCATTAGGTAAAATGGTTCCATATAAGTTAAATGTTTATGTTAATTGTGGTACTGGAGGTATGGCTTACATAAACCTTTTAGTAATCTCGCTGATTATGGCAGTTAGTCCTTCCAGCCTTATTCTCCCAACTTGATTATGTTATACATGACAAAATTGAAGGTTGGTATGGAGTTAAGCAACTGATCCAAGATCTTCCAGCTATGACTGGATAATAGCTTGCTAACCAATCAATCAACTGATAAAATTGTTAATAACTCCCGACATTTGCCTAGAGCTTTGAAAACATTCAAAAAGTAAAACACACAATAGTAGTAAAGCTTGCATATTGTTTCTTTTAAAAAACTGTAACATAAAATGGTATGTGTTTTAATTATTGGATAGTATGTGTTTTAATTATTGGATAGTACACTTAACAGTTCTACAGGGTGCCCATAAAGTCTGGAAACATTTATCATTTTATCATGGATTATAATGCAATGTCAATAAACCATTTATCATGCATTTATCTATATTTGAAAACTTGGGAGGCTACATTCTGTCATAGATCTGTAAAGCAGGTGAATGCTAATATGCTAAAACAAGAAATTCAAAAGCAAACTTCACCTAAAAAGACTTGAGAACAAATGGATCCCTTGGTCACTAAAGTATTGAATTTTACAGATAGGGTTTAACTTTTATCTCTATTCTGTACTTTGAGCCAAAACAAGAGAGAATAAATGTTTTTCTGACTTCATCTATATAATTTCATCCTGAATTAAATATTAATCAAAGCTCTATTCATGAGTTAAAGATACTTTCATTGTTCCCAGAAACATACGACTCTAAATGATCATATGATTCTAAAATGGAATTTGCTTTATCTCCAGATTGGCTTAACCCAAAATAGATGTTCAGCATAATTTTTAAAAATTAAATACAATATTTGAATAACCTGACATTAGTGCTGAAATGAATCATTCAGAGAACTATTATTTTGTAACTTAAAAATAAATTTTAAGTAAGCATTATGCAAGTCTTGTAAAAATGGCATCTGCATCCTATAATTTACCATATTTTATTTATGACTTATGGCCTACTTATGGTGGTATAAAAAGCCCACCATTCTGATTATTTATCATCATTATTTATATTCCACTGGCTTGGGAAGTAGCAATATAACTCTGTAGAGACCGATTTTCTTTAGTACCTAGTATATTCCCGTGAGTGTCACTGCTTTAGAATATGTGGTAATGGCTCTAGCAGTTTAGGTCAAGAAGATAGCCTTAGCACAGACTAACTAGAGATCAGTGGTTGAGTTTTTCCTTGCTTTCCCAGAATTTTAGACATTAACCAGAGCTAGCTGAGGTTATTTTTTTAGAACCACAGTCTGCAGTTGGATCCGGTCTTGAGATCTTTTATTTAGCAGAATGATCCTTTTCTAATAATTAAACACTTTATTACTTTGATTTACCAAGGAATGAGTTCTAATCTTTCCTTTCATTAGACTTGCAGAGTAAAGATTACACAGGCAGGTTAACTGCCAAAGATAAGGTTTCACAAATGTGAGCGTCGTTTTTAAGTTACCAGGTTTCAAAAATACCTTGATAACTTTACAACAAAATGGTTTATAGTCTAGAAATGTCAAGTTTATTTTAAGTTACCCTTCAACTCTATCAGGAAGACAGAATTCCAGGCGTGAAGAGCCAAATTAAGAGTTTATTATGATGATTTGTTACTTTCTGACTTCTATATAGCTCTAAGAGAGAAAATGCAAACTTGGCTATAACATTTTCTTACTGAAAATGGATTCAATTCATTTTTCCCCTCCTGGGAAAATATGGCCTTATGTATAAAAGGCATTGAACCTGCAAAAATAACTTAAGGGAACATGTAAAATAGCAGACTAACATCTGTTGTCCACCCCTCCCCCCAAACACTGGGCCCTCCAAAACAATGTTGTCTTTTTTTTTCTGGTGGGGGGTGGGGGGTGCTGTATTTTAATGTCCCTTTCAGTGAATATATAGGATACAGGGGCAAATGCTGTTCCGTGAATAGGTTCTTTTTCCCTTCAACAGTGTTTGAGGTTGACAAAAGAAGAGGCCACTGGGGCTGGTTAGTCGTAGGTATTAATGAAATCGCCTGCCTCACGTGCGGCCCACACTGCCTGCCTTTTGTTCAGCTGTCGCACAATGCCAAGAGGTGAACAGTGCAGTGTGGTCACTCAGCTAATGTTAGACACAGCAGAAAGGCCCTTGCTCCACAGTCTATTGCACGACTGCCTCCCCGTTCACTGTTCTGTGACCTGAAAACCATTAGGGTAACTAGGGATGGGACAGTTGCATCACCTCCAGTTCTACAAGTTTGGTGCCTTAAGAACAGAAATGACTTTGACCAGACAGTGGACATTCTCAGGAGATCTTCATGTCGGTCAACGACAACGATCTTCTACTATAATGAATAGCTCTGAAGATGAGTACCAAATTTGAGCAAGAGTCAAATTATTAAAAGAAAACTCGAAAAGTTGAGGGGTGAATTCAGAAATCACTTCAAGCCGCTGGAAGTGGGTTAAAGTTACTGTCTGCTTCACACAAACCTTTTCCTAACTAGCACAGAATATCCAGCTTGAATACTGCACGAATATATACAGCCAGGTAAAGAGCAAGCAGCACTTTGAGCTTTCAATACAATAGCACTTAAAGAATTTGTCTCTTGAATAAAGGTGTCAGCAAGCCATGGAATTTCCAAACAGAAAAACTCACACTGCGTCTTTATTCTATTTTCTTAAGGTCTATTGTTAACTGAAGACTCCTTGTCTTTTCAAATTCCTTCATGTGAATGGATGAGGCCAGACATCTGCCAGGATCCGCTCACATTTGCATGCAAATCAGAGACTTCGGGACACATATGGCCCTGGAGCCAATAACACTTTTACTCTAGATTTATACTGATTAAAGTGCCTTCCTGAACTTTCCACTCCTCCAGCCCTAGCTTTTAAAAATGAAATAATGAGCCTATTCCACTAATATTATTTAGACTGTCATGGCAAAACAAAACAAAACATGTTGTCTTTTATCCTCCACGCAAAAGCCCAAGTCGGCAGTACCTGTTCCCTCAGCCAATTAGAATTCCACTTTTCCTTTACTAATTTAGGTTTGGGAATGAAAATACTTACGGTGGGATGGGATTTATACTCTTAGCCTTTGCCTGTGAGGTTCAAGTGCTTCAAAACCATTTGTACCCCGGCCAGTCATTCCCTCACGGCCAGGCTCTGTTCTTGGCGTTGGGGCTACAGCGGTGAACACGGCAAGCAAGGTCCCTTCTGGATCTGGCATCCGGGCCGAATCGCCTGGTCCGCGTTTCCGCGCGGGCTCCCCTGGAACCGTCCCGGGACGAGCGGCCCTCCCGCTGCTGGACTTTTCCCCCCAACCCCAGCCTGCCAGGCAGGGACTCCCTGGGCAGGAGGCGGGCGCCGCGGGAGGCGGGGAAGCGCCGAGTCGGCGGCTGCCCACACCCCTCTCCACGCAGCACAAAGGACACTCGCTGGCAAACTTTCCTCGCTTCTGACCCCGGCCGAGCCGGGAACTCAGCGCCGGCTCTGTTCCTGGCGGGGATGAGGCTTCCCTAACATTTTAGGCTCTCTGGCAAGCGTCCTTAGGGTGCCACTCCTTCTGGGCTCAAGGCTCACAGGCTGAGGTCTGTCCCTGCGTGGACCGCGGAGAGTTGGGTAGATTCTTCCCAAGGCTCTGACTTCAATACTTTCAATGCCTTGTCAATTATGCCTCTTGCCCCTTTCTCTTACCAAGGCCACCGCCAAGACACCCTTTTTCTTTTCTCTCCCCATAACCCGTCACTTTCCTTTCCCTCCTCTTGGCCCTCTTTCCAACTCCCTGGGCACCCTTTCCGCGCTGTTCTCCAGCCCCAGCTGCCTTCCCCAGTTCACATCCCGGCAGCCCTCCTCCCTCCCAGTCCCCGGGCACCACCCTCCCCTGGTCGGCCCCTGAAATCCATCGGGTTCGGCTCCAGTCACTGCCTTTTTCCTATTTCTCTCTGGTCTGCCTTCCCAACTAGCGCTCTCCCACACCTTTGTTTTTTGGTAAGGGGGACAGAGGGAAACGGGGCACTATATTCCCGTTTCCCGACTTCGTCATTTTCCCCAGCTCCATGAGCCGCGCTCCCTCGTCCCCCTTAGGCCCGCGATCTTATCCCGAGGTTCTCCAGACCCTGCAGAGTCTCCCACGCCACCAAGTTTGCCTCTACTTCCCCACAGTGCCTCCCACACCTCCTCCGCGGCGCGGCCGGCCAGGGCACTTACCCCGAGGCCCAGCTGGTGGGGGTGTTGGGGTGCGCACGGACCCGGCACCCGCGGCAGCAGCAGCAGGAGGAGGAGAAAGACGAGGAGGAGGACCGGCTGAGCGGCGCCTCCTTCCCAGTCCGCAGCGCGCACTGGCTCCTTGGGGGACCCCCGGCAGGGCACCAAGACTGGAGACGAGGCGGCGACACAAGCAACAGCTGCTGCACGAGGCTGGGCTCAATCGGCTCTTGGAGGCCAGGGCAGGGGGAGGCAGGATTGGGAAGGAGGGTCGAAGAAGTGGGGTGCAGAGGGCGGGGCAGCGAGCTGCCAGGTCCTGAGGAAGGCGCCCCAGGCGCCTAGGGATGCCGCCGCGCCGTGGCCGCCGCCCGAGCTGACGCCGCCGGCCCCTCTCCCTGCCCGGCGGGCGCTTGCAGCCGCGGGCGCACGGGCCTCGCCTAGTTCCGCCGCTAGCTGCCTGCGCCTTCGGTGCGCCCCGCTTTGTGCTCCCCGCAGCCGGCGTGCACCTGGTGTAAGCAAAGGCGGTCAGCTGATGGGCCGCGCGCGGATTGGCTGCTCCGCCGTCTCCTCCCCTCCCGCCCGACCCCCTTCCCGGCCTCCCCCTCCCGCCCCCGCCCCCGCCCCCGCCCTCGGCTCAGCCCCGTGCTGGGCACCATCTGTAGACCGCCCAACAAAGGCGCAGCGCGGCGGGCCTCGGGTGGCCGGGCCGCGCTGCGCCGCCGCAGTCGTCGCTGCAGGGAACAGCCGGCCGCCGCTTTTTGTCTAGGGGACAGCAGGCTGCGGCTGGGTAGAGAGACGAGGCGCACTGCCGTTTCTTAGCAAAAGACAGACCAAAAGAAAAAAAGCGTCCGTGCTAGGAGGCCAGCTAGGCACAATGGGGCCACATCTCTTTGCAAGGTAGAACTCGGGCTCGGGAGCTGAGAATCAGACACAGTTCGGCCTGGGGTTGTGAGAGCGAAGTTTCCGGGTGAAATCCGACCCTGCGTCTTAAAATACAGGGCGCGTCCTCGGGCTGTGTGTGCGAGCCCGGGGGCGTCCTCCGCGGAGCTGGCCCGGGCCAGTGTCCTTGCCGCGGGAAGGAGGATTCGGACGCTTAACTCGGTGGAGAAGCCGCTTCCCATTTGAGGAGGCTTTCCGAAAACGTTTCTGAAACTTTGAAATTACAGCTTTCTGATTTGTTAGGTGTGGAAGTTGTGTTTAAATAGGCGGTGGAGGACTGAGAACGCAGTCTTATGTGGAGGGTGTCTCAGAGAAAGGGGAGGAGAGTGGGGAGGGAATGGGTCTTCGGAAACTGCACGTGAACCTGCGTCTCAACTTCAAAGTCGCCAGCCCCGGAACAGGGCTCCAGAGAAGCCTTGGCATCCTTTATTGGGGGAATCGGCTTTAAGCGAAAGTATCATTAGCCCGTCAGTACTGAACAACTTCTGGCAAAGGAACGTGGTGACATTTCGTCATGATGTCTAAGCTTAGAACTTCTGGAGAATTCAGAAGGATACATTATTAGAGAATCATCTTTTGGATTCTTCAAAGCCACAGGATAAATTCAATGTCAGTAATCATGTTCTTGATCCCTATAAAATTTCTTGGTGTCTGGCGTAGTCTCTGATAAATGTTTGATGTCTTTGTGTGTCTTAATACTTTGTTATCCTGAAACTGTGTCATGTAGACATAAATGGTCACAATTTGTCTTAAAAGGCTTTAGGAAAAGATGATATTAGCACTTGGGCTGGAAGGTCGTGCAGAGAAGAGGAAGAAAAAGGCCCACTGCTGTCTACAAATGAATAGGAAGATTTAAGATCTTTCAAAGCAAGTTGAGTCTAGACCCTTACCCAAATTTTGTAACATGATTTGGTCTCTTCCCCTCTTTTCATGCAGATTATCCATGGAGTTAGCATGCAGATAGCATGGAGTTATCTGATAGAAGGTGGCCTCTGGTGGAAGTACAGAAATCGAATGGTCAGGGAAAGATAGAATGCAGGTTTCTTAGGTAGTCTGTGTTAGGTTTCCAGCCTGACTTCCTGGGAGTGGAAGAGAGATGAAGTTGTGCCCTTCGAGGAGGAGCTTTATAGAGGTAGGTCTTGGAGGAGCAGTTGGAGCAATTGATTAATGATGGTGAGAGTTGCTCCTAGGAGGCCAGATCTAGAACAGCCTCCAGGTTTTGGAAGAGGCTTCATGAGAATGGTATAAGTCAGGGACCAAGGTATGAATTTTGAAACCAGGCCAACACTGCTTAGATCCCAGCCCTGCAATTTATAAGCTGTATCCCTAAGGGCAAGTCACTTTGTCTCTTTAAGCCTTAGTTTCCTTGGCTGTAAAGTAGGGTTAATAACAGTACTTATCCCAAAGGATTGTGGTGGTTAAGTGGGAGTAAACACATAAAATGCTTAGGACAGTATTTAGTATATAGTAAGCATTCAACGACAGGTGTAAACTCTAGGCATTATTAGGCAGATATTGAAGACTAAAATAAGACATCACTTCAAACAGGTGGGATGATTCCACATGTGACAGAATATCTCAAAGGCACTAGCTGCTCCAATGGAGGAAATGGACTCTGTCTCCCCGCTGTTCAATTCATTTCTTTTCAAATTAGCATATCATTTATTTAAACTAATTTCCCTCTTCCCCAAAGCAAGAGTGAGAAAGGCAGCTTTTCCCATTTCTACTTGACCACTACATGCATTTGGTTCCAGACAGAGAGAAGAGCATTATCATTAGGAAGACGTGTGTCAGGGATGGGGGGAGGGAATTTGGGTGAGAGGATGGGGCTTGCTGTGGACAGAAGAGGACACATGAGCATGACAATTATAAAAGAGTCCGAAATGTGGTGCAATTATTACAAATTTGCTGAATTGCCTGAATTGGTAATTGGTCCACATTTTAGAGATTGTTAACTCTGCAAAGGGGTTTTGGGACTGTCTTGTTAACTGACACTTAAAAGCTCCTTGTCATTGGGATGGATGAAGAGGAAACATACAGTCAATGAACCAGCATAACCAAGTCTCTTACTTCTTGCTTAAAGAGCTCAAATCCATCTGAATTACTCCTAGTGAGCTCACCCAGTCCTGGGATCCTGAATTTATTAGTAAAAAAGCACTTAATAGTTATTTATTAAGGTGTGGTAGAAGACCTTGGAATCTTTGAAGGAGAACGGAATTGGAGACAAGAGCCCAAGAGTTCCCAAGAGAACAAGGTCTTACTGTTGATGTAAAGAGTTCTTGCCCCTGGATTGGCTGTGTTGAGACACTACAAACCCCTCTGGATTCCTGCACCCGGTCCCTCGAGGTTCTTTAGCTTTGGTTTGAAGGAACATTATAATTGGTATTAGCCTAATTGTACTGATCTATGCGGTAAATGAAGAAGAAAAAAGATGAAACTTCAGAAGATAATCATATTTGAATAATCTTTAAAAGAACATCTGTTTTTTGAAAAGAAAATTATCATATGCCACTTAAAACTGCAATTTTTCAAAGTTGAAAATATGTCTCTAATTGAAATATTAATAGAGTACTGGTAGTCAGAGTTCTTTCCAATTTCTGAACTAAAATTGTAGTTTTAAAACAACCACCAGCAAGCTCTTAGAGGGTGATGACTGCAGCTTAAAATTATGTGACTTTTGTGATCATTGTTAACTTTCATACCAAATATATTGTTTCCCTAAGAATTTTTGACAATGAGTGAGTTTACTACATATACATAGTTCCTGTTCTTCTAGGTTTCTTTTTTTTTTTTTTAACTGCATATGAAACATCCCAACAACAAAAAAAAGGGATTCATTGAGATTTCTGTAATTAAAACTAGTTTTTGCATTTTTGCATTTAAGCTTAAAAATTTGACATAGAACTAAAGTGACCAACCATCTTAGTTTGCCTGGGAATCTCTAGGTTTTAGTCCTAAAATTCTCAACATCTCAGGTAACCCCTTAGTCTTGGATAAACCAAGATGGTGGGTGGTTCTAAATGGAACTAACATTAATAGGTTTATGGTGCTGTTGCAATTTTAGTTGAGTTGCAGCTTTGCAGATATACCAAATAACATTTTATTCCTGACTGAATAAAGGGTTCTATTTCCACTTGTAGAACTTGGTTGTTGCAGAGAAGTTGACAATCATTGTATTGGTCCATTCTCATACTGCTATGAAGAAATACCCAAGACTGGATAATTTATAAAGAAAAAGAGATTTAATGGACTCATAGTTCCCATGGCTAGGGAGGCCTCACAATCATGGCAGAAGGCAAAGGACGAACAAAGGGATGTCTTACATGGCAGCAGGCAACAGACCATGTGCAGGAGAACTGCCACTTATAAAACCATCAGATCTTGAGACTTATTTACTATCATGAGAACAGCACGGGAAAAACTTGCCCTCATGATTCAATCACCTCCCACCAGGCCCCTCCCACGACATGTGGGGATTATAGGAGCTACAATTCAAGATGAGATTTGGGTGGGGACACAGCCAAACCATATCAGTCATCAAATCCAACTTCTTTATTTTTGTAGATTAAGAAACTAAGCCCTAGAAGAGGAACACGGCCAGTTTATTTACAAATCCTACTCTGAAAGCTAGACCGTATACTCTTTGGAGAGGGATGATGTGACCAGCTCCCAGCCCAGGGCCTATACCATGTAATGGGTACTCAGTAAACTTCTTTAAAATAAATGAAACCATAAATGTCTTTATGTAATCGGATCACATTATTTCATGAGTATTTTCTTCATATCATTAAAAAGTCTTTGAAGCTATAACGCTTAATGGCTGCATAATTCTACCAACTTTTTGTTGGTGAGAAATAAGGATTTTCTCAATTATTTGTTATCACATATAATAAACATACTTGTTTAAAAATACTATTTTGGTTATTGATCTATAGATACAAACTACACTTTATTATCAGTTTAACATATTCAACTTTTTCTATTTCCTTACTGTTCACCTTTAGCCAGCCAAACCTTACTAAAAAATAAAAGAACATTTGTTTGCTTTTGTAAAGATTTCAGTTGATAGAATTTTAGAATCTTCTTTGTTTTTAATTGTTTGCTCTCCATTCTAATTTCTCTTTTGTTTGTATAACAATGGTTAACATAAACTAAGAATTAACTCTGTGTCATTACATTACACTTAGTAATTTTTTTTTGCATTGAGAGAGGCAGTCTAGTGTAACGATTAAGAGCCAGAGCTCTTGATTTGGGGTCCCTAGATTTACATTACAGTTCAACACACTGTGTGAATTTGAACAAGTTACTAAGTTCTCTGTGCCTGTAATAGTACCTGTATCATGGAGTTTTGTGAGGATAAAGAGGTGCATATGCAGCATACCTATGTAACAAACCTGCATATATACTCCCAGAGTCTAAAATGAAAGTTTAAAGAATAATAATAAAAAAGATGCTCAACATCACTGATCATTAGGGAAATGCAAATCAAAACGACAATGAAATACTACCTCATGCCCATTGGGATGACTATTCCACAAAACAAACAAACAACAACAACAACGACAACAACAAAAAACCACCAGTGTTGGCAAGAATGTGGAGAAATTGGAACCTGATATGGTTTGGATTGGTGTACCCACCCAAATCTCATGTCGAATTGTAATCCCTAATGTTGGAGGTGGGGCCTGGTGGGAGGTGATTGGATCATGGTAGTGAATCCTTTATGAATGGTTTAACACCATCTCCCTAGAGCTGTTCTTGTGATAGAGTTCTCATGAGGTCTGGTTGTTTAAAAGTGTGTAGCACCTCCCCCATCTCTCTCTTCCTCCTTCTGTGGCCATGCAAGACATGTCTGATCCCTCTTCGCCTTCTGTCATGATTGAAAGTTTCTTGAGGCCTCCACAGCCATGCTTCCTGTACAACCTGCAGAATTCAATTCAATTGAATTGTGAGCCAATTCAACCTCTTTTCTTTATAAATTTCTCATTCTCAGGTATTTCTTTACAGCAGTGTGAGAACAGACTAATACACAATGCTTGTGCACTGTGAGTGGGACTATAAAATGATCCAGCCATGGTAGAAAACAGTATGGGAGTTCCTCAGAAAATTAAAATTAAAATTACCATATGACCAAGCAATTTTAATTCTATGTGCCCAAAAGAACTGAAAGCAGGGTCTCAAAGAATTATTTGTACACCCACATGCATAGCAGCATTATTCACAATAACTAAAACATGGAAGCAACCCAAATACCTATTGAGGGATGACTATATAAACAAAATGTGGTATATACATATGTATTAGTCTGTTTTCACGCTGCCAGTGAAGACATAGCTGAGACTGGGTAATTTGTAAAGAAAAAGAAGTTTAATGGACTCACAGTTCCACGTGGCTGGGGAGACCTCATAATCATGGCAGAAGGTGAAAGGCATGTCTTACATGGCAGCAGACAAGAGAATTGAGAGCAAAGTGAAAGGAGTTTCCCCTTATAAAGCCGTTAGATCTCGTGAGACTTACTACCACAAGAACAGTGTGGGGGAACTGCCCCCATGATTCAGTTACCCCCACTTGGTCCCTCCCACAACATGGGAATTATGGGACCTACAATTCAAGATGAGATTTGGGTGGGAACACAACCACACCATATCAACATACAATGGAATATTATTCAACTTAAAAAAATTAAATTCTGACATACCCTACAACATGAATATGAAATGAGGACATTGTATTAAATGGAATAAGTCAGTTACAAAAAGACAAATACTGTATGATTGCACTTATATAAGATACTGAAAGTAGTCAAAATCATACAGAAAGTAGAATAGTGGTTGCCAGGGCATGCAGAGAGCAGGGAATGTGGAGTTATTATTTAATAGGTGTAGAGTTTCAGTTTTATAAGATGAAAAGAGCTATGGAGATGGCTGGTAGTGATGGTTGCATAACATTAGGAGAGTGCTTAGTAACACTGAACTGTACACTTAAAATGGTTAAGATGGTAAATTTTATGTTTGTATATTCTATCATAAGGAAAAAAGAAGTGTGTATGTGCCTAGCATATAGCAAGCACTCACTAATATTAATGTATTAATATAATGGTCACTGAGAACAAATAAACCAAAGACCATCAGTGGCTTAAATAAGGCAAGTTTATTTCATATTCAAGTAACAGAGTATGTTTCTGGCCGGGTACCCTCTACCTAGTCGTTCCAGGCCCAGGTGACTTCCATTTTTTGCTTCTTGCTCCTCTATGGCTATAGACATTTTTTCATTTGCACAGAGTGTAGAGAAAGAAAGAGAATAAAGGATCACATGGGAACATTCTATGGGCCAGCCTAAGAAATGGCTCATATTATTATTGGTGAGAACCCAGTTACATATCTATGTCTAACAACAAGGGAAGCAAAGGAATATAGGCTAAGTATGTGCCTAGAAAGTAGACAGAGAAATTGTGCAACATATTGCAATCTGTATTAGCAATATGGCAACGTACATTAGAAACACAGTCATCTCTCCTACCATTGGCTGTTACCTTACTTAGTCCTCATAACGAGTCTGGTAAGGTAAGAGAGAAAATGACTAGTTCAGGGACATCCTGCAAGTAGGAGGGTTTCATTATAGCAAACAAAATGTGTATACAACAGCTACTAGAGCAGTGCTTTCCAGTTCTCTGTTCAGCTTAAAACTTTTCTTGGTTGATTGCTAACCTAATTACTATCAACACAGTGCCTTCTTGAAGCTCCCAGAGACTTCAAGCAGGGAGAAGAAGACTGTCAGCTGCCCCGCCGGCTGCTTGTACTTCTTATTCTTTCAGTAACGTCTTTCTTCTTTCAGTAACCATAAAACTTTAAGGAAGTTCAGAATTGTTCCTCATAAGAAAGTGCTTAGAGACTGCTGCACTGGAATTCAATGCCCCTATTATCATAAATTTAATATCCACACTTACTTTTAGTCCTAGGGGCCTATGAGGCTATAAAAGAAAGATTGGCAGATAGAGTAGACACAATCGGCTTATACACATTTTGCAGAAACACTGAAGCCCACAGAATTTCCTCTACATTTCATTTAGTACCTTCTTCTGTCAAGTTTGTCTCCATTTTGCCTGTACTTCATTTTATTTTCATAAGAGAGAGCTCTCATACTTGTTATCTCTGAGTATGTTAACAGTCTCTTCTGAGTAAAACATTGCCCATGTTGCATTTTCATGGATAACTAAGTATTCACCTACTGGACCAATCATCTGTTGAAATCCGTATTTTCTTGAATTCAATTCATATCGTACTCTTGAGTCTGTATCACTTTGCTCAAACTTTGCATCACATCCAAGCTATCTTTTGGAAAGGAGACTGAATTTTTGAGTTTGGTAGCCTTGGAGAAAGAAGGCTGCAGATGGATGTGTGATGTATGAATGGTGACTTATCTAGTTACTAGAAGCAAGGTCATATTGTAATTCAATTCAGTAAGGACCCGCTGGAGCTATAAAGAGCCTTAGAGATGATCTGGCTCAACCCTTTCATTTTATAGATGAGCAAACTGAAATCTCAAGAAGGCCAACACGTCCACGTACTTCAGAGCATCTTGGAAATTTGACTGGATTTAAATCCTTATCCAAGGTCCCACTGCTGGTTAATAGGAGAGCTGGGCTAAAATCTCGTTTTCTTGATTTTTCTCTTATATTAGTGTAACTTTAATTAGGATCCTCAGGCCTTCCGGAAGTTCATGGGATATACTTTTAAGAGTCTGCGACTTTGCTATATATGAACCTCAAAGCACGGATAACAAAAGCAAAAGTATATGAATAGGATTACATCAAACTAAAAAGCTTTTTCACAGCCAAGGAAACAACCAACAGAGTGAATAAACAGCCTACAGAATGGGAGAACATATATGTCTCATACATACCATACATCTGATAATGGGTTAATATCAAAAATATATAAATAAACAGTTCAATAGTAAGAAAATAACCTGATTACAAAATGAGCAAAATATCTGAATAGACATTTCTCAAAAGAATATGTACAAGTGACCAACAAGTATATGTCGATTTTTAAAAAATTCTCAAAACCACAAATTATCAGAGAAATGCAAATCAAAACCACAATGAGCTATCACTTCACACCTGTTACAGTAGCTATCATCAAAAGATGAAAGAAAAGTTTGGCAAGGATGTGTAGAAAAGAGAACATATATATATATATATATATATATATATATATATATATATATATATATATGTTTAGAGAGAGAGAGCTCTGAACCGAAGTCAGAAGATTTGAGTGTGTCACTTGCCAGCCGTGTACCTCTCAATGTGCCATTGACAGTCTCTCAGCTTTCACATGCTCCCTGAGAAGTCAGAGTGAAAACATCCATCTGGCCTGCCTCCTCAGTTTCCAGATCAAATCAAACTGTTCAGGGAAGTACTTTGCAAATGGTGGAATGTGTAGACCATTTTATCATGATGCTGGGATAGTGGAAGGCTCTGTGAGTGGTGGGCTTCCAGAATGGGGTTCCCACAGACTGTGGCAGCCTGTGCCATGTGGATGATGTCTAGTGTAGAATATACCAGCCAACTGCACCTGCTCCCTTTCACTTCAGTGCCTGAGAAGAAAACAGAACTGCCAGCAGTCCATGGGACAAATGACTAAATGCCCTCCAGACAGTTCAGAGTCCTCTGCCTTTCAGACTTCGGTTCTTCCTGAAGGAATCTCGGTCTGGAAAGCAGGAAGAAATTTGTTATGGAATTTTTCCATCACAGGCAAGTTTTGGTTTTCATAATAACAGTAATAATAATGGCTAATTAAGTATGAACTGTGTGCTAGGCATGGTGCAATTTCTGCTTGAATTCTATGTAATTCTTAGAATAATCCCATGATATAATTAGATATTATTTATTACTCTCAATTTTTTTTCAGATGAGGCTACTGAGACCTTAATGAAGTTAGATTATATGCCCTGGATCACCAATCTGATACCAGAGCTCAAGCTCTCAACTCTGATATGATATATAGTCCCAGATTCTATCTATGCCATAATACTAGAGTCTGAAAGGCTTGCACTGTTTTGACCATATCAACACTGATACTACGCCTACTGGGGAAAAGATGCAAAATTCAAAAAACATAATGGATTGAAGTCGTGTCCAACGAGCTGTCCCCAGATATATTCTTTCTAAAATGAGGAACAATGAGGAACATGAGGACTACTGCTCACATTTTATTAGAATAACAGTCACATTCACAAAATAATATTTGAAAGTAGGGTATTTAAAAATTTTTGATGTGTAAAAGGTAATGAAATTTCTGTTTATGACACTGGAGCTTTCTGACTGGGGCGCATGGAGGGCCAGCCATGGGCCACGTGGTTGATTCTTAAGGGTGGGGCAGTTATACGGGATATGGTTTGCCAAATCACTTCCTGGAATGCTTCCTGGTGAGCCTCTGGTGAGAACTGAATTCTAGACTCAATCTCACCACTCATCACTTTCCATCTCTGACCCTCTATGTTCTGTATGTGTAGAATGAGATCACTGAAAGTATCTGTGGTATTCATACTTTCTTTCCTCCCGGAACTTATAGGTTAAATAGAAAACACCATATTAGGCCAGTTGTGGTGGTTCATGCCTGTAATCCCAGCACTTTGGGAGGCCAAGGCAGGTGGATCACTTGAGGTCAGGAGTTCAAGACTGGCCTGGCCAACATGGTGAAACCTTGTCTCTACTTAAAAATGCAAAAAGTAGTTGAGCATGGTGGTATGTGCTTGTAATCCCAGCTACTGGGGTGACTGAGGCAGGAGAATCGCTTGAATCCGAGAGGTAGAGATTGCAGTGAGCCGAGATTGTGCCACTGCACTCCAGCTTGGGCAAGAGAATGAGACTCCATCTCAAAAAAAAAAAAGAAAGGAAAAAGAAAAAAAACCATTTCAAGGCATAACAGCTAATTTATCCAGGCTCTTGGTCACAACAACCAAATCTACTCTAGCTAATTGGGCAGGAAGATATTTACTAAAAGGTTCCAGTTAGCCTACAGGATCTCTGGAAGGGCTGGAGAACCTGGATGTTGCCCAGCCAGGAATAAGCCCCCAGAGAAAACCCCCTGACATCCCATGTGCCTCTTCTGCTGGAATCAATGTTGTCATTCTTGCCCATCATTCGATACCTATCACACTACGGTCTGGTCTGGTTAGAAACTCTGCACACCTCTCCCAAATGATACTGCCATTGTCCTTGTCAGAAGATCTAAGCCCCTAGCCATAGCTGTCTTTTTATGTAGCTCACTGTGCCGCTGTGCTGCTTGACCAAACCTAGGCCCAGTGCAGAACAGGAAGCCAGCTAGAAGCCAGGACTCGGTGCTGGTTGGGCCAACTCACTGTTCCTGCCATCTGCACTCATTGAAGATGGCCAGAGCTGGAGCTCCTATTCGGCTTTCTCTTGTCACTGTTCCTTGGGGATGATAGTGCCTTGTTGGCTGGTCATGCACTGAACAGGTCCCCAAAGCTCTGCAGATCAAAGTCAGATAATGACCAGACTAGATTATTTTTAAGATTCTCTCTACTGCTAAAATTCCTTGATTCTGTTTTCCAAGGTTAAACTAAAGTAGAGGTGTTTAAACAAGTACTTTCCTGTAGGTCTTGGCTAATTCCAATAAATTCTCTGTAATTATCAGTAGTTAATATTATACCCAAGGAATATGGCTTTGTCTACATTTACATTGTAGTTGATTTATTCAATTAGGTATATCAATACAAGATTACCCAATTCACATAAAATGAAACGGGAGGTAAGGGAGAAAAAAGGGGAACATTTGACGAAGGTCTTCTATGGGATTTCTTTTCAGAAGAGTAGATTTGGGGTCTTTCAAGAGAAGCATTTTTGAGTTGAGAGTACTTACAGATAGGAAAACTGCCTACAGTGTGTGGTGCAAGTTCAAATTTACAAGCCCCTAGCACAAAGCCCCAAAAGTCAAAAGAAGGAGTGGGCAAACTTAAGCTACCTTAAATTATACAGAGCTCTGTTTATATAATCTTTTGGCTCTCTAGAGTCTCTCAATTATCAGAAAATAACTGTTATAAAGGTACCCCAAAGACATCAGATATGAATGAGGTGCCATCTTATTAGGCATAATATGTCCATCACTGTATGATAACTTGGGATATACCATGTCATTTTGCCCAAGAGCTTGGGTTCTGGATTTATTCCCTTGACTTTTGGAAGCATTAGTTAACTTATCCATTAGATGGGAATGATAATAGTAACTGCATCACATTGCAAGGATTAAATAGGACAATATATGTTAAATTATTAGTACATTGCTTGAGACAATAGCTGTTTTGTCTAATGCAGTCATTGGAGCACCTACCCTAGCCTTTGGACCTTTGGGGGCCCAAATGGGACCTAAATGGTGTTAGGAGCTGAGCAGTGATTTGGGGAGGCTGCTGCTGGGGAGAGAAAAAGCCAGAGATGTGATATTCATAAATGTGCCATCAACCCACAAGTCCTCCATCATCACCAAGACATAGGGACAGAGTCTCCCTCTGAGTCTCCCTCTGAGTCTCCCTTAACTCTTTAATATTGCCCTTGATGTTTATTATTGTATTAGTCTGTTTTCAGGCTGCTGACAAAGACATACCTGAGACTGGGCAATTTACAAGAGTTTCGACTGGACTCACAGTTCCATGTGACTGGGGAGGCCTCACAATCATGGTGGAAGGCAAAGAGGAGCAAGTCACATCCTGACATGGATGCTGGCAGGCAAAAAGAGAGCTTGTGCAGGGAAACTCATTTCTAAAACCATCAGATCTTGTGAGACTCATTCACTATCACGAGAAAAGCACAGGAAAGACCCGCCCCCAGAATTCGATCACCTCCCACCGGGTTCCTCTCACAACATGTGAGAATTGTGGGAGTTATAATTCAAATTGAGATTTGAGTAGGGGCACAGCGAAACCATATCAATTATGGACTGATTTCATCTATATTTGACTCAGTAGACATCGACAAACATCAGCTACTTGTAAAACATGATGGCCTATGAACTGGAGACTAGACAAACATGGACACTAATTCAGCAAATATTTGTTGAGTTTCTACTGTGTTCTAAGAACTGTTTTTTGGCTCTCAGCTTTAGCAAGGCCTGAGAGGATCATGTGGGGGCAGAGGTGGGGACATGAGGGATGAAGTTAAAGAAGAGACATTAGGGTTGACTCTTCCCCATATACATTGGGAAACCACAGATAGCATGAGTTACCATCCCAGTTTGCCTGGGACTGAGGGATTGTCTCAGATGTAAAACAGTTCTTTTTAAAACCAGGATTGAGTGCTTTCCCAGGATGTGGCATTTCCACGCTAAAGCCAGGGAGGTTCTGCTAAATTGGGATAAATTGGTCATGTTAACGTGTTTTTACATCCCCGGTTGGACAGCCTCTCTACCTTTGAGGAATTTAATTCCCTGCATTCAAAATGAAAAGCTTTGAACTGAAATGCAGTGGTGATGTAGTACAGAGAGGTCTGGAGTGAGATTTAAGACAGCAGCTCAGACCCTGGCTCTAGTTCTTGCTATTGTGATGACTCTTGGCAAATTGATTACCTCTCTGAAATTCAGCTCTCTCATCTACACCAACAGAAATACCCACCTTCTGGGAGTTTGAACAGGTTACATGAGATAATATGTGCACAAGTGCCTAGCACAGAGAGGGACTGCATTTACGTTTTAATTTTCTTTTGAATAAGAAAACATGTCACATTGGCTTAGAGATAAGAAGTTCCACGCACACACTTGTCTGCATTAGCCTTTCTTCATTTATGCTTCATGTACAGACCTGGTAATGCTATTTAAATGTTTCAATTGGGTGTGTTCCAAGTTACTAACAAAATTGTAAACTCCCCAAATGCAAGCGTTAATCTTTTCATGTCTTGGCTATCTCCTAAAAGCTTCTAGAAATTAGTGTAGTCAAATTTTGGGAACACAAATTGCCGAGATTGGTTCGTAATGCCCTTAGAATAAAATATGCAGCAAATATTTAGTTTTTGATCTGCATTTTATACTGCAAGCCTACCATCGTGAATGTTAATGTTATATATATATATATAAGAGGAGCCAACTCAGAACATATCCTCTTGAAGCCTTTATCTTACCTAAATTATTGCATTTTACTCCCTTTATCCGTGTGATTTCCTTGCCATGTGCAAATGCAAGGGCAGTGAAAGGTGGTAGAGACAGGACAGATGTATACCTTGCCATGCTAAGTAAGCAGAAATCCTTCTGTGCCCATGAGCCTGAGAAAACATGGTTGAAATGTCAAAGCTAACTGTGGGGCCTGGAGTTTATAAGCAGCAACAAGCAGCACATGCAACCCCACATTAGCCAAATGGAGATAAACTTCTTTGTAATTTCTAATTTTCTGTTAACATAATAGGTTAGTCGGTCTGCTCATTTGGGAAACTCTTAAGGGCTTTCTTTAAAAGTACCTAGGGGAGAAAATGTCACCCATTAGCATTGAGCTTGACTCTTCCCATATTAATTCGCTTTCTCTCCTTTTCCTCCCTCCCTCCATCTCTTCTACACCAAGCAGTTTCTGTGATTGACTTTATGCCAAATGTTCATTCAGCATCCTTGGCATATGTTGTTGTATGATGGCTGTGCTGGTCTGCATGTTAGGTCTGTCCTCCAGATGATTGAATCAGGAGAGCCAGAAGCTCTGATGGCAAAAGGCATTGCAGATTCTGAGACATGGTTCAGCCCTGGTCATTGGGATCATCCCCTAAACCAGGCTGGAGAAATCTGCTAAAATCACTTAACTAGAAACATTCCCTTCTGCTGCTTGAAAGATGTTCCTGGGTTTGTGCCCATAGATTGAAAGAGGTGATTTTCAGCATTTTATTTTTAGGGTGGCAGAAGGGAGGTGGGCTTCAGCTGAATATTGCCAAAAGAGCTAATATGACCTTGGACTTCGTTAAAAGAAGTATTGTGCTTAAAACAAGGGAGGAGAGGTTTTGCTGAACATGAGCAGTGGTCTTTAATTTATTCATTTATTCGACAAAATATATGACACCTATTCTGTGAAAGGCACTGTGCTGTGAGAGATACAAAAATAATAAGTAGCACAGCAAGACAGATGTAAATTGTATTAAATGAGAGTTCTTTGAGGGGCTACTGCTTTCTAGTTTGGCTCATGAAACTGCTAGATTCTTTTTTTTTTTTTTTAGACAGAGTCTCGCTCTGTTGTACAGGCTGGAGTGCAGTGGCGTGATCTCGGCTCACTGCAAGCTCCGCCTCCCAGGTTCATGCCATTCTCCTGCCTTAGCCTCCCGAGTAGCTGGGACTACAGGTGCCTGCCACCACGTCTGGCTAATTTTTTGTATTTTTAGTAGAGATGGAGTTTCACTGTGTTAGCCAGGATGATCTCAATCTCCTGACCTTGTGATCCATCTGCCTTGGGCTTCCAAAGTGCTGGGATTACAGGCGTGAGCCACTGCGCCCGGCCCGGAACTGCTAGATTCTATACTCCAGCAGTTACAAACCCAGATGTCTGCAGGGGGCTGGCAGATAAGTGAGCAAAGTGGCCTGTTAGGGACTGTGCCAAATTGCAGAGGATGTGCCCTGTCTAAAGTGGGCAGCTGCTATTCAGTCCTATTTGATTGCCATCTTCTGAGACTGTGGGTCTGGCTTTGCCAAGAGAAACTGGGAATCCAAAATTTGGGTGAAATATTCTATTTAAAAATGTCAAGATAGCAGCTAAGTCAAATTTTTAAAAGCTCTGTAGAATGACTCAATGTCTTTGGGCTACATCCTGCTCATGGGCTTCTCATTTGTAAATTCTTCTAATAAGTAGTGTTCACACAATCAAGGTGTATTTGCCAATAGTTACAGGAGTCCTTTAAATTGAGATTTCACATAAATAACCAATTGGTGTATGCGATAGGTAATATTGAATGTCAACTTTTTTGAATTGAAGGATGCAAAGTATTGTTCCTGGTGTGTCTGTGAGGGTGTTGCTGAAGGAGATTAACATTTTAGTCAGTGGACTTGGAGAGGCAGACCCACCCTTAGTCTGGGTGGGCACCATCTGATCAGCTGCCAGCACAGCTAGAATAAAGCAGGCAGAAGATGCAAGAGCAGACTTGCTGACTCTTTGCCTTCATCTCTTGCCTTCATCTTTCTTGCCTTCTTGTCTCTCTTCCCTTCATCTTTCTCCCGTGCTGGATGCTGCCTGTACTGGAACATCAGACTCCAAGTTTTTCAGCCTTTGGACTCTTGAACTTACACCAGTGTTTTGCCCGGAGCTCTCGGGCCTTTGGCCACAGACTGAAGGCTGCATTGTCAGCTTCCCTACTTTTGAGGTTTTGGGACTCAGACTGATCCACCCCTGGCTTCCTTGCTCTTCAACTTGAAGACGGCCTATTGTGGGACTTTACCTTGTGATTGTGTGAGTCAGTTCACCTAATAAACTCCCCTTCACATATACATATACCCTATTACTTCTTTCCCTTTAGAGAACCCTGACTAATATAGTATAGATTGCCTGGACTTCTTAATAATAATGACTCTGTTTGCTTAATGTAACAGATAGGTAAAGACAAATGAGTGACACCCATGCAATTAATATAATTTTGGTGGGGAGTAAGAGGAGTTTGTTCTCCACTTACAGTGGAAAGTTTTAGTGTATTCTGCTGCACATGACATGGGAGTATTTTGCGCCTCCTCTGGAAAGAAGTAAGGGGAATAAAACCCCCTGGATTCTACTTGCTAACTTGAGGGTGACTAAAGCGATTTATCTGGAGGTTCCCCAGGGTGGATTCGTAGTGGACTAGGGCCAGATTCTCTGCTGATGCTTTGAACTTATGTCCAGAGCATCATCTGCAACACAAAAGACCTTGCCTGCTCTGTGTCCTGGCCAAAGAAATGCACATGCTCAATCGCTGGGTTGTGGCTCTTGAGTAACTCCTGGAATTACCCGGCTGGAACTCCTATTCCTTTTGGACCACAAATTTCATATCTTTACCTGCTGCCTATATCATGCTAAAAGTTAAAAATGTTATTTTTAACATTTTTTACATAAATGTCTCAACTAAACCATGTAGGTGGACTAGCCCCATTAACAAGAGAAGCAATGGGCCATTTTCTCACTGGTTATTAACTATGTACGTTATCTATGAAATAACAAATCTGGCCATGGTTACCATTGTATTCTGTAGGGTGGAATAGAAAAGGTAGAGGGTATATATTTCAGTTGCATTTTTAAAATTGTTTATTTTATTTTGTTTTTTAATTGACAAATAATATTAGGTTGGTGCAAAAGTAATTGCGGTTTTTGTTAGACAAAAACCATAACTACCTTTGCACCAACCTAATAATTGTACATATTCATGGGGTACATAGTAATGTTTTGGTACTTAAAGTGATCAGATCAGGGTAATTAGCATATCCATCATCTCAAACATTTATCATTTCTTTGTTACTGTATTAGTCCTTTCTCACACTGCTATGAGGAAATACCTGAGACTGGGTAATTTATAAAGGAAAGAAGTTTAATTGACTTACAGTTCTGCATGACTGGGGAGGCCTTAGGAAGCTTACAATCATGACAAAGGCAAAGGAGAAGCAGGCATCTTCTTCACAGGGCAGCAGGACGAAGTGAGTGCAAGCAGGGGAAATGCCAGATGGTTATAAAACCATCAGATCTTGTGAGACTCACTCACTATCACAAGAACAGCATGGAGGAAACCACCCCCATGATACAATGACCTCCACGTGGTCCTGCCCTTGACACATGGGGATTGTGGGTATTACAATCCAAGATGAGATTTTGGATGGGGACACAGCCAACCCACGTCATTTGTGTTGGGAACAGTTGCATTTCATGTTTTGTTTTGTTTTTTTTATTATTATATTTTAAGTTCTAGGGTACATGTGCATAACGTGCAGGTTTGTTACATATGTATACTTGTGCCATGTTGCTGTGCCGCACCCACCAACTCGTTAGCACCCATCAAATCGTCATTTACATCAGGTATAACTCCCAATGCAATCCCTCCCCCCTCCCCGCTCCCCATGATAGGCCCCGGTGTGTGATGTTCCCCTTCCCGAGTCCAAGTGATCTCATTGTTCAGTTCCCACCTATGAGTGAGAACATACGGTGTTTGGTTTTCTGTTCTTGTGATAGTTTGCTAAGAATGATGGTTTCCAGCTGCATCCATGTCCCTACAAAGGACACAAACTCATCCTTTTTTATGGCTGCATAGTATTCCATGGTGTATATGTGCCACATTTTCTTAATCCAGTCTGTCACTGATAGACATTTGGGTTGATTCCAAGTCTTTGCTATTGTGAATAGTGCTGCGATAAACATACGTGTGCATGTGTCTTTATAGCAGCATGATTTATAATCCTTTGGGTATATACCCAGTAATGGGATGGCTGGGTCATATGGTACATTTAGTTCTGGATCCTTGAGGAATCGCCATACTGTTTTCCATAATGGTTGAACTAGTTTACAATCCCACCAACAGTGTAAAAGTGTTCCTATTTCTCCACATCCTCTCCAGCACCTGTTGTTTCCTGACTTTTTAATGATCGCCATTCTAACTGGTGTGAGATGGTATCTCATTGTGGTTTTGATTTGCATTTCTCTGATGGCCAGTGATGATGAGCATTTTTTCATGTGTCTGTTGGCTGTATGAATGTCTTCTTTTGAGAAATGTCTGTTCATATCCTTTGCCCACTTTTTGATGGGGTTGTTTGTTTTTTTCTTGTAAATTTGTTTGAGTTCTTTGTAGGTTCTGGATATTAGCCCTTTGTCAGATGAGTAGATTGCAAACATTTTCTCCCATTCTGTAGGTTGCCTGTTCACTCTGATAGTAGTTTCTTTTGCTGTACAGAAGCTCTTTAGTTTAATGAGATCCCATTTGTCAATTTTGGCTTTTGCTGCCATTGCTTTTGGTGTTTTAGACATGAAGTCTTTGCCCGTGCCTATGTCCTGAATGGTACTACCTAGGTTTTCCTCTAGGATTTTTATGGTATTAGGTCTAACATTTAAGTCTCTAATCCATCTTGAATTAATTTTCGTATAAGGAGTAAGGAAAGGATCCAGTTTCAGCTTTCTACTTATGGCTAGCCAATTTTCCCAGCACCATTTATTAAATAGGGAATCCTTTCCGCATTTCTTGTTTCTCTCTGGTTTGTCAAAGATCAGATGGCTGTAGATGTGTGGTATTATTTCTGAAGACTCTGTTCTGTTCCATTGGTCTATACCAGTACCATGCTGTTTTGGTTACTGTAGCCTTGTAGTATAGTTTGAAGTCAGGTAGCATGATGCCTCCAGCTTTGCTCTTTTGACTTAGGATTGTCTTGGAGATGCGGGCTCTTTTTTGGTTCCATATGAACTTTAAAGCAGTTTTTTCCAATTCTGTGAAGAAACTCATTGGTAGCTTGATGGGGATGGCATTGAATCTATAAATTACCTTGGGCAGTATGGCCATTTTCACGATATTGATTCTTCCTATCCATGAGCATGGTATGTTCTTCCATTTGTTTGTGTCTTCTTTTATTTCACTGAGCAGTGGTTTGTAGTTCTCCTTGAAGAGGTCCTTTACATCCCTTTTAAGTTGGATTCCTAGGTATTTGATTCTCTTTGAAGCAATTGTGAATGGAAGTTCATTCCTGATTTGGCTCTCTGTTTGTCTGTTACTGGTGTATAAGAATGCTTGTGATTTTTGCACATTAATTTTGTATCCTGAGACTTTGCTGAAGTTGCTTATCAGCTTAAGGAGATTTTGGGCTGAGACAATGGGGTTTTCTAAATATACAATCATGTCATCCGCAAAGAGGGACAATTTGACTTCTTCTTTTCCTAACTGAATACCCTTGATTTCTTTCTCTTGCCTGATTGCCCTAGCCAGAACTTCCAACACTATGTTGAATAGAAGTGGTGAGAGAGGGCATCCCTGTCTTGTGCCAGTTTTCAAAGGGAATTTTTCCAGTTTTTGCCCATTCAGTATGATATTGGCTGTGGGTTTGTCATAAATAGCTGTTATTATTTTGAGGTACGTTCCATCAATACCGAATTTATTGAGCGTTTTTAGCATGAAGGGCTGTTGAATTTTGTCAAAAGCCTTTTCTGCATCTATTGAGATAATCATGTGGTTCTTGTCTTTGGTTCTGTTTATATGCTGGATTATGTTTATTGATTTGCGAATGTTGAACCAGCCTTGCATCCCAGGGATGAAGCCCAGTTGATCATGGTGGATAAGCTTTTTGATGTGCTGCTGAATCCGGTTTGCCAGTATTTTATTGAGGATTTTTAAATGAATGGCATAACGGTTGACATTAACAGTGTGAGGTGATCACTCACTAGTTCTGAAGAACTAAAGATGTGACTGGTAAATTTGTTCAGATTTGCCTTTATTAGACCGGGGAAGCTAGAATTCAAGCAGAAACTGTGACCTACACAGAAGCTGAAATTAACATATTTTATCCAGATTCACCTGGATTAGCCTGTCTCACATTGTCATAGATAAAACATGATTAATACGCTTTGGGAGGGGCTGGGAGATTGAAGAACACATTTTACACTTGGCCATAAGAGGAACAGGTGAAGCACCATTAGCTATTGAATTTTTGATTTTTATTTTTTTCATGAAAAATTTGTCATTTTTAACATTTTTAACGTAATAAACAGAAGAATAAATTATGTATCACATAAAAGTTTGTGTTTCATAATTTATGTTGATTGATGTGCTTTTGACACATCACATTTTCAACATTTATAATTTTCTTCCAATGGGGAGTTGAAGTTTTTGTGCATTCTTTCTGTATGTTTATGCAAAGTGTGTTTTTCAGACTCTTTGTTTGCATGGTTTCTGTGCACTAAGGACTTTATAAAAATCAAATCATTCTTCATCCCAACAATCTCATGAGGTAGATATTGTTATCTGGCTTCACTTTGCAAGAGCTGAAGCTTAGAGCAAATAAGAAATGCTTAAAATCTTGCAGTTAACAACTTATAGAGCCAGGATTTGAACCCAGTTCTGTCTTATTCTCATAGACTTCATTGCCAGCTGTGAAATATCCATGACACCTGTTTACACCTCAGAGAAGTCACTTTGATATATTTATATTAACTTCTACTGAGAACATAGTTAAACTGAGGCCAGATATTTTTAGCAAATGCCTTTAAACTGGGGAGGTGATTAACACTTAAGAGGCAAAGAGATGGCACAAGACCCAGGTTTCTATTAAATTTGAAATTAAACGGAAATATAGTTGACACCTGTGTCTTTGCGCAAATTAACTGCTATAACTAAGTAGAAATTACCCTCTTCCTTGTGGAAATATGCCAGTTGGAGCTGTGTAGGTTATGAACATCTAGCTTGCGATTTGAAAAAAGAACCCATTCCATAAGCCTGGGCTCATGGGACTTTTAGGCAAGTCATTTAGATCTGATCTCATCAAACTGGCTGTGTCAAAATGCATGTAACCGAAATAGAATTTGGCGCTCGACATACCCTAGTACTTGTTCAGTGTTGCCTTTGAAAAAAATACAAGGTATCAATCAAAAGTAATGTAGACAATTCAAATCTTTATTGGAATCTCTTGAATAATGTCAAGGCAGATAAAAATCTGAAAATCCCATCCACCTTTATTAAAATAATATCTCTTTAATTCTCTCAAACCCAGTATCTCTCAGACCAGGAGCTGACCTTAAAATTAAGGTCTTTATTTATTTATTTATTTTTAAATATTGCCTCTCTCAAGCCTTGCCTGAATTCTCCACCTCCTCAATCCCAGGAACCAACAAGCTATCGAAGACAGACTTTGCACAAGAGGACAAAGGAAGGTAAGGCTGGGAATACTGATATTTTATTTTTGCTCTGTCAGACATGAAAATACTATATGTAATTCCTAAGGATTGTGTATAACAGAGATACCAGGACACACTGCATCCCTAAGTCTCCCTTGCGCCATTGCCGTGGACAAGACTCAGGAGCCACAGGAGTTTCAGGGAGAGTACGAGAGTCGAGAATGGTGAGAGATTCATGTATGTGGTGGGAGGGGAGGTAAGATTCACAGGTGGATTGAGTTGAGGCATGAGTTGAAGCTTAGCATTGGGGTGAATATGACAGACTTTTTTGGTATGTAATTTTTAGATAACATGTGATGCCTTCTGTTTTAGGCAGCATCAAAACGATCCCCTGCCACAGTGACTATGTCAGAATGTCATTGACCTTGCCTTTGATGCACTCTGATGAGCTTGCCTCTCTCTTTTCCATTTATATCCATCTTTCCCACTTATATCCGTCTTTCCCACTTCTGGATACCGATCAAATGTCAGGTTAGGTTGGAATCATAGAAAGTCATGCTTGGAAAGAACCTTAAAGGTCATGCACTTCAGCAGTTCCCAAATCTCATACCTGGGCTGCATTTCAAATATGCATATTCTTGTATTGCACTTCTCAGAGTTTTTTCATTTATTTGTTTGCTATGGAACCCCAAAAACTGCAATTAAAAAAATATTCCCAAGTGTTTTTTTAACCACTCTGCTTTGAGAAATCTGGATTAAATTCACCTGCTTCCATCCCACTTGATCCTATGCCTGCTACTCAATTCAGTCCACCTGTGAACCTTACCGCCCCACTCATCACATACTTAAATCTCTCACCACTCCCTCCACCAGCAGGGCTCTTGGTCAGCCGAGGGATGGTGTTGGTGATGGCAACAGAAGCTCACATGTACTGAGTGCTTACTAATTGTCAGTCACTGAGCTAAGGGCTTTACCTAATTTATCACTCTTAATATATATAGCAATCTCAAGAGACAAACAAGATTATTATCCTCGTTTTCCCTTAAGTCATTGAATTTGCTGTAAACACACTCTTTTCCAGGTTTCTGCTCAGGTATTTCTCCCCTTGTGAGGCACTCCTGCCTACTCTATGGTCTTGGCGATGTGCCTCACCTTTGTGCTTCTGCAACGTCTGTGCTAACTTCTGTTTTTCCACATATTATTGGGACGATAATACATTTAACAGCCAAGGGTGTGGAGTTACTCTGCCACTTCCTGGCAATGTGGCTCCAGGTAAGATAAACTTGCTCTGCACCTTTTTTTTATCTGTAAAATGAAGAATAAAATAGCACCTCCTCTTAGGTCTGATATGAGGACCAAGGCACAAATGTATGTTAAACACTTAGAATAGAGCCAGGAAGAGAATAAATGTCCTGCAAATGTTACCTATAATCTTATTATACCAAATTTTAACTGTCCAATTACCTGGCTTTCCCCTTTCATAGGCTATAAGCATCTTGAAGGCAGAGATTATATCTTGTTCAATCTTCTATCTCAAGTATCTGCTACAAGACCAAGCAAATGGTAAGTGCTCAATAACTGGTGATTCTTCAGGTCATCCTTGTCAATGAAAGGGTTCAGAATAAAACATCATAAAGACCTCCAGCCCGCACACTTATTTATTTCTCTGAACATTTACAACATTACTAAATGATACCACTCTAGTGTCAATTAATAAGAATAATTTGTTTTATTGTGATTTAGTCACAGGGCCCTATACATTTACCCACTGCTTTGCCTACCAGACAAACCTAGATTTGAATCTTGCTTGCTTGCTTGTCTTGGCCTCTGTGTGTCATTGGGCCAATCATTGCACCTCTTGGATCCTCATTTTTCTCATCTATAAAACAGAGATGATATAATACATCTTCCTTGCAGAACAGTAAAAGGATTAGCAGTGTTGTATGAAGGACATGTTGTGTGGTGGCTGGAATGGAAAAGATGCCCAGGAAGAGGGATCTATGCTTTCTATTTCATGGAAGGAGTTCACCACAAATATTTGTTAATTTAGTCTTGGCCTCTGTTTAGTATAGCCATACACCTCAGAGATGTTGAGGGTCTGGTTTCAGATGACTACAATAAAGAGAATGTTACAATAAAGCAAGTCACACACACTTTTTGGTTTCCCAGTGAATATAAAAATTGTGTTTACACTACGCTGTAGTCTATTAAGTGTGCAATAACATTATGTCTAAAATGTACATACCTTAATTTAAAAATACTTTATTGCTAAAATATGCTAACAATCATCTGAGCCCTCCTTGAGTTGTCATCTTTTTGCTGGTGGAGGATCTTGCCTCAGTGTTGATGGCTGCTGACTGATCAAGGTAATGGCTGCTGAAGGTTTATGATGGTTGAGGCAGTTTCTTAAAATAAGGCAACAATGAAGTTTGCTGCATTGATAAACTCTTCCTTTCATGAAATATTCCTCTATATCACGTGATGCTGTTTGATAGTATTTAACTCATAGTAGAATTTCTTTCAAAACTGGAGTCAATCCTCTTCAACTCTGCTGTTTGTATGGTAAATGCACCTGATAGCATTAACTTAAACACACCCTGAGAATGACCCTATATGGTAGATGCACCTGAATATTTGT
Organism: Macaca thibetana thibetana; assembly: GCF_024542745.1. Classification (NCBI taxonomy): domain Eukaryota; kingdom Metazoa; phylum Chordata; class Mammalia; order Primates; family Cercopithecidae; genus Macaca; species Macaca thibetana. Next base: position 133,335,526 of record NC_065579.1, on the reverse strand, counting down.
TCTGAGACAGGGATTCTAGGAGTTGCCAACCTGGGGATTAATTCCTTGCCTATGAGGAACATCTGAGTCCTTGTCCCATCCCATGGAACATGGGCCATACTGGGGATTGAGACCCTGAGTTTGGGGTTAAATAGAGGTTGCCAGGTGGAGGTCGTTAAGGGGAGCGTATTAAGTGAAAATGCAGTGTAAACTGCATGCTGTTTGCAAATTGTCACGGCCTTCCTGTCCAGCCCACCACCACAGGATCATTTATGTATGTAAGGCGGTTCTCCTGTCCAGCCCTCTGCTACTGAACTCCCTCCACTGTATGTAATCCCCTAATAAACCCCACATCTCATTTGCTGACTCTGGGTGTCATCTTCAGCTTCTTGAACATGGTGCCTTCACTATTGAGGTTAATAGGGGTTTGGCACAGCACTATTGCTTTATCAACTAAGTTTATGCAATATTCTGAATTCTTTGTTGTCATTTCAGCAATGTGCACGCACTTTCATTAGGATCACCAGGAGTAGATTCCATCTCAAGAAAATACTTCCTTGGCTCCTCCGTAAGAAGCAACATGTCACCTGTTTCATTTTTATGAGATTGTAGTAATTCAGTCACATCTTCAGGCTCCACTTCTAATCGTAGTTAGCTTGCTATTTCTACTACATCAGCAGTTACTTCCTCTACTGACATCTTGAACTCCTCAAAGTCATCCATAAGGGTTGGAATAAACTTCTTCCAAACCCCTATTAATCTTTTATTTTGACCTCCTCTCATGAATCACAGATGTTCTTAATGGCATGTAGAATGATAAATCCTTTCCAGACAGTATTCAATTTACTTTGCCCAGATCCGTCAGAGGAATCACAATCTATAGGCTTATGAAACATATTTCTTAAATATTAAGACTTGAAAGTTGAAATTACTCCTTGACCCATGAGCTGCAGAATGAATGCTGTTAGCAGGCATGAAAACAACATTCATCTTGTACATGTCTGTCAGAGCTCTTGGGTGACCAGTTGCATTGTCAATTAGCAGTAGTATTTTGAAAGGAATCTTTTTTTCTGAGCAGTAGGTCTCAACAATGGGCTTAAAATATTTAGTACACTATGCTTTAAAGAGATGTGCTGTCATTCAGGTGCTGTTGTTCCATTTTGAGAGCACAGGCAGACTAAGTTTAGCATAATTCTTAAGGGCTCTAGGATTTTCAGAACAGTCAATGAGCATTGGCTTCCACTTAAAATCACCAGCTGCATTTTAGCCTCTAATAAGTGAGTCAGCCTGTCTTTCGTAGCTTTGAAGCCAGACATGGACTTCTTTCTAGCTATGAGAGTCTTAGATGGCATCTTCTTCCAGCATAAAGTTCTTTGATCTACACTGAAAATCTGTTATTTAGTGTAGCCACCTTCTTCAGTCTTAGCTAGATCTCCTGGATAGCTTGCTGCAGCTTCTCCATCAGCACCTGCTGCTTCACCTTGCACTTTCATGTTATGGAGATGGCTTCATTGCTTAAACCTTATGAACCAACCTCTGCTAGCTCTAACCATTTCTTCTGCAGTTTTCTTACCTCTCTCAGCCTTCATAAAATTGAAGAATTAGAGCCTTGCTCTGGATTAGGGTTTGGCTTAAGGGAATGTTGTGGCCAGCATGGTTTTCTTTTCTTTTCTTTCTTTCTTTCCTTCCTTCCTTCTTTCCTTCCTTCCTTCCTTCCTTCCTTCCTTCCTTCCTTCTTCTTTCTTTCTTTCTTTCTTTCTTTCTTTATTCCCTCCCTCCCTCCCTCCCTCCCTCCCTCCTTCCTTCCTTCCTTCCTTCCTTCCTTCCTTCCTTCCTTCCTTCCTTCCTTCCTCTCTCTCTCTCTCTCTCTTTTTTGCTCTTGTTGTCCAAGCTGGAGTGCAATGGTGTGATTTTGGCTCACTGCAACCTCTGCCTCCTGGGTTCAAGTGATTCTCCTGCCTCAGCCTCCCAAGTAGCTGGGATTACAGGCACCTGCCACCATGACTGGCTAATTTTTTATATTTTTAGTAGAGATGAGGTTTCACCATGTTAGCCAGGCTGGTCTCAAACTCCTGACCTCAGGTGATGCACCTGCCTCAGCCTCCCAAAGTGCTGGGATTACAGGCATGAGCCATCGTACCTGGCCACCAGTGTGGTCTTCTATCCAGATCAGTAAAACTCTTTATATTAGAAATAAGCCTGTTTTGGTGTCTTATCATTTGTGTCTTCACTGAAAAAGCACTTTTAATTGCCTTCCAGAAATTTTCCTTGCAATTTATAACTTGGCTTTTAGCACAAGAAGTTTAACTTTTGGCCCAATTCAGCTTTTGACATATCTTCCTCACTAAGCTTAATCATTTCTAGTTTTTGATTTAAAGTTGGAGATGAATGACTCTTCCTTTCACTTGAACACTTAGAGGGCATCATAGGGTTTTTAGCCTAATTTCAGAATTGTTGTATTGCAGAAAATATGGATGTCCAAGGAGAGGAAGAGAGACAGGTGAATGGGTGGTTGGTGGAGCAGTCAGAATACATGTATTTATTAAGTTTGCTATCTTATATATGGGCATGGTTCATGGTGTCCCAAAACCATTACAAAAGTTGTATCAAAGATCACTGATAACAGATCACTGTAATAGGTTAAATAATAATGAAAGAGTTTGCAATATTGTTAAAAGTACCAAAATGTGACATAGAGACATGAAGTGAGCATGTGCTGTTAGATAAATGACACCTACATTGGAGACTAAGAAGAGGGGAGGGGTGAGGGATAAACAACTAAATATTGGATACAACATACACTATTTGGGTGATGGGTACACTAAAATCTTAGACTTCACCACTATACCATTCATCCATGTAACCAAAGACCACTTGTACCCCTAAAGCCATTGAAATAAAAAGTATGTATGAAATAAATTGAAGAAAAATGGCACCTATAGACTTGTTCTATGCAGGGTTGCCACAGATGTTCAATTTGTAAAAAAAAAAAAAAAAAAAAAAAAAAATGCAGTATCTGAAAACTACAATAAGGAGAAGCACAATAAGACAGGGTGTGCTTGTGCTTTTCATTGACATGAAAACTCTTTTGGGCCTGAAATCTTTTGAGTCAAATTTCCTGAAGTGCTAGTATGGTTGAATTGTGTGCCCCTAAAATATGTGTTGAAATCCTAACTCCCAAAACCTCAGAACGCGACCTTTTGGGAAATAGCATTGTTGCAGATGTCATTAGTTAAGATGAGGTCATTCTGGGGTAAGGTGGCCCCTAATTTGATGTGACTGGTGCCTTATAAGAAGAGGAGAGAGAGATGCAGGGAGAAGAACGCCATGTGACAACACAGGCAGATTGGCGTGACCTGGCTGCAAGCCAAGGAACCCCAGGGACTGCTGTCACCAGCAGATGCTCGCAAGAGGCAAGGAAGGATTTTACCCAGAATCTCACAGGGAGCATGGCCCTGCTAACACCTCGGTTTTGGACTTCTTGCCTCAAGAACTGTGAGAGGATACATTTTAAATTGCTTCAAGCCACCTAGTTTGTGGTATTTTGTCATGGCAGCCCTAGGAAATTAACACAAGTACTATGCTAAACTTAATGAGCATGTTTAGCTACTCTAGAAAAGTAGCTTTCTTAGAGTTACTCTAGAAAAAAAGAAATATTTCTATTACTTATGAAAATGAGCACATTGAGGTTTTCCACAGGTGATGGATTTTTCTATCCTAGAAATGATTATAGCTATAGAATGACTGGCTGACTTCCAGGGGAAAGAGAAAAGAACCTCTTGCTTTACCACACTATTCAGAGGCTTTTTTTTTTCTTCCCCTGAACTTCCAAACTTTTTGCAAAGAAGTTTGGGTCCCAGGAGGACCAAAGGGCTTTCAGTCGTAAGATAAGAAAATTCTGCTTGCATTTACTATTTATGACTTGTGGCTTCATATTGTCATGTGACCACATGATGCTCTGCTTTTAAGAACCTGCAAATGACATGAGATTCATTATTTTTTCATGTAAAGAGGATGATGGCAAGCTCTGCTGTGTAATACACAACCAGGCTGTCACTCTTGCTCTGGAATTGGTATTAACATTGTCCGTTTAGAAATTAGTGGACTACACGCCATATTCATGAACATAATATTTGACACACAGGCAGTATTTGATGGATAGAGCATTCAAGTGTTTAATTGCAGTACATGATTCATGGGAAAGTCTTCAACTCTGAGCAATTTATTCCCTGGTACTAAACTCAGGAGCATATTTTTCCAAGGAAAGCACACATCTAATAAGGAAACCCATTAGCTTTGTTCTCATATTTCTCCTCCAACAAGGGGGCTGCTGCTATTTGTACTGCTAAGTTTGATTCAGTTTCTCAGTGCAAGCAGAATGAAATTGAAATAGTCAAATAAGTTGGAGTAAATACTAAAAATTCACCTTATAGTAATCCAAAGTGTCCTAGCAAAGAATTTATTTTTATTTGTTTGTTTGTTTTTGTTTTGAGACGGAGTCTTGCTCTGTTGCCCAGGCTGGAGTGCAGTGGCGAATTTGTATGTATTTTTAAAAAGCCTTTCTTCTGGGGGAAAGAAAGTTTTGTGTTTCGGTCTGAAATACTGCTAATTAGAAACCCAGTCCTGTCATGGAAATGCTGCTCTGTTCTGTTCTTTGCACACGTTCAATGCTAATGTATTCTGTTCTTTGCACATGTTCAATGCTAATGTATCCCTCCTAATGGCCTCAGCTTCAAGGAATGTCTTAAGCTATGGAATGATGAACTTCCTCTCTTTTTGTTGGAAGAAATTCCACATTTCCTTGAGTCAATTTTTGGCCCAGGGTACTACTGCACAGTTATGACTATTTTTAGTGGTTTTCTTTTATACTTTAACATGTTCCCCAGAATTGTTCTAAAATAGCTGAATGATCATATAATTATTTTCTCTTCTTTTGAAATTCATCTTCCATTGCTTTTGGTGTTATCTCTGTTCTCTAAAACATTGAATAAAGGACATTCATTCATTCATTTGTTCAACTATTGTCTACCACTGGAGTTGGTGAACAGAGGCTCTCTGCCTGTATCTGTACCATTTGCAGGCTAAGAATGCTTTTTACACTTTTAAATGGTAGGGAAAAAATTGAAAGAAGGGTAGTATTTTGCGACACATGAAAATTATATGACATTCAAATTTCAGTGTCCATAAATGAGGTTTTATTGGAACAGGGCCACACTCATCTGTTTGCTATTGCTTATGGCTGCTCGTGGCCTGGAAAAGCCTCATGGCCAGTCTAGTAACTCAGGACTTCTGCCTCCTTCTCATGGCTCCAAATTCACCAGCACTGCCCTAAGGGCTCTTGTTCCTAGGATGTGCCACTGCCTTGCATCTATTTCTCTCTGGTCTGCCCCGTCCCTTTTGTGTGACACCCCAGTAGGGCTCTGCATGGCTTGAACCCAGATGTTTTCCTTTCAGGGTAGATCAGCAGCTTATGATCTAGCTGTATCCACATCCCCATCCAGCCTCATCTGCTAGTTTGGCATCCCACGTACTCTCTGTCTGGAAGGGGAGCTTGGACAATAATGAAATAAAAGTTACTATTTATGTTTTTTTTTTTTTGAGACGGAGTCTCGCTCTGTCGCCCAAGCTGGAGTGCAGTGGCGCGATCCTGGCTCACTGCAAGCTCCACCTCCTGGGTTCACGCCATTCTCCTGCCTCAGCCTCCCGAGTAGCTGGAACTACAGGCGCCCGCCACCGCGCCCGGCTCATTTTTTGTATTTTTTTAGTAGAGACGGGGTTTCACCATGGTCTCGATCTCCTGACCTTGCGATCCGCCCGCCTCGGCCTCCCAAAGTGCTGGGATTACAGGCGTGAGCCACCGCGCCCGGCCATAAAAGTTACTATTTAAAAAAAAAAAAAAAAAGAAATGGCTCTGTAGTTGAGTTTCTCTCATCTTCCTTTTGTTTAACTGATTTTTTTTTTTTTTTTTTTTTTTAAGCTTAAAGGTAGGAACCTACTTTCACAATTGTTAAATTTCTTCGATTAGTTTTGGCCCAGTATCGCTGCCTGTGGAGATGTTTTTGAAACTTTATTTTCTTGGCCATTATACAGCTATCTTTCTTAGAGTCGTCTGTTCTAGAGATTTTGTTTGTTTATTTGTTTGTTTTGCAGACATATGTTCTGCATTTTAATCTGATGTATTGATCAAATGTTCAAGAGCACTGATCCCCAAACAGAACTTCGTGTCACTATCCTAAAGACGTCTCCCCAATTCAATATTAATCTATTATGTAGCATTCATTAGGAATGATTTTTTAAAATAAATGCTAATATCCATAACAACACATGATTATGGAAGATTGTCGTATGTTTTATAAAATTAAGATAAACTCTGTCTAAGTCCTTCCCTTGCTCCCAAAGCTTAGAAGTTCTCTTCAGGCTCTCTGTGAATATAGCAGAACCAAAAGAGAAATTTTTGGAGTCAGACAGACCTGGATTCAGACTCTGTGTCTTCCACTTCATCTAGGGAAGTGCTTCTCTACACTTCAGTGTGGTGGTGAGAGTTCTGTGGAATGAGGGGTGTGCTAATAAAGCAATTACATACACACATGGCATTACTAATAGATTCCCCTATAAATGGTAGATTTAATTCTTACCAGTAATGAAATTATCAGGAAAGAAATGAGGTTAGCTTAGGGTGACTTATTCTCAGTAAATTCACACTGGCATCCAGTGGAGAAGAAATTCGTTTCTAAATATCCATGTATCATTTTTTTTATCATTGGTCCTTGTGGTTTGCATGGGTTCAATATCATGTATACTGTCCTGGGGTTTCTGCAGTCTATTCTTGGCTAAATTTTGTTATCCCACATTTCTGACTCCAGTCCTTGTCAAATCTCCTATATACTGAAATTCTTAAATATTACTGATGGTCTTTTTATTTTCACACCCCCTAGTCCTGTATATAATTATCTTGAGCATGTGAATATGAACACATGAAAGCAGCCAGGTATTTCTGTATAATCTCCTGTGAGGCTTCTCTTCAGCTGAAAAATTGGATATGGGGTGAAGAGCTCTGGATCAGGAGTAGAAACCTCCAAATACTGGTGTTAATCTGCTTCTTAACTAGCTGTGTGACCTGAGATGTGCTGTTTAACCTCTCTTAACACTAGTTTATTCCTTGGTAAAAATAATTGGTTTCTGCCAGATGCTGTCCATGAGTTCCTTCTTGTTCTAGAATCTCATAGTCATAAGCAATCTATTAAGAATATAAGAGAAACCCTTTGAAACGTTTATAGGGAGGGAACATGCATGCACTATTCAGTAAACACACAAGTTTCCTGTAATGACTGAGAAGATCGTGGTGGCAGGTAGATTCTGTAGGAATTCAGAGAAGAGAGGGATTTATGGGTGTCATATTGTTGAGAATGGATTATCTGGAAGAAGTATAACCAAAAGAGAGAATTGAGATGGAAAAGGGTTTTTTAATTCTTGCAAAAGTAAGATAAACTGCATGCAAGCCCTTCCCTTGCTCCAGAAGCTTAGAGGTTCTTTTCAGGCTCTCTGTGAGTATAGCAGTTAAAAGAGAAATTTTTGGAGTCAGATAGACCTTGATTCAAACTGTGTCTTCCATTTCATCTAGTGAAGTGCTTCTCCACACCTCAGTGTGGTGGTGAGGATTCCGTGGAATGAGGGGTGCGTCAATAAAGCAATTACATCTTGTTGATGTTTTCATCCTTTCCAGGATGAATGTTAGTGTAAGATGGCTGCTGACCACTCTTTGGAATACTGCCTTGACCTGATCTCAGAAATGGGCAAGATGGTACCAATTATTTCCAAGCATACCATTTTGAGACCATATATAATTTTAGTTGGAGTGAAATAACATTCAACAAGTAGAGTTATTTTGAAATGGTCCTCTGGCCTCAGAAAATTGCTGAGTATTTCTTCTTAGCAACTTTTGAAGGCAAACAACTCATATAATTGCTACTAAGCTTTTGCTTCTTAATGTTCAATCAAGGTTGAGAGAAAAAACTGTGGAGTAATAGACGGTATCAACTTAGGGTGCTCTTTTGAGGGATGCAGTGAAATATGGTGGCTGGGCATATAGGTTCTGGACACAATGGTTTTAACTGAATGAAGTTAGAGAAGTAACTTAACTTTTTACCTCAGCTTCTTCATTTTTAAAATGGCTTTAATATAAAACCTGTAACTATTTTGTTAGGGTGAAATGTGTTATTACCTACAGAGCTTACTCTAGTTGTTGGATTAAAGTAAATGCCTCCTAAATCTCATTTATTATTATTCTTAGCGTTTTTGTAGGCTCCCACAAATGCATACACATGTTGTTAAAAGAAAACAGTACTTTATGAAAACTTATGAAACATACTTATGAAATAGTATGAAATGGAGAGGAGAAATGTGAAATATTCTGGGCATTTCTCCAGGCATAAATTATAATACATGGGACCATTTTATATCCTCCTTTATGTATAGGAGGAATGACTGGCCTCTCTGACAGTCAGTCCCATCACATCTTCTTAGTTTTTGAATTGAAAATTGTTACACAATTTTTTAAAAAGATCTTAGAATTTTGAGTGACCTCTCTGTACCTTAGAAATCATTCTATCATATGACTCTAATCAGTGGTTTGATCATTTAAGATTAATTTGTTTATTATCATTGAAATGTCAAAATCTAAACATCGTTTTACCTAACTTGTGAATTTATTTTAGTGGATCAACTGTGTAAAGGATTTCGTTATACAATAAAATAATAGTAAATCTGTTTTAAAATCATTAAAAGGAATAGCTAAAGATAAATGTATTCCTCTAGGAGTTTCTGGCAGAAAAAATAAAAAACAACATTATTCCCATGAAATGGGTGTAATAGATCTTCCTCGTTCAGAATTTCTGTGACTCTTTCATCTTGCGTTCACTCAGCTGTGGAAATCAACACCCAAAGGATGTAGTAGGGTGAGACATAACATGTGGGAGTGAAGAAAGCATAAAAGACATTTAAAAAACTGGGGGCACTGAGTAGAAAATTCATCTGCTACTGCGGGAAATCAACTAACTCATAAAGTACTTCGTGCATTATTAATTCTGTCGCAGAATTAAAAGCTAGTTCTTCAACTCTGTTTTCTTTTTGAAGCCTTCTGACAATCAATTCTCTGCTCTTTTTCTCCTCTCTCTCCATAACAATTGTTACTGGGGACAAAATAGGGTGCTGGTGGGGAACAGTAAAAAGAAATAATGGTTTGAACTTAATTCAGTGTATGTTTAGTATAAGGAAGGAAAGCTCTTGGACAGTGAAGAGCACTTCTGCAGTGAAAGGCTCTTTGCTTGGTGTATTTAAAATGGGATTAAGTAAAGTACTAGAAAATACATACTATGCAAAAATGCCACATTGGCAGGAAGATGGGTTAGAGGCCTCCATAGAGGTTTTCTGTCTTGAAGTTCTCTATTTTGATAGCACAAGACATTAGTTCATCAAATGGTGTAGTGGAAATATTGTTTGCTTATGCAAACTGGGTAGATTTGAAGAATTGAAAACACAGCCAATAAGGAGCTACAAGACAATGGTTTGTGCACAAAACTAAAAGACCTTGGTTTCACAGTGAGCCTCTTGCTGGCTGCCAGGCTTAGTTCTCTTCCAGGTAGGAAGTCACCTGTGAATCGATGAAATGTGGATAGACTCAACTTTGTTTATAGAGTTGGATTACACTGTAGAGAAGACACATGCAAGTATTTGTCACCAAAGTATTTATTTGTCAGTCATTTTCTACTATCTTTATTTTTTCCCTCTTGAAATACAACTTGGCCTTCTCTGCAAAACCCATTTTTTTCTATTTGAAGGACAGATCATAGTTGAAATGACACAATAATTTCCACATACTCTCCTTCCAAAAAAGGATTCAAAACCTCTGAGTATCATGGAAAACAAATTTTTATAACCTTTTCAAATGTTTTGATTTGTAACATCCTTATGTTGGACTTAATTTTCACCTCCTGCCTGATTATCCTTCATCACCTTGACGGGAAAAACGTGTTCTCCCCCGTGATCTTCTCTCTTAAAATGAGTGTGAACAGTAAAGGCCACCTGTTACCATTTAGACGTGCAGTTTTTCTCTAAATCCACTTGACATTTCAAGCCTTCACATTTGCTACTTTGCAATAACATTTTCCTTTATGGACTATGTGATTTCTAGAATGGTGCCATGTAGGTCAAAATCTAGCCTGGAATGAATGGTGTTAAAATCTCTAAGCTTAAGGTTATTTTAGGTATTCATCTCCTACAGGGGAAAGATTATACTATGTCCTTATGCAAAAATACGTGAAGCAGATTTCTTCTTGTGTGCCAGGTCTGATGAGTTGGAAATGACTGCCTGGATGGCTGCGTTGAGATTGGCTATTTATGGACAACCAAGAAAAAGTCTGCACCAATTTGGGATGTCAGTCCTGGGTTAGGGGTTGGGCAGTGTCCTGTATTAGCCTTTCCTTCTTTCGAAACCTCTTCCAGGATGTCATTGCTGTACTATACACCCCCACATTTTTAGCTGAGAAAGTAGCATGGCCACAGATGTGTGGCAACAACTTCTGCCCTGTTCCTTCCTCCTCTTTCCCCTATCTACTGCCTTAACCTGATGGATATTCAATCCCTGTGCATTTTCCAAACAAAGAGGGACAATTACTGCCTGGATTGAAAAGCCCAGGCAACGTGATGTGTGTTCCTCAAGATATATCTGCAGCCCTTCCCTCTGAGCCTCAGGGGGGTCTTAGTCACCAAAGAGGTGCAGGTTGCAGCAATATTTGCTCTTGGTGAATTTTCAGATGCTAGGGTAATTCCACAGCCTGTAAATGGAGACAAGATGCAGGCTGCAGACTGGGCAGCAGTTGTGGGCAGATAAGAGCGTGTCATTCCATGCCAGAGGTTAATGGGAATTGTCAGTGTGTTGGTGATTTTTCCAGTCGTTTGTTCTCATTTTGACAGAGGTTGTGGTCTGAGCCAAACCTAGGATCCTATTTCCAAGAACACCTGTTGCTTCATGGATCAAATGTAAGAGATCCTTCTTGGGAACTCCTTCTATTCCAAATAGCACCATGTCTGTCCGCTGCATACTGTCTACATTCCTGACATACGCTTTCCCCTGGCTGAGCCTGTGGTCACCAGATGGCTAATCTCCTCTTTGCTGCACGTTGTTTTCTTTCAAAGCTTTAAAAATATTTCTTTCTTTTTTGTTTCTGAGTAGGGTATATAAATATACCCAGAAATATATTTCAAGTCAGCACTTAAATCTCTCTGCCGGCTTTAGCAGAGAGTTCGGTGTAATAATAATCCATGAAGTAGTCAAAGTTAAAGTTTATTTTAATATTTATATTTAGAATACAATCAATCAAATGCACATAAACACACCCACTCAGTACCCATGGCTCCTCTCTCTCTCTGACTGGTGTCTTCATGTGAGTCCAAACCTGGGAAAACCTGGCCCCTGCTATTATAAATCATTTGTACCCAGTCATTGAATGACTTGCATTAGTTTTCAGTAGATTTTTTTTTCTTCAGCTTATTTGAACAGCTGCAAATTACTTCTATTATTTTAAAAATGAAAATATTTAGTGGACCAATCTATAACGTGACAGGTACCATTTAGCCTAAAGAGAATAATTTACAATAATCAGGTTCTTTCACCTGGAAAAGAGAAAGGGCATCTTGAGAAAGTAAAAGGCTTGTTGGCTTTGTTTTAAAGGTATTAGCATTGTGTTATTTGTTATCTCCTACAATAATGCCATATCCCATTTATTGAGTGTTTACTATGTGCCAAGCATTGAGCTAATTTTGCATGCATGATCAAACTTAATCTTCATGGAAATTTCTGAGGCAGTTATAGATTTCTAGTTGATGGATGAATATAATGACTTGAAGTGAGAAAGGTAATAAAGCACCTTACCAGAGGTCACACAGACAAGAGGTTGAACTAGAATTTGAACTTAGGTCTTTCTGCTTCCAATGCCCTTGTTCTTTCCTGCTTCACAATAAAGCAAAAGACAGGGACTTCAACCAAACAGTATTGAGAGATCTCTTTCCAATTTTTTAATATCTCAAGCCTTCTTGCTTTTCTAGGCTTGCCTAAGATCTTGAATATAAGTGTCCCTAACAAAAATGAGCCCTTAGTGAGAAGGGTGTAGTGAGGGCTCATATCTCCTGGCCTTCTAACTCAAGACACTTTCTGGATTTCATCACCCTCTTGATAGGAGGTATGACATTGGCAAACCATTTCATATGACCTTCCTTCAATTATCCTTCCCAGCCACCTTCCGTCCTGTCCTCTTTTGCTGCAAAACTCATCTGCAGAGACCATTATCCCTCCTTGACATTTTATTGCACATTGATTTGCTTTTTATCATGTTTCCCCAAATAGAACCTGTGTCCCTGGAGAAGGAGACTTTATTTTATTCACTGTTGTATCCTCAGTACCTAGAAGAGTGTTGTCCATAGTAAACCCTTGCTAAGTATTTGTGGGATGAGTGAATGAAAACACAAGGCTTATTTAGATGGTTGCATTTTCTTGTGCTCACAGGCATTTGAAATTTAGCCAAGAACCTCTCTCTTTCACACAGCATATATGATGAGCTGTGGATACTTTTTTATTTACTCTAGAAGCAGGGTTTTCGTTTTATAAAACAATTTAATATATCATTAGTACAGCAATGTTTTATATTCAGGACATATCTATATGTAAGCCCTGTCCTTTTGAAAACTCAAGTCAATTTGTAATTAAATACACTTCAGAAACATTGCTGTAATTTATCATGCAACATCACAGAATTTGAAAAACATTTCTTCCTCCCCTACCCTCTCAATATGCAAAAAAAAATAAACACACACACACACACACACACACACACACACAAAACCCATAAAAGATCTATTCTCTTGCATTGCTTGAGCTTTCTGTGAAACCTTTGAAACGTTCATTATATTTAGGCAGAATGTGTACATGTTATCTCATGTCAATAGGTCCAGATTTCCCAAGTCCAAAAGGTAGAGGAGAAGAAACTCATGCTTCTACCACGTTTTGGTGGCTTTGAAGGAGAGAGGAAATATAGTTCTAGGGTTTTCTGGCTTTGGTTATTCCCTCTGCACAGCAGGGTGTTTAAGGATTGGGATTCAGGCTGCATTACAAACCTTCCCAGGAAGCACTATTTACAATGGTGTGAGTGTCGAAGGGTTAAGAAAGTCCATGAGATCTTGGTGCTGCAGAGCAAGCTAGGAAGAAAATCTTTTTATGTTCCTAATGTTAATGGAAATGATTTTTCTTGCACTTGGATAAGGGGGGAAATATTTCCTCTTATTTTACTTGCATAAAGGGGGAAAATTCCTGTATTTCACAAAGCCAATGCGTATCAAGTGATCTTCCCTGCTTGTGTAGATGACTTGTTCCTTTTTTTTTTTTTTTTTTTTTTTTTTTTTTTTTTGAGACAGAGTCTTGCTCTGTCGCCCAGACTGGAGTGCAGTGGCACAATCTCGGCTCACTGCAGGCTCCACCGCTCGGGTTCATGCCATTCTCCTGCCTCAGCCTCCTGAGTAGCTGGGAGTAGATGACTTATTCTGAAAGGATTTTCTCAGCCTTTCAGCAAGACTAGACATTCTACTGCCTTTTCTCATCTCCCCATTGTAAGCTTTTGCTGTGTGACTCCTTGAGAAATATCCAAATTCTCAATGACTCCTTTTAAGTTAAAGTGTTTACTTAACAGCGAATGATCAATGTTGAGCTAAACAGGGAAGAAATCATCTGTATAGTTACATTTCTTTATATCTCCCAGCACATGTTTGCCTATTTTAAATGCTAACGTGGCAAGCTATGTTGGATAAGCATTCTGGGGTGTCCATGTGTTCATTATTTTGCAGCATAAAATGGAGATGCTCAATCTTTGAAAATTGCTTTCTGAGGTTGGATACTGTATCATGTCTTGTAACTCATATTTGTTCTCAATAAAAAGGCATTACCTGAGGAATATTCTTGTTATTGCTGGATCAACTCATTACGAGAAAAGTGGGTTAAGATATATTGACATTTATTCTTTTGGGAAAAGCTGCTCTGGGGTGTGTGTGTGTGTGTGTGTGTGTGTGTGTGTGTGTGTGTTTACTATGCAGCTATTTACCAGTTAGATTGACATCTTTAGAAAAGGAATGGCTCTTTTACAAGAAAGTCAAGTGTTAAGAGCATGGCATGTCAAGGAGGGCAGATCTGGATTTGATTTTTGACTTTAGTTTTCCAGCTTTGGGCAAGTACTTAATCCTGCTATGCCTCCACTTACTTCCTCATCTACAAAACTGGAAAAATAATAACACTGGTCTTAACATAGATTTAGTATGAAGTTTAAATAACTGATTTGTGTAAAGCACTTACCACAAAGCTGAGCACATACTAAGTCCTCAGTTTATGTTAACTGTTGTTATTAGTTCAGTTGGCAAGTGAACAGACAATGATGCAGACCAGGATTTGGAAAGGGATGGTCAGTGCCCTGTGGGTCCTAATTAATTAATGTCACGTCCCCACAGAAAACTGCTTTGAGTCCCTAAGTTAAGATAAGCAGCCTGTGGTATACACTTTCATGGCATCTTGTACTGTTTTCTTTATCACAGTTTTAAGACATTATTGGTATGATTATCCACTTAGGGGCTGATAGGAGATGAAAGGTACCCTATCTATTTGGTGTACTGCTGTGTATCCAGTGCGTATTCCACAGTGCCTGAAACAGAGTGGATGCTCAAACCCATTTGGTGAGTGGATGGATGTATTCAACAAACAGGTATGAGGAGACCTTGTGTCTGCCAGGACCTTCGGGAAGGAAGGTTACATGACCATTTTAGAGACTCTAGAGTCTGCACATTTTAAATCTGCCTCCTTACATAGTTTAAGTTCAGCCTAAAGGTTTCTCTGTACATTGTGAACTATAACCTAATGGAATTGTAAACAAACTGTAGTCTACTGTTGTACCAATCACCGAATTTTGGCCAATCAAAGGTGACCAACAGTTCAAACTGTGTTTAAATAAGGGAAACACTGAGCTGTAACCCACATGGCTATTTCGGTGCCTCGCTTCCATTTTCTGTACATCACTTTCCCACTGGAGTCTGAGCCTACTCTGACTCCGGAGGCTTCCCAATTGATGGATCGTTCTTTACTCAACTGAACTCCTTTAAGTTTAATTTGGCTGAGGTTTTTCTTTTAACAGCAGCTTAGAACTCAAGAAACATGGTTCTCAAGGACTTGAAATAGATTCTGTCTCTTCATTGTGCCTTGTAACATCTAAATTCCCCTTTGACGATGGTTTCTACAAGCATGCAGTAACTTGAGGATCTTTGAGCAATTGGTTTCAGTATATCAGTTTGCAGTAGAAACAGCATGTTTCATGCACATAGGGGCCAGACATAAACTAGTGAACTGGCTGGATGGGGACAGTGGCAAACTGGAGACAAGTGTCCTATTCCAGGGGCAGCCCCTACTCAGTTCTATTGATTTTTGCCAATGAGGGCCCAATATTACCAAATCTTCCAGTTTTTCAAGAGAAGCTAGACATCTACCTTTCTATGGGCAATCCTCCAACTTAAAAATGTTATCAATTAGTTAATTCTTTCTTAATAAAAAATTACGTGGTCCAAACCAACAGTTCTAATGGCTGAACGCAGCCTATGGGAACCTGTACAGAGCGCTATGTCTGTACAATCCTAAATCACGTACTACTAAACAAAAAAAGAAAACAGCGTCCTAAGTAATGTGAAAAAGCTACTTCAAAAAATGTCTGCAAAGAGTTGGGGTGCAGAAGATAGAAACACAGGTTTTAAGTTCATGGATCTGGGCGTGAGTCCTAGATCTGCCACTCACTAACAGTATGACCTAGGGTAAATTATTTACCCCCTCTGGGATTGCTTCTGCTGAGATGCCTTAATTTCCTGGGGGTTTATTTAATAGAGAGGAATAAAAATGTTTATCTATATTTTATAAGATGCTCAATTTATTACATGAAAACGTACAGCTCTAATAAACAGAATTTGAAATGTCAGATGGAACATTTAAAAGTTACTACAAATGGAATTCATTACATTCTCCTGGAATATATAAATTAAAATTAGAATTTTAATATGACTAAAATTTTGAACACTATAAATACCTTAAAGTAGACAAAATAACTGTAATGTTTACTAAACTTATTCCTATAATTATACTTACACTATTCAAAATTTTCTGTGCTCTGATTTATTTCTTGATTATTCCTACATATGTTTTTAAATACCTTTATAGGGTTATAAAAACATTTGTTTTAATTTAACTTGAGAATTATACTAGAATTTATGTTGATGCCATCCCAGGATTACAAAGGTTTTCACTGATTCAAAAAACAAACACCCAATACTTTCTCATATTAACCAACATAAGATCTGGATTAACAGCCAGCTGATTTCTGATCTATGTAGAATTGCTCATCCCAAAGTGATTCAAAAAAACTGAAAAAAAAAACTGATCGTTTGAGTAGGTTCCTTATAAAACTCTACTCTATTTGTTATACATGTGAAATAGTTTAATCTTATGTCTTCCCACAGGTTTATATATTTGTAAGTTGTGTTTCTTTTATCTCCAAAATGAAGCACTCTTAAAAAGTTTTGCAAGGCCAGAACCATATTTTCACTGCCTTGTCAATGACTATTAATTGCCCTGTCCTAAATGCATTGTTTAAAACTTATCTATTTATTAGTATTAATAAATACTACTTAGTATTTTATTATACTCAGTAGGGCATCTAGCTCTCCAAGGACATTTGGTTCACTAATCATTTCAAAATGTATTGTAGAACCCTCTTTCTGTTTGGTTATTGAGTGTGACCACACACTGCATCTTCATGCTGCCTGATTACTACCCGTAATGAATCCTTCCTAACTCGGAGTTTCATTCCGAAGTTCCTTGGAACTACTTGTGTGACTCATAATTCCTTTATCTACCTTTCTCTACTTAGACAGAAGGTATATATCTACAACGTATGAACAGATGTACAGGAGAATAAATAGAAGAAACAATACACTTACATGTAATCTCTCTTCTAATTATTATAACCAATTGAAAAGAATACATACATATTTATAGTCATTCTTCTTTTTACAATAGAATGACTGCTTAGACCACTTTGTGTTAACTTTCTCCATTTGTTTTCAGAATAGAATCATGGTCTTTTACACACTCAAACCGGTTCCATTTAGCCATAATTATTTTTCTCTTTTTGATCCTCAAATTACCTGAAGTTGCTCAGTATAAGCTTCGTTAAGCTGACTGTTTTTCCCTATGTTCTCAAGAGCACCATTTTTTTTTTTTTAAGCAAATTTGGTTGTGCCAGGATGTCCTGATATTACTCAGTTTCAAGGCAGGGGATCAGCCACCCTCTAATAATCCTAGGTTTCTTTACAGGAGAAACTTGCTGGAAACTGATATCTGGACCCTAGAGATCCACATAAAGAGTTGATGAGGTAAAAGTGCTGCTGACATTGTTGGGTCAATTTTAGAGGAAAAAAAAAAAACTGAAAAAAAAATTTCCTTTTAGGTAAATTGAGTTCATTTTGATTTTTCCAACTTAACTATTATATTACTCAATTCTCCTTTAAATGTGATTTTCTAATTAATTTTCTCCATACTAAAAAAAGTTTTCCCGCAACCAAGCTGTAATAGTATAATCTCTGTTACAATTCTTATATAGTCTCATATTCCACCAATCTGTAGTCACTTTGGGGGTTTCTTCCTCCTCGGTGGAATGATTCTAATAACACGCAGCTTGCAGGGTTGTTGTGAGGAGCAGAAAAGAACTCTCACAATGCATAGTAGAGGATACATTTGGCAAATGGAAGCTAATATGATTAAGCATACATAACCCAGGAGCACACTTACCTACCATGCAAAATACCTCTTTCTCAGAAAGTAGAATTTGTGTGTAAGCTGTAGAAGCTCTATTTAAAATGTACTAGTGATACACAGAAAAAAAATTACTTTTCCAAAAATAAATGCCTTCTATTTCTTTTGTATTGCTAATCCTCTATGTGACATTCTGTAGCTCTTTTAAATATTTTTGTATTAACATTGAAATTATCCATCTGGGTGGTTTCTGCATCTGCTTGGGTATTAATAGTCTATTCTGATCTGTCTCCATTTATGGAGGAACTGTTATACCATTAAGGGTTGGATTGTGTGGCTGGAAACCAGTAGGAAAAAAAAAACCAGACCCATAGGTTAGGAAACTCAGATGTATCTTGAGCAACCTTGGCCACAAGCACAGATAATTTTTTTGGTGGCTGTTTTTTAAATCCAAAAATTACTGTCCATGGCACTATAAAAGATGAATCCTCATCCTCAGTTCTTTTGCATTACCGATAAAGCTGATTTTGAAGGAGGCCTCATTTTAATCATTAACCAGCAGTCACTTCATCTTTCAATACTACCCACTAAATACCTACGATGTGGTTAAAGCTATGATGTGGTTAGAGGCGTTTGTATCAAGGGTCCTGTATTTGAAGACTCTTTACTGTTACGGTGAAAGAGCACTAGTTTTGGAGTCAAAAGTCCTCATTTAAAACTCAGCTCTGTCTGATTAGCTGTGCAATCCCAAGTTAGTTGGTTCCCTTTTCTGAGCCTGTCTTTTTTCCCCTCTGTCCACAGGTAAAGAAAATACCTACCTAAGTAATAGGGATCAAATTTAATGAGATAAGATTTGTCAAAATGCTTTATATACTATATATATATATACAAATGTTTTACTAGTAAAGAGTATAAGATACGTTGCTCTTATGACTTAGACAGACATACCTATTATATGCTAACTCCTAAATGATAAATTGTCATTGCAAAAAAAAAAAAAAAAAAAAAGAATCATTTTCAAGAGGGGCCTTACAAGTTCAGAGGAGAAAAAGAGCATGCCCTAGAAGTTAGGGAATTGGCTGCGTGGTGGCTCACGCCTGTAATACCAACACTTTGGGAAGCTAAGTGGACGGATCACGAGGTCAGGAGATCAAGACCATCCTGACCAACATGGTGAAACCCTGTGTCTACTAAAAATACAAAAAATAGTTGGGTGTGGTGGTGGGTGCCTGTAATCTCAGCTACGTGGAAGGCAGAGGCACGAGAATCGCTTGAACCCAGGAGGCGAAAGTTGCAGTAGGCCGAGATGGCACTACTGCACTCCAGCCTGGTGACAGAGCTAGACTTCATCTCAAAAAAAAAAAAAAAACACACACACACACACAAAAACAGGCCAGGCGCGGCGGCTCACTCCTGTAATCCCAGCACTTTGGGAGGCCGAGGCGGGCAGATCATGAGGTCAGGAGATCGAGACCATCCTGGCTACCACGGTGAAAACCAGTCTCTACTAAAAATACAAAAAATTAGCTGGGCGTGGTGGTGGGTGCCTGTAGTCCCAGCTACTTGGGAGGCTGAGGCAGGAGAATGGCGTGAACCCGGGAGGCAGAGCTTGCAGTGAGCCGAGATAGCACCACTGCACTCCAGCCTGGGTGACAGAGCGAGACTCCGTCTCAAACCAAACAAACCAACCAACCAACAAACAAAAGAGTTAGGGAGTTTAGGCAAAGATATATATTAGAGCTCAGATTTAACTTAGGCTTTAAGGAATTGTTAAGAATTTGAAAAGAAAATAAATGAACAGAGGCAAAGAACACCCTAACATCTAGGACATAGTCAATAGACCCACCTGACTGTAACAGAAGGTTCCTGAGGGGGCAGAAAGATGTGAAATTGTATGAGTAAGATGGAGATTAATGTTGGAGAGCTTTAAATGCCTGGCTAAGGATTTCAGACTATCCGGTCGGCAATATGGGGAAACTTTAATGGCCTACAAATCAATTTTAAACAATCAGCTTCCTGAAACACAGAGATTTTTATTTATTCTATTCAGAGAGAGGCAACTTCTTTATTCAATGATGGGCTGAGATTTGCTTTGATTTTCAATAATTTTCAAATAATCTTTTCAGTGGTTCTTGAAGATGATTCTGGGAAACATTTTCCTTTTCCTTTACAAAGGCAAAATTTCTGGATGAAATTCAAGCCCAGTGTGTTTGTTCTCTAAGCCCATCTCTTCATTTCCTCTTTCTTCTTGGAGACAAATACTTTGATCTGTTTCCCAAACATTTCTGTTTATAGACCTTCTCGGGCTGCCTAGCAGGCTGTCGTGTGTCTGGTAGCATTCCGTTGCTCTATGAGTGTGGAGACCCATCTGCCATAGTACCAGACACGTAGTAAGCACTCAGGAAAAATTTCCTGGACAGGTGAGGAAAGGAAGGAAACAGGAAAGGTTAAAAATAAAGGACTGAAGAGAGAAATGCAAGCCTACCTGGAAAACTATGGGACAGCGTCATCTGAACCCAGCAAATTGCAACCCTATGCCTTGGACCATTTACAAGCTCACTTCTTCATGATTAGAGTGTTAAAGACTGAAATCAATAAGAAAGATTTATCTTGTAAAATAGCAGAATAGTTTGAGAAACACCTTGCAATAGAAGGTCAGTAGGGAATTTCTAATGGACCATATATTCTTGACCATTTTCCCCATCCCTCCACTTGGTATGATGTAATTTAAAAGGGCCTGGGGAGCTCAAAGCAAATTTAAAGGAACTCTGAGTGGTGACATGAGAAATAGGAGGGTTGGGCAATAGTTGCTGTGTCAGTTGATTGCAGCTACATATTGACAAAACAAACTTGTGTACAAAGTCACAAGACTATTTTGTTTTCTGTGGCCTTCTAACTTTTTTCTTCCATAAAAGAGGAAGACTTTATGTCTAAAATGTGGTGATATTTTTAGGAGAAAATGTGTATAGAAGCATGAGTAATAAATAATGCTAATCTATTCTTTATAGACATTAACAAGCTCTTCTGTGTATATACGGCTTTGAATGGGGGGTGGGAGGGTGGCTGGGAATGGGCAGAAAATAGCATCAGGAGACTAAATTGCTGAGTGATCTTTAAAATGCTTTCAATGTATTACCTCTCTCCTATAGGACTAGGTTTATTTGGGAACAGGGGTTTCATTCAGATATAAAAAGAGGGAAGTCACCACTTTTTGTTTTGCCATTAATATCCTCTGGAACTGTGACACCCATTATGGCAGGTCAAGTCATATGTGGCTCTTTAAATTTAATTTAAATGAATTCAAGTTGCATAAAATGTAAATTCAATGCCTCAGTCCCATTACCACATTTCAAGTGGTCAGTTGTCACATGTGGCTAATGGCAACCATATTGGGTAGGGCAGATACAGAAAGTAGAAAGTTCTACGATGATGGAAAGTTCTGTTGTGCAGTGCTGTTCTTGAAACCAGCCAGGTTTGGGGCCTAATTATCAATAGCCAGTGTCACCTGACTTGGATTTCACAGTGCCTTTAGGTCTTTCACTGGATTTTTTAAAAAGCGATTTCACTTTTATCACTTGTATGAATGGCAGCGATTTTACTAAGCCTGTTGGGAAAGCCTAGGTTGGTTTGGTAGGAAACAGCAAAGAAAAAACCCATATGAATCACACTTAAGTGTTTGTTTCTTACTATGCGAGAGATTGAGAAATAATATTAGGTTGGTGCAAAGGTAATTGTGGCTTTTGTCATTACTTTTAATGGCAAAAACTTCATTTACTTTTGTACTAACCTATACATTAACTCGTTACAAGCCTCTTTATAACTCCTGATTTAACATTTTCCAAAATGCACTGTGAGGGACACTCTGGAGAAAGATCCTTGGAGAAAGCAGGGATTACAGTCAAAACACAGTAGAAAATGCCCCAGGCCATCCTCCACACCCAGTCAGAGTGAACTTGTAAAACTGCTAAGGAGAGTTCACTTCCTTCTAAAACTAAACCAAAATGACCTTCAAGTGCTTGCTTTTGCATTTTAAAATCCAAACTCCCTACTAGGAGCTCCAAGACCATACATGTAGCTTGTGCCTGCCTTTCCAAATTCATCTCTCATTCTCTCCCGCTACCCACTCCAGTACAGGCAAAATGGCCTTTTTAGTCCTTTAAATGAGTCCTTAAATGAGCCTTTTCAGGCTCAAGGTTTTGCCTGTGCTGTTCTTTTCACCTAAAATGCTTTTCTTTTCCTTGCTCCCCTGACAGGTTCCTTCCGATAATTTAGTTCTCAATTTTTTGTGGGAGGACTCACATGACCATCTCCCTAGTTTCTGGTGGTTGGCTGTCTCAGAGGGCTCAGTAATTTTCCCCTTGGCCATCCTCTGCACAATTCAGCTTCATTGTACATTAACTCATGAGGTTTATTCACTTATTTATTTATTTTTGCTCCCTCACTAGACTGGATGTTTACAAAGCCAGAGAGCATAGCTGTTTTGCTCATTATTGATTCATTAGTGGTTATCACCTATGTTGTGTTGGAACCAGCTTGTACTGGCTGGTGAGCGCTGGTTGTGTGCATTTCTTCCCTACTCAAAGTTCAGTGATGTCATATTGATAGCTTGTAATCAGCCATGTGGGAATAGTTACACCACAGAAATTGGCAAACACTACAAATTAGTTTTTTTAGTTAGTTTATTTTTCTAAGAGAGCTGGTTTTAAAACATTTACCAATATACCTTTGTTAACACCTCACATATTACCTGGCATATGGTAGATTCTTCATGTTTGTCGAATGAATGAATGAATAAACATAGTGTTTCTCTCTTGGGCAACCAAAATACTCACCAATAGGTAAATGCTCTGAGTTCTATAGATTGAATTCATACATAACTTGATACTCCCAAACATATGTGGCCTAGGCACTCCTTTTCAGGTAGCTTCTGTTTCTATCACTCAGAACTAGTGAGAAGCACATTTTAAAAATTACTACCTAAACATTAGGGAAGAGGAAGTATCCATGCTCTAATTTGTCTTCTGTGTTGTGCAAAGACTCCTAATGCAGAAGTTCCCACAGCACCTATTCCAGGGAAATTACAAAAAATTTTTAAAATTTGTTTAAAATAATCATAATCACAATCATTGGGCGTTACTGCTGTGCCTACTACATAGGACATGCTGCTGTGCAAAAGCAGTAATCTTAATCAGTAGGGAGCTATTGGTGGGAGGCGGGGCTACTTATACAATCTATAAACAGGAATCAGCTATGTATTGGGTGTAAAAGTCACAGAAGCCAGGTAGCATCCAAAAGAAATAACAAAAATGTGACCTGCCCCCTGGGAAGTTACAGTCTCACTCTGAGAAGACAGGGCCCTTATTAGAGGAGATGCTACGTGGTCTTGCATCTGACCATGTATTCAATTTATGGACCATAGTTGAGGCTGGAGCAGAGCAGTAGCACATTCCAGGTGAAGACAGGGAGGTGGGAAAATACCCCACTTGATTGGTCCCTTCTGTGGGAACAAGGGGCTCACATTATACTTGAAAAGGCAAATCAAAGTTTGAGGGCCTTGTGTGGCAAGCTAGAGGATTTGGACTTGACTGATAAAGGCGGGGAGGGCTCTGAAAATGTGGGGAAATGAAGATTAAATTTATAATAAAGGATTCTGCTTCAGAGAGACTCTTCATGGGGTGAGTGCAGCCAAATCATTAATCCATTAACCCTCCCTACAAAGCCCTTACATGGTCTGGCCTTGTCTGTGTCTATGGCATCACCTTGTGGGATTCCTTCCGTGACCACTGCTCTGCATTCCAGACACCCTGGGCTTGCTTCAGGTCCCTGAACTATGCTATCTCCTTCTCCTCCAGGGCCCTTTCTCCAGGGCTTTTCCTCTGGCTGGACTGCTCCCCTCCACTCCCCCATTCGCCCCTTTAGCTAGTTAACTTCTCTGTCTTTGAGGTCTCTGCTCAATCATCATTTCTGTAGGGAAGCCTTTCCTTACCACTCTCCTGCCTCTATCTACCTTAGAATACTTGGCTATAACCACTAATAAAATTGTACTTTTAATTTCAGAGAGTTTGTAGCTACACATTCATTATTCTGATCAATTATAACCTGCAATTTTGATTAGACTGTATATTTCCTAAGAGCAGGGACCAATGCTCACTATTTATCCCCAGAGCCTCGCCCAGAGTCTGATACCATAATTGACAATATATATTAGTTGAACAAATGAATTAGTGAATTAAATGCAATTGATCAAAACCATAAATGCGGAATAGGTTGAGGGATCTAGCATTTTAGATCACAGATATACCCTCCAAAATTACTTTGACAGATTAATTACAATGGGCCAAATGCAATAGGATGAAATTTAAGAGGGAAAATGTGATGAAGTGTGGGGGCGGAGGAGAGCAGATGGGGAAGGAGCGAGTTTGAATGAACTGCAGGTTTCATGTGGTCTCAGAGTGGCAAGCAAGAAAGCTGATGCAGTCTCCAACTGCAGTCGTGGAAACGTGTATACTCACTCCACGTGAAAGATCACTGTTTCCTTCTACTCTGTATTCAGCTGACTACTCATGGAAGCTTGTGCCCAATTCTGGAGGAAGAATGTAGAGAAAAAGAAACTGTGTTTAAAGGAGGATGCCCAGAATGATGTGGGAGACCCCAAAAGATGTTTTGAGAGCAAACTTCAAGGAATTAGCAATGCTAATCCTGGAGGAAAGAAAGCTTGGTCAGATGGGATGGTGGTTCTGGGAGGGGTCACGCTGGGCATCTGAAAGTCTCTGCTTGCTGTAAATATTTTAAGAGAATAAATTTTAAAAGTGCTTGAAAAACCAATAAAGCAATAATTGTTACTTTTTTTTCTTTCAACAATAGAAAAATACTAAGATTTTTCTCATGGATGGAGCTCGAAGTCATTATCCTTAGCAAACTAATGCAGGAAAAGACAACCAAATACCACATGTTTTCACTTATATGTGGCAGCTAAATGATGAGAATTGTTAAAACGAACTAAATATGGCCTGAGAAGGACTCTATATTTCTATATTTGAGTCCTTGTGAACGAACTGTAACCTAACGTAATAGGTAGTCAAGATGAAAATCTAACTTAGGAGCTTAGGAGTATGCACCTATAACAATAGCTGAGTCTCGGACAATCCCAGCAGCCATACTTCAACCACTCATACACTGCTGAGTGTCAAACTGTGTTCAAATAAAGCTAACGCCAACCTGTAACCAATCCAGCTGCTTCTGTACCTCACTTCCGATTTCTGTACGTCACTTCCCTTTTTTTTTTTTTTGGTCTATAAATTTGTTCTGACCATGAGGCATCCCTGGAGTCTCTCTGAATCTGCTATGATTCTGGGGGCTGCCCTATTTGTGAATCGTTTGTTGCTCAGTTAAACTCCTTTCAATTTAATTCAGCTGAAGTTTTTCTTTTAACAGAATGCTTGGACACACAGAGGAAAACAACACACACTGGGGCCTATGGAGGGTAAAAGGTGGGAGGAGGGAGAGGATCAGGAAAAATAACTAATGGATACTAGGTTTAACACCGGGATGATGAAATAATCTGTACAACACACCCCCATGACACAAATTTACCAAGTAATAAACCTGCACATCCTGCACATAAGCCTCTGAAACTAAAAGTTAAAAACAAAGAAAAATACTGCGATTTTCATGTAAAAAGATACATTTGTAAACACATAGAAAAGAACTGGATTTATCTTGAAAGGTGTAGGGGAAAAAACCCACCATTAGGATGAATTGTTTAATAATAAATAGAAATGTCTTGTAATGAAATGGATTGCCTTATGAAAATAATGAGTTATCATTAGAGGAAGAAGCAAGCAAAGTCAATCTGACAGTCTGTTGGGGTTGTTGCTAAGGGGAATTCATGCATTCCTTAAGAGTTGTCTTGGTCATCTTTGAAATTAAGTAAGAAAATAAAGACAGCAATTATTCTGAGGTAGCCACTGTTTAAATAATTAAGTTTAAAAGCAAATTGTTGAACTTGAAGGCAACCAAGCTCTTCATTAGTAGGTGAATGGATAAATAAACTGTGGTATATCTAGACAGTGAAAAATTATGGAAGAATATTAAATGCATGTTATTAAGTGAAAGAAGCCCATCTCAGAAGGCTATATACTGCGTGATTCCAACTGTATGACATTCTGTAAAAGTCAAAATTATGGAGACAGGAAAAAGATCAGTGGTTGTCCAGAACTGGGGAGAAGGAAGGACTAACAAGTTGAGCACAGGAGATTTTTAGCACAATGACACTATTCTGTATGATATTATAATGGTGGCTACATGGCATTACACATCTGTCAAGACCCATAGGCTGTAGTGAACCCTAATTCAACTATGCACTGTGGGTGCTAAGGATGTATCAGTGTAGGTTAATGAGTTGTAACAAATGTGCCATCTGGTGAGGGATCTTGATCAGGGAAGCTTTGTATGGGGTGGGATGGTTATATGGAAATTCTATATTTTCTGCTTAATTTCATAGTGAACCCAAAACTGCTCTAAAAACAGTGTATGTATATTTTTTAAAATAATTGTTGTAGTAGTTCATGGGTGTGTGGATCCATCAGCTTATCTTTTTTAATTTAAGACTTTTTGATTTTCAAATTTTGACCATGTCTCCCTGTTTTTACCAAATATTAAACACATTTGTTGTAGTTTTACTGTAAGTGTAGAAACATGTTTTTTGAATATTGGTGCCAAAATCACTTAAGTGATTTCCCCCCAGTATGTTATACAAACATCTAAATTTAGCCACAAAAATGTTTCAGATTTATCTGATAGCATATGCAAAATCATGTTCTGAGTAATACAGTACTTTGCTATTCAGGACAATGGAAAAGGAAAAAAAATAGGAGAATGTAAGACTTCAACATGTTTTTCTTCCTTTTGTAATAAATAGAAATTGAGAATCAGTTTCTACAAGGGAAATGTTAGTATTTTGGGCAACGAAGGAAAATGCTTGATTCTCTCTGGTTGCCAATATAATTCAGATTCTAAAACAGTGATTTTGTAAGCTTCAAAAGAATATTTGCTTTTGATTTTTGCTGTTTCTGAAATCCATCTTCTCCCAGGAACCTGTGGTCTGAATCTACTCAATGGGGCTGTTGGGTTTCTGAGGTTGCCTTAGATGAGAACAGTGGTCTGGACCACATGGAATCAGCCACTGCTTTGATTTTTATCAACTAAAAGATTAAAAAACTTAAAATTTGGGATGTTTATCTGTATCTCTATCTGCTTAGAAACCGTATAGGGAATTCCGAGGTCTTTGCTAACAGATTTTCATTCCCGTTTGCCCCATGTCAGCATTTTCATATCTATGTTTGTTTGATGTTTATCTAGTGGATGTTCATATACGATAGAGAAGTCTCTCTATTATGGTCAGCATTTTGATTCAAACTCCAAAGAGACTCCCAGTAGGGGAATGATTCAGGTGTAAATCAGAATGTGTAAAGAGAAATGAAATCTGGGTTTTCTAATGCTATTGAATCAGAAGTGAATGTTTTCATTACATAAAGCTGGAAAGTAGCGTGTCCTAAGGAGGGGAAGTCTTGATCTCAAAGTATCTGAGGGCCTTGAACTGAGGCTGAGGTACCAGGCCTGCCTGATGCTGGGCAAGTCAGCCATGAACACCCAGCACCTGTAGATAGCTTGGTCCCAGGGAGTTGGTGGAGCAGGAGTTATCAGTGGGCCCTTTCCACACAGCACCTTCAGGTCAAATGTTTCTGCCTCTCAGAAATCCATCAAGGACTCATAAAGCAATATTGTTGTTTTCTTTTATGGGTAAATGTTGTGATCTGACTTTTTTTTTTTTTTTTTTTTTTTTGAGATGGAGTTTCACTCTGTTGCCCAGGTTGGGGTGCAGTGGCATTATCTTGGCTCACTGCAACCTCTGCCTCCTGAATTCAAGCACATCTCCTGCCTCAGCCTCCATAGTAGCTGGGACTATAGGCACACAGCAACACACCTGTCTAATTTTTGTATTTTTAGTAGAGATAGGGTCTCACCATGGTGCCCAGGTTGGTCTTGAACTCCTGACCTCAGGTGATCCACCTGCCTCAGCCTCCCAAAGCGTTGGGATTGTAGGCGTGAGCCACCATGCCTGGCCTGATCTGACTTTTTATGGTGGCTTCCATTAAGGAGGTGAAAGGCACCTTCCTTCTTCCTCTTAGCGTTCTTTCCTTTTTCTCCATGGAGTGGGAGTAAACTACTGATTATAGAACTCAGAGCTCTGTGGGAGTGTCAGGTGGAGGTTCCCTAGGATGGGATGAAAGGAGCCAGGCAAACCAAGGTAGAAAAATACAGACAGGCCCTACTCACATGCAAAATTCTCCACAGCCCTGCCTGTGGCTTCACGTCTCCCATTCCCTCTTTGTGTTGTGTGCTTCCCAGCACACCAAGCCGCTTCCCACACATGCTCATTATTTTGTTTACACCTTCCATGACCTTCCCCCATTGCTGGGCAGCTAACTCTTAATCCCTCCTTTGAGAAGTCTTCCCTGGCTCCCTCACAGCTGGCTTGGTACTGCCATAGCCTTCTGTGCATAATTCTTGCCTTTCCCACATTTCTTTACAATGACCTGTTGAAGCATGTCTCTTGCACCAGAGAGTGAGTTCCTGAAGAGTAGAGACTGTATCTGATGTGTGTTTTTATCCCCTGTGCTTAACAATAATCTGAAATATAATTGATGATAAAGAAAAGTTTTTGAATGAATGAATGAGTGAATGGATAGATGAATAAAATACTTCTCCTGCTATGGCTTTCCTGGAGCTTGGGTACCTTCATGAATTCAGTCATTTATACACATTTTTATTGAGCATGTGCTAAACTTGGGGGTTGTTGAAGGCATCTTTTAACCTCTAGTACATCCATAATATCTCTTCCTGAAAGCAGACAGAAATACCCCCTCCAAGGTCCACTTTTACAGTATTTACAGTAAATGGTTAGATGGATTGTGAGGCTCAGATGAATAAAGCTCTACCACTATTAATTCCCGGTTGAATGCACTGTGAGTGGCCATTTGCATTTCTTTCTTTCTTTCTTTTCTTTTCTTTTTTTTTTTTTTTTTTTTTTGAGATGGGGTCTTGTCTGTCACCCAGGCTGGAGTGCAGTGGTGCTATCTTGGCTCAGTGCCGCCTTGACTTCCTGGGCTCAAGTGATCTTCCCACCTCAGCCTCCTGAGTAGCTGGGACTACAGGCATGTGCCACCACACCTGGCTAATTTTTGTGGTTTTTATACAGACGGGGTTTTGCCATGTTGGCCAGACTGGTCTTGAACTTCTGACCTCATGGTCTGCCCACCGCGGCCTCCCAAAATGCTGGAATTACAGGTGTGAGCCACTGTGCCTGGCCTACATTTCTTTATAGAGTATAAAGCATTGATTTTCAAACTCGCCTCCTGGAGCACTGGGAGGTGCTCAACAAAGTGAGTTGAGCACTTTGCACAACTCAGGAACAGGTCCAGGGAACAAGCGTGAGAGGCTCAGACTGGGAATATTTGTTACCTCCATCTCTTGCCTCACTTTCAACTCCATTTTTTTTTTACTTTTATTTTTCTCATGAAACTTTGTTAGAAGAACGAATTTGCTATTTAAAACAAAATTTGAAAACCACTGGTGTTGTTTTTGAAAAATGAGGATGTTAAAGAAAGAAAATAGGTGCCCATATTACTTTTTTAAGTTGTGGCGAAAAATCCCATAGTATAAAATTTACCGTCTTTACCATTTTAATTGTACAGTACAGAGTTGTTAACTACATCATTGTGTAATACATTTCTAGAACTTTTTCATCTTGCAAAACTGACATATTCTTTTAAATAATAACATTTGATATAGAATAGTGTGACATTTTGCTATTAATTGCTCCTTTCAGCCTTATAATCTATTCCCTCCCTCCATAGCAAATGTATCATGCTGTCATGATAAGAGATACTTATTTCCCCCTCCTTTTTTTTTTTTGCGCGAAGAACTATTAGCATGCTAAACTATGACCCTTCATTCTTAAATACCATGTCTTGACTTGATTTATGTAATAAAAGCCTCTAAGGACTTGGATTTCATGTAAATTATCTAGTTCAACCCCCTTATTTGGCAGATGAGAAAACAGGTCCAAAGAAGCTAAGTGACTTGTTCCCAATCACAGAACAAGTTAATTCCAACATATGGACTGGTTTTCTTATCTCCTGATCCAATGTGGTTCACCTTCTTATAAGCTTTACTTCAAAATCAAGGGTGAGTGAATTATCGGGCGTTTGTTTGGCTATGTGGCATTAAATCCTTGGCTATGTGCACACTCCAATTATTTTTGCAACTATTTATGGTGGGGAGGAGGGAGAATATTAAAGACGGAATGTGTCTAATAGCTACCTGCTTCTATTCTAGGCGTTGCATTAGGGGATTTCCTTAAGCTGTTTCACATTTTAAAAAATGTTTTAGGATTTATTTTTTAAATTTATTTTAAAATTTATAGTAAAATATATAACATAAGATTTGCCATGTTAACCATTTTTAAAGTGTACAGTTTAGTGGCATTAGGTATATTCACATTGTTGTGAAACCATCATGAGCAGGCATCTCCAGAACTCTTTTCATCTTGCAAAATTAAAACTTTCTACCCAGTAAACAGTAGCTACTCATTCTACCCTCCCCCCCAGACCTTGGCAAAAGCCATTATGCTTTCTACCTCTATGAATTTGACAGCTCTAGGTACCTCACATAAGTGGAATAATACAGTATCTGTCTATTGATGACTGGTTTATTTCACTTAGCATAATGTTCTCAAGGTTAATCCATGTTACAGCATGTGTCAGAATTTCCTTTCTTTTTAAGGCTGAATAATATTCCATTATATGTACATAGCACATTTTGTTTATCCATTCATCCACTGCTGGTTAGACTGTCTCACTTTTGAAGGAGTATTATTTTCCTAATTTTACAGATGAAGAAACCAAGGCTGAACAAAGTCACATAACTTCCCACTGGTCACAGAGCTGTAGGGGTAAAGGTAGAAGTTGAATCCATATGTACTTGAATCTAAAAGCCATGTTCTTCTCAGTGTATGAGGCTATTTCCCAATATCTGAAATATAGTTTACCTACATTAGCATGGTTGGGGGAGTTCAATATCGCATTTTGGAATCTTTATTTCTTTTATTTTAGGAATAATATAGAAGGAGCCTTTTCTAGCCTTGTTTAAATTGTTCAGATTTTTAACATTTACGGTTTATTTACTTGCTGGGAGTAAGGTATTTATTCAAGGCAATTGTATCATAGTATGAATACGTGGCAATATTCAAATAAGAAGTAAATTTTATTCAAATATATAGTTGCTTTGTAAAGTACAAGATGTAAAAATCAACTTACACTGCTATGAAAAATCATTATGCCCTTTAGAGTTGGAGGAAAATGGTATCCATATGGGCTTCTCTATGAGCAAAGCAAAATAAATTGAGCTCTAAGACTCTATATCCCCATTTCATAATAATACTAGCTAACATTTGATGCCTTCCAGCCATGTGCCAGGCAATGTGCTAATCCTTCTACATGCATAGCCCCAGCTTCTCCACAGCCCTGTGAGGTCAGCACTTATATCCTCATTTTATAAATGGGAAGTGGTGTTAGGAGGAAGGTTAGGTAACTGTAATGGGTTGAAATGTGTGTCACATAAAAGATACATTGATGTTCTAATTCCTAGTATCTCAAAATGTGGCCTTATTTGGAAATAGGATATTTATGGGGGTAATCAAGTTAATATCAGGTCATTTGTTGGGGTCTAATTCATTAGGACTGCAGTCCCTATAGAAAGGGGAAATTGGGACACAGAGAGCAATACACACAAAGAGAAGATGGCAATGGACAGGAGTGGCATATCTACAAACCAAGGAATGCCAAGGACTGCCAGCAAATACCAGAAGCCAGAAAAGGAGAGGAGAGATTATCCCCTAGACTCCCCAGAGTCAGCATGGCCCTGTGACACCTTAATTTCAGACTTCCAGCCCCCACAGCTGTGAGACAATACATTTCTGTTGTTTAAGTACTCAATGTTAGGTACTTTGTTATGGCAGCCCTACAAGACTAATACAGTCACTTTCCAAAGTCAAATCCACAGCAAGTGGTAGAGCTGATTTTTGGATGGAGGCATCTATTAAGTGCTCAATAAATATTATCTGCTATTATTATTTATAACATTATCAGCAATGATATTAAATGTTATTATTAATAATAAAACCTGGGGTGCTTGTGGTTTCCTTTCTCTTAATCCTGTGCTATTATATCTGTCTACTTTTGCTACAATTGTTTCTTCCTTGTCGTAGATTCAAAAGCCCATCAATGTCACTCAAAACTGAATGTAAAATCCATTATCTGTGCATGAGCGGCTTGGCAAATTCAGACAACAGATAGTCTCCACTAAAAGGAAATGTACCCCCAACTGCCTGCGTGAGGCATCTGTGAAACTTTTGAGAGAACATATGCAAAATAATCACTAAATATAGGCCCTGCACACAGTCCATACCCAAACCTGAAGCCTGAATCTTGAGCAAGTGAAAGGAGCAGATTGCTGAAGTCCTGTGTTTTGATGAGGATTTATCTGGAGAGGATTGTTAGAACTCTCTTCCCTGCACTAGTGCCTAGCATCTGAATATGCATCCATGAGAACATAATTCAACTTTTTAATTTTCCAGGTCTGCCGATAATTGGTTCCACAGAGACACAAAGACTCACACTCTCAACACACGTCAGAAAGGCTGCTTACCAGTAATCAGAGGATCAGTTCCCTTTGAAGTTAGAAAAATGAGTGTAGCGGGGGTAGTGGGTTGGGCAGAGCATCAGTTCTGGGTTCCTTATCATAATTATAGTAGATTATGATTTTTTAAGGTAAATCAAGTTTAGCAGCATGAAACCCAAATTCTTCACCCTCTCCCTGCCCCATACCTTAGCTAAAGTCTCATGTGATTTGCATGCTGAAGAGTACATTGAATTGAAAACAACATGAGCAATTTTTCTATTTTCATGAATTATCCTTGTTCTCATCTTTGGGGAAATTATAAGCAGTTAAGTGAGGACAGAGCTGAGAATGTGGATAGGGCATTTGGAGGTGCGGTTTCTAACTCAGGTTATGTTGCTGACTTGCTCTGGCCCTCTAGTAAGTCACATGTCGTGACCTTGGTTGGGTTATTTGTAAAATGCCACACACACAGCCCAGAGCTGCAGTATGAAGTTGCTGAAAGGGTTACAGTGATGAACTTTGTAAACATGAAATCTTCAAAAGTGAAGGGCACTGTTATGGAACACTGTCTCTACCTTGAATTTGTTTGCATGGCATAATGCATCCAATTCTTAGAATAGTTGGGGAGAAGAGTAGCATGGCTAAAATCAGGCAATGATTTACACCTCCTTTCTTACCTAGCCTTTTTATCATAGCTTTGGAATCAAAATAATTCCACAAATCTTCATTACCTTTCAGTTCTGCTAAGTAACTCTGGCTGTATGCAAGGGCAAAAGAGTCAGGGCCAAGAGGTTATAAACATCAGCTATAATGAACTCCAACATGAGCTCTGTCTCAGAGTTGTGAAAGCCATTCCTTTATCCTGACCTGAACTCCAACTGTGAACTATTTTTCTCTATAGTTCAGCTGCCCTGAATTTTAGATTATTTTGTTGGTATCCCTCTTGCATTGGCACGTGGTAATAGTTCAATTGCCTTATTATCTTGGAATCCCACCCCTGGCTTTTGCCCTGCACTTGAGAAATTTAGATCCAAAAGAGCAAGTCTCACATCTTCTCTGGAACAAGTAGCTCTAGGTGGTGAATCCATAATATAATGAAGCGTTCCTGTGTGTGTCCTGTCTCAGTCTTAGTGCTAGACAAATTCAGGGAAGGGGAGAGTATAGGATTGGTTTACCTATTCCAGTAAGAAACAGCTAGAACAACTGCTCCCTAAATCCCGCAAATATTTTCAGATTAATCTTAAAGCCTCAGTACGTATCCTTCCCTCCTCTAAGACCCTTCAATAACTCCCCAGTTGTATCACTCGTTTTCACCGCATACTAAACCACTCTAAAACTTAGTGGACTAAAACAATGAATTATTATTTCTCATAATTCTGAGAGTTGCTTAGATCCTTCTGGTGTGGGTCACTTCTGCTGGGGCTGGTGTGTCTAGGATGGCCTCACTCATAGGTGTAAAGGTGGGTAGGCTGGTTGGCATGGGAGCCTTTTGGGGAAAGCTTGTCTTTGGTGTACCTGGTCTCTCATCCTCTGGTAGGCGAAGCCTTGGCTTCTTCAAATGTGATCTTAGGGTTCCTAAGTGCAGCAAGAGAAGGAAAGCCCCAATATGCAAGTGCTTCTCAGGCTTTGCTTGTATCACATTTGCTAATGTACCGTTAGCCATGCCCAGAATCACAACATGGATATAGAGAGCTCCGATTCTTGCAGGGGCTCATCACTACCACACCATGTAATAAGGTCCAGGATTCTCAATGAGATATTAATTTATTCCAACTGCAATCTACCATCCCAACGTACCAGACACTGCTTGCACTTGCACTCCAGCCAAACTGAACTTCTTGCTTTTTCTAGTTGGTAGCATACATTCTGGTCTTCATTATTCATGCACATCTCTCTGCTGGGATACATTTCTTCTGCTTGCCACTTGGCCAGATTTACCAGAGAACAAAAATGTATTAAGCCCCTGCACTGTGCTAAGTATGCTAGGTTCCAGAGAAACAATGAATATAGCCTATGGTTCCCAGAAACTCAGAGGCTACCTATCCTCAAAGAGCCGGTTCAACTGTTGCCTCTTTAAAACCTTCATGATACCCCCTCAGTAAAAGTAAACTTTATCC
Source organism: Macaca thibetana thibetana (assembly GCF_024542745.1). Lineage (NCBI taxonomy): Eukaryota > Metazoa > Chordata > Mammalia > Primates > Cercopithecidae > Macaca > Macaca thibetana. The sequence continues at coordinate 133,300,807 of NC_065579.1, read as the reverse complement.
CTTTTTAACCTCTTTTGTTAATTTAATGGTCTTTTCATTGTTCTGATCAGTTACTATATTATATTATAGTTAACAATATCTGTGTATATTTCCTCTATTCATTCATTCAATATTTATTGTGACCAGCCATGTGCCAGGCATTGTGCTAGGAGCCAGGGATCTAGGAAAATAGAAGATACTGCTGGTGTCCTGCCCATTTTCCTGAGGGCATTGGCTGTGTCAGTGCCTGCTGCTGATGTTCTATGCAAGCTCCTGCAACTCTCTGCCTGGGGGCTTTCTATCAGGTACCCAGGGCAGGTGCAAGTGCCAAAGAATCAATGTGCCAAGAGCAGCCCTCACCCAAGAGTGAATGGGAATTAGTAGATTAACAGCCCTGCTTCCTCGCTCGCTCAACTCTTACCTTCGTGCAAACACGGACATGCTGGGTAGATAAGCACCCAGCTCGCTCACCATTCCAGTGGGAAATCCCTGAAGCATGCTGTCCTAGAGGATCCTAATGGGAGTGGGCCTCAGCCACCCACAGCAGTAGCAGGCTAGACACTGCATTCACCACTCCCTCCCCCTTTCCTGCTGTGTTTCCCTAGTCCCCTACTCCTGCCTCCTGGGACCACCGCCAAATGAACTCATTGCTCTCAAATCCTTGTCTCGCGATGCTTCTGGAGCAATCCAGCCTAAGCCAAGAGATGAGCACGGAAGCCAGTTTCTATTCTTACGTAATTTATTGTTTATTAGGCGATTCAAACAAGAGAATGGGTAATTACAATACAGTATGATAAGAGCTAACATTTATTGTGTAGTCTAAAAGCAGTTCTAATAAAAATAAGAAACATTATTCCTACTTTATTCCCACTTTACATATAAGGAAATCAAGGCTTAGAGAGGTTAAGGAGTCGCCCAGGAGCAACACAGACTGATAGCTTTGGGGGATTTCATTTCAGGTTTATAAGATTTCAGAGCCAGAACGCTGCCATTTAGTTACCTGCCTCTCACTTAGTTCTTCCTCCTTCATTGGCAGATGGCTTCAGAAGAGTTTAATTTATTAAAAAATGTTAACAGAGATTGAACTCATGGGCCATAAGCATCACCCAGGTGTCTAATTAATGGTTACAATCCATCACGTGGAAACTTGGCACAGAGTAGTGAGGCTCTGGGGCCCAGAGCTGCTCAGGCCCTGAGATACGTGCCTCCCTCTAAGCCAATTGGTGGCTTACAGCTAACCCCCTTTCTCCAAATGCCAGCTAGGTCCCGGGAATGCACAGGTCACTTCCTGTAGCAGAGCCAGAGGGCCCTGACATCTTGGATAACAGCAGCTCCTAGGATTGTCTGCTCCCAAGTGGTCAAGGCCCCCAGACTGCCAGCTCACTGTAATATTGTGATGAGGGCAGGCTCTTTCACCTCTACTTCCCAGGTCACTGATGGCAGCAGCTCAGCATGGACAGCTAATTGCTCCATTCTCCAAATGACGCTTTTGTCTGTTTCAGGTCACCAGGGCACCCTTTCCCATGGGAAGTCAGAGAGGCTGCTTATTGCTGAGAGCTGGCCTTGTGGGGAGCACAGCACTGGGCACCTGGGGAGAACCAGGTAAGCAGCTTCAGGCTAATAGCCCTGGACTGGTGTTTAGCAGAGATGTCACTCACAGTTCGGATGCAGCACCTGGAAGGCCAGCAACCTGTCTCACTTTCCCCCTTCTCCTCAGATTAAAAGCAAACATGTAAGCAACAAAACTCCAAGACAACAAACCCCAAAATCATGATAAATTATTCCATTCTGTCTTTACCAATTGCTATGGATGATAAAACCTAGATTTGAGCTTCTGTTCTACCAATCCCTGGCTGTGTGATTTCGAACAAATGGCCTTGCCTCTCCCACTCTCTGCTTCTTCAGAGGTCAAGTGGAGAAACTACTTTAAGGCCGTGCAGTGAATGTGGCACAGCTGAGCCTTTATCTTCATTGGTATCAAAACACACATTGCTCCCTCTTAGAAAGGGGTTTGGCGCATAGTAAGGGCTCAATAAGTTGAACTCTAGCTCATCGCACTGCCGCTGCGGGGAATCTGTGAAAGAGGTATGAAGTATGTGCTCATTGCGCTCAGCAGCTTTCTTTCTGTCTTAAACTTCACACACCCAGAATCCTTTACATCTTTCCCCTGTACCCCATCACACCTGCTCCTTCAAAAGAGCCTGGAATTTGGACTCCAAAATTCAGAAATTCTTGGATGTGGGTTCCTGCTCTGCCACTTCCTGGCTGCATGATGGTGGTTGCATACTTCTACTGTCTGCTTCTCAATTTCTCATTCTTTAAAAAGAAAGCATTGGTCTAAATGATCTATACGTTCCTTTCTTGGTTTAAAAGATAAATCTGATGTCAGGTGATCAGGATGATAGTTTCCAGGTGTGTGCACTGGGGCACGCCTTTGTCTTGCCTAAGTCTGCAGTCACTTGTAAAATGGGAATCATGAAAGCCCTTGCCTCAAAGGTAGTTGTGAGAATGAATTAGTGCAAGTGAAGCGTTTCTTAGGACAGCACCTGGACCGTGCCATTGTCAGTAGCACCAGTAGCTATAATATTCTCAATCTAAGATTCTATAATCTAGGATCAAGTGGATCATTTCTACCCTCAACCTGAATTTCAGTTATGGTGTTTTCTTTCCCTGGAGGCAGTTGCTTTATAGAGACATAGTTAGCTGTTAAAAGGATTTCAGTCAAAAGGAAGTATTTCAGAGGTTTTCCAAGCTCCCTGGAAATCATGCCTCTTGGGCATCTGCCTGCCTTAACAATCTGTAAAACCTGTTTTGTGTGGAGCAACCAGGTAGTTAGACCAGGAGGTCAGATTTTTTCTTAGAGGATCTCTGTGGAATCCCAAGAAGTGCAGACCAAAGTATTCAGTGTATGTGTGCTTGTGTGTGTGTCTGTGTGTGTATGTGTGTGTGTATGTGTGTGTGTGCTGGGGGAAGAAAGTGGAGGAGCTTGACTGAAGATGCAACTCAGCCCTGGTCTGACATTTTCTTTTTAGAATTTAGAAAGGCTTCCGATGCCTTTGCTTTCTCTCGGAGAGGCCTGCTTGGCATTCTTATTCAAATCAGACCCCAATCAGAGGGGAGTATACATCAGTCTGTCAGACACGCTTGCGTGTGTGTGGGCTTTAATTACCCTGTGCCTTCCGACCGTTCACACCCAAAGGAAATCACTGCAGTGCAGGATCTGGACTATATTCTCAAAGGAAGCACTCAGTGAATAGAAAGTGCAAAACCTGTGAAATGTGATGGAAATTGGCATGCAGTCATAGATGGAGGCAGGCCATGGAAACTCAGTCAGGGTGACTCACAGGACCCAGGAGAGAAACTTACTGGACAGTACATTTTCCCAGGAGTCACTTATTTGATATTTTCACTTGTGATCTGTAAGCTTCTATGACTGAAGTCCTTCTAATGATAGGAGCATAGTCTCATGTGGTTCAAAGGAACCTTCGTGGGCACATGGCCTAATCATCCATCTGAAGTCCGAATCCCCAGTGCCTTAGTCAGGGTTCTCCAGAGAAACAGAATCAATAGAATATATATAAATGCATCAAAGGGAAGATTTATTCTAGGAATTCGCTCACTTGGTTATGAAGGTCAACAAATTCCACGACCTGCTGCTAACTGGGGAACCAGGAAAGCCAGTGGTGTAATTCAGTTTGTGTTTGAAGACCATGACTCGGTGGGTTTGGGTGATGGTATAAATTCTAGTTTGAGTCCAAAAGCCTGAGAACCAGGAGCTTCCATGTCTATAGGCAGGAAAGATGGACATCTCAGTTCAAACAGAGAAAGTGAGTTTTCCTGTCCCTTGCCTTTTTGTTCTGTCTAAGCCCTTAGTGAATTGGATGATGCCAGCCTATGTTGCTGAAGACTGATCTTTCTTACTCAGTTTACTGATTCAAATGCTAATTAATCTCCTCCAGAAACACCCTCACAGTCACACTCAGAAATAATGTTTTATCAACTCTATGGGCATTCCTTAGCCTTCTCAAGTTGACACCTAAAATGAACCATCATATAATGTTTGCTTGAATGTCTCCAGCAGCAAAATAGTTACCTGGTCCATTCCATCTTTGTTCAGCTATCTTAAAAAGTTCTTCCATCACAAAGTACTATTCCTGAAGCTTCCTTGCTTCTGGAACCTTTTTGGACCACCCAGAACATCTATATGAATGCTTCCCAAAATTTAGTCATGTATGTATCCCACTTTACAATTGTTTTATATCTGAGTACTACCTGTAATGCTATTCACTTAATACTTTTTAATTGACTTACTTTTTTAACTTAAATACTTTAGTTTTATCATAAGAAAAATTACCTATGAAACTATGGCTTTGAAAGGGGAGTACATACATATACCGTGTAAAATCATCTTGTACACCATGAGGGGCGGCACATCATTTGTCTATACTTCACGTAACACAGTCTTATTGTACTTAATTAAATGAAATAAATGGGGGGCATTAATGTTGAGCAATTATTCTGTGCCAGATACACAGTAGGTGCTTCACATGTTATCTCAATGAATACTTTGGTACTCAGGGTAACCCTCTGAGCTGTGTTATCTCTATACTTGTTTTACACATGAAAGAGTGGAAATTCAGAAAGGGGAAATCCTTGTCTGAAGTTACACAGTTGGTGACTGTAAAGGTTAGGACTTGAATTCATGTCTTCTAGTTTCAAATGCCGCACTTTGCTCACGGGGCTGCAGAATGACTGGGAGTTCTATTTGTCCCAGAAAGAAGGAACTTCCAGTGGCTTCGTGCCTTTCTTTATTGTCTGAGCCAGGGTGGAAGAAGATATATTTTTCTCCAAACAGCTGACTACTGATTAGAACAGTTGTTCATTCTTCAGTGAGTGCTCTTAAACATTCTAAATAGATAGCTCAATTGACAGACATATATGTGGCAGGTGTATTTTAGCCACAAATCCTTTCTCTTGAGAAATGTCTTGGTCTCTAATGGAGCCCAAGGCATGCCAGACACAAATAACAGACGTAGACATAGAATTGGGATAGGGTGGGGGAAGAGACAAGAATCGTTAGTTTTCTAATCCTTTCAGTCCCTTTATAAAATGTGTTCGTGTATCATGTAGTGGGTTAGGGGAGGGGAATGAGAGACAAGATGAGGACAAGTTGCAGGAAATCTGTAGGACCAGTTTGCTTACTCAGGACATGAAAAATTGTTAAGCCACCACAACCCTCAGGAAAGAGAATCCTTTCTTCTGTTATCTCTAGGAGGTATTAATATTCAGGGTTTCCCAAACAGAGCTCTGCAGAATACTGAGGTTTTATAATATCTTAAAAAGAATTCCATGAAAAAGAATCTCACAGCCACATAAATTTGGAAAATAGTCCATACTAAATGGATCTTAACCATTAAAGGCTTTGAGACCAGCTAACTGATAACTTTGTTTAACTCAATGTTTATCAAAATTATTTGATCACTGTCAGGAAAAGATGAAAGACTGAAATGGTCAGAAGAGATTTCTGGGTGTCCCTTTAATTGAATATGAGGCATTAACTACTGCCTTGCTCTTTTGGGTTATCTGATTTTATGAGTCTTGGTTTTTTATTGCCTTTTTTTTCTTTTGAGACAGAGTCTCACTGAGTTGTGCAGGCTGGAGTGCGGTGGTGCCATCATGGCTCACCACAGCCTCTAACGCTTGGGCTCAACTGATCCTCTCACCTCAGCCTCCTTAGTAGCTGGGACTAGAGACGTGTGCCACCGCATCTGGCTAATGTTTAAAATTTTTTGTGGAGACGGGGGTTTCACTTTGTTGCCCAGGTTGGTCCCAAACTTCTGGCCTCAAGCAGTCCTCTCCTCTCACTGCAGCCTCCCAAAGTGATCCACTCTGCCTGGCCAAAATAGTGCCTACCTCATGGGGTGGTTTGAGACTTCTGTAAGATTTTTATTTTGTTTATAGAGAAACGGTCTGGCTCTGTCGCCAGGTTGGAGGGCAGTGGCACAATCATAGGTCACTGCAGTCTCAAACTCCTAGCCTCAAGTAGTCATCCCATCTCAGTCTCCCAAAGTGCGGAGGTTACAGGCATGAGCCATCATCGCACCTGCCTTTTGTTGTCTTTGACCAAGCTATTTTACAAATCTGTAAATTGTAGGAAACTAATAGTAATGCAAATGATTCTTGTACTTGGAAGTACAATTGCATGTTTTTATTTGGTGGAGTTGCCAGGTTACACCTGCTGGCAGGTTGATTTCAGCACTCCTGGTTGCCTCTGTGTTCTTTGGATTTCCCTTTGTTCTCAGTTTTTACGTCTTACTTATTCCCTCATTATTTGATGAGCTAAATAAAATCTTTGACACATTTTAATTTTACATTTGCAGGAGAGGCATGATTTTTCCTTTTTTCTAAAAATTATCTTTTCATACACAGAACTTCCTTTTGTTTCTTGCCTGTTATTAGTTTTGTCTCTTCACATACCTACGTGTCTAGCCCTGTGCCCTACCAATTCTGGCTCCTGGTTTCTCTTTGTCCTCTAGTTTGTTATCTCTAAGTCTGACTCCTGCAGTAACTGACTTCCTTCAGGTTCTCAGGACTCCCTCCTTGTAATGCCTGTGGGTCAGGTAGCCTAAGAAAGCTCACCATCTGACATGGTTTCCTTGCTCATCCTTCCCAGAATACACTTTCCTTTTCTTCTTGTCTTTTCTTTTCCTTTTTTTTTTTTTTTTTTTTTTTTGAGAAAGACTCTAGCTCTGTTATCCAGGCTGGAGTGCAGTGGTGTGATCTCTGCTCACTGCAACCTACACCTCCCAGGTTCAAGTGATTCTCATGCCTCAGCCTCCCCAGAACCTGGATTTACAGGTGCGTGCCACCACATCTGGCTAATTTTTGTATTTTTTTTAGTAGAGATCGGGTTTTACCGTGTTGCCCAGGCTGGTCTTGAACTCCTGACCTCAAGTGATCCACCTGTCTCGGCCTCCCAAAGTGCTGGGATTATAGGCGTGACCCACCACACCCGGTCCCACTATTCCTTTTTCCACATTCACTTCTGGCATCATTTTCTCCTTGTCCTGAGTTGCCATCACCTAATCTTTGTGTATCCAAATCCTTCCTATCCTTCCAGACCCAGTCCCTCTCTCCACGCAGCTGTCCATGGCTTTCCCAGCCTGAATTACTTTATTCCTGTGCTGCTGAAATGCCTTGACATTTCATATCCCCCATGTGGCCTTCTTCATGTACTTCCTGATGTCATGTCATTTAAAAATCTCAACCAATTCCAGAAGGGGGAACACAATTTATATTTTTTGATGGAAGAAATATAAAGCTGGTTCTAGTCCATGAATTTGTTCTCACCGAACCAAAATGGGGTATGTGTGGGGGTGCAAGTAGTATCTTTAGAAAGGGCTCCCAAGGGAGACTGGTGTGCATGACAGGGAACCAAGGAATGGGAGGAAGCCAAGCGAAGGTGAAGTCTCATGCAGAACCTTTCGGAGGCTGTGTTCAGCCTGATCCCATGGGAGCTCTGCGGCATAAGCTATGTGCGGAGTTGTCCTGACTGGGGAGCACCCCTGAGTTGTTGGCTGGAGGCCATCCAGGCACTTCCTGGGCATTGGTGAGTGCAAAGTGGTTCAAGTTACCTGAGGGAAGCCCTCAAAAGATCATCTGTGGGTACTGGTTGCTGGAATCAAGATTATACAAGAACGAGATGCACAGAAATGTTAAACAGAAACCCGGAGCACCAACAGTGTCTACGATGCTCTGCTTCCTAAGAAATTTTTAAAAATTGGTGTAAAGTACACATAACATAAAATTCACCATCTTAGCCACTTTTAAGCGTACATTTCAGTGGCATTAAGTGCATTCACATTGTCATGCTGCCGTCACCATTATCCAACCGCAGAACTCTTTATCTTGCAAAACTGAAGCTACACATTAAACAACAACTCTCCATTCCCCCTCCCTCCAGGCCCTGACAACTACTTCTGTTTTGTATCTCTATGAATTTGACTACTCTAGGTACTTCCTATAAGTGGAATCATACAGAATTTTTCCTTTGAGAAACTGTAACATTTTTAGCAAATGCCAATTGTACTTTAAAAAGTAGTGCCCTGAAATATTTACATCACAGAAATGACCTCTCCAGGCTTTTCTTATTCTTATTGGGCACTAGAGACGCCTCTCTCTCCTGCCAACAATTTCAAATAATAGATAAAAAATGGGCCCAAGAGGACCCTGATTTATGTGGAGTTCTATGACACCTCATCCTACAGGTGACATCAAGCTGCCATAAAGTGCCAATTCCAAGGTTCCTCCCAGGCCTGGGACTCAGAATCTCCCATGCTGGGAGTATATGTTCTCTTTAAGAAGATTCTTTCCATGTGGATTTTATGAAGACAGAAAAGCATTTTCAGAATCACCAACCTTAAAAGGGTAGTTTTCAGCCTTGGGTTTAAACCACTGAATGCTACCTTGAAATGATGTTTCTCCCAGGATGCTATTTTCCAAAACAGGAAAGCAGAGCTGATTTTAATGATGGGGAAGTGAGGAAGAGGCCTGAGGACTCAGTCACATCTCACCTTTCTCTGTGATTCCCGCTCTGGCCCCTCAGAGCCCCAAGGCTTTTTAGAAACAGCTTAAAAACTAATGATCTAAAACAAAGATATGGAAGTCTTCTTTTCTCTACTCATGTGTGGTAGGTTGACAAATAGCCCCTTAGAAGATATCCACATCAAGTCCCTGGAACTGTGAATGTGACCTCGTTTGGAAAAACCGTCTTTGCAGATGTGATGAAGTTAAGGATTTTGAGAGGGGCAGATTGCCTGGATTACTCTGGTTGGCCCTAGATGCTATCATATATATCCTTACAAGAGGGAGGCAGAGGGAGATTCAGACAGAAGAGAAGACACAGACACACAGAGGAGAAGGCGATGTGAAGACAGGCAGAGATTGGAGAGACGCCGCCACAAACCTAGGAAGGCTGGGGCAGCCGCAGGAACTAGAGGAGGCAGGAAACGGACTCTTCCCTAGAGCCCTGGGTGACAGCACGGACCTGCCAGAATTTGGACTTGTAGCCTCTGGAACTGAAAGTTCTATCTTTTTAATCCATCAAGCTAGTGGTAATTTGTTATAGCAGCCATTGGGAACTGATACACCATGTAATTAAAAATAATTTTCAGATGTGTTATAAAATGTCCATAGCCATTCTCTATGAAAACAATTGTTGAGTCTTGTCATCAGCCTCCCCTAGGAAGAAGATGGGCCCAGTATTAACATTTTGGAGAAGCAGGAAAATGGAATCAGAAATCTTCCTTTCTTTTTCTTCCTTAAGGGAAATAATAACTATCTTTTCAGCTAATTTGATTTTCAAGTGTCCCCCTATCAACTTAGGCTTTAGAGGAGCTCTTATGTTAGAAGAGATTCAGATAGTTACAGAGTACAAGCCCTTTCTCCAGTCAAATTTCTCCCTGCAAGGACTATATTTTGTTTCTATGCCACGAATCCATTTACATAAGTTCTGTCTTGGGGAGATGGAAATATAAATGACTTGGAAAAAGAGGGCTCTGTCTGCAGTAAGAGATAATGTGCCTTTCTATTTTGTCGAAATTAAGCTATTACTGAGTCCACATAATATAAATATTTAAGCATTAAGTGGCATTTTATGCAAATCAATAAATGAGAAGGAAACAGCACTTGCAGAAAGATAAAATCCACTTTTGTGGAAGTAGCAAGGCCACTTCCCGTCAGTTCTTATGTGCAGCATAATCAATAAGATGGCCATGTGCTGTAAAGCTCAAAAACTAAACTGACAAGTAAGTATGCTTTGTTCCTAATCATTCCTAATGCTGGTGTAGTACTTTTACAGCTTGCAAGATGCTTTTGTAGCCATCTGTTATGGGCTGAATTGTGAGCCCCTCCAAATTTCGTATTCTGAAGTCTTAACCCCCAGTATCACAGAATATGATCTTATTTGTAAATAGACTCATTTCAGATGTTAATTAGATAAGATGAGATGAAGCTGAAATAGGGTGGTCCCCTAATCCAATGTGACTGGTGTCCTTATACAAAGGGAAAATTTGGAGATAGACACACATGGAGGAAAGATGATATAAAATAAAACAGGGAGAAGATGCCTGAGGCTTACAGAAGCTGTGAGAGAGATCTGGAACAGATGTTTCCTTCACAGCCCTCAGAAGGAACCAACTCTGTCAACATCTTGACCTTGCACTTCTAACCTCCCAACTATGAGACAATCAATTCGTGTTGTTTGAGCCATCCAGGTTGTGACATTTTGTCATGGCAGCCCTAGCAAACTAATACATCAGTAGAGTTTAGGAAGTGATTTCATATCTAGAGACTATTTGCCAAGATCATCTAGAATGAATGCAGGATGAAAACCTGGATCTTCTGATTCCAGTAAAGTGATGTGAAAATTTCAGGTTCTATTAGGTTGAGGTACCAGAGCTGGGTCAGACGAGAGGAACCACTATTGCAGCTGAGGAATATCGTGGGATGACTTAAGTGGAATATCATCCTCTTCTAGCATTGAGACTAGAGAGGTTGAGAACCCTGGGCAGTTAGCATGGACCAAACACAGTCATGAACTTTGAGTCGTCTTAAGCAGGTAGGTTATGGGGGTTTGCAGGGATGTGCAAAGTCTAACAAATAGCAATTGGTTTATGGGTCAGAAAGTGGCTAATGGCTGAAGAGGTCAAAGAGTTGATGAGTTAAAGCCAAGCCCAGCTTTCCAGCAGCCCAAGAATATACCCAGAATAGGGCAGGAGCCCTGTCAACCAAGTGTGGGAATCTCTGTGGGACTCAAGGGAGTACGTTCCCAGAAGCAGGGGGTTCCCCCAAAGAGCATATCAGTTGTCCTTGCTCATGACTATTATCCACTCGGTGATTGCTTTTGTATGGAGACATGTTAGGGAAATAGTGTGTTGCAAAGAGGACTGGATGCCAATTGACGTTCTCTCCCTGCCTTTGATAGGCCCAGTAGTGAGCCAACAATTGAGGACGACTGCATGGTCTCATGCTACCTTGTGAGGAAGACGTATATCTGATAGATAGAGGAGATCAGTCATGGACTGCTGCTCCCTGAAAGTCAGTTGTGTGTGTGATAATGAAATGTGCAGTCTAATGGGAAGCATAGAAGGTAGATTCTTTGGGTTATGGGAAAGTGAGACTCAGTCAGGGTACCTTAAGGATCCAAGGGTTTATCATATATTGATTCATGGATGAATAAAGAAGACAAGAATATTGGCCATGCAGTTCCTCCTCTCAGAAGCTTGGTTATTGTTTGGATAGTGGAGGGATCTGCACCTCTCAATGACCTGGGTATCACACTGCCCATCAGCAGAGCAAGTACCCCAATTCCTACTCCTGTCCTCTGCTTCTCCTTCCCTCTCCTTCTGTGATTTCTGCCAAAGGAGGCTGCAGGAAACAGAAAACCCAAAATGTGACACAGATATTATGGCCAGTGAAAGTTCTGGGGCAAGATAAAGAGTGTTTCCCAAGGGAAGGCATGGAGAGGTAGATGCCTAGCCAAGTTACTCCTTGAATAACAGCAGAAATATTTTGTTCTGAGAATTTGAGGAAACAAAGTGAGCAAGCTACTGATTCAAATTTAGTTCATTTTTTTAAAAAGAATTGGCTATGCACTATACTTGATGCTTTCACCTAAATTATTTAATTTTAAAGCTGAAAGTAGAATTCCTGTTCAAAAGACAATTTAGGGAATGCTTGGATTGATGGCTTCTCTGGAACTCCTCCCTGCACCCCACTTTTTATGGGCAAAAGGCAGACATGGAAAGATCTGAAGCTCTGTGTAATGAAGCTGGTGAATGTCGAATTTCCAAAGACAGCCTGAGAAGGAGGGGTTTTAGCATCCTACAATTTAATCCTTGCAGTGACTCTGTGAGAGGGATACCCTTGCTATCTTTATATCACCAAATGGAAGACTGTGTGCAGTAAGTTTTAGAAATCTGCACAGAGCCGTACAGCTAACTAGTGGCAGATGAGATTTAAAAACATTCCGTTTGACAATAAAATTTGCACCCTTAATCATTAGGCTGTACTACTTAGAAATATTTGCCTGTTAATATATTTCTCATGCAATAACAACAAATAAATCCCAGATATCTCCAGGTAAATTTCCACTTGACTTGAAGAATCTAGCTTCCCTTTCCAGTGTACAAGGAGTGAGTCTGGTTCACAGACATGCAACCTACATGGTGTTCTTGAAGCTGGTCATTGTGAGGCAGATGAGAGCCTCTGCTTTCTTTCCAAAGAGTGGGTGTAACAGCAACAGAAAAAAATGGCATCACAACAGAGCTGCTTCTTATATTCTTGGCTTAGATTGACTTTGTAATATGTTATGAGCAAGAGAGGGAGGCTGAAAGTTATGTTGTTTTTGAGATAATGCAGTAAACTGGAATGCTTAAGCGATTTTCAGGGAAATTATTTACCAACAAAAAACAGAAAACAGATTGTGTTTAGTGAATTTAAGCAAATGTGTCTTTAATGTGGACTGGACAACCTATTACTAGAGTGGACTTAGCTAATTGTAAGCTTCTGGACAGCCTTATATCCCTCAGGTCATTGGTAGGGAGAGATGGAGTGTCAAATTCCATTTGTGGTAGAGACCATGTGTTGAGCTCAAAAACTTACAAAAATCACTTTTAATTTGCTTCTGCTGTAAGCGGATTATATAGAATTTGATTTTCACGTTCTGAGGACCTTGCTTCTAACCCAGGCACTGTTACTAGAGCTGTCACAGGGAAGGGAGATGCTCACGTTCTGCAAAGCCAAATCACAGTGTTTCCATTGAATTTAACAGCAGCAGAAGACAGGAGTGTTGTCTCTGGTTGCACTTTGCTTTAAATCCTGAAGAACCTGGAGATATTACACACCTACCTGACTTTGAAAACGGAGGATTCCTGTGGGGTGTTTATTTCTTTCATAACGGCAAGATGAATTGATAGTGTGTGTGCTGGGAGAGAGGAAACAAATAGACCATTTCCAAATGCTTTTGCAATGAATATAGCTAAACTGTCTCAAAAAACCAGCCTAGTCAAAATGAGTGCAATTATTTTAAAAAATAAGTCATCTTTATAGGAGAAGCAGTCTGAAAGTATAAGCTGGGAAAAGCTCTGTGTGTGTGTGTGTGTGTGTGTTCTTGTGTGCATTTGGGTGTCCGTCTTCAAAGGCTGCGGTTATGTGACAATGTTTCCTTAAATTCTTCAGATAATTTTTCACTGTAGTGTATATCAAATAAAGAAGGATAAGAAAATCTAGCAAACCGTTGTGTAGTTCAGGATGCAGCCTGTACATTGTGCACAGGGTTCTTATGATGAAAAACATTAATTTCCCTTAGTTCCTAGGAGCGTTTTTGAACATAGGTGTGTACTCCCAGCTCTGTGGGGATGCATTTTTATGTATTTATTATATTCATAAAACCACAAAAACCTGGTCCCATTTAGCCTCAGGATGTGCTAATGTCACTTTAAAAAATGCAGAATTAATAACCATTTAAAAATTTCTGGTGTTTTTGTATCTTAAAAAAAAAAAAGAAATTCAGGAAGGCAGGATAGAAGAAAAGAAAAATAGGAAACTAAAAACATATCAAACTCACTGGCCAGTGGGGTAGCTTGAGAGCTGAGTCCCTCTCCGCTCACTTCATAATGACCTTGCGTTGCACAGTAACATCCTTGGAACACAGTGGCTGCTCATTAAATATTTGTCTTTCTTTGGAACTGTTGGAAGAAGAAACCTACAAATTGAGTAGTAATGGCCATAACATTAACTATTATTTGTATATAGTCCTTTAGAGATAACAAGGCAAATGCCACACCATTAGATCCTGGTGACTCTTGGGGATTTGTCAGATAAAATGTGACCAGGGGTTGAGGTTGGATGGAGAGTCCAGGGAAGGGAAGACATTGGCCCTTCCTGGGTAATAACTCCTTGTTTATTCCCTGATTTCAATCATGGTTCTTTTACTATCAGTTGTTCAATTTTAAAGGTAAGAAATTGAGAAATGGGTCAGGTGTGGTGGCTTATGCCTGTAATCCTAGCACTTTGGGAGGCCAAGGTGGGTGGATCACCTGAGGTCAGGAGTTCAAGACCAGCCTGGCCAACATGGTGAAATACTGTGTCTACTAAAAATACAAAAATTAGCTGGCTGTGGTGGCACAAGCATATACTGCCAGCTACTCTGGAGGCTGAGGCAGGAGAATCACTTGAACCTGGGGGGCAGAGGTTGCAGTGAGCTGAGATTGTGCCACTTCATTCCTGCCTGGGCAAAAGACTGAAACTCGGCCTCAAAAAGAAAAAAAAAAGAAAAGAAAAGAAATTGAGAAATGAGTAAAAGTTAAGAACTTATTCCTTAGACAAATAAACACAACCAAAACTGTCTTTATTTTCAGGAGGTTAGTAGATGCCTTTCTGGCTAGTTGTGGACCTGGCCTAGAGAATTCTGCCTCTTAGTTCTTAGTACAAGATGGACAATAAAGAACAGATAGCTAAGAGAGTGTGGGCAGTGATTTTGTACATCTACTTGTAGCTGTATGCCTAATACTTAGCATTTCATGTGGTGGGTAGAACGTATTCAGTAGATATCCATTGGATGAATGAATTAATGAAAATGAGACTGTATTTCTATAATTTGCCTTTCAACCAAGCATCTTAAAGTGTTATTATGGTCATCCCTTGATTGCTTAAGGATAGTTGTGGTTTTCAGGAATATCAGCAGAAAATATGCAATTCGGGTCAGTTTTTTGTTTGTTTGTTTGTTTTTGTTTTTGTTTTTCCTGTTGTATCCTCTTGTCTGACTTCTAACCAAATGAGTACTGGCTCTAATGTCTCATAAGCAGCTTTGTGACTTTGAACAAATCTTGTCTTTGCTGAAGTTGAGATGCTAATTTAATAGCTTTTCTCCTGATCCCACTGGGATGTTGGAGAAAGGAAGTAAAATACGTGTGAATTTTACTTTAAAAGGGCCAAATATTTCTCAAAGTATTCTAACTTACCATTGGTGTGGTGCCAGAGATAAGACTTCACCCTGTTGATCATTGTAGGAGAGATATACCATACGCTATTAAACATCAAGTGGCCAAGGTTTTGTCGGCCACATAGGGCATCATGTTTAGGTGATGTTTTGTAATGGTATTTTCTCAGGTAGATAATAAATTATAAAACAATACATTGGAAGGGTTGCTTATCTGCCCAGTACTGAGCCAGGGACCTCCTACTTCCTTCTCTTCTGATGTCTTCCTTTCCCACCATGCCACCATCATCATCCTAACAGGTTAGTTCAGAGTTTCTCACCAGAGTGATGATCTTGATAGTTGTCTTGCCCAAGACACTCCAAATGAAGTCTTTTTGTTTTATCCGTGTTGCTGGTTTGGAAGTTTAAGCTCCTCTCTATTTTCAAGGATGCCACTTAAGTAATAACTGTTGTTAAAATCACCGCATGTTCCTGTACATCACCACACCCATGAAGAGTCTCCTCCTTTTTTTGTTTTGTCCTGTGATTAAAGACCCTTGCTTGCTCCATTATAAGACAGACTTGGGTTTAAATCCAAGGTCTGCTACTCACCAGCTGTATGTTGATGAGTAAGTTTTTAACCTCCTAAGACTCAATGTTCTTGTTTGTGATGTAGAAATAATATGATAACCTCATAGGGTTATTGTAAGGCTTAAATCTAAAAAAAAAAAAAGCTTACATAGACAAGATAATGCTTATGCAGCACTTAGTACAGTGTCTGACCACAAGAAAGAGTTTTGTAGCTCTTTGTTGCCGTGATCTTGTCATTGATGCTGGAGACATTTGTTTGTTGAAGAAGCTGTCCTGAGAACGGTAGTCTGGCTGTGACTTTAGAGTGAGCACTGTGGCCTCACACAAAAGGCTTCACCCAGGGCACTCCTGCAGGGCCTTCAGTCAAGCTTCAACTCAGCTGTCTGCCGACGCTTATAATCTGACACTCTGAGACTTTTTCCAGGAGACCTTGAGAATTTTTCTTTCTGGGTCAGGATGTACAGAAGCTTCATCAGGAGATGAACCTCTTAATATTCAAGGAGCTGATGAAATAAACTTTTTCTTAGAGTAAAAACTCAGCAAGAATCCCCAGAACTCTCTACCTACCCACAAATAGCAGTTTCTAGAAACAGCTCTACACAAAAGGCTCCGTTTGGTCCATACTAACTTTGTTAGCCCCTGCTAGCGTCTCTCTTTGCTAATAGTTTAGTGCTTCTGTATTCGACAAATTGCCACATCAGAAAATCTTTTTTTTTTTGAGATGGAGTTTCACACTGTTGCCTAGGCTGGAGTGCAGTAGCGCGATCTCGGTTCACCGCAACCTCAGACTCCCAGGTTCAAGTGATTCTCCTGCCTCAGCCTCCCGAGTAGCTGGGATTACAGGCACCCACCACCACGCCCAGCTAATTTTTTGTGTTTTTAGTAGAGATGGGGTTTCACTATGTTGGCCAGGCTGGTCTTGAACTCCTGACCTTGTGATTTGCCCGGCTCAGCTCAGCCTCCCAAAGGGCTGGGATTACAGGTGTGAGTCACCACACCTGGCCCAGAAACTCTTAATCAATCTTCTCTTTACCACTAGGCAAACCAGTTCTTTCTATCCCCTGTGTAAAGCACACTGCCTAATGGCCAGCTAATGCAGATTGTCCCCAGCTAATGGCCAGGTCTCTGTTTCGTCTTGGTACTTCTGTTCCCACCAGTGCAGTTGATGACTTGCCAAGAGTCAGTTGTGCTGCTGCCCATATCTATTTACGCCAGTTTTATTTGTTATGTAATTACATGCTTCGATTAAATGTTTCATAAACTGATTTAATATAAGCACAAAAAGAGAGTTGTTGATTCCATGAATGTTTTGGAAACAGTAGGGTTGAGTTGCTAATAAACGATGCTGAATTAGATGTGGGCGAGATAACACTAAAAGCTTTGGGGGTAGAAGGAATCATAAAAACTCCAGAGTCTGCACTCAGATTGTTCCACAAAGGTCTTTACATTCTCACTTTGCTTTAAAGAAATAAACTTGTAAATCCCAGGAGATAGTGCATGTCAGTTATTCCTGCAGCAAAGACAATGTGAACTCTGTTGAACCTATGTAAAGTCAATCACACCAGAAAACCTTGGCATCAAGAGCTTAGGATTGGATCCAGTTTATTCATTGTAAGTGACAATCAAAATTTAAGTTATGTATATATCATTTTAAAGGATTTTCCAATTTACCAATAGTCTCCGTTAACTGACCTACTACTCATTTTGTCACACTGCATAACAACCGAGCATTTCTGCTGCTCAAGGTGTCCCCTCCAAGTTACCTGATGCACCCACTGTCCACAGCACAAGCTCTGTGGAGACGGGCCAATGGTGGCAGTGGCTTGTATAGGCGGGTCCACCATCTCTGACCTGGTCTCCTTTGAGCTTACCTGTAGGGCCCAGGGTGCAGACTGTGACTAAAGAATATACATGTGGATGCCTTTCTATATTAACTAATATTTTATGGATAATTTTTTATATACTGTTTTGTTGTATCTCCAAATAGCCCCCTGGGAGGTAGGAATTATTGTCACTGTTTTATAGATGGAGCTGCTGAGGTTCAGAGAAGGTAAATAACTTGGGCCCAGTCACACAGCAATTAGAGACATGGCTAAGGTGAGTCCTAGACTCTAAGCCCTGTTATTTATCCATCAAGACTGATGTGCCTGATGATTTTGGTGGTAATGTTCAGTAATCCACTTGGTGCTGGGATCCACGCCCTGATGCCTTTAGCACTGAGCTCTAACCCAGCTTTATCTTCAGGTTCTCAACGATTGGACTAGATGTAGGTGGAGAACTTGATGCAGATCATTCTGAGTTTCCAAGTCAGGAATTTGTCACAGGAGCACAGCTCCTGACAAACCTCAGTTCCCCTCCATTCTCCAGCTGGCTGTGCTGCAGGGAAGCTGTGAGTGAGTGGACGCACTAAAACATTCAAAGTGAGTCACCAGAAAAGAGGAAAATGCTGTTGGCAGCATGTGTCATTTGCATTGTTGCAACACCTGCTCATTTTGATAAGCGTCTGTCAGAATTTCCATATTCCCCCTATTCATTGGGAAAGTCATTTGGCGAACTCTGGTCCCTCTGGTCTACAATTTGGGATATGGTATGTCAGTTTAGTTAGCATTGCTTTATCATGAAAATTATTGTTGATCATTTTGGGTTAGTATTGAACCAAATACACCTGCTTGTTTTTTGTTCCCTGGTCTACTTGGGAAAAAGCACAAGAGAAAGAACCTGACTTTTGATTAAAATCAGGGAAGAACCAAAGCCCTTGACAGTTTAAATTAACATTTTGTAAAATTTTGGCTGCAATCCACCACTACTGGAATCACCTGAGTGTCTTATTAACCACACACATTTAGGCTTTACCCTGGATATACTCAGTCAGACCTGGTAGAAGTGGAACCTGAGGTCACAAGTCTGACAGTCACTAGTTTAAATGGGTTAGATGGAGCAATAAACACCTGTATCAATTTCCAACAACTGCTGTAACAAAATACCACAAACCTGGTGACTGAAAACCACAGAAATTAGGCTGGGTGCAGCGGCTCACACCTGTAATCCCAGCATTTTGGGAGGCCAAGGCAGGTGGATCACCCAAGGTCAGGAGTTTGAGACCAGCCTGGCCAACATGGCAAAACTCTGTCTCTACTAAAAATACAAATACAAAAATTAGCTGGGTGTGGTGGCAGGTGCCTGTAATCCCAGCTACTCTGGAGGCCGAGGTGGGAGAGTCACTTGAACCTGGGAAGTGGAGGTTGCAGTGAGCCCAGATCATGCTACTGCACTCCAGCCTGGGCAATAGAGCAAGACTCTATATCCAAAAAAAAAAAAAAAAAAAAAGAAAAAAAAAAAAAAAAAAAACACACACACACACACACAGAGAGAAATTAATTTTCTTACAGTTCTGGAGGCCAGAAGTTTGAAATCAAGGTGTTGGCAGGGCCATCCTCTTTCTGAGGACTCCAGGGGCTGTTGTGTGCCTTTCTCTGTTTCTGTTGCTAATAACCCTTGATGTTCTTTGACTTGAGATGAATAACTTCAATCTCTACCTCAATCTTTGCGCAGTGTTCTCTCTGTATGTCTGTGTGTCTCTTCTCCTCTTCATATAAGGATACCAGTTATGTTTAATGGGATCCCACTCTGATCAAACACACCCTCATCTTACTTTGATTACATTTGCACAGACCCTCTTTCCAAATAAGGTCACATTCACAGGTGCTGAGGGGTGGGCTTAAACCTGTCTTTTCTGGGGACACAATTCAACCCATAACAACATTTTCTGAGAGGACCTTTATATCAATGAAAATTATACCTATTTACATCCTAATGTGAAAATTTAGCAGGATTTATGAGAAATAAGCATTCAACTCAAACTGGAGATGTTACTTTTTATTTCACGATAGCCACTTGAAATTCTGAAACCTTATTTACAGTGTGCATTTAATCGTGAAATCTCCTTCACATAAAGAACTCTTAAATTTCTTATTTTAAAAAGTAATTTTTCTACTAATCAGAAAATAGTGGTGAATTTCTCTACTTTGCGACTTATTCTAAACACATGATTTAATTTCCACACTCACCCATTTATTCATTCAGAAATATGTATTACACCATCCCTTATATTCCAGGCACTGTTTTAGGTTTTGAAGATACAAAAGCAAATGAGTCACAAGTCCTTAGCATTGAGGGATTTGCATTCCAGTGGTGGGGACCAAGAAATACATTAGTATTACACACACTGTTGTGGCGAGTATTGTGATCAAAGTAAAGAAAATTTGGCAGGTGGGGGAGGGAAGAGGATGGGCAAGGAAGGCTTCCTGGAGGGGCTAAATTTTAGTAGAGGTTTGAAGGAAAAGTAGGGATTTGCCAAGCAAAGAGGATAGGAAGGGTGGAACAAAGGACAGCTAGTCTATCTGTAAAGCCTGCAGGAGTTCGTCATGGTGGAGCAAAAGGGATGGTGAGCTGGCGATGGAAGATGGAAAGGCTGATAGGTCTACTATGGACTGAATGTGTCCCCCCAGAATTCATTTGTGGAAGTCCTAACTCCCATGTGATGGTATTGGAGGTGGGGCCTGTGGGAGATCCTTAGAACTAGATAGGTCTTGAAGGTGGTACCTTTATGATAGAATTAACATTCTTCTAAAAAGAGGAAGAAACATAAGAGCTTGCTCTCTCTTTCTTCAAGAATATACACCAAGGAAAGGGCCCTGTGAGCACACAGTGAAAAGGTGACTGTTTACAAGTGCTAGGACCTGAATATTTATATCCCTCCCCAATTCAAATAATGAAATCCTAAACCACAAGGTGGTGGTATTAGGAGGTGGGGCACTTTGAAGGTGGTTAGATCATGAGGGTGGAGCTCTTATGAATGGGATGAGTGCCCGTATAAAAGAGTTGGAGGGAGGGGGCATTCCCTTTGCTGTTTCTACCATGGGAGGACACAGAAGATGGCCATTTGCAGAAGAAAGCCATCACCAGAACCCAATCATGCTGGCACCCTAATCGTGGACCTCACACCCTCTAGAACTATGAGAAAGAAATTTCTGTTGTTTATAAGCTGGTCAGTCAATAATGTTTTGTTTCAACAGCACAAATGGACTAAGACAAAAGCTAGGAAGTGGGTCCTCACCAGAAACCAAATCTGCACCTTAATCTTGGACTTCCAGACCTCTGGAACTATGAGAAATATATATCTGTTGTGTAAGCCCCTAAGTCTATAATTTGTTTATTGTTGTTGTTTTTGTTGCTAGAGCTGACTAAGATAGTAATGGACAATTCAGAGCCTGTGTCTACTGGATGATTTGCCCAAGTTTTTCTCTGGAACAGAGTTTGCTAAAGGTTGAACAGTATTCAATGCAAAAACCTATTAGACAAAGTAAGTAACACCAGTACTTTCTGGTAAAGTAGTTTTTAAGCAATGCGTATTACTGCACATTTCTTTCATATAGATTCACCGGTCTTTCCCTATCAAAGACTCTAAAATATCCTGCAGAAAAGAAACCCATTTTAATGCAACTTAGCATTTTCCAAACTTCTTTGATAGTGGAACTCCATTATGTAACCGTGACTCTAAGAGTTTTCTTGTCCTGCATTGGAATAGGCTGAGGGGATAGGGCTAGAGCTGGATAAGGGAAACTGGGTAGAAACTCCTCCAAAGTGGCTCAAAAACAATGTCTTCATAGTCTCAAGTGTGAAGTTTTATAATGTTGCTTCTCTGAGTTAGCAAATAAGACAGGAATAAAAGGATCATCAAAGAAAATTGTATTAAGGGATATTAAAGATCCTACTAAGGTTAGGGATGCTTTTTTTAAATAAATAAAAACACATCATTGTAAAGGAAATATATATTCATAGGTTTAAAAAAATTTTAAATAATATGTAAGTATATAAAGTAAAATAGAAACAATTTTTTTCCTATTTATTTATTTATAAATTAGATCATGCTCTAATCCCTGTTTTCCAAGTTGTTGTTTCACTTAACTATATATTTTAACTCTGTTTTTACATAGAACATCATCATATTTTGTTAGCATACTATAAGTATTTCATCCACATTCTTAAAGATTTTAGAATTACTTATGTTTGGTTGTTTCCAATAGTGCTGCAGTAACTATCTTTAGGCATATATCTTTGATACCTGTGTAACTAGTTGCTGGAAGTAGAAATCCTGTGTTAGATGCATAGCAAAGATTACTAGTTGCCCCTTAATATTCATTCTTTCCTTCTTCTTTAATAATATAACCTCACATTTATTTCAGGGAGCAGAGCAGTCAGCCAAAAGACTACATTTCCCAGATTCCCTTGTAGCTAGGTATGGCCATGTGACTTACTTTTAACCAATGAAATTTGAGCTCAAGTATTATTTAATTTTTTTGAGCAGTTTCCTTACTAGTTAAAGAGCAAACTTTTCTTCATTCCTTCCTTTTTCATGCTAACTGGACTTAGGAAGCTGTGGTGAATCATGGGGTGACATGCTAAGGTCACAGGGGAACAGCAAGACTAACAGAGCCTGGGCTTCTGAAAACTTTGAGCCACCATAGTATCCCTGAAACACTTGGCTCTGGATTTCTTTTACAAAAAGAGAACTAAGTTTCTATATTGTTTCAGCTACTATAAAAAGTTTTCCCTATTACACACTGTCACATTAAATCCTAACTTTTTCAAAGGAAATATGTATTGAAATATTTGAAAATAATATCTAAATGTCCTGAAAGGGGGCTGTACCTGTAGAAACTGTAGAAACTCTCATCTGCCGTGAATGACATTGCCTGAAAGAAAGTAAAATTCATTACAAATAATGCAGTCTTTATCGTGTTTTTTCAAAAGAGTTTTAAGGGTTTTCAGGACTACCATTTTAAGCTTTCAAATATCCATAAATCAACAGCATTCAGTAGAGAGGAAGTAGAGTCATACAAACATGTGTTCAAATCTTGACTTGGCCACTGAACAGCTGTGTGGCTGTTACCCTGAGCTAGTTTGTAATCTTTCAGAGCCTCAATTTCCTAATTTGTAAAATGGGGTTAATAACAGTAACTCCTTGGGTAATTATGAGGCATGAATAAGATAATGCATCTAACATGCTTAGCCTGGATAACACACTCCACAAATGTTAGCTGTTGTATGTAATAAACAAATTAAGTGTCTGCTTTTGTGAGTTATTGTGTGGGAGACAATTGTGGATGGCACAGTGCCTAAAATCAAGTAGCTCAGTAGACTAGTTGGGATCACAAATACTGTAACCACTACAGTGAAGAAAGCAGGAATCCCAAAATAGAAAAATACACAATCACAGGAATGAAGGGAGGGGAAGATTACTTCTGTTTTGGGGCACAGTGTAAAGAAAATCATTGCAAAGCCTTTGAGGGGTGGGGGAAATTCCAGCTGCCAGAAATATCAGTGGACTTCTTTGTAAACCAGCCAGCATGGCAGGAGCAAAAAGTTGGGATGGGAAGGCATGAGTTAGCTGGTGAGCCAGGTGGCTGCAGTGCAAGGAACATGCAGGGAAAACCCAGGGAGCCACAGCAGAAAGGTGAGGCCAGATCCTAAAGGGCTCTCACTGAACAGCTTGCATGAGTCTATAATGCACTGGAGGATCCCTGAAGGGCTTCAGCATGCATGTGAGCGCAGAGAGGCGATCAGAGGTGTGCTATGCAAAAGCTACCTGGCACTGGGGTGCAGCATGGATTCAAAAGAAGTGAGACAGGAGGGGGTGATGGAAATTAATAGGGTCACATCTCTGCACAGAGCATCCATCAGATAATTTTTTCTAATTACCATTTGGGGAAACCAAGAGGCAGAGCAGCCCTATATCTTCCAAGATTGATAAATGAGTCAGTAACGAAACCATTGGCAAGTTGCCTTTGATTCCTTTTCCTTATCCACAGGGCAAGTTTGTCTCTTAGCAACACATTTTGAACTTGGCAGCACTCAAAGCTCTCTGTGAATGAATAAAGCAAAATGGAGGCAAATGTGAAAGTTATTTTGATGTGAGAAAGTGTAGATGCTGGGCCTGTGTATGCTGGGCATGTGCCGGATCCCTAAATCACAGGGAGCCCATGAAACGTACAGTAGGAGACTCAGCGCTCAGTAAATTGAAAGTTCCCTTCTCCCTGCAGTTGGAAAATAGGACATGATTTTAAAATACATAAATTAGACACTTATAGAGAGGATTGCCTGCTTTTTGTTATTATAGAAAAGGACAGTCTTATATGAGAGGTGACTTTTCAAAGGATATAAAGAATACCTGTAAAGCTAAAATTTAAGCAGAATCGCCACTGCCTCAGCCCCATCATCTCCCTTGGTATGTGGGCTTCATGCATCTTGAAGTCCTGCCCTGTGTCTTTGTAATCAATAGGTCCATTGCTTATTGTTGTATTATATACAGGTAACTTTTTAATACTTTTATATTCTTATTCATTTAACACATTGATTGAAAACCTGCTTTGTCCTGGCCCTTGATGTATTTTAGGCATGACTTTGACATGGGGAGATTTGTTTTGAAGAAGGATGAAGAAAAGAGAAAAACTGTGGATATAAGAGCAGTGACAAGGGTCTTCTTGCACCTGTCCGGCTAAAACATTGTCAGAGCCTGCATGGTTTTCTATTGTGTATAACAAATTGTCACAAACTTAGCTGCTTACAGCAACACACATTTATTACCTTACAGTTTCTGTGGATCAGAAGTTCAGGAATGACTTAGCTGGATTGTCACCGAGGTGGTTTCGGGGTCTCTTGTAAGGCTGCAATCAAGGTGTTGGCTGGGTTGCATTGTCTTCTGGGGGCTTGACTGCAGAAGAATCTGTTTCCAAGCTCTCACAAGTTATTGGCAGAATTTATCTGTTTGTTTATTTTGCAATTGTGGTGCTAAGAGCTGCCCTCAGCTCCTGCAGGGGATTGGCGGGGGGACTTGGTTCCCTGCCACACAGTCCTCTTGACAGGCAGTTTATTATTTTTCAGCTCACCTTTTTAGGCCAGCAGTGCAGAGACTTGAAGTAAGTCTGGCAAGGAATCTTATAAAATGTAAGCACAGGAGGGACTTATTTTGATATATACTCTTTGTTAGAAGCAAGTCACAGGTCCACCTTCCCACATACACTCAAGGGGAGAAGATTACACAAAAAGATTACCATAGCATGTGGAGACTAGTTGGGGTCACCTTACAGTTGTTAAAGTAGATTCTTCACCAGGCCCAAAGAATCTCTGAGCAGACAAAGCCAGTGCCCTTAACTCTGAGTACACTGCAAAGATAAGTGAAACATAATTTGAGCTCTTTCTTGTAAATGTCTATATTAAAAAAAGGCAGAACTTAAGCTCAACCAATCAGAAACAGTCAACAAACTTATGTAAATAGAGACTTTCCAACAGGATAGACCAAGTAAGGCAACTGTATAACTGTAACCAGTCAAATATTTTCTTTGCTTTACTTCTGCATTTGTTCTATAAAGCCTCCCCCTTGAGATCCTTCAGTGGATCCCCTAAACCACTTCTGGTTTGGAGCTGCCCAATTCATGAATTCTTATTTGCTCAAATAAACCCTTTAAACCTTTGTTGCTCCTCCGTTTACTTTTTAACAGAGTCTGTCCACCACAGAGGGCATTGGAATTAGAAGACAATTATTTAAAGTAAGGTTGGAATATATTTTATTTAACTGTCTATCCTTATTACCCAGCACACAGTAACTAATGAAAAATGTCAACTTGATTGGGCTTCTTTCTTTGCTGATTGAATGTGAGGAGTGATGAAGGAGTAAGTGAAGAGGAAGCATTAAACACAACCTTGGGGTTTCTACTTAGGGTTAACTGGATGCTGATGCCATTAACAAGGACAGGAAAACAAGTGAAAGAAATGGAAAGAAATGTCAAAGGTTAGGGATATAATAGGTTAACTTTGAGACACTAGGTGAAGGAATCTTACAGAGCTTCTTAAACCTTAATGGGATATGGGGCAGTTGGAAATTGTATTTTAATGATTCTGATTCAACAAGTTGACAGGAGGCCTGCTATATCTATTTATAACAAGTTCTCGGGGATGCCAGTGGAGTCTCACTTCGAGTAGCAAGGCTCAAGAGCAATGGGTTTCAAACATTTTTGCTTCTAAACTACCTAAAGAATTTTGGAAATCTACTCTCTTGCACATCTCTAAGTTGACAGCTGTTATTTTTTATTGTGTTTAAACAGTTACAAAGGATAATTTCTAGACTGTTGTAGTGACAACATATCTTAAATAACACAGTTATATCCTTCTGTATTAGTTCATTTTCATTCTTCTTTAAAGAAATACTTGAGACTGGGTAATTTGTAAAGGAAAAGAGGTTTAATTGATGCACAATTCCGCATGACTGGGGAGGCCTCAGGAAACTTACAATCATGGCAGAAGGCAAAGCAAACACATCCTTGTTCACAAGGCAGCAGGAGAGAGAAGTACAGAGTGAAGGGGAAAGGGCCTCTTATAAAACCATCAGATCTCATGAGAACTCACTCACTATCATGAGAATAGGAAGGGGGAACTGCCCCTATGATGTAGTCACCTCCTGCAAGGTCCCTACTCCAACACCTGAGGATTACATTTTGGATTACAATTCAAAATGAGATTTGGGTGGGGACACAGAGTCAGAACATATCACTGTGTCTTAAATGAATCCATGAGCCTATGAAACATAGTGATTTGATTTCCATTATCATCTATTTAAAATACACTTGAAGTCCAGGCGCAGTGGCTCATGCCTGTAATCCCAGCACTTTGGGAGGTCAAGGTGGGTGGATCATGAGGTCAGGAGATTGAGACCATCCCTGGCTGACATGGTGAAACCCCATCTCTACTAAAAATACAGAAAATTAGCTGGGTGTGGTGGCGAGCACCTGTAGTCCCAGCTACTCAGGAGGCTGAGGCAGGAGAGTGGTGTGAACCTGGGAGGCGGAGCTTGCAGTGAGCTGAGATCACACCACTGTACTCCAGCCTGGGCAACAGAGCGAGACTCCATCTCAAAAAAATAAAAATAAAAATAAAAATAAAAATAAAAAATAAAATAAAATACACTTGAACAAGTACAATATACTTGTATTTAAAATATAGTTAAACAAGTTTTTCTTCCACAGCCAAAAAAAGAAAAAAAAATACGTCATTCCTTTCACTCATATTTCATTCTATGTTTCCCCACAAAATTTTATCCTAAAGTGATAAATTTTTGTGTTGAAAGTTTTTTAGTATTCTGTCTACTTAGCTACCATAAAAATATGCATATAAATTGAAATTTTAAAAAGATCAAAGTTTTTTTAAGGCCGTAAGGTCCAAATGTTAAAAAACTTTCTTCTGGATTAAGTTGTTTGTTTCAATTAGTTGACAACTGATCAAAATAACACCTAATACACATTTCAATAAATACTAAATATAAAATGATTATATTGGAAATCTTTATATTTCAATCTTTTAATTAGATGATTGAGACTGGCTTCCTTTTTAATTAGCTCATGTATTAATAAAGATTACTTATTGCTGGAATGAGAGATGATGCAGTATCAATTCTCTGTCATTTTTCTGTTTGTTTTTTTCTTTTTAAGGACAATGTTACTCAAGTCTGTGAATACCTTTACAGATACATGCCAAAAATCACATAATAATTTATCATCAAACTAATTTTTAATGATGTGTTAGTGGTCATATTTATTAAATTCTTCATATTTGCTGAAAGTAAAAAATTGGAGATTACCAGGTTTATCTTATAGTGGTAAGATCAGGATAGATGAGAGTTATGCTTTTCTTTTGTTAAAATGGAGAAAAAGGGGGCGTTGTGAGGGTGGAAAGAATATTGCATAATGCTGACTGCAAGCACTTTCTCAGGCGGATAGGTTAGGCGAAAAGCACGTGTAGAAATTGAGGATCTGGAAATGTCTTCCCTTGAAACTATTTGTGCTCACATACCCTTTGGAATGTCTGTACATTGAAATGTCAGAGGGCAGAGATATCCCAGTTTGAAGATTGCTGCAGTAGAGAATTGAAAACGTGTAGAGCTCAGGGAAGGGGCTGGCCTGAGAGTAAAATTAGGGGATATACAGACAGAAATTTAGGCATATTAAAACCTTCATTGCATAGACCCTATTAATTCTGAATTTTGGAGGTAGAGTCTGGATGGAAGGGAATTTTGTTCTATATATGAAAAGAAGAAAAGTGGTTAGCAAATGACATTGTAGAACAGGTTTATATGGAAAGGGGTCTTGATCCAGATCCCAAGAGGGGGTTCTTGGATCTCACATAAGAAATAATTCAGGGCGAGTCCACAGTGTAAAGCAAAAGCGAGTTTATTTATTAAGAAAGTAAAGTGGTGAGAAAACAGCTACTCCATAGACAGAGTCGGGCGTTCCTGAAAGTAAGAGGAGGAATGTGTTCACTTTGGTTACAGTTTTGTTTAAATATAGAATAAAAAATGATCATGAGGAAGTGCATTATGTTACAAGGGTTTGTGATAAAGGATTAATATCCTTAATTACTATATTTTGCAAGAATCAATATTATTTTTAAAGCAAAATTAGGAGGCTTCTGTTCTCAAGGTATCAGGATATCAGGACACTCTTAAGCCTGGGTCTGTTTAGTAAACGCTATCAATCTGTTCCCTTAACTGTACACATTCAGAGGCTAGGAATACCTAACTTGTTGGCAATGCAGCCCAGCAAGCCCTAGCTTCATTTTACCCAGCACCTATTTAAAATGGAGTTTTTCTGGTTCAAACACATCTGACAGAAGCACACAAAGTACCTTCAAATGCCTCAGGACATTCATGTGTAAATAAATAATTGATAAATGACTATAAGCCACGCTTATCTATTTGTTAGAGTTGGTTCTCCTCTCAGCAACTCTTCCTCAACTTCGTTCTAAGTTACTCAGTGTAGACAGTGTGCCTGAGGTAATAAAACCTCATTACCTTAAAAAAGACAGGAAGTGAAATTTGACCCTTTCACTCAATCTACCTGTCCCTCTCTTGCTACGTCTGCTACATTTATGTAGGTGTTCAGAAGTTTCTTTCAACATCAAGGTATCTTGATTGTACAAATTGGTCATCCTTTTAGGTTATATAAAATAGACCAAGTCACACTTTCCCTTTTTACTTTTATTTTGAACAGATCCTTGGAAAGGCATACCCAGATCTGCTTATTTTTGTAGGGATGCCAAGTGAGAGAGAGAGAGAGTGAGAACTTCTACTCCCAAATTGGTATGAGAGCTCTCCTTTATTTGCATCTTGATCAAAGCATTGATAAGGGAATGCTATAATCCAAGGCTGGGGAATGGCTGCCTTAGCTGAACAAGCACAAGGAAAACAACTACAGGGTTGCCAGCCACATTCTAAAACTAAATCATCATTCTCGGAACGAAAGTCTTATCTGTCTCCCACATCCCCAGGTCTATTTTGTGCCCACCTCTGTCATTTCTTTGTGCTTTTCTCTTTCTGAGCAGCAGGCTTTTGCCTGCCCTATTGGGATCTATCTTTGATCAAATACCTTGTGACATTTAAGCTTAAGCAGCAAGATATTCCTGAGAACAACTATGGTTCAATATTTTCCATAGAACTAATAATAATTCTGCTGCCTTAAAAACTATAAAGAGCAACTGATGCCTCATGGAAAATGTAGAGGAGATTGAATTTTTTCAGTAGAGTCACAGGGCTAGAAGAGACCTTTCTTTGTTCCTATAAATCCATCCTGGATGTTTTCTTCTCCCTCACCCCACTCCCACTTTCATGAGAAAGTTGCAGGAGGCATAATAAAAGGTTCTAGATTCTGGCCTATACATTTGTTATATCTCCTCTCCCCACTTCTGTCCTATTTCTCCTCTTCTGACCTGATACTCATGTGCACCCTTCCTATTTAAATAGGTTAGAGGTGATGTCCACACTCCGAAGCAGCAAGTCAGCAGGGAGAATAACTAGGATCAAAACTCCACTTCACTGCAGACCTTAAATGCAGAAAGGCAAAGCTGTTTTTGCCTAATACGTCTTTTATCTTTTCTTCATCTGCCAATGCATGCTTGGCATTAGGTAAGGGCTTAATTCTTAAAATTGGATGCAGAATTTTGCATGTTAATGCATTTTTCTCCCTAGCTTTCATCAGAACCTTGAAGAGAGAAATTTCTCCCCAAAGATAAAAAACTGCTAATGTGATGGGCTGTTTTTTCTCTGTGGCATCGAGTGACTCTTCGGATTGCCCTCATGAAGTGAATTCAGGGCACCTCCAACACCTTGGAGATTTGAGAACTTCAGCTAAATAAAGACCAAAGTTTGCCCTCTGCCTATGTTCCTTTGGAACAACTGTTCTCTTTAGCTCTAGACAATTTCAATTGTTTTTTGTTTGTTCATTTGCTTTTGTTTGTTTTTTTGTAAAATATCAAGTGGAGATCATGAGAATATTTTTTCAAGGTCTGCTGTGTAACTGGAAAATCCTGTCTATATAATCTGATACTGATTCACTAGTATCTAAACACTACATCTCCCCCAGCATTTATTAGGTCCTTGCTATGGGTCAGGCACTATGCTAAGCTCTTCATGAGCATTATTTTGCTTAATTCTTTTAATAACCGTACTAGGTAGCCATGATGACCATTCCCATTTTGGATATTGGGATATTGGCACAGAGAGGTCAGGATCTTTCTTATAGTCACACAGCTGATATGTGATAAAGCCCACACTCACACCCAGACAACCTGTTCATGGAACCCGGGCTCTGGTTTCTCGAGGTGTTCCTGTCATCAGCTGTTCCTGGATGACATCCATAATGGTATGATCAATCTAGCAAGCAAATGAGAAAATGCAGATATAGCATCAGAAGGCTGGCCTTAGAGAGGGAGCATCGGGTTGGGATCCTGGTGTCAGAGGCATTTGAATCAGAGCAACTGCATCTTGAATAGGAGCTAGGTAAAATCAGGCTGAGACCTACTGGACTGCATTCCCAGATGGTTAGGCATTGTAAGTCACAGGATGAGATGGGAGGTCAGCACAAGATACAGTTCATAAAGACCTTGCTGATAAAACAGATTGTATTAAAGAAGCCAGCTAAAACCTACCAAAACTAAGATGGCCACAAGAGTGACCTCTGGTCGTCCTCACTGCTACGCTCCCCCCACTGCCATGACAGTTTACAAATGCCATAATAATGTTAGGAAGTTACCCTATATGGTCTAAAAAGGGGGAGCATGAATAATCCATCCCTCGATTAGCATATAATCAAGAAATAACCATAAAAAATAGGCAACCAGCTGCCCTCAGGTCTGTTCTGTCTAGGGAGCAGCCATTCTTTTATTCCTTTACTTTCTTAATAAACTTGCTTTAATTTTACTCTAAGGACTCACCCTAAATTCTTTCTTGCCCAAGATCTAAGAACCCTCTCTTGGGTACATCCAGGGTAATATTAGGATAGTTATTTACTATTTCTCTGCAGGTTCCTCTAAAACATGGAAAGTTATTATTTTAAAAATTTATTTTTTATTATTCAAGTTAAAGAATAGATATCAAGAGCTTGGATGAAGGACATAATGATGATAGTAATGATACCAATATCAATGCATCTGTAGATTCAGAGTAAAGGCCTGAATGCAGAAAAGCCTCAGGTTTCCTTTGTGAAAAAGATCCCTTTGTCAGGATTACTTTGAGCATGGTTCTTATTGTCAAGAAGTAAATTCCAGTCTTTTCTTCAGAGATCTCCTATTTCTCTCTTTCTCTCTCTCTCTCTCTCTCTCCCCCCCCCCCCCCACCCCCTTCATTTCTTTCCGCCTCATCCTTCTCCCTCCCTCTCCTTCCTCCCTTTGCCCCTCTCCTTCCCTCTTTCCCCTCCTTTCTTTCCCTCCCCTGCTCCCCTGTCTTGGATTACAAAGACAGCACTGTGCCTGGGAGAGTGCCGAAGGGGTGCAGCGGGAGATGAGAATAAGGCCAAATAAGTTTTAACAAACTCAGTCTCTTTTTGCAGCTGCTGTTTGGAAAGCAGGCTTCCTGCCATTCTGGGGCTGAACCTGCCAAATGCCTTATCCTGGGCTGAGCCCCAGGACCTCAGCCACAGACTACTTTCTATGGCATTTCCAAATGCAGTCCCTCAGCTGTGCTGCAGGCAATAAATATCTCTTTCTGTAATAGGGAAATGGGCCCATGAAATCTATCTGTTCATCCTTCGGAGCCTCCACTGGGCTGCCTCTTTATTTTTCACCAAAATTGCATTATTGCTCTCTAAGATATAATCTGGAGACATTTATCAAGTGCCTGTGTGTCAAAGTTCTGTTCGAATAGTCTCAAATTCTCCAAGAGAAGAATCAATAGAAAATTGTAGTCAGATGACTGATTAGCAAGATAGTATAGAAGATACATATTTTTTCCCTACAGACTGTAGCCTGCTCGACTCATATCACTTAAATTTCCTAGCCCCTTATTATTAAAGATAGTCACTCCGGGTCTTAAGGTTAGAAAAGTTAAATTTATTTTCTTACCATTAAAAGATAGAACTAGGACCACCATATAAAAGTAATTTGATGTGTCAGATAAACCACATGATAATAATACCAATAACAATATGAATTATTATCATTTATTCATACGTATTTTGTGGGCCAGGCAAAATATATGAAATTTCTCCTTCTATATCATCTCATTTAATGTTTACAAACAGGCTTGCCAAATAGCTATTGTTAGCTGACTTTTAAAAATAAGAAAACCAAAGCTAAGAGGCTTTAGCCTTTATTTTTTCTTCCTCATATTCTACATGTTCAGTTTAGATGCTGAAAAATAGACATTCTCATATACTGTTAGTAGGAGTGTAAATGTGACTATAGATAGTTTTTCAATGAATCAAAATTGAATGTAAGTATAACATATATTATAACCTTTTTCAAAAAATAGACTATATATAGCTATACTTATGCATGTGTGTATATATGTGTGTGTGTGTACAAACAACAATTACATTTATTTTTTCTTTGGGCAAACATTATGGAAGGATACACATGGTTGTCTCTAAGGAATGACCCTGGAAATGGAGTAGAAAAATAGGGCTTTTGTTTGTAACTTTATGCTTATCTGAACTTTTGATGTATTACTTTTTGCCAAGATTATATATTACATTTACAGTATAAAAAACTAGTTTAAAATGAAATGAAACTAAGCGTAATCTTTGACTCAGCCATTATATTCTTCAGAGTGTATCCCAGGGAATAACTAGACAATTGTATAGAAGTATGCATAGAAGGGTGTTGATATGGTTTGGGTCTCTATCCCCACCCACATCTCATGTTCAACTGTAATCCCCAATGTTGGAAGTGGTGCCTGGTGGGAGGTGATTGCATCATGGGGGGTGGATCCTTCATAAATGGTTTAGCACCATCACTTTGGTGCCGTTCTTTTAATAGAGTTCTCATAAGATCTGGTTGTTTAAAAGTGTGTGGCACCTCCTGCCTCTCTGTCTTCCTCCTGCTCCAGTCATGTAAGATGTGTCTGTTTCCCCTTTGCTTTCTGCCATTTGTGAAAGTTTCCTGAGGCCTCCCCGGAAAAGCTGCTATGCTTCCTGTACTGTGTGCAGAGCTGTGAGCCAATTAAACCTCTTTCCTTATAAATGACCCAGTCTCAGGTATTTCTTTCTAGCAGTGCAAGAACTAATACAGGTATTCATTAGACTATCATTAGAGACATCACAATATCTATTAACAGATGTCCAATTAAATAAAATATGATACATCCATACAATGGAGTGATATCACACAAATTTTAAAAGTAAACAAATAGATCTATGCATATTGAAATCAACTTCTCCACAGGCAAAGGCCATCAGGAACACACCTATAGTTGAATCAGTGGGTTAATTACTCATTGCAGTGAGACAGAATCATTCCATGGGGGACTGTGGGTTATGTGAGTAAGAGGGTGTCCGAAAGAACTTGACCAGGTTTTTATTTTAAAATGGTTCATTTGTCAATAGTGAGGAGAGGTATGGTAGGGCTTAAGAGTTGGTTCATGGAGGCTGGGAAGGTGATTGTTGTGTTAAGTGCAAGTGAGGGTGCATTGTACTGCGGTGATGGCCTTGGGAGTGGTAATAAAGGGCTTCATTGGGTAGATATACAGGAGTACCCTAGAACTTAAAGTATAATAACAAAAAAAAATTACACTGTATCCATTACTGGGAGTACTGGACAGACAACGTATACACAGAAATCTTGGGAGGAAATAATGAGAGCATCTTATGGAAACTCCAATCTTAGTACAGCAGAAGTTGCCCAAGGTTGATGGCATTATCATCTTATCCGACGTATTATACCATTCCCCAAACTGCATCTCTGCCCCTCCCTTCCGCACCCATTTACAGAAGACACCACTGATTGATCAGCATTCCCAAATACACCCCTCTGAGCCTCATTTTCCTCACATGGAAAATGAGGATAGTAATAGTTCTTATTGCCTAGAGTTGTTTTGAAAATTAAATGAAACAGTGCATGTAAAGTGGTAAACACAAATGGGTATTAGCAGTTGTTATTGTTGCTATTATTATTATTATTTGTAATCTGTAGGGGTTTGAGCCAAGTGCAGGGCCTTCTGCATATACCAGCTTCAGAGACAAACCACTGATTGATCAACGTTTCCCAAATCAAGCAGCCTCTAAGCAGCCTGTAAGAACCGTTCCAAGCCTCTAAGAACACATTCCAAGCAGCCTCTAAGAACTGTTCAGGATGATCGTGCATGAAAATGTCTATCTGCCACCTTGCTTAATTAGGGGAGTGATTATTTCACAAGTGCTCTTACCTATTAAGTAGATCTCCTATGGCTTCATCTTTCTCCCCTGCACCGGGCGATCTGAGCATCTGATGGCAGAATTGTAAGAGGTAAAAGAAAACTCCATGGACACTCTGGACATGTTCTGTGTTATTTGGATCCAGACCGGTCTGAATTTATCAAAAGAGATTAACATGATGTAAACCAAGGGGGGAAATGAAGCATGTTCATTTTGGATTGAGGGAAAAGTTTATCATTGTAATGTATCTTCAGATTTGGTTGTCATGCAGGGGAATTTACTGTTCTTTTGATCTTTTTCTCTGTTTAAAAAGACATGTTGACTAGGAGAAGAATGGAGTAGGTGAAGGACCCCTAACATTATTAGTGTGCTTGTGAACATCTGATATGCTAATAGGCAAAGTGGGTGGAATGGAATTGCTCTTAAATAAGTAAAAAACTTAACATTCAATTACCTTTAAAAGTGGGTGTAGTTTGGAGGGTTTCATTTAACACATTGCAGGTAAAATCTAATTTTGTTTTTTTAAACGTTCCTTTGCTAGTGCAAGGCAGGAGAGTTTTTTGTGTGTTTAAATAGACCAAAGTCTCACTGGGGAGAGTCAGAGGTCTGGGGTTCTCATATTTTGGAGATAGTAATTTGATTTTCCTAGGATCCCTTTTTTTTTAAGCAGAAAAATGTGGTAACAGTGTCATCCAGTCACAGCCATGGAGACGACCCAGTAGAGATTCACAGAATTTTGCAAATCCTCTTCTGTCCCAGGAGATGAAACTCCCTTCCCATCCAAAGTACCCACCCAAAGAGAAAACTATTCTAGGACTTTTGCTTCTTCCAGAAATTACTTCAGACACCTCCCCCTTTCATGCTCTCTCTCTTTCCCCTGCTGTTTCATTTCCTCTGGTTGTAGCAATGCAGGGGAAACCCTTTGTGTCATGCAGGGGCTAAGAGCATGCTCTCTGAAGCCACACAGCCTCCCAGTCAGTCTAGACACTGCTATTGATGAACTGTATGATCTTGATCATTTCATTGAACCCCTTTGAGGTTTCCCTTACAAAGAAAATGGGGATAGTAATAGTTCCTACTGCCTAGAGTTGTTTTGAAGATTAAATGAAACTGTGCATGTAAAGTGGTAAGCACCAAATGAGTGTTAGCAGTTGTTATTGTTGCTATTATTATTACTGTTACTTTTAATTTGTAGGGGTTTGAGCCAAGCCCAGGTCTTCCTGCATGTGCCAGCTTCGGTACCTGCCCCAGCAGTCCCCATTGGGCACTGTGGCAGTGGTGGTGATGGAGGAGGAGGTGGTGGTAAAGAGGGGAAAATGTGGATTAAGCAGAGGGGGGCGAGGCAGGAGGAAAGCATGATGGGAGAAAGGCAATAGGGTTATGCTTTGTGTCCCTACCCAAATCTCATCTTGAATTGTAATTCCCAGGTGGTTAGGGAGAGACCTGGTGGGAAGTGATTGGATTATGGGGGCAGTTTCCTACATGCTGTTCTCATCTCATGGTAGTGAGTGAGTTCTCACTAAATCTGATGGTTTTATAAGGCGCTCTTCCCCGTTTACTCCTCATACTCTTTCTCCTGCCACCATGTAAGAGAAGGTCTTAGCTTGCTTCTCCTTTGCCTTCTGCTGTGATTGTAAGTTTCCTGAGGTCTGCCCAGCTGTGTGGAACTGTGAGTCAATTAAACCTCTTTCCTTTATAAATTACC
The DNA here is from genome assembly GCF_024542745.1 of Macaca thibetana thibetana. Lineage (NCBI taxonomy): Eukaryota > Metazoa > Chordata > Mammalia > Primates > Cercopithecidae > Macaca > Macaca thibetana. The sequence goes on along the minus strand of NC_065579.1, from coordinate 133,264,821 downwards.
CAGTCTCAGGTATGTATTTATAACAGTGTGAAAACTGACTAATACAAAGGCAGAGGCTGGAAGAGCACCTAGAATCAGGAAGTATCACACATTGAAACTGTGATTACTGAATCTATGAATCAGAGAGCTTTCTTATCCAAGATGCAATGTCACTGTTGAAAAATAACTGATAATATGAAATTTTCTTTTAATGCCTAATCACACTTGAAACATAGTGTAACAAGGAGCTTTCACCCTTGGCATTTAGAATCCTTAAAGAGTTTAATAATAAGAACAATCATTTCTGAACAATAGCACCTGGACCAGTTGAAAAGAAATACTGCAAATAGCTGGTCGAGTCAGAATGCAGGAAAACACTGAGAATGTTAACTATCTGACCTGCCCATACAGTGGCTGGCATGGCACTTATCTCCACATGCCTGATTAGACAATTGTAGTTATTTGCTTTCTGTCAAATACACCTGGATTCTTAGTAAACACCCTGATTTATGTCTACTGGAACTCAAAATAGAATCAACAAAATCAGGATATAACTGCTTAGGATTGTGTATGGGTAGAAAACTGGATCATTTTTCAGGCCTGGAATCACCAAACAATAACTACTTTTTAAGTTTCTATTTACCAAGGGGTAGCATGGAACTGCTTAATAGGCATAACCCTTGATTTCAAGGAAGTTATAATATTCCTGCCAGGCCAGTGGGAGTAGTTATTAGGAGTCAGACAGCCCGCATTCAAATTCTGGCTCTGCCATTTACCAGCTTTCTTATCTTGAGAAAATCATTTTATCTCTTTGTGCTTCTCTGACAATAATAATGGTATCTACCTCACAGGGATGTTTTGAAGATGAAATAAGTTGATATCTGTATAGCGGTTTGCCCCAGATACAGGCAAGAAGCTGCAGCCAAGGCGGGGCATGCATGGTTCATAGAAAGTTTAGGAAGAATAATGAAACCAACGAATCATCTGGATGCTTTTTATTATCATCCTGCAGTTGAAATTCTAAACAATATCAGTGATAACATACTCCCCATTGGGGATCGGTAGGAAGAACTGTGCCTGCACAGAAAGCCCTCAGTGCATTGTCCCCTGCTATTATTTTTCCTTGAAGTTTCAGGTCTCATCATTGACTCAAAATCCTTCACTGGCTCCCTACTGCAAGCAGAAAGGTGGTTCAGACTGAGCCTGCCATTCAAGGCCCTCCATATCTGATTCCAGCACATATTTTCCTAATCATAGACCCATGCGGCATTGTCTTTGAACTTTCAGGGAAATGAAGAGTTGTTTTTCCCTGAAAGCTTCCAGTTACATATGTATAGCATATTGCTTCTTTTATCTCTTCATGACCAAAGAACACATGGTCTCCAGGATCTAACCAAAATGAAGCCTATTCTTTTTTTTTTTTTTTTTTTTTTTTTTGAGATGGAGTGTCCCTCTGTCACCCAGGCTGGAGTGCAGTGGCACCATCTCGGCTCACTGCAACCACCTCCCGAGTTCAAGCGATTCTTCTGCCTCAGCCTCCTGAGTAGCTGGGACTACAGGCACGTACCACCATGCCCAGCAAATTTTTGTATTTTCAGTAGAGATGGGGTTTCTCCGTGCCTGGCCAAAATGAAGACTATTCTAAATTTTTCCATCAGAATTATTGATATCACTCAGAACTTTCCCAGCATTTCATCTCTTTTTGTCATGGGATTGCTTTTCCTTCTTTCCACCTAATTACATCAACACTTTCTGTCTCCCACTGTACTCTAATTCCTGGGGCAGAATCTAAGGCAAATTAACCTTTGATTTCTCACAGTACCTTACACAGTACTTTACCGCTACTGAATATGAATAAAAGCATGTTGAATGAATGGGTTCCAGGAACTACTATGGAGTGAACTCCGAAGCCAGTCTTCCTAAGGAGGAAGACTCACACCTTGCCACCATGATCACCACTCAACAGAAACACTCTACAAGGCAATGAGCCACACTGCACATTTGATTTGGCTCTTTCCAGAGATTTAGAAATTGGATAGTATGCTAAGGATAACCAGTTGTATAATTTGTTTTAAAAACTTGTTTTTTTGGGCTGGGTGTAGTGGCTCACGCCTGTAATCCCAGCACTTTGGGAGACCGAGGTGGGTGGATCACGAGGTCAGGAGATTGAGACCATCCTGGCAACGGTGAAACCCTGTCTCTACTAAAAATACAAAAAAAAATTAGCCAGGCATGGTGGCAGATGCCTGTAGTCCCAGCTACTCTGGAGGCTGAGGCAGGAGAAAAGTGTGAACCATGGAGGCGGAGCTTGCAGTGAGCTGAGATCGTACTACTGCACTCCAGCCTGGGCAGCAGAGCGAGACTCCGTCTCCAAACAAACAAACAAACAAACACAAAAAAACTTGTTTTTTAAAATAAAGATGGTCATTCAAGTTGCAAATATTGAGTGCTATATATATAGCAAGAATGCATTAGAGATGGCTCTGAAGATAGAAGACATCATCCCTGCCTCTGAAGCTTATAGTCTGGTTGGTTAAAAAAAGTAAAGTGTATACTAGCTAAAAAGTAGGCAACACTTATAAAGCACTGTGTATACATAAAGCAAAATGTACAGATTTGCTGAATAAATGTTATCTGAATAAATAGAGTCATTCAGGGGATATCTCTCTCTCTCTCTCTCTTTCTCTTTCTCTCTTTCATCTTGCTGTGTTCCCTGGGCTGGAGCACAGTGGCATCATCATTGGTCACTGCAGCCTCAAACTCCCAGGCACAGGCAATCCTCTCACCTCAACCTCTTGAGTAGCTGAAACTACAGGTGTGCACCAAAAATAACCATGCCTGGCTAATTTTAAAATATTTTTGTAGAGACGGGGATCCCCTAGATTGCCCAGGCTGGTGTCGAACTCCTGGGCTCAAGCAATCCTCCCACCTTGGACTCCCAATGTGTTGGGATTACAGGAGTGAGCCACCACGCCTGACCTCACCCGACTTTTCAAAGGAGGAGGCAGTGGTGCTGGGAGCTGAGTGTGCTGGATATTCTCTGTTCACCTTCTCCCTGGGTAGGCTCTCCACCCCACTCCTTGCCCTGCCTGGACAATTGGCCGTACTTTTCTCGCTTCCCATTGTGTTCAGCCAACGGAGGTGCTGGCAGGAGATGAAAGGGCTTGAAGGAAGGACGAGGGGAGAGAGGTTGGGGAGGAGGTATGTGGCCAGGAATTCCTTCCCTTCTGAGATACAGGTCAGCTGGTTTCTTCTAAAGAAGGTCAGGCAGTGCACTCTTAGCACCTAGAGCTTCCATGACTTCCTCAGAGTTCCTTTAACAGCTGTCTTCCCCTCAGCCCGTCAGGGCTACCAGGGGTAGTAATTATTGCCATTGCTAGCCTTGGGGTGCTTCACCACCCCTTGATGGTGGATTCACCCTAATGCTGCTTAGACATTTTCAATAGTCCCTTTAGTAAAGTCACCTCAATTGCCCTGTGTGCGTGGACTGCCTGTTTCTTGCTGGGCCACTGACTAATAACACGAGTGAGGAGATTGATGATGTATGGGTTCAATTCTGGAAATACCTTTTGAAAATCTTTCCTTGTCAGGCATAGTTCTAAGCACTGAAGATAAAATGAGATTAAAACAAAGTCTGTGCCATTAAGGGACTTAATGTGTGATTAGGTGGTTTCAAACTCAGAATGGGCATTAGAAGAAGGCATGTAACCTGATAACAAAGAGGGAGGTGCTTATGGAAGAGAGGAATAGGGCTAAAGCCAGCTGGCTGACATTTTATTGTAAAATATTCTCAGGATTTTTAGAACTAGAAGGGATGGTAGCTGTTTATCTGGCCCAATGCCTTTATTTTACTGAGGAGATATTGCAGGACCCATTGAATTAAAATGACCTGTCCCCACTACTGAGTAGTGACCAAATGGAGGGAGACCCCAAGTATTCTCACTCCCAGCCCACTGTCCTCTGTGCCCCTTTCTCTAGATTGCAAATCCTGCCAATTCTAACTCCATCTATGTCCTCCGAGCCTGTCTTGGCTTCTTCCTCCTGAGCCATTTTTCATTTCAAAGCACTGGAGTCTGTGGAGCAAGGAGGGTGAACTTATTGATTTCAATATTCTCATTGTCACAGTCAGAGGGAAAGGTGAAGAGGGCTGAGACATATGGAGGTGAACTGTGTGGCTAAGGACATACCACCAATACTAATCCACCGGCGACCAGAAGCAATCTGCGTGTCGGCAGGCTTTGAAATGTTTCCAAGCCTCCTTCCTGTGCTTGGGAGTATCCCGGAGGCTCTAGCCTGGCTGGGGCGCTAATAGACATCTTGTGTGTGGCTGATTCATCCTTCCTTCCACCAGCATCACAGAAAGACTAAAAATGCAGTGTGGATTTTTTCACTTGATATTTTCAATGATAGGAAAACAAACTACTCGTTTAAAATGACTTTGAATGTTACAACCTAATTTGCATGGGTGCTGAAAGACTGATGTTATTCACTCAAGTAATTGTGAGTGGTTCAGAATTACCTTAAATGTTAGGATTTTAATAAGAAGAACTGAATTTATGGAGTGATTACTGTGTGTCAGATACTGTCCGGAAAAAACTACATGTCTTGACTAATTTCATCCTATGAAGCAGATAATATTATGATTGTTAATATTGTTATTATTTTCCCCTTACAGATGAGGAAACAAAGACATTTAGAGTGGAGGTAACTTGCCCAAGGTCACACATCTCATTAGCGGTAGATACAAATGCAGGCATGAGGCCCCAGGGCCAGCCTTGTGCATTATGTTAGGATTCTTATATAGACAGTTGTACAAATGGTAGTGCACTCTTTTGTTTGCCTTTTTTTTTTTTTTTTTTTTTTTTTTTTTTTTTAGACAAGGTCTTACTTTGTGACCTAAGCTGGAGTGCAGTGGTGTGATCATGGCTGTCTGCACTCTGGAGCTCCTGGGCTCAAGTGATCCTCCTACTTCTCAGCCTCCCAAAATGCTAGAATTACAGGCATGAGCTGCCATTAGCCAGTGCGCATCCCCCTGCCACACCCATTTTTTCTTTTGTTTCCTTTTATTTACTGGAATACTTTCTTTCCAGACATGAGGGTAGGGAATTTGGAGGTAGATATGTAACCTCTGGGGGCAGGATCTTCAACTCAGGACCTCATGAGTTTTTAAGCATCAGGTCTGACCTCAGTATGTATCACAGATTTGAATCAAGAAAGGAGTCAGTTGAAGTGTGTGTCGATGGAGGAAGGCTGGTGCAATATGAAGTCTAGAGGAATGCATGAGATTGAGGTGATGATGCTTAGGTCTTCTGTGAGCTCCTGACACAAAAGCATGTCCCTTTATGCTAGGGTGACCAATTGTTCCAGTATATCTGGGACTGGATGGTTTCCTGGAACATGGGACTGTCCATGCTAACACTGAGAAAGTTCTGGGTAAATTAGAATGAGTTGATCACCCTACTTTTTGCATTGTTGTGGCCAGTTGAAGCTCACTCCCTTCTCAGACTTTGAAATCAACCTTACCTTAATTCACTGCTTCCTAACCAAATCCACAGGCCACTTGCATCTGAGGCACTTAGGACCCTTGTTAAAAATGCTGATTCCCAGACTTCACTCTAAACCTATAGAAGCATAATATATGGGTAAGGTATGGTGAGGGCTTACCTTTAAATGTTTAAAACAAGCCTGCAAGGTGATTCTTATGCGTGTAAATGTCCCCACAGTACTGACTTCATTTATAATCAAATGAAGAAACTGAAATTTTATAGCTTAGGGGCTCTGGATCTATCACTTTTGCAGCTACACTTATTTTGACTTGGTGCTCAGATTTTGTCAGTGGGGTCTTGTTTTGTTTCTTAATCTTTATGTGTACCTCAGTTTCCAGAACTGTGTTCTCAGTCTCTACTCTCCACTCTATGCATCCTATTGTCTGCTTTGAACACAGATCCAGCTTCTCTTTTTCTATGAGACAAAGATCTGACCCTACCCTTCTCTGTTCTCCTGGAGTTCAAATTTCTCTCCTGAAGTCTCATTACCTGTAGATTTCCAGGAAGTCAACCTGTAGTCTGTCTGATGCTACCTATACATCTGCTGGTCAGAGTCAACGCGAGAATAAAGCAACTGTTTTCATATTTCTTGTAAGAAACTCCTTGTCTGTTATACTGTCAACAGCTTGGAACATCTACATTAGCTCTGAAAACAGGGCACGCTGAAACCTGTACCTACCTAAGCAAAAGCATATATATATATATATATATAGAGTGAATCTGATCACAGCTGATGCAAAGGTAGGATTTACTGACCTATCTATAGTCTGATATTCTACTTGAATGTATTTGCAATTAAGTAGCAGTCTTCCACCTTTACTCCTTGTATTTTCTAGAGCAGTTAGAGCAGTGGTCCACAACCTTTTTGACACCAGGGACTAGTTTCATGGCAGACAATTTTTCCACAGATAGGAGATCATTTTGGATGAAACTGTTACACCTCAGATCATCAGGCATTAGATTCTCATAAAAAGTGCACAACCTACCTAGATCCCTTGCATGCACAGTTCACAGTAGGTTTGTGCTCCTATGAGAATCTAATGCTACCACTGATCTGATGGCAGGCAGAGTTCAGGTGGTCATGCTCACTCACCCACCACTCACCTCCTACTGTGCGACCTGGTTGCTAAAATGCCATGACCCAGTACCAGTTCACGGCCTGGGGATTGGGGACCCCTGTTCTGGAGAATACTCAATCATCTCAGGCATCTGTTGTCCTCTGAAATGTTGACTCCCAGATAGAACTGATTCTTTCCTCTTCTGGTTCCCACTCTACGGTGGTGGACTCTAAATCATCATCTGTGGCAGAGGCTGCTGATGTCGTACCCATGCTCCGTGGCCACTGTAGAGTTCATGGGAAGCTGTGGTGGGTGTCTCCCCTGTGTTTCCATGGCTACCCACCTCAAGAGCCTGCATCTCTCTGCTTCTCTGCCTAAGGGCTTTTTATGGGCCAGACAGCCCAGAAGTTCCAGGGACAACCTTCAACCAGTGAGGAAGAGGTTGATGGAGACCTCTACTTTCGCATTTCTAGCAGGATGATTCTGAGTGCACTGTTCGTGGTTCCTCACAAGACTTCAGTGGCATTGAATCCCAGCAGCCCACATGGTCATCTACTCATTTGTGTTCCTAGGGTCCGCTTCCAAGTAAACTACCTGTACCCATGTTTTTGTAAGAGAGTCTGCTTTGGGGGAAGCCCAAACTTAGCCACTATCTTTTCCATATTACTAGAAGTGTATATCTATATGCCTGTCTTCTCTCAGACAAGACATGGCCCCCTGTGGAAGGCATCATTCTTCCCTAACATGCAGCTTGACTGACACGCAATAGGTAGGTGCTCAAGCAACATTTGCAGTGTAAAAGAATGAGTTTATCTACATTTCAGTGACATAATTATGTCTCTGAGGCACAGTAAAATCTTAAGGTATATCCTAAAGTAGCCATTGTTATGCTATAGGGATTTTGACATAGTAAAATTTGTTTTAACAATTAGAAATCTAGTCTGGGCACATTGGCTCACACCTGTAATCCCAGCACTTTGGAGGCTGAGGTGGGAGGATCACCTGAGGTCAGGAGTTTGAGACCAGCCTGGTCAACATAGTGAAACTCTGTCTCTACTAAAAATAAAAAATTAGCTGGGCGTGGTGGCAGACATCTGTAATCCCAGCTACTTGAGAGGCTGAGGCAGGAGAATTGCTTGAACCCAGGAGGTGGAGGTTGCAGTGAGCCGAGATCACACCATTGCACTCCAGTCAAAAAGAAAAAAACTAGAAATCTACTAGGTTTCTACAGGAAAGTTAATATTAGCTCTCTTATTGGATTAACCAGAACATTCTATTCCTATTATGGAACCATATAAAATAATTTATTATATTTTTGTAATTATTTTACTATACTTTGCTTAAATCAAGGAAAATCTGAGTCAATTCTTCATGGTCTATAATAACTATTAAGCCTATATTGAAAGTAAATCTTTCATCTGTAAATGGGGATAGTGCTAAAGAGGTATGGGGAAATTGTTAATAAACTGAGGACTCCTTTTTGTTGTTCCATTGAAATATATATATTTTTTAATGTATTAGACTGAGACAAATTCAAATTAGTCTATTCTTCAGGGACTACAGTCTTTAACTACCTTCCACTGGAGAAAGAACTCCGGCAGTGTGTGTCATTTTGTTAATATTTTCAGAAAGTTGGCAGTTCTTGAGCATTATTATTAAACTAATAATTTATTCCAGTTTCTATCTGGAATCAATAAACAAGACATTTGACATCAGTGAGCTCTTTCTTCTTTATTTAATATTTTTTTCTTCAAAGTTATGCACATTCGTTTGCTTCAGCAGTGAAAAAAAACACAAAGCCTGCAGAATTATGACTGTCACTTTGCTTCTAACAAAATACCAGAAAGGACTGAAGGAAAACAATATTAACTAACATAAGATGCACAAAGTGACCAGAGTATTTATGGTTTAAAAATGAAAAATTTTCTATTTATCATCCTTGCTCTATACAAGAATAAGTGAGATTTTATTTGTAAGAGCAATGAAATGGCTGAGCTTATAAGAAAGTTTTTAGATAATTTATGTCAGAAACATTGTTGTCATGAGCTATTATTTTTAAGAAATCCCTCTAATAATCACATATCATCGAGCTTTCGGGTATCCTAGTTTTCATTAAAATATACAATTACTCAAATATTTAAAAAGCTTGATATACTTACTATAACTAAGGATCTAAATCATGAAAGAATTTTCAGGAAAAATATAAATGTTGAAAATGGGACTTTCCAACCAACATTTAAAAATAGCAAGAAAGTCATCTTTATATTATAAGAAATACCTAGCATCGCAATGACAAAGCCAGGTAGATAAAAATATAAATTGGTCTAGTAAAGAATGTTGTGGTATAGATGTTTATTGTACCAATTTTGATCGACCTTGACATTGCTTCTTTATTATATTTTAAGCTCCTCAAGAATAAAACTTTTACATTTCCCTTGGCGAATGCACACAATAGCATTTCAATTGTCTTTTGAATAGATATTTCCCCTTTAAATATTAAAACAAATCTTAAAAGTAATTGTGGAAATCCTTGTGAAAGGACAAAAGTAGAAATATGACATTGTGATTTATTCCAACGAGTCAAAGAAACCATCTTCTAAAGCAAACATACATCATGGGCATTTGATTTTCCCCAAGAAAAACAGATTGCTCTATACAAATACATGGTAAAGCCGGGCGCGGTGGCTCACGCCTGTAATCCCAGCACTTTGGGAGGCCGAGGCGGGCGGATCACAAGGTCAGGAGATCGAGACCACGGTGAAACCCCGTCTCTACTAAAAATACAAAAAATTAGCCGGGCGCGGTTGTGGGCGCCTGTAGTCCCAGCTACTCGGGAGGCTGAGGCAGGAGAATGGCGTGAACCCAGGAGGCGGAGCTTGCAGTGAGCCCAGATCGCGCCACTGCACTCCAGCCTGGGCGACAGAGCGAGACTCCGTCTCAAAACAAACAAACAAACAAACAAAAAAAAACAAATACATGGTAAAGCCTGAACAACTAAAGATAACATATTCCAAAAGTCTAAGTTTGTCAATGCATCTAAAAGGAAAATAATAGAAATAATAATTTTCTTCATTATAAAGAGCTATAATATTTCTTCTTGCAAAGTTCCTGAAATTTTAAATTCATGTACTGTGTGTTAATCTTCAGCTGGTATGCAAAACCCAAAAATGCTCCTCTCATGTTTATTCAATTATTCTACTACATACTTGTATAGAAAGTCTTACTGTAAATTCAGCCCATGCATTGAAATTCTTGCATCAGGAAGAAAAGTTAACCAACTGTGAGGGAGATTGGTTTCTAAATCCATATAGCCAGATAATACTTTGAGGGTGTTCTGAGGTTTTTTCACCTGAATTTCTTTTATATGGACCCTTTCATTGTCCACTTTCTTGAATAAATTGCTCTCTCTTATTTCATCATAAGCATTCATTGTTCCAGATAAGAGAGAATATGTCCGAAAAGCAGAAAAGCTACTCAAAATGTACACAAAAACAAAGGCTTATGTGTCAGAAGAACCTGGAATTAGTTTCAAAAGTTAAAGCCCTGAAGGATTTAGAGTGTAAAATTTATGCAATAAATTAGATGAATTGAAATATAGGATGCTTCCCCACCCCCCGCCCAGCATACTTACCTTTAAATTGCGGTTATTGCAGTGCGAGCTGGGCTCTCTAGCTTTGAGCAATGCATTTGAAAACATTTTACATAATATCCTTGAGGAAAATGTCTGCATTTGATGGTGTCTAAGGGGAATTCAAAAGTTGATTGGTGTATAGGTATCAACGTGGAGCCAGGTTGCTAGTGTCATTCTATGTGGCTCTGTTTTATTCAATAATTTTGTTAATTATTTCGATAAGATATGAAAGGGTCTGCCAATTAGATCTGTGGGAGGCTTGACATTGGGGAAGTTTGGAATCATGTTAGAAAATTCATGGCAGATTTAAACAAAAATAGCTAGGAATGCAAATTGGACCAAATTTGAAAAGATAAAAATATACAAGTAAGAGCTTTGCTTAGGGGTTAAACAAACAAACACTCACATTAACTACACAAATGGGGGGGTGGCAATGCCTGCTTGAAGAAAATGTTCCGGTGGGGCTGTGAGTTAACTTCACTCAAGCTGAATGAGTGACTTTTTTGCCAGAAAAGATACTGTTTCATTGTGTTTCAATCTTCACCTGTAAGATTGTGTTCAATTCTGATCTTTATCTTTTGGGTAGGTTATTAACAAACTGTAGGACAGGTAGAGTATGTGGCTGTATTTTATGTTTAGCAAAAATGTCTTTGAATTTCTCTTATATCCTAGCTACTGTCCTAGGTATTGGGGATGTATTGGTGAGCAAGAGTTGCTGGAAAAAGGGGATGATTAATCTGGAGATGATAATAGAGGCCCTTGCTAGCTGACAGCAATTGAACAGCTGACATGCAGAAAAAGAATTAGCCCAATACTGTGTGGCTCCTTTGGGATTAGGCAGAAGTTACAGGGATGCAGATTTTGGTTACAGCATCTGTTCACGAGTGGAGCGTGGCCTTGGGTTAGAAAGTGCCTTGTCATATTCCAGCACAAGCAGATGCGCATCCGTCAGGGCAAATGACATAATGCAGTAAACACTTAGCACAGTACCTGGGCATATCACAAGTGCTCAGCCAATGGAACAAAATAGTTGGACAGGGGATTCTTCTATCTTTGGGGAATATGTGATAGATCATTCTAGAATTCTAAAGAACAGGAACCCTTGCCCATATTTTTATCCTCCCTCTCCATCACTGAGCTTGGCATATGGTTGGTGGTCTTTAAATGTCTAATAAATGAATGAGAGGTTTGTATCATCTCCAATGTATACATTAATAATTATGGTAGTAAAAGAATCATAAGCCTTCATTGTTCCAGATAAGAGGGAAGATGGCAGAAAAACAGAAAAACTATTCAAAATGTACACAAAAACAAAGGCTTTTGTGTCACAAGAACCTGGAATTGGTTTCAAAATTTAGAGTAGCATTTACAGTTCAGAAATCATTGATTCCAGCTTGTGGTTTAGTAGCAATGTGATCTGATGTTATATGTTACAGTATCTTTTTTCCCTCCTTGCTTAAAGAAAATCTCAATTATTCTCAGGAGCACACAAATCTTTTTGTCATTTCATAGAATGTCAACATTTGGTGGCTCGTGGATTTACTGAGAATTTACAGAGGATTCATGAGTTCATTCTCCAAATCAAGTAAGAGCCCATTTAATCCTGTTATAACTTGCATTATTCTGATCCACACAATTCATCTTTCTCTTAATTTATGAAGTCTTCTTACTTTCAGAAGGTTCTTTCTATTTCTTTTAAAAATGAATATTGTATCAGTCTGTTTTCATACTGCTGATAAAGACATATCCAACACTGAGAAAAAAAGGGGTTTAATTTGACTTACAGTTTCACATAGCTAGGGAGGCCTTAGAATCATGGCAGGAGGCGAAAGGCACTTCTTACATGGTGGTGGCAAGAGAAAATGAAGATGCAAAAGCAGAAACCCCTGATAAAACTATCAGATCTCATGAGACTTATTCACTACCAGGAGAATAGCATGGGGGAAACCACCCCATGATTCAAATTATCTCCCACTGGGTCCCTCCCACAGTACATGGGAATTATGGGAGTACAATTCAAGATGAGATTTGGGTGGGGACACAGAGCCAAACCATATCAAATGTTATGGTTCTTATAAACTAAACAAATAAAACTCTAAGCCCTCCAACCATCAGAATGGACCCCTCCTCTCAGCCAAGGGCATTCCAAAGTTAACCTGAAAAACTAGTTCAGGCCATGATGTGAAGTGGGTGGGGAGCCGGACATACCTCATTATACCCTCCTCCCTTTTGGAATTCAGGCACAACTGACAAGCATTAACATTAAAACAGAGATCTTAAGACTTTTTGTAGCAATAAGACACCAAATTCCAGCCTGACCCTAGTGTAGCATCACCTGGCAGAGAGCAGGTCTTGAAAAAAATCAAAATATTTTACCCTAAAATATATTTATTTGACATGTTCTGAATTGGCCCTGTGAAGCTATCTCTTATGGGGAAAATTTACATTCTGTAGAGAATCCCCTTCCCTTTCCAGGTCTTTCCCCTGATGTGGGAGAGAATTAACTAAGAATCTGTCACCTTTTAAAGTCTAATAGGAAACATTTACAATCTATTCTCTCTGAAGCCTGATACCTGGAGGCTTCATCTGCATAGAACCTTGGTCTCCACAACCCCTTACTTAACCCAAAGACTCCATTCTATTGTTTCCAGGTCTTTAGATAAACTCTTTCAACCAATTGCTAATCAGAAAATATTTGAATCCTCCAATGACCTGGAAGCTCTCAATTCAAGTTGTCCCACCTTTCCAGGCCTAACCAATGTACATCTTACATGTATTGATTGATGTCTTATGTCTCCCTAAAATGTATAAAACCAAGCTGTAGCCTGACCACCCTGGGCACATGTCATCAGTACCTCCTGAGGCTGTGTCATGGACACATCCTTAACCTTGGCAAAAGAAACTTCTACATTGATTGAGATTTGTCTCAGATACTTTCTGGTTTATGTTCTCAATACCCTTTCTAACCACCCTTCTCTCCCTCTAAACTCCTTCTGGAAATAATTGATTATTTCCAGTTTTCCCATGAGCTGGATAAACATGTCAATAAAAAAAAAAAAAAAAAAAAAAATCCTAAGACTACACTACCATCTCTAGAATGCTTATTATATTCCAGGGGCCCTACATATATTATCTCATTTGATGCTCATGACAACTTTATCTGTCAATGCTACCATTTCCAATTTACAAATGAGGAAATGGAGAGTCTGAGAAGGCCAACAAACAGCTCATTAGTGAAACCACTAGGGTTTGAACTCATTTCTTTCTGTTAACTCCACATTCTATGGACTATTCAAGTTAACTGGAATTTTAGGTTGAAAGTATAAACATTCAAAAAGGAGAAGTTGAAAATTGAGCTCTGTTCTGAATGGAATTTATTTTTGCCAAATACATTGTATAGCTCCTTAATGCAATTAACCATAAACAATGAGATATTTAAAAGACTGTTATTTCCCAAAGTGTCACCAGACTAGAAACACTGTTTCAGAGGATGGAGGTCAACCTCCTCCTTATTTTAGGACTCAGAGTGTGGTGTGGTGCATTGACTTGCTTAACTTAAGGTCACCTAGCTGGTCATCAGCTCCGTGAGGACCAGAGGCCAGACTCCCAGATTTCCAAACTATTCCTGGAGAACTTTGAATGAAATCATGGATACTTTTCCCTGATCGGAAACTCTAGTCAAGCATAAGACACAACAGAAGAGATACGTGTTGATAGTTTCAAGCTAAAAAATAAAAAAATAAAAATCTTGATTTAAGATCAAACAAGTGTTTAAAAGCATTTCTGAACCCCTTGGAGAAAGGCACTTTCTAAATAAAAGTTTCATTCGATCGTTTTAAAGTGTTTATTTTAGGCAAGCATCCTTCTCATAAAATATTTACACATGTTCTAATAGCAAATATTCACATTAGTATGTGTTAAAGATCTGAAATTTACTTAACCAAAATTGTTTGCTTTTCTGGGTCCAACCAGCAGGATTTCCAGAAATCCAAAAGAGATAAAGGGATTTTCTTACAAAGCCAGTTAAAGCATCAGATAGAAATTTGGAAAGGGCAGTTCTAAAATAAGCCTCTTTTAGAATAAGAGCTTGCTTAAGATCTTGACTTGAGGAGTCCACACTAGCTTAAACACCTGCAAAATGAGCAAATAAGGCATAGTTTCCCCAAGACATTATGCCAGAATCTTGCTAAATTCTTTTCACTGCCAAGGACTCAGTTAATGTTTCAAAGGATAAAGCACAGCAGGTTTTAGCAGTTTTTCTGGGTATCGAGAAGAGAGAATAGATTTAGGAATTGCCTGTTTTTATCAAAAGAGAACAGATAAGGAGTCGTCTTCTGCCTCCATTAGAGTTGCTTCTGAAGATGTCAAAATATTTCCAATGTTGGCAGCAGGCTCTGTGGTAGGTATATTTTGGGTAGAAAACAACTCCACCTGTTTCTTGGAACTTATTTTGAATAAATCTCCTGGGAAATCACGAAGCACAAACTCTTTATGATAAGAGGAAATCTCACTGCTGGAAGCCCCGCAATATGCAGAAAGAGCATCAGAACAAGATAACCTGGAGTTCTAGTTTTTCCTCCAGCTTTGCTGCCTGTCAGATCTGTGGCCGTAGGTAAATCGCTTACCTGGTCTGGACTTCAGTTTCTGTCTCTGTAAAAGGAAAACACTGGACAGTTTCTAAGTCTTCACTAATGCTCTGTTATCACTAGCCTTTCCTGGTGTGTTGGCTGTGGCTATTGCCAGCCTCCTTCTCCCAGAGGCACTATATCCTTAGGAGACACGACGTCTATCTACCCTTGTAAATGATATTTATAAGGCAAAGGGCACACATATAAATTTCTCACCTTTTTAATGGCTTTTAAATACTTCTAGTAAATACAATTTACTAGCAAATTGTATCTAGTAAAACTTCCTTGGCTGGAACCCTATTAAGTTCTTTCTTTCAAAAAAGAAAGAGGAGGTCACTTAAGAAAACTAAGTTAGGTCTGTAAGGAGAAATTTAAGAAAATTAACTCTTTAGGCATTGTGGTAGCAGACAGTCACTAACAATGAAATAATGACAAGACCAAATGTACTGAGTTGGGCAAGGGTTAACAATCCATTAGTCTTAGTTGGATTTATAACACATGATTGAAGGTAATGAGGCCCATTTCTTTAATAGTGGCCTATGGTTGAGATTTTTCACTCTTTGTGGCTACATACATAGAACTAATTAGGCCTTTAGATCCAAACTGGCCTATCAAATTGAGTATCAAGAGTAAAAAAAAAATCCAATTAGTTACATTTTTCAAAAGTACAATTTGCCAAAATAGTTAATCTGGTTGCACATCTAAATAAATGCTTTTCAGTCTGTAGATCAAGACTCATTAGTGTGTTGTGAGATCAATGTATTGAGTCGTGGAGAGCAGTTTGTTTTTTTTTTTCCAATAAAATACTAGAATAGAAAATATCAGAGTATATCATAATAATGGCTAGTATTAGTTTGTGAACATTTATGTTATGTATATAGGGAGAACATATATATGTGTGTATATATACATATGTGTGTATATATACATATGTGTATATATGTGTATATATACATATGTGTGTATATATACATATATGTGTATATATGTGTATATATACATATATGTGTATATATACATATGTGTGTATATATGTGTATATATACATATGTGTAGATATACATACGTGTATATACACATATATGCGTATATATACATATGTGTGTATAATGTGTACATATACATATATGTGTATATACATATATGTATGTATATATGTATATATACATATATGTGTATATATACATATGTGTATATATACATATGTGTGTATATATGTGTATATATACATATGTGTATGCATATGTGTACCTGGTCACAGTGTAAATTTTATTTCTCACTCTAAGTCTGGTAAAGAGAGGGTCAGTTTCCCTGGGAAAGATTCTGAGATGGAGATTTGTGTGCAGTGAACTTATTGAAAAGTACAGGGTGGAAAACAACACCTGTGCAAAGGATGAGGGCAACAGGACTGGTCAGGGGAGGAAATCGAACAGAGATGTCATTGCCACAGAAGTCTAAGCTGATCCCCATGGGTAACTGTAGAGCTTGGATGGCCCTGCAGATTTGTCCTGAATTGAGGCCAGAGGGCGGCAGGACCTTTGTATCCTCACAGCCAGATGGATATTGGGCAGCCCCTGGGGATGGGTGGGGAAAGGGTGTCACCTTATGTGAGGAGGCTTTTTTCACTGACTAAAGGTAATTACAGAGGGGGTTTCTGTTGCCAGCTGGACAGCAGGCTGACCAGCACTGGAGGACCCCAGCAGTGAGGGAGCCTGTCTGGGAGGCACCCTCTACATCCACATAGCCACCACCTAGATACAGCATGAGTCAGACTAGCCTTCCTCCAGCACAGGGGTTCTCAACCTTGGCATTATTGAGATTTGGGGCTAGATAAATCTTCATCATGGGGGATCTCCTGTGTATTGTAGGATAGAATAAAGAGTCTGACTCCATTTTTTATCATTGACCACTGACAACGTTCCAGTCCCACCACCCTCTATTTCCCTCTTGCCCCACATCTGAGCAAGCGCTAAGAAAGCTTGGACCATCTCTCTCAGCTCCAGGGGGAAGTTCAAATCAAGCAAACCCAGGTCCATGAGTGGGAATCTTCACCCAACTCACTTCCTGACCACGATAAAAACCCAAATCACATTCAGACTGACTTGGGTTTCTGCCTTACATTCTCCAGAAAGCCTCATTATGTGAGTAATAAACCTTTGCTTACCCTCTTCGTGTGTGTGTATGGCATCAGCAACCTTAACATTAGAACCAAATCTTGGGCATAGGGTGTTCAACAGTATCCCTGGCTTCTAGCCACTAGATGCCGTTAGTAATCCCCTCCAAAATTGTGACAACCAAAATGTTCCCACACATTGCCAGGTGCTCCTGGGGGGACAAAATCACCCCTGGATGAAAGCCACTGCTCCAGGTATAAATGAATCTTGGCTAGCTAGGTCATTGATAGCAAGATTTAGGTCCGGTGTTCCACGTCCCAAGTATTGTATAGGGTACTCAGAAAAGACCTGTGGTAGCTCTAAATCCTCATTACCCAACAGGATGGCAAAGATAGTTTCATGGGTTCTCTCTGATTACTTACTTCCAGGCTGGCTATGATATCAGAGTGGGTGGTCTGGTGTGAAACAGGCTGAAGGCTTTAAACTTATTGTTTTATTTATGGGGCACATTAGATGCTTCTTTAGGAGGCACATAAAATCATTTAGGCTCAGTAAAATGGGATAATGTGCTGATTTGCATTTGCCTGCCATTTACAAAATCCATTTTATGAAGTGGGAGTGAAGCAGAATGGTATAGTTGGGTTTTAATCACTAGAGTATCTACCTCCCTCCTTGGGAGTTTTCATGCTATTCCAAAGACTGGAAACTACAGAGAGCAAGAGAAGTAGGGGTGGCTGAGCTAAAGGAGCGACTCTTAAGTGAGTCATTGCTGAGGATGTTTTTGCTAACAATTGTAGACCTCAGAATCACTCACTTGTCCTTGGTCGCCTTAGTTTTTAAGTCTATGCTTACACTAAAATATGGGTGTTGAGATGAATTAGAATTAAGTGACACAATTGCATTAGACCCTCTAGCAGTTATTTTCAAATACTTATTTGGAGTACAAGAGTAAATCTTTCCCAGCTTTTATTCAAGGTTCCTTTTTTTTTTTTTTTTTGAGAAGGAGTCTCTTGCCCAGGCTGGAGTACAGTGGCATAATCTCCCCTCACTGCAGCCTCCGCCTCCCAGGTTCAAGCAATTCTCCTGCGTCAACCTCCTGAGTATCTGGGAAAACAGGCATGTGCTGCCATGCCCGGCTAATTTTTGTGTTTTTAATAGAGATGGGGTTTCACCCTGTTGGCCAGGATGGTCCTGATCTCCTGACCTCGTGATCCGCCGGCCTCAGCCTCCCAAAGTGCCAGGATTACAGGTGTGAGCCACCACCCTCAGTCTACCCTCCCTCCTTTTTTTTTTTTTTTTTTTTTTTTTTTTTTTTTGAGACAGGGTTTTGCTCTGTTACTCAGGCTGGAGTGCAGTGGTACAATCATGGCTCACTGCAGCCTCGACCTCACAGGCTCAGGTGATCCTCCTACTTTAGCCTCCTAAGTTACTAGGACTACAGGTGTGTGCTTCCATGCCCTGCTTATTTTTGTAGTTTTTGTGGAGACAAGGTTTTGCCATGTTGCCCAGATTGGTCTTGAATCCCGAGCTCAAGTGACCCACTTGCCTTGGCTTCCCAAAGTGCTGGGATTACAAGCGTGAGTCACCATACCTGGCTGGAGCCAGCACACCCAGCCCAAGAAAGTAGGTTTTAATGGGGAAATTATTAACTCATCTAGAAAGAAGTTGTTGTCTTATGCTGGGCTTGAGTGTCAAGGACATCAAGTGTAGAGTCGATTATTTTCTGCTGATACCTACTTAGATTATAAATGGTTCAGATATATGGGACTAAGGGTAGGAGTTGACATGACTTGCTCTAAATTTCACACCGTTGCTGACCCAGGGTTCCAAAGCCCGATTTCTAGGAAAAGAATCAGACTGGGTTATGTGTCCATCCTTTGGCCTCAGCTGTGGCTACTGGGTCAGCTCCTTCTGCAGTGTTGTGGGTGGGTGGGGAGAATAGGAAACCATGTCTCCTAGGCTTTCATTTCAAAGAGGAGAGAATTGAACACCTGTGAGGTGAAGTGGTTTGTCCATGATTATACTGCCAGTCACTGACTTGCGGACAGCAATGAAACCCAGGGCTTCTTACTCCTGTACATTCCACACCATTTTGCCTTAAAAAAAGAAAAAATGACCGAACGTGTATTCTATCTGTCCCACTTTTCTAGCACTTCTCCCTAATTAAAGGGAAGAAGGATATCCTTAGATTGGGAAACTGAAGCAAAGGGTGACTTGCACATCATAGAAATGCATCTAAGTTTTCTACGTTACTATTCAGTAATTCAGTAGGTTGTCAGTTTGATTTCTTTTCTACTGTTTTATTGAGATATAATTTACATACCATATAATTTTCACTTTTTTTTGAGATGGAGTCTCTCTTTGTCACCCGGGCTGGAGTGCAGTGGGGCAATCTCAGCTCACTGCAACCTCCGCCTTCTGAGTTCAAACAATTTCCTGCCTCAGCCTCCCCGAGTAGCTGGGACTATAGGTGCACACCACCATGCCCGGCTAATTTGTCTCTACTAAAAATGCACACATTTTAAGTGTATAAGTCAACACAATTATGTATATTTCCAGAGTTGTTCGACCATCCCCATAATCTAGTTTTAGTATATTTCCATCACCACAGGCATGTTTACAGTCACTCCCCATTCCTACACCATAGAGTAAATGGTATTCTACTGACTTGCTGTAGGTTTGTCTTTATTGAACATATCATAAAAGTGGAATAACGGAATGTGTGTTATTTTGTATTTGGCATCTTTCACAAAGGATGATGATTTTGAAGTTCGTTTGTATTGTAACATGTATTTACTTAGTTCCTTTTAATTGCTGAATAATATTTCAGTGTATACATATAATACATTTTGTTACTCTGTTCATCAGTTAATGGATATTTAGATTTTTCCACTTGACAGGGTCTTGCTCTGTCACTCAGGCTGGAATGCAGTGGCATGATCATGACTCACTGCAACTTCAGCCTCCTGGGCTCAGGTGATCTTCGTGCCTCAGCCTCCTGAGTAGCTAGGACCACACAGGTGTATACCACCACAGCTGGTTAATTTTTGTTTTCTTTTTTTTTTTTTTTGAGATGGAGTCTCACTCTGTCACCCAGGCTGGAGTGCAGTGGTGCGATCTCAATCTTGGCTCACTGCAAGCTCTGCCTCCTGGGTTCACGCCATTCTTCTGCCTTAGCCTCCCAAGTAACTGGGATTACAGGAAGGTGCCACCACACCTGGCTAATTTTTTGTATTTTTAGTAGAGACAGAGTTTCACCCTGTTAGCCAGGATGGTCTCAATCGCCTGACCTTGTGATACACCCATTTCGGCCTCCCAAAGTGCTGGTATTACAGGCATGAACCACTGCACCCAGCCCCACAGCTGGCTAATTTTTTAAATTTTTAGTGGAGGTGTCTCACTATGTTACCTAGGCTGGTCTCAAACTCTTGGTCTCAAGTGATCCTCCTGCCTTGGGCTCCCAAAGTACTGAGATTACAGGTGTAAGTCATTACACCCAGCCTGTTTGCACCTTTAGGCTATTGTGAATAATACTGCTGTGAATATTTGTGTACAAGTCTTTATGTAGACATACTTTTTAAAATTTCTCCGGAGTATACACCTAATAGTGGAATTGCTGGATTATATGGTAACTCTATGTATCAAACTGCTTCCCAAAGCAACTCCACATTTTACATTCCCACCAGCAATGTTTGCAGATTGTTTCTCCACATCTGTACCAACATTTGGTTTTGTCTGTCTTTTCACTTTTAGCCATCCTAGTGGATGTGGCATGGCATATTCTTATGGGTTTCAATTGCATTTCCCTAATGACTAGTGGTGCTAAGCGTCTTTCCATGTGATTATTGACTAAGCATTTTTTTTTTTTGGAGAAATGTTTATTCAAATCTTTTGGCCATTTTAAAATCAGGCTACTTATCTTTTCATTATTGAGCTGTAAGTGTTCTTTATGTATTCTGGACACAAATCTCTTATTGAATATAATTTGCGAAAGTAAGTTGAATTTTGCATACCCAACAAAAAATTGAATCCAGTATGTTTTGTATTTTTCAGCTGTACTGTAAAGCAGGCATTGGGCTAAAATTGCTATAAAACTCTCCTGTGTATCTTACATATGGTGTGACATATATAAAATAATACATGATAATGCCATAATAGATGTATGGATAAAGTGCTATGGACACACAGAGGAAGAACCAGTTAATTCATCAGTAGATAATATAATAATTGATAATAACTACAACATTTAAATGGCTGTCAATTATGAAACTTACTGGATAACAATGTATTGATAATTTTTCATATACAATCTAATTTAACTCTAAAACTAATTTATGGAAAATGTGTCCCCACATTTTCTCATTCAGAGATTGTGATGTCTTAAAATACAAATAATTTTAAACAAATTCTGGAAATAGGTATTGACTATCTATGTAGAAGTCACTGTGGATAACGCTAAAAAAAGTGATCCTGGCCTTTATAAATCTAGGAGGGGATAGGATATATTACCAATAGTATTTTATAAAGGCAGATTATTACCATCTCTCTTCAAATAGCCATAAAATCAAAGAATAGGGGAGAATGATAACTTATAAAATTAGGGAAGGCTTCTTGTAAGAAGTAGTGATTAAACTCTACATTGAATAATAGGGAATATTTTCAAAGATAAAAGTGAACATTGAGGGCCAGGCACGGTGGCTCTGTCCTGTAATCCCAGCACTTTGGGAGGCTGAGGTCGGTGGATCACTTGAACCTAGGAGTTTGAGACCATCCTGACAGCCTGAGCAACATGGTGAAACCCCATGGCTCGTACTTGTATTTCCAGCTACTCAGGAGGCTGAGGTGGGAGGATCATCTGAGGCCCAGGAGGCGCAGTTGCAGTAAGCCGAGATCACACCACTGCGTTCCAGACCGGATGACAGAGCGAGACCCTGTCAAAAAAACAAACAAACAAACAAACAAAAAAAAACAGGCATTGGTAAGATGATAACTTATTGCTTATACTTAAAACAATATGAGAGAGACCAGAGAGAAAAAAGGCACTATTCCCAATTATGTGGATGTGATATGAATAAACTGGGATGTTCTGGGAAAATTGGGATATGTGGTCACCCTAGTCATTGGAAAGAAGGTAGCATAGGTGGAGAAGATTGAGCAGAAGTTCAAAGGTGGGAAAGGGGAGTCCATTTAAGGATATAGCACATGAAATGATTTGGCTGTGTTTACCGGTACTCTTGTTCATAGGGGACATGTCTAATGGGCTCTGTCCTCTCACACTTTTGTGGGTCCTGAATTCACTTCCCACTAATTCCCCACCTTTATTTGGGGAACAACAAGAGATGAGGGTCCAGGGAAGCATAAGGAGATAGGGACTTGGGATACTCAATGGCCAGTGGGCTAGACCTTGAAGGTCAGCACTTGGCTCCCAGTTCACTTTCATTCCCCAGGAGTGGTCCTTTTTCCTCCTTCCCACCGCAAGTATGCCAGGTTCTCTACTCCCGAAGTTTAAGTTATCTTTTTAATTTCTCCTCCCCCTTCCTAGCCCAGTTTTGTCTGTTTTTGCAGAAAAGCAAACTCTGCAAAATTTTCTCTCTCCAACTTCTGCCAGCTAATTATTTGAGTCTTTGTTTCTAGTTCAGTGTGAGCTGAGGGATAAAGGTGAGTTATAACACTGCCAAACAATCTATTGTGGTTTCTACCTAGTTGTAACTAGGGCAGTGGTCGTGGGACTGGAAACACTCATGAATGAGGGACACGATTGTTTTCACTGTAATTCCTGTGGTCCAGTTTCAAATGCAAAATCTTACAGAAGTAGAGAAATTATATGTCTTCAACATGGAACATATGATACCTGTGACAAAGGAACCAGATATTTAATACGGAGCTTAAACTAAGACTCTAGAATGTGAGGCCAACAAAAGAATTGGTTATAAATTTTTTTAAATGATGCTGAAAAATTTCTTTTTAAAAAATACTGTTTTGTTTAGAAGAGATTCTGTGCATAGACTCACAGTGCTAAGATTTCGGGGCTAATTTAAAGAAGATTTAATATGGGAAGGCTTGAGCTGTGTCTTTCACAGAAGCTACCTGAACCTAACCAGAAGTCTGCCTCTTGTCTTGCATCTTGACAACAACCATATTTTATCAGTTCCTTTGCTCTAAGGATTACATAGATCCTTTCCATGAAGCAGTAAGAGGAAAACTGTACATAAGAAGCTATAGTGGGCTATGTACATATGGGATTTGTTTCAAGATATTGCCTAGAAGTCAAAAGCCTCCTAAAATAATGACTGAAAGAACCTTCCACTCGTTTCCCATCTATTGACATTTTACTGTGCTTAATAAATGTAATGATTTTAGGATTTCCAGAGTCTATATAGTTTTCTAATTTCCATATGAAATATTAATATTAAGTAGGTTTAAACAAAGGTGGGACTTTGGTTTCATGTGCTTCTGGAGCAATTTAATAAATACACCATTTTAATACACTGGCAACATTTCAAAGATACTAACTCCAAAATGAAACAAAGTGATCTTTATGTACACTAAGCTAATTAAAAAGAACTTGGTAATTTAAGTTTTTCCATTGTGGTTATAAGTCAAAGTATAATTAAAATCATGAAAATAATATTATGAGACACTGATATTTTCATTCCAGTGATGCTCCTATGATGTGAATCAACACATTGGAACCATCATTATTCTGTTAAAATTGAATCAGCTTTGAGTGTCTGTCAAAATTTATCACAGTCCTATTATGAAGCCACATTAGCTGTAGTTTATTTAAACTGCCAGCATACAAAAATCTCTATAGAGGTTCTTATTAAGAGCATAAATCTAAAAGAAATGAATAAATCCATAGCATTATTGCAATAAACAGAGAAAGTTCTTTCATTGTAACCTAACGGTTATAGAATTTTACCCAAGTGAAAAGGACTGGATTTCGTCTTGTATAACCTAACATTTTATCAATGAGGAAATTGAAGATCAGTAAGTTACCTGTGTTATCCAAGATCACACAGCTAACCAGCAACTGATTTAGAACTAGAACCCATGTGACAGAGTTAAAGTGATAAATACTAATAGGAAGTAGTGTTCTTTATAGAATACTGCCATGTAATTGTGTCTTACTGGTAAAAATCTTTAGAGAAAGGTATGTGTTTGTTTTAATTGGGGATGAATGGTCAAGTATCTCCCCACCACTTGCTAGCTATCACCAAATGATTTAAACTCAGTGCCACGATTTATTTATTGGTGAATGGAGATCTTAGTCATGCTTCCTTCTTAGGGTTGTTGTAAAGAACAAATGAAGAAGAGACTCCTTTATTTATTCCATATTTTGTTGGACACTTACATATTTGTATTGCTGTGTTGAGTGTTAAAAGTAAACAGGGTAGTTGAGGAGCTCAGACTTGTCTGTCTTCCCCACCAGCACATAAAATGTGTTTGTAACTGTGTCCCCAGAATCTAGCACAATGTCTGATATGCAGTCAATGTTCAAGAAATACTAAGTGGATAAATGAATAAAGGACCAATTGAGCATCTAGAAGTAACTCCAGTGGAAAGTAAGAAGTAGTAAGGGCTGTAAAGGAACAAATTGTGTGTTCTAGGTGTTTACAGGTTATTCACAGATTCCAAAGAGCCCATGAAGATAATGCTAACACACTGAGCTTAACCAGAAGCCTTGGGCCTAGGGCCCAATATTAACACTATACCTGTATCTATGACCTTGACCAAACCACTTAGACCTCTCAGTCTTATTTGCAAAGTGGAAAGGTTAGACCACAGAGTCCAGGCTGATAATGTAAATGAGTGAAGTAGAATAAGTGCAAGATAATGGGTGCTGATAGGAACTGTGTTAATCTAGAAAGATTAACACAGTCTGTCTGGAAGGACTCACCCCTTCTTAATCTAGCAAATTGTTTCCTTTGGGAATGAGGGCCAAGTATTGTCTGCTCTTTCACATTTTCAAGGGAAATTTAGATTTTTTAGCTTTCAGAATTTTCTAATTTTTAAATGTTGGCAACTAATTCAAAATTAAAACAATCACAAAGCACCAAGTGACTATGCAAGTCAGATAAATATTTGTCTGGGCCAGATTTGGCCCAGTATTTCAGTTCTAGACTGGTTGATCTTCAAAATTCTAACAATCTGACTCCCTGCTTTAGCTGCATGTCTTAAACTAAGATTGCTGTTTCAGAAATGATGTGGTTACTTTTGGAGTGACCCGTGATTCCTCCCCCAAATATGTCCCAGTCCGTTTTTCCTTAGGAGGTTTGTGCTGACAGTTTACCATGCAGATATGGTCTGTCACACCACAACATAAATGTTAATTCTTGGGATTTTTGAAAGATAATTAATGTTTGAAAACCATACTGGAATGGCTGCTAACCACAAAAGGACAAAAACAAAGAGTTTATCTTTATCAGGCTCTCTTTGTTCAGTTTATCTTGCTGAATCTTTTATGTACTGTTTTCCCAAAGAGTATACCCTTAATTGAATGTTGACAGCTTAGAACTAAATGGAAGAGGTTCTTGGCTTTCCCATCATGCATTTCTCTCTGGTCTGGGTATCCATTTTCCATGAGCTCGCTGTTTTAGAACAGTAGATGCCTCTTATTATTGCTGACATAGATCTTGGTTTTTGTTTTTTTTTTCCCACATTTGCACCATGTAGATTGATTTCTTTTATGTTTATTCAGCTAAAACTTGCATGCCTGAGAAAAATTGAAATGGTATGCCATTTGTCATTCTACCTGGCCATATCTTTAAATAACACTTGTTTTTTATTGAATATTTGAAAAATAATTTCTTTATAGAATTTATACAAAGGCAGCCTGGCAGCATATTATATCTTCCATCTCTTGACCTTAAACTGCACTTCTCCCTACTTCCTTTTGTACAATATACTTTTTAGTGGGAGGGGAATTCACAGGGCTCCTTTTGCTTTCCTGTACTCTAGTCTGCCTTCAGCAATTTATCTTCACTGTGGGTTTACTCTAAGTAATTTTTGAACTAAAAAAAATAAGACAAAATTTTGCATGGAATAACATGGTATAGGCTCTGAGTTAGATTGTGGATTTCATCCATTTCTACCACTTACTCTGTGACTTTGGGCAAGTTATTTAACCATGCTAAACCTCAGTTTCCTTATCTGCAAAATGGAGATAATAGTACCACCTCATGGGACTATTTTAAGAATTAAATCTAATAATAGCACATGGTACACAATAATTGTTACACAATACATATAAACTATTATGTTTATTATTACTGTTTTAAACTCTGCAGTTTAGAGAATAACATTTCCATTGCACCACCTCCTTTTCAAAAAAATTCTTCCTTTTCTCCTGCCTTTCATTGTTGCCTCTGTGTGTTTTCTCACTCTTACTCTCTCTTTAATTTATTCATCAAATATTTGAGTACCCACTAAGTGCTAGGTACTGGGCAAGAGACCAAGAAAACAGTGGTGATCGAAAGAGACTCAGTCCCAGGTTTCAGGAGCTTGTAGGATGCTAGGGGGCAGGAAAAACCATTAGTACAATAATCACATGGATATACAATTACAAACTATGACAGCTAACCAAAATTAATGAGCACTTTCAACTTACTCTTTCTTGAAGAACTGTGAAAGATAATAGTGTTATCAATTAACGTGTATAAGGCGTTTACCTCTTGCAAAGCACTTGTACTTACTTTGTTTTATTTGAACCTTATAATGGTGATACGATGTTCACAGATGAAGAGACTGAGAAGTTAAATGACTTGCTTAAGGTCACACGGTAGTCTTATTAAGACTCAAGGCAGGATCTTCTATCTCTAAACTTTATAATCCTTCACAGATGAAGAAACTGAGAAGTTAAATGACTTGCTTAAGGTCACACGGTAATCCTATTAAGACTCAAGGCAGGATCTTCTATCTCCAACCTTTATAATCCTAATAATCTATAAAATAAGAATTTTTGAATTGTCTGGCTCACCTGGCATCTTCTGGAAATGACTATGTTTCTTAAGGGACATGTATTCAAGCGGCATTTTAGAACCCAAGCTCTATGCGTCAGACCCTGAACAGGAAAATTGGACAGCCTAACTCTAGGTTATGATTGAAATTCCAGTCAGTACTCCCAAGAGCAAGTTCCAGATACCAAGGAAGGCCATTGAGATTATAGCCCTAACTTCTCAGTACCACCTACTGCTCTTGGGATAATGCCCTTAAGACCCAGAAAAATATTTCCCACCCACTTCAGTTGCCAGCCTATATGCCAGAGTTCTTTTTGTTGCCACTCCCAACCATCTTGGTTTTTCTTAGTTTACAAAGACAGCAAGGCAAATTAGAGAAAACATCCATTGCTTTTTAGCAGAATTACAATTTTTGAGATTTGCAAAGCTACCAACCATGGCTTGATCAGGTAGGAATTCTGTTCTTCCAGTTGTGTGTGCCTGTGCTTCCCTGGGCACAATGGAGCCCATAGTGGCTTCACATTTCAGGAAATGTGCCTGGGACCCAGTCATCGTACCTGGGATACGTGCTTGAAGAAATATTTGGGGACGCTTTGCATGTATTTCCCTTGAGGTTACACATTTCAACAGTTCATTGTGTTGACTTCCTTGCTTTTTAGTAAATGTGGCTCTAATAGGAGTGATTCTATTTCATTACATTCAGGAGGACTATCAGCAGTCATGTAACACCAGGCAGCCCATCATGTAAAAATGATGCTTAGTTTCAGGGATCAACCCTGAACATGTTCCCAACCCCATCCCTGAGACTGACTAGTAGTTATATAGCCATGACACTGTAACTTAGTGATATGATTTGGCTCTATGTCCCCACACAAATCTTACCTTGAATTGTAATAACTCCCACATGTCAAGAGTAAGACCAGGTGGAGATAGTTGAATCATGGGGAGACAGTTTCCCCCATGCTGTTCTCATGAGAGTGAGTTCTCAAGAAATCTGATGGTTTTATAAGGGGCTTCCCCTTCACATGACACTAATTCTCTCTCCTGCTGCCCTGTGAAGAGGTGCCTTCTGCCATAATTGTAAGTGTCCTGAGGCCTCCCCAGTCATGTGAAAGTGTGAGTCAATGAAACCTCTTTTCTTTATAAATTACCCAGTCTTGGGTATTTCTTCATAGCAGCATGAGAATGGACTGATACACTTAGTCTCTGTCATTTGTCTTAAATGAAGTGAGCACCCTCTTCAACTGAGAGATTCTGCCTTCACTCTCAGCAAACTTGTCTAGGATTTGTCACAAAAAAGAAATATAATTTCTAGTTTTGGCAAAATATGGAAGCAAAACAAGTCATGACATTTTGGATTTGAAAGAGCTTTAGCTCAGTGCTTTCATTTACTGAAAAGGAAATTAGAGCATTGTGGGAGGCAGAATAATGGCTCCCTAAAGATATCTTCTTCTCAATCCCAGAACCTAGGACAATGTTACCTTCCATGGCAAAAGGGACTTTGTAGAAGTGGTTAAGGTTAGAGACCATGAGATGGGGAGATTATCCTGTATTATGCTAATGAGCCTAATCTAATTATGAATCCTATGAAGAGAAAAGCAGAATAGATCAGAGAGAAGTGATGTGAGAAGGACTTTACCGCCATTGATGACTTTGAAGATGAAGGAAGGGGTTTATGAGCCCAAGAATGTGGAGGTTGTAAGTGCTGGGGATAGCCCTCCCTTACAGACAGCAAGAGAGCCAGAAACTCAGTCTTATAACAGCAAGGAACTAAATTTTGCCAACTGTGTGTCTCAAGGGACATGTATTCAAGTGGCATTTTAGAGCCCAAGCTCTAAATGCCCCTGAACAGGCAAATTGGAGAGCAATAACCTGAATGAGCACAAAAAAAAAAAAAAAAAAAAAAAAAAAGAAAGAAAGAAAAAAAAAAAAAGATTTTCCTCTGTATCCTCCAGAAAGAAACACAGCTCTGCCTAATCCTTGCTTTTAGCCCAGTGAAACCTCTGTCAGATTTCTGACCTACAGAAGTCTAGGATAATATCTTTGTGTTGTTTTAAGTTGTTAAATGTGTGTCAATTTGTTACAGCAGCAATAGAAAATGAATACAGATACAGAGAGGGAGAGAGACTTACCTAATGTCACATGCCTAATTTGTGGCACAATAAGGCTGTGGTCACGAGTAGCTATACTCAGGACTTTTGATTTTTTGTTGATCTAGATATTCCCCCCACCATCCCAGTCTCAATCATTCTCTCACACAACACCGGATTATTTCCTTTGTCCTGGTTATCACACCCCAAGCAATTCTGAACTTATCTTGCTTCCTTGTTTCATTTATCATCTGTCTCTATTTCGAATGGAAGCTCTATGAGGACAGAGGCTATTTTTCTTATTCACTACTTTATACTTAGTTATCAGTTCAGTCCTGGACATGGAGTAGGGTTCAGTAAAATTTGTTGAATAAATAAAAAAAAAAAAAGAATGAATGAGTGAATACTAAGTCAAAATGAATGAAGAAAAGGAACTATCAAACTAAAAGGAATTTTATAAAGTTTTGCTCCAATCTTTCATTTTACAAATGAGGAAACCTCTGGGACTCAGGAGGGCACAGGTCCTGTTCTTAGCAGATCCAGAACCTTGATCTCCTGACCACTATCCAAGCACGTTCCTGTTTTTCATTTGACCTGCACCAAAACATCTCATTTTAAAAGCAGTGTGGAAGTAGATGGATATTGTTCAACTAGAGGGTAAAAATGGGAACTGACATCACCTGGGTGTGTATTTTTTCTGAAAACACTCAGGGCAATACCTGTCCTAAAACTGTTCACCTTTTAAATCTTTCTTTCTATATTAGATCAGATGGACTCCAGACAAGCATGCACTTTCATTCATTCTTGAATAAAGGTCGTAAAACACTTTAGAAGGAACAGGCTTGGCCTGTCAAGCATCCTGATTGTGTGTTCTGGGGTAATAGGAGTTGACTCTCTGGGCTACTGTATCTATATAGAGATATTTGGCTTTTAGAACCCATTTCTAACTGGCTCATTTTTGTCCCTATTTCTTTATAGCTTTTATACACTCAGTGTCCATTTTTGGAGTTGGGATCTTACTATGTTGTCCAGGCTGGACTCCAACTCCTGGGCTCAAGCAATCCTCCTGCCTCAGCTTCCTTAGTAGCTGGGACTGCAGGCACGTGCCACTGTACTTAGCTCTGTGTCCAATGTGTTAACTACCACCTCCAGGTGTTTCAGTAAAATGTTCGCTGGTTTTGTTTGTGTTTCATTCTGCTGAAAAGAATTTGAAATCAAGCAATTTCTTATCTAATCTATCAGTTTCATCACTAAAAATCTCTTGATATTCTACCATTGATGGGAGCAGAAATACCAGCTTGGAGGAAATGTGCAGGCTTAGACCTCCCTGCTGCGACTGTTACAAGTAGATACTTGCAGGGGCTTCCCTAAAAGGGTCACAGCAAGGCCACTGATGCCTTGTGACGCCAGGCAGCAGGCCAAATTGTGGTTTGCGCTCCTGCATATTCTTGGGGTGTGATTCTCTGTTTGAGACGTTCTTCTGTGATTTATAAATCCTTCTCCACTCGTCAACACTGGCTACATCTCCTTCTCTTCCCCAGGATAAAACAACCCTTCACCCATCAGGGCCCAGGATGAGAAAAACAGGATATTTCTTAAATGGGAAGTAAACAGCCCAACAGAATCAAGGGAAAAACAGTAAAACAATTCCTGGCCACTAGTGACCACAGCGTTCTTGGATTTCTCTCCTTTCTTGTCCTGTATTGCCATTTCCACTTTTGCCAAGCAGTATCTTCCGTAGGACCAGAAGGACAAGTCAGATATGTCTCCTGAGCTGCCTGGAAGCACAGCCTGTGCCCAGGCTGGTGGCATCTATCAGCGCGGCAGCCAATGACGGCTTCACCTCGGCCTCCTTGGCCTCCTGCCAGCAGTAAGGAAGTGGCAAGCACAACCTGGCTCCCATGGGTGACAGCCACAAATCACATTGTCGTTCCCTTCATAAAGCTGTCCCACGCTGTCACTCCCACGAGATGGCCATTTTCCAGGAGAGCTTTTTCGATTCTGACAAAACCTGTGAGGCAACTATTTTGTGAAGAGATTGAATCTAGCCTTCCTATCAGGAAGAAAACTTGCAAAATTATACTCTAGGCAACGTTGATGTCAGCACCCAGCAGCAGACAACTCAGAGTCCAGTTTCATTTCTGCTGCTGACCAGCTGGGCTAAGGTGGGAAAAATGTTTTAACCTCTCTGGGCCTTGGTTTTCCCATGTGTAAAGTGAGAGTTGATCTAGAATCAGAGATTACAAAATAGAGGCCTGGGGTCTGAAATTAGTTTACATGTGTATTTTATTTATTCTGAGCAATTCCCATCTCCCTCCCTCCCTCCTCCCTTCCTCCTCCCTCCCCCTGTCCTTCCTTCCTTCCTTCCTTCCATCCTTCCTCCCTCCCTCCCTCTCTCCCTCTGTCCTTCCTTTCTCCCTTCCTTCCATCCTTACTCCCTCCCTCCTTCTCTCCTTCTGTCTTTCTTTCCTCCCTTCCTTCCATCCTTACTTCCTTACTCCCTCCCTCTCACCCTCCCTCTCTCCCTCTGTCCTTCCTTCCCTCCCTCCCTTCCTCCCTCCCTCCCTCCCTCCCTCCCTCCCTCCTTCCTTCCTTCCTTCCTTCCTTCCTTCCTTCCTTCCTTCCTTCCTTCCTTCCTTCCTTCCTTCCTCTTTCTCTTTCTTTCTCTCTTTCCTGCCCTTCCTCCCTTCCCTTCCCTTCCCTTTTTTCTTGTTTTGAGACATGATCTCACTCCTTCACTCAGGCTGGAATGCAGTGAAACAATTATGACTCACTGCACCCTAGTCTTCCTGGGCTCAAGCAATCCTCCTGCCTCAGGCCCTCAAGTTGCTGGGACTACAAGCACATGCCACCACGCCTAGCTGATTTTTAAGATTTTTATGAAGATGGGGTCTTGTTATGTAACCCAGGGTGGTCTCGAATCCCTGGATTCAAATGATCCCCCCATCTTGGCCTCCCAAATTGCTGGGATTATAGGTATGAACCACTGTGCCTGGCTCTTTTTTTTTTTTTTTTTTTTAAAGCAGGAATTTTAATTATCTCAACTGGGGTAGTTTCCAGCCATTTTCTCAGTCTCTCCTGCTCCATTTTGGCTTAAACCCATTTAAGCCAAATTTTGCTCATTTATCTCACTTATTTTGTCTCTAAAGCATTTAGGTTTGCAATCCCTGGACTACATGATCTTCACTTTATTACCGGCTTTAACAGTTTATTATTTCCTGATACTAAATCATCTGCAACTAAACAAAACAAACGAATTAGACATTTCAATAATGTGTTCACCTAAACTCTGGATTCTTGGGAACAATTACTTTCCATTTCACACATCCTCAAATTTGCATGCATGGTGGTAATTCCCAGCAGTAACTCTGTGTTTGGTAAATGTTTGGTAAGTGACTCAATGCCTTATGAAAGAAGAAAACACTATAGGTGGTGGTTAAGTCAGGTAAGGGAATGTATTTGATAGTTATGGACTTGCAGAAAGGAAAAACTCTGGTTGATGGCAGAGTGGCCACAGTTCTCCACCCTTCCCTTTATGCATAACCTTGGCAGTGTGACTGTGTACCCTTTCCCATTTAGAGATAGTTCATTTCTCCACTCCTTGAATCTGGGCTGGATTGTTACTTTCTTTGGTCAACAAAATGTGGCAGAAGTGATGTTATGCCAATTCCAAGTCTCCAGCCTCAAGGGACCTGACATGCTTCCACTTTTTGTCTCAGAATCATGACAACTGCCATATGAATAAACCCTGGTTAGCTCACTGTGGCTCATACCTATAATCCCAACACTTTTGGAGGCCAAGGCGGGTAGATCATTTGAGGTCTGGAGTTCAAGACCAGCTTGGCCAACACGGTGAAGCCACATCTCTACTAAAAATACACAAATTAGCCAGGCATGGTGGCCAGCTCCTATAATTCCAGCCACTAAGGAGGATGAGGCAGGAGTTTGAGCCTGGGAGGTAGAGATTGCAGTGAGCCAAGATCGCACCACTGCACTCCAGCCTGGGCAGCAGAGCAGGACTCTACATGAGAAACAAAACAAAACACCAGATATTCAGAGGTACAACTAAAATATTTTGGCTAGCTTTGATCTAATCTTATATTTTTCCTTTGCCAGGAAAAGGAACCATATAGTTGTTATGATGGTTAATCTTATGTGTCAACTTGACTGGTTCATGGGGTGCCCAGATATTTGGTTAAACATTATTTTTGGTGTGTCTATAAGAGTCTTTCTGGATAAGACTGAATTTGAATTAGTAGACTGAATAAAGCAGGTGGCCTTCCTTGTGTGGGTGGGCAGCCTTCAATCCACTGACTGCCTAAATAGAACAAAAAGGTAGAGAAAGGGAGAAATTTTTCTCTCTGCCTAACTGCTTGAGCTGGAACATTGGTTTCCTCTTGCTCTTGGACTGGAACTTACACCATTGGCTCTCTTGGGTCTCTAGCTTGCAGATGACAGATCACTGAACTTTTCACACTCCATCATCATGTAAGCCAATTCCTTATCCTCTCTCTCTCTCTCTCTCTCTCTCTCCCCCCCCATGTGTATTAGTCTGTTCTCACCCTGCGAATAAAGACATACCCGAGACTGGGTAATTTATAAAGGAAAGAGGTTTAATTGACTCAGAAGTCACAGATTGTGAGGCTGGGGAGACATGACAATCATGGTGGAAGGTGAAGGAAGAGCATAGTCACGTCTTCTATGGTGGCAGGCAAGATAGCTTGTGTGGGGGAACTCTCCTTTATAAAACCATCAGATTTCATGATACTTATTCATTATCATGAGAATAGCATGGAAAAGACCCACCCCCATGATTCAATTACCTCCCACCAAGTCCCTTCCATGACACGTGGGAATAATGGGAGCTACAATTCAAGGGA
The DNA here is from genome assembly GCF_024542745.1 of Macaca thibetana thibetana. Classification (NCBI taxonomy): domain Eukaryota; kingdom Metazoa; phylum Chordata; class Mammalia; order Primates; family Cercopithecidae; genus Macaca; species Macaca thibetana. The sequence goes on along the minus strand of NC_065579.1, from coordinate 133,230,936 downwards.
AATTTGGATGGGGACTCAGCCAAATCATATCACCATGTGTGCATACTATTGGTTCTGTTTCTCTGGAGTACCCTAATACAATGTCTATGTCATTTACTGAAAATCACACACCCAGTTAGTGCTGGAGATACTAGGACCCAGGTCTCCCTTAGAGACCCCAGTCAGGAACAATGAGTACATTGAATCCACGAGACGGAGCAAGCCTGAGCCTTGCAAGCTAGAACCACAGGGGAAGTGCCCTGGTGGTGATGGAACTGGGTTGGGTATTGAACGACAAGGAGGATTAGACAGGACAACTGAAGCTGAGGGCATTCCAGAGAGTGCACCGAACATTCCAGATAGGACCTGCTGTCACTGCTGCATTGCTCTTATATTTGCCATAATAGATAGAACCAAAATATAGCAAAATACTTCCACTTTGTGCAAGAAAAGCATAATCCAATTAGGGGAAAGTACTACATTGCATTACAAATACACTTTTATAAGGGATTTGGGTTTAGGTTTTTTAGACACACATTCATGCTGTGATGTCATGAATACTATCCAGTCACCTAACAGGATATAATTCTCTTCTCTGTCTTCCCGCTTGTGCTTGAGTACATGATCATTAATTGCTCTTGTCCTCTGGATATGACTTTGCTTTCAGAGAGTATTGATTCAGCTAAGATTGAGGAATAAGCCAGAAGCTTTTTAGGAAATTACAAGAGCAGGGTAGTGAACAGAGTTTTGTTTACCAATATTAATTACATAATGTTGTAAAGATGCTGCGTGGGGGTCATGTAGATTAGGAGTAGAGGAATCGCACAGAATGTCGGTATAAAGTGATGACATGTCTGAACAAATGATGAGTGTTGCCCAGGCCAGAATTCCATTATACCTGATGTGTTCTTAGTCTCCAGCATGACAAATGGGTCTTTTGTTCCTGCATTGAGTATTCACACTAAGCAAGGAGAATACATTTAAACATGAAGAGAGAAAAATAAAAGAAAATAAATGAAGGAAGGAAAAGTTAAAATGTATAATATGTCTTTAGATTGGAGGGCAAAGGGGCCTTCTATTGAGATTTTGAGTATGATATTCTTGCTCCTTAATTTAATTTCCCCCTAAATGGACACAAATTTAGTGCTGGGTTGACCACTCTGGAGGGGGTTATTCCTTCCCCATCTCCGCACAATAGGGATAATGCAGAATTTGTCAGAGGTCTTATCTCTCCATATCTCCCTTCAATTTGCTTTTGCTTCAGGTTCCTCCCTACTCTTGTAATTTGAAATATGCACATTTTTTAGAGAGAACATTATCTTTTTTTTCCCATTTAAATCTGTTAGCCCTACTTCCAGAGATCAGAGGCATTGGTTAGCAGGTGTAAGACATGTCCTTGCTGTGGCCAGTATCCCCTCTCTAATGAAATTTACATGAGATCATGAAAAACAGGTGTTTTAAAAGTTCTCTGCAACTTCAGTCACATCTTTTGAAGCCTCAGGTTAACCTCCGGAACTTTGTTGGCCCAAATCTTACAGTTGGCGTCTCCTTAGATGTTGCAGTCTGTTTCTTCTTCTAAACCTGCTGCTTTCTCTCTAGGCTGCATCCTGCTTCTCTCCTCCCCGCCTAGAGAAGCAACGTGCTTCTTGCTTCTGGGAACAGAGCAGAAGTGAACTACAGCGGGATTGGTGTTTGGCTTCCACTCCGCACATCTCTCGCTGACTGATTTACAGAGACGTGGTTCACAGTGGCTGTCCTGGGACCAATAAAGACTTTTAAAGGAGGGGATTATGAGAAGGAATGGCCCAGTCTTTTCCGTGAGAATTTGTCTGTACTCCAGAGAGGGTCTGAGTTTCACAGGATGGTAGGATCTTGGCTGCAAATTGCAGCTTTCTGGATAATGGACTGTAGGGTTCCCCAGGTGGGGCTGGAAAGGGCTGGGTGGGGGCAGTTTGGCCAAGAGGTTATAAGGCATTGGAGGAGACCTTAAGTGACGGAAAACATAACACCTGTCCTCTAGGAGTGCAGAGTCCATTGTAGATAGGCAGTAAGGTCACAAGGAAGGGGAGAAAAAATAACTATAAGTCACTAAAATGGTATATGATAGATGAATATCATGGGCAACAATTGTGAAAGCATTCAGAGGGGAAACATTATTTCTTTCCAGAAGGTTCTTGGAAAATTTTCAGACAGAAAGTACAATATGATTTGGAGTTCAAAGAGTAAGTGTTAGATCAACTTAAAAATTATAAAAATATTTTTAATGTAAAAATATTCCAATAAAACAAAACCATGACCCTATCTATCATGAATACAAAGCAACTACTTTTATGTTGCCTTTCAATTTTGAGCTATATATTTCAGAGTTATAGTGTGCAACCAATTATGTATTGTGCTTTTTCTCCCATATTGTTTTGGTAATAAAAGAGAAAAAAGCAAAATTAGTTTATCTTTTATGTGTTTCAAAATGTAAACAAATGCCTGGTCATAACTACAAGGAAGGCCTACTGAATTGATCCAATGGTTAACTCTATATGCAGAATCACTGGAGTCACCTTTTTATCCTATACATATTTTGAAGATATTTTGTAGAGACTGCCATAGATGTCCTGAAAATGGCAATGTAAAATAGAGTGATCAAAGCATTCTGTTTTTGTTTTTTCTGAGAGTTTTCTGGTTTCAGCACTGAAAGCTCTCCATTCAGGAACTCCCTTTTCCTCAGCCTCCCAATTCCAGCAAACTGGGACTGTTGGTCATTCTATAAAAAGACTGTGGCCTCATGGAGATTACAGTGTGGTAGAGACAAGACTGTTAAGAGTGTAATTGGGATCTTATAATGATTAGCCAGGCGAAGGCATCCTAGAGGAAGTTACATTACCTTCTTAGAGGAAGGTTGGACTTCCTCCAAGAAAGAAAAGTTAGGAGAAGAATCACCTTAAATACGCTACATCTGGAGACACACCCAATGTGGGAAGTCAAGTCATAATCTCAAATTACTATTGACTCTAGAATCAAGATAAGGAGTTCATGAAGAGTGACTATAATGTTTAGTTATGGTAGAACTTTCCATAGGACACATTAGTAAAACTGCATATCAGTGTCATTCTGTAATAATAATAAAAAGATTTTTTTAAATTTTCTATATTGGTAACAAATTTTGCAAGTTTTCAATTATTGAAAAAAATGTTAATTTGTGGGTCACAATTTATTTAACTGACTTCATATTTTTCTGATCTTTCCTCATGTCCCTGACAGTTCCACACATTTTTTTTCTGAAAAATTAGGGACACAGGACTTTGATCTTCCCTTTGCTTTACTATGCTTAAGAAAGGGTGACAATCTTAAAGGATTTCTCTTGTTGTGGTTTAAATGTGTCCCCCCAAAGTTTATGTATTAGAAACTTAATTTCCAATGTAACAGTGTTGAGAGGTGAGGCCTTTAAGAAGTGATTAGATCTTGAGGACTCTGCCCTCATGAATTGGTTAATGCCTTTATTGCAGGAGTGGAGTCCTGATAAAAGAATAAATTCTGCTGCCTTCCTTTTTCTCTTGTTCTCTCTTGCATGTACTCTTTTCCCTTCTGCCTTCTGCCATGGGATGCTGCAGCAAGAAGGCCCTCACCAGATGCCTCTCTGTCTTGTACTTCTCAGCCTCCAGAAACATGAGCCAAATAAATTTGTGTTCTTCATGAATTACCCAGTTTCAGGTGTTCTGTTATAGCAGCACAAAGTGTACTAAGACAACGCTCATGAAGCTAGCATGGCTCTTTAAGGACAGAATGGTGGAGGGCATTGCATCTCCTCAGGCCTGGATAAATGCTGTCCAAATCTTTCCCTGAGAACACCTCTTTTCTTATATTCCATATGGAACATAACCTGTGTCTATTGACATGCTCTCTCTTCAGATATGCTAATACCATTGATTAAGCTGCAGTTTTCTTACGTAGTCAAACTTTGATTAGATTTTCCTAGTTCTTTTCTTTTTGTCTTTGGGCCTTGGAAATATTCTAAAAGGAGAGCGGAACAGACTAAAATCTGCTGTTAGGATTTTACTAATGAAGCTCTCAGAGATTGCAGGGGTATTTCACAGGTTCCCCTAGGTTTTCAATATATTTCTCTGTTGATTTTCTCTCCCCAAATCCAAAAAGAGGATTTTATGTGGTTGGTGCCTCCTTAGGCTTCCAATAGAGTACCTACCCCTGAGCAGGAACAATGAGATCAGCCCCAATGGGAAGCTTAGAAGTAGAAGTTATCTTTACCCCCAACAACCTGACTTTCAAAAGCTGTCATAATGCATTATTTATTTCCAAATGAAGGATAGAAAAAAATGTTTAAGTCCAAGGAGAGATAATGTTTTTGTATAATCCAAGAATACTTAATGGAGGAAGATACTTGATCTGGATTTTTCAGAACCGGAGAGAGTGGATCTCACAGTAGAAATTGCTATTTCCTTTATTAGCATACTGTCACTAGTAATGTTAAGATCTGGCAGTATTTTCCTTTACCAATGTGTTTTATATATTATTCAAGACTTCACATCAAGCCCACTAACCCATTAAAAGAGGCCTTGAGAATGTCCTTCAAACAGGCACACTCCTGACCTGGAATGGATTAAAAATAGTAATCTGAGGTAAAAGGTTTGCTTCTCCATTTCTGTCTAAGCTAATGAATGTGCCTCTGTGGCCAACCTGCCACTGTGCCATTTATACATCAGCATCTTCTAAAGAGAGGATGATATATAATGGCCTCCTGGACACAGCAGTGTGTGGGGCATGGAAATTTAGTAGGGAGCTAGGAACGAGAAAGAAAGGCTCTCACAATGGAGATCACCTGATTAGATTACTGATCTTGCAAACTGTGGAGGAAGGGACAAATACAACTTTACTACTGCATAAATAATAAATCATGAAGGAGAATGCGCTAAATTTTTTCCAAATTAAGTTTTCATTGATGCCATGGCTTCTGAAGAATAAAATGCAGCCAAGACAGATATTTATTTTGTGGATGAATACAATAAAATTTCAACAAGGCAAAAAAAATTAATAATAGAATAAATGCAAGTTTAATGTCTAACAAGACATACAGTATGTAATTAAACTCAACTTTATCAGCTCCAACATTCATTAATGGATTCAAAGCCTGGGGAGCTATGAAGTTCTTTAAGAGGCAATCAATAACCCATTACAATTGTGATATAAACTCTGAACTCTAACGACCAGCAACAGTAGAGTTGTGGCCCATTTAATGAGATAGTAGTAATATTAAAGGTGAGCAAATGTATGTGAGGGTTAAACTGCATTGGCTTTTATTTCACCCAAACCTACACCTTCATTTTTCCTTTGCAATACATCTAGGAAAAATGCTAATTAGAGCTGTTCATTGAACCATCTTGTTCTTTCTAACCTTGAACTCCAGGTTTGTTCCTTCTGAAAAGTTTGCTTTTCAAGTGCTCTGAAAGGTGGATCATTTAATTTTATGGTATTTTACAATATTTCCATTGAACGTTTCTTCTTTACAGTGGCCTTGTGAATTGCCTTTACCATTCTTTCTTTTAATGCCCTTTAATTGACTCTGTGAGAACCCTGCTCTCCACAGGCATTTTCACTGGGATCTTTGGAGTGTCACTGTCATTGAACACTATATATTGAAGCTTCCCTGTGCCTGCTCTGCTAGAACAGATTTGAAAATACCAAGTTTAGTACATGTTATTACCCTATGTTTCTGATGTTACCTACTATCTTACTTTGGGTTCTCCAGAAGGAAACCCTAGGACAAGATTTGATGCAAAAAGCTTATTTGGGAAGTAAAGAGGCCACCAACAGGGATTGGGGAAGTAAGACAGTCAAGGAGAAATGTGGTCTAACAAATATATATGGCCTTGGTCCCAGGTTCCCTGCACAGAGCTCCTAAAACCCTTGGAATTTCCTAAGTGCTACTAGTATCTTTTATTATTCGCTAGAAGCCCCTTTTGGTCACACCTGAGTTCATGCTAATGGGGTGACTTAGGGTGGTGTCCCTAAATAGCCTCAGGATGGAAAGGGTCACCAGAAAGACAAGTGATTATAGGGCAGAGGAGGTGCTGGAGATTACGCTGTACAAACTGTTTTTGTTTGTTTGCTTGTTTTGAGACAAAGGCTCACTCTGTCACCCATGTTGGAGCACAGTGGCATGATCATGGCTCAGTGCAGCCTTGATCTCCCGGGTTCAAGCAATCCTTCCACATCAGCCTTCTGAGAAACTGGGACAACAGGTGCCCATCACCATGCCTAGCTAATTTTTAGGTTTTTCTGTAGAGATTGGGTCTCACTATGTTGACTAGGCTGGTGCAAAAACTCTTGACCAAGGGGATTTGAAAAATTTGGGCCTGGAAGGGTGATGTACCCAGAGAGGGCATAGAAGCTCTATGCTGCCCCTCCTCACCTCTATACTTGGACCTAGACATCTTTTCCATCTGTCTGTTCTTTCATTGTATTCTTTATCATAAATTTAGGTATACCTAGGTAAAGTGCTTTCCTGAATTCTATCAGCCGTTCTAACAAATTATTGAACCTGGGGAGGGAGTTTTGGGAACCTCCTATTTAGAGCCAGTCAGAATGATGCGGGGGTACCTGGGACCCCTACTTGCAGCTGGCATGTGAAGTGGGAAAGCAGTCTTGTGGGGCTGGATCCTTAATCTCTGTGGTCTGCACTAACTCAGGGTAGTTGGAATCAGAATTGAGTTAAATTGTAGGACATCTTGTTAGTTTCCAGGGATTTGGAGAATTGGTTGGTGTTGGAAAACAGTCCAGAGGAAGGTACTTGATAAAGAAGGTTGTTCAGCAAATCACATTTACCAGGGCCCCTTGAAGCTTAATCCTGCTGGGGAAACTTAATCCTGCTGGGGAGGTCAGGGTAGAATATACACCCCAAAGTCCTGTCATCCAGTGGGCAGAGGAGCTCAGTATTTACATACCAATTCCTGTCAGCCATTGGTTGAGGACTGCTCTAAGGGCGCATTAATTCCCTGGTGCTTCTCGTCTGCCAGTTGGGTGGCAAAGAGTGCTCAGAGCTTGGAGAACACCCTCGGTATTGGCAATCGGAAGTCAGCCTGATGTGCACTAGTGTGGTAGGGGAAGGGGCATGAGAGATCATCCAAAACTCTGCCCCATCTACCATTGGTAGACCTTCTGCCTGAGCTTCCTGTTATAGTTTGGATATTTGTCTCCACCCAAATCTCATATTTAATTGTAATTCCCAATGCTGGAGGTGGAGCCTTGTGGGAGGTGTTTGGATCATGTGGGTGAATCCCCCATGGTTTGGTGCTGTTTCATGATAGTGACTTCTTGAGAAATCTAGGTGTTTAAAAGTGTGTGTCACCCCCACCCCCCAACACTCTCTTGCTCACTCCTGCTTTCTCTATGTGATGGGCCTGCTCCCCCTTCACCTTCCACCATGACTGTGAGCTTTCTGAGACCTTTCGAGAAGCCAAGCAGATGCCAGCACTCTCTTCCTGTAAAGCCTGCAGAACTGTGAGCCAATTAAACCTCTTTTCTTTACAAATTACCCAGTTTCAGGTATTTCTCTTTATATCAATGCAAGAACGGCCTAATACACATCCTTTAGTACTTGAATAGAATTTTACATTCCTAGCAATGCTTGTTGTCCTGTTAGACATTTCTATTTACACTGAATATTAGTAGCTGGAGAAATGGGCTTAAAGATAGCTATAGAAATATAACAGGTGAGAACTTGGAAGGAAGGAAGCTTAGTGTTACTAGTTATATGAGAAGAGGTGGGGAGAAGATGCTTACTGACTGTCCCTGCAGATTTTTTTAGTGTCGCAGCCAGAGGCAGAAAGAAATCACATAAAGAGGTCATTTGACAACTTCTGGTGGCATCCAAGGGTCAGAATTAGGTAATAGCCTAGGATTAGACTGGGTATGGAAGGGTGCAAGATGTGATATGTGTGTGTGTGTGTGTGTGTGTGTGTGTGTATTTGTACCTGTGTATGCCAGAGCATGTGTGATGCAAGCACACGTACTGGGAGACAGACTCAGAACTGCAAATCTGACATCGTGGGTTTTGTTTAGGTTTTGCATGAGTCTAACCACCCTAATGCAAACCATTATTCCCCTTTCCCTTGTCCTAAAACACTATGCTTCAGGTTTATTTTCAAAACCACAACCTGTCTCGAAAGACCAAAAGATTCCAAGTAACTAGTATTGTTTTAATGAAGGAACAGAAGGACTCCTTAAGGAATTCAGCTGATTATCCTGAACATAACCCATGAGGCTTTTCTGTGATCTCAGTTTTCTCTTCAGCAGTGCTATTTTGGGGAGGAAAATCAGCATGTGTGAGGTTAGAGTTCCAGACTGAGCTAAGAGTGAGAAAAATCAGATTTAGCTTTTCAGCCTGGATTTTTCAATTGTCTCTTTTTGGGGCTATCAGTGCTTATGGTGGCAAATCCTCCAATTATGTATGCTTACCTAGGTCATCTAGATAGGAACATGTATAGATTACATTGTGCATATGCATGCAAATGGAATCACTTTAGTATCTGGAAGTTTCTTTTGTTTTGATTGAGCTCTCATCTGAAGTATTTTTTCCCATTCATTTTCTACTTCTCAAGGACCATTTGTATATCTTAAATTGATTTTATATGTAATAGTCCTGTGGATGCTAATTAGAAAATCATCAGCTTTTGTAGTCTTCTGGAATCTCTTTGGAAATTAACATAATTGGCTATTTCTTGCATTCTGAAATTTCACACACTTGATGAAGGTCACATTCATCTTGCATTGATTATTCCTCAATTCCACACCAACCCTGTTCTTTATACCTAATAGCTGTTCAATAAATCTTGGTTGAAATAAATCCATCATTTAAATCTTTCAGAGTCAGTCCTTCAGTGTGTCTAATGAATATTCTAGAATGTTTCGTGACAGTCAAGAAACAGTCAAGCTGTACTTGTTTACCAGTGCCTTTCAATTGCAAAGATCTATAAGTCCCACTGGAGGCTCAGTTTACCCAGTTCGTGATTCAGTCTCTATTCAAGTAGGCAGTTATAATGTTAGCCCAAGGGAGTAGAGTGAATTTTGGGAATAGACTTGTTGCTCCAGATTTGGATCTGTTTTGCCTGCGGGGGGCGCATGTCCACTAAGCCTAGGCATGCCCTTCCCATGGTGGCCTAGGATGTACGACTGTGACTTTGCCTTAATTTCCTTCCCTAATTGGTACTCAGTTCCCTACTGAAAATGCAACCTGTGTTGCCCTGATACCTTACTTAAATTAAGCTAGCTCTTTCTCCCAGGAGCTGAATCATACGCAAATAACTCTAGACCACTGTCTGTAGTTCTCCTGTGAATGTGTTTGTCACCCACAACTATTCTTCCACCACACACTAGACCTGAAGAATTCAGTCTTAGACCTATGACATCACTTAGACCTATGACATTGTATCATCCTGCTTAAATTTCATCACCTCAGTTTTCTGTTTTCCTTAGCCATTCATCCATCTACCCCTCCACTTATTTATTCATTCACTCCCTTACCCTTCTGTGGGGACCAGTATGCCTTATGCACAATTCCAAAACAGATTCTACGTTTTTGGACCTGAACTTTGAATTGTCAATTACTGCACCAACCATCAATTTTACACCTGGTCAATTTCCCTTATCTCTTGATTTTCACCCAGACTAAACTTCTCCTCCTCATCAATGCAGTTATAGAAGTCTTTATTTGTCTTACATCCAAGCCTACCACAGTTTTTTTTTGTTTATTTATTTTGAGACAGAGTCTCACTTTGTCACCTAGGCTAGAGTGCAGTGGCATGATCTTGGCTTACTGCAACCTCTACCTCCCAGGTTCAAGCAATTCTCCTGCCTCAGCCTCCCGAGAAGCTGGAATTACAGGTGTGCACCACCACGCCTAGTTAATTTTTGTAATTTTAGTACAGGTGGGGTTTCACCATATTGGCCAGGCTGGCCTTGAACTCCTAACCTCAAGTAATCCATCCTCCTTGGCCTTCCAAAGTGCTGGGATTACAGGCGTGAGCCACCGCACCTGGCTGCCTACCACAGTTTAATAAGAGCTCATCTCACTTTGGCCTTTCTATTCCATCTATTCTTGCTGAGTACATCCTATTGTTTCTTTATAACTTATATGGAAATTGGGGTTGAGAATTAAGTTTTGTATCCTCAAAGGAAGAATAAAATTATATAAGTTTTTTTTTCTTATTATACTTTAAGTTCTAGGGTACATGTGCACAATGTGCAGGTTTGTTACATATGTATACATGTGCCATGTTGGTGTGCTGCACCATCAACTTGTCAGCACCCATCAACTCATCATTTACATTAGGTATAACTCCCAATGCCACCCCTCCCCACTCCCCTCTTCCCATAATAGGCCCCGATGTGTGATGTTTCCCTTCCAGAGTCCAAGTGATCTCGTTGTTCAATTCCCAACTATGAGTGAGAACATGCGGTGTTTGGTTTTCTGTTCTTGTGATAGTTTGCTGAGAATGATGGTTTCCAGCTGCATCCATGCCCCTACAAAGGACACAAACTCATCCTTTTTTATGGCTGCATAGTATTCCGTGATGTATATGTGCCACATTTTCTTAATCCAGTCTGTCACTGATGGACATCTGGGTTGATTCCAAGTCTTTGCTATTGTGAATAGTGCCGCAATAAACATACGTGTGCATATGTCTTTATAGCAGCATGATTTATAATCCTTTGGGTATATCCCCAGTAATGGAATGGCTGGGTCATATGGTACATCTAGTTCTAGATCCTTGAGGAATTGCCATACTGTTTTCCACAACGGTTGAACCAGTTTACAATCCCACCAACAGTGTAAAAGTGTTCCTATTTCTCCACATCCTCTCCAGCACCTGTTGTTTCCTGACTTTTTAATGATTGCCATTCTAACTGGTGTGAGATGGTATCTCATTGTGGTTTTGATTTGCATTTCTCTGATGGCCAGTGATGATGAGCATTTTTTCATGTGCCTGTTGGCTGTATGCATGTCTTCTTTTGAGAAATGTCTGTTCATATCCTTTGCCCACTTTTTGATGGGGTGGTTTGTTTTTTTCTTGTAAATTTGTTTGAGTTCTTTGTAGGTTCTGGATATTAGCCCTTTGTCAGATGAGTAGATTGCAAAACTTTTCTCCCATTCTCTAGGTTGCCTGTTCACTCTGATGGTAGTTTCTTTTGCTGTGCAGAAACTCTTTAGTTTAATTAGATCCCATTTGTCAATTTTGGCTTTTGCTGCCGTTGCTTTTGGTGTTTTAGACATGAAGTCCTTGCCCATGCCTATGTCCTGAATGGTACTACCTAGGTTTTCTTCTAGGGTTTTTATGGTTTTAGGTCTAACATTTAAGTCTTTAATCCATCTTGAATTAATTTTCGTGTAAGGAGTAAGGAAAGGATCCAGTTTCAGCTTTCTACTTATGGCTAGCCAATCCCAGCACCATTCATTAAATAGGGAATCCTTTCCCCATTTCTTGTTTCTCTCAGGTTTGTCAAAGATCAGATGGCTGTAGATGTCTGGTATTCTTTCTGAGGGCTCTGTTCTGTTCCATTGGTCTATATCTCTGTTTTGGTACCAGTACATAAAATTATATATATAGTTGCTGGACAAATATGTATTCTGTGTGAGGCATGGTGGGAAGCAGTGAACAAGACTGGACTCCTGTTCTCATGAAGCTTATACTCTAGCAAGGGAAACATTCATTAAATAAGGAGAGTCAGTCTCTCATTTTTTGTGGATTCTGTATCTGCAATTTTATTTACTTGCCAAAATTTGTAAGCCTAAAATCAATACTCACAGCCCTTTTATAGTCATTCATGGATGTGCACAAAGCAGCGCAGAATTCAAGTTGTCCAGCCCACATGTTGCATGCTGAGGTTGAACAAGGTGATGCCCTACCTTCTTGTTTCACCTCTCCGAATGTAAAGAAGTATCCTTATTGTGGTAGATTTAGCACCATGTGTTTTTGCATTTTTGTGTATAAAAAGCAAAATTGTGGTGATTTTGCTGTTTTGAAGGACCCCCAAATGTAGTGCTAAAGTGCTGTCTAGTGTTTCTAAGCACAAGAAGGCTGTGATGTGTGTTATGGAGAAAATATGTGTGTTAGATAAGATTCATTGAATCATGAGTTACAGAGCTGTTGGCCACATGAGTCTGATGTTAAAGAAACAGCAATATATATTAGATAACGTGTCTTTAAACAGACACATACATCAGACAAAGTCATGGATTGAGCCATCGATGAAAATCTTCTAACCGGAGGCTTGCAGGAACCCAATCTTGTATTTGCTAGTTTAATGTTCACAGTGACTTTGTAGAATCTAAGGGCTGTGAATAGCAAGAATGACTGTAATTAAATGAATAACTCTTTATTTAATTGCTTGTATGATAAGTACTACAAATTAATAGCACTCTGTACCACAACAGCATATATAGAGGAACTTATCCTCACCTTAGAGGTTAGGAAGGGCTTCCCTGAGGAAGTGGTATTTCCCCTCTGTTGTGAAAGAGACGTAGGGATTAGCTGAGTCGAGAGTAGGAGGTAGGGAGTTTCAGACAGAGGGAACAGCATGGGTAAAAGCCCTGATGTAGGAAAGAGTGTGATTCATTGGAGGAATAAGAGAAGGCCACCATGAGAAGATGATTGTGTGTGGGGTGGGGTGGAGGGTGCAGGGGAGAGTGGTAAAAAAGAGAATAAATCTGTAGACATGGACAGAGGACAGTTCACAGAGGACTCTGTGGGCCAGGTTAAAAATCTAAACTTTTTAAAAATAGCAGTGAAAAAAATGCTGATGGGTTTTAACTAAAGAACTGATAGTTCCTTCTGCTCTGTGAAGAATGGATTAAAGACAGGCAAAGTGAATATGGGGACACCTGACAGGAATCCAGACTGGGGATGACAATGGCTTGAGCTAGAGTTTGAACTAGGGTGTGACCATGGATATGGAGAGGAGGAGACAGACTCATAAGAGATATTGAAAGTAAAAACGGTAACATTCAGTGAGTGAGGAGGCATGAAGGATGAGGGAGAAGGAGAAGTCGAGGATAATCATGACAGGAGCAACTGGGTAGTTAATGATATCATTTATAAGAAAGGGAACTCTGGGAAAGGAACACAATTAGAGAAAATGTAGTACATTTTGATTCCAAAAATGGCTGCAATGGTATCTCCTACCTCACTTGCTTTTTGTGCAGTGTGACCTTACCACTCTCCCACTAAGAGGCAGAATTTATTTCCCTTCCCCTTGAATCTGGACTGAACCTGTGATCTGCTTTGTCTAATAGAATATAGTGGAAGTGATGCTTTATAGCTTCTGAGCCTGATATTTAAGAGAATTGCAACTTCTGCTTTTGTTTCTTGAAATGTTCCTCCTTGGAATCCAGTTGCCATCTTTGAGGAATCTCAAGTGGCTACATGGAGATGCTAACATGGGGGAGAATCAGAACCCGTGGCTGATAATCCCGGCTGACCTTCAGCTGGAAGCCAGCATGGACTGTCAGCTATGTGAATCTTGGACCTCTCAGCCTTCTCAGCACTGTAGCTGCACTACATGAGCAGAATAACTACCCGGATAACCTACAGAAGCATGAGAAACAATAGTTTGCTGGAATAGATTCTGAAACGGAGTATGTAGGAATTCAGTTTTGGACATGTACATGAAATGTTGCAGGGCACTCAGATGAAGATGACTGCTAAGGAGTTGGTTATAAATATCTAGAGCTGAGAAGTGAGATCTGGGTCAGAGATATACATTTGAAAGTTGCTAGTGCTTAAATCATATTTGTAACCATGGGAGTTGCTAAACATCTGTTGAGAATGTAGAGTGAATAGAAAAGCAATATAGAATTAGGACTGGGACTGAACTTCGAAGAATTCTAGCGTTGAATGGTCATGTTGCCAGGAGGTGCCCTCATTGGAGATTAAGAAGGAGCAACCACAGTTTTCTTGTCATCATGGAAGCCAAGAGACGAGAGGAGAATACTTCCAGAAGGAGCATGTGCTCCACAGTAGCATCAAAAGCAAATGAGTAGTTACAGAAGATGAGTTCGAAAAGTTTCCATTATTGATTAAGAAACATGGTGGTCATTGATAATTCATCTAAGTAAATTTCTAGAGAGCTGTAATTTACTTTGTACAGTGCTGATGATATTTTTATTTTAACCATTTTAATAATAATAGCTTACATTGCACACTTTGTGAACGCAAGGCACTGTGTAGGATTCTGCATCTACATTACATCATCTTTAATTTAGTCATTATAACAATTACATTTATTTTTGAGGCAACTGAAACTTAGGGAAATTAAATGAGTTCCTTAAAATTATTCAGCTAGTCCATGGCTACATGCTCTTCCTCCCTGCCCCACCTAATCTACTGCTGTAAGTCTGTTGAAGGAAAGAAAGCCACATTATTGTTAATTGTTTTAGGTACAGTGATGGTCATTTTTATGGGAGTGTTTTTAGAGCTTATATCTTTTAGAGATACAAACTGAAATATTTACAGTTGAAGTTTTATACCTTACATATGCTTCAAAATAATCTAAGTGGTAAAGAGGGAGTCATTATACCATACTCTCTATTTGCCTATAGTTTGAAATATTCTATAATGACAAGTTGTTTTATTTTAAAGTGTCTCAGTGAGGTTCTGAGGTCTGCCCAGTGAATAAAGGTACATGGGCTTTGTGTTAGCTATTTTAGGTACTCAGAGTTTTATTTCTGGTAGTTTTTCTCTGATGTTGTGGATAGCGAGCAGTCTAAATAAATGGTCACTGGACATGGGAGGAACTATTAAGTCCTCCATAAAGCCTGCAAAAATAAGGTAACGAACCTTCATATTTTGATTTACTGAATAATTGTGAACGGTGACATTCATCATCATTCAAAAGTCTTAGCAGCATTTGTGAGATGACAATGAATTAGCAGGATGGCTTTATAAAATGCATGTTGCTTTTCATTGCTATGGCCCATTTTCCTTGTTTAATGCAAACTTGCAGGCTCTTAAATGCATCCTAAATCTTTCTGGATTTGTTGTTGCATGGTTCCACAGACATTTTTCCCTAGAGACATGGTAATTTTGCAACTTTTAAATATTCAACACAATTCTAATTATAAATAGTTCTCATTCAAAAGCGATAGCCAGACACTTGGCACAAACCACATCTTGTTATATTGGAAAAGGATGACAGCATAATGACTGATGATATGTGTTAGATTCTCTCATTTCTCTTAATTAGAATTTTCTCTGCATTATCATGCTTTGTAACTAACCAGCTTATTCCTGACAGTGGTTAATGTGATTAGGAATGGTTTTAACTTTGTATTTCATTTGGAGAAATAGCCCAGCCAGTCTGTCTGATAGCCTATGTGGGCAGAGGAACAAATTTCCCCCAGTGCTCCAATTTTTCTGTTCTGCTTGGGCTGGGCTAGTCAGGATATGAGACGAGATCAGGGAAATGGGAGCATGTTTTGTCCTGTCAGAAAGAGAGGGATACATGCAAAAGGAAGAAGGCTGTAGCCTTGGGATAGAATGCAATGAGAAGGTTAGAGAGGGTGACCATATGGAGCTATAAATCAGTAGCTACCCAGGCAACAAAGCTGACTCTGTACATCTGGTATGTGACTCACTAGTTATTTATTGAGCACCTGCTGTGAGCACAACCCGACCATCAGCACTGCTGGGGAGTACAAAAGACACCAGAGACCTTTTCTTTGCCTTCAATTCTAGTTGGAGGCAGACTTCTACAACTTAATATCCTCCTTGAAGATAAGGACTCATCTCTTTGGTTCATCTTCATATCCCATTGCCTGGTACCAGGTTTAGCTCACAGTAGTTACTCTTAATAAATGGTTTGCTAATAAATGAATGAATGGATGAATATAATAACATGAGAATAGTTATAGGGTCACTTACAAGAGATCCAATAGCCCACTTCAAACTAAATATGTAAATGCCGATAGGGTGGTCATAGAATAAAGGAATATCAGAGCAACGTGAGGTTCTGCAAAAAGGTTTCAGGCTTCTGACAAGCCGGTGCTGGTTTCCACTTCCTCAGTCTCCCCAGACAGGGTAAATTAACATGATGACCCTGACAGTTAAACTGCCCAGGCCCCACTCATGGAACATTCATGCCAGCAAAACTTCTGGAAATTATACCTCAAGGTAAGTGAGAGGGTGTCTGGTAGATGTAAGAAGGTGAGTGAGTTTCACCTCCTCATAAGTTGCACAGACATTCCTGGGCTTGGGATACCTAAGAGAGGAGATCGTGCAGTCTTACGAGGGTCCCAGGTGAGCTGGACGTAGTGTAGGTGGATTTATGATCTTTTTTGACTGTGCTGTGGCCAATCCTGAACCTTTTGAAACGTAAGGAGACACGGTGTCCCAGAGGTCAGTCATTACAGAGTCCTGGAGAAAGGGATTTCTGAGCCTTCTACCTATGATTTGGGAGAGAGATCTGTGGCAGCTTTATCTGCATTATCCTGGAAGATTACGAGAAGATACTTTGGTTTGCCTTTAGCTCACAGATTGCTCACTATCAGCAGAGTGAAGACTCTGGGAGGAGCTGAAAACATAATTTTTGTTTGGGGATTCTCCTCTGAATTCAACACAATACCTGACTTGAAACAAATATTTGGATTATCTGTGGGGTTGCTTTATCTAGAAATCCACATATTTGTGCTTCAGACTAGTGACATATATGGAAAAAAATAATTCAGCTAGAGAATTTATGGGGAACACCCTTCCATCCTTCCCTTCCCCACACACAGATATTCAGGAACGTGTTGTTTTCTTCTTCCAGTGAATATGTGAACGTTTTGCTAAATAGAACCTGTTGATTAATTGTCACCACATGGCCAGACCTCTTCTTAGGAAAGAATATCATTATTATGAACTGAATTGTGTCCCCCTAAAATTCATAGGCGGAACTCAATGTGACTGTATTTGGAGATAGGGCCTTTAAGGAGGTAATTAGGGTTAAAGGATATTATAAGAGTGGGTTCCTAATCTAATAAAACTGGTGTCCTTAGAAGAAGAGGAAGATGCCAGGATGCCTGTGTACAGAGGGAAGGCTGGGTGGGGACCCTGCAGAAAGGAGAACATCTGCAAGCCAGGATGAGAAGCCTCACCAGAAACCAACATTGCCAGTGCCTTGAGCTTCGATTTCCAGTGTTCAAACCTGGAGAAAATACATTTCTGTTATTTAACCCACCTAGTCTATAGTATTCTGCTATATGGTAGCCTCAGTGGATTATACACTAAAGGTAAATAAATAAAACATGACTTCTGTGGTTAGTGGATTTATTGCAGTCAGTTGAGGAGAAAAAACAAATGTGGATAAAATGGAGAAAATATACTGTTATGTTGAGCAATGCTGACAGTAATATAATAAATATAACACGAACAGAAAAACAAGAGCGTATTTTAATGATTAACTTACCACGTGTTAGTTTCGTATGAAGGGTTGAAATCTGTGCCCCCAAAAAGACATGTGGACGTCCTAACCCCTAGTAACTTTGTATGTGACTTTATTTGGAGATACGGTCTTACAGAAATAATCAAATTAAAATGAGATCATCAGAATGGTCTTTAATCTTGTACAACTGATGTCCTTATAAAAGAGGGAAATCTGGACACAGAAACAGACATGTGCAGAGGAAAGATGTCATGAGGACACACAGGGAGAAGATACCATGTGACTGGAAGAGGCTACTACAAGCCAAGGAGCGCGAAGGACTACCAGCAAACACCAGAAGATGTTCGGTTAGTGTTGTAGCAGGACAAGCCACAGACAAAACCCCTCAGACACCGAGTTAATGAAGGAAGGGCTTTATTCGGCCAGGAGCTTCGGCGAGACTCAGATTTCCAACAACCGAGCTCCCAAGTGAACAATTCCTGTCCCTTTTAAGGGCTTAGAACTGTAAGGGGGTCCACGTGAGAGGGTTGTGATCGATTGAGCAAGCAGGGGTACGTGACTGGGGGCTGCATGCGCCAGTAATCAAAATGGAACAGAACAGGACAGGGATTTTCACGATGCTTTTCCACACAATGTTTGGAATCTATAGATAACATAACCCGTTAGGTCAGGGATCGATCTT
This sequence comes from Macaca thibetana thibetana, assembly GCF_024542745.1. Classification (NCBI taxonomy): domain Eukaryota; kingdom Metazoa; phylum Chordata; class Mammalia; order Primates; family Cercopithecidae; genus Macaca; species Macaca thibetana. Next base: position 133,212,851 of record NC_065579.1, on the reverse strand, counting down.
TAACCAGGCCCAGGGCACAGCACTGGGCTGTCTGCCTGTGGATTTCATTTCTGCCTTTTAGTTTTTACTTCTTCTTTCATTGGAGACAGAAATTGGGCATAAGACAATATGAGGGGTGGTCTCCTCCCTTAGTGTAATCACAATTTTTGCCATTACTTTCAATGGCAAAAACCACACTTACTTTTGCAGGAACCTAATAGCAGCTGCAAGGAAGGATTCTTTCCTAGAGTCTTCAGAGAGAGAGAGAGAGAGAGCTTGACCCCCCGACATGTGATTTCAGACTTCCATCCTCCAGAACTGCGAGATAACACATTTCTGTGGTTTCAGCCACCCAGTTTTTGGTGCTTTGTTACAGCAGTGCAGGGAAATGAATACAGCCTTGTTCTCAGAGCTGGACAGGGCAGCTTCCTTAGTCACTAATTCATCACAGATTTTAAGCTATCAGTGGAATGATTTAGAAATTATAGTGCCAGTTCACTCAGATTTCCTCACATGGGATGAGCTGTCCTCACCGAAGTGGTGAAGTGTATCTAATGGAAAGAAAACAATATGAATAATAATATAAAACATCCCTTGTCACTGACGAACTAATGCTGTATTTTTGTGATGCACACACAAGTTGTATAGTGACTACCTATAAAGTAGCTACTATTATTATCTCATTTTATAGCTCAGGAAATGAGACTGAGGGAAATTCAATGATTTGCCTGACTTACCCTTGGTCTCACAGCCAGTAAATCCTGCAGCTGGCATTCAAACTCAGGTTTCCTCCAGCTAGGTAGTGAAAGGTAGGATTTGGATAAATAGTGTAGGAAGTACCTTTGAGCTGTGAGAGTAAACGGAATTATTTCCACTAGAGATATTTCCAGGCGTAGCTAAAAGAAAGAGTCAAAAGTGTACTTGGAGAACAAGGAGCCCAACATAACAGGACTGGCACAGATAAGATTTCAAGGTGGCCTGTTAGTTTCATGGAAGGTCAGCGTTTCCCCATCCTTAGGAATTCCTGCTTCCAAGAATTGATTAGCGGTAAGCAGACAGTAGAACTTGACCCAAATCCATTTTACGTGCCTTGCCCACTGAAACTGCCTTTGCAAAAATTGTGACAGTGAAAGAAATCTGACCTAACTGACTCCATCTTGCTTTTAACCTTTAAGCTACCCTTGTTCATTCCTGTGTTCATTCCAAAGTAACTTTGGAAGGAATTTAGTTTGTAGTTTAACTTTGAAACAAAAATTATAACAGGCCCTCCCCAAAACAAACTACCTCCTTCCTTGGGGAGCAGACCACCTTTGTGAAACTAACAAATTAGCCATAAGATTAGAAATTTTGGTTAGGAGTTATGCAGCCAGAGCCATAAGATTCCTAACCTTACCAATTGCTTCTGCAGATAGCATTGCTGTTGTAAAACCTAAGATCGGTATCCAAGACATTTTTCAGACCCTGCATTATGACAGACCAGCTGCTGCCACCCAGACTGGCAATCTGGCTCAACTAGTTCTGCAGTCCCACCCAGGAACAGAAGACAGAAAGAAGAGCCTGTTCCAATCCCCTGTGATTTCATCCCTGACCTAATTAATCGGTGTTTCCCATTTCCTAGACCCTGCCTGCCAAACTATCCGAAAAATCCTAGCCTCCAAATTTTCAGGAAGGCTGGTCTGAGTAATAATAAAACTCTAGTCTCCCCTTTAGCCAGCTCTATGGGTATTAAACTCTTTCTCCACTGCAGTTCCTCTGTCTTGATAAATCAGCTCAATTTGGGAAGTGGGCAAGAGGAACCCACCCAGTGGTTACACCAGCATGAAATTCTGTGTTATCTTCTTGCCTCTTCTCTATCCTCTTTATCTCTTGAGTTTCTCTATGTATGGCATGGGGGATGATGGAGATCATTGACCATATCAATCATATGGAAAATCCATGTGTCCCTTCTGAGATTTACATAGAAACACCTAAGCAAATAGTGAGTTTTCTCCAGAGCTATTCAGTATTTTACAAACAAGTAGCAGAAACATCCATTATCTTTAAAATGTCCGTTCATTAAGCACTGTGCTATAGCAAAACAAAACAAAATGAAACAAACAAAAGAAACCCCAGAATGCAATATAACATAACATGGCATGACAAAACAATAACAACTAACTTAATGCAGATGTACTTACAGTAAGAGCAGCCTGCTTTACAGAAATTCTGAGTTGTGGCGTATTTAACAAGAAATATAGCTTTATAGCAAAAGTCTCCAGCTAATTATGAGGCAATAGAGTGTGGCCAAATGCAGGCCTAAGATTTCTTTACTAGGCAAGAGCAGTTTGTCATTACCAAAGCAAGAGAGAGGGGGTAACATTGAGTAGAAAAAGTGGTCATTTGTGATGGGATCATCTAGTTTGGGTTTTGCTGCTGTGTGACTTTGGGTCTCTTTGTCTCCCAGGGCCTCAGTGTTTTCATCTACGAAGTCAGGAAATTTCACTAAAAATCATAAATTCCTCTTAAGCTCTATTTCCTGCCTTATAAAAATCAGTGCTTCTCAAGTGCCTAAAACTTCTTCAAAGTGGGCTTTTTATGATTTGAACCTCTTTAAGATGGGGAAGAATCTTCTCCAAGCATTACCTTTTGGCTCGGAAAACCCTATCTTGGTCCAATTTAAGTTATGATAAATGCAAATCAATGACATCTAAATTAGAAAGGTCTTGTGATAGTTATCATACAAGAAGGCTTCAGTCATTATATTAACATGACTTTTCTCTAATCAGGTATTTCTCATGTCATATTGATAATTTATTCCTTGGCAAATGACTATGTGTCTTACATTTTGAACCCGGTTATTTATGGTTGTATCAATATACAAGCTCTAGTCAACTGCTCGTATTATCATCCCAAACATAGAATATCTATAGAAGTCACACTGCAGTCTTCTGGATTTCGCGTATTACCTACATGGAGTTCCTTTGGTACATATGTTAATTAGACATAAGGCAGCTAATGACACAAATCATACTATTTGGAGAAAAGAGTAATGTTTCTATCTTCTAATTCATCTACTCATCTGGTAAGGAACCTCTGTCCCTTCTCTTTCTATTCTTCCTATTCTTAAAAGTATTTATAATATTCAGCTTTCCTATAAAAGGATTCCCTATTCAATAAATGCTGCTGGAATAACTGGCTAGCCATATGCAGATAATTGAAACTGGGCCTCTTCCTTACACCATATTCAAAAATTTACTCAAGATGGATTAAAAACTTAAACATAAAACCTAAAACTCTAAAATCTCTGGAAGACAACGTAGGCAGTACCATTCAGGACACAGGCATGGGCAAAGATTTCACGACAAAGGCGTGCAGAGCAATCCACCCATCAGTGTGGAAAATGCAGAAAAGACAATTCTGATACCCTTCTATTCTCCTTTAGGGCTACCTTTCGGTTCTTCATAATGCTTTAGTCTGAATTCTCCAAATCTATACTTTTTTAAAGGCATTCATTCTCATTTCTGATAGTAGCTAGCATTAATAATTAATACATGGGGCCTATCAGATACTCTACATAATTGCTTATTCTATCAGCCTTTAAGCTAAATCAGAAGAAGAACACATCTTTCAAGTGAGAAGTGGTAAGTTAGAGGAAGCTAACTGAGGGACAAGTTAGAATGGTTTATGAAAGAACTATACTAAGGCTGAAATGAAAAAACTAAGTTTGAGGATTTCACTCCACTATTTACTATCTGGATGACTGAAGATAATTCATTTAATTTCTCTCAGTCTATTTCCTCATATATAAAATAGAACTAAATAATAAATAAACAAAGATAAATAAATAACAGCAATATGCACATCCTCAAATTCTTAGTGCCCAGCACACAGTAAGTGCTCAAATAATGCCTGCTGAATGTCTGATCTTCACCATTTTATTGGTAAATAGAAAATAAGTATTGGGCAAGCATTTAGTATTGTCAGCATCAATGAAGATAATAAATACGAAACACCTCATGAACCATAAAGCACGGTACAAATGCAAGGGCTTTTAAAAACCCAAAGGAATATGATGGTTTTCCCACTTAGAAGATATAAAATCCCAACCCACTCTCTCTTTTCCCTTCTGTTACAATAAAATGGCAGCAATAGCAATTTCAGCATTGGGTTATGAGACTGGAGTTACAGGAGCTCGGCTTCATGCCCCAAAGCACAAAGAGGTGGAGATACGGGAGCATCTTCCTGACTCAGCAAAGGAAGGTTTTAAGAGCAATAAATGAGAAGACAAAGCTATTCAGAATTGCACTGTGTCCCAGAGCTTCCCTCTGCCATCTCTGGGCCCTGGGAAAGGCAGTGTCAGGAAAGCACAGGCGAAACATATGGCGGGAGAACAGCATGCTGACAGCTGAAGCACAGTTTTATAATAACACATAAAAGTAACAGCTATGCTAGTTAAAACAGGATTACTTTAAAATATATGCATAGATACACACACACACACACAGACGTGTCTTGAAAACTGGGATAGAGAGGCTGTCTGAAGAGGCAGCCGGAATCAGAGGAAGAGTTAGGAGTTTGCAAGCTCTTGTCTGCAATGCTGACATACAGCATCATTGGAAGCTGGGAGGGGGCCAAGACTCAGCCCTCCTCCTCCCCAAGGTTTTAACCAGTGGTTGTGAGAAACTGACACAATACATCAGTTTTACCCATGGCTGGCCAAGCACCCAGTGATCCTCAAATGCTGGGGTCTGGTAAATAATTTTTGAGAATGTAGCTTGGATTTGAGGTCACCAAACACCTTTTGTTTCTTCCATAAGCCTGGATCTTGAGGTCAACCTGTGTGAAGGTATCTGAATCCGCAGAGGAGATTTGTTCCCCTGCCTGGCTGAATGAAAGATCAGGACCTACCCCAAACATCATCACCAGTAGAATGCAACCACAACAAAGCAAGTGATAGGCTGGGGTTGCTTTTGTAATTTAGTTATTCCGTCCTTTAGAAAATGTGGCTCAACAAATGTTCCAGTTCTGACCAATCAGATTATTTATTCTCCCTAAAGTAGGGAAGAATAGGAAGAGGAGGGACAGAAGTTCCCTACCATATGGGTTGATGAATTAGGAGAAAGAAACATTACTCTTTTCCCCAAAAAGTATGATTTATGTCATTAGCTGCCTTATGTCTAATTAATATACGTACCTAAGGAACTCCATGTAGATAATATGTGAAATCCAGGAAATTATAGGGATTTCCATAGGTATTCTATATTTGGGATGATAACTGCCAAAAGCAATGGCAACAAAAGCAAAAATTGACAAATGGTATCTAATTAAACTAAAGAGTTTCTGCACAGCAAAAGAAACTATCAAAAGAGTAAACAACCTACAAAATGGGAGAAAATTTCTGCAAACTATGCATGTGATAAAGGTCTAATATCCGCACCTAAAAGGAACTTAAAGAAATTTACAAGAAGAAAACAACCCCAATAAAAGGTGAGCAAAGGACATAAACAGACAATTCTCAAAAGAACACATACATGCGGCTAAAAAGCGTATTAAAAAAAAAAAAAAAACATCACTGATCATTAGAGAAATGCAAATCAAAACCACAATGAGATACCATCTCACACTAGTCAGAATGATTATTATTAACAAGTCAAAAAATAACATGCTGGTGAGGTTGTGGAGAAAAAGGAATGTTTATACACTTTTGTTGGAAGTCTAAATTAGTTCAACCATTGTGTAAGACAGTGTGGTGATCCCTCAAAGACCTCAACACAGAAATACCATTCTACCCAGCAATCCCATTGCTAGGTATACACCCAAATGAATACAAATCATTCTATTATAAAGGCATATCCATGTATATGTTAATTTCAGCACTATTCACAATAGCAAAGACATGGACTCAACCTAAATGCCCATCAGTGATAGACTGGATAAAGAAAATACAGTGCATATATACCATGGAATATTATGCAGCCATAGAAAAGAACAAGATCATGTTCGTTGCAGGAACATAGATGAAGCTGGAGGCCATTATCCTTAGCAAACTAACACAGGAACAGAAAACCAAATCCTGCATGTTCTCACTTATAAGTGGGACCTAATGATGAGAACATGTGGACACATAGAAGGAAACAGCATATGGGGGTCTTTCAGAGGATGGAGGCGGGAAGGAGGGAGAGGATCAGGAAAAATAACTAATGGATAGTAGGCTTAATACCCGAGTGATGAAATAATCTGTATAACAAACACCCATACCATAACACAAGTTTACCTAGGTAACAAACCTGCACATCCTGCACATGTACCCCTGAACTCAAAATAAAAGTGAAAAAAAAATGGCCTATAAATGCATAAAAAAGCTCAAACTTCTAATAAAAAAATCAAACAACAAAATATACAATTTTTCAACTATGAAGGTGAAAACTATTTGGCAGCATTTTAAAAATGATAATTTTTAGTGTTAGCACATTCAAGAAACACAGTCAGAAAAATAGGATAAACTTTTATACTCTTACCACTAGACGGGGGGTATGGGTTGGTGTGATCATCCTGAAGGGAATAAACTATCAATCAAAGGTGTAACCAGCGTTCATGACCTTTGACCCAATAATTTGACTTCTAGAAATTCAAGAGAGATGTATATAAACAATAATGTATAGGAAGGTTTGCTGTATATTTATTTATTTATTATTTATTTGAGATGGAGAAATTCAAGAGAGCTGTATATAAACAATAATGTATAGGAATGTTTGCTGTATATTTATTTATTTATTATTTATTTATTTCGCTCTGTCGCCCAGGCTGAAGTGCAATGGTGCGATCTTGGCTCACTGCAACCGCCGCCTTCTGTGTTCAAGCGATTCTCATGCCTCAACCTCCCGAGTAGCTGGGATTACAGGCACCCATCACCACACCCAGCTAATTTTTGTATTTTTAGTACAGATGGGGTTTTGCCATGTTGGCCAAGCTCGTTTCAAACTCCTGACCTCAGGTCATCTGCCTGCCTCAGCCTCCCAAAGTGCTGAGATTACAGGCATGAGCCACCATGCCTGGCTTGTATTATTTATTTTTAACAAAAATCAGAAAGCTCATTGTTTAATGACGAATGACCAACCTATAATTTATATATAAATGATTGACTACTTTGCAACTATTGATATGTTTTCAAAGAATAGCTTATAAAATAGGAAAATATTACAAATATAACATTAGGTGAAAACAAAATAGGACCCACAATTATATATGTGAATGAGTTATTGAGTTAAAAACCACACTAGCCTGTCAATAATGGCTATATGTTGGAGATAAAACTTAGGGCCATTTCAATGTTATTCTTTATATATTTTTATATTTTCAAATTGTCTACAAAGAGTATGTGTTATAGTTACATTTTTAAAGGATGAATTATATTTATTCTTTTCCATATTTATTTAGTTAAAAGAATTATTTTATGTGTTCAAAAACCAAAAGATAGTTAATTACAAAGTCAGCTAATCAACAAGATTCCATTTCCCTGAATGCTTCCCTTGGTTATAATTGTACAAATTTCTGCTCAAGAGATGTCATTTAATAATTATAAGTAGTATTTTTGATGTTTTAATTGGTATTTCTTTGATATTAATAACAAACATAATTTCATACATTAAGTGATTATTACTTCTACTAATTGTTTTTATATACTAAATACAAAGATATAATTCTTTTCTATACATTCTGTTGAATTCATCAATTATGAATGGAGTAAAAAGATGATCAACTATCCTACTCCATTCATCTCTGGCTGTCCTTGTGTTACTACCATATATTAACTGTATAGTACCTAATTTTATGATATGCCTTCCATATCCAGCAGAGTAAGTCATTCTTGCATGGCCAAATTATTCTCCCTTTCCACTGCAGCTCTTCTTATACTTCTTTTTAAAGTAGTCTCAGCTGTTGATTTTTTTTTTTTTTTTTTTTTTTTTTTTTTTGAGAGGTTCATTGGTACACAGTAGAACTTACTTTCTGAGATAAATAGATGATGACACTTAAGATTACATAGTTGGGGCCAAACTTTAAAATATATATTATATTTGAGTTGATGATATAAATCCCACTAGTAAATAATTTTCAATCAAGAATTCACGCCTGTAATCCCAGCACTTTGGGAGGCCAAGGCAAGCAGATAGCTTGAGTCCAGGAGCTTGAGACCAGCCTGGGCCACACAGTGAGATCTCTACAAAAAATACGATATAAATTAGCCAGTGTGGTCACGTGCACCTGTAGTCCCAGCTACTCTGGAGGCTGAGGTGGGAGGATCCCTTGAGCCTCCAAGGTGGAGGTTGCAGTGAGCTGAGATCATGCCGCTGCACTCCAGCCTGAGTAACAGAGTGAGATCCTGTCCCCCCCAAAAAAAAGAAAAAGAAAAAAAAGTAAAGGAAAAGAAATTATTTTGAATATACAGCAGAAAGCCTCAGTTCCATTTTCTGATTTGCCATTTAGTAAACAAGTGACGTGTCACTTTCTCTGAGCCCTAACTTCCCAATCAGTTCAAGGGATATTAACTAGTCTATATTTCCTCATGGGGGTGGTGTGAAGATAGAAAGTGATCACTGAAACTGTAAAGTGCTATGTAGATAGAAATAAGAAGTAGTGTTGCATGTAAGATGGCTGTGTGCTCAATATGACTGGCTGGTGGCCCACTTTTCTTTGGTTTTGGCCACAAGGCACCCACATAAAGGGCATTGGGCTTTCTACTAATTTCCCTTTTCCTTGCATAAATGGAAGAGAACAGCCAGCTGACTGAACAAAACCAGCTTTAAAACATAACTGCTACCTTTGAAGAAGAATCTCCCATCTAGAATATTCAGAGCTAGTTCTATTACCTAAGAGGTTGTGGAACTTTTTTTTTTCCTATAAAACTACAGTTCCTGTATCGGACAATTAAGGGCTGAATTGGGCCCCACCCAAATTCGTATGCTGAAGTCCTAAGCCCTAGTACCTCAGAATGTGACTGTATTTGAAGATAGGGTTTTTTACAGAGGTAATCAAGTTAAAATGAGGTCATTAGGGTAAGCACTAATTCAGTAAGACTGGTATCTCCACAAGAAGAGGAGATTAGGACACAGGGACAGAGAGAAGACCTTGTGAGGACACGACCAGAAGGTTACCATCTGTAAGCTGAGGACAGAGGCCTTCCTGTGGACACATCCATCTCTCTGGCTTCCAGCCTCCAGAATTGTGAGAAAATAAATTTCTGTTGTTTAAGCCACCCAGTCTGTGGTACTTGGTAGTGGCAGACCTAGCAAACTAATACAGATGGCCATTCTAAGTGTTTCTCTCTAGAAAGCCACAGCACATAAAATACACATCTGGTCTTTTGACTCCAAGATATTGGGGTAATTTCAGTAAATAAAACTTGGCTCTAGAAAAGGCTTTGTGTTTTCATTACCTGCCATACTAGGACTTTTCATGGAGAACAGGGACAAAGGCCAAAACCATATAAACTCAGATGGAATCATTCAAGGGGTTGTTGTAAATTCGTCACTTCTGGGTTCCAAGGAATTCTCAATCCCTCCTCTCCTGCAGCCTTAGAGAGCGAGGTTCTGTGGCCTTCTGTGGGCAGCATCTGTTGCTTCTCTGTGTGCTCAGCCTGAAGGCTACGTGCTCTGCTTCTTTGTAAGTGTCTAGCTAAAACTAAATGTGTTGGATTGTTGGTGATGGCACTGCAAAATGGAGTCTCTAGGTCGCAAATGTTTTGTATTCATCTTGCCCAAGTTTAGCAGATGAGACCTAAAAGCATTTTGTTACTCTCCTGGGATAATGGCTAATTTGACCCTGGGGCATCTTTGGAGCAAGATGCATCTTCCTCAGAAGTTGCTTTCCCTTCCAAGATAGTCCTGGAATGTGCTCAAACATGCTCTGTTGTTTGTACTTGTTCGTGCAAGAGCCTAGGGCAGTGCTCCGGCTGGGGCCAAGTTGCCTGGGCTCTGACATTTCCTGACTTTATGATGTTGGGCAAGTTATTTAACCTCCCTGTGCTTTAATTTCCTTTCTTGTGAAAAAAGATAATCCTACTACCTACCTCCTATGGTAGTTGTGAGGATTAAGCAAATTACTGCAGGTAAAGTTATTAGAGCAGTACTTGGCATTGTAGTAGTCTTTCAATAAATGTTACCAGTGTGGATGGAATACACCAGCTGTTCAATATGAGTTCTTTTTTTTTCTCAATATTCTAGAATGAGAATGGAGTCACAAAATTTTTGCCATGTAAGTGCTGCAACGTATTTGCTCCCTTGGGCATAAAAAAAACCCAGTATTTATTGAGATTTCTTATTTTCCAGGCACCATGCTGAGCAATTTATGTGCTTTATCTTAGTTAAACCTCATAACAATCCTTTGAGGTCAACACTCTGTTCCAGTTAGGATAGGTTAGGTCATACTGCGGTAGCCAATAACACTAAAATCTCAATGGCCTAATGGAACAAAGATTTATTTTTTGTTCACACTGTCTTTTCAATGCAGGTAGTCAGGGGTCTCTGCTTACCATTATTACTCAGGAACCAAAGCCGATGGAGGATGATACTGTCATCTCAACAAATGTCTTAAGGACTAGTCATGGGAGGGGAAGAGAGCAAGGGGAATTGGGGACCAACTCTTCAATACTTCTACACTGGAGTGCTACACATAATTTCTTTTTGGATTAGCCATAGCAAGTCAAATGACAATGCCTAACTTCAGAAAGGAGTATGTCTGGAAGAAGAGGAGAAAGAATAATCTCAGCACATACTGACACTGTTCCTGTTTTATACCTGAGGACACTTTCGGCCTAGAGGAAAAGGGAAAAGTAGTTGGTTCAGTATCACATACACACAGTAGTAAATGGAAAGCCACAATTCCAATATTTCACTGGCTCTAAAATTAGTTCTTCTAGTCTCTTTGATCACTGCCTATTGAGGCTGGTGACATTCTTGCTGGAGCCTGTTGGGAGTTGAATTGTTCTCACCAAAAAGATATGTTGAGATTCTAACCCCTGAAACATCTACATGTGATCTCATTTGGAAATAGGGTCCTTGCAAGTGTAATCAAGATGAGGTCGTATTCCATCAGGGTGGGCCCTAATCCAATATGAATGGTGTCCTTATAAGACAAAACAGAGACACAGACAGACACACGGGGGAAATACCTTGCGATGATGGAGGCAGAGCCCAAAATGCCAAGGATTGCCAGTAACTCCGGAAGCTAGGAAGAGACAAAGATAGATGCTTCCCTAAGTCCTGACAGGGTGCAGGAGCCTCCCAACACCTTGATTTTTGACTTCTAAATTGTGAGAGAGTAACTTTCTCTTGTTTAAAGCCACCCAGTTTGTGGTACTTTGTTATATCATCCCTAGGAAATGAATATAGAGCTCATCCTGTAATTCTGTGTGTTGGATCTTCATTTTCACATTGTTTATTTAGCCACATGTCCCTTCTAACAAGCTCGGGTTCTTCTCAGGAGCTATCTCCTTCAGGAAGCCTTCCATGAGAGGGTTCTGCACCATGTCTTACTCTTGAGGTCTGATACTGTCAGATCAGATGGTGTCTGATGCTGACTAGGCATTCAGGAAATGCTTGTTGAATTAATACAATGGAGTTGGTTCTATTCTTTTTCTCTAATCTTCTTCCCATAGTTTAGATGTTTCAGCTTTGTAACAGGATGGGACATTTATTTCAGACTTTGAGAGACTCTGAAGAGTTTGTCAGAGGACAGATAATTCTTTAATTGGTTCTCATTTTGTAATGCTTGAACTCAGGGAACACATCTCAGCTTCATACACAGAGCCTTTGTGGTTGGATCCATGCTGGTCTTTCAGGATGGGTTCTCTGGAAGCAGATGCCAGATGGAGTTTGGGACTCAAGATATTTGTCACAGAGCCGTGTTAGTAGAAAGGAAGGAAAGTAGTATTGGACAAAAGAAGTCAAGTTGGGATGCAGGCCTGACACAGCCTTGTCAACCTATCTGTGAGGGAGCTCTGGAAAAGTACCTCCAGAGTGTCACCCATCAGGCCAAAGTGGTCGGTCTTTACATCCTGGAAGGGCAAAACGCGGACAAAGCAAGTGCCTCTGAGGCTGACCCTGAGACGCTGGCAGCAGAAGGCCATCTGCTGACTGCACCTCCTGTGACTGGGGTGCAAGACTTTCTTTGAAGAGGAGTTTAGGTGGCCCATAGTTTTATCTGTCTCTCTGACTTTATCTCACACCACTTTTCTTTTGCCCACTGCCAACTCCAGGAGGCTGGTGCCTCCTTCAGTTTCCTTCACCCCAACCATAGTAACTATGAGCAGATCTTCATACACGCCCTCCTGTTTTCCACCTCCCTGCCATCACATTGCCACCCCTGCCTCCTAGAATACCACTCCTCTCTCTCTTCCAGCAAGCTCTGTCTTATTCTCCAACATGCCACATCTTACCTTTTTAGGAATTCTTTGCTGCCTTTACGTTCATTTCTTCTTGTACTTTTAAATACCTTGGAACTTCATCCTAACAGTGCTTATTACACACCATCACATCTACTCACTAGACCATAAACTGCCCTAAAAAGGGACTTAGAATTCAAACTTTGTAAAGGTGCTTATGTCTAGTCTGGTGCCTGGCACATATAGGCAATTAATCAGTGCTGATTAATGATGACTGAATAAAATATGCAAAGGAAACAGAAGGAGTCATGTGATGTCAAGGGAGGGAATATTCTACTTGACTGTAGTAGAATTCAAATTACAATGATGTATTTATTACCCACTTTCACTTGGCTTTAGGCCAATCAGAACCAGTGTCCTGTGAAAACCAGCTCTAACAGATCAGTTCCTCACAGACCTGAGAATCCACACAAGAATGCTACAAAGGCAAACAGGAAATATGTGTGACCCAAAGGATGCATAACCAAACCAGACTCCAACCTGCAGAGGGAAATGTGCCCTAAGGACTCTTTACTGGAGTCAGCCTGCTCTTTAAGCAACTAGTCCAGAGGCCCAAAGGTAGCTGCCTGTCTCAAATCAGGGCTTACAGAGCCCTAGATGGCCCTAGTGGATATCTTCTATCACTGTCTAGTCAGTACCAGTTTCTCCTTTATCTGAAACAGCCTTAGTTTTTTTTTCTTTCTCATTTGCATCCAATCCTGTGGAGACTATCAGTCAAGGATTCTACCCTTCCTCAGATACAATGAATAGTTTTGCAGAGGTCATGAGCCCTAAGCCAGGCCAATCAAACCAGTGGGCATCAGCTCTGGGAAGGAGAAGCTCTTATTCTACTAGTTGTTAGGGTGATGGATGGTAAGAATGGAACACTGGAGATAGTGAGGAGACCAGGCAGGGAAAGCTGCCTGAGATGAAGCCAACATAAAGAGCATTAGCCACAAGGGAGGGGAAAGGATAAGTCCTCAATGACATTGTTAGAGCACCAGGATTTAGATTAGCTTGGATTTAATATAACTGTCAAATGCTGATTATTGAGCCAACAAACCAATCACCCTTTTTTGCTTAAGCTCTTTCTTTTCAGTTTTATCAGGGATATAATTGACAAATAGAAACGATATATAATTAAGGTGCATAGTTTGATGTTTTGATACATGTATACATTGTGAGATGTTCACCACAGTCATGCTAGTTAACATATTCATCACATTCACATAGTTACATTTTAGGGGGCTGGCATAATGAGAAAGCTTAAGCACTATCCTCTTGGCAAGTTGCAACTGTACGATATAGTATTGTTAACTGTAGTCACCATGCTGTACTTTAGGATGCCAAAATTTACTCATCTTGTATAACTGAAACTTCATACCCTTTGACCAACATCTTGCCATCTTCCTCATTCTCCAGCCCCTGACAACTAGCATTCTACTCTGAGCTTCTATGAGTTCAACTATTAAGAATCCACATATAATTGAGATGGTGCAGTATTTGTCCTTCTGTGTCTGGTTTATTTCACTTAGCATGTCTTCCAGGTTCATCCATGTTGTCACAAATGACAAGATTTCCTTCTTGTGTAAGGCTGAATAATATTCAGTTGTATGTAAATATATACACCATGTTCTCTTTATCCATTCATTTGTTGATGGGCATTTGGGTTGTTTCTGTATCTTGGCTATTACGAATAATGCTGCAATTAATATGGGTGTGCAGATATCTCTTTGACATATTGATTCCATTTCCTTTGGCCTATATACCCAGAAGTGGAATTGCTGAATCACAGGGTAGTTCTATTTTTGGTTTTTGATGAACCTCCATGCTGTTTTACCCAAGGTCTATACCAACTTACATTCCCATCAACAATGTATAAGTGTTCCCTTTTCTTCATATCCTTATCTCTTGTCTTTTTGATATTAGCCATTCTAAAAGGTGTGAGGTATTTAATTGTGAATTTAACTTGTATTTTTCTAATGATTAGTGATGTTGAACATCTTTTCATATATCTGTTGGCCATTAGCATGTCTTCTTTTGAGATGTGTCTATTTAACTCTCTAGCTTGTTTTAAAATCAGATTACTTGGTTTTTTTGTTGTTGTTGTTGTTCTTGAGTTGTTTGAGTTCCATATATACTTTGTAGATTAGCCTTTTGTCAGGTACATAGTTTGCTTAAGCTAGTTTGAATTGGGTTTCTATTACTTGAAATGGAAAGATTCCTCCTACAATCTTGTCCTTTCTCTTATATTTTCAGATGAAAAGAGTAAGAGCCCTATAGTAGGAGCTAGCTCTTGGTCTACCATAGCTTCGACTAAGCTTTGCACTTCAGATCAAAAAGAGAAAAACCAGAGTAGAACTATTTTATATTGCATAGAAAGTGAATTTTGTCCCCCAAAATGACAAAAGATGTATGAGAGCTCCTCTCTGTCCTCAAGTCATGCATAGTTTAGCTGGAGAGACAGGCTCGGCATATATCAAAACAAGGCAGTGTTTAAGGTTTAGTTCTGTTAATCAGGGCAAGAAAACCCCAACTTTTGATGAACTTGGTTCATTCACTCTTTGGTAGACCCATAATACTCATATTTCTACCAACATGGTTAACAGGCAGTTTCATCTGGGGTCATGAGTTGGTGATTCCTTCACTCTGGTAATTAGGTTTTGCCAGTCTAGGGCTTAATGAAAATTATTAAAATGGTGAATTGGGGGAGCCTTGCCTAGCTGTGTCAACAGGAGCATAGTTCCTTGGGGATAGGTTGCTCAGAGCTTCAGTGTTTTCAGGGTTGAACTGAATCATTTATTGGTTATATTGTTTAAGAAACATATAATAAACAAATGATAAAAACTTGAGAGGCATGGGAGATGGCCTAGTTTTTGCAGGGATGTGGAATACAGTTAGGGATCTCTAGACTTGGTTCCACACATAGCATAGCTTTTTACAGTTATCATTTATTGGACATTTACAATATGCCAGATACTATGCTAAGTCCTTTATATGGATTATTTCATTTAATTCTCCTAACAACTCTTGAGGAATGCAGTTCATTCTCCTTTTGCAGATAGGCAAACTGTGGCTCAGAAAGGTGAATTTGCTTGCCCAAAGTTAGAGAGCTAATAAACATGGGAGGCAGAATTTGAGATCAGTTCCAGACCCTGAGTCTTAACATTACCTATACTGCCTGCCTAGTAAAGCAAAGGATGAAGAGACAGCAGGGACCGGGGGTGGGGGGGAGGAGTGTCACTTTGCAGAGAGATGTGCAGTGAGGGGACCCTGGGTTCCAATGGACTAGCTCAGGTTGTGCTTCAGTTATCCCAGAACAAAGTAAAGAAGGCCTGAGTAGGTGCTGGGGAAGAGGCAAGGAGGATGGCAATGGGAGATTTTGCAAAAGAACACTGAAACACTTAGAAAAAAATGAGAGATGAGTTAAAACATATCAGAGTCCATTTTAAACGCAGGTATAAAATATCAGTGTCCAAAATAGTAGCTGTCAGGAGATTACTTGCAGCATATTCTGGGAATGCATTTAGTTTCCATGGCAGAAAACTGTGTCAAGGAAAGAACTATTCATGTATACATTTATTGGAGACTCATTAGTCTATTTAATATATTTTTACATTTTTAAAAGGCCATTCACCACAATTATGTCTGGGCAAATGTACAAGGGGAGAAAATCAATGTTGAATTTTACAAATAGATGCTGTCTCAGTCTTCACTTTATCATTCCCATTATTAGGCAAATGGCAAATCAACATAATTTTGCAGAGTGGGGTTGTTCAGCGGGCTTGAAGAAAGTTCCTAAAATGTGATTCCACTTTTATAATGTAAGTTCTTGATGTCAGCTTTTCTTCAGTTTCATTTTCACAGTGACCCACACTGTGTTTATTATTTTTGAAGGCTCATGTTGAAATAGATGAATAGGAAGGATAGCAGATGGGTTTCCCAAAGCCTGCAGGCTGGGGTGAGCCTATATCACAAAAATGCCTACTTAATACTAGGAAAGAAATAGCAGTCGGGGCTGGGATGACACAGGGAACCAGCTGTTGGTTGCTACAAAGTCTGACCACAAAGCCTGGTTTTATTTGCTACAAGATTCAGAGACCTGGCCAACCCAGGTCTCTGATCATTTTCAGCACTTCCCATGACATGCTCTCCTTAAGATACCATCAGCATTTAGTACAAAAAAAAAAGCATGTCAGGCTTTCTCTTACCCTCTGCCTTATATTCATTCCTCTAAGCAATTCTGTACTGGTGAAGTTGCTGACTGAAGGTATTAAAAAGACCCCTGCGCTGAGGTCAAAAGACTGAGATGCAGTCCTAGCTGTGTAGAGTTGGGCGAGTCATTTCCTTGTGCTGGGCTTACATTCCATCTGAAAAATTAGAGATTGTTTTGTGATGGTTTCCTGGCATTTACACAATATGATTCTATTCATGTGGAATACTTCTGAGACACATAAGGTAAAAGAATATGGATTTGTTGGGGGAAATAGTGTAATAAACTTAATTCAAAATGAATAAGTGGCAATGTAAGATGATTTTGGATGATATGCAGATAAACATTTTAAATTTTAAGTCACTCATCTCTTTTAATATGTATTAGAAAAGATTTGATTAGCACTAATTAAACTTGTGATTACATTATGTTGTTTGTTATTATGGCTAATTAATTTAAGGCAAAAAGGAAATTGATTTAAAAGCGTGATATAGTAGATAATTTGGCTGCCATTTGTCCCTGGCTATTGGGGAGTAATCTCTTAATCTTTGGAATTGCCAAGCGATAGAAGAGTCTTTGTTATTCATAGAGGGCTCTTCCTGAGTTTATGTCAACAAAGTCAGTCATGCTGGACCTTAGGTAGTTTCAGGATGGGAACTGGCCATACTGGAATGACCACCAATACAACTTAAGGGTTGGGACTTTGAGCCAGGTTATACCAACTGTCCTCTGGGGAGTTTGTGGATTGAGTGCAGCCACATGGCCAATCAATCAGTAATAACTGCATAATGAAACCATAATAAAAAACTCTGGACACTGAGCATGGTTGAGATTCCTTCTTGGTCATGCACATTAACGTGCTGGGAGGGTGATGCATCCTGAGGACATGGAAATTTTGTATTTGGGACCCTCCTCGATCTCACCCTATGTGTCTCTGCACTTGGCTGGTCCTGTGTTTTCATAAGAAAACTAGAATCATAGTTTCATAAGAAAACTAGAATCATAAATATAGCTTTCCTGGAGTTCTATGAGTCATTCTAGCAAATTATCAAACCTGAGGAGGTAATGAGAACTCCTGAATTTGTAGCCAGTTGGGCAGAAGCACTGGTGACCTTGGAGCCCTGGAGATTGTGTCTGAAGTGAGGGCAGTCTTGTGGAGGAGTATGCCCTTAAGCTTTGAAATTTGATCATCCCTAGGGAGCAAGTGTCAGAATTGCATTGCTCAAAGGCAGTATCAAGTGAATAGGAGTATTAATTACTTAATAATAAAATGGTGCACAGAAATATGGTCAAAATCCTATACATAGTTTAAAAATGACCAAAGATTGAGAAACATTTATATAATGTTCTCTGTAGTGAGATTGACTGCAGTAAGCCTATTATACATATTTGGTAATTTACTCCCTGCAAGCACCATGTGAGGTAGGTAACTACTAATATCTCCATTTTACTGATTTAAAAAACTGGGGCTTTGAGCAGTTAAATAACTTCCCCAAGGTCATGTCACAATTAACTGGCAGGATTGGGATATAAACTCAGGTAGTCTGGCTCTAGAATTCCTTGTCCGTAGACATGTTCATTTCCACACTATTGAAGTACCTGCCTCATAGAATCACTGTGAAGATGGAATGAAATACTGCATACAAAGTTCATTGAAAAGCTTCCAGCACATAGTAATCACTCAGCAAATGTTAGCTTTTATTATTCTTATTCTATATCAAGTAATGTCAGTTCTTAAATTAGGAGACACTGAATTTGGTTATACACTATAACACTGTCTAGTATCAATTGATAGGCATATACATTTCCTGTTTTTTATGAAAACAGAGGGATTTTATGTTTGTAAGTTAGAGAAGGTATAGGACTTACATCGCAGATCTTTCTAGCATGAAGCAATTTCGTCTCCAGTCAAGAAACATTAAGTCTAAAAGTAAAGTCAGTATGATAAAGAACCTGGTTTTTGCAACCTTTTCTTGATATTATGTAATTCTAGTTCACATAGTCGAAGACAATGGGAGGAGAAATTTTAGCAAACAAAGCAAAATTTGGGTTTCAAGATTTATTTAAGTGACTACAATGGCTTAGTTAGTTAGAATGCTCTGGACTGGTAATTCATCTTTATTTGTCAGCTCCCAAGAGTCAAGTTGTATGAAGGGCAAAAAGTGAGCAGGAAGCAAAAATAACTGGCTGTTTTTGACTAATGATCATCCTCAGATTTGGGGTGGATACATTTCTAAAAACTCTCACTGGGAAAAAACTAAGTGCTCCCCTAAAATGTTAAATGTATAAGTTGGCAGGGATTGGGAAGCATATTAATAGTTCATATATTTTCTTTCACATAAATACATAACAACACTAACAATATTAGCTGTGGGATATAATATCTAGATATATAGGGGCTATTAACAGTGTGTAGGAAAAATTTTGACCTGAGCCCTTATTCTGGCTGTGATATTTAGTGAGACAGTCCAGTCCCGGGTCCTGTGAGAGAAATCACTCTGTGAGTTTCCATGGAGGAAGAAAAAGCTTCATTTTTTTACCCTGCAGGAACAGCAGAGGGAGGGAGATCCTATCTTCTTTGCAAATTCATTAACTTTGTGGTTGAAGGGAGCAGTGTTGGAAACTACTTTTAGCTCAGTGGGAGGAAAACAAACAGATTCATCTCCAGAAACCAAAGGAAAGCGTAAGTGGGTTTTTATTAGTCAGCTGTATTCTAGATGGTCAATTGCCAGTGGAAGAATACACCTTATGCACATTTCTTTTGCTTCCTATCTAGACCTGATCAGCTGGGCACTTACATGATTCCATTGGGGTAGCTGTAACACTGGACAGTGTATTGGAAATTCTGTTTTCTGGCCTGTTCAGGAAGGAGCTATTCTATTTTGGTTATTAAAATTTTCTATAAAATATTTCTATAAAATATTTCTATAAAATAGTCTATTAAATATTTTGATCATCAGGGTTATCAGAGTTAGCAGAGTAGATGACAGCTGTGGTACTAATTCACTCATACATCTACCCTACAAATATTTATTGAGGACTTTCCATGTACCAGGCACCATTTTATTTTTTTACTTTTTATTTTTTTTTGAGACAGATCCTCGCTCTGTTGCCCTGACTGGAAGGCAGTGGCACAATCTCAGCTCACTGCAACCTCTACCTCTTGGGCTCAAGTGATCCTCCCACCTCAGCCTCCCAAGTAGGACTACAGGCATGCACCGCCATGCCTGGCTAATTTTGTGTGTTTTTTTTTGTAGAGACGGGGGTCTCACAATGTTTTCCACACTGGTCTTGAACTCCTGGGCTCAAGAAATCCTCTTGCCAGGTACCATTTTAGATACTGTGAATATAAGATGCTTGTGAATACAACAAAGATCCCTGCTTTCCTGGAATTTACATTCTAGTGGAAGGCAGTACAAAGGTTCACAGATGCGTATAATGATTCCAAATAGTGAAAAGTACTTGAAGAAAGTAAATAGACTGCTGGAACCAATATTATACAGTTCTCAGATAAGATCTTCAGTGTAGAGGGAATGTCAAGTGCAAAGACCCTGAGGTGGAAGAAAGAAGGTAGACTCACTCACAGGACAGAAAATAAGTCTCATGTGAACTAGAGCATTGTGAACAGAAAAAGTAAGGTTGAGAGGTCAAAGTGGCAGGCAGAACCCACATCATGTAGAGTCTTGAAGCCTTGAGGTCAAAAAGTCTGGGGTTTTATTTTTAAGTGATGGGAAGCCATCAGAGGGCTGATACAGAGGAGTGATGTGATATGCTATGTATTTTTAAAGCATTAATCTGGCAGCTAGATGTTCAGTGGGTTGATTACAGCGGGGGGAGGTGGGGTGGAGACGGATGGAAGAGTGGGCCCATTTGTGCTTCCAAAAGTCAGAGAAAAGTAGTAGAAGAAATGCCATTACCTATTAAATGGAGCAAAGAGGGCCTGGAGTCAGATTTGACTGTCACTCACTTGTTGTGTTGTCTTAGGCAAGTCTCTTCCCTCTCTGAAACTCAGTCATCTGAAAGAGAAAAACAGCCTTTAGTCCTAGATTCCCTTCCACGTGCTTCTGTACACTAACATGATTCAGAGGGTATAGCCCTGTCTAAAGGGAGAAAAATCTCCAAGACTGAAACCACAAACTGTAGCCAAGCCCACGCATGGATGATGGAAGCAGTGGGGTGAAAGGGGATCCTTGAGTGGCAATCGCTTCTTGTGATCTGGTATATTGCTCCTTTATTGACATGAGCTCAACACACAGGAATTAGCCTTTGTTTGGTAGCTCTTGTCAGTCCTCATTTGTGTGGTTATCTTTCATCTTTGCTGCCTCTTGACATTCCTTGGGCCTAGCATTGTTCCTCACTGCATCATGCCTGAATAGTTTGGGAACCTGTTGCAACAGAAAGCATGTCTGACTTTGTTAACATATGTACCATTTTGGTGAATCTAGGTGTCAGCTTTGACATTTCAGAGTAGGAAAAGATGAAAAGGGAACAATTCAGTACTTGGCATCTCTACAGTCTGGGATTGTTGCAAATTCAGAGTGAATGGAGAGGCTAAAAATTCCTGCCTAAACTTATGTAGACATCTTCATGGAGACATCACAGCATAGTTTAATAGCAAGGTGGTGCCTTAAGAAACATAATGTCATTGGACCAATTCTGCCTACCCTTGTGCCTGTAAAGAGGAGTTTCATTTCCCTCAAACTGATATTTTCATGGTTTAATTTCTTTTAAATTACCTTTTCAAGAATTATTGTTTAGGTATCCATTTTAGAAGTATCTGTATTATCATGTTACTTTTTAGCATAATACATAATACATGAGGTATGGAATAATGAGATTAAGTTAGATTTTGAAAATGAAAAAAAATTAAAAGTTGTGTTAGCAAAGAGAGTGGGAATATTTCCAAACCATATACCTGATAAGGGCTAATATTCAGTGTATATAAAGAACCCACATGACTCAATAGCAGAAAAGCAACTTTATTAAAAATATGGGCAAAGAACTTGAATAGATATTTCTCAAAATAAGACATTCTGTATAGACAGTTTTCTAAAGAAGATTAAAAACGATCAACAGGTATGTGAAAAGGTGCTCAGTATCACTAATCATCAGGAAAATGCAAATTAAAACCATGTGGAGATATCACCTCACACCAGCTGGGACAGTTATAAAGGCAAGAGATGACAAGTTTTGACGAGGGTGTGGAGAAAAGGGAACACTTGTACACTGTTGGTGAAACTGAAGATTGATGTAGCCATTGTGGGGAACAGTGGGAAGATTCCTGAAGAAATTAAAAATAGAATTATCATATGACCCAGCAATCCCTCTTCTGGTTATATACCCAAAGAAGGTGATATAACCACCTTGAAGAGATATCTGCATTCCCATGTTCTTTGCAGCATTATTCACAACAGCAAAGATATGGAAACAACCAAAGGGTCTATTGATGGATAAATGGATAAAGAAACTGTGGTATCTATAAAAGGGAAAATTATTCAACCTTAAAAATTGAGATATTGCCATTTTCCACAACAGGGATGAACCTGGAGGAAAGTAAGCTAAGTGAAATAAGCCAAACACAGAAGGAAAAATGCTGCATGATCTCACTTATGTGTGGAATCTTTAGGAAAAAAAATGTCAAATGCACAGAGATAGAGAATCAATCAAACATGGTTATGGAGGAGGTGGGCAGTGGGAGGTAATGGAGAGATGTAGGTCAAAGTGGCGATATGTAAGATGAACAGGTCTGGAGAGCATAGGTATGACAGGCGGACTATACTGCAGTTAACAATATTGTATTGTATTCAAGATTTTTCTAAAAGAGTACAATTTAGGTGTTCTTACAATGCCAAAAAACAGAAAACTATGTGGGATGATGGATGTTAACTCACTTGACTGTAGTGATGATTTCACTATTTATATACATATCGAAACTTCATGTTGTGTAACTTAAATATATACAATAAAATTTAACAAAAAACAAAGGAATATGTATAAACACACCATACTATTTTCCAAATATTATTTGAATTATCCTGAATGATATTACCTGATTTTCTCACTACACTAGACATTTGGGTAGTTATCTCTTTACTTGGTATATTAGTTTTTCTTGCTGTGTAACAAATTACCACAATTTAGCAGCTTAAAACAATGCCTATTTATTTATTGATGATGCTGTAAGTGAGAAGTTCAGGTGAGTTCAGCTGGGTTGTCTGCTTAGGGTATTGCAAGGCTGAAATCTAGGTGTTGGCTGGGCTGAATTCTCATCTGAAGGCTCTGGGGGAAAAATTTGTTCCAAGTTAATTCGTGTTGGAATAATTCAGTTCCTTGTGGCTGTCAGACTGAGGTCCAGTTATTTTTTGCCAGCTGTCAGCTCTCAGTTCCTAAGAGAGCCTGCATTCCTTGCTATGTGGCCCTGTGTCTATCGGCAAGACAGCAATGGTGAACATGTGGAAATCTTCCTCATGCATCAGATGTCTCTGACTTCCTCTTGTGCAGCCAGCCAGAGAAAAGCTCTCAGCTGGGTTCATGTGATTAGGTTAGGCTCACCTGAATAGTCTCCCTATGTTAAAGTCAACCATGTCATAAGATAGAATCTCATTATGGAAGTAAAATCTATCCTATTCAGTCTTGAGGATTGTGCAGGCAGGTATTCCATCGGGTGGGAAATCTTAAGGCCTCCCTTAGAATTCTGCCTATCACACTTGATTACTTAACACAAATTTAGTTGAGAATTGTGTTATGTACGACAATTCTCAATTTGGGTTATCCTAAAAGGAGGCATAGATTTTGGTACACACAATTTATTTGGGAGGTGATCCCAGTTAGCACAGTGAGGAAGTGGGAAAAGTGGGTCAAGGAAGAAAGTCAACAAAGGATGACTTAAGGAGCCAGTTACTGATGCAAGCAAGTAGGGCTCAGTCCTTCTTGGGGCTCTCCAAGAAAAGATAATACATCCCTCAAAATTGCTCACTCCCACCCAGCTCCCATTTGTTGAAACTTGCTCTGAGGGCGATCGCCTTTTCATCCTTCAGTTTAGATCAGGGAGTGGATATTATTGTTGCTATTTTGCACATTAGGAAACTGAAACTTAGGGGGTTAGGTTTGTCTAAGACTATTCTACTGTGAGGTGGTGGCCTATATTTCACCTTTTGTCCAACTTGCCTATAGGGTATGCAGGCTACTGAGAAAGACAGAGCCAGAAGTCAGTCTCCTGCCTCCTGATGCTGCTCATTGCGTCTTTTCAGTCCATTTTTAAACCACCTTGGGGTAAAAAAAATGCTGAGATTTTAAATGAATATAATCAGAGTAATAATAATCTGTTAAGGCTGAATGGAGAAGGTCCATGCTAATTCTCAAAGGAAAAATAACAGGCTACCTCACGTTTGTGTACCTCTTCTGCAGACTCCCAGAAACCCACAGTTACTAATAAAATCCCATATATGTGAATGCGGTTTGATTTTCAAAATGCCTTTTTATTCAGGATGCTGTTTGCTCTTCCTATCCATCTCTGAGGTCTATGAGAAAGGTACTATACTGCTGTCATTCTGAGCTTAGGTTTTGGACTCAGACCCAACTAAGTTTAAAACCAGGTTCTGCCACTTTGGGTGATCTTAAATTACTTAAGTTTTGCTGGCCTCAGTGCCTTGTTCAAAGAACTCTTGGGAAGGCCAAATCAGATGGCATGTTCAAAGTGTAGAGCATTATAAAGTACTCAAATATATGGTAGCTGTTTTATCATTCTCATTGACATATGAGAAAACTAATGTTCAGAGAGAACTGACTTGCCCAGAGTCATCTGCTAGATGGTGGTAGAATTAGGGTTAGAACCCAGTCTCAGAGTTTCAGGTGAGCTCTGTTCTCCTCTTCATGGAGAGAAGATAAGAATCTTCCTTCCTGTTCTCCAAGATGCAGGACAATATCCAGGCAAATCACCTGTTCTCTTTTAAGAGCCACTTGGGCTGTCACACAAAAGCCAATTCTCCTCTCCAGGTGTAGGGCTTTGTGTCAACAGAGTGGAATGGAGGTAGCATCCTCTCCCCTTGGGAAGTTCTTTCTACAGTTCCTCTGGGCACATGGCCCTCAGTGTACTGTTACAGGAATCAACTAGAAGCAGATAAATGGTTTCTAGTAGGTGGTGGTGGAGGGGCTGTGTCTGACCACTTCCTTGATGGATTTGAAGGTATTTTAAAGTTCATTTCTCTGCATTGTGACCAGCATGGGCATTTGATTTTATGGTGGCAAATCCTGCCAATCAATTTTTATATGAAGAGTTACTTTTTATGCAAAATTTACTTCTGAGCAAATATCTATAGACATTTTTTTTTCTTGTCCACCCTAACAGATGAATTGAAATCTGGATTTTCCTGTCACCATTTTTCACTCAGTCTTGCCTTCACTACTCATTCTTTCATTTAATCAATATGTATTGAATGTCTGCCATGCACCAGGCACTATTCTACACCTTGGGAATACAGTGGTCAATAAAATATACAGAGCCTTGCCTTCATGGACTTTATAGGGGAGAGAGAAGTTGCAATAGAAAAAAATCAAGTGAATTATGCAATATGTCAAGAAAATAAAATAAGGTACAGGGGATAGAGAAGGCTGGAGGTTTATATGAGGAAGATCAGGAGAAAGGGGTTTGAGAAGGTGGTATGTTAACAGAGGACTGGAAGAAATGATGCAGAGAACCACAAGAATATAAAGGTGAAAGGAAGTGATAGTTGGCAGTATATTTGGTGTGTGACTTGAGGAATAGTAGGGAAGCATGGCTAGGAGAGTGAGCAAAATAGAGAATGGTAGTTGATGTGTAAAAAAATAGCCAGGAGCCATGGCTGGTTTGCCATTGTGAGGACTTCAGTTTCAACTCTGAGCACTCCTCAGACCCCTATGTATCTGGCCTTACAGTTTTCTTCAAAGTATTAAACAGCTTAGATGTAATGATGCTTAGAGGTAACAAGGCAGTCAATTCAAGCAGGAGGGCGTTTGTGGAAAATATTTTAAGTCCTGGTACTAAGAGTTGCAAGAGAGATCTTTGGGCTATTCCTCTACTACCCTGTGGGGCTTTAACAATGGAATCCTGCTAAACTTGTGGTTATTTCTGGTTCTTCAAATTTGGATTTTCTTCATTTTTTATTCTTTCACATGTCTTGATGTTTTGAGCTAAAAATCATCCTTTCAAAAGAAAATTTTAGAAAAAGACATGGAATGAACTGGCAATATCTTAACCCTCTACCATCAATCACTGACTTTGAAATTAGAGTTTGAATAATTAAAATCAATTTTTATGCATTTTGCCTCCCCCATGACAGGATATTTCTGTCAGAAGGCTCCTGTGGGCTCCAGATTAAGTTTGTTAATGGGATCTGGCCCATCTACAGCCAAAGCATTTTCATCAAAAAGCCAATAAAGCTCCAATTGCACAGGCTATTCTTTTAAAAATTCTCCATGGTGATTCTATTGAGCCACATTACAAGAAGCAAAATTGCATTATTAAAATGACCACTTGATTATTTTTTCAGTTTTTTAATTCTTCTTACTGTTATGGAAAAAAATCTCATTTTAGGTCTCCTTAGGATTTGTTTCTTCTAAGAATTTACTCTAAAATAGAGGCTGGTGGGAAAATTGTAAGCCTTTGTGCAAGCAATAATGGACCGTTTTACTGTGCTAACCAATGTGTACATATTAAATGTGTGTGTTAGAAAGAGAAATACTTTGGGACAGTAGTATTAGTGTCATAAACTGCATCAGGATTACCTCCAGGGCTTGTAAAACACATTATTGTACCCCATGCCCAGACTTTCTGAATTGGTATATCTAGGTGGGACCTGAGAATTCACATTTCTCGTAAGTTTCTAGATGATGATGATGATGCTGATGCTGGCCCCGTGACTCACATTAGGAACCACTACATTAGGACTATGTTCTGCAACAATGCATTAGATTCTGGATTTTATTCCACCTGGTTAGTGTTGGTCCCCATCCGAGTGAGTCTAGATATTAGAGACTTCACTACTCTGCTTGAATGCATACTCAGCTGTAGCAAGTGTCTAAGACATGATTAAAAAAAAAACACAGAAAGGCTTCAGAATTGATTTGAATAAGGTTGAAGTCTTTGAAAACCAAAACATGGTTAATTTTGGAGTATTTCCCAATAAGTTTGGGATCTATGAGTTAATTATTTCAAAACCCATTCTCCACATCAAATTGTTTACTTTTTGCTTTGGGCACCCTCTGGATACACCATGTTTTCACTCATGCTGTCTTCCCACCTATTATAAAATGCCTCCTACCCTGCTCTCTGTTCAAATAAGTCCTAGGTCAAATCCCAACTCCTTTATGAAACCTTTGGTAAAGCAATTTATGAAGGTCTATAAACCTTCTTCTAGATCCAATTGCCTTTATTATCCAGACAATTCATTTGGAATGACCCAGTGAATTGTTTTTGCCCCAAATTACTAGATAAACCTTGTACGGTTATGTAAGTTCTTACAGGAATATGTTTGACCTTGTCAAATAGACTGTCAGCTTTCTTCGAGCAGAGATTAAGACTACCATGCAGTTGGTATTTAATATGTACTTATTTGAAATTGAAGGCACAATTTCTTTAAAACTAAATATCTACTATCTCAAATATATATAAAACAATTAATGTGTACTGAGCACTGATTATATCCCAGGAGCTTGACCCACCTCATTGGTACCCTGTAATAACTGTATGGGGTTGAAAACATTGTTATCCTTATACCAATGAGAAAACAATGGCTTAAAGAGGTGAATGACTTGCCCAAGGCCACACATCCAAGAAAGGGAGAGTTGTGATTGAATCCTAGTCAGACCTCAGAGCCTGTGTCTTACCCTTTGCAGTGTTATTGAGCCATAACCTTTTTTCTTTCTCTCTCATTCTCAGCAGCCCATACCCTCAGCTAGCTGGGCTACACAGTATGAAACTAGCTTTTCTTCTCTGCCCCAAACTCACTTGAAACCACAGAAACCACATGAAAAATGGAGTCTGGCCACCTCTCATCTATGGATCTCAGACTTCTTCTGTAATGATTCACCATCAAGGGCTGTGGAAGCCACAGCAGCAATAAAGGACTCTTGTATTGATCCACTTTGAAATTATAGAGGAAAACAAATTACCCTGAGGTTCTTTATTGGCATCGAGTGTTAGGTCCAGACAGATTCCAGAAAAATTTAGCTTTTAAGGTTTAATTCAAAAGTCCCTTGCAAACTATGGATACAGGAAAATGAATCATTTCATATTAGGGGATGGGGCGATAATGATGATGAATGCCTTTTTGAAAGCTTTGTGTTCCAAGCATAAGCCCTTCTCTACTAGTTCTTCAGAGCTGATTATAAGTTTAAAAAGTCCCATTTAGGTCAAGAGCTGGGAATTCCTAGTTTCTCTTTGGTGGAAATAATTGGTCTGATAATATCCAAATAATATTTATTAATTAAATAATACTCATTTTATGAGATTGTACTATGTACATGTTAATTGGATGCTGAATAATCAGTTTTACTATCTTCATTATGTAAGTAATGCATAAATCCAGTTTTAAGAGTTTCAGATAATATATACTATGCAGGAGAAAAATAGAAAGTCTTTCTTCGACATCCTTCTCCCACCTGCCTCAGCTACCCTGTTCCAGGTGTAGCCACAGCCGGTAGATGAGTATGCATCCTTAATTCTCCTTGCTGCACACACACAAGTGCATATATGAATGTATATAAACAAATAACTTTTTCCATAAATGAGATCACATTGTAAGTTTTTTCCTGTGACCTTTTTTCCACTTGACATGTTGAGGAAGTCTTTTCATTTTAATTTGATACAATGCCTCTACTTCATTCTTTGTAAGGGCTATTTACCATATTTGAATTAACATGGCAAATAAATGTCTAAATGTCAAAAATGTACCTGAGATTTTGTTTTTACTCAGGTGTAGTGAGGCCATAGATCAGGAGACGACTGCCATTGAAAAGAGAGTGTGTTACTCACAGTTCCCAAGAGGAAGGGGCACGCCACACCATGCCACACTATTACTGGTGGCAAATCCATGCAGGTCTGCAGTAGGTCTTTCTTACTGTACAGGTCTGCAGTAGGCCTTGCCTCCTAGGAAGAAACAATTTGACTGAAAGGCATAAGGGAGAAGGAGAGACCGAGGCAAGTTTTAGAGCAGGAGTGAAACTTTATTAAAAAGCTTTAGGCCGGGCGCGGTGGCTCAAGCCTGTAATCCCAGCACTTTGGGAGGCCGAGACGGGCGGATCACGAAGTCAGGGGATCGAGACCATCCTGGCTAACCCGGTGAAACCCCGTCTCTACTAAAAATACAAAAAACTAGCCGGGCGAGGTGGTGGGCGCCTGTAGTCCCAACTACTCGGGAGGCTGAGGCAGGAGAATGGCGTGAACCCGGGAGGCGGAGCTTGCAGTGAGCTGAGATCCGACCACTGCACTCCAGCCTGGGCGGCAGAGCGAGACTCCGTCTCAAAAAAAAAAAAAAAAAAAAAAAAAAAAAAGCTTTAGAGCAGGAATGCAAAGAAAGTAAAGTACATTTAGAAGAGGGCCAAACTGGTGACTTGAGAGATCATGTGTGTGGTTTGACCTTTTGACTTAGGGTTTGACTTGGCATACTCCCACGGTCTTGTGTTCCTTCTCCCCTGATTCTTCCCTTGGGGTGGGCTGTCCGCATGCACAGTGCCCTGCTAGCACTTGGAAGGGGAGCCTGCTCAGTGTGTTTACTGGAGTTGTACACATGCTGACTGGAGGCGTTCTTCCCTTACCAGCCGAATGTCCTAGGAGGTCATATACCAGTTAAACTCCACCATCTTGCCTCTTAGTGTGCATGTGTGAGCCCATTCACCCAGATTCTGAGATCTTATCTGGAAGCTACTGATCACCAGTTTCAGGTTTTTCCTATCTATTGGGAGACTGCCTTTCTCTAGTGCCAGCTGTGACCAAGTATTATTTTAGACCAAGAGTTAATGACCGCCTGACCATCACGTGATGGTCACCTCACATTCCTCGTTGTCGCAGGGGCTCTCTTGCCCTGTTTACGTCCAACTAGCTACCTACAGTAACACCACCACACAGGGCCAATGGGGGAGTTACCAGGGTCAGTCAGGAGGCAGTGGGAGTGGGGAAAAACATAGGCAAGATAGTTTTCATGTTAAGGAAAGGGTGAGGTGAAGTAGGCAAGCTAAGCAAGCTTAGGATTGAATCGTTTGAATAATTTTGGTGGGCTCTGGACTGTAGGGGTGGCCCCTAGTTTTCCAGTATCTGGTCCTCAAATGATTTAGAGCAGGGGTAATGTTGGCTTGGTGTGTGAAAATTAGATAAAGGAGGTGGTTGCAGTTATGGCTGGTTTGCATATGAAAGGCGTGCTCTCAGGGAAGTTGTCTGTTACTTCTAGGAATTAGCTTAGTATGGGAGAGGCGGCCCCTCCCCGTAGTCACAAAGCCCCAAGTTGTCAAAGCATCATAAAATATGGAAAAATACAAAAAACATGGTCAATACAAACATTTTTCCATTTGCCAGACATTTTGCTGTTTCCAGTGTGTTTTGATTCTGACCACCTAATACTGTGAAGATCAAGCCAGACAATGTTTGTGAAAAGACTCTACCAGTGGAAAAGTGATATACACCTGTATGAGATGTTAGCATCATCTAGAGTCTATAGTTGAATATGCTATAGCTATAATGTTTCCTATATTATCATATTTTATATGTTTGTCTATGTAGTTATTAAGAAGTGGATAAGAGTTTATATCTGGGTTAGCTCTAGGTAGAGTGTAAGGAAAAATACCTTACATTAATTTTATCTCCACAATGATGCTATTGGCTAGCTCTTATACCCACTTTACAGAAAAACAAATGAAGGCTTTGAAAAGTTAAGTAATTTGCCAAGGTCTCTCATTCCTAGCACAAAACACCGATATGGTTTTTAACTTGGGTTTTTCTGGCCTTCAAGTTCTTTCTATGCATTTCTGACCCTTCCTAGTTTCAACACCCTCCCTCCTCTTTCTCCACATCTAGGAGCTAACTGTCCCACATCAATGAGTCTGTAAGTCAACCCTGCTTTCAGCCTCTGGGCTTGGTAGCTAAAAGAACACCTAATACCCGTCCTGCTGACAAGAGCCCCCCAGGACAGAGGTCCTTATTAGATTCTACAATGTCCCTCCCCAGGGCTGGAGTCACCATGAAGCCCAGTCTGTTCCTGGGATCTCATGGCTTGCCCGGAGACTCCCCATGTGTGGACTGCCTCCTGGATTCCTTTCCAAGATTCTGGCCAAGTTTCCACCCCTACTCAGAATCCCAGGTGCCTGCTGCTTGCTTGTTCCATGACTCATTTTTTTGCTCTGCCCTTTGAATACTCTGCGTTGCCTGCCAGGCTGGGTTTTTCCCTCAGCATCTGCAGTTGCTCGGTCCCCTGGTGTCATTCTCATTCCAGGCTGATTAGGCTGTGCCTGGCTGTGTCTCTAGTGGTAATACTTTTAATGAGCTCTCTGGTCCTCTGCATTTCCCTCTCCCGCGGTGGTCCACTACCTCAGAGGTCAGGTGGGCAGCCTGGCTCCCCATTCTCCCCTTTGAAGACATCGCTTACCTGTGTCCTACTGCCTCAGAGGTGCTTTTGTCTTCAGTGATCTTGAGAAAAACAATTACGATAATGATAGCCACCATCTATTGATCACCTACTATGATGTAGTCAATAGAGGAGGAGGCACTTTCCTTTTATATCTCATTTGATCTCACAATCTTTTCAGGTGTCTATTATTAGTCTCATTTCTACTAGAAAGGGACTGTGCCTCAGAGAGGCCACCCAGCCTGTGCAAGGTCACACTGACTAGCTAGACTTCCCTTTCATCGCCAGGGGAAGAAAAGTTACCACTCAGTTCTAGCTGACTCTGAAGACCTTATTCTTCCCACGACTCTATGCCTCCTTAAATAGATGCTCTAACTTCTGCTCATGATGGGCTGATACGTTCACACATAAGCATCTGAATGGTACTCAAGCTGGAGGATAAAAACTAGGACAGTCACAATTCGCATCAGGGGAGCTTGCCAGGATCTATACTGTCAGGGAAGCAGACTTGTGCACCTCTCAAATTATCATTTTACTCTTCACTGAGAAGACTAGTTTTGGGTATCCTGTGTATTGAGCCCCCATCTGGGCTCTAAGGGCTGTTAAAAGATGTTGCACAAGTAGAACAAATGAGGGTCTTCAGCAGCACAGGAGAAAGAATAAGAAGCAGAGTGAAGGTATAAAGGCACTGAGCTGGGCGCCATAGGACTTGAACCCTATTCTTGTCTCTGCTTCTAACTGATGTTTAGAAAGTGGGAACTGGCCAGCGAAGGCATCTCTTGTTGCAAATCCTGTTCACTGAGTGTCAGTGCCTGGAGCATAGTACTAGAAAGATGCCCAGGCCACATATGGGCCCAGTGGTGAATCTGTGGATATGGGCAGTGTGAGAATGCCACAAGGGCCAGGGATGGAAAGATTCTAGGTAGCTGAAAGAATTCCAACTGTACCATTCAAGCTCCAACATTTGGAAACTGTGGTTCTTCCCTTCATCTTCTTGGACACTCTCATGGGGGATTTTAGGAGCTATCACAATTGAGAAATGGTGTGATTTTCTTCTACACCGACCTCTCCCAGGACTCTGAGAAAATGTCATACAATTTAGCTGGTTAGCTGTGCCGAATTCTGCTAAGTGGTCCCCTAAGAGGAGCACTGTGGACTAGCACTTGAAGACCTAAAAGGTTTAAAGTCCTTAAATTCTTGAGGATACAATCCATGTTCCAATATCCTTTGCCTTCATCCATTGCCAGCACCATACCAAGCACATACTACACAGGCCAGATACAAAATCCTTTCTTTCATGGGAGAGACAAAAGCCCTGGAAATGCTGAGGGTTTTTCCCCTCCCTGTTGCCAATATTGTTAGCTAGAAGTTGAAGACCATTCCATAGCCCACGATTTTGTTGCTTAGTCTTCCCTCTAGCCTTTTGATGTTCTTTTCCTAGCACACATTTGCCCTTTGGCCCTTGTTTGTATCTGTCAATGACTTTTCCCATCATAAAGCAGGTTCTTTCTGCAAGGGCATGGGGGGCCCTTTGCCCTCTATAACTCCTGTGTAGTAAAACACAGGGGAGTTGCTTTGCTCTGACTGGCTCTGCCAACCCATGGACCCCTCCATAATAATTCAGCGCAGCAGGAGCCAGATTGGGAAGCCAGCCTGCAAGTTATTAGTATAAAGCCCTTACCGCTCTTTCCATCTAAATCTATTCCTTATTTTCAGACCCTTGGCACTTTTTATTCCAGCCCCTTCCAGCCCCTTCCTCTGGGTTTTGTATCTGTGAGTTTGCATTCCAGGCAAATGCTTCATTTATGTTAAAACAAACAAACAAACAAAAAAACCCACACAGACAGCACAGGTTAGCACTACCATCCCTTCTTCATGACACAGGGATGGCAGTTCTGTATTGGGCTTCTCTCTTTGGCTTTGTCCAAGACTCCTTCTCTCATTGCTGCCACCAATGGTTATCTGTACTTTCCTTAATGAATTAGGGCTCTTGGGACCTCAAGACAGATGAAATTACAATGCTGCATATTTAGCAGCAGCACTAGTAAGAGTTGTGGTGTCAGGAGCTTCCCAATAATAGTTCTTTGTTGGACCCATCCTAAATAACCTGGGAGGACCTGCAGGTGATAAATAGGTCTAGGCTTTTGGGATGGTAGTGCACTTAAGATGCCCCTGATCTTTAGCTCAGGACAAGGTGCAGACACTGTAACACTTTATGGCCTTAAGCTCTTTGCAAAGCTCCTTGCATTTCTATGTTGAGCTTTTTAGTTGCCTGTCATTTTTCTCCTCCTTATCCTAATTTTTATCATCAGAATTTGATTTCTCAAAGGCTTTTCTTATGCCTGTGAATTATTGGAAACCTTCTCCACTGTGTCATTTCTATATCTGTCCTTATGTTCTCTGTGGGACCCACTTTACAGTGTCTTCTACTCATTTTTTTCCTCTGCCCTCTGCATCCTCACCAACTTAAAAACTGTCCACTCTGTCTTCTGTCCACTAGTCAGGATGGGGGTTGACCTGGAAAAGAGCCTGCAGTGGAATCAGTAGCTGTGTCCCCTGTCCTCTTTGGCAGGTCATTTCATTTCTCTAACTTGTTTCCTCATTTGTAAAATAAGAGGATTGAACTAGATAATCTCTGCTTTTCTGTCCCATGCTATAGTTTTGTGATTCTAATTGATTCATAAGTAATAATATCTGAAATTTATGGAATGCTTAATGAATGCCAATCATGGGGCTACACACCTTTTTATTATGGAAACGAAACATATACAAACTACATAACATCTTCTAGGATTATGATAATCATAATGGCCACAGTAGCAGACATTTCTTGGCTGCTTCCCGTGTGTCAGACACAATGCTAAACCCTGTGTATTTAAATACAATAATTATTTGTGGGCATTATTATTGCACTCATTTTACAGATAAAGAAATGGAAACTCAGAGAGGTTGAAATAGTTCATTCAAGGTCACCCAGCCTGCAAATGAGGGTGTGGGAATTTGAATTGCAGGTAATTTTACTTCAGAAGCTGAGATCTTCTCTTAGTTACATTTAACTTCCAGTAGATATTCCCATAATGAGTGGCAATGTTGGCCTTTGATTACTATGACTAAATATATTTCAGGAACATGTATCAGGAGGACCTTGCTGCAGGGAAGACCCTGCTGCATGTTTCTAGACTATATTAATATTAATAATTCTGCAAGGTAAGTCTAAGGCACAGTGAGGAAATTCAGTTCTGAGCAAAGAAAAAGCAGACCTAGGTAGAGGCCTCCCAGAAGCTTATGAAGACAAGGAGGCAATAATTGAAATTAAGAAGATTATAGGCCCTGTGGGTGCTGATGACCCTGAGCCACCCAGCGGGGAGCCGGGAGGGCTGACATTTCAACGGTCCATGAAATCATAAGACAATTAATGAATTTACTCAGTCCTTCGCCTTGGGAGGAGGTAATGTGGTCCAAAGTCAGTTTACTCTGAGATTGAATGTAATTAGAACACCTCAGAATCAAATTTTTGATTAAAAATTATCAAAATAAAATATTCCCGAGTCAGGCGTGGAAAT
Organism: Macaca thibetana thibetana; assembly: GCF_024542745.1. Classification (NCBI taxonomy): domain Eukaryota; kingdom Metazoa; phylum Chordata; class Mammalia; order Primates; family Cercopithecidae; genus Macaca; species Macaca thibetana. The sequence goes on along the minus strand of NC_065579.1, from coordinate 133,178,108 downwards.
GGGAGAGGCAGTTACTTAAGTCCACTCAGTAAACTTTTGAGCACCGCCCAGTCCCAGGTTGTTTAGGAGCTCATGCTGTCAGGCTGAGTAATTTGGATTGAATCCCTTCACTCACTGACTATATTTATCAAAATCTTAATGTGTCGCATCTGTTACCTTGATATTTCCAACTCAGAAGATGTACACAAGAAGTGAATCGCTGTAGGAGTTTTGTAGTGGAGACTAAGAAAAAATAGACAAGATGCTTTCGAATTTAAGATGCATGAATTTCACAGAAAACAGTAGATTAAAAATGCAACTTAATTCCATGAGGGAACCTTCACAAGCTACTTCTCCAGCTATAGACAGCACATCTGCTAATGGCCTCGGCATCTCCCCATCTTCTGCCACAAACAAAACCCCTTTAATATAGATTAGGTCCCAGTCTTTTGTTGTTTGAAGAACATTCTAAAAGCAGTACTTCGCCTGAGCACATTCCTCCCTGAATGCATTCCTCAGTTACTTGTCTAACACTTTTTCACCAAAGGTATCAACAGTGGAGATACTGAGTTATTATATATTCAACTTTGCAGTTTGAAATTTAGCTCATCCTTTTGGTTTCTGCTGTGATTTCACCTCTGCAAGAGATGAACTCCTGACCACCCTCTTTAATGTGGACCTCTCCTCCAATCTATTTCTGCTTTGTTGCTGCATTTTATTTCCTTTTTGACTGTTGGAATTTTTTTTTTTTTTTTTTTTTTTTTTTTTTTTTTTTTTACTTATTTGATCACTTGGGTATTTTTCTGTCACACCCTGTGAACTGTAAACTCTCAGAGGGCAGCACCTTCATCTGCCTCTTCAGCTACTGTTTTCCTGGAACCTAGCACAGTGCCTGAAACAGTAAGTAAATATTTGTTGAATTAATGAATTAGTGGAGATGCATTCAATCATAAGTCACAAGTTTACTGTGCTAAGTGTTAAGGACACCAAGTTTCTGAAACACATTCCTTGTTCACAAGGGCCTAATAGTCTACCTAGGCAATGACACACAACCTAAGATACACTGTGTTGATTTGTATTAGTATTTAAGTGCTCCGTCAATGTTACATTGAATAAATACTCCAATCATTGATTCATTCAGCCAACATCTGCTGACACCTACAATGTGCCAGGCATTTTGTTTGATGCTATTATGCAAAGATGAATAAGCCCCAGTTTCTGCCTTTGGGGAGGTGAGAGTCTAGGGGGAGAGAGTGGCATGTAATGAAATGATTTCTCTGGCAGCATTTGTTTAGTCTGTTCAACATATAAAAATTGAGAGTCAGCTATGTGCTTGGTGGAAGATGCATTTGAGAGGATCTAATAGGGACAAGGAAACCACCAAGTGAGTACTGCAATTACCCACACCAGACATAATGAACTGAATGAAGGTGGCTGTAATAAGGAAAGACAGGAGAGGAAGGAGACATAAATATGAAGGAAGCAAAATTAATCTGAGTTGATTAGATTTGGAGATGAAGGAGGAGAGACTAGGTTAAGTTTCCTAAGGGACATCTTCATGGAAGAGAAAGGATGTAAATTATTCCTTGAAGGCTGGATTGGATTTAAACCATGGTAAGCATTCTAGGTTTGTGGCCTGGCATGCTTCTGTCATGTTTAGATATAGTGAGTAGTTTGTTTAATTGTAATGAAGAGCTCATTTGGGGTACTGATGAGAGATAATAGTAGAGATGGTAGGGTGGTATATTTATGACCTTGGACTTGGGATCAGGCTACTAGGGTACAAGTCCCAGCATCACCACTATCTCATGATGTTGGGAAAATCATTATAACTCTCTAAACTAGAGTATCTTCTTCAGTAAAATAGAAATAATAATAGCATATATCTCATAGGGAAGGCTGGATACATATCACTATAGGGTCATGACCAGCATCTCTTCTAATTTTGGGGCAATGCTAAGGAACTGTTGAATGGTTTAGCAATGAACCTGGCACTGGTAGGCAGGATTTGGGTGGCAGAGTTCAGGGGCAGGGAGACCGTGATTTGCTGATGACTGGATATGGACATGGAAAGAAAAAGGCAGCCAAAAGGGATGAATCCTTTATAATATAGGTAGCCACTGGATATGTGACGTGAGGTCAACAATGCCCTCAGAATTTCCAGCTGGTGATGAAGTTTTGCATTGGTTATCAGGAAGACTGGACATTAATGCAATAACCACAGAAGGGCAAGTGAAGTCAGAAATCTATACTGGGATCCCTCGGAAAATTTTAAATCATCACCTAGAAGAAGAAGGTATTAGAATTGATGTTGAGTGGATTTCATTGGATTTCTGTTCTTTCTCATTCTTGTGCTTTCGTCTTCTGATATCCCTCCCTTGCTTTACTTAAAAATATATATTATTGTGGGAGGGTAAAATACACACAGCATAAAATTCACCATTTTAATCATCTTAAAGTATGCAGTTCAGTGGCATCTAGAACATTCATAAGGTTGGGCTATCATTTTTACTATCTAGTTTCAGAATATTTTCAATTTCCCAAAAGAAAACCCTGTACCCATTAAACAAGCACTCCTCCATTCCCCCTTACCCTAGCCTCTGGCAACCATTAATCTGCTTTCTGTTTCTATGGATTTGCCATTCTAGATATTTCATATAAATGGAATCATATATTTACATGATACATTTATGACTGACTTCTTTTACTTAGCATAATGTTTTGAAGGTTTATCCATGTTGTAGCATGTATCAGCACTTCATTCCTTTTTACAGATGAATAATATACAAATGAATGGATAAACACAATGGATTATGGATTATAATCCATTTTATGGATATACCACATTGTGTTTATTCATTCATTTGTTAGTGGACAACATTTGGGTTATTTCCATCTTTTGGCTATTGTGAATAATGGTGCTATGATATTTGTGTACAAGTATTTGTTCGAATACCTGTTTCCAATTCTTTTGGGAGCTGAATTACTGGGTAATTTGGTAATTTGTGTTTAACTTATCGAGCAACTGACAAGCTGTTTTCTACAGTGGCTGCACCATTTTGTATTCCCATCACCTTGTTCTACATTTAGTGGATGAAGTGTTCAAAAAGATGATCATAGTCCATGTAACCAAGTCTGATTGCAGTGGTGGCTCATGTCAATAGTCTGTCATTCTCCCTCAACCCCTTAAAGACACTGAGTGGAGAAATAAGAGAACGGAAATAATAACAAAAGAAAAACTCTCTCAAATCAAGAGCTATTTAAATTTAGAAAAAAAAATTTTAAATGGTACCAAATTATATACGAAGAATAGACTATTAACAATACATAAAAATAATTGTGTCTGTTCTTGGTTAGTGGCATTATAGACAATTTTTTTTCTTATACCTTCTTCCAAATTCTTTAAAGCGAACATGTTACACTTTATAACAGAAACTCCATAGATATTGTAGAACAGCAGTCCCCAGATGTTTAGGCACCAGGGACTGGTTTCGTGAAAGACAATTTTTCCATAGACCCGGGGAGGAGGTGGTTTCAGGATGCTTCAAGTGCATTATATTTATTGTGCACTTTATTTTTATTATTGTTATATTGAAATATATAATGAAATAATTATACAACTCACCATAATGTAGAATCATTGGGAGCCTTGGGCTTGTTTTCCTCCAGCTAGATGGACTCATCTGGGGGTGATGGGAGACAGTGACAGATCATCAAGCATTAGATTCTCATAAGAAGCATGGAACCTAGAACCCTCGCATGTGCAGTTCACAATAGGCTTTGCGTTCCTATGAAAATCTAATGCTGCTGCTGTTCTGACAGGAGCCGGAGCTCAGGTGGTAATGTAAGAGATTAGGAGTGGCTGTAAATACAGATGAAGTTTGCTTGTTCACTGCTCACCTCCTGCTGTGTGGCCTGGTTTCTAACAGGCCATGGACCAGTAGTGGTCCATGGTCCAGGGGCTGGGGACCCCTGTTGTAGAAAACATCAATATATATATTTTTTTGTTTTCACTTCTTAAAGCTTACAGTTGTTTTTTTTTTTTTTAAGTGCTACCTTTATTTTCTCTTTGAAGATTAATACATTCAAATTACACCGTTAATGTTATTGTAGAGTCCAATGTGAAATTTGTGCACTTAATATGGATAAGGAAAGTATAGAATTCCAGTGGCTGATTTTATCCAGCTGGGAATATGGTCCATTCAAGCTTGGGAGGGGTCACCCATCAAACAGAATTGAACAGAAAAACTAAACATCCATATTTAAAAGAAGACAAGGACCCACTAACACTGCAACTCAGCTCCTATGAGACTTCATCTTTGGCCTTATCATCCCGTACTTCCCATTAAATAATTTCCTGTATTTCATAGCACCCCAATCCCATGCTCTCTGCCTTTTGACCTCGGCTTCCTGATGCTGCTCAAGTTGTGTGAAGATTCTGTTCATTTTGGGTCTCTAGTGAATTAGGATGTGATTCTATTCAGTTCATGCAAGAAACGCAGATAGAGTGTTTCTGACTTTTTGGGCACTGTGGCAGGCACAGCAGGACTTATATTCATGACATTTAATAAGTGGTAAGGTCTGGGTACCATCCTGGTACTAGAAGGTTGTCACAGAGGGTTTCCAGTGTGCTAGCCATTATTCCCTTTAGTTGCTAGGTCACAAGGATAACTGGAATATTCCAGAAGGTTAGGTAGCAGGGGCATTGAGAAGTCCCAGGGTTACAGAAGCAACAATTTACCAATCAAAACAAATTTATTTCAGTGTCATATCATCCCATATGGCCCAATCAGGCCAACTTGTTGAAAACCTTTGTGTAGCTTGCTGCTGCCTGCCTAGCACTACCTTAACAATTCTTCTCTCCAGAGCCCTCTTAAAATTCTTTCTCTGAGCAACAGGGTCCTACACAGTACACTCTTCGCTCTCTGCTTTCCAGCCACACTGGGGTTCTCTTATGTCCTGAATTTGCCATTTTTCCTCCCTCTAAAGGGCAGTAGTGCCTCTTGTACCTTACATCTGGAATGCTCTTGGTTGACTCCTACTCTTTCTTCAGATCTTAGCTCATTAGTGGCTTCCTCAGGGAAGCCTTCCGAGACCTATCACTAAGACAGGTTTCTTGGGTACATACTTCCTAGAATCTTTTTCCTTGAACCATCTTTCTACATTTTCAGTTTTGCATTCATGAGTGTGAATATTACAGAATTGAAAGGTCGTTATCTGTTTTGCTCACCCCCGCGTCCTCTACCACCTGGCACAGAGCATGCATGGCCTGATGCTGGGAAATGAAAAAAAAAAAAAAAAAAGAAAGAAAGAAAAAAAAGAAACAAGGATAGAAGGTGAAATGGGGAGTCTGGAAGGATGCTATTCCTTCCCTTGCTGTAATCCATCTTCCTCCTGCATCTGAGCGGGAACGTGGGAAAAACTGGATAGGGGACTTGTCGGGTGGCATTTTGCAGTGTCATTTTATCTTCTGAGCGTAATTGCAAGAAAAGCGAATCCAACTTTAGTTGAAACATTGCAAAACAGTTTCTCTAGCCAAATGATGACTGATTTCTCAAATTGGCAACATTATCGCAAACATGAAAAGGGGCTGCCCAGAACAAAAGCACCTGTGCCTGCCTGTGCTCTGAAGAATTTGGTGAACAGATAAAATGCCAAGATTGGGCAGAGTGTGTAGGGTATGGGAGTGCAAGTGAAGGTGATGTGAAGGTAATCAACAAGACATTCAGACTTGAGGAATACAATTTGTGGCTGATGAGTACAGGCTTGGCCTTCCACATTAATGAGGTTTCCTGGTAATTGTTCAATTTTATACTTGGTTTGGACACACACACACACACACACACACGCACAAATTTATGCCTTGGTGTCTCAAAATCGGCAATGAGAGGCCATAGGAATGTGTTCATGCTTATTTCTTTTTCAGTCTGTTAGCTTAGGATATTAATGTTACTGTGGGAATTGTTACCATGGTTGTTCCATGAGCATTTGCAAATTTGTACAGATATTCCTCGTTGATATTTCTTTAGTCGCTAAGATTAGCATCAGCACAAACAGTTGGAATAGTCAATATTACCCATTTGAGTGGAACAGTTGGGATGATACATGAACGTCTGTGGAGAGTTTTATTTAATGCATTACATTTTCAGTCCTAGAGGATATTTCAGAAAGGCATGGAGTGTCTGGAGAGATATCTAAATGTGAAGAAGACTAAGTGTGAGTCACCTTGATTGGAATATGAATTCTGTTTGGGAGAAGGAGTGTCTTATAGAGAAGGTACCTGTAGATATAACCTTCTTGCTGACTTTGACGACTTTGAGAAAGACTGTGCTGAAATCTATGCTTGGAAATTTGTTCATCAGGACTTGAAAGCAATTGCTTAAGAAAGCCATGTTATACCTCATGCTTCAGTTGGTTCTCAGAAAAAAAGAATTGAGATTGAAAATATACTTAATGAATAGATTAACTGCCTAGCAATTGGGTTACATTGCCTCGCTAACGCAGTGGGGCCCAACTAATCTCTTAGGAGGCAAGTTTCTTAAATACATTGTTAGACCAACTGGAAAATTAACTAGGGTGTTGTCTGGAAAGATCTCATTTTCATCCTAAAACTTGCCAAGTAGAAATGAAAGAGGTGTCCAACAACTCATTTTTCAAAGCGTGTCAGCTGTTGCTGTACTTTTTCATGTAAATTATCTTTCCCAGGGAATGAAGAATTGAAAAGCTTTCTTAGGCATTAAAAACAAAACAGAACAAAACAAAAAGTGCTGAGACATTAAACAAGATAGTGGTTAGCTCAAATGACAACTTCTCTAAATATACTACCTTAATCCTTCTGGCCAAAATAATTCTCTCATTTAGTTTTCTTAACAGTTAGTTTTATCTCTCTCCAACCGAATTCAAACTGATTTAGTTAAAAACAAAAGCAGGGGGTAGAGGTATTGCCACATACAACTGAAAATCTTAGGAGTGATGGTTCAGGCACAGTTGGAGTCAGAGGATCAAAAGATATCAGCATTATTTATTCAGTTTTATGTGCTCAATCTCTCATTGTTTTCCTCTGAATTGATACATTCTCAAGGTTTCCTCTCATTGTTGCACAATAGCTATCAGAAGCTATAAGCTTATGTTTTAGCCTCTCAACAACTTCCTTAGAAAGAGACTTTTCTTTCCTAATAACTCCAACAAAACACCAAGAATTGAATTCCATCAGCTTGACTTGGATCACATGCCTATTGCTGAACTGATGACTATGGCCAAAACGAATAGAATGCTGTGATTATGGAGATCTGAGCCATAATCCACTCTTGGGATCTGGGAGGTGGTCAACAATCCATGGACCAAAAGCGGAGGAGGTATAGTTCCCTAAGGGAGAGTTAAAGTGCTCTTTTCAGAAGTAGAAATGGACACTAAACAGATGAGAGAGAGAGCAAGTGTGTGTGTGTGTGTGAGAGAGAGAGAGAGAGAGACAGAGAGAAAGAGAGAGAGAGAGAGAGAAAGAGAGAGGTGCTGTGATAGGCTGCATTCCTGAGTCCTTCCTGTATCCATTAACTTTGCCATTATACTGCAACTCATCTTATCAGAAGGTGGAAGATATTTCCCCACTCCTTGATTTTGAATTACTCGGTCATATGACTAGATTTGGCCAATGAGATTTAGCAGACACAATGCAAGCTGAGACTTGGGAAAGCACTTACGTGATTGGGCTCCCTCTTGCACCTGTGCTACCACTGTGAGTAGGATGTGCCTGGACTATGTCACTGGACCCAGAGGAGAAAGAGAGACATCTGGAGGTAAGATGTTCTCAGTTAAGCCCCACTCAGAGTAGAGGTCCCAGTTGGCTGAGACACATGAACGGACACAGTCAAGATCAGTTGACTCATTTGTCACCCATGAAACATAGTAATTGATGGCCATTATTTAAAGCCACAGTGCTTTAGGGGAGTTTGTTAGGTAGTTATAGCTAACTGATACATTTCTTGCCACTGTAATATCTCCTATAGGGTTGATAATCAATAAGTTTGTACTAATTCTGATGCACCAGTGACTGTAAAATTGAATCAATTAGTACATAGTCTCTTTCCTAAACCCCCTGAGTGTCCCAGAACCCTGGGCCCACTCCCAGACCCCTTGAATCTCCCTATGATCCAACAATTAAAAGAGTGATGTCTGGAATGTGAGGGGTCCTCCAACACCCTTATCCAGTTCTACAGATAAATCCATTCTGATTGGTCAGTGCCCATGCATTGCATTTGTTAAAAATTCTGAATATAATTTCTGGTCATTCATGGACCTGACTTATCTCCCCATTAGGTTCTTAGCTTCCTGAGGGTAGTTTCCACACCTGGATCATTCTGAACACTTCTGGGCCATGCACCGTGAATATTTGTTGAATGAATCCTGGATAGAAATATGTACTGAAGGACATAATATGGTCTAGTGTGGTCACCAAAAAGGCTGAAGTCATTTGCTGCATGAGTTTAAGTGTCCAGGGAGTTAATTGGCAATGACTCATTGAATGTCAGAGGGGAGAGAATTCCTTCAGGGCATTTACACATGTTCTCTTTTAGAATAAAAATGTTAGGGCTTATTTGAATTTTATTTATCAATAGACCAAAAACTCAGTCATGCTTTTATTTTTTATTTTATTTTATTTTTAAGACAGGGTCTCACTCTGTTGCCCAGGCTGGAGTGCAGTGGTGTGGTCATAGTTCACTGCAGCCTCAACCTCTCAGGCTCAAGTGACCCTCCCATCTCAGCCACCTGAGTAGCGAGGACTACTGGCATATGCCATCACACCTGGCCAATTTTTTTTTTTTTTTTTTTTTTTTTGTGAAAAGGAGATTTTGCGACTTTTCCCAGGCTGGTCTCAAACTCCTGGGCTCAAGCAATCTGCCTACCTTGGCCTCCCAAAGTGCTGGGACTAGCAGTGTGAGCCACCACGCCTGGCCTTAGTTAGTCATGTCTTAAGCAGAATTACCATCTTTCCCCTCTTTCTTGGCCTCCATCAAATCAATTGCCATAACTCTTCATTCTGTATTACCAAATATCTCCCAATTATTCGTGCTCAAACACTTGAGATCAGTTTTCATGCACTATGCTAGGAGTTCTGTCCTCATTGAGCCGGGAGCACAGCTTCTGCCCAGAAGCAGTGTCGAGGCTACTTTGGAGACCATCTTGACTTTGATTTCTCTCCTGTCCTGTTGTCTAATCGGCTACCAGATAGCAGACCTGCCACTCCTACCTCCACAGGGTCTCACATCTGTTCCTTCCTTTGCATTCTTAATGCCCTCCCCACCTCCGCCCGATTTGAGAGAGGCTGTGGTCACAGTGCAAACTGACTTGTATTGGATCCTTTGTGTTAAGGCAGACTCCCCTAAACCTCTGCAGGAGCCACTTCATTTCCTCTTCAGACTTCCGCAGCTTTTAGATTCCCAGTCAGGAGGGTAGAAGGAGGTAGAGACTGATGCTGAAAACAAAATCCCCAAATGGGAGTACTTATACGGGTTGGTTACTCCAACTTCTCCCAAGCATGGATGTCCAGGGGGGCTCTGGGCTTGTTCCAAGTTGTCTGAGGAGATTTCTCTTCCCCAGCACCACACTTCTAGTGTTCTCACCAACCTCCTCCGCTAGCATCTCAGAACTGGCCTCTCCGTTCTTGTTCATATAAATGAAGCTTCGTGGCAAGAGTCACAGTCCTTGTTGGAATTACGTACCTGCCACTCATTCTTTGGGCATGTGGCTTAGCTTATCTGAGATGTGGTTTATTTATCTTTAAAATGGGGGTGGGAGGGGTGCAATAGTGAAGCTTAAATGACATAATTTATGTAATGCAACTGGCACAGTGTTTGCACATAACAGGTTATCTACTAAACTACGATCATTATCCTTATCCCTACCATCTTTCCTTTTTATTAAGGCTATTTTGGCTAGAGAAAGTTGGCCAGTTTCTCTTTACTCTGGTCGAATATAGACTTACATTTTTTTTTCAACAGTAACAGTCCACACTTCTATTAAAATATGCAATCCACGTCTGGCATTTTCTTAAATGTAATTTTCAATGTTACTCTCCCTGAGTGGTGGGAATGTTAGTTTGGGGCAGAGAACCTCGGCATCACTCTACAAATCACGCTGCAGGCACTTCTTGCTAGTTGTGCATGCCTTGTCTCTAGTCATACAAACCAGCTCTTGGATAATACTGTTATTCTTGGCCCAAACAGAAAACATTGGGACGAAAGAGTTGGAAGGAACCTGGAAGGTCATCTAGATTCTAGTCCCTCACCCTACTGATGTTTGATTTTCTCTCAGATCCCCCAGTGCAAAAGTTTGTCCTGCTCTTCTTGAGAAGAGCCTTTGAAGCATAAAGTCCATTTTTTTGTTAGCTTTGACAACTGTGAGCCATTCTTCTGTACTGACAGTCCAAATGGACCCTCCTTTAACTTCCCTTCTTCTGCAAAGAACTCTTTCAGTATAGATTGCAGAACTAGTGCGAGAACAGCTTTTCAACTATGGTGCGGTGCTCCCATTAAAACGTTACTTCTGAGATCAAACACGCAGGAAAAGAACGGGCTTAACTATCAGTTATTCTAATGTGAACAATGCTTTAGATGTTGGAAAATTATCAAATGAAATTACAGCCAGGAAAAAAAAAATCTCTAAATTGCTATCCACACTGAAATTCATGACTTTGGGATAGATATTGAGCTCAAATAGTCCCCAGTGGGAATATTTTCTGCTTCTTCAATTTTCCAAAGTTCCTTTTCTTCTTTTGTGGCAACATGACACAGCACATCCTTGACTTCCTCCAGGGAATGTGGCAAGCGGTGTTCATGTGGATGTGTCTGTCCTTGACACCAGGCTTCCAGAAAATGTGAATGCAGCCATTGTTCTGAACAACACAGAACTCCTTGGAGGGTCTGGGAGAGGCAGGCAGAGAATTGCTGTAGAGTTTGTTCATGTGGGAGTTGGAAGGCTGGAGAACTTTGAGCAGGGAGAGTTAAAACTGAGGTTAAAGTGAAGAGCCCTTTCTGAATATCGCATGGGAGCCCTGCTGATCTCAGTGGTGGCCAGATCATCTCAAACTACACCATGTCTCACCTTTGACTCTGAGTCCACAAGGCTGCTGTCTTGTGCCAAAAAGCCTAGTTGGTCTGAAACTTGGTAAACATGAGGCCATCGTTATCCATCTTTAGCAGTTCATGCTGGGTCCATCTGTGCCTTTTAACAGCACACAGTTTACAGAGGAAAAGATGGATGTGTCTTAGTCCTAGAGGAGCTTAGCTCTTTCTGTTTATGGGGTTTTTGTTTGATTTTCTTGTTGTTTTGTTTGTGCTTTTGATTTGTTTCCACCAGGTCAGCCTTAGGCCAAATTAGAAAGCTGGGGAGTAATGATACCTTACTTATACATTGTGCTTCATAAATGTTACAGTGTTTCTGCCTTTATGACTTGATTTTACTTGGCACTCACAAACCAAGGAGGCCAAGGCAGGCGCTGCCTCACTGCAGATTGTAGAAGAGCTGGCTGTTGCCCAGAGAGGCTAAGCAGTCTATCAAATAACACACAGTAGATTAAATGGAAGAGTGAGCACTAGAACCCGGGGATCCTGTCTTCTCATCCTGAGTTCTTTCCCCTTGGCTCCATCCTCAAACACTGCCCCCTTTTTCTTTCTAGTCCCAAGCATTCCTCACACACCCACCCCCTGTTGTGCAGAGCCCCTGTCACCAAGGTCAGTCTGAACCACCAAGGCAAGCAGGTTCTGGATCTTTCCCTGAGCTTTTTCTCTATCACAAGTTCATGCCAATCTAGGATTTCTTTAAGGCCTATTCTCTGCTATTAAATGATTTCAAAATATATAGATAGATATGTAAACAAGTGTTTCTAGAAATAGGTCATGGGGTAAGGAGTAAAATAGGCTGCAAATGCAAATGCCTTAGGGACCAGGCAGGAAGTGCTAATGAGCGAGATAGGCTCGGTGACAACACTAGGAAGTGGTGAGAACTGTGGCGAAATAGGGAGCCGCGCCTGGTCAAATGGAGTAGCCACTACTCAGCTTCGGCTCCTTGTGGCATGGGAGGAGGCAGAACTAAGGTTTTCAGATATTTCCAGATGTTCTTACCTCCAGGAGAAACTGAAAGACTGGACTTTAGTGTGTTATTTTCCTATGCAGTTGACCCTTGAAAAACTTGGGTTTCAACTGCATGGGTCCATTTGTATGTGGATTTTTGTCAATAAATATATTGGGAAAGTTTTTGGAGATTTGCAACAATTTGAAAAACCTCGCCCAGATGAACTGCATAGCCTAGAAATATGGAAAAAGTTAGGGAAAAGTTAGGTATGTCATGAATGGATAAAATATATGTAGGTACTAGTATGTTTTACCATTTAATACCATAAAATATGCACAAATCTATTATAAAAGTTAAAATTTATCAAAACGTATGCACACAAACACAGATCATGTGTAGTGCCATTTTCAGTTGAAAGAAATGTAAACACATTAAAGATGCAAAGATGCAGTATTAAATCACAAGGCATAAAGTTAACTGTAGCAAACACTCTACTACTATAATAATTTTGTAGCCACTCCTGTTGCTATTGTGGTGAGCCATGTGACGTAGATCATCTCAATGTGAGCAGTCTCTCCAGTAAATTTCATATTGCAGTAAAAAATGATCTCCCTTGGTTATCCCATATCTTTCATCATGTTTAGTGTAAACCGTAAGCCTCGAATAACACAATGGGATCCATACAAAAGGCCACTAGTGATACTGGAAGCAGATGCAAGAGGAAAAGTCATGACATCATGAGAAAATGTTGAATTGCTTGATATTTACGATAGATTGAGGTTTGCAGCTGTGGCTGTCCACAATTTCAGACAGACAATTCATCTTGTAAACAGATGATATAAACTCCCGGGATTAACAAATACAGTACAGTAGTGTAAATGTGTTTTCTCTTCCTTATGATTTCTTAATCACATTTTCTTTTCTATAGCTAACTTTATTGTAAGAATACAGTATGTAATAAATACAACATACAAAATAAGTGTTAACTGACTGTTTATGTTATTGGAAAGTCCTCTGGTCAACACTGGCTATTAGTAGTTAAGTTTTGAGAGAGTCAAAAGTAATAAGCGAATTTCAACTGCACAGGGCTCAAAGCCCCTAACCCCCACGTTATTCAAGGGTCAACTGTATTTTAAAACACTGGGCAGACTTAACAAAAGCCCTGTGTGTGATTTGGCATGTCGCTGGCTGGTTTGTGTCCTCTGACCTGGGGAGACAGAAGAGGAAGGCCCTTTGTGCTTGGCATCCCTCTGACACGAGTAGAGGAACAGCCAGTCTGGACACCATAGTTTGAGAGGGATGTAGACCAACTGGAACAACTTGGAGACGAGTGTTCCTCAGACACTTATGAGGAAAGTTGGTGGAACTGGAGACATTTACTCTGAATGAGAGGATACTTGATGAGCTGTCATAGGGAAGATGCTAGAAAATTATTCTGCTCAGTCCATAGGGTCATTTCTCTTGTTATATTAACCCTAGAAGTCAGGCTTGTCCCTTCCTTCTGTCCATCCTCCCCACCCCCCATTTAAAAACAATTATACTTTATGCACTCAGGACACATGGATTTAGTTTTTTAAAGGTTAATTTCCTAGGGCAGGTGTAGGCAAACATTATTTATAAAGGGCCAGATAGTAAATGTTTTAGGTCTCTGTTGCTTCATCGTTTTTTGTTGTTGTCTTAGTTTTTGTTTTTACAACTCTTTACTAATGTGAAAACCACTGTTAGTTCCTGGGCCTTGTAAAAACAGATCCCAAGCCAGCTTTTGTAAGTTGCTGACCCCTGCCCTAGACTGAGACCGGCTAATTGGAGCATTTAAAGAAATCTCCTAAAACAGCAATAGTATGTCTCACATAGTATCAATGTTCTATAAATATCAAAAGGTGTTATAAATCAGAAAATTTTGAGGTCAAATACATTTGAGAAACATCAGCTTATGCAAAGGTAAAAATTGTTTTCCCCTCAGAACTTTTAATATGCTAATCTGAATTAAGAATTTCTAAGAAAGACCATTTCCAAAACTGACCATGGGGCTTTCTCCTGAGGAGCATGTAATATTTCTCTGGATATTTGCTTGGGAAATGCTGTCCAAAGTGAAACTATAGTTGAAAACCAAGCCAAAATAAAACAACAACAAAACCTGTTTTGGTTCCTAATTCACCTTTATCTAAGCCACTGTACCTGTGCTAAGTATGGAAAAGACGTCTATTTAGAACCTTTCATATTCTAGAAGGCCAGAGAGGTGCAATTAATATTCTTTGGAGGGAAAGGGCAGCCAGCCGACTGGGAAGGAAGTGGGGAAATGTTTGGCTTACCTTCCACCTAAAGATGTTTTCTGTGAAGTGAATTCCTAAATGCTTTAAATTACTCTGTTACTTGCCATTAATCTATGAAACCCGCACAGCAACCAATGGTCAATTACTTGACCATTTTTATTAAAAACAGTTACCTGAAACTTTGTCTGTTTGCTGGTAAATGTTCATTTCCTTGAAGAAAAATATCGACTTAAAATGTATAGGCTTGGTTCTGAGCTTTGCAAGGCAAAAGAAGACAAAACCTTGCCCCATTTAAAAAATTGATACATAATAATTGCATTTACGGGACACTTGATATTTTGATACATGCACACAATGTGTAGTGATCAAATCAGAGTATTTAAGATACCCATCACCTCAAACATGTATCATTTCTTCGTGTTGGGAACACTTCAGATCTTTTCTAGCTATTTTGAAATAGGCAATGCACTGCTGTTACCTGTAGTCACCCTACTGGGGTGGATACTAGAACTTATGCTTTCTATCTAACTGAATGTTTGTACCTACTGACCACCCTCTCTTCATCCCTCTTCCCAGCCTGAAGAAGAGAAGGAGGCAGATGCATATGCGATGCATACGTGATACGTATAAGACACTAGATGTGGATCTCACCCTGAAATAAGTCATTCTGCACTTGGGGACATCTGTGAACAGTTCTGCAGTGTCCTGGCTGCACTTTGAGCCAGGTGCATCTGCACTGGAGCCCAATTCTACCTCTTAGCCACTGCTTATGCCCAGGCAGCTTATTTAAACTTATTTGATTCCCAGTTTATTCATCTCTAAAGTGGAAAGAGTGAAATGTATCCAACAAAGCTTTTTGCAGGGTTTAGAGAGTGTGTACGTAAACTATTTTGGCAGTCGTAGGTACTCAATAACTAGTAGCTATTACAAGTGTAACAAAGCCATATGAGACACCCAGGAATAGGCAAGTCAGCACTGCCCCCGTTTTTCAGGTCAGCCTGGAACTTTCTGCTCCATCACCCCTAACATGAGACTTTCTGCCTTTGCAGTTGCAAGACAACTGCTTAACCTTTAGCCTTGTGGGTATGATCCAAGCGGGACCAAGGGGGATGGTTGAAGGGAAAATCATCCACGCCAGCTTAGTTTATCTACTTTTTATCAGGAAATCAATAGCTGTCCCTGAAAGCCCACACAGTTTATTCTGTTTATACAGTAGCCCCCCTTTATTCATTGGTGGATATGTTCCAAGACCCCCAGAGGATGCCTGAAACCATGGATAGTTCCAAACTGTATGTTTTTTCTTATACATGCATACCTATGAAAAAGTTTAATTTATAAATTACGCTTAGTAAGAGATTAACAACAACAACTAATAATACAATAAAACAATTATAACAATATGCCAGCATTGCTATTCTTACTTTTGGGGCCATTATTAAGTAAAATAAGAGTTACTTATAAGACAAGCACTGTGATAGCACACCAGTGGATCTGATAATCTAGATGGCTCCTAAGTGACTAACAGGCAGGTGACATCTACAGCATGGATCTGCTGGACAAAGAAATGATTCACATCGGAGTAGGACAGTATGAGATTTTGTTATGCTACTCAGAATGGCACACAATCTAAAACTTACGAACTGTATATTTCTGACATTTTCTATTTAATATTTTAAGACCATGGTTGACCCTAGGTAACTGAAACTACAAAAAGCAAAACTGCTGATAAGGAGGACTACTGCATATCCTTGGCCAAAACTGGATCACAAAATAACTCCTAACTGCAAGGGAGTCTGGAGAGGTGAGTATTTTACAAAGGCAAAGTGCCACCTGAACAAAACTGGGAGTCAAAAGAGTGAAATAATAAAAAGAAGGAGAAAATGGATAGGATCACCAGGTAAAAAGCAGAATCTTCCTCCCACCCCCACCCCAGGGATTTCACATCCTCCATATTTTGGCCAGTTGGCTCCAGTTTGTACTCCAAGGTACAAAGAAGTTGAACTGGTTCTTCCTGTCTCTGCCACTAGAGAAAATGATAATAATGGCTCTCATGGACTGAGCATTTACTACTCCGTGCCAGGTTCTTATTTAAGTACTTTGCATGTATCATCTCATTTAATCCCCAAAACAGCATCAGGAGCTAGGTACTGTTATTATCCTCCTTTTACAGATGAGGGTCTTGCTGTGCAGAGAGGTTCAGTCACTTGCCCCAAGCCATACAGCTACTAAAAGATGGAATTAAGATTCCTTCCCAGGTTGTTTGAATCCACAGCCCAAACTCTTAAGCACTATTCCATATTGCCTCTTTAAACAGTCAGTAATTTGGCTGGGTACAACAGCACACGCCTATAATCCCAGAACTTTGGGAGGCTGAGGCAGGAGGATTGCTTGAGCCCAGGAGTTCAAGGCTACAGTGAGCTATGACTGCACCACTGCACCCCAGCCTGGGTGACAGAGTGAGACCCTGTCTCTACAAAAAAAAAAAAAAAAAGTAATTTTGTATTCATGCTTAATTGATTTTGACAACAAAGTACAGGAAATTTAACTGGGGAAATGATAGTCTTTTGAATAAATAGAACTGGGACAATATGGAATACAAATTCATAGAGATGAATTTAGACCTTTACCTCATACCACACAAAAACTTAAATCAAAATGGATCAGGCCTAAATATAAGAACTAAAACTAAAACTTTAAAAGAAAATCTTTGTGACTTTGGATTAGGCAAAGACTACTTAGCTACAATATCAAAAATATGATCCATAAAAGAAATTGATAAATCAAATGATTAAAATGAAAAAAATGTGTGTGTCAAAGGACATAATTAAAAAGTGAAGACATTGTACAGACTTGAAGAAAATATTTGCGAAGAATATAGATGATAAAGAACTTGTATCCATAATATATGAAAAAATCTTACAATTCAATAATAATAGAAACAAGCTGACTAAAAATGAACAAAATATTTGAATAGCCATTTCATTATAGAAAAGATATAAATGAATTACAGGCATATGAAAAGGTGCTCAGCATCATTATTCACTGGAGAAAAGCAAATTATGACCACAAAGAAATTCTACCACACACCCACTGAAATGACTTTAATTAAAAAGACAGAAGGAATGGTACCCTCCCTAACTCATTTTATGAGGCCAACATCATCCTGATACCAAAGCCTGGCAGAGACACAACAAAAAAAGAGAATTTTAGACCAATATCCCTGATGAACATCGATGCAAAAATCCTCAATAAAATACTGGCAAACTGGATTCAGCAACACATCAAAAAGCTTATCCACCATGATCAAGTGGGCTTCATCCCTGGGATGCAAGGCTGGTTCAACATTCGCAAATCAATAAACATAATCCAGCATATAAACAGAACCAAAGACAAGAACCACATGATTATCTCAATAGATGCAGAAAAGACTTTTGACAAAATTCAACAGCCCTTCATGCTAAAACGCTCAATAAATTCGGTATTGATGGAACGTACCTCAAAATAATAACAGCTATTTATGACAAACCCACAGCCAATATCATACTGAATGGGCAAAAACTGGAAAATTTCCCTTTGAAAACTGGCACAAGACAGGGATGCCCTCTCTCACCACTCCTATTCAACATAGTGTTGGAAGTTCTGGCTAGGGCAATGAGGCAAGAGAAAGAAATCAAGGGTATTCAGTTAGGAAAAGAAGAAGTCAAACTGTCCCTGTTTGCAGATGACATGATTGTATATTTAGAAAACCCCATTGTCTCAGCCCAAAATCTCCTTAAGCTGATAAGCAACTTCAGCAAAGTCTCAGGATACAAAATTAATGTGCAAAAATCACAAGCATTCTTATACACCAGTAACAGACAAACACAGAGCCAAATCAGGAATGAAATTCCATTCACAATTGCTTCAAAGAGAATAAAATACCTAGGAATCCAACTTACAAGGGATGTAAAGGACCTCTTCAAGGAGAACTACAAACCACTGCTCAGTGAAATCAAAGAGGACACAAACAAATGGAAGAACATACCATGCTCATGGATAGGAAGAATCAATATCGTGAAAATGGCCATACTGCCCAAGGTAATTTATAGATTCAATGCCATCCCCATCAAACTACCAATGAGTTTCTTCACAGAATTGGAAAAAACTGCTTTAAAGTTCACATGGAACCAAAAAAGAGCCCGCATCTCCAAGACAATCCTAAGTCAAAAGAACAAAGCTGGAGGCATCACGCTACCTGACTTCAAACTATACTACAAGGCTACAGTAACCAAAACAGCATGGTACTGGTACCAAAACAGAGATATAGACCAATGGAACAGAACAGAGTCCTCAGAAATAATACCACACATCTACAGCCATCTGATCTTTGACAAACCTGAGAGAAACAAGAAATGGGGAAAGGATTCCCTATTTAATAAATGGTGCTGGGAAAATTGGCTAGCCATAAGTAGAAAGCTGAAACTGGATCCTTTCCTTACTCCTTATACGAAAATTAATTCAAGATGGATTAGAGACTTAAATGTTAGACCTAATACCATAAAAATCCTGGAGGAAAACCTAGGTAGTACCACTCAGGACATAGGCATGGGCAAAGACTTCATGTCTAAAACACCAAAAGCAACGGCAGCAAAAGCCAAAATTGACAAATGGGATCTCATTAAATTAAAGAGCTTCTGCACAGCAAAAGAAACTACCATCAGAGTGAACAGGCAACCTACAGAATGGGAGAAAATGTTTGCAATCTACTCATCTGACAAAGGGCTAATATCCAGAACCTACAAAGAACTCAAACAAATTTACAAGAAAAAAACAAACAACCCCATCAGAAAGTGGGCAAAGGATATGAACAGACATTTCTCAAAAGAAGACATTCATACAGCCAACAGACACATGAAAAAATGCTCATCATCACTGGCCATCAGAGAAATGCAAATCAAATCACAATGAGATACCATCTCACACCAGTTAGAATGGCGATCATTAAAAAGTTAGGAAACAACAGGTGCTGGAGAGGATGTGGAGAAATAGGAACACTTTTACACTGTTGGTGGGATTGTAAACTAGTTCAACCATTATGGAAAACAGTATGGCGATTCCTCAAGGATCTAGAACTAGATGTACCATATGACCCAGCCATCCCATTACTGGGTATATACCCAAAGGATTATAAATTATGCTGCTATAAAGACACATTCACACGTATGTTTATTGCAGCACTATTCACAATAGCAAAGACTTGGAATCAACCCAAATGTCCATCAGTGACAGATTGGATTAAGAAAATGTGGCACATATACACCATGGAATACTATGCAGCCATCAAAAAGGATGAGTTTGCGTCCTTTGTAGGGGCATGGATGCAGCTGGAAACCATCATTCTTAGCAAACTATCACAAGAACAGAAAACCAAACACCGCATGTTCTCACTCATAGGTGGGAACTGAACAATAAGATCACTTGGACTCAGGAAGGGGAACATCACACACAGGGGCCTATCATGGGGAGGGGGGAGGGGGGAGGGGATTGCATTGGGAGTTATACCTGATGTAAATGATGAGTTGATGGGTGCAGCACACCAACATGGCACAAGTATACATATGTAACAAACCTGCACGTTATGCACATGTACCCTACAACTTAAAGTATAATAATAATAAATAAATTTAAAAAAAAAAAAAAAGGACAGACAATAACATGTATTGGTGAAGATATGGAGAAATTGGATCTCTTCACATTCCTGGAATATAAAGTACTACAGCCACACCAGAAAACAGTTCAACAGTTTCTTAAAAAATTAAACGTATGCTTACCATTTGACATGGCAATTCCTTACCTAGATAACTGGAGAATTGAAAACCTATCTTCATACAAAGGCTTGTACACAAAAAATTCATAGCAGCATTATTTAATAGTCAAGAAGTAGAAACAAACCAAATGTCTATTTTCTAAAGAAAGTGTGCTTTAGAAAATATGCATCCATACAATAGAATACTATTCAGAATTAAATACTGATAGATGTTACAACATGGATGGACCTCAAAATTGTTAAGCCAAGTGAAAGAAACCAGATGCAAAACACTGCACATTGTCTAGTTGATTTTAGGTGAAAAGTCTAGGAAAGGCAAATCTATAAACTGAAAGCAGATGATTGGTTGCCTAGGCGGAGAGTGGGGATTGACTGCAAATGGCTGTGGAGAATCATTTTGAGGGTGATGAAAATGTTCTGAAACTAGATTTTGATGATGTTTACACAACTCTGAAAAATTACCCAAAATCATTGAATCATATACTTAAATTGGTGAATGTTATATTATGTAAATTGTACATTAATAAAGCTATTTTCAAAAAGTGATCCCAAAAGAAGATGGAGGTTGTATTCCAGATGTACTGCTGTACTTTGTTTTACTAATGGATTTATAATGAAACACATACAACTGAGCAATTCCCAACAGGACCTAGGCTGCATTTCAGTGCTAAATTTTGTTGTGCTTGTTGTTGTTGTTGAACTGTTTTTTTTTTTTTTTTTTTTTTTTTTTTTTTGAGACAGAGTCTCACTCTGTCGCCCAGCCCAGGCTGGAGTGCAGTGGCGCGATCTCGGCTCACTGCAAGCTCCGCCTCCCGGGTTCACGCCATTCTCCTGCCTCAGCCTCCCGAGTAGCTGGGACTACAGGCGCCCACAACCGCGCCCGGCTAATTTTTTATATTTTTAGTAGAGACGGGGTTTCACCGTGGTCTCGATCTCCTGACCTTGTGATCCGCCCGCCTCGGCCTCCCAAAGTGCTGGGATTACAGGCGTGAGCCACCGCGCCCGGCCTGAACTGTTATTTTTAAGATAACAGTTCAAGAGTATATGTGCAGGTTTGTTGCATAGGTAAACTTGTGTCTTGGGGGTTTGTTATACAGATTACTTCATCACCCAGGTATTAAGTCTAGTACCTATTATTTTTTTTTCCTGATTCTCTCCCCCTCCTACCTTCCACCCTCCAACAGGCCCCAGTGTGTGTTGTTCACCTCTATGTGTTCATATGTTCCCATCATTTAGCTCCCACTTATTAGTGAGAACATGTAGTATTTGGTTTTCTGTTCCTGCATGAGTTTGCTAAGGATAATGGCCTCCAGCTCCATCCATGTTCCTGCAAAGGACATGATCTCATTCTCTTTTATGGCTGTATTCCATGGTGTATATGTACCACATTTTCTTTATCCAGTCTATGGTATATATATACCACATTTTCTTGATCTAGTCTATCATTGATGAGTGTTTAGGTTGATTCCATGTCTTTGCTATTGTGAATAGTGCTGCAATGAACATACACATGTATGTATCTTATAATAGAATGGTTCGTATTCCTTTGGGTATATACCCAGTAATGGGATTGCTGGGTTGAATAGTATTTCTGTGTTTAGGTCTTTGAGGTATTGCCACACTGTCTTTCATAATGGTTGAATGAATTTACATTCCTGCCAACAGTGTGAAAGTATTCCTTTTTCTCCACAACCTCACCAGCATCTGTTACTTTTTTGACTTTTTGATAATAGCCATTCTGACTGGTGTGAGATGGTATCTCATTGTGGTTTTGATTTGCATTTCTCTAGTAATCAGTGATTTTGAGCTTTTCTCATATAATTGTTGGCTGTATGTATGCCTTATTTTGAGAAGTGTCTGTTCATGTCCTTTGCCCACTTTTTAATGGGGTTGTTTTTTTCTTGTAAATTTGTTTAAGTTCCTTATAGATATAGATATTAGACCTTCGTTGGATGCATAGTTTACAGAAATTTTCTCCCATTCTGTAAGCTGTCTGTTTCCTCTGTTGATAGTTTCTTTTGCTGTGCAGAAGCTGTTTAGTTTAGTTAGATCCCATTTGTCAATTTTTGCTTTTGTTGCAATTTCTTTTGTCATCTTCATCATTAAATCTTTGCCCATTCCTGTGTCCTGAATGGTGCAGCATAGGTTGTCTTCCAGAATTTTCATAGTTTGGTATTTTACACTTAAGTCTTTACTCTATCTTGAGTTAATTTTTACATATGGTGTAAGGAAGGGGTCCAATTTCAGTCTTCTGCATATGGGTAGCCAGTTATTCCAGGACTGTTTATTGAATAGGGAATCCTTTCCCCATTGCTTGTTTTTGTCGGGTTTGTTGAAGATCAGATAGTTATAGGTGTGCAGTCTTATTTTTGGTTTTCTTTTGTATTCCATTGGTCTATGTGTCTATTTTTGTACGAGTACCACGCTGTTTTGGTTACTGTAGCCCTGCAGTATAGTTTGAAGTTGGGTAGTATGCCCCCTACAGCTTTGTTCTTTTTGCCTTGGATTGCCTTGGCTATTCAGGCTCTTTTTTGATTCCATATGAATTTTAAAATAGTTTTTTTTTCTAGTTCTGTGAAGAATCTTAATGGTAGTTTAATAGGAATATCATTGAATCTATAAATTGTTTTCAGCAGTATGGCCATTTTAACGATATTGATCCTTCCTATCTGTGAGCATGGCATGTTTTTCCATTTGTTTGTGTCATCTCTGATTTCTCTGAGCAGTGGTTTGTAGTTCTTCTTGTAGAGATCTTTCACCTCCCTAGTTAGCTGTATTTCTAGGTATTTTGTTCTTTTTGTGGCAATTGTGAATGGGAGTTTGTTCCTGATTTGGGTCTTGGCTTGACTGTTGTTGGTGTATAGGAATGCTAATGACTTTTGCACATTGATTTCATATCCTGAGACTTTGTTGAAGTCATTTATCAGAAGCTTTGGGCTGAGACTATGGGGTTTTCTTTATACAGGATCATGTCATCTGCAAACAGGGATAGTTTGACTTCCACTATTCCCATTTACATGACCGTTATTTCTTTCTCTTGCCTGATTGTTCTGGCCAGGGCATCCAATACAATGTTGAACAGGAGGGGTGAAAGAGGGAATCCTTGTCTTATCTGGTTTTCAAGGGGAATGCTTCCATCAATTATAATTTTGAATTAATATCCTGCATTCACTCATTAAGAGCATTTCCTTGAGTAAGATTTACGTTACTCAGATTTCCGATCATTCAAGAAGAGTATTCCAATTTAAAAGGATTAGCCAGTCTAGCCGGGGGCGGTGGCTCAAGCCTGTAATCCCAGCACTTTGGGAGGCCGAGACGGGTGGATCACGAGGTCAGGAGATCGAGACCATCCTGGCTAACACGGTGAAACCCCGTCTCTACTAAAAAATACAAAAAAACTAGCCGGGCGAGGTGGTGGGCGCCTGTAGTCCCAGCTACTCGGGAGGCTGAGGCCGGAGAATGGCGTAAACCCGGGAGGCGGAGCTTGCAGTGAGCTGAGATCCGGCCACTGCACTCCAGCCTGGGCGACAGAGCGAGACTCCGTCCCAAAAAAAAAAAAAAAAAAAAAAAAAAGGATTAGCCAGTCTAAAAAGATTACTAAAAAAGATTACTAAATTATTTAAAAAATCGTCTGTGCAATGGAATCAGGATTAACATGCAGTAGAGATCCTTGGGTTGGCCCTTGAGCTTGTCAAAGTCCCTTGATGGCTAAAATATCTCTTTATGGAGTGGTCATTTGTCCCTTTGTCATGAAACTTTATGTTAAATTTGTTTTGTACAGGACTGGGCAAAATGCTAAAATGTACATTCTAAATGCTAGTCTAATACAATTTAGAAAGATGTTCACAATTGAAACAAATCATCAAACCATCGAAATTTTATATTTCTGTCAAATTGGAGCTTCACCATCTCCCTTGAGTAAAAACTGTAACATTTACAACTTTGAAGTGTTTGGAAAATATGTTTATGATGTTCCACTTGTAAAAATCTTTATAGACCTAGTTGACATACATTCTCAGCATGTAGCAGTTCTCTAACTGGCTTTTTAAAATGAAAATGTGACACTATACTTTTAAAAAAATCTAGCCTGTGACATGTTTTTTCTAGACCCCTAATTTGTTTGAAAAGAATGATATTGCTTACAAAAATCACACATTCTGCCTGAATGCCACAAAAAGGATGAGACTTTTTATTTTTAATGGTAGGAGCCCTGCCTACATGGCTCCCAGCCTCTGGAAGCAATTTACATGGCACCAGGCCATTTGTCCTTCACTTCAGTTATAGTAAAGACATAGGTGCTTTAACATTTTAAAGAGTTTATTTGAGCAGATAGCAATTTATAAACCAGGTAGCTCCAGACTGTGACCAGTTTGGGGCTCTGCTGAAGGGAATTAAAGGAAGGATTTTTTACAGGGTGAATAAAGAAGCAAGGTAAATAAATTATTTGATTCGGTAAAGTGGAGTAGTGGCTTTATTTGAATCGTTGCAGTGTAAAGTCCCTCATTAGAGGTTAGTTGGTGGTTTCTGATTGGCTAAGCTGAAGTTTCATTTTGCATTTTATGCTGAATTGGGTTTTGGTTTGTTTATGCAGGAGCCCAGAGTGCTGGAGCCACCTCACTCTAATGACCTCCCAACTAGTTATTTTAATACAATGTTAGAGCCTCATATGGTGTCAGAGGTAGAAGGGACCTCAGAGGATATATAGCCCAACCCCCTCAATTTGCAGCTGAAGGAACTAATCCCCAGAGAGGTGCTGTAGCTTGTCTCATCCAAAACCACATATCCAGTTGGTGGTTACTAGCCTAGTGCTTGCTTTACTACACTGCACTGTGAATATCACAGAACTTCAGAGTCTCAAGAGGCCTTTGAGACAATGCTATCCAATAACATGTTTTCACAGACAGGCAGCCGAACACAGAGATGTAAAATGACTTCTGTAAGGAGGTCCCAGAGCTTTTTTCCCCTTTGATAGAATCATTTTTGGATGCTGGTGTTCTGCAACATTCTTAGGAATCAAATATGTAGGGTACAATTCTAATAGTTGCAAGTTATGTTTAGTATCCTGCAACTGTAGCAGAATACAGACAGGGAAGAGGAGTGAAATTGTTTTAGTCTGTATAAGGGACCATGTAGAATAGATGATGATGCTTGATGGTAATAAATGATTGAAGAGCAAGTACATTTTGTTTTTATTGTGAGTGCAATTTATGAATTAATTCACCTTAACATGTTTTTCAAGTTTATTTTATAAAGTCCTTTTCTGGTTTTAGAATGCTTTCACATTTATTTTTACTTTTTCAGGCCATTCTAACAGCACCATGATGTCCAATTTAACAGAAAAAAGCTGTGAAGTGATAGAAAGTGTAGTTGGATTGCGTAAGACCACACTGCCATTAACTGAACAGGGAGGTATTTAAGCCTCAGTCTTCTCATCCTAGAACGTGTATGCTCTTTCCAATCCATATTACTACCTTTTAGAATTTAACAATATTTTTGTCCTATGTTTTTTAGTTTCCTGATAAAACATATAATTTATCACAGGCCATATCTACAAGCAGGCCAGTACGAGAAAATTTAATAAGGCACAGGGGCTGTTGTTAATGCTATGTTTTTAAAATTTTCCAAGTCCATATCATTGTTAGAATAATTAAACTTATATTATTTTTCTCTTGAAGCACAGAGAAACTCACTAGAAGTATTCCATACTTTAAGAAGGCAAGATATTTACAACGTTGAAACTGCAAAGCAAATGACTTAGTAATTATTCTTTTTGTGTGCATCCACTTCACAAAAGACTTACCAAAAGAATCCTATAATAATACACAAATGTTCTTTATGCATTTTAAATAGAATTCAGTTGACCAAAAAATTTAGTCATCTTGCAATCAACTTTTCCAAGAAATTCCTCTCCTGTTCTTTGTTGACTATATTTTTTCATCTCCTGAAAATTTCTTTTTGGTAACCTTTGAACAGTAAGATTGGCCTTATCTTCCGTTTGCAAAAGTAGTAAAGAGTAATGGATTCTGTAGGGGTCAAGGAAAAAACTCAATATTTTTTAAACTTGAATATACAACAACTAGAGCTAACTCAGAATTCCTAAGTGATAGATTATTTTCTACTCTGTGATTATTGAAGTTTCACCTGTTCTCATAGTTGCAGCTCGAAAAGCAGGTTCAGGTGGCTTTCAATTTAGGTGAAGAGTAAAGAACTTCATCCCTGAATTCTGGAATTTCATGGTCCAGAGTGTTTACAAAAGCATTCTTTGAGTTATTTTTTTTTTTTTAGTCTGACAATAAAAGCCTCTTTATTGCAATTATGTTTCTGGTCCAAGATGAAACTTTTCTTTTAAAAGTTCCAAATGAAGACATTTTGGGGGCTTTTTTTTCTGGAGGGTGGGGTAGGTGTGGGGGTGGGGCTGGGTATTTGTGAGTTGTAAGAAAAGAGGTTGGTGGAGAACAGATGGCCTCCTTCAACCATACATATTCATGAATGCATTTATTTCATTATGCCATCCCCTGGGAAACCCTATACTTCAGCTTTTATAAGTTCGAATGCCATCAAATTGAGCAGTCAGAAGGCCCTCTGTCAAAAACTGTGTTGCTGAAAAATTTGAAGAAAACTATGTGAAAGCCTTCACTTCACGCTTTTGTCTTGACTTTTTATCACTGCAACACCTGTTATTTCGAGATCCAAGACTGGAGTGTCATTGAGCATAATAAATGTTAAGCGTTGGTAGCTGAACTGACACGTTCCATTAATCAGATGGTGGTGTGTTATGTTTAGAGTATTGCCAAGCACATTGTTTGCTAATGTCATATGAAACATGAGATTAAAACATGTCTATGTGTCTGTTGGATCATCTTCCAAATTGATTCCAGGCCCTCTCCATTTGCAGAAGGGGAAGGGGTCATCTGATGGGTTGAAAAATGTTCATTATTAAATTCCCTGTGTGTCTAATCATTTGGCAGGAAGTTCTCTCTTGTGTGCTTCATGAAATCTTTTCCACTGGACCAAGAAAGAGCAGCACAGATTTTTCCCCCCCTTTCATGCTGAGCGAGCTCCTGCTAGTGATTAATGAAGGCATCTAAATAGCCTTTGGTTTAAATGATGTTATCACTGTCTCCATTTAACTCCACATGTCTTTACCTCAAACAGGAATAAGACTGCTTCTGTCTTTTCCCATTGTTGCCTGGTGGTGAGGAACTGTTGATGTATCATGATTTGTTTTATAGATCTGTCAACATCATCACTCATGCATTTCTCTTGTTCTCTGCTTGTAGATTCTATGGAAATTGAGGTATGCATGAAGCTGCCCACTTGGGTTAAGCACATCATTCATTTTCTTACAAATCTTTAAGATAATAATCCTGATAGGCTTAATAACAACAATAACATAACCTAACATTTATTACGCATTTATAATATAACAGGCAAAATATTAAACATTTTACAGAAACCTTATGATGTTGATACTATTAGTACTACATTTTGCAGTCAAGGACACTGAGGTTTAAAGAAGTTGGGTAGCTGTTATATATTGTGCTAAAAAATGTGAGAGGCTTTTAAAGAAAGTGTTATCTCATTTAATTCTTGTGATCTCTCAATAGTAGTAAAAGACCCAAGAATTATGAGAAGCTGACAGGTCCCATGGGGTCCAGGCCTCTGTAGACTTTTCACCAATGAAAGTCATGTGCAGATGAAGCATACTAGGCATCGTAACTATGAGAAAGAAGAGGAAGCCTTTTGTCAGAAAAGAGAACAAAGTATAGAACAGAGAGAAATATGCAGTGAGATAGGGGCGAGGGGTGAACAGAGAAAGGAGTTTGCTAGGTCTCTGATTGTTTCACAGTTTTTACCTGCATTTCCCAGAAGCTCCAACTGCAGTTCATTTCCAGGTATAATTTATATTTTTACAATAGCCTTCCTTGGGCTTTAGGCAGCTTCAGTGGGTTTCTCTTTCCTTGCAGCTGAAAGTCTGAACTTTTAAATAATGGACCTAAGATGCAACCTTTGCTTTCAGACCTCAAAGCCTGGCCTCACTCTACTACACCATCCTCTGTTTAGAGGCCCTCCACATTGGAAGAAAATGTGTCCAGTGGTCCAGTGACAGCAGACAAGTCTTTTTAGATCTCTAAAGTTTAAGACACACAAAAAATCAATAAAGGAGGAGGCTGGAAAGGCAATGACTTCTGGTAGCATGGCAATAAATCTAAACAATAGGTCATGCTAGTCTAGGACTACCTTTATTAAAATACATTTGCTTGTTTTTAAAAAGGTTATGAAAATGAAAATGCTTATTAAAAGTTACTATTATAATGAAACGTTACTACAGGAATGTGTACAGTAAAAACTAAAAGCCCTTCCTCTTGTTTTCCCAGACTCCTGTCCGTAGAGATTACCACGGTGCACGTTTTAGTATGTGCCCCTCTCGGACTTTTCTATGGATAGACTGGATATGTGCCCATGATGGGGCTATGTTCAGAATCTTCATGCCACTCGTACTTGCTTCTTCTTGCTTGGTAATCATATCATGGACACTCTGCCATGTGAATACACACAGATTTGCCCTATTCTATTAATATCTATGTGACATATTCCAGGGAATGGGTGCACCAGTTCTCTGTTGGTGGGCATTCGATCATCTCCAAATGTCTGCCGTTACATGTCGGACTTCAATGGATAGAAACAATTCTCTTTGAAGTGCTTCATTTGCTCGTTTTAGGCCATATTTCAAAAGCACTATTAGGAAGTTTAAAAATGTAATCATCCACCCTTAGGATCCTAGGGGCAGGTAAGTATGACAGGTATTCACAGTTTAAGCATCACCTAAAAACTGGTTTTGGTGACATGTATTAAGGTCCCACAATCCTAACCCATTAATCAGAATTCTTCTGGGTTTTGTGTAATTCAGGGGTGGACAGGGTGAATATCCATTGCCATTGCCATTTCTTTTGTTTATCTAAAAGAGATCTTAAAACATTAAAAAATAATAATAACTAGCCCTCAGGAGAAATTTGGTCTTGCTCTCTGAGTCATTCATCCCTGACTGCTGTGAAAACCAACTAAGAAGCAAGTATATAATGATCACCTCTGTATTCAGTACAGATACAGGAAAATATCTATGATATTTTCAGTATGCTTTAAGTAGAACCTGTAGAGCAGGCATGAAGGGACCTACTGTAATCAGATGTTGGCACCAATGTGTTAGGACTTAGTATGTGTGATTTCAGAAGCAGAGTAGATGTACACAGCACAGAGAATGTAACAATATTGAGAATATTAGAAAACTCCTGGTAATGTTTTATAAAATATGGGACTTTTCCTTACTAAGCACACAAAATACATCCTGTCAAAATCGGTGTGTTTTATAAATATTTTCTGCCTTCCAAAGCCATGGTAGATAAAGGAATCTTGAAAACTAGAGAAGCAATATGATAGCTATCTCAATACTACTTTATTAAGTGTCGATTGTGTGAAGACTCAATTTTTAAACTTTAGATGATGCCAACACTAATAAAACACAGTCCTTACCTGAAAGGAACTTAAGGTTAATGTTGCATAATAAATAACCAGAGTACACACATCGTTTTTAGCTTTAAAAAGTAGAAAGTATTGTTAAAAGCCAATTCATTTTCATGTCTTTATCAATTCTCCTTTAAAAGTGTAACCAGTTCTGTATGATGTTCCTAAAAGTGCTTTTCTGTGCCCATTTTCACCCGGTCCAAGGAGTTTGTTTCGTTTTGTGGCTGGATGGGTACTTAAGACTAGACTTTTATTAGGATGAATAATTATAGCTATTGTTTATTGAGGGCTTGCTAGGTAGCCAGCACCATGCTAAAAGCTTTAGGTGGAATTTAAAAATTCTCCCAGCAGGCCCTTGTTGGGAAGTTCTAACAAATGTGGAATCTGACACCTTCTTAGTGGCCAACCCAGGGTCTTAGGCCAGGCCTAACTCCAAAGCCCGGGCTGTGTTCCCACTGTGTCCGTGTGTATCCACTTCCAGTCATTCTCATGCCACTTTCGAGATGCTTGCCTTATCTTCATGCCACCAAAATAGTACTTCCTTAATGTCTTTTCTAAATCATCTTACTATTCATACCTGTTACCTATCCTAAGCGTTGGGGTCATAAAAGTTTGGAGTTTAGTGTACTAGTTACGTATTTTCTCCTGTAGGTAATCAAATAAATAGATAAGCATTGAAATAAAAAAGCTTGCCCATGCGTCACCTGTAATTATTTAATTTTATTACCAGTGGTACATGCACCACCCTTGGGGAAACCCTCTCCCATGTAATACCATTTTCAGGTTTTTCTTCTTTGTATCATTATATTTTCTCTGGATACATGTTCATTAGAGATATTCACCTCCTTGTAAAGAAAGGAGGTGTGTAAATCAGATTTGCATTTCAATCACCATGAAAACAAATTTGTGCATGGAGGAGGCACTCAGTCCACAGAGGCTAATCTCGCACAAACTGAATATAACAGGAAATACATTTTTTGAGATAATCCTAACAAATATAACTTGACAATTAAAGTTGTCAGCTGTCTGAAGATACCAGAATTTGCCCTTGGCAACAAAGTATTGCCATGTAGGATATTTTATCATTCAATTATTCTGGCTTTCTTTAAAAAGGTAACCTAAAAAATAAAAAGTAATAGGAGAAAAGGCTTACGTTTCACCATTTGGACTGTTAAAGCATGCCATTTAGTCTAGTTCATTCCATTATTATTAACATTAGCATTATGGAAAGTCAACAGAATATATTGTTCTAAAAATGTTTAAGGGTTTTATTCATTTTGAGTAATCAGAGTCATGCATGTTACAGAGCAATATATCTAATCAAAAGAGGCAATTGCTCTAGAGAGGTTATTACTGGGCTGCTTATAATCAAACCAATTTTTGGCTTTATAACTTACATAGAGGAGATTAGTTGGGAAAATAATAATATATAAAGCTGCCCTTTCAGAAAATTAATTTCTAGGACCATGCAAAAGACAAAAATTAAAGTTAACTGAAGAAGGGCCCAGAAAAAAAATATATAATATTTTGGACTTCTCCCAATTAGGACAAAGTCCTCATTGCTTATTCTGAACAGGGAAGCCCATTAATTTGTACAATGCAGGTGGAATATAAAACATTAATTTCCTTTGGTTGCTGGAACTTTAGAAAAGTGCAAAAACCTTCCTGAATTGTCTCAACGTCCCAAGAGGTAGATAAGTATTATTAAGTTTATTTTCTCAATAATTTGGAAATTGAAGCAAAATGTTAAATTGCTTGGCTCTATTTTCAAATTTTCTTCTTCGGCTCTGACTAAGGCAAGTGGGCAGTATCTGAATTCAAGACCTAGGACCTTACAGCTCAGGACCTCAAGGCATCAAAAATAATGGCATAGTATCTCCAGGAGGTATCAGGAGCAATGTGGGAGGACTGCACAGCTCTGTGCTCAGTGTACCCAGTTTTGTGCTTTGGAGAAAGGACAAGAAGAACTGGTCTCTTTCCAAAACGAGCCTATTTCCAAAGAGAGTACAGCATAATGGTATAGACATAACCTTGCTGTATGCCTGGCAGTACATACATTTGTCTTGGAGAGAGGAGTAGTAGTTGGAAAACTTAAGATAAAAGATCTGGGGGTGGCGCTGGCTTCTGATGTGTTGATGTCAAGGCAAGTGTTTTCTGCACCGTGACTTCATGTTAGTCCTATACTGGAGAACGCTTTTTTTTTTTTGGTGAGGGCGTAGGGCACCAGGAGAGCCTCCTGGGCATTATGAATGTGCGGTAACAGACCTGAGAACAGACTATGTTCTTTCTTTTGAATTCTGAATTTGTGATTGGACATTTAGACAATAACTAAGGCATTTCCTTGTAAGAAGATGTTTTATAATGAAACAAACCCTATACTTAGAGACATGAAGAAGGCATCAAGAAATGGAAGGTTATTTTTATTGTTTGTTTGTTTCATGGAGGAAATCATGGAATACAGTGAAGCTTTTTCTTTCCATTTGAGCCGACTAAAGTGAACCAATCTGAGACCTGGATCTCAGTTTTCTATTGCTATTTCATGTGAAAATACGTTATGCTGGTTAGGCAGGTGAATTCTGGAGTTAGCAACTTGGGTTAGACTCTTGGCCTGCCACCTTTTAGTTGTATAGAATCATGGGCAAGTTAGTTCATTTCTTAAACCTTCAGTTTCATCATCTGTAAAATGAGAATAATAATCTTACCTGCTTCACAGATAAAGATGAAATAAGTATAAGATATTCTGTAAATTTTATCTATTATTAATGCTGTCATTAGACTCGGTGTCCAGTGAAACAGAATTTCCAGCTCATCACAATCAATAGTGGCAAGAGAGAAAGTGGGGGAGAAATAGAAAATTGTCCCTGCCTGTCATGAGTAAGGAAAAAGGAATGCTACCTAATTTTACATCAGCGGCTCTGTTGCTTAGTGATTTACAGTGGGTGACAAAAATACATTGTTGGAACATATTTTGCCAATCTGGGAATTAATCTTTTCACAATCCACAAGGAGGGTGAGTTTTATACACGTTCACTCCAACCAGCAGATGATTCGCCTTCTGATCTAACAGGATAGTCCACTTCTAGGATATAATGGAAAAGTGGCAACGCATTTGACCAACAAGATAACAAATGCACAGAACTTAGCACAGTGCCAGGCGTTAAGAAAGTACTAAGAAAATGTTTGTTCCTTTTCTTTCCTCCCTCTTATTTCTTGTCTGAACCCTTGATAAAGTCATATCCTATACTCCTCTGTTCCTATCTGGAAATCATTTTCTCACAGTAGATCCACACATTGTGAGTTTCTTTGAGAGCATCACATCATGTTGTATTAATTAATTATACAACCTCCCATCCTCAACCTCTTAGCATGGAGCTTGCATGCAACAAGTGCTCAAAAAATGTTAATTGTATGGTTGAAAGTAAGTAAATGTTGTTAGGGTTGGATAATTACTTCCTTTGTTCACTATTACGTTTCATTAAAAGAATATAATTTTCTTGTTTGAGAAAGACTGCCTGAAGATTTTTCAAAGGGGGCCTATTTTGGTGGCATTGCAAAACTTGATAGAATGGCTTTGCATGTTAGGCCACCACACATATTCCTCCTGGCACCTTATTGTGTTGCTTTCCCACTTTTGAGTAAACTTTGGTCCATCAAACAGCTTGTAGCTTCGCTAGAACAACTCTTGATTGCAAATTAAAACTCCTGAAGGGGTAGTTCACTCCAATGATTTCTCCATGACTATATTGTCAGTGGGGATTTGTAATTATAACCACTGCTCCAAATTTCTGTGAGCACTTTGAAATGATTAGAATGACTATTCATTGAGAAGACAATATATAATTATTTTCTTTTGATCTTTTAGCAGCTTCTTGCAAGGAGAGCAAGAAGAAGGAATAAATTGCCCCTGTGTCCATTTGGATAGGAGCCCACTTCAGGGAGATTTGGGAGTTGTGGCTCCAACTTTGGCTCTTATTTTAGCCATTTAGAAGCATTTCCACTTGAGTCATTGAAGGGCTTTTAGAGAGTTAAAGCATTCCAGCAGCTATGAATTCTTAATAAAATACAAAATTTGACTTTTAGTTTGAGGTATTATTATTCATGCTGGGAAATGGGAGTGAATAGTGAGGAAGAAGCAGAACAAAAATATTTTGGAAGGTTAAAATTGCAGTTCTTTCTCTTCCATCCCTTTCTCTCTCTCTCTCTCTCTCTCTCTCTCTCTTTTCCTTCCTCTTTCAACTTCCCCCAAAATTCAGTAAAGCAGCTGGGAGAGGGGGCACATGGACACCATTACCCAAAGCATGGTCCATTTATGACCCTCGTTATCAGAATCAGATGAGGTGGCCATTAAACCTTCCGATTTCTGAGCATGACAGCAAAACTACTGACTCAGAAGAATCTCCACGCTAGTGAATTTTTAACAAGAACCCCATTTTGTGTCCCTAAATTTTATGAATTATTTTTTGAGTTGTATAGTGGGATTCAGGGAAGCAAAATCAAACCCAATAGGTTTTTCAATCTTTTCTCAAGTCTTTACTATTTTATTTTTACAAGTCATTTATAAAAACCTCATTTTAAAAGATGTTATTTCTCCTCTTGTAAAATATGAAGGACTATGGTTTGCAGTTTTGTGGCAGTCCAGAAGCAACAGGGTAGGTGCTTGCTGGGCTGCCATTGACATCTGCCATGGATAAATTGATGCAGTGAAGCAACAACCTACTGAGAAAAACTGAGCATCATCTTAAGTCTTCTTTACGAACAGCAGTATCCCCATGGTACCTTGGCAACTGAGATCAGATGTGACTTCATAGAGGAGATGGCCCATTCCTCCATCCTTAATGGAGAAAATGGGCTTTATATAGCATGTAAATCATACTAGCTCTCTCTAAAATCATATTGATGTAACCAAATTTAGTACTAATCTCCTTTTAAATATGTTTTTAAAAGCAGCAATGGAATTCAAATCCAGATGCCAAAATCAATTCCTGTCATTCCATAGGACTGTTAAAAGGTTTCATTCCAAAATCATATTTCTTTTTATTGAAGTCTGACATTTGAGGCTATGAAATTGTTTACTCTTGATTTTTCAAAAATCAGTTTACTGGCATGTTTTGACGGATGCTGTATAATCATATCCTCTATCACCAGGTATTGTTCATGCCTTTCAAATTGGATTTTGATCTACTTTGCATACATAAATATCAAATAAAAGCCAGTCATCTTGTGATAAAACTTCAGTCCCATATGCAGGACAACTTTCTAGTTCTCACTACTGGTTCCCTGTTGGCAACAGCACAGCAAAAGGTGACCACAAAAAGTGGATTGGAGGTGAAAATGCTTGACGGTGAGAAAGAAGGTCACCAGAGTGGTCACTCATTTGTCTCAGGGGAATGCCAGAAAAGAGGAGAAGAATGCCAGGGAGCCAGATACTACAATGTTATGTGGCCTTAAGGAGTCTAGAAAATATTAATGATATGAAAAGAAAGAGGGTGATATAATTGAGTGGTGTGGGCTTCAATGGATGGAAGGCAGAAAGGCTGCCCGGAGGTGTTCATGGCCTGAAACCCAGAATCTGGGAATATGTTACACAACATGGCAAAAGGAACCATGCAGATCAAATGAAGGTTCAGGGCTTAGAATAAGTTTAGCCTGGATTATCCAGGTGGGTTCAATTTAGTCGTATAAAAATCCTTAAAAGCAGAGAACGTTCTGCAGCTGGAAACAGCAAAGATGAGGCAGATGGGAAATGTTGGAGAGATTCAAAGTGGGAGAGAAGGATTTGACCCACTATTTCTGACTCTAAAGATGAAGGAGGCCACAAGCCAGGGAATGTGGAGGTCTCTGGAAGCTGAGAATGACCCCTGGCCATCAGCCAGCCAGAAAACGAGGACTTCGTTCTATAGCCACATTGAATAAGTTCTGCCAATGACCTAAATGAGCCTGGAAGCAGAATCTCCTCGACGCTGAGACTTTAATTTTGGGCTTGTCAGGCCTAAAGTAAATAAACCAATCTGACACCCCTATCCCACCATTACCAG
The DNA here is from genome assembly GCF_024542745.1 of Macaca thibetana thibetana. NCBI lineage: Eukaryota > Metazoa > Chordata > Mammalia > Primates > Cercopithecidae > Macaca > Macaca thibetana. Next base: position 133,142,427 of record NC_065579.1, on the reverse strand, counting down.
GGACGTCTGGGCTACAGAGCTGTGAGGTAATACATGCGTGCTGTCGTGAGTTGCTAAATTGTGATTAATCTGTTATTGCAGCAATAGAAACCATACAAAAGACAACGAGGTTGTTGCAGGAGAGCTGATGAACTCAAAGCTGGAATGACTGGGGAGACAGCACTGTGAAGCCTCTGCACTTGCAGTACGGAAGTTCCAATCTCAGCTCTGACACTTAGTTATGTGATGGCACTCAGGAGACCCCACTTTGATAAAGCTTGATTTCCTCCACAACCTGGAAGTAATAACAGTGTCTCCCTCGCCAGCTGTGATGAGGCTTTAATGAGGTAATGGACGCGCACGTGCCTAACAGTGTCTAACAGGCACAGAGTTGCTGCTTTAGTATGTTTTATTGAAACGCCACACAGTAGTCTCTTGTCCCTGAAATCCAAGCCAGTGAGCAGAGTTTACTTGAGAGGAATTATGGAGTAGCATCGTCAAGAGGAAAGCCAAGTTCCAAATAAGGCCTGGAGATGGAGAAAGTGTACCCAGAAAAGGGTATGGGGCAAGTGTGAGCCAAGCGCGAATCACAGCAGCCTTCTTGGCTGCGAATGTGCGTAACGATCACCCAGAGATCTGCGCACAGGGCAGATTCGGACTCTGCAGGTGGGATGGCGCCTGAGACTCTGCCACTCCTACAAGTTTCCAAGTGGTGCAGGTGCTGCTGGTCCATGGACCGCAGTTTCAGTAGCAAGGAATTCGAGTATGTGAGAGAAGCGGCACTGGCTCTCGTGATGCGGCTGGATGATGAGAAGAGAGGAAAGGGAGAGCAAGCAGGAGGGACCTTCGTGTGGCCATCAGAAGCAGGCCTGAATGAGCAGGCTCCACTCATCTACCTTCTGCTGAGAGGGCCTCCCTTGTTGGTGAAGCCTGTTCCCAGGGGCGGGAGTGGCCCACTTGAGCATAGGAACGAGGGCCTGCGTGTAGTCAGCACTGCCAGACAGAGCAATTCTGAGGCTTTGTGCTTCCTTGTGGCTTCCGTTCTCAGAAAGCCCTTGCAGCAGGTCCTGTGGAAAGGTCAAACCCAGCTGACTTCTCCATGCTGCAGAGTTGAGGTGGACATCGCAGCCCAGCCAGGTAGGACACTTTTGATAATCTTACAAATAAAGGCGTTGGCGATGTATGACTGAAGCCTCCCTTTATTCCTTTCCAATTTTTCATTTTCGAAGTGCCTTCACGTCTCTAATATCTTCTCACAGGCCTTTAAAAAATTAAACTATAAAGGTGTTCACATGCAAACTATAGATATGATGCTTTGCATTCTCTTCTGAAATTAAATAGGTAAGCACGTCTGCTGTCCCTGAGGCCTTAGAACACCGGATATGGAATCTTTTCTCCTCCCTCTTTTTGTCATCTTTTAATAAGGGAGTGTTGTGCTGGTTACAAACTCAGAGGATAAACTTTATGGGGAAGGATCTTGAGCTCTGCAGGTGTGCCATGGCCTCCAGTCTGAAAAGCCAGAATCCAATCCCAAATGCCGGGTTTAGAGACAGGCGCCTGGGACTCTGGCCTCAGGAATGTGTATGGTTCTAGCAACAGCGCTGGGTGTACCTAGCAGGTGCTGGGTACTGTCTGGAGCTGAGGAGGGGTCTAAGGAAAGATCAGCTAGACCAGAAACATGACCTCTGCTTTCAGGGCAGTGCCATCCAGTTGGAAGGGTGAAGAGCAAACACCTGGAAGTGATTTAGGGATGTTGACCAGGGTTGTTGTCATTTGAAAATAGATGATAGCAGAAAAAAGAGAAGGAGATGCAAAGGTATGAGGAGAGTGGAGTGGCTTCCTTATGAAAGTAGCTGGCTAGTGCTTATGTCTCTGGTTTTACAGATAGTTTTTATTCAGGTAATATTGGCCGTGTTTTCTATTTTTCTCTGTGGGGTTTCCCAGTCTTTATTTGTATCTATAGCAGTTGGTTTCATGGCGGTCTCATGCATCTATTCTGTTTTTAAAATTTTAATATGACATCATTTTTATGACACTTCAGTCTCTGCATCACTTCTAATTATTTTACTATATTCTATTATGTAATTATGTAAACTCTTTGTCTTTTACTTAAATTACTCATTATTTTGATCATACAATACTGTCGCAGTGAACATCTTTTTTATTTGGGCATTTTTCTTTCTTTTTAGTTATTCAGATGAATTCCCCAGCATTGAATTACTGGATCCAAGGGAGTGATGTTTTTAAGGATATAAAATCACATTTCTAAAGAATTGATCTAATAAAAAAAAAGTGCCGCTAGTAATATACCTATTTTCCCTGTTTACTCAGTTTGAGTTATAGAATTAAATCATACTTCTCTGCTATTGTTTTGATATAAATAATATTGGCTAAACATTTCATTATATCATTCTTCTATTTGCATTTTCTCTTGAAAGGATGTCTGTTCATAGCCTTTCTGCATTTATCTGTTAGAGTCTTGGTGATGTGTATTTTTAAAGCTGCATTTAATCATTTGATACAAATTCGGTGCTTGCTCTATGTTAGGAACAGTACTAGATGCCAGAGACACACCAGGGGAGAGCATCCCTGTTTTATTTGTGAATCCCTTGCCCCTCTCCTATCCAAATTCATTTTCTTAATATTAATAGCCTCACTTGTTAGGGTTTTTTCCTCTTTCCCAAATGAATTTTAGAATCGTAATAAGTGCTATTTCAAAAAGGACTTTATACATGCTAAACATACACATACATACATATATATCCAGGATGTTGCTTCTCTTTCCTGAAGATGGATTTTGATTGATATCACAATATAGCTGTATGCCTCCATTTATCCAAAACTTCTTTTATATGTTTTTTATATATTGCCAAATTATATGGTGGTTTTGTTTTTAGTGTTTGGAAAAAACTCTATAAATATATTGTTTTCCATAATGGATCTACCAATTTACATTTCCACCAACTGTGGGCAATGGTTGCTTCTAGCACTTTGTCAGTGATGTTTTGCTTTTCAAATATTGAAATAGTATCATCTGTGATTGACTTTTTTTTCTCCCTCTATATACACTTTTTATTTTATATCTTATTGTATTAGTTAGAACTTGGGACATAAGGTAGATGGCAGAGGTCATGTATGTCTTGGTCCTATTTTTGATCCCCAAAATAGGATCAAAACTGGTAAAATTGGTACCATAAGTGGGGCTTTGCTATATTTTCTCTGTGTGACTCTTGGTTTGAAATGTTCTATCTAATATGTATCTTTTTATTTCTAGTTTACAATGCTTTATTGAGAATAGATACTACAGTGTCACAACTCTTTCAGTAATATTTTAAAGAAGTCCTTAAGGCTTCTAGAAATTTAACATTGATACACAGTCATGTGCTGCATAATTATGTTTTGGTCAACAATGGACTGCATATATGGATGTGTGACTGTGGTTCTGTAGATTACAATGGAGCTAAAAAAAATCCTATTACCTAGTGATCTCTTAGCTTTCATAACATCACAGTGCAATGCATTATGTATTTGTGTTAGTGGTGATGCTGGTGTAAACAAACTTGTGATGCCAGTCATATAAAAGCCTAGCCCACACAATTATGTATATAGCACATGATACTTGATAATAATAAATGACTATGTTACTGTTTTATGTATTTACCATACTTTTACTGTTATTTTAGCGTATCCTCCTTCTCCTTACATAAAATATAATAACTTTAAAACAGCCTCAGGCCGGTCCTTCGGAGGTATTCCAGATGAAGGCGTTGTTATCCTAGGAGATGACAGCTCCATGCATGTTATTGCTTCTGAAGAACTTCCAGTGGGACAAAATGTGGAGATGGAAGACAGGGATATTGATTATTCTGATCCTGTGAAGGCCTAGGCTAATGTGTGTTTGTTTTTAACAAAGTTTGAAAAGTTAAAACTGAAAAAATAGCTTGTAGAATAAGGTTATAAAGAAAGAAAATATTTTTGTACAGCTATGCAATGTACATTTTAAGCTGTTATTACACAAGAGTCAAAAAGTTAAAATATTATAAATTTATAAGCTTTGTTATAAGGTAATCATATTACAGTCAGCTAAAGTTAATTTGTTATTGAAAGGATTTAAAAATAAATTTAGTGTAGCCTAAGTGTACAGTGTTGAGGAAGTCTACAGTAATGCATAGTAATGTCCTAGGCTTTCACACTTACTCACCATTCCCTTATACCCAGAACAACTTCCAGTCCTGTAAACTCCATTCATGGTACAGGTGTATGTATTTTATCTCTTATGCAGTATTTTTACTGTACCTTTCCTATGTCTAAATGCGCAAATACTTAACATTGTGTTACGATTGCTGATAGTATTCAGGACAGTAACATGTTGTACAGGTTTGTAGCCCAGGAGCCATAGGCTATACCGTAGCCTAGGTATGTAGTAGGCTATACCATCTAGGTTTGTGGAAATACTCTCTATGATGTTACTATTTTGTAGTGCTAACTTCTATTTTCAGGCGTTTTACTAGTGACTCGTAGGTATGAATATATCAGAGCAGTGTAGTTTTTGTGTTATCACGTTTTAGAGAAAACATGAAAAACCTGTGGGTGGGATACCACCTTCCTGATGTTTTTCCTCTCCTGGGTTAACAAACGAAACTGTGTGACCGTCTTAGGCAGCAAGTAACAGTAGCCCTTCCCCAACTGGTGTCAGCCGACTGCTGTCAAAGAGGGAAGAAAACATAAGTCTGCAAATTTTCTTGTTAAAACTGCTTCTTTTCTTTAAAGTGTGCTCGGATTTTTAGAAACTTCTGGTAGAGGAAAGAATCATGCCTCTCAGTTTTGCTGCCCCGGGGTAGAAATAAAAGACATTAGACAACCCTCTATCCCTTTTTCTAGGTTTTCCCTCACTTCCCCCTGAGGGTGATGAATATGTTCACTTTCCTGATCATGGTGGTGACTTCATGGGTGAATGCATATTTTAAAATACATCAAACGATACACATTGCCTATGTGCAGCCTAGTGTATGTCAATTAGACTTCAATCAAGCTGTTAAAATAACCTTGGTTTTTAAGGGAAGAAGTCATGTGGGCTGAAAAGGGGAAAAGGGCAGTCTTTCTATGTGGGAGACAAGGGGACCCCAGGTGGGAGGGTGTATTAACAAAACCGTTTAAAACATTTCAGTGACTCTTCATTTTCTCACAAGAAATCATATCTGTATGGTCCATTTTCTATGTAATATTTCTTGTGAGATATTAAGCATGTGTTTCATTTAATTTGAGGTTTGTTTTAGGGGTTAGAGTGTAAAATGGAACTCTTACGGGAAATATTTTGTGTAAATGATTCTTATGCTGCTGTAATGCAGAGCAAAATGACAGTAAAAGCACAGCTAAGTAAAATCTATATTAACACTTTTATATATTCATTACTGTAGATGTTTTTATCAGTTTTAAGACTGAATCACACAGTTACTGACCAATTGCATGCTATAATCCTCAGGAATGCAATGCATGAGTGAATTTATTAAGGTACTCCTATGGGTTTAAGTGATTTAATGAAAAACGAACTTTTCAGGAGAAAGATGGTAGGTAATAAATATGAGATACTTCCCACCTGCTTCTGATATATAACCCAGTGGTAGTTCTATTCACTTAATGCTAAAGATGGATCACTATAACCACGCCAGAAAGGAACTTTAGCTGAATTTTGTGAATGGCAATCAAAGTAGGCCAAGGTCACTTGAAATTACTCTCAAAGATTATCTTGTCTAAAGTGAAATTTTAAAATGGGGAGGGATTTGGATATTTTAAAAAGGAGAGGCTTGTAAATACAATAAGGTTAGGCTGTAAGAAAGTTCTAGGGGACTAATCTACTTGTTTATTCAAATAAAGTGAAAATTCTTAATTTTGTCTTTGTTTATAATACTACTGCTCAAAAGGTGGATTTGGTGCATTCTGTTTGTATGTCCTGGGGTTTATTGTTTTGGACGCTTCTACTTGTATAATTTCATGCCTCCAAGTCATGGAAACATAGTGGCTAAGGAAGGACCTCAATTATTCTGTCCTGGTGTGGATTATGGCAAAATGTATTCATTCAACCGACAAATAGTTCAGTGCTTACAGTGTCCCAGGCACCAAACTAGTAACTGGTGAGGCAACTGTGTGCAAGAAAGACAAGGTGCATACCCTCAAGGTTATAATTCTACCTGGGCAGATGGATGTTAGACATTAAGAAATTGATAAGGATAAATGCCATGAAGGACATAAAAAGAGGAGTGTGATGGGACTACTGGAGGGGAGAAAATCTTCCTCCCAAGAGCTAGGAGGGTCCTGAGATGGGGAGAGCCTCACCTCCACCTCTCAACCTGGGCATCAACTTTAAGTGGATTGCCAGCAAGAACAAAAGCCATGGGTCTGGACCCCCTCTCCCACAGGGTGACATCCTAAAGCAGTGGTTCTCAAACTTGGTTGAATTTGGCAATCACTTAGGGAGTCTGGAAAAGAATAACTGATACCTGATTCTCACCCCCAGGGGTTCTTGTTTAATTGCTATGGAGAGCTGCTTGAAGAAGTGGAAAAGCTCTCCAGGTGTTACTCATGTATGGCACGGTTGCAGAACTCTCAAGAAGTGGTTCTCAAAATTCCCTGGGTGCCCAAATCTCCTGGAGGGCTTGTTAAGACACTGATTTCTGAACCTACCACTGATGTTCTTGAATCAGTACATCTGGGGATTGGGGGTTGGGTTTGAGAATTTACCCTTCTAACAAGCTCTCAGGTGATGCTGCTGCTGGCCCAACGACCACATTTTGAGAACTATTCTATGATCCTTTACTATGTACTTAATCTGCACATCGAAATAGCATTTTAAGTGTTCCATTAGTAAAAATGTGGTTTTATTCTTCTCCCAGGTTAATGGGAAAAATGTTCTAGTGAATCTACAGATTTGGGGAAATTGAGCCAAATTAAAGCAAATTAAATATTACCCAACATAATCGTTGTCCAGACAATTTCTATTGCATGTCGTAGATCAAGTCTTTCAAGAGCCCCAATTATGTAATTATGTGGGAACAGCTGAAAAAAAATTGTTATTGTATCATCATACCTCGGAGATATCACAAGGTTACTTCTAGACTACTATGATAAAGCCAGTATTACCATAAAATGAGTCATGTGAATTTTGGTTTCCCAGCATACATGAAAGTTATGTTTATACTATGTTGCCTATTAAGTGTGCAGTAGCATTATGTCTAAAGTAACAATGTACATATCTTAATTAAAAATACCTTGTTGCTAAAAAATCTTCTGAGCCCTCAGCAAGTCCTAATCTTTTGACTGGTGGAGGGTCTTGCCTCCATGTTGATGACTGCTGACTGATCAGGGTGGAGGTTGCTGGAGGTTGGGGTGGGTATGGCAATTTCTTAAAATAAGACAACACTGAAGTTTACTGCACCAGTGGGCTCTTTTCACAGAAGAGTTCTCGGTAGCATGTGATGCTGCTGGAGAGCATTTAACCCACAGAAGAAGTTTTATCAAAATTGGAGTCAATCCTCTCAAATCCTGCCCCTATTAACTAAATTTGTGTAATGTTCTAGTTTGTTGTCATTTCAACAACATTCACAGCATCTTCAGCAGAAATAGTTTTGTACCTCAAGAAACCACTTTCTTTGCTCATTCATAAGAAGCCAGTCTTCATTCAAGTTTTATTCTGACATTATAGCAATTTAGTAACATCTTCAGTCTCTGCTTCCAGTTTTAGTTCTTTTTATTTCCACCACATCTGCAATTACTTCCTCCACTGAAGTCTCAAACCTCTGGAAGTCATCTATGAGGATTAGAATCTATTTCTTTCAAACTCCTGTTAATGCTGATATTTTGACCTACTCTCATGAATCACGAATGTTGTTAATGGCATCTAGAGTGGTGAATCCTTTCCAGAAGGTTTTCAGTTTACTTTGCAGAGATTCATCAGGAGAATCACTATGTATGGCAGCTATTGCTTATGAAATGTGTGTCTTAAATATCAAGACTTTAAAATTGAAATTACTCCTTGATCCATAGATTGCAGAATGGATGTTGTGTTAGGAGGCATGAAAACAACATTCATCACCTAGCACATCTCCATCAGAGCTCTAGCATGACCAGGTACATTGTCAATGAGCAGTGATATTTTGAAAGAAATCTTTTTTGTTCCTGAACAATAAATCTCAATAGTGGGCTTAAAATATTAAGTAAACCATGCCATAAAAAAATGTCTGTCATCTAGACTTTGTTTTTGCATTTATAGAGCATGGGCAGAGTAGATTTAGCAAATTCTTAAGGGCCCTAGGATTTTTAGAATGGCCAAGGAGCATTGGCCTCAACTTAGTCACTGGCTGCATTAGCCCCTAACCAGAGGGTCAGCCTGTTCTTTGAAGCTAGACATCGACTTCTCCTTTCTAGCCATGTAAGTCTCATGTGGCGTCTTCTTCCAGGATAAAGCTGTTTCATCTACATTGAAAATCTGTTGTTTAGTATAGCTACCTTCATCAATTATCTCAGCTAGATCTTCTGGATAATTTGCTGCAGCTTCTCCATCAGCACTTTCTGCTTTACCTTTCACTTTTATGTTATAGAAACAGCTTATTTCCTTAAACCTCATGAACCAACTTCTGCCGGCTTCCAATTTTTCTTCTGAAGTTTCCTTACCTCTCTCAGCCTTCATAGTTTTGAAGAGAGTTGGAGCCTTGCTGTGGAACAGGCTTTGGCATAAGGATGTGTTGTAACTGGTTTGATCTTATTCTTTCCTAGCTTTTGGTTAAAGTGAGACATGTGACTCTTTCTTTCACTTGAACACATAGGGGCATTTTAAGGTTTTTAATTGGCCCAATTTTAATTTTGTGTGTCTCAGGGAGTAGGGAGAACTGAGGGGAGGGAGAGAAATGGGGGAACAGCTGAACAGTGGAGCAGTGAGTTGAGGATACACACAACATTTATCTGTTAAGTTTGTTGTCTTATATGAGCATGATTCATGGCACCCCAAAACAATTAGAATAGTAACTTCAAAGAATGCTGATCACAGATCATCAAAACATATAATAATGAAAACATTAGAAATATTGCAAGAATTACCAAAATGTGACCCAGAGCCATGAAGTGAGCACATGCTGTTGGAAAGTGGCATTGATAGGCTTGCTTAATGCAAAGCTGCCACAAACCTTCAACCTGTTAAAATAAAAGAACACACAACATCTGTAAAGTGCAATAAAAAGAAGTAGAATAAAATGAGATGTGTGTCTCGTAAACTTCACTGGCAAGTTCCAGTCTTAAAATCTTGTTGCTATCTTTCTCTGTGCTCCTATAACAGAATATGAGATTGGGTAATTTATAAAGAGCAACAATTTATTTTCTCACAGTTCTTGGTTGAGAAGTCCAAGAGCAAGTTCAGTTGCCTAGTGAGGACTACATCCTCTAGAGAGGTGGATCACTATGTCCTTACATGGCAGGGATGGATGGGCAAGAGACAGAACATTGCAAGAGACCCTTTTTTTTTTTTTTTGACAGAGTCTTGCTCTGTCACCCAGGCTGGAGTGCAGTGGTGCAATCTCGGCTCACTGCAACCTCCGCCTCCTGGGTTCAAGTGATTCTCCTGCCTCAGCCTCTTGAGTAGCTGGGATCACAGGCATCCACCACCATGCCAGGCTAATTTTTGTATTTTTGGTAGAGACGGGGTTTCACCATGTTGGTCAGGCTGATCTTGAACACTTGACATTGTGATCCACCCGCCTCGGCCTCCCAAAGTGCTGGGATTACAGGCGTGAGCCACCGCACCCAGCCAAGAGACCTCCTTTATAAGGACCTTAATCCCATTAACAAGGGAGAAGCCCTCATGACCTCACTATCTCTTCATGGGCCCACCTCTTAAAACTATCACATTGGCAAAACCAGAATTTGGGGGGGGAGGGCACACATTCAAATCATAGCAATTACTGATGAGAGATGCCCCCAAAAGCTATCCATAAGTGGTCAAGCACAATATCTTCAGGTTCTGGTAGCCATTTTGTGTGTAATTTCAAGAGGTAGATTGAAGGGGTCTCTACTGTCATCAACCTCTGTTGACTGAAAGGAATTGTTCAATGAAGAAAGATGGTAAAGGGTAGAGGCCTTATTTTACCAGGAGTGCTACACATTTTTTATAAATTCATGTTAAGGGTTTGGTTCATGCAGTAAGAATACATGTCAAACTAGATTGTGGGTATCAAGAAATCCAAAGTGGCCACTCGGGGGGGAATACCTGTAATCTGTCACTGCCATCGTTATCAGCTTAATCTGTCTTCAGGGAACTGGCTTGTCTTGTTCACTGTGATATGCTGTTGGGGCTGAAGCCACTGGCTGCCTTGAACTCTAAAGTGTATTTTCTAATCAGTCACTGCATATTAACTTGCTGGTTCTTTGGGTTTGCACATGTTCTTCCTCATACACACACTCACAAGAACAACAAAAAGTAGGCCGACCTCACAAGCAATTGCAACAAAAACAAAAATTGACAAGTAGGACCTAATTGAACTAAGGAGCTTCTGCACATCAGAAGAAACTATCAATATAATAGGGAGAAAACCTACAGGATGGGAGAAGATATTTGCAAACTATGCATCCAACAAGGGACCAATATCCAGAATCTATAAGGAACATAACAACTGAACAAGCACAAAACAAATAGCCCCTTTAAAAATAAATAAAATACATGAATAGACACTTCTCAAAAGAAGACATACAATCTGCCAATAAACATGGAAAAATGCCCCACGTCACTAATCATTAAGGAAATGCAAATCAAAACTACAATGAGATACCATCTCACATCAGTCAGAATAGCTGTCATTAAAAAGTCAAACAGCAGATACTGGTAAGGCTGAGGAGAAAAGGGAATGTTCATCCACTGTTGGTGGTAGTGTTCAGCCACATAGAAAGCAGTTTGCAGATTTCTCAAAGAACTTGTAACTACTCTTTGAACCAGTCATCCCGTTACTGAGTATATATCCAAAATAAAATAAGTTGCTTTACCAAAAACACACATGCATTTGCATGTTCATCACAGCAATATTCACAGTAGTAAAGACATGCCATCAACCTAGATGCCCATCAATGGTGGACTGGATAAAGAAAATGTGCTACCCATGCACATAGAATATTACATAGCCATGAACAACAATATGTCCTTTGAAGCAACATGGAGACAGTTGGAGGCCATTATTCTGAGCAAATTAACATGGAAACAGAAAACCAAATACTGCATGTTCTCGCTTGTAAGTGAGAGCTAAACATTGTGTACTCATGGACATAAAGATGGAAACAATAGAAACTGGGAAATATTAGAACAGGGAGGGAGGAGGAAGGGTAAGGGCTGAAAAACTATACGGTGCTGTGTTTAGTACCAGGGTGACAAGATCAGTTGTACTTCAAACCTCAGAATCTTGCAATACACTCAGGTAACAAACCTGCACATGTAACCTCTGAACCTAAAAAGCTAAAATTATTAAACAGAAAAGTAAGCTGGCATGGAAAACAGTATTTTGCCAATTGTGCAAGAATTTGACTAAGCCTTCCAAGGCAACATACCAGAGTGATTTTTATTGTCCGACTTCATAAGAAATGACACATTTATTTCTCTAAACTAGTTTTCAATTCCTCCGAGTGCCTAGTTTGCCTGGCTATTGGGAAATTTAGTCTCAGTCATGATTGAGGCTCCATGTCTCATGATTGAGGCTCCGTGTCTCTTGATTGAGTCTTCATGTCTCATGATTTAGACTCCGTGTCTCTTGATTGAGGCTCCGTGTCTCATGATTGAGGCTCCGTGTCTCTTGATTGAGGCTCCATGTCTCATGATTGAGGCTCCGTGTCTCTTGATTGAGGCTCCGTGTCTCTTGATTGAGGCTCCGTGTCTCATGATTGAGGCTCCATGTCTCTTGATTGAGGCTCCATGTCTCCTAATTGAGGCTGCATGTCTCTTGGAGCTGTCTAAAGGTCCCCAAATCTTCTATTTTCCACCTTGGAGAGTCCTTCTGGTATCAGTTATTCTTTATAAGCCTCTATTCCTTAACTGTCTTCACCCCATCAAAAAGAATCCCTTTCATTTCATGGGGAAACCTTTCTTCCCTCCTCACGTCTATCCTCTTTGCCTAGGCATTCAGCTCTTTCTTCTTCCCCTCTGATCCCTTAAAGTTAGCATAATCACACTCAGCATTCCTTTTTTGTTTGTTTGTTTTGTTTGTTTGTTTGTTTTGAGAACAAAAGCAAAATGCTGCTTTCACCCAGCAATACACATGCCCTTCAGGGAAAGGGATAAAAATGCTAAACTGTCCTCTTATAGTGGAGCAGAGGAAAAAATACAGAAAGAGCAAAATAACAAATTAATAATTTAAAAGTATCCTATTAGAAGTATAAAAATTCTAAACTGTTGTTTCCCCTGAATCTTCTGGCAAAATCAAACCTCTGATGAACTATGCTATGTGTTTAATTTAAGTTTACATACTCTTGGTATTCCAAATTATTCCCTGGGGCACATGTGTTCCAGCTGGAGAAGCAGGGATATAAATCTCATTTGATTCTTCATAACCTATGGGTTGGGAGCCATTATCTCTCTTTTACAGATGGCAAGACTGAGGCTCAAATAATTCAGGACTTGCCCTTGGTTACCGATTGATTCATTCAGCAAATCATTTGAGTATCTGTGATGTGCCAGACACTTCTCTAGGGGCTAGGGATACATTTGTGAAGAAGAACAGTCCTGTCCCACTTCTCCTACTGTAATTGGTATGGGAGTAGGCAGGGGAGATTAATATCATAAAGTAAATTTAGAAAGAATTTCAGATTATGGCAATAGAAACAGCTAAGACCTTTGAGTTCTCACTGTATTCCCATACCAGATGTAAGTGCTTAAAACACACTATCATCTAATCTGTGTGAAAACTTTGTCCAGTAGGAAATGTTACATTATTTCTGATGAGAAAACTAAGGGAGGTTGAGAGAAGTTAAGAGACTTGTATACAATAAGCAACAAATTCAATTCCAGACACCCAAGAATAACTGATGTGATGCTATGAAGAAAACGAAAGATCACAAGATAGAGTGTGCGATGGAGGGAAGCTATTTTCATAAGGAGATTGGCATCATCTCTCTGGAGTTACCTGTGCGTTTAGGCCAAAATGGGTAGGAGACATGTACACATTTAGGAAGAGAGATATTTTCTGTGCAAAGGCCCTGTGGCTGGATAAGACCAGTTTAGAAATTCTTGTCTATTGGAGCCTAAATTCAGTGATCTCTCTGCTTTATAAATGTAAAATCACTAACTGTGGGGCCTCTAGCAAATAAAACCCAAAGCCTTGGTGACAGGAGGACAGCTTTGGCCAACAAAGTTTTTAACCCATTTGCTGAGCATTCAGCTCCAACAGGTTTTACGATTTTTCATAACAGCTTCATTTTACTTTTAGTTTGGTTAGCCAACCGAAGGCTCCAGAGCTGTTTAGAAGTTCACATTTTCTCTCAGTTATTAGTTTCATAAACATGGGTCAATTCTTACTTTTCGGATCCTTTTCTAGCTCTTAGTTTTGCATCAAAATGATATTTTGGAAACAGCTATTATTTCTATTGCATTGCTGGAGTTTTTTCTTTTATGAAGTTTGGGGAAAAGGTTTTTTAATTTTCCTGCTTGGACTTATTCTGTTTAGCTTAAGTTGTCAGCAGCTGCCTTTGTGAGAAGTCTTTCAAGTGTACTGATACGATAATGGATGGATGGTCTCCTTTCTCAACTGAAGATTCTTGGTTGGCTATGTTTCTGAAAGCACGGGGGTGAGAGATCTCCCAACCTGGTTAGGTGCTCCCAAAAGTTATTTTCGTTCCAAGACTGAGCATTGGCATCAGAGGACTGGGTCATACTACCTACTAAATTGTCTATTCCTTAGTTAAACAGAATTACTATTTCCTGGACATGCCAAGTAATTGAAGTATATTCAATGATTTCTTCGTTCAACAGTGTATGATGAGAAGAGCAGTATATAACATCTCTCTGAGCCCTATTGCTAGCTCTGCCTTGAGCCAGCAAGGTGACTATCAATAAATGAACCTGTATTTCTGAATCTCAGTTTCTACATTTGTAAAATGAAGCTTAATGTCAAAGGAAGGGTGATATGTATCTGGTACTAGTTCTGTTTCTCTGGAGAACCCTGACTAAAAAGATTTTGGTACCAAAAATGATTCTAGGGAATTTTAAAGATGAGTTTTTCTGAATTGATTCTGGTGTTTTTGGAATCGGCTCTTTGATTAGATTTAAAGATGCCAATGACTCTATTTCCAGTAATACAGAGAGAACTGATATCCCATGGCCTTAACTTTTACAGAGATATACAAAATATTCTTACTCCTAATAATCACTTAAAAGAAGCAAGGAGCTACATGACCCTATATGATACTTTTCAATATTTTTGGAAAATAAATGAAACAGTGACACTGGTTGATTGCTGCTAATGTCACTAGACAAAGTGGTGATAGATAAGGATGAGCTCAGGAATTTGAATTTCCAGTTTAAGTGCTGCATAAAAGACCTAAGATCTTCTACGTGTGTCCTGAAGGAGACTGTTTTCTCCTGTTTCCACAGGGCTGAAATTGCTGAAAATCTAATGCAGAACCTCATCCTGCAACTGGCTTAATTACAGTATAAGTTGAACTCACAGCCTGACAGGGTGCCAACTGTTTAAAGTGAGGGCATTGATGGGAAATAATGGGTTCTTATAAGTTGAAATGGGTACATGTGAGAAGACCCTGATCAAGCTGGGGACATCAAGCCCCTAAATTCTTTACCGGTGCTGTCAAAGACAGAAATTAGCAAGAAAGCATGTTGGCCGGTTGTATCCAGTACCACTAAGTATAGCAGGGATGTTTTCGAAGGGTCTGTTAAATTTATTGAGAAATCATCAAGAAAAATTTTGAAATAATTTTAAATGGAGTGATGAGGGCAGCATGACAAGGGATTCTCCACCCTAGGCAAAATATCCCTCTCCACCCCCAGCAGAAGTGGCCTAATCCCAGTTGTATAGCCTTTCTAGCTTGCCTGTGGAGGTTTACCCTGCATTGTCTGAGAAAACTGTCTCTCCTCAGGAACCTGCCATACAAAACAATGCTGATTCTCTTCAGGACCTGCCTTTCTTTGCCTCTAGACCTGTAAGTAGACTTAAGTCCCAGCAGGCCCCTAAAAGTGAGATACAATGTGTGACCTACAAGGAGGTGTATTCATTCCACTATTTTGCGTCTCTGGAGAATCCTGAGTAATAAACACACTAAAGGCTGGCCCAACCTGGAAGCAAAGCAAGTATAAGGGCCAGCGGGTGGCCATCCCCCAAGTTCACGTTGTTGCTCAATCCTCTGGTTCTACCACTCTAGTGTCAAGGAATAATCCTTCTAGGGTCATTCTTCTAGGAAGACCACAGCTTTCTATGAGACAAAACAAGACCAAGAGAAGGAGACTCAGAACTCGGGATAATATTTCCCAATGTTGAGAGTTTCCTAGTCCGTAAGTCTTCTCAGATCTAAACAACTCCAAAGCAGAAGTACAGCTTTCTAATCTTGCCACAGGAGAACAAGAGAGCAGGGCTGGGCAAACTTAATTGGTTTGTTACTCCAACCTCATGAATGAAAGTGCCCCAAAAGACTTTCCCCCACCAAAGCTTATGAGCAAGGAAACACATTCTCCCCTGGACCCTCTAAAATGAAATACAGCCCTGCCAGCACTTTGGATTTAGCCTGGTGAGATTCATACTAACTTCTGATCTAGAGAACTGTAAGATTATAAACTGTTTCTGCCAAAGCTCTATACCCTAGAAAATACAACCTAATGAATATCTTTGAAGTTCATTAATCATTGATGGATAGTTGTCCTCCTTAGTGTAGAATAAGTGATGCAAAACAGGAATGGAAAAGAGCTATGTGTTACCATAGAAAACAAATGGGTCCAACTATGTGATTTCTAAGGCACTGTCTATTTAACAATTTACGAATCTTAGTCTAAGAGTCTAGGGCCCTCAACATGTGAAGGAGTGGGAACTCTGCTCTTTTCTCAGTGGTCAATGTAAGCCTCACAGGGTATTCATCTTTATTTCCTTTAGTTTGTTTAAAGGCAAGGTAAGTTTAACTTCAATGTGCTAGGACAAAATTGAAAGTTAAAGGACAGATGCATACTAATGTCCTATGTTTTAATCTAATCTGAATCAATAGCTTTGCATTAGTCTCAGCATCTAGAATATATATGTACATATACTATATGGCCTATATATAGTTTGTCTATCTCTGCCTCATCCTGTGTGTGTGTGTAGTATATGTATATATATATACACAGGTCCTCAAGACCTGCCTTTCTTTGCTTCTAGACCTGTAAGTAAACTTAAGTCCCCGCAGGCCCCTAAAAGTGAGATACATACACATATATATGTATGTGTGTATATATATGTATGTGTACATATATGCACACATATATATATACACATATATATACACACACATATATACATATACCATTCTTCCAGAATTATAGTTTTTACACATTCATTTTCTACTTCAAAATCAATAATGACAAGGCATTTGCTGGAAACTCTGGAACATTTTGTTGACTAAAACAAGAAAATGGGAATTCAAATAAAGTTTACTTCAGGTTCAAATATAGTTCATATACTTCTCCTTACCAACAAATTTCCAAAGTCATTGGAAATATTTTGATGAAAGCTTTTAGTGTTCACAAATAATGTTATATCTAAAAGTGCATTTCTCCTGATAATGCTAATATACATATGGCATAAAAATAGGTTGTCTGTAAAGATCTAGCTGAATGTAGCTTTTTATAAACTCCCATATTTATTCTATTTTTATTGCACTTCTGCCTAGACTGAAATAGGATAGATCTGACCTTGACCTGAGACACATCTGTACTGCAAATCCTAGAGTTTCCACAAGGACTATTTGACTAGCTCATGTAAATTAAGGGCCTTTTACTGCCAGTGGTAATGAAGTCTCCCTGTCTAAAAGTCTCCTCTTTCCCTAGAGGGTCCTCTAATCCAATGTGAGTACTACTTTAGTATTATTCTCATAACCCAGGTTACAACAGATCTACCAGCCATTGCTGGCTTTGCATGTGTAGGAAGGGGTAACAAGCCAAGACACATAGGCAACATCTACAAGCTGGGAATGGACCTCAGCTGTCAGTCATTAAGAAGATGGAGACCCCAGTCCCACATTGAAAGGAAATGAATTCTGCCTATAACCTAAATGAGCAAGGAAACAGATTCTCCCCTAGACCCTCTAAAATGAAACACAGACCTGACAGCACCTTGGTTTTGGCCTGGTGAGAGTCATACCAACTTCTGATCTACAAAACTATGAGATTATAAATTTGTATTGTTTTAAGCCACTAAGTATATGGTGTTCTGTTACAGCAGCACAGGAAAACTAATACATCCAGAGAAGGAAAAGTCAAAATACTTGCTTAATGGTTCAGAAAGGAAATGATAGCAATGTAAGTGTGTCAAGACGTCATGTGACATGCGACTAAATTTCCTCTCTTTATTAGAGTTATGGAAAGTAATAGAGAAGGCGGATTGAAGAACTGATGCATGGATGAGATTTTTGATACGAAGCACCAACCTGTGTTCTGAATTCCACAGACAAAACTGTGCTGATGTACTGTTTCCTTCTGTCCCTTTGGAGCTGAGTAAATATTCCCTTTCTTTGTGTCTACTTAACCCTGCTGAGCCAAACCTAAGTAGTGTTTCTTAAATAGTGTCAGCAGCAATTTTGCCTTTGGGAAATAATTCTTTGAAGCTATAGTTTGCTTCTAACAGCATTTCTGGAGAACAGAAGACATTATCATTTAAATTTCACCACTTTCGAGTAGACTCGAAGAGGTTATAAACCCTAGCCCAAAGAATAACAATTCAAGGCAAAATTAGAGCAAAAGTTATATATATATATATATATATTTCATGCTGATTCAAAAGAAAAGTATTCAGGGTTTCTGCAGTTTGTTTTATATTTAACAGAAAAGCTTCATCTGTTACTTCATAGTGCAGGCTGTTATCTGATCACTGGTGCCATTGACATCACTCTGTAGGCATTTTGGTTATTTCTGGAAATAGCAGCAGCAGGAAAGACTGTTAAGCCCTAAAGAGAATTAAGTCTTGGAATGGAAAATTCAGTTCAGTCCTTAGTGACAGGCTTCCTCTCAAAGCTGTTTAAAGATGAAGCTCTCACTTATAAACAACTTGGAATTTTCTCCCACCTTGACTCATTTTCCATGAGAGACTTCAGCTGCACACTCTCTCTAAGGAGATAATCAAACCAACTGCTGGGATCCAAGCTGTCAGTTTGCTCTTCGGAGTATCTGAATGCTGATTGGCTGCCCTCTCCCCATGAGGGATGCTGATTGGCCCAGGAAGAGTCTGGAATGAAGGAGCATTGTGGTAATTACTCCCCTGCAATGGCAGAACACAGGATGCCTGTGGTCCATGACTCCATATTGTTTGCTGAGGCCTGTATTTCAGGACAATATAGAGACAGGTCGTTTCTCTATGCTGTGACAGGCTGGCAAAGCAGAGTCATAATTATTTAACAAACATAATGTCCACGAAAACTAGAATATCACAGAATCTGTATGTATATACTATATATGTATGTATATACTAAAACTCAGAAGTTTTCAGGTTCAACCCCAGTGCAAGGAAGAAGGCGCTTCAGGCTATTCCCTGAAGACAAGATTGAACCTCACAGCTGTAGAGACTGACCACCCCTTACGGAAGCCTGGCTACCTTTCAGAAAGTTGCATTTGTTAGAAATGGAATTTTCATGGTGACCTGAATGTGAATCTTGGTCATCTTTTCCCTAGTGGTTCTGTAGTCTATGGCCATAGAGAGCAAGCCCAGTTTTGTCTACAGTAGAATTCTCAAGCTCTGCAGGGTTCTTAAATATGATGTTGCTCAAACCAGTCATTTTACAGGCAAGAAAACTAGGGTCAAAGAAGATTCATTGTTTTGCTCACAGTCAGAGCTTTATGGTGGCCATTACAAACCCAAACTGCATAATGCCCTGAGTTTTTCCCCTCTATACTCTGTCCAAGAAAACACCCCAAGTAGAAGGGCTGTTGTGTTAGAGGGATAAAGGAGTGTAGGAATGAAAAAATCCTGGGTTCTAATTATGATGTTAGAACTTATTATGTATTTGACTTTGTGTGTTTTTCTTAATTTTTTCATTCTCAGGTTTCTTAATTAAGAACAACAAGACTTCCTCTGAAGAAGAAATGAGGTAATCATTTATAAAGCACCTAATCCAGTGCCTGAATTGGAATAAACATAAACATATTTTGTAGTTCTTATTTGTTAAAATCTTTCAGCAAATGTTTTATGGGTTCTTTCTAGATTCTGGGCACTGATACAGATGCTGGGTGTATTGAAGTGAACCAAAACATGTTCAGTCCCTGCCTTCATGAGGAGGGAGAAAATGAACAAATATACACATTTATCTAAGTCATATTTTAATAAGTGCTCTGAAGAAACACAGCGAAGTTTGGGGGATAGAGAGTTAAAAGGTGCTCTTTTCTTTCATTAATTTTAATTTTAAGTTCTGGGGTACATGTGCAGGATGTGCAGGTTTGTTACATAGGTAAACGTGTGCCATGGTGGTTTGCTGCACGTATCAACCCATCACCTAGGTAATAAGCCCAGCTTGCATTAGATATTTTTCCCAATGCTCTCCCTACCCCGACCCCACTCCTGACCGGTCCCAATATGTGTTGCTCCCCTCCCTGTGTCCATGTGTTCTCATTGTTCAGCTCCCACTTACAAGTGAGAACATGCAGTGTTTGGTTTTCTGTTCCTGCCTTAGTTTGCTGAGGATAATGGCTTCCAGCTCCATCCATGTTCTTGCACAAGACATGATCTCATTCCTTTTTATGGCTGCATAGTATTTTATGGTGTATATGTACCACATTTTCCTTATTCAGTCTGTCATTGATGGGCATTTTTGTTGATTCCATGTATGTGCTACTGTGAATAATGCCACAATGAACATAAGCATGCATGTATCTTTGTAATAGAATTATTTATATTTCTTTGGATATATACCCAGTAATGGGATTGCTGGGTCAAATGGTATTTCTGCTTCTAGATATTTGAGGAATCACCACACTGTGTTCCACAGTGGTTGAACTAATTTACCTCCCCACTGATCATCAGAGAAATGCAAATAGAAAGCAGACTGAGATACCATCTCAGGCCAGTGAGAGTGGTGATGATTAAAAAGGCAAGAAACAACAGATGCTGATGAGGTTGCTCTTTTCTGTAGAGAGGTCAGGGAAAGCATCTTGGCAAATGGGTATCTGAGGAATCACCTGGATGAGCTCAGGTTTTGGACCGTGTGAACATCTGGGAAAGAATATTCTAGGACAAGAGATGTAAAAAGCAGAGATCCTGAGGCAAAGGTCCTACTTGAAGCATGTCAGGGTTAACAGGGAGAGCAGTGTGGCTGAGCAGAGAGGGTTGGGGGCGTGGTTAGAGATAAGAGAGGGATAGCCAGGGGCTAGATCTTGTAGGACCCTATGGGTCGTGGTAAGAGCTTTGGGTGGTGGTCTTGATGTGACTGGTTCTTTAACTAAATGTGACCTCATATGATGTATGTTTTAAAACACTAGTTGTCAACCCTGCCTGCTCAATGAAATTACAAGGGGATTTTTTTTTTAAATGACTTGTGTTCAGCTTTATTTCCAGGAAGTTAAATTTAAATGGTCTGGCTTGAGGCTAAGCATCTGTATGTTATGGAAGTAGTCCTCGAAATTCTAATGGGTAGATAGGAGAAGCACGGTTACAGAAGGTATCAGTGGCTAATAGGATAGGAAATGTATATGATGAGCTAATGAGTTCCATCGTGTGCCGAGATAAGTGCAGCCCCAATGCTAGGTGGAAATCAGTGCCATCAGATAGCCAGTAGGGATGAATGAGCCAAGAGAGCGTTCAAGTCTTGATCAAGAATCAGGAAAATCTTAACAAAGAAAAGGGATTTTCTTATTCCCTGGCCTGGCCCTGCAGACTTTTTCCTGAGCTGTAATAAGGAAAATGGTAAAAATGACCAATCCATAAGAATGAGCATCTAAAATTCTATTGCTAAAATCGTTTTAACTACAAAGAATTGCCTTGTGCTCCATTCTGTAGTTGATGAAGGTGGTTAATTTAGGTTCCACATTGGTCTTTAGTTAACTCATAAGTATGATTTCCAGTGTCTTAAATACTTGTAACAAAACTTATATGAGTAAGATATCAGTTACCCTTATATTTTATCCAGTCTGCATTCTTTAAAGTATATGTTTTAGCAGTTAAAAATTATGTAGTCAAAATTGTTGTAATTGCTCATTGATTCCCAACTATGGACAATTTTGCTCTACTTGGTATATCTGGCAATGTCTGAAGACATTTTCGGTTTTTACATATCTGGGATCTAGTGTGTAGAGATTAGAGATGGCCCCAAATGTCAATAGTGACAAGGCCAAGAAGCCCTACTTTTTTAAGGTCATTGTTCCCTAGCTTGGGGGATAGGGAAATCCAATTCTACATTTCCATAGACAATAAGTCAGTCCTCTGTAAACCCAGAGGAATCCTCATCTGAGAATAAGCTGTTGCATTAGGTTAAATACAATGCAACAAATATAAGTGCCTATTGTGTGGTCGTCATTATGCAAAGCTGAAACATAGAAACATTCCTTCCCCTTTAGAAGTGATCTATGAGAGCTATAATCAACTGTAGCCATGATAATCCTATATAGCAAGCCACATCAAATTTTCTGACTTAAATTATCATCATCCTAACTCATAAATTTGCAGATTGACTAGGGTTCAGCTGATCTAGCCTTGACATGTCTGTGTTCTAGGTAGGATCCGGTTCTAATGCTTAACGTGATTTTCATCCTTCTTGGGCCACTGGGTAACCCAAGGGGGGATCCGCTCATGGTGAGGGCAGAAAGTGCAAATGGGTGGGTAGAAACATTCAATAACCATTAATGCCTGAGCTCAAAACTGCGTCACTGTCCCTTTTACCTACATTCTTTTGATCAAAGCATGCCATGTGGTTAAGACTAGAATCAAAGAGGTGGATTCTGCCTCTAGGGGGAAAAATGAAAAATCATGTCAAGGGACATGAACATAGGAAAGGTGAGAATAAGGAACAATAATGCTTCCTATGTCTACCTTCCAACTCCAATATGTAATAGTTCTAAGACTATATTCTTGTCTTTGCACGTTTTGAGATATTCTTTTAAGTTGAATTCAATGGTGCTGCTTCATTTAAAGTTCTTAAGAAATCCAGTTTGGCTTCCAAGATCCACCTAAACTTCCTTCGCTACTGTTTCCATCACTTGGGTGACCTAGACAGTTGGATATCTCCAACTTTGTTTAGCTTGATGTATTTCTTCCACCATAGACACTTGCTACAGAAAGGGGTAGAACTTGATTGCTGCAGAAGATAATTTATGATACTCTGGCAGTGAAAGAAAATGAAACAGATGGCCGGCATCATCGATGCCTTACAGTGTGTCAGCTGAGTGATATGTCAGAAGTTCTTTCTCCTCAGTGGGTAATGGCTTCCTTCCAGCTACTGCTCCTAGAATTTGGGCACTAGCAAACATTGTATATTGTAAATGATTCTTTAAAGTACTTTGAAAAACCCGCTAATAATATGATTAGGGACTGGATGCCTTACAAACTTTATCTACTTGCCTAATTGACAACCCTAAAAATAGGTACTCAGATGTAATTTAAAAATATGTATGGGTGTAAATGTGTGTGTTTATAAATGCATGGAATATCTGTAGAAGAGAACTCATGAATTAGGTAACAGGCATTGTACCAGGGAGAAGCATTTTGTGGCTATCAGTGGAGGGAAGAATAATGTGTTTCACTGGATACTCTTGTACCACATATATTTTGTATCATGAGTATATAATATGTATTCAAAATATTTTAATAAAAGGAAGGATGGCACTAGCATTCACATTTTACAATTGAGGGAGCTTACCTACTCAGAGCCTCTAAGCCATATTCCTAGAAAAATGGCAGGACTGAGATTTGAATGCAGGTCTCTGGAACTCTAAAAACTTTTAGGAAAACTTCCTGCAAAATTATATCTCAGAGTTTTCTGTAATAACTGTTACAGAAGTAAATAACTGTTAATTAATTGGCCTTACTGTTCAGGAGACAGTCATGTATTTTCATCAATAATGTCTCCATTAGCTTGATCATTAAGTTTCTGCATGCCAGGGATTCTATTTGATGGGCTCTATGAAGCCCATTAATCAGTCCAGCTTATCATTATCTCTAGTCTGAGCATAGATTTATCAAAGCATAAGAGTGACCACAGTATATGAAGTCATCTATTAAGAGAAGCTGAGAAGTCTAGTTTGCCAACTCTTTCGTTTTTATCCTCTTTGCCTATTAAACAACTAGTAATAACATTGTTCATCAATATTGATCACTTGTGTCTTCTAGTAATAATTTCCTGAAAAAACTGTTCTAAGCCCAGTCAATATCTGGAGGCTCTATTTTTTCTGACGGTAGAAAATAAGCATCCAGGAACTCAAAAGTAAAATATTAAAGGAGAAAGTTATCCAGAGTTTGTGAACTGATTTTGCACCAAATATCTGTGTAATCCAGTTTTCCCAGGAGCACAATAGGAGATGAGAAATGATTGAGGAGTAAATTAAGCATTAGAAATGGATGCTATTTATTCTCATGCTTTGGAGCAGGCACTTATAAAGTCAGTTATCCTTCCCAATAGTTGCTGATTGGTTTTTAAGAGGAAACCCTATCAACACTTGAAGCTTGAAGCTGTTCTTTGGCCCTTTGTAGGTTTGGGGCATTTTGTTGTCATTATCTTTTATTTTAATACATCTATATGGAGAAGAGAGAACATGATACCATGGAAAAAAATCCATCATCTGAGAATTAGGCTACTGGGACTTGAGTCCTCTCTCTTCACCCAAGCTGAAGTGTGACCCTAATTAAGTATATCTCCCCTCTTTGGTCCTCAGTTTCCTAGGTCTAAGAAGAGTCAGACCATATGCTCTCTAAGGTCTCTGATTCCATGTGTGATAATGTTACGAAATTTTTTTTTCCAGTACTCAGAAACCAAAGAGCCTCAGTTTCTCACCTGAGGCAGTCTAAATAAAATCATCAAATGGTTCAAGTTTTCTTTGGTGGGATTTTATTTCCCTGCTCTGTGTGTATCATTCCTTTACCTGCCTCCTGCTAGGTATCTATGACAAAGGTTCTTTATATCAGCATGCTACCAGCTAGGGCAGTAGTGTGCAGGGAAAAGAACAACAGATTTGGAGTCAGTCAGGAGCTGGTTTTATTTCCTGCTCTTTCATGAGCTGTATGACCTTAAAAGAGTCACTCAACTTCATCAGCAGGATGACAGGGATGACCTAGATAATCTCTATCATTTCTTCTAAACTCTAAAATAACTATTCTAAGCCCTACTAAAGTGTCTGTGTACAATGTTGCTTTCTTCAAACCCCTTACCCAAAGTAGGTAATTTTACAGAGTGCATTTTTTCTCTTGATTTCTATTTATATCAAATGATAAAGAAAGAAAACCCACCCCCACAGTTCCATCACCTTGACATGTTAACTGTTTTCATTATCTCATTTGAACTTCTAGTTCTTGTCTATATGCATGGATTCAGGTTTTGGTTGGTCTAGGAATTTGATTCATCATAATATGTTGTGGAAAAATAAATTTTTGTTTAAGACTTCCTAACTAGTGTTGTCAAATCAGTGTATAGGCATCTAGTTTGTTGTAAGGACGACTTGTTTCTTAACAAGTTCTTCTCTGACTTAGTTACATATAAGGTCAGAGTAAAGATGTCTCATAGAAAAGAAGCTTTCATAATTTTTTGATTGAAACCCCCAATAAGAAATACACAAATACACACAGCTGAAATATTTTACAAAATAATTATTATCTTTAATACATGCAATGCATTTTGATTTTTTAATTCTATTTCCTTAAACATACACATACACATGTACACACAGTTTGTGACCTACTAAACTGATTTCACAGCCCTCTAGTGAGTCCTGACCTGCTATTTTGAAAAACAGTCACAGCCAATTTACCATTTAGTTAGAATGCCCTGGAGACCCCAAACCAGGTTAGCTCACAAATAAAATGTCCATTATGTAATATATACTGAGTTGAATATGGTACAGTGGAGAAGTTCTCAAATAGTAGCATTGCATCATCCTCATACATAGGTAAGTGGTGTCAAACCCCTGGAGAATCTTATTAGGGTTGTCATTCTGCTCTATGATATGTTTTCCTATAGTTTCTTATTAAAAGAGTTTTGTATCATGTAACAACAAGTAACCTTGCCATCCTGGAATAGCTCCATTGCTTAAGTGGCTCAAGGCACTCTGGGCACACTACCCCATGTCCTTCTGCTATGACAACTCCAGGTGGAAACACAGGTAGTCTTGGCCCCAAAGAGAAAAGGGCTGAAGCTCTGACAAACTAGCGGGAAGTCTGTTGGGAAAGTCATTTAACCTCTTTGGGAGTTAGTACCAGATGATAAAACGAAGCGATGGGGATAAGGTCTTTAATGAAGCCCTTGGATATGCATGCCTGTCCACCTGAAGCTTTCAATCAGCTTCTAGAAGTCAGTCATCTCTGAAGATTTCTTTTAAGCCAGAATCCTTGCCATGTTGGTACGTAGGAATTATTTCCATGCCTTTCAGGTTGAGTTTTCAAAAATAAAAGAAATATCTTAGGACTAATTGATATTTCCACAAATGAATCAGAGCATTGAGGATATGTATACTGATTCCCAAACTGTAGAAGCCCAGTGATTTCTGGAAAGCAGTTCAGAAGATTTGGGACTGAAAATAGTGTATTAACTCCTAGATTTTTCTCAGCATTTTCCAGATACCCTAAGTAATTATCTATCTTCTGTTGGAAGAGACAACATTGATGTCCCTGGATTTGAGAATTATCTTATTTGAAAACTTAAGTTTTTGAAAAATATGCCCATTTCAGATCTTATTTTTAAATGCCAGAATGTTTTTCAGGACTTTCTCCCATTCTGTTGTAAGGGGAAAACCACAAAACACAAAGGAATTAGGCGTTCCAGTCATATGAGAAGCAAATCTACCAGTGTTAATCTACTAAGGTCATGCTACTACTTAACATGACTAATGATAAAGGCATATTTTCAATTAGCAACAAGTGCCAGAGCAGGCCTTAAACTCAGATCCTGCTGGCTCCACAGCTGACTGCCCACACAACCATGGGGAAAGCAGAGAACTGCTCCAGGCTTCCTTTTCTCAAATGTAAAATGGGGATCACAACAAAATGCACCTGACAGGGCAATGCTGAGATTAAATAAGATGGCACTTAGCACTTAGTATTTGACCTGCAAAATATTATAAGCAAATGTTAATTGTATTATTATGTAATTATAAGGAAGGGAACTAATAGTTTTTAATGATAAAAGTAATGTATACTCTTCAAAAATTCAAAAGCATTAATAAAAATTTTAAATGTTAGAAGCTAGGTAAGCTACCTTCAGGAATTTTTTGCATGTAAGATATATGTACATATGCAATATATATGTAAACTTGCAAATAGATATGTGCGAGTATGTGTATATAGATGACAAAAACGTTCCACATCATTCTGCAACTACTTTCTTGCTTTAATTAAAAGATACATACGTACATTCTTTTAGACCAGGACCACAAATGTATTCTGTAACAGTTCCCAGTATCCCATTTTACAAATATGTTGTATTTTCCAATCTCTGCTTGATGAATATACAGATTGTTGTCATGTTTGTAATATAAATAAAATATTTCAGTAAGTAGTTTTAATCCATGTATAATTTATACTTGTATAAGTTATTCTATCAGATTGAACCATAGAAAAGGAATTCATGGATCCATGAATTATGCCCATGTTTTAAAAAAATGTTAGCACATTCATCAAATTGCCTTCTAAAAATGTTTGTACTTAATTATTAACAGTTAGGGGAGACCCTATTTTTCCACATACTCCCAAACAACAACCTTCAGACTACTTTCAATCAATTATTAATAAAATGAGTATTTTTATATGTAAATTTGCATCTATTGACAATGAAAAATAACACAATTAAAAATTGGGCAAAAGAGAATTCTGGAAAGATGGCAGAATAGGAAGCACTGGGCAATTGTCTCCCTTGTCCAGGCAATAATGGCAATGGCAGAATCAGTCTGATGATTTTAACTATTTTGGAATTCTGAAGTCTGTTGAAAGCTTGCAATTTCTAGGGGAAGGCTTGGGAAATCAAGTGTAGTTAATTTCAATTGATTTTAGCCCTTAGAACAGTAACAGTTATGCATCTCTCACTCCCATGACAGGCAGTTTGCACATATTTTTGGAGTAATTTGTACACAACTCATAAGAGACAGGGTGGGCAAAGAAAAGCCTTATCTTCCAAATATCAGTGATCTGATTGCTGATTGTTGCTTTTAATCACAGAGGTGCAGACAGAGAGGTGGGAGACCATTGTTGTTGCAAGCCCCTCCCTTCTATCTGAAGTGACTCACAGAGGATTTAAAAGACCAGCATCACATTTTTCCTCTCTTTATTTTTCTTTGTTCCCCATTTTGGGAGCTAGACATTAAATAGTAAGATAATAAGAAATAACTGCATATACAGGGAAGATTAGAAAGTGATCTTACATGCCCTGGGAAAGGCACAGACTCAGAAAAGTCCTGAGAAGACCTTGAGTTTACACCTTAGGCTGATGCTTGGCACAGAGACAGTCTGCAACAATAAAAAAAATCAGTAAACAAAAACGAAAACAGCAACCCTAGGGAAAGGGGAGACTCTGATTTCCAGAGTTGCTATTATTAGATTCAAATTTTTTAGATTTAGATCCAAATGTCAAATCCATTTTTTAACAAAAAATTGTGAGTCATTAAAAAAACAGAAAAGTATGGCACACTGAAAAGAAAACAAAAATCAACAGAAAAAGATGTGATGGAAGATATACTAGACAAAAACTTTAAAAAAGCTGTCTTACAGATCCTCAGACAAATAAAGGAAGATGTGGAGAAAGTCAAGAAAATAGTTGATGAACAAGATGAAAATATTAATAGAGAGAACCTAAAAAGAAACCAAATTGAAGTTTTGGAGCTGAAAAGTATAATAACCAAAATAATAAATTTATTGGAGGGATTCAAAGGCAGATTTTCAGACAAAGTATCAGCAGAATCAAAGATAGGACAATGGAAATCTTCAAGTCTGAAGAACAGAAAAAAAGATTGAAGAAAGGTGAACAGAGCTTAAGAGACATGTGGGACATGCATTGTGGGAGTCCTGGGAGAAGAGAAAGGAGTAGAGAGAATATCTAAAGAAATGATGGCTGAAAACATCCCAAATTTGATGAAATACATGAATATAAACATCCTAGAAGCTTAATGAACTCCACATAAGATGAACTCAAGGAGACCCACAGAAATACAATACAATCAAACTTTCAAAAAACAAAGAGAATCTTGAAAGCCACAAGAGAGAATCAAGATTTCGCATACAGGAGATCCACAATAAGAGTAGCAGCAAATTTCTCATTAGAAACTTTGGACATCAGAAAATAGTGAGCTGATACATTCAAAGTGCTAAAAGAAAAAACCAGCAACCAAGAATCCTATATCTAGCAAAACTGTCCTTCAGAAGTAAGGGAAAAATTAAGATATTCTCATATAAGCTAAAGCTGAGACAGTTGTTACCACTAGACTTGCCCTACAAGAAATTATCAAGGGAGAATTTCTTCAAGGTGAAGAAATCCCTTCAAATTCTCAAAGGAGAAATTCGTCAAGGTGAATTGAAAGAACATTAGGCAATAACTTGAGATTGTATAAAGAAGAAAAGATCTCAGTAAAGGCAAATACATAGGCTTATATTATTGTGCCATTTATGTGTAACTCCCTTTTGTTTTCTACATGATTTAGGAGACTGATACATTTTTAAAAATTATGATATGTAAAAGCTAGTAATTTTGCTGTATATAAGTTCACATTTTGTTTTCTACATGATTTAAGAAACTAGTGCATTAAAAGAATTATTGTTGTATTTTAGAGCATATACATATATACAGGGACATAATTTTGTGACAACCACCAAATGGGTGGGGATAGAAATACAAAAGAGCAGAGTTTTTTATGCTATGAAGTCAAGCTGGTTATAAATTCAAAGTGGTGTTAAAACTTTAGAATTTTAAATGTAATGTCCATATTTTCCACAAAAATAGCTACAAAATATGCACAAAAGGAAATGAAATCAAAACACCTCACTACAATCAACTAAAAAGAAGACAGTAATGTGGGAAATGAGGGACAAAAAAGCTATAGGGCATATAGAAAACAAATACAATCACAGGTAAGCCCTTATCAGTAATTACTTTAAATGTAAATGGACTAAAGCTTCCAAACAAAAGACAGAGATTAAAAGACTGAATTAAAACATACAATACAACTACATGATGTCTGCAAGAGATGTACTTTAGATCCAAAGACACAAATAAGTTGAAAGTAAAAGGATGAAAAAAATACTCCATGCAAATAGAAATCAAAAGGAGCAGGGGTAACTCTATTAATACCAAACAAAATTTAAAAAGATGAGACAAAGAACATTATATATTAATAAAAGTTTCAATACAGGAAGAAGCTATGGCAATTATAAATATTTGCCCACATAATGACAGATCATCTAAATTTATGAAGTAAAGACTGACAAAACAGAAGGGTAATATAGATAATTCTACAGTAATAGTTGGAAACTTTAATGCTATACTTTCAATAATGGATAGAAAAGCCATAGAGAAGATGAGTAAGGAAAGAGAATACTTAAACAGGACAATAAACCACCTAGATCTAAGAGACCTAAAAACAACACTCTGCCCAACAACAACGTACACACTCTTCTCAAGTGCACATGGGACATTTTCCAGGATAGATAATGTATTAGGCCAATGTATTAACAAATTAAGTCTCAAAGATTTTAAAATATATGAAAGTATGTCCTCTGAGTACAACAGGATGAGGTCAGAAATCAATAACAAAAGTAAAACTGAAAAATTCACAAATATACAGAAATTAAAGAGTTAAACAACAAATGGATCAAAGAAGAAATCACAAGGAAAATTAGCAAATACTTAGAGTGAAAAATTCTTAGCAAACTTAAGATTAAAGGGGAACTTCCTTAATTGATTAAGAACATCTACAAAAACCCACATTTCATATCACACTTAGTAGTGAGAAACTAGATGCCTTCCCAGTAAGATCCGAGAACAAGACAAGAATGTCCCTTTCCACCACTCCTATTCAACATCATATTGAAGGTCCTGGCTAATACAGCAAAACAAGAAAATGGAATAAAATATATAAAGATTGGAAAGGAAGGAATGTAACTGTTTTTGTTTGCAGGTGACTTGATTGTTTATATAGAATGAATCAATCAGAAAACTCCTGGAATGAAAAAGTGACTATAGCAAGGTTTCAGGAAACAAGGTTAATAAATATCAATTGCTTCCTTATATGCCAGCATGAAGTAATTGGGATTTGAAATTAAAAGCACAACACCATTTACACTAATGCCAAAATAAATTTATATATAAATCTAACAAAATATGTACAAGATTTGTATGAGGAAAACTAAAAGAAAACTCTGAAAGACATCAGAAAAGAACTAAATAGATAGTCTATGTTCATGGATAGAAAATATTAAGATGTCAGTTTTTCCCAACTTGATCTATAGATTCAACATAATCCCAATAAGAATCTTAGCAAGTTATTTTGTGGATACTGACAAAATGATTTTAAAGTTTATATGCAGAGGAAAAAGACTCAGAATACTCAACACAAAATTGAGGAACAACAAAAATTAGAGAGCTGATACTATCTGACTTCAAAATTTACTGTAAAATATAGTAATCAAGACAATATTGTATTGGTGAAAGAATAGACATATAGATTAATGGAATAAAAGCATAGAAA
Organism: Macaca thibetana thibetana; assembly: GCF_024542745.1. NCBI lineage: Eukaryota > Metazoa > Chordata > Mammalia > Primates > Cercopithecidae > Macaca > Macaca thibetana. Next base: position 133,111,379 of record NC_065579.1, on the reverse strand, counting down.
TATAGTTTTGATCATTGACAAAAGATAAAAGGTAATTTAAAAAGAAAGGGTAGATTTCTCAACAAATGGTGCTGGAACAACTGGATATCCACTTGCAAATAAAGATGTATGAACATTCATATACCAGTCTTTGGACATATGTTTTCATTTGTCTTGGATAAATACCTATGTATATTTCCTGGGTCATATTGTAGGTGTATATCAACTTCTCAACAAACTGCCAAACTAACCACCATGGTTTAATTTCAAAATAATTGTGCTAAGTGAAAGGAACCAGAGAAAATAATGCATATATTATGATTTCGCTTATAGAAATTTTTGACAATCCAAACTGACCCATAATGGCAGAAGACAGATCAGTATTTGAGAAAGGAGAAGGATTACAAAGAGGCACAAAATCTGGGGGTATGTTTGATATGTTCATTGTCTTGATTGTGGCAATGGTTTGATAGGTGTAGAAAATATACATATATATACATATCAAATTGCACACTTCAAATATGTACAATTTACTGTATGTCAAATATATCTCAAAGTTGTTTCAGCATAATAAAACACTGCTTTCAAATTAGCAATACAAGTTATTAAACATCTAAGAGCAAATGTAACAATAAATAAATACCTAAGAGCAAATGTAATAGTAAATAAATAAGAGCAAATGTAACAATAAATGTGCAATGCCAAAATTACAAAGTTTTTTTGAAGGACATAGAAAGATCTGAATTAATTGAAAAAGAATTAGCACAATAGCATATCTTTTCATATATAGATTCAGCATTTTTGAATTTAAATTCTTCTTTCAATTAATATATTAATCCAAAGAATCAATCAAATTTTTCTTTTTTTCCATGGTGTTGGAGAAATTGACAAATTGATTTTAAACTTCATCTGGAAAAGCAAATTTGAAACTCTATCCAAGAAATTTTTGTAAGAGAAAAATAATGATGAGGGGGTTGCCTTCTCTCAAAACATATTTTCACTCTGCAGTAATCAAAACAGTGTGATACAGAAATAGAAATTGAAGAAAGATCCATAGAAACATGAGAATTCAGCATGCCAAATTTAAGTTGACTTTTAAAATAAATAGCTTTCTATTTGGAGTGCTTAGCTATAGAGTATGGAAATGGTAGTTTTTGAGTTTAAGAGACTTTAGTTTTCAGTTTACAACTTTCAGTACTTTTTAAAATAATAAATATGGATTACTTTAAAAATATACATAAATACAAAGTAAAAAAGACCAAATTCAAGCTAAGCCACCAGATTAATTATTGTTATTTTAAGGATTGCTAATGAAGGAAATGCTACAATTTTCCCATGAGACCCTTTTCAGGTTTCCAAAATGTGTTATAAAAGGAGATCAATCCTTTCAGACAAAGAGAAATATAGTCTACTGTAAGTTCTAATACCCATTTGTTTTAGGTTAAAAAAATGTGTTCTAGAGATCTTTATTTATCTTCTAACATTGAGTTTCCAGATTGTGGATAAGTCTTTAAAATATAGGTAAAGGCTGAAACAACATTGATTTCTAACTAAGCACCAGAAAAGAAGTCTATAAATAGAATTTTTCATGGCTGCGGGGTTTTATATTAAAAAAAACCTTCATAACTATGGGTGATAATATGCAGAAAAAATTTCATTAGCCAATTATAATTACATTGGTCATCATACCAAATAAAATGTCTTACATCACATCATATATATACATAAATACATATGTGCATATATGCATACATATTAGCAGATATTAAAAAGAGTGCTGTGGATCTATATACATTGCCATGGCAGGACTTTTGAGGTATAATATTGGGTGACAGAAATAAATAACAGAATTGTAAGTATAATGTGATCCAATTTATTAAAGAGGAAATCATATGCACACGTGTATGTAGTATTGTAATTAAATGTATTTAAACACATATAAAAATACTTTAGAAGATGCATTCAGAATTCCTTTGAAGAGAGTAACCAGAACCTTTTCTCTCTTTTGTGGAATTATTTGAAGTTTTTACAACAAATGTACTTTACTTTTGTAATTTAAAACTTTGAATCAAAAATTTAATGGGGGAAGTGGATGCTTCTTAATAGATGTTGGAATAAATTGACTTGCATTTAGAAAAGTAGATTTGATTAATACTTCATACCATATAGAAAAATAAATTCCTCTGGAATAATATTTACTGAATATTTAATTCTGTGACAGGTACTACGCTAGGATTTTTCTACATACTCATTTAATTCTCACGACCAAGAGAACGTGCAGTATAGTGCATTCCATTTATAAGAAGAGCTGGGATTTTACATACGGAAGAGTTGGCATTTTAATGCACATGCTCCTTTCTGTTCCTCCCTTTCTACTTCAGTGTTGGCTGCAATTTCTAAGGATGTCAGAAAAGTATAAAGTAGTTTCAGATAAAATATAAAGCATCCTGTTGGTTTTTGTTTTAATTGACCCAGGAAAAATTCTTAAACTTCCTTAGAAAAGATAAGAAAGAAAAAAATCAAACTTATACTCTATATCCTCATATTGTCATTTCACTGCTGGAGTGCAGTGTATTTCAAATAGTATGGGATTCACTGATAGAAGGATTCTGATTACCATAATCTCTAAGTGGGAGATCTAAATTTGACTCTGACATTGAAGCCTTCAATCATGATGTTATGACATGAAATCAGAATGCAGTATCATGCAGCGTTCTGTAAATAATCCTGTAATTACATCTTCTAGGCTTTTCTAAACTACAACTGTTTTCCCATGTGGCAACTTGTACTAGCTGGCATACTCAATTTATTTCTCTTTTATTATAAAAGTACTATGTGCCCATTGTTAAGTCTTTTCTTTCACATGTATGGTTAATATCCACTTCCAAAGTGTAGAAACCTTTTAATGTCTATCCTCTTAGTTAAAAATCTAGGATGGCAAGGATTATGTCTATTTGTTTATCACCATATCCAAAACTCGGCTTATAGTAGTTTTTCTTTTTTTTTCTTTTTTCTTTCTTTCTTTCTTTTTTTTTTTTTTTTTTTTTTTTTTTTGAGACAGTCTCACTCTGTCGCCCAGGCTGGAGTGCAGTGGTGTGATCTCGTCTCACTGCAAGCTCTGCCTCCCGGGTTCACGCCATTCTCCTGCCTCAGCCTCCTGAGTAGCTGGGACTACAGACAACCGCCACCATGCCTGGCGAATTTTTTATATTTTTTGGTAGAGACGGGGTTTCACCGTGTTAGCCAGGATGGTCTGGATCTCCTGACTTTGTGATCCGCCCGCCTCAGCCTCCCGAAGTGCTGGGATTACAGGTGTGAGCCACCGTGCTCAGCCAGTAGTTTTCCAATAAATATTTAAGTGACACTTTTTTTTGCTTTGTTTCCTATTCTAGAAATATACCAATTGTAACATAGTCAATAAGAAATAATTTAATCACATTTATTGTATTATCTTCATTATCTCTGAATATTTAGCCCTCATGTGAAACAGTTAATACCAAGAAACTAATCCACTTTCTCTGTTTTGCCTTGTGTTGCATTGTTAATACTTTCCCTGTCAGTTTTAAGAAATGTATATTCATTCAAGAGATTAGAAAGGTGTCAGGGAAACAGAACTGTGAATCAGAAGATGTGATTATCTCTATACCCTGCCAACCAGCCACGTGACCTTGATGATAACTTCCATGAGGGTAGGTTCTCAATTTTCTTCACGATCTACTCAATATTTGCCCAGCACACAGTAGTAAACTGGCAATTGTTCAATCGTGTATTGGTCTTAAAAAGAAAACTAAAAGCCAATCGTACCTCATATTTTTAACCTAAAAGTTGGCGTAGTTCTTAATGCCATACTCAAATCATGTAGATATAATGGTCATTGAGGTAATTAATGAGTAAAAAGCCTCTGAAAGGGGATGAAGTTTGTAAGAACCAATCTAAGCAGGCTTGAGAACATTCTAACTCCCTGTACCCCATAGCCAAAGCAGCAGGCATTTCTATAGGGCATTAGAGCTGTGCCCCAGAATGTGAAAGAATCTCACTGTGGGTACCACATCTTGCCTTCCATTTTGAGCCACCTAAACTCAGATTTTGTGAGCCAGCTTCTTTCATGAAATCTGTATCACCTTGCCTTGGATTTTTAGATTAACTACACTTACCCAGTTCTCCTTATCAGTTTAATTTCTGTTCCTCTCTCCATTCCCACCCTGTTCAACTAATTTTCTCTGACAGCACCCTGTCTCTCGCTGACTTTCTCAGCCTGTCCTTGCTTATACCTGCACCCAGGCCAGGGTCCTAGACTCTCACACAATATAATAAATTATTAAACTCGGTCCTTCACCAAACCTCTGGGCTGCCATGCTTCAAATCTATGTCAGTGAGAAGACGTTCCACGGAGGACAATATAAAGAATAGCATTAATTCTGCTGGACCTCCCTTTTGGTACTGGAGCCAGCAGTACCTGGCTATTCAACCAACACAAGTGGCAGCTCACAGGGTGCTGTGGTGTTTATGCTGATCAACAACATCTGATGGACCTGGAGCTTGAGCATCCATCCACTCCAGGGGTAGGACTCAAAATATTTACTTACCTCTGAATGCTTTCTGGACTCTACTTTTTCTGGCGTGGTTACATCTTTGCCTCTAAAGAAATCATGCAGGGTTTGAAATAAGGAGATGTTGAAAATTTTACCTTTCACTTTAGTCAAGTGCCTTCATTTAATTTTAAGGTTAAAAGATTAAGTTATTATTCTTTGTTGGGCAGCAACTTTATTACATTCTTTACTAAACATTTAGTATGGATTCCGATTCTGTGTGCCACAGCAACTTAAAAGCATTCCCTAAAGTGTTTTGCCTTTTTTAAATGAATGCCTTGTCTGAGCCTTCATTTTATCATCTGTGAAATGAGGATACAGATGGCAGCTGACATTTACAGAGGGTTTGCTATGCCCCATCCTTGCTCAGCAATTTACAACAAAAGGAGCTCTAGCCAAATGAGAAGGTCCTTCCCCAGGAGGTCATTACTGTCCCCACGGCTCTGAAGGGACAGGGAGGACACCGGTTGAGGTTCAGGATTCTGCTTACCTACTTAACAATATGTCAAGTCTCTTGATATGTAGAGCAAACATAGATAGTCTTTGAGTAGCAAAGGTTGACTTTGAGAGAAACAAGGGCAATAGAAGAGTTAGAGAGAGCAGTGGTTATTTTCCATTTAATACTGTGTTGGGGAACTTATTCTCCTCCCGCATCTTTGTTCCAAAGTAGGTTGCCAGTCTTCCATGTCCTCCAAACACACATGTTGGTGCAAGAGTAAACATTTGAAGGGAAATAAAATACACAGCTATTTTCCTGTAGCACACTATGGATGGGGTGAAAGCATAGGACTCTCACATTTATTAGACTTATTTGGTTTGATCTGAACCAGAAGCTACAACTGACCATTTGTTGCCTTTTTTCTTCTCGAACACATATGAGCCTTTATTTTTTATTAAAGATGAAAATATCTCCTGGAAGTAAATCAAATGCAGTATTAACCTTGTCATCCTGGACTTTGTAGGTTTTCTCAAGGCTTTGAAGTAAAGATGCAAGTCAACACACTGACTATAGTCAGATCTACCCCAGAAAGCTATTTCCTGGAGAAAGTCACATCATACATACCTGCAAGAGAATGATGGTCACACAACACACACAGTAATGTCAAGGAATAAAAAATTCTCATACTGCTGTTATTGTTTTGTGGTTAATCATCATTCAGAATGACATACATTGTTTTATGAACAGCCCTTCAATAATAATATTTATTATGAATGGTTCATTACAATTATTTCTGGTCCATAATATCTAGCTCTCTACAAAGGTATTAGAGTGAGGTGAATAGTGTCTCCCCCAAAATTCATGTCCATCCAGAACCTCAGAATGTGACCTGATTTGGAAATAGAGTTTTTGCAAATAAAACTTGTTAATTGAAGATGACATCAAACTGGATTAGGGCAGGCCTTAAATCCAATAACTGGTAAATATATAAAAGGAGGGAGAGGACACACAGAGATACACATGGAAAGGAATCCAGAGATTGGAGGGATGCAACAGGTCAAGGAATGCCACATATTGCTGGGAGCCACCAGAAGCTAGGAAGAGAAAAGGATGAATGCTTCTCTACAGCCTTCAGTAGGAGCATGACCCTGCCAACACCTTGATTTCAGACTTTTAAACTCCAGAAACTGGGACAATGAATTTAGATGTTAATGGTAATTTTTTATGGCAGCTCTAGAAAGCTAATATAGGTGTCAAGTGTCTCCCTTAATCGGATTTGAGTTTGAACCTGGTTCCCTCAATTATAAACTAGAGTCCTTGAGCAAGTCACACTTCCTCTCAAAATTTACAGCCTCATCTATAAAACTGAGATAATGATACTGACCTCAGGTTGCTGTAAATATTAAGTGAAATGATACATGAAAAGCTCTTAGTAAAATGCTAGGCATGAAAGCAGTGCTGAATACAGCAATAGTAGCATCAGCAGTTGCTATTATTGTTCAGTGTGACAATAATGCCAGTGCAAAAAGACCAGATATTATAATCATCTTGTAGAATGAAAGTGAGTCTTATACCTCCCCTATAGACTTAAAATCTTTTACCTGAGTGATATGAAAAACAAAAAATAAAAGCAGGTCTTTGTTATCCTAACATGTTGGTAATCTGAACCCCTTGCCATATCCATCTCAAACTCTGAATTCACTTGCTTTCTGGTCCCTACTGTATATACTTGATATTCATTCTTGTTCTTATGATCTTCGTTAGTCTCTGACCTTCAGCACAATTTCTATAGCTTTGACTTTTAGCTTCCCAATTTTACTATAATGAGATGCTAACTTTGGTATTCCCATTTCCTAACGTGTTGCTCTCTATAGCTGCATATCAACAGCAGGTGGTAGAGAAAAATCCAGAAAGGCAATTAGAGCATGATTATCTGAGGGCTTAGGCAATAGAAAATTAGGTAACAGCTCAAGGAGGCAGCAGCTGTGGAGACAGGCTACAGGGAAAGTGATTGTAGGTTTGTGTTTTGGTCATCTGTTACTAGTAGACAGTTGCTTTAAAGTGTTCCTGATCCCCTGGGTTTTAGATAAACCTAAGACCAAGTGGAAAGAAAAATGGATAAATATATGTGATATGAATGATATGTTTAGATGTCACTTTAAAATATAATGTAATTTGTAGAATCTTAGTGCTTCAGTGGACTCTAGAAAATCGCATAGCCCAGAAATTCTTTAACCAAAGTTTAGAATATTTTCTATACTACAATGTCTCATACATACACACACAAAATTAAACATACAGTTTTTCATAGACTGCCTGAACTTGGGAACTAGACATCACATAAAGAACCCCTGACTAGACCTAAATATTGGTGTGTTTAAATGAGGTAATGTAAGTCTAGGCAGGATGCATAATCTGTCCAGGATAGTATGAAGTTTAAGTGACAATGCCAAGACCAGAACCTGAAATTCCTAAATGCTGGCTCTGCAGGATATTGGTAGAAAAAGAAAAAAAAAATGATCTCGATTTTAGTCAGATTAACCTGAATGAGCCAGAGAAGCAATTTTGGGTGATAAGGGGAGGAAGTTTAAGTCTTTGGTTCTTAAATGGGCAGTGATGCAGTAAAAAGTTGGCTTGGCAGATCTTAAAGGAATGCTTATAGTTCTTGTAGACCAGTGGAGATCACCAGTTAGTGCATCCAAGAATACTTAAAATTGAATGACTCCATTTGAATTCCTGTGCAATCTGAAGCATAAGAATTTCGTTTGTTGAGAGAAAGGTGTATTTTGAAAAAAAAAATAGTTCCTCATTTCGATTTTCTCATTAGCTTCCTGAGTATCTTTAAGCAAATCATCTAACCAAGTCATCTATGAAATAAAAGAGGTTTTACTGGGGGAAGCTTAAGGCACCTCCTAGCTTGAAAACGTAATGACCCAATGATTTGTTTACTGCGACTTAAAGAGATCTGAAGCTTTGCTTGTATTTGTTTGCTGATGCATATGAGAAATGTTCAGTCCAGGAGACACTGGTTTCTGCAGTAAATGTAATGTCAACTGGGCTGCATTTCTCCCATTACTGGAGTTTGCTTCTCAGAACTGTAAGTGATGTCACATGGCTGTTCGTCTATGCACAGCAAGACACTTCCAACAGTTTCATCTTGGGAGTGTGATACTCAGTGTCCTACAAGGACTTGTAAAAGAAGGATTCCTGAAATATTGTATCATCAATGGTTCAATATTTACCTAGTAAAATTGAAAAAGAGCATCAAGATGATCTATAGTCACTTTGCTCCAAGGTACAAATGTCATATTGGAATAAAATCCATTACTGTAATAAATTTTATCAGTTTCCCATGGGGGGAAGCTCTGTTAGGTGAGTGTGGACCCAGATAGTGGCTCCTACAGGAAGCCAAAGGGGAGTTGTTGGCTCATCATTTGATTTTAATGAGGCATCTGCTTCATAAGATACTATGCAGAAAGGAAATATATTGCATGAATTCTCCCACTATGAGCTTTCTCTATGATGGCCTAGCAGCACAGACTTAGTACAGCCCTAAAAGCAATGGCATAAAAGAGGAATTTGTCGTATTTGTTTTCATATAAATATATTTGGGAGTAGCTCCCAATACAGTTTTTCAGTACATGAAGGAGTGATGAAAAGAGGTGTTTTATTTTAAATTGAAGACAGCATGGGACAGGATTTTCCATTTCAGTGTGCAAGATCTACATTAGATCTTGCACCTATTTTATTATACCTTTTACCTATTTAATTATAAAGCTTATGATTGCAGAACATCTGCAGAACTATGTTCTTTGGAGCTTTTTACATATTATACTGATCCATAAAACTGGGATTGGTGGAACAATGGTATTGACATTATAACAAATCAGGTGATGAAAAAACATGGCTTACAAACATGGCTATGTGAAGCTTATGATTCAGTATTTGCAATAGAAAGGTTTTTTGTTTGTTTATTTTTAAAATTGTCTGCCCATGCCTAAATTAATTGAAGCACAGGGACACTGAAAGGTGAAAACTATATCTGAGCATTAGTTGCCATTATATCAAATATATATATGTATATTTATATATATATAATATATATCAGATATATATATGTCTGCTTATATATCTGATATAATGGTATGTATATATGGTAACATGAAGACGATTGAAAGTTGACTATATTCTGATCTTTCTTTTTGCTGCTTCAATGTAGATTAGGTCTATGAGTTACCAACCCAGGGGAGACTGGAAGTGGATTCCAGTCTGGATTTTGTTTCCATGGAAACTCATCAGCAACCATAGCTTGTTCTACTTCTTTTTCTGGCTGTTTAACTGACTTAGGTATTTATCTTAGTGTAGTGAAAAAGACTTGACTATTTGTAGGAGTTACGCCAAGTGCAGAGAATCTGAGGAGTAAGAAAAGGTTGATTTCCAAAGGGAAGCAGTTATTAGAAATAAGGTTTTTTAAAATGCTAATCTTGCCAATACTGATAGATTTAGAAAAACCCAGGTGTGATTAGATTGTCATTTAGCCAGAGAATGCAAGAATATCTACGTCTCATCTACTGCTGATCAGTAGTCTTCACAAGGTCCCTGAAAGACAGGGAGGCACCGAAGGCCCTCCAGCCAGCTAAGAGTTCCCATCAGAGTTTAGTTCCCAAACTAATGCAAGGGGCTGAAAAGCAGCACCATATGGGGGACCTATTACTTCCTAAGCAGCATCAGAATTAACAATGGGAAAGGACTTCACAGTCTATATCACAGCCCTGGCCCAGACGATGCGTCGGACCTTAGCACTCTACTGAGAGAGACCGTGAGGTAATCACTCTCCTAGTAACTTGTCCAGACAGACAAAGAAAGTGAGAAGGCGTGGCTCCGAGACTTGATGGTGAGTTGCAGGGTAGGAAAGAGGATCTCCATGAGAGACGACTTGGCCTTAGGCTGGTTCATCATTCTAGAAGAAAGGACAGAAATAAAAGAAAAGCTTGCCATACACAACTTGCTAAGGTTTTGATCTCTCATGACTCCTCCCACCAGTGAAAAGACACTGTCTGAACCCAAGAATCTGAAGCATGAGTGGGGAGAAAAAAGCAACCTGTATAACTTCCTCTAGAAGCAAATGAGAATTAAACAGTCAATTCCCATTTTCTTCTTTCCAACTTGCCATTATAACTTGCCATTGACAACTTAGCCATCCTGAGGAGGAGTCCACTGACTCGGAGACACCCTGAATGTTGAATCCCAACGGGACATTGGAAATCATCAGGCCTCCTATGCGTTTATGCCCCAGTGGTAACTTGCGTAATGTCACAGGGTAGTGGCAAAACCAGGACCGGGACTCCGGTGCCCATCCCTGGGGCCTGTTGCCCACACATGGCTGTCCTCACTCTACTTCTGTGGTTTCGTGGGCTCTTTCTTGCCACACTTTCCCCCTCATGTTCACTTGTTTGTTTTAATGTGGTTGTTTTCTGGGTTCTGAGGGTAGCTTGGCTAAAATGTTGTTATTTGTTTAACAACCCAGATTCTGTTCAAAGTAGGACTTCGGTGTTGCTATTGTAGTTTAATTCATTCTTTATTTTAAGTGTATGGGGTAAATAAAAATCAGAATTAATGGCCCAAGGAACCCTGTTTAATACGTATTTATACAATAAGATGATAGCACCTTATTGCTGTGAAGAGGCAAAGAATGTAATTAAACCTATGCCATCTTTGAGGATAACTCTCTACTGACCTCTCATTTGGCAAATCAAGTGTTTGCACTGAGAAAACCTTCCTGGTGCCACTTACAGAGCTCTCATCTTTCCTCTGTGTTCTCACAATACTGGGCTCAGAAGCAATTAGACCATTTGCCACCTTGTTATAATCCTCTGCTTCTATGTCAACCGGCCATGCCTTTCCCTGGAATGCTTTCCCACTCTAGTGGGGACAAAACAGATCCTCTTAACAGTGCAGTGCAAGACTCTCAGCCTAGCTTTGCTCACCTCCCGGGCTTCATCTAGTGCCACTGCCTTTCCCACAGCACACTGGCCCCACTGGCCTGTCATTTCTCTCATGACCCTTTTTCTTTTTGTAGCACTTATGTTAATTTATTTTACATTGATTTTTGTGATTATTTATTGATGCTGAAGGAGAGATAGGGTAATTCTTGAAACATGATTCCCAGCCAGTTGGGTCAGGATGTTCCCTTGATGGCAAAAGCAGAGATGGAAGAGGAGGTGTGTGCAGAGGTGCAGACGGGAGCCTGAGAGAATCCTGTCTGATGGCTTCTTTTGTCTCTGTGATTTGCAAGCCTTAGAGAGGGCCATGGGGAGTGGGAAACATGATAGAACTATCTACCTATGTGTGGCTCAGCTTCTTTATTCAAATAAGGATAATGAGAGGATTTCATTCATAGGATTCTGTGAGGATGAAGTGAAGATTTTATCCGAAAGCTCTCAGGAAGGTGACTGGCACATGGGAAGCACTAGAACACATTAGCAGTCGTGGATGTTAGTCCAAACTGCACCATTTTGTAAGCTCCCTGCTATTTTGCAGACCTTGGTCAAAGTGAAACATTTCATGGGGGTTTGGGCCGTAAGAAACATCCTGCCTAACCACCTAACCACAAGGCAGACAAAGGCCCAACTAAAGACAGAAGCCGAACTAAAGAAACATCCCTATCACATCCTGCTGGGCAAAGGTCCAAGGAACACCACTATCACATTCTGCGGAAACAAGGGCCAAAACTGCCTCCTCATGAGAACATCTTATCGATATCCTGGTGGGCAGCAAGCCGTACTGCCTAGACCCCTCCCACACACAACTATAAGTACCCCAGCCTCTAAGTGGTGGTGGACTCTGGCATTAAGCTGGTCCCCCACTACCACAGGCATCTGCAATATACCCATGTTGCTGTTTGAGCAGCATTCTCTGTTTGTGTGTGTCTTTCTTTAACCCTCGCCTTCCCTTAAAAAAAAAAAAAAAAAAAAAAACTAACAGTGGAGGAGGGAGCACAGTTCTGCATAATACTTTATAGTGCATGGGTTGAATTGGGGTCCCCTAAAACGTGAATGTTGAAGTCCTAACCCCCACTGTCTCAGGATGTGACCTTGTTGGGAAATGGTGACATTGCAGATTTAATCAGTTAAGTTAGGATGAGGTCATGCTGGAGTAGGGTAAGCCCCTAATTCAACATGACTGGTGTTCTTATAAAAAGTGAAATTTAGACATATTCACTCACAGAGAGAATGGCATATGAAGATAAAGGCAGATATTAGGGTGATACATCATCTACAAACCAAGGAACACCAAGTTTGTTATCAAACCACCAGAAGCAAGGAGAGAGGCATGAGAGAGATCCTCCCTCATAGCCCTTGGAGGGAACCACTGCTGTCTATACCTTGATCTTGGACTTCTAGCCTCCATAACTGTGAGACAATAAATTTCTGTTGTGCAAGTACCCAGTTTGTCGTACTTTCTAATGGTAGCCCTAGCAAACTAATATAGTGTATAACAGAGGCTGTGGAGAATAATTGGCTTGATTTGGTGGTTTCATCATTTAGTAGCTGTAGAACATTAGGTAAGTTATTTAACTCTCTTCTCTCATCAGTAAAGGTGGGAGAACAGTAGCAAACATGTAGTGAAAACTTACTCTGGGCACGATTCTCTTGTATCTCAGAATATTTAATGTCATGCTGTGTCCAGAATTGGTGGATTATTGGTCTCACTGACTTCAAGAATGAAGCCGCCGACCCTCGCGGTGAGTGTTACAGTTCTTAAAGATGGTATGTCCGGATTTGTTCCTTCAGATGTTCGGATGTGTCCACAGTTTCTTCCTTCTGGTGGCTTTGTGGTCTTGCTGACTTCAGGAGTGAAGCTGTAGACCTTCTCCACGAGTGTTAGAGTTCATAAAGGCAGCCTGGACCCAAAGAGTGAGCAGCAGCAATATTTATTGCAATGAGTGAAAGAACAAAACTTCCAACACATGCAAAGGAACCAGAACAGCTTACTGCTGACTGGCTTGGGCAGCCTGCTTTTATTCCCTTATCTGACCCCACCCACATCCTACTGATTAGTCCATTTTACAGAGAGTTGATTGATCTATTTTACAGAGAGCTGATTGGTCCGTTTTGACAGAGTGCTGATTGGTGCATTTACAATCCCTGAGCTAGACACAGAGTGCTGATTGGTGCATTTACAATCCGTTAGTTAGAGTGCTAGACAGAAAAGTTCTCCAAGTCCCCACTACAGTAGCTAGATACAGAGTACTCATTGGTGTTATTTACAAACCTTGAGCTAGACACGGGTTTCTGTTTGGTATATTTACAATCCCTTAGCTAGACATAAAGGTTCTCCACTAGACCCAGGAGCCCAGATGCTTCACCTAGTAGATCCCGCACCAGGGCCGCAGGTGGAGCTCCCTGCCAGTCCAGCATCTTGCGCCTGCACTCCTCAGCCCTTGGGCGGTTGATGGGACTGTGCGCGGTGGAGCAGGGGGCGGTGCTCCTTGGGGAGGCTTGGGTGGCGCAGGAGCCTCCACATTGCGGAGGCTCGGGCATGGCGGGCTGCGGTCCCGAGCCCTGCTCCACGGGGAGGCAGCTGAGGCCCTGCAACTATTCCAGCACTGCACGGGCAGGCTGGCACTGCTGGGAGACCCAGCGAACCCTCTGCAGCTGCTGGCCCAAGTGCTAAGCCCCTCACTGCCCGGGGTGGCAGCACTGGCCAGCCGCTCCGAGTGCAGGGCCCACCGAGCCCATGCCTACCTGGAACTCGTGCTGGCCCGCGAGTGCCTTGTGCAGCCTCGATTCCCACTCACGCCTCTCCCTTCACACCTCTCCGCAAGTAGAGGGAGCCGGCTGTGGCCTTGGCCAGCCCAGAGAGGGGCTCCCACAGTGCAGCAGTGGGCAGAAGGGCTCCTCAAGCGCGGCCAGAATGGGCGCCAAGGCCGAGGAGGTGCTGAGAGCAAGTGAGGGCCGCCAGCACACTGTCACCTCTCAATGCTATGTCCTGGGTACTAATCTATTCTCTCATATGTTCTATACAGGCCCTGAAGTAGGTTCTAATATTATCCTTAGTTTATGGCTGCAGTAGCAAGAATAGTAGGTTAAAAGCAGGTGGCCAGGGTAGGGTTTAGAGCAGGTTATCTAGCTTTAGAGCCCACCCTAAACCATGCCACTCCCCTGCTCCCTGGTGCCATCTCACAGGTATGCTAGGAAGATAAAATGAGATCATGCTTATGAAGAACATAGAACAGTGCCTGGAATGTTGCATGAGTGCAATAAGAGATTAGCTATCTTATTTAAGGAGAATGAGGAAGGGATGTAGCAGTTCTTGTAGGTAACAGGACAGCCTCCTCACTGGGAAAAAATGGAGAGATAACTGGGCAGTCACAGGTGTCCACTTCAGGATAAACAGTTTGGTTGCATAATTTTTCTCTGGCAATGCTTATATTTTAGAAAGGGTTTAGTTTCTGTATGAGTATGATAGTATGAGACAGCAATTTCCTTCTTTTCCTTCTGGAAAAGCCAAAGCAAAAAGATGAATGCAAAAAAATAAAAACAAAAACAAAAAACTAGTGACTCCTTTTTTTGGTGAAAGTAGGTGATAGATACAATGTGCTGAGATAAAAGTATGTAAGAGATGCCTAAGTGGCTAAGATCTTCACAGGAGCCATGTGGGTGAAATGCAACATACCTTCATCAGGAAGGTGGGAGTCACAGGAGGATGGAGAATGAAAAGCAAAATAGAACAGGGAGAAAAGAACACATACGCTGGACATAACAGCTGAGAGTCAAATTCATGCTAAAGATATTTGATGAATTTTGCAATGTATGATTTTTAAAATATTCAAAAATGGGAATAAATACATTCTTGGCATTATAAAACTATGCTTTTCTCAACTCAAAAGCCAGCATCAAACAATAGGACAACACTAGACTCATTTCTGACTAAAGGTAGGGACAAAATAAGGAAACCCTTCTCATCACTTTTATTTAACACTTATTGAACATAAAATGAAGAGAGAGGAAGATGTTATATCTTAACAAATTTTAAAAGGAGGTGGTAAGGTGAATTTTATGGTATGTGAATTACATCTAAATAAAGCTGTTACCAAAAAGGAGGTAGCAAAACAATTACTCTTTTGTAGATGATATGGATAATAACACATACCTAGAAAATGTAGGAGTAACTCAAATATTAAGCTAACAAACGTTCTGCTAAAAACTAGAGTGCAATTATTATGCAGATATCAGTAGCTTTTATATATACAAACAGCAAGCAAAGGAGGCATTCCACATTGGATGTAGGAAAGTTGCAATAGGAGAGATGGACTATGCAATACAACTGGTAAAATCAGGTGCCATTCCAGAAAAAAAAAAAAAAAGTTGAATCTATCTCATACACCATATACCAAGAAAAATCTCAAATGCATTGATTTAAGTGAGGAAAAATGGAATTATGAAATTGCTGGAAGAAAACACACAAGAACTACATTATAACCTAGGAGTAGATGAGGTCTTATTAAATATTTCTTAAAATCTAGAAGCTATAAAAGATTGATGAATTCACCCACATACATTTTTTAAAAAGGAATAGAAAAAATTAACATAAGTCAAAATACAAATGACTAGGAAAACATTTTGGAATTCACTTGTGGATAAAGACTAATTTATATCTGTCAGACACTTATCTAATATTGAGGGTTATTATCAGTGACTAAAACTGACAAAATCTCTGCTTTCTTCTACCTTACATTCAAGTTAGTTTACAACTTGTGCCTTCCTTATGTATGAGGACATCTAGAAATTGATCAGAATAAGACCAACAACTTAATAGAAAAGTCAGAAAAAAGATGAACAGTTTGAGCACAGCAAAGAAAATACAATAAATTAAGCACACAATGGCTCTTGACCAATGACACAAAAAATATCAACTCTACTCATAAGAGAAATATAATTAAAACTATACTTATGGGCCATATCAGAGCAACAAAATCTGAAAACTTAATCTGCTGGTGAAGCTCTGGAGAATAGGCTTACTCACATTCTGTCTAGGAATCTAAACTGATAAAACCTCTATTTGAAGGCAATTTGGAATACCTATTAAAAATATAAAAGCAAAGACCCTTTGAGCCAAGTATTTTCCCTTGAGGAATTTAGACAGATATTTTTACAGGTAATAAATGTCATATATATAATGCATTCTATTGAAGTGTTTTTTGTTATAGAAAAGGTTAGGATCAATCCAGGTGTCCCTTGATAGAGGATTAAAGTATGGTACATCTATCTCAGAGATCAGCAAACCTCAGCCCACAGGTCAGGTCAGCCAGGGTTTGCATGGCCCACCAGCTAGGAATGGCTTTTGCATTTTAAAAACCTAAAAAAAATCAGAAGAATAATATTTTGCGACACATGAAAATTATATGAAATTTTGATTCCAGTGTTAATAAAGTTTTTTTGAAACACAGCCATGTTTGTTTTTTTACATATTGTCTATGGCTGCTTTTGAGCAATCGAATTGAGTAGTTGTGACAGAGGCCACATGTGCTACTCTTACTGCTTGACACTTGCTAAAGTGTTCAGCTTGCTAAAAAATGCAAAGATACAGTTAGAACTTGAAAATGTTTCTAGTACCATACAGCTAGTAGAATTTCATGACCTAAATAAAACAATCAAAATTATAAACCTCCATGTATGCAAGCAACATTTTTATTTGGAGGTAATATTTACATATTCATGACCAAAGACTTCTGGAAAAAATAAAGGAACATTATGTGTGCAACTTTTTTTTTTAAAGATGGCAGAAAAATAAGGATTTTTTTTTTTTAATGAGACAGGGTATCACTCTGTCACCCAGGCTAGAGTGCAATGGAACAATCACGGCTCACAGCAGCCTCCTCCTCCCAGACTCAAGGAATCCTCCACCTCAGCCTCACAAATAGCTGGGACTATAGGCATGCACCACTATGCTTGGGTAATTTTTTAATTTTTTGCAGAGACAGGATCCCACTGTACTGTCCAGACTAGTCTCAAACTCCTGGGTTCAAGTGATCCCCTGCCGCCTCAGCCTCCCAAAGTGCTGGGATTACAGGCATGAGCCACCATCCCTAGCCCTGAAAATAATTTTTTATAATTTGATTATTTTCTAGAACAACAAAAATCCAAGGATAAAATATTATTTTGCCAAAATGTGTATTTTTGGATTACCATTTTAAACATACGTATATACACACTTACTAGAGAATGGGGATTTTGATATATTCAGCTGGCTGGAGGGAGACTGCTGGACACTTTACAATGAACACACATACTAATTCTTACAATTCAAAAGCTTAAAGAACATTTTTCACAGTGCTGAGTTGTATAGCACAGGTTTATATTTGTTACAAACCAAACTTGTTGCCGTTTTCTGCCAAAATAAGCATAAGCTCCAACACTTGCTACCATGGCATTTTCAATGCACTTTTCAGCCGTCATCAGCATTTGCTATTTTCTTTTCACTCTGTGGTTTTCATGGAAACCACGCCTACTCTCTTCTGAGTCATGCATGTCTGCCTTTCAGGTGTAACTCAATTAACACCCCGCTAATTTATCAGTGGATTGGATAATTATTAAGTAATTTTGATCAAAAATATTCCCATCATCTCTCATGTAAGCACTGCCACCAGAACTACTTATTGGTCTCAGCATGTCAGTTTCTCTATGTGCTTGCTCTTAAGATTTAATACACTGATGGGGAAAAAAAAAATGAACAGGGTGCTTAATGAATCAAAACATACTCAAATCGAATAATTAGAAATTCCCAGTTAATTACTAGGAAAGAAAATAATTAAATTACGACTCAGCTTTTATGTGGATTACTGGAGTAAATGCTGAGCTGGGTCCTTTCAATCATTTTTCCATGAAAAGGCAGCAGGGGCATTGAGAGATACAATTTTCCCTTTTTTATCCTTTCCAAACTGTATTACTTAAGTTGTGTTTTATGCTTGGGTTGCTTATACAAACAATTTTGTATAATGTTAATTGGCTTTTGAAGTGAAAACTTAGCTTATGGCTATACTAACAAGCACTGGGTATTTCTGAATACATATTCAGGTTAAGATTTATAGGCATCAGCCAGGCGTGGTGGCTCATGCCTGTGCTCCCAGCATAAAAATATAAAAATTAGCCAGGTGTGGTGGCACGTGCCTGTAGTCCCAGCTACTTGGGAGGCTGAGGCAGGGTAATCGCTTGAACCCAGCAGACAGAGATTGCAGTGAGCCAAGATAGTGCCACTTCACTCCAGCCTGGGTGACAGAGCAAGATGCCATCTCAAAAAAAAAAAAAAAAAGTTTCATTTGTTTCAAATAGAAGATAGGAAAGAAGTTTTATTACTTTAAACCTAGAACATGAAGTAAGACAAAATCTATCCATCTATTTTTTAATTTTGCTTTGCAGTTATTTTGTAATAAATAATTAAAGGAGGAAAGGAAAAAAAGGTAGATGGAGTAGAAGCTTCTCTGCTGACATTAAGATGTTTGAGGGGCGAGAAATTTTCAGGACTCTAGACCAAAACCAGGCTCAAAAATGAATTGAAGAGTTTGTCTTGTCTATTATGAAATATAGAGATATATCACAGATGCCCCAAGTCCCAGCATTAGGAAGTTATTTTTTAAATAAGCTTGCTCTCTGGCAGCCATTCTCTTTAAAGTGTTAACATTCCCAGAAGACAGATTACCTTTTTCTTGTCAAAATGGGTGATTGTGGTGGGAATGCTGGCCATGTAGGTGAAGAAAACTACAAAGGGAGAAGACAGGAGTGGCGAGCATTGATAAAGAACTCCATGTATGTAGTTCTGATAATATTCAGCTCCATTCTTGGGTCTCTTTAAGTCCACCAACAAGGTGGATGATCTCCATGAGTTAGTATGGGCTATCTCCTGAGAGTCATTCCCAACGTGAGCATGCATCAGAGTTACCAGGAGGGATCTATACAGCTCCCTTCCGGAGTTTCTGATGCAACAGGTCGAGTGTGATGACCAAGATTCTGCATTTCCCTGAAGTTCCCAGATGATGCTGAGGCTGCTAGTTTGGAGCCCATGCTTTGGGAACCACTGTTAAGTAGGCGACGGGCATGCATATTTGTGGAAGAGAGGACGGGATCCACATTCCCTTGAGAAAGTCAAGGCTTGTTGCTGGAATCATACAAGCCCTGAGTTTTTGTTTTTTTTTTCACTGCATGAAGGGTGAATTTGGGAAAAATGGGAAAGTTGTGTTTGAGAGAATATTAGTAGCTTGTGGAAATATTTATACTTTACCAGTGGGAGTGAAATATGTACTTAATGTACATACTACATTGTTTGGTGCCCATTTAGCTGGCTGGTTGCAAAAGGACTCATATTCCTGCTGGTGTGTACTGTCAAAACATGGTCCTCCTTCATTTCACTACTCAAATGTCAATCTGTGGGTGAAAAGATGAACTTTATTAATGGACTAATAGTTATCACATATTAAGTATTTTTTCATCCTGTAAATAGGTCTTAGAAAGCTTGGTGTGTCAACTCTGTTGTCTCTGAAGCCTTTGCTGAGTAGGACATCAGGATGGTTTCCTAGAAGAGGTGAAACTGGGAATTTTGAAATTGTGTAGAGATTAGTCTAGCAATTGGTTCTCAACATTTGGTGTGAATTAGAATTACCTAGTGCAACAATAAAAAATACAGAGGCCCAGGTTCCATGAAGTAAGATGGGGCTTAGGTGTATCTCTTTTTACTAAGTTCCTCAAGCGAGTCTAATGTATAACAAGATTTTAAAATCTCTTGTTTAGACCTATGCTACTCTAGCTATTTGTGGAGAAAACTAGATTAAAAACTTCTAATCATCATAGTCGATACTTTTGCATAAAAAAGGAATACAATTAATTACTAGAAAAAATGAAATTTAAAAGCACATGTTAAACATAAGCCCCAGGAGATGACAGACTATGACCCTGCCAGAGGGCTCCCAAAACAGAAAACAACTATAAA
This sequence comes from Macaca thibetana thibetana, assembly GCF_024542745.1. Lineage (NCBI taxonomy): Eukaryota > Metazoa > Chordata > Mammalia > Primates > Cercopithecidae > Macaca > Macaca thibetana. Next base: position 133,091,387 of record NC_065579.1, on the reverse strand, counting down.
ACCTGGAGGATTGAAGAGTGAACAGAAGCAGACAGATTCTGGTGGGGAGTATGTAGTCAGAAGAGGGAAAGAGGGAACTACCTCTGAAGTAAGTTCCTCATTTTTGTGAGTTTTACTCTTAAGTACGGTTAATTCAAGCACACAGTGGTAGTGACTGTTCCCACAGTGAGTACACTGGTGGGAAAATCTTCAAAATACTCCTGTACAAAACTCAGGGACTAAATGGTTGTTTTGGGGATCATTCTAACTTTTCATGGGTCTTGATTGCGTAGAGGGTACATGACTGTATCTAGCTACCAAAATTCATCAAACTATATACCTAAAATAAGTGTACATATTATATCTGAATTATACCCCAAGAAAGCTATTAAAATCTATAGAATAAAATCAATAAAAGAATACACTTCTAAAAATGAACACAAGCATACATTAAATTTCAAGTAAGAAAATGGTGAATAAATTGAATGGTTTTTATTTCCCAAGTTGCAAAGAGAATGAAATGTCAACATGAGAAGGTATCTCTAACATTCTAATTTTTATAGTTTGAGTAACTGAATGCTGAAATTCTTGCTAATTGATCAGTATTGTGATAACAGCTAAGGTGATATTTGGTTTAATTTTCAGGGTTTTCCAGAGTTGATGAATGTAGATTATATTGACTATCCATAATTCATTATTACTGTCAATAAAATTAATAAAAATATAATAATAAAAATATAAAATAATATATTATTATATTCAAAGATATAAAATTACATGATCAAATCTTTATTAATATTTTGAATGGCTTCCAATCTCTGTCTCTATTTCACTGAGGACTAGTAACACACCCTTCACAGACATACCCAGATCAGTGGACTGCACTTGGAGTAGCTCCCTCTAGAGGAATGAAATTAACCAGTTGTCCCAAGAAGAGTCACCAACAGTGAATTAACTTCTGTTTGGGAGCATTGCAAGTAATTCACTACATTTGGTTTATATCCATTTTGTTGCAATAAAGCAAGGTAATAATTTTTATAATGTATTCGATTAATTGTTTAATATTTGACTCCATTACTGAACTGTAAGTTGCTTAAAGCAGACCCAAAACCTATGCAACTCTCTCTGGAAGAGCCTAGCACCACAGTCTTATAAATAGTAGCCACTCGATATAATATTTGTAGAACTTAATGTTTGTTGAAAGAACACCAGCTGTGTTTTAGTTCTTTATACCATCACTGATGAAACTGACTTATAATTAAAGCAAAGTAATGTTTTTGACATAACTGAAGATTTTGATGAAGACATACTGAGACAGAGTTAGAGTTCTGACATTAATTATCACAAAGCTATAGCAAGCAAAGCAAACCTTATTTGACAATACATGTGAACTCTTTGATGTTATAAGATGATTAAATATAAAATGGAACACTAGGGGCAATTGACACAGTATATTTCACTCAGTATCATGAATAAGAAACCAAGACTATGTCAAACAATAAGCTATAAAGATAAGTTATGTAACTCTTTAACATAGTAGTAAATTCTTGCCAACCAACCAGACATTTTGCTGCTTGGAACATTTCCATGCCTCAGATTCCTCTTTTGTTCAGAAGATATACTTCAGGAATGTACACTAAGAAGATCAATACAGAATATAATTCAGATAAAACTAAATCAAATGTGGAAATTGAAGGAACATTCCAGGTAAGTCTGGAAATTCACACATTGGCAACCATCTTATAACTAGGATATAACTCTGATAATATCTTGTAATATTGATTATGGCTTATATGTCATTTTTTTAAAGTTACCTTAATAATCCTTGACAATATACTATTTTATTGATTCTATTTGGTATTGGGAAGCAACCATGAGGACCATAATCAGAATGGAATTGGTAACTGGGGAGGCACCTTGAGGCTAACCAAAGAAGGTTTTCTGAGAATAGGGAAGTCATGGAAGAAAATAAGAGATGGTCCCTATAGAGAGGCATAGAAAGGCCAGAGACTGATAAAGGTAGTATAAAGGCATACAAAGTAAACTTTAGAGGAACTGTAGGCAGAAGTCATCAGAACAGCAGTTCTGATTTACATAGAGACTCAGGAGCAGATATATTCTTCATTTCTTCAGTTCTTGGTAAACATCCCAATTCTGCTTACCAGTTTGTATGACTGAGCAAAATGCTTAGTATCTCCATGCCTTAGTTTCATCATCTATAAGATATACCTTTTCAAGGTGAGGGTTAAATAGGATAATACCTGTGCAAAGCTTGGAAGAGTGTCTGGCTTATGATACCCACTGAATGTTAGCTTCTTGCACTGGAAATGTTTGTTTTAATTTCATTTTATTATCATTGGGCACCTATTAGATGATAGGCACATTCACTGAACAAGTAAAATAAATGGACACTCATGTCCTTAAATTTTTTTTCCAAGTGGTATAAAGGAAATAAATAGGATGTTGGGAAAGGAGAAGAGGTGCATAAATTCATCTAGGAGCTCACCTGGAAGAGAGCAACCTCCTTTCTCCAGCCATAAATGTGGGGAAACTATAGAGAAAAAGTGGATATTTAGATGTTTAATTAAAAGATAATAGAGACTTTTATGAGAGGAGAGAGGTCATGCTCCATACAAGTTAGGACCAGAAAAACTAGGACAAGCTGGTTTATGAGGATAGGAAAACAGGATCCTTACTATGACTAGGCCATTACCTTCTCCCAAGCATATACCTGCTTTCTGCAAGCCCACCCTCCCCAGTGTCTGCCCATTTTTTTGGTTGCTCTTTGATGCCTTCAGGTAGTTTTGTTCAGGGCTTATCATTTTTCTCTGTCATCTGATAGAAACTATGCCACTGTAATGGGAAGCAAAATCTGAGGATAACATTGGTTTATGGTATCAGTTTAACTTAATCTGGAAAACTGTGATATTGAAACAAGATTTCCCTTGTTATGTTATTATTGAGGTTACTCAGGATAGTGTAAATGCTCTATGTGTCCTTGAATCCAGCCCCATCAAGAACAAAATGAAAGAGCAATACATAGGTAGTGATAATGCATTTGACTCTACTTCTACTACTTTCCACATTTATGATTTACTTTCATGTTATTGACCATATTTTTTTCATAAAGCAATTATAACAAAATCTAGTATTATAGTAAATATGGTATATAATGTAGCACTAGCACAAACTTCAGCAGCCAAGAACAATTTGAAATAGTTTAGCATCACTCTGTTTTTATTAAAGAAAATGCATCTTTTAAGATTTGTTGAGTTTAAAATGCCATCTTAAGAAAATAAGCTCTTAAGATATTCATTGGTGTACTCTGACATGCAGTAAAGAAATTTACTTAAGTAAGTGAAGGAAATAAGAAAATAATTTCTATGTTCACCTGATTAAATCAGTGATTCTATATCATTGGCATATGGCAGGGCAGCTTCCGAACTGAAGTTAATTTAGAGGTTGCCATTTTCTGGAAAATCCAATCATCCTGCTACTTGGCACTTCTCACACTGATGAGAGCTGAACTCTGAAAATAGCAAGAATTAGAAATCTTATGTTACAACTGTAAAGTTTCCCTGAATCTCCACCATTTTTCTGTCTGAAGCTCAGGGACTAAATAATTGGTTTAGAGGTTATTGTACCTTTTCTTGACTTTTAAAAAATAACTTAATGCATAAGCCTAGAACAAAGTCCAAGACAATGCTATTTTCCTATAGTTTACTAGACACCATAAATCGCTTCTGGAACAAGGTAGAATAGAAAATATGAAAAAAACCCCACATATTTCTGCTCTACAGTAAATGATGATATTTGGTCGCACTGAACTAGCAAAATAAATGAAACTATGACAATGAGGAAATTGAAGCTACTTCTTTTATTTTAAGCAAATGCCTTTTGAGAGAGTTTGAACCTTTTGTCTTGTTTTTCATCTTCTTAATGTAATATGGTGTGTCCTTCAGACTGATTATTTCAAAACTGTACAAATAGATTTGTAATAAGAACGTCATTACAAAAACTTCATTGCAATCTGGATAATTTTTAGCCTCTGGGTCTTAATTCTGACTAGATTAATGACTCCATATTGATTTTTTTAGTGTGTGTCACCATAGTTAAAACATGATAATCTGCTGTTATATCGATCATCTTTCTTCATTAAGGATGGCAAATTACTTTCCAGACAAGTTATAGAAAGATGTTTCCAGTATCTTAATATAAATGCTGAAATCATTAGACAGTGCTAAATAAGATTCACAGTTTTCACAAAGAAATTTTGGCTGTCATTTTTTCTTGTTTATTCACAGAGCTTCCAAATTAAATGCCTTTATCAAAAGACTTTTGGGGGAGGGTGCCATCTTCATGATATTGCCCCTTTTAAAAAGATACCAAAACCCAAAATGAACAGGTTTCCATTGGGAATGTAGTCACCAAACTATACAATTAAAGTAGTTGATTAAAAATTACATTTACTATTTAATAGTTAATTGAATGATTATGAGGCATCAATAAGCAGGCCAGAGCTGTCCATCATAGAGGGAGGAATGCATAATCCAAGTTACCTTTGTTCAAACCTGGCTCTATCACTAACTGAATGACAGTGGGCAAGTCCCCCCAACCTCCCTGTACCTTTATTTATTCATCTATGAAATGGAGTTTATATTAATATTACCCACCTCACAGGACCATTGTGAGGATTAAACAAATTAATATATGTGAAGAGTATAAAATATGGTAACAATCTATAAATATTGGCTTTTATTATTACAGGCAAGTCCAGAAAAGAGCTATATAAGAATATTCTTTTAAGGGTCAGTTACCTTTACAAAGATGAAGCTTAGAAAGCTGCACTGTGAATTATTTCTAAACTTGAGCTGGAACTAACCAGAAGTCAAAATGCTTCATTTCATCTGGGTCAAGAAAATAAAACAAAATGAAACTCTAAAACCAAGTATCACACAGGTTTCTCTGTATTACCATGGCTGGATTTTTTCTGTATACTTATTTCATTCCTGTAGAATCTCCTTAGTTTTGACTGTGAGAGTCAACATACAGATATTTTGGGGAGAGTTGAACTTTTTCTTTGTGTCTTTTTCTTTAATCCATTCATATATTCTGGAAAACAAAAGACAATAAACCTAGGTAGCTCAAATAGACTGTGGTTTGAAGCACTGATTTTAAAATTGTCATATGGGATTCAAGGAACAACATTGTACTTTGAAAAAAAAAATCTATTCTTTTAAAGAACAATTTGATCAATGGATAAAAGACAAAAGTGATAAAAAGGAATTTTGAAGTTTCACCTGAAAGCATTTCAATTGTTTAATGTTTTAAAAAGAAGGAACTGTGCAGGTTAAATTAGGAACTGAGGAGAGAAAGACCAAGAATCTCTATTGATGCAGTTAACTCTTCCTGGATTAGCTGGATTTCTCTAGGGCTACTTCATTATTTGACATCCATATCACTTATGTATTCAACGTGTACTATGTGATTTCATGCTCGTCAATATATTCATTTGTTCTCAAGCATATAGTTAAAGAGTTTGTTACGGAAAACCGTGGATGAGCTGTGGAGTCTGAAACTTTTCAGTTATGCTTCTGATTCTGAGATATATTAGTTTAGTCATTTAGTTCCAATTTCTTCACCTATAATTTGAAGAAACTAATACCTATCTCTCCCCAGATGGGAAGTATAATGAAATAATAAATGGACAGTGCACATGTCTCATGCAGAGTAGGCACTCCAATTTAGTATCATTATTTTACTCCTTTACACCAAAAATTGGCAAACTTTTCCTGTGAAGTGCCAGATGGTAAATGTTTTAGGATTCCTGGGTCATGTGATCTCTGTTGTAACTACTCATCTCTATTGTTATAGAGTGAGAGCAACTATAGACAATATGTGAACAAATCAGTTCACATATTTGTCTCAATAAAACTTTATTAATCCACATTGAATTTTAAATTTTGTATCATTTGCATGGGTCATGGGATATTATTCTACTTCTGATTTTTTTTAATCATTTGAAATTTGAAAATTATTCTTAGCTCACAGGCAGTATAAAAACATGGAAAGCTATCATTTGCCAAACCCTGCAACACCCTGAAAATTAGAACTACATGATGAAATTAAGAAGGGTTATAAGCATAGCATACTTTTTGACAATGAGGAAGTCGAGGAATGCATACTGGGGAATAATGAGAAATAAGACCAGATTAGAGAGATCTATGGAGACAGATGAGTGTTTTGGATTAAACACATAGGAAATAGGAAGCTACTGAAAGCTTCGAGTTATGGGTCTTCTGTATGATATTTGGGAGAGATGGACCTGGCACTTGGCAACAGAAGTAACAGCAAAGTAAGCCCTTTAAATAGCTGCTACTATTGTTGGGGTATGAGGTAGTGAAAACGGGAACAGAATAGCAAAGATAAACCAGAAACACATTTTCAGGAGTAGGTAAGTCTCCTCAATTGGGAGACTGAGGCAGAAGGATCTCTTGAGCCCAGGAATTTGAGGCTGCACTGCAGTGAGCTATGACTGTACCACTGTACTCCAGGCTGGGCAAGAGAATAATACCCTGTCTCTTAAAAAAAACAAACAAACAAACAAAAAACAAACAAAAAAAAAAAACAAAGAAAGAAAGAAAAGAAAGAAACAAAGAAGAAGACTCTTAAGGTGACAGACTATCTTTTTGCTTTCATTTTCCTTCAAAAGGTAGTGTATGGGAGTTTTTAATTATTACTACCTTTCCACTCACTGATCATTTAACAGTCTATGTGGGTAAGGAGTAACTATTGTACAGGCTAAAGCTGAAGCCTCCTTTCAATCAAAAGCATTTATCCATTCCTTCATTGAGTAAACATTCAGCATCTCTAGCATGTCCGGTATTTTGCTAAGTCCTGAGGATGCAAATAAATATATACAGTCATGTGCTGCATAACCACATTTCAGTCAACAAATGACCACATATATGATAGTCCCATAAAATTATAATGGAACTGAACAATTCCTATTGCCTAGTGTAACACGATGATGATCCTGAGTCTAGGCTAGTGTGTGTGTGTGTGTGTGTGTGTGTGTGTGTATGTCTTAGTTTTTAACAAACAAGCTTAAAATTAAAAAATATTTTAAAAATGAACAAAAGCTTATAGACTAAGAATATAAAGAAAAAAGTTATTTTTGTACAGCTCTACAATATGTTTTTAAGCTAGTGTTATTACAAAAAAGTCAAAAAGTTTTTAAAAATTTAAAGTTTATAAAAATGTTACAGTAAGCTAATTTATTATTGAAAAAAGAAAATTTCCTCAATAAATGTAGTGTAGTCTTACTGTACAGTGTTTATAGAGTCTGTGGCCATGTAAAAGTTCTAGGTCTTCACATTCACTCACTACCCACTCACTGACTCAGCCAGAGTAACTTCCAGTTCTCTAAGCTTCATGCATTGTAAGTGCCCTATACAGGTATATCATTTTTTATATTTTATACTGTATTTTTACTGTACCTTTTATATGTTTAGATACACAAATACTCACCATTGTGTTCCAATTGCCTGCATTATTCAGTACAGTAACATGTTGTACAGGTTTGTAGCCTAGGAGCCATAAGCTGTACTATCCAGCCTAGGTGTGTAGTAGGCTATGCCATCTAGGTTTGTGTAGGTACGCTCCATGATGCTCTCACAACAATGAAATTGCCTAAGGATGCATTTCTCAGAACATCTCCTTGTTGTTAGCTGACACATGACTGTAGAGTATATGTCCTGTAAAGGCCTCACACTTAATGGTTAAGGGCCTTGGCCCCAGAATCTGACCAACCTGGGTTAGAATCTCAGCTCTCTCTGTCTCAAGCCATGCAAACAAGGACAAATAAACCTCTCAAAGGCTCACTTTGCTCTTCTCTAGTACAAAGATAATAGTAATGCCTTAGCTGCTACGTTAGAAACTTGAACAAGACGTTGGGCAAAGGAGTGGGGAAGCAGGTGAGAAGGCCTTATACCATCTGGACGGGGAGGATGGGCTTCCCAAAAGACACCCAGGCACTCTTCAAGGAGGAAGAATGGAAGAAACCAGGAAGCCCCGCCGAGGGGCAGGGTGGAAAGTGCTCTCGGTGAAGGAAAGACCTCAAATGCTGGATTTGCTATTTAGACAGTTAAAGATATTTGCACATTTGTAAACCATAAAAATAAAATGTTAAAGTTCTACATTGTGTTTAATAAATTATGCAGAACTGATTTCCTTAAAAGTTCACAAGGTCAGAATTACTTCAATTTGAAAAAATAAAGCAGTGCCTCATAAATTTTTATTTCCACTAGGGTTTCAAAAAGTCTACTATAACAAGCCTACAGGTAATAGACCGCTTGCTAGAGCAGTACTGTGATAAAATGGCATCTTTAAGATAGCATCCCCTTTATCTCTCTTTCTCCAAAAGTATTGGTAATTTTACCAAAATATCGATAAAACAGATTTCATCTCAGATTTCTATCAGTATTAAATAACACATGGAAATTCACTGAATATTGACATCTGTATTTCAATATAAGGTCTCTGTAGTGCTCTCAAACGTTGAGGGTAGATTTCAAATATCTTAATCACAGACTGTAGCACTAGAATCTTATCAGAAGCTGTTTCTGAAATACTATGTCCTCTTTCTCTCCAAATTAATGGCAGAGTGGGGATGAAGTGCTACATACACAAACAAGCCTGTGTTCAAATCTAAACTCTGTCTTGGATAAGCTTAGATATTAAGCAAGTCATTTAAACTACTTAACAATCAGTTTCTTCTTATACAAAATTTAGGTAGCTATACAGTGTCTAGCTTATGGGGCTATTATAAAGATTCAAGATATTGTATACGAAACACAGACAGGGCACAACTACTAGTTCATAGTATGTTTTCTCTAAATGGTGAGCATTGCTGTCATTGTCATCATCGACATCATCATTTACTATGTATAATAATCTAACTTTGCCCCCTTTTTTTTTTTGAAATGGAGTCTCTCTCTGTCACCTAGGCTGTAGTGCAGTGGCACGACCTTGGCTCACTGCTGCCTCCACCTCCCGTTTCAAGCAATTCCCCTGCCTCAGCCTCCTGAGTAGCTGGGACAACAGGCACACACCACGCCCAGCTAATTTTTGTATTTTTAGTAGAGATGGGGTTTCACCATGTTGGCCAGGATGGTCTTGATCTCCTGACCCCGTGATCCGCCCACCTTGGCCTCCCAAAGTACTGGGATTACAGGCGTGAGCCATCACACCCTGCCCCAACTTTGCCACTTTTTTGCTCAGATTTTAAACATTGAATCAGGTCACCTAGGCCACTGGGGACTGAATTAGAGAATTATAATTTACAGATTCCCCAACGCACATATTGTCCTTCAGTATTTTCTCAATCTCCAATCATCTTGTCTGATACTTAAATGGTAGTGAAAGAGGGAATGAGCAAACAAAATGTCATTTTTTGTTTCAAGCTACCAAATAAGTTTTCTTAAAAATGATCAGGTTACATATGGGTTCCCCATCCCCTTGTTGTGCATAAAGAAATTCAAAGGATAGGTGAGAACCAGCATGATTATTTTGCTTTTCTAGTCTTCTAAATTAGAGCCTCCATGTTCTCGTATTTTATGGTTTGAAATTAGGGACCTTTACCCTAGAGAAAAACTTTGCAGCAATTCCTGAAATAGCTTCCTAGTACATCTCTACCCCATCATCTCCCCTCCCTCTGCCAATTCATCCCACACACACCTGCCAGAATAATCTTCCATAAATATTCTTTTCTTTGTATCTTATCCCTGTTCTAGAATCGACAGTGCCTCCCTGTTATTATTCTCTATCTTAACTTAGCATTCCAGTATTATCATCGGCTTTTCTTTTTCCTTACTCTCCTACTTTATGTACAATTATTCCTTCATGAAACAAATCAGTTCTAGACAAGTCAATGAATTTGCCATGACTGGAAAACTTCTTCAACATGCACTGCCCCAGGCCTTTATAACTGTGATAACATTTCCTTAGCCTACTAGATCCAGAATCTGTTTGTTTTTACTGTCTTCTATAAAATGAGTCAGAACTCATACCCACAAAGCCATTTTTTTTTTTTTTTTGGCTCCTTCCCCTTGTCCTCATTTTTTTCACAGCTGAATCTTTTGATATTTTCCTAAAAGGTCCTCACTGAAATTTAAATTAATTTATTAATCCTTCAACTGGTATATTGGTGTGAGGTTTCTGAGGTGAGGAATCTATGCATCTTAGTTAATTTCAGCTTCACATTCTAAATATTTAATAACATCACTTAGTCCCAGGAGACTTCAATGGATGTGTATTAAAAAGAAGAGAGGCAAATTGATAGAGTTAAATGTCTTTTTATTGCCAAGTCAATGCCAGAATCAGGACCAGTGGCACAGTTACAATTGCTAAACTTTTAAGTTAGCTCCTTAGAGTCTTACTTTTTATGTAAAATTCCATTATGCCCACAGTAAGCTCTGGGAAGCTGTGTGGTCTCATAAATAATTCTGTTCAGCCTTCTTCTATGTACATGTTGGTTCTGATGACAGAACTGAATCCTGCCTAGCCTCTCCTCCTTGTCTTCTTCCATACACACATTCCAAGAATGGAGCCTTCTATGAACTCTAGTTCCTAACTGGGATACCAGAACATGCAACTTGTGCTTGGTACTGTCCTCCCCCATTGCTAGATCCTACCCCTTGATCCCAGCCAGCTAACTGGAGTGGTGACTGGATTCCCTGCTTTCTTGTCCTATACTCATTGACAAAAAAGTACCTTTTGCATTATTATTAGCACTGTCTTCCCAAAGTAATGAACCTTTGAGAAGTCAAAAACAAAATAATTCAGAGATGACAACACCGAAAATATATTAGACAGGCTTTATTTTCCTGTTGGTTTAGTAGTGTTTTTCTAAACCCGACTAATTTTTATAATGATCTGGTAAATTGTTCAGCTTCATTTAAAAGGTGTACCACATCAGCAAAATGTCTAGAAGATATAGATTCCTGGTCATTGTTTCATCAATAAGGACCTTCTACTTTATGAGACTTCGAAAGAATATTCAGCCCCGAACTCTTAGTTCTTGTTCCAAGAAATGCATTTCCTCTTGATTTTTAATCAAACCTTGGTGGTTGTAGCCTTTCTCCTATAAGGTAGGTGAGAAAGCATTCATTAATTCAACAAATACTTACTGAGCACCTACTATGTGTAGAATTGTGTAGAACTTTATTAACTTCACTAGAAAAAAACTCCCATTTGGGTCTAAACCAGGAGACTAACAGCTATTTAAAGGTCTTTTATTATGTTCAATTATTATGATGTCACTAACAACAATTTTGGACTCTGGTAACTCCTACAGACAGGTTAATTAGCTCCCCTAACCATAATCCTTCTTTCCCAAGTGGGTCTCCATCTAGTCCTGGTTTCCTATTGTATTAGACCACATTTGTGTTGCTATAAAGAAATAATGGAGGCTGAGTAACTTATAAAGAAAATAAGTTTAATTGGCTGTGGTTCTACAGGTTATAGTGGAAGCCTGATGCCGTCATCTGCTTCTGGTGAAGCCTTCAGGAAACTTACAGTAACACCAGAAGTTTAATGGGGAGCAGGCATCTCACACGGCGAGGACAGGAGGAAGAGAGAGAGTGGAGAGGTGCCACATTCTTTCAAACAACCAGATCTTACATGAACTCACTGATCACCAAGGAGATGGTGCTAAGCTATTCAGGAGGGATCTGCCCCCATGAGCTAAACGTCTCCCACCAGGACCCACCTCCAACAGTGGGGATTGCATTTCAACATCAGGTCTGCAGGGGACAGTTACACAAGCTATACCACCCACCCACACTCCAATGGCACCATGTTGCATTAAGACTAATAATTCATAACGACTTCTTGCTGACTTTCTGATCTCGAACTACTTCATGTTTCCAAATCACAGAACCATAGAATTTCAGCCCTGGAAGTTCCTCCCCTTGGACAGTCTCAGAAATTGATATCCAGTGAAGGGCGGTGAGTTGGCCAAAGTCCAAAAACCTGCTAAATTCTCATGTTTTACGTGTTCCTTTGTCAAACATCAGATGATTATTTCCTGAATATAACGTAGGAATACTTGGTTTTAGAAGGCATGATAAAAATTGCTAAGTCATTTCAAGTATGGTTGTTTAAAATGTAGCTAAGAAATACTAAGTTCATTAACTGAAATGTTATACTTAATGTGTAGCATCGTATATTTTAGCAAATATTGTGTTGATTCAAATATTTAAATCACAGAGGCATTTTTGGGAAAAGAGTGAAAAAGCTTTGTGGCTACTGATAAATATTCACAGAAATATTCACTCATCAGATACTTATTGGGTGCTTGCTTTGTGCCAAGCAAGGTTCTAGGTGCTGAACTTTGTAGCATTTTAACAATTGACTTTGGATTCAGGCAAAACCAGATATAAATCCTAACTCGCTGGCTGTGTGCTTCTGAGCAGGTTTCTCTAAACTTCAAATTTCTCATGCAGTAAGATGAGGATAATAGTATTTACCTCCTAGATCTGGAGATTCATACATGCAGAACACTTAGAATCATCCCAGGCATTTAATAAAATACTCAAATGGTAGCTCTAAAAACATGTGCATACCAGTAGGAAGTTGAAGGCATGGTATTCAAGTCATTGTGAAAAGATTTTTGCCATTTCAGAATTGGCTCAAATTTGTGTCAGGGCTGGCACATTCCATTTTAGAACACTGCTTGCGTCTGTTAGAAATCAACAAATTGTGTGATGTGTTCTTTTGAAAGTATTCTCAGGTTGGTATATAGGCAAATATTTTGCCAGTGCACCCAGGCAGCAGCTTCCTAAGTGCCAGCATTATGTTTTGGGTTCCTTTGGTTTTTTTTGTTTGTTTGTTTGTTTGGGGGGATTTTTTTGCAGTTGGCATTTAATCCTTGTTTCTTGTCCACTAGTCATCTATAGTAAATTAATTCTCTAACAATTCTCTAATAATTCCCAGCTTCTCAACAGAAAGCTAGATGACCTTCTAACACAGATACAAGATGACTCTAACAAGAAATGGTAAGGAACCACTTGAATTATTTCTAAACTTTCACAGAAAGGCATTCCTGAAGGAAAATCCATTTTAACGTTACATGCTTAATCTCTAGTGAGCCAATGTAAGTTTCTCCAAGTCATGTATATTCTGTACTGACTACTTTTCATGTGGGAATGTAATGTGCAGTCATACAGTAAACAGAATGTCAGTTCCTGTACACTGCTTTGGCATTATGAATGCTGTCGTGTTTGCAGTGAAAAAAATTAGCAAAGTGTGAAATTGGAATTTAATTGTGATAAGATACTCTCTCAAAAAATCACTTCACAGTGAAGGGTACACAAGAAGCTTCCCTCTTCCACTTGGCTCTACTTTAATTAATCAGAGTAACAAACTCTCAGCAGATGATTGTCTTTGTAAGCCACTTAATACATGTGCTTATCCTGGCCGCCACAGGTAGGGGAAAAAGGATCTGGTAAAAAGGTGAAGGGGTCAGGTATGTTTTGTGTCTTACAACTGATCCAGAAGCAGGAGATGAAATGCTTTTGATTGTGTTTGTGCCTGAAGTGGGTCATTACCTGACTGGAATTTGAAACTTAGCCCTGAGCAGAAATTTTAAAGAAATTCCTCATATCAAGAGCCTAAACTAAAACTTGAAGACCGGTGACCAACATAGATGTTTCATTTGAAATATTGGTGGTATTGCTTCTAAGGCAACAATAAGACTTTTTAACTTAAGTTCCAGATACATGTGCAGGACATGCAGGTTTGTTAGATAGGTAATTGTGTGCCATGGTGGTTTGCTACATCTACCAACCCATCACCCAGATATTAAGCCCTCCATGCATTAGCTGGTTAACCTGAAGAGCATTAGCTCTTCCTCCCCACAAACAATGAGACTTTTAATTTGTTGCAAAAAAATGTAGATCCATAATTTGAGTTTCTGTTTAAAAAATGGAGAACTTGCATAATGGGACCTACATTTTCCTATGACGTCAAGTGCCTCAAGCTGAGTAGCACCTGCCCCTGATGGCTGGGGTGCTTGTGTCTTGGTGTTCCAGTCTTATGCTGTTCCACTTGCTATTCATCTGTGAACCTGCATTAATTTTTTTTATTTAAAGTGAAAACTCTATCTATGTCTTTAAAAGAAGTTTCAGGCCGGGCGCGGTGGCTCACGTCTGTAATCCCAGCACTTTGGGAGGCCGAGGCAGGTGGATCGCCTGAGGTCAGGAGTTCAAGACCAGCCTGGCCAACATGGTGAAAGCCTTCTCTACTAAAAATACAAAAATTAGCCAGGCGTGGTGGTGGGTGTCTGTAATCCCAGGTACTTGGGAGGTTGAGGCAGGAGAATCGCTTGAACCCGGGAGGCAGAGGTTGCAGTGAGCCGAGATGGTGCCATTGCACTCCAACCTGGGCAACAAGAGTGAAACTCTGTCTCAAAAAAAAAAAGAAAAAAAAAAGTTTCAAAAAACATATAGACCCAAAGAGTTGCATGTTTCAGAAACAATGGAGGAGTGCATATATATATATATTTTATTAAAGTAAATAACTTTCCCAGGTGCTTAAAGAGCAAAGTGTACATGTGTCAAAATTTATGCCAGCCTGTTTGACTTATTTTTCTTCCTTGTCATTGTATAATCAGTCCCTGGTACAATTTTTCTTTGTTTTTGTGTTTTTGATTACTTGACTAAAATGGATTACTTTGGTATTATGCAGAAAGCTATGTAGAGATAAGTTAACAGTAGAAATCCTCAGGGTTTTATTCTCTGCTGTTTTTCTTACTATTCTATTTAGAACCCTGAGAAATCTCATCCACTCCTGTAGACTCAGCTGCTGACTCCTGATGGCTCCTAAATCCTACCCACATTTTTCTTCTAGATTCTGATTGCCTTCTTGACATCTCCATCCTAATATCCCACTGCCTCTGACTCAGTGTGTCTAAAACAAGCCTTCTCCTCATAAGTCTCTCATCAACACAAGGCCCTAATCTCCCACTGGGTCCCTATCTTAATGAATGAGGTTATCTTCTACCAGTTGCCTAAGCCAGAAGACTAAGTCTCTTTCTTGACTTCTCCATCTCCTGTTACATCCAGAAAGTTACCAAAACACATAGATTTTAGTAACTGTGGAAAATTCTTCAAAATTGCTTCTTCAGTATCTCTGGAATTCATCCCACTTTTTCCAACTTCAAAATCACGGAGTTAACACCCTTATTTCCCATGTACACTCTATAGCAGACACCTAAACAATATTGCCCTTTCTGATACATTTTCTTTACTGCAACTTGAGTGATCTTGCTAAAATGCACAGCAAGTATCCTTGATTCCCCGGTTCTTCTTTGCTTATTAAATTGTAAGATGAATGTAAATCCCATGCAGTGATACCTGAGGGTCATTGTTACGTGCTCCCTGTCTGCCTCTCCCATCCCATCTTTCAATATTCTGTCCCAGGTACCTTCATTTGTATTATACTAAATGGCATGCCTTTACCCATGCATGCTGTGATTTCTGTAGCTTTCCCTAATTGAAAATCCTTGCCCCTAGTCTTCACCTGGCTAATTCTTCTGTGTCCTTCCAAATTCAGCTGAAATGTTAACCTTTTCAGGGGGTTTCTACCTCAACACAAAACCCTGGACAGCATTAGCTCTTTTCCTTTTTTGGTCTCACAGTACTGTGTACTGGATCATAGTTATTCTGTAATTGACTCTGTTCTCCTTTGTCACCACTACAATCACTGGATTGAGTGATCATTAGAGACAGGTCCCCTGCTTTATTTGTCCTGGAGGCCCCAGTGCCTAACACAGCTGGCACACAGTAAGTGCTCAGCAACATTGTGTTGAATGAATGAATGAATCAGTCAATTCAGTGCATCAACTAGGAATGTTGGCAGTGAAAACATAAAAGGTGAAATTTAAGATTCACTATTTTCCATACAATAAATATTTATTAAAATTTTCCGGTGTTTTAAATATCTCATATAGGCCTGCTGTCTATCAGCATTTATCATGTTTCTTTTAGCAGCCTCCTAAAAAATTTGAACATTTTGTTAAGAGGAGTTGGAGCTGTGAATCTTGCTAGTTAGGTACCTTTGAGGTCTGTGACCATAGAAAGAATCCCTGACTCTAACCAGTTATGTCATACTTGAATTACGAAAGATGCCTTTGACCTGCTTAGTTGCAAGATGCTTTTTCTTCTTAATTCTTCTTCTTCTTTTCTTGTAAACTTGCTTTATTTTAAAATTTCATATTTTAGATACAGGAGATACATTTACATATTTGTTACATGGGAATATTGCATGATGCTAAGGTTTGGAGTTCAGATCCCATCACCCTTATAGTTAGCATAACACTCAGTAGATAGTTTTTAAGCCCACCCCCTCACTCCATCCTCTAGTAGTCCAAAGTGTCTATTATTGTCATATTTATGTCTACACGTGCTCAATGTTTAGCTCTTACTTATAAGTGAGAACTTGTGTTATCTGCTTTTTTTTTGTTCTTGTGTTAATTTGCTTAGGACTGTGGCCTCCAGCTCTATCCGTGTTGCTGCAAAGATCATGATTTTATTCTTTTTTATGGCTACATGGTGTTCCATGGTGTATATATACATTTTCTTTATTCAGTCTACCATTGATGGGCATCTGGGTTGATTATATGTCTTTGTTGTTGTGAATAGTGCAGTGATGAACAAACAAATGCATGTGACATTTTGGTAGAATGATTTGTTTTCTTAATTTAAGAATGATTCATTTTCTTAATTGAGAAAGTCTTTTTTGAGAGGTTAGGAACATACTAGAGGGCAGAATAAAAACAAACCAGAGGAACAGGCGGATTCCAATAAGATACATTTTAGCACAGACTTCTGACTGTGAGTCTTTAACATCAACTACCAAATATTGGATGAGGGAGAAATACTGCTTCAAAGTGCTAGAGTATATTAAAAAGTTCCATGGTCTCTACTTGACAATGAACTCCAAAACTGTCATCTGAATGATGTGGCTACGCAAGATGGTCGTGCATTCTTGGATTACTTGGATATAAGCATGGTTTGTGAAGTGAGGAAGAGAAAATATCATTCATTACTGTTCTAGACAGGGAAAGAGTAGTCCCCACACCAGAGCTGGGCTTCTAAAGTAGATTTTGTGCAAGAGAACTTAAAAATGAAATACAGACCAACAAGAGCACTTCCGAGAAGTGGGCCAGCATGCCATGAACGTTAAAACTTATTTTAGGAGGAATGATTGAAGGAAGGAAAGATGCTTAAGCTAACAAAAAGGAAGACTCAGAGGCACATGATGTTTGATGAATATGTGGAAGTTAGAGAGGGACAAAAAGTTCCTTCTATAGCAGGAGCCAAATAATATCTCTCTGTGCGCATGTTAAACAAAAGTTTTTTGCTCTGAGCAATTTCACCAATTTCTTTACAAAAGGGCCCCAGTCTCCTTATGCAAATTGATGTCCTTACACACTAATGACCCGTGTGGTATACCATGGAGTATTGTGAGGGGGCCACTTCCATAGCAGTATATAAGACCCCCTTATCTAGTTTCACTTTTCAGTTATACCACTGAGGATGAATCTTTTTTTTTTTTAAAAAAAGAGTATCTGTCCAAGGTGACTTTGCAGGTCACACAGGCAGAGAAATGGAGGTGGGGGAGAGGTTGCTTCTGGTACCCCCATTACATGATTACAAAGATGGAATGAATGGTCTTGGAAGGTGATGAGTTTCCACTCCTGGGAAGAATCCTGAAGAGGCTTGGCTGGAACACCTCAGGCATGGTTCAAGCATCAGCATTGGTGAGACCTGGACTCTTAAGATCCCTTTGGTCTACAAAACATGCCAAAGCCTAGCATGAATGATGCTCTGCTCTTGGAAAAACGCAGACCATATGCCCTGAATAACATCAGCTCCTATGAGAAGAAATGTCTTTTCCCATTTCTAGGACAGGGAATCCTGGTTTTACCAGCTTATTGTTTTAGTCAACTTTCACCATTTTGTAGGATTAAGGTGACTATTACTTTAATATAGGAGGTGGTATAGTGTAGCAGTTAAAGGATGGAGTGTAATAGCTAGATATAAAGTCAGGCAAGCCTGGGATTGAATCCTGCCTGCACTTAAGCACATAGCTGTAATAGATTAACATGCCTAAACCTCAGATTCCTCATCCATAAAATGGGCAATAGCCACCACACGGGGTTGCTGTGAGGATTAAATGAAATAATGCATCATAATACACACTTAGCAATATACCTATATCCAGCTGGCACTCTGGAAAAGCTGCTACTACCATGATGGTATAGTAATAAGAATACTTTTTAGTAATGTTAGTATTACTAAGACTTTTGACTTGCCTCATTTACTCTGCGTTTCTTTGAGGTCCCCAGCTCAGTGGTTTATTTATTTAATTTAGACAGTGCTCTTACACAGGATCCTCCACAGAGAACAAGGCTCATGCACACACTTGGTGGTGCTCAGAAATAAACAAGAAAAAGTATTTATCTGTGTAGTTTTTGAAATTAAAAATGACATTTATGAGTCCCCTCGTAGAAAAATAAATTTCATCTGTTTTAGTAAGGAAAAGTAGGATGAGAAACTGCTTGTTGGTAGAGGTAAGAGACGTGGGGAACAAGGATTTCAACTTTATTTTTTAATCATAAAAGCATACAGTTAGTTATTAAACATGACTTTGCAGATGGGAAGTAGAACAAAAAACAAATCTCAGTGTTTCTTACTGGATTGCTATGACAATGCATGATCAGCAGCTTCTGTCAACATATGCTAAGACACAAGAATGAGAACTCCCAGCTATCATTAAAAATGTAATATTTAGAGAGCTGGAGTGGGGTACAGGAGGGCTGGATGGCTGCCTAATTTATAAGCTTTCAGGCCGCTAAGCTGAGAATGGGGAATGGAGTTGTCTTGTTTGAAGTTGGTATTCCATTTAAGTAGTAAGCATGACTTCTGGTGATATGCTATCTCCAATAATCAGCTAATTACTGTTTTCAAACAGAACCCATACGTTATTTGATTAGCAAGCACAATCATTTTCTTGATCACAAGTAACAATATTCATGCATTTTTGAAAGTACAAGCTTAGAAGTCTTCAATAGCTTGATTTTCTTGTTTTACTATTTTTTTTACAATGACAGTCGATAACCCAGATGCATCTGTCTTACGCCTTGTCTTACCTCGTCTACATAACTCCCCCTTCTCTCCCCACCCCCTGAGACTGCCTCAAAAGGATATACTGCACTGTGTTGCTTCCCAAGAGCTTGTCAGCGGGAACAGTTTTGTCATTTGAAGAATGTGTTCACGATGCCGTGACAGATTTGCCAGCATCCTTCCAGCACAGTGCCTTAGATGTGATATATTCAGAACACCCTTTCCTTTTCCAGATCCTCTCCCCCACCATCCTTTATTCCAGAATTCTCATTTGCCTAGAGGATTACTGAATCTGAAAACTTTGGTGCAGTAAGTGACCTTGGATGAACATTGAATCCTTTAGTTCATAGCCTTTTAAAAAAATGGAAAACTAAGTTTTATATGGAAATGTCTTGGTACTGCTATATAAGCAGACTGTTTAAGACATTTAAAAATAATCCTGGAACTAAAAAGAGTCAAACTTTATAAGCAAAAGGCTTCTGAAGACACATCTATTTCTAATAACTTATATAATTTCTACATTCTCAATTAAAAACATATTACTCTTTGACATTTCTTTGCATTAAACCTATGAATAGAAGTTAACAAAGATGTCACTTACCATTATAAGAAGGTTGACAATTCACAAATGTCAATGCTTAGTATCAAGTTTCCATTTGAAGATGGAAATCTGTTGCATTGTCAGATTTGTTCATGCTTTGCTCTTCCCATACCTCCCCTTGATCATGCTGTGACCACCTGCCATGTGTGCACAGACCCAGGCTGGGGTCTGTGGTCTCAATCCAGCCCTCTGTGTCCTGTATCTATGCTATGGCTAAGAAACAGGCCTTCCATCTCTAGTTGACCATCTTTAGTGAGGAAAGCCTCAGGAACACAGGAGCCTCAGTAACACAGGAGAAGTTTAATTCTTTTGGGAGTAGCTCTAAGTATTGGACTGATTTATCTTATTTGGAACAAAATTCTAGCTCCTTGCAACTTCTTTGGAGTTGTACACAATACTAGGTTATTTCTTCCACATTATTATCTTCTCCATGATAATCTATCATCAGGAGAGTACTTACCAAGTGATAGGTGAATCTCTATCAAAAGTCTCATTCTAATCATGCCACTACTCTACAAGGTATGTATTTTGGTTCCTGTGTTGCATATGGTGATTCTAAGACTGATAGTGTTTAAGTAATGTGCCCAATATTATCCCTTGAGTAGTTGTGGAGTCAAAATTCAAACCTATGCTTGTATGGATTCTGAGATTGTTCAGCTAATGCAGAATGTTAATCTGAGATCTGTGGTTAACTTAGGGATCCATAAAAGGGCTTCAGGGATCCATAGAGTCCCTGAAATAGAAACCTAAATTTGGTTTGTATATGGATTTTATGGTAAAAGCAATTACAGCCCTCCCTCATCAGAATTTCAATTAGGTGTATAACCTCAACAATATCACATAAAATATTAAATAAGATACACATATTTTACATTTTTCACTATTTTACTCAGTCATATTACATAAAAATGCTATATCCCTCTTCATGTATGTTAATTAGTTGTGCCTCCCTCATTCTGTATATTTTTTCTCTCCTTTTTAAGCCCAAGTGTAGGACTTGTACCTATTCATACTATATTTAATTTTTTTAAGTTCAAGCTATTGGGATTCTGATTCTGCTATCTAGTGCTTTTATTACTCATTTTTCTGCTTCGTGTATTCTGTCAATTTATATAATACAACTAAAAACCAAATTAAAAATGAACAGCTTTCAACAATTTTGGACTATGGGATGTTACTAAACTCCAAGAATCCAGAATACAGGATATAATTCATTCTCTCTTTCCCTCTCTCTCTCTCATTCTCTTTCTCTCTCTCTCTCTTTCTCTCTCTCTTTCTTTCTCACTCTCAGGCTTCTGACAAAATTACCCTTGAAATAATTTCTTGAATATTTAACCCTCCATAGGTCTGTTTCATCAGGAGTGATATGAGTATACCACTGCCAGCATCTCTAGGCTGGACTGAGACAGGTGGGCATCTCAGATAGCCTAACAATTTGAATGTATCCCTTCAAATTGGTGTTCTTCAAAGAGTTGTTTAACATTTATTTAGTAGACACCAAAATAATTGACTTTTCTATTGATACGGTATATACATTTTTTGTTCATTTTTTTAACTTGTTTATTAACTTGAATTATTTATTTTTCAGGTTTTTTTTAAATCACTCACAGCATCAGTCACTTAAAAGCACACAAAAAAGTGGTAACTTATATAAGGTAAATGTGTTACATTTTGTTTAAAATATATCTCCAAAATATAATTTTCTAAATTTCAAGCTGATAAATCATTTTCAACCTTTCACCATTCTTGTTCGCACTTCCATTTTATGATTCAGTTTTTGAAACCAGAACATATATTGCGGGCATATTCTAAGGATTGAAATTTAGGTAATGAACTAAATCACTTATTTTTAGTTTTTTTGTTTTTGTTTTTGTTTTTGTTTTTAAAACACTTGGCCATTCCTTACTTCTGTTTTAGAACATCAACTGTCAGTTGTCCTGTCTCAAGGCTGCTGGAGCAGCCTAAAATTGCAACATGCAATTCGCAATTATTCTTTGAGAAATAACTCCACAAAGTAAGTTCAGCACCGGGAGAAATGTTTTCCCAATTTTTATTTGAACATGTTGCCTACTTTTGCCAATTAATTTAGTAGTCTCATGTGGAAACTGAATTAACTAGCACTGTATCAGTTCGTTCTCACACTGCTATGAAGAAATATCCGAGACTGGGTAATTTATGAAGGAAAGATGTTTAATTGACTCACAGTTCTCCATGACTGGGGAGGCCTCAGAAAACTTACATTCATGGCAGAAGGCACTTATTCACAGGGTGGCACAAGAGAGAATGAGTGCCAGCAGGGGAAATGCCAAATGCTTATAAAACCATCAGATCTCGTGAGAACCTACTTATGATCCTAGAACAGCATGGGGGAAACCGCGCCTATGATTCAATTACCTCCCACAAGGTCCCTCCCACGACATGTGGGGATTATGGGATTACAATTTAAGATAAGATTTGGGTGGGGACACAGCCAAGCCATATCAAGCACCATATTTACACTTTATTTTAGGAATGTTTTAATGTGCTTTATGAACTGATGTGCCAGGCAGCGGTCCAGCTGTCTCTCCCTTAATTTAGCTCTATAGACAAGAATACAGTAGAGATTAAATAAATATAGCTGTCAGACACTCCAGGAAAGTAGTAACTGCAGACGGTAACCAGAAAGGAGGAGAAGCGGTTTGACTAGACTAATTTGACTAAATCCTTAGTTTCTTTGGAGGGAAAAAACAAATGTGATTCATCACATCCCCGGCTTTGGACTGTTTTTCTAATTTAATAGGGTTCCAGCGGGAGTTTGGGAGTGGAAGTTTGGGTGTACATTTTGAATAAAATCTTATCAATTTACCCATAAATGATCCTGATACAGTTCCTTTTGGGAAGCTGCTAGACATGAACAGCTTTCTTCCCGCTATGATTTCAGTAATGACAAAGGCCGAACATCAAGAACTCTCTCTGCCATACTTAGGAGTTTAAATATAACCCTGAAAGAGTTTAAGTAATGACATGATGTGAATAGGAAAATGACAATAAAGAAATTTGGTTGGAAAAAGAAGATTCTAAGGGCTGGAAGACCAGCTCCTGGGCCCCAGGAATTATCCAGATGAAAACAAGAGGGACTTGAACTAAGACAGCAATGCAGATAGAGTTGACCCCGTAGAAAACTCCTGTGACTTCTCTCAATTAATGTTTCAGCCTGCACACTCATTCCAGTAAGAATCACAGATTAGGACATAAACAGTGAGGATAATAGGAGAAAACTTTAAGTTATGCTTCAGTCTGGTAAAAAAAGATGCGCTACTTTTCTGACTGAAGAATGAAGAATAAAAGGATACTTCACTCCGGTTACCTTCACTGGGAAGTCACCGCACTCCTTGATCTGACCCCCTATCCCAGGCGATGGCAGGAGAAGCACATCGCCATCATACATCAGCCTCCAAACCGATGACTAGCCTGCAAAAATAATAACTTGACTCCCATGCACCTGAGCCCACAAGGAGAAAACTCATTTTAATTCTGCCATGGTTTGATGATATTTAAATGGCTTAAATGGTTTTTATAAATGAATATATTACAAGGTTCATGTTCAAGAATCAGCAATAAGCTATAATGGACTTTACAGTTTATTAGTTCCATAAATGTCACCTTGTTATTAACAACACAGGTAAAGCAACTTTACGAAATATTCTATTATCATCCATTGAATGAAACATCGAATTTGTTGAGCTGGAGTTTCAGGCATTCTCATTTCACCCGTGTAAACCAACTTTATATTGAGGCTCACAGATATCACCAACATGATTTTTAAGACTCTTTAAAATTCTGTTTTCATGTAAGGATAAAATTTCTAAATTAAACATAGTGACTTACTCTTGAGAAAGGTGGCACCACCAGATAGAAGTGTGGAAACTGCATACAGAAGCCAGTTGTGTGTGACCAGCATTTGCTCTTCACAGGTGTCGTTTGGGAGCCACGATTTGCTCCCCGCTTCCAAGAGTGTGAAACAGCCACATTCCATTGCATTTCAGTCATTGTAATAAGGCCAAGGGAGAGGTTGTGTGTCATCTTACCATTCTTTGTCTCCTTTTTCAAAATTTGTGAAACCAGGTCATAGTCAAATGAATACTGAATTATCTCTAGCATGTGGTGGTTTTGCAAAACCTTAAACATTACATTAGAAAAGTTGTCAGCTTTGGTTAGTGAGAGACCTTACTTTGGGAGACTTATTAATAGACATTTGAAAAGTGAAGTTGTGAAACTTACAGCAGAGTGATGAAATTCCCTACCGAATGGCCCACTGTCTATATGTTTGTTTTCTTGTTAAGAAGGTAATTCTAGAAACAAATGTAGCAGAAATCCATGATTCAGCTTTCTCATGAGCTTTATCTCACCACTAGTCTTGGAATAAGTGTTGAGCACATCTGTGTCCAGCATCACAGCCTTTGCCTTCTTCATGGCCTCACTGCAACCCCACTGCTTGCCAAGTCAGACAGTCATTATTCACTCTTTTACTCAACAAAGATATGTTTACAAGTCCTAGATCCCAGGCATTGTCTCAGGAACTGGGCTGGGTCTGTGAGTAAGTGAAAATTTCAGTTTCACAAGGGAGACATATATTTTTAAAAATTACAAAAATGATTGCAATTGTACTGAGAACTATCAGAAAAAAATTACAGGCTGAGCTACAGTAATAGGGTCCCAAATTGACCAAGGGAGGAAGGGAAGGCTTCCCAAGGAAGTAAATTAACTGTTGCTTAAAGGCCAAAAGAAAGTTGGATAAATAAGGGTTGATTTAAAAAGAATCTTCAGTTTTCCACCAGGAAAAATAAAAGATCCTAATACAAAAGAAAGGAGGGGTCAGGGCATTGATTGACTAAGAAGAGGCAGTGCAAGCATGCAAGCAGTAGAAACAGCATGTGTCAGGTGCTCAGATAAAGAATTTTGATAGCTAGAGGAATAAGGAAATGTAGAGAAGCCAAGCATAGAGAATAATACAGGAGGAAGCATGGGAGCTCAAGATCTAGCCCTTTCCTACTCCTCTTCACTATTATTAAGGCTAAGAATTTTTGACTACCTTCATCAGAGCAATGGATAATCACTAAAGAGTTTAAGCAAGGAAGTGACATAATCAGTTTTGCGTCTGCCACAAGGAATACCACTTAGATTCCTATAGTACTGTGAAAATTGCTCTATGGATTGTAGAGCTACAGAGTAGCCCGTAATAAGTTTCTCTTTAGGGCTATTGAATGATTTACTTTCAGCCTGCCATGATTTCTATTGGAAACCAGTTAAGTAGACAGTTAGTTATGCTCACGTCTGTTTAATCAGGCAGTGGTAAATAACCCAGGCATTGCATACATATCCGTAGGGAGAGTTTTTCTTTTGTTGTTTTATTGCCAGTGGAGGTAGGATAAAGGGTTGGGAACATCTCAGAATGTGGGATGCTGTTTTGTTCATGATACCTATAACCATTTGGTCATTGGCCCACAGCTGTGACAGTAGGGAGACTCTTGGAGAGGAGCTCTGCAGAAGACCTGGATAAGGGGGTCTGAGCTTTTCTAGGGGTAATTGTTTTGCCCTTGCTGTTTCCCAAGCAGAGACCTCTACCGTCACACTATCTTTTTCTGCCTGATGAGTCTTTGCTCAAACCGGCTGTTTTTCAGATTTTAGCTGAACGTTTATCATCAAAGTTACTGAGATTAAAGCTCACTTATAACTCCCAGCCATCAACTGTACCTCTGTGAGGCCATATGTTTGGGCAAGATGCTTGAAGATAAGCCACGTGCTGCAATGGCCACATGCACTGAAGAGCCCCACTGGGGGATTATTGGAATGCAAACTTCTGAACTCAGACGGACTCCTCTGGCCATCTGGTTGCAATTTTAGTGTCTGGGCTCTGAATGTATGTAATCCTATATATTTGAGTTGACTTGAAATAACCCATTTTTTTAAAGGGAGCCAGAAAAATGTCAATGCATATAGTTGCTTTGATTATTTCATCTGTTTAATTCAACTAACTTATAAAAGAACATGACTGTATTCCTATCTCCAGAATATAAATATCAGATTGTTTCTAAGCCTCTCAGAAAAAGATGAAATTTTTGCTTATTATTTATTAAGGCTAACTTAAATCTGTGTAAATAGTCTCGACTCATCCTGATTTTTAAGTTCAATTATGTTTCGCTAAAGTATAAAAAATTATTTACTGGATTTTATTTTTGTCATTAATAAGGAATAGAGTGTGTTGGAATATTTTGAGAAAGGGATTTCTTTCCTGGTGTATCCCGCAGACCATCTTTTAAAATCTCTTCCTGTTGGCACATATTCATGGGGATGCAGATGGTTTCGTGAGTTGAAACAGGGTAGATTTGAAGGTTAAATCTTAAATTGTTCTGCTCACCACTGTATGCTGGGGAAACCTGGCGAACATGGAAATCAAACCCCTCTGTCTACCCACTTTCCGAAGGCTCTTCCTAGATTCAGCCAAGAATAGATGCTGAGCCCAGCCTGCCTTCCTTTTTATCTCCCGCTCCTCTCCTGACATTTCTGGTGGCCACACATAGAACAAGTAGTGGAGATAGAAGTCAGAGGAGGGGGTAATATAATCTAATAGTTATGAAGAATTACCGTGTGCCAGGGGCTGTCCTAAGCACTTTCTGTGCATTAAATTAATTTATTTCTCATAAAAACTTAAGAGTTAGTTAGGTACCTCTGTTATCCACATTTTATAGATGAGGCTGATGAAGAGTTTCCAGGAGGGGATTAAGAACTCCTTTCACTTATTTACTGCTTTTCTAACCCCCTTCCTGTGAAACTGTTCAAGGAGAATTTCCTCCCACGGAACACATATCACAGGAATAAACACAAGCTGAGTTTTCACTGGCCTTCATAGGAGACAAAGTTTTTGTTTCCACCTCCCTCCCTCCAGGAAGCCTTTCACAGCTGTCCTGGCAACCTTTGTACCCCATTAGTTAGACAATCTGATTCCATCCATGTTAGGATTTGTGTTCACTACATTAAATGTTTTTCTCTTCATTGTAAAATTTATTTCAGGTTTATTTGTAATTTATTGTAAAATTATATAAAGATAAAAGATGTTCATAATACCATCCTCAGGTGTGATAAAAAAGTAATTCTTTCATTTATACAATTTTTAAATGGTCATTTATTAAGCAACTTTCCTTGATAGACCATAAATTTACTTGGTGAACAAATCGGGTAACAGCTGTCCTGAACTGCCTAGGCCTGAGGGGCTTCCTGAGACTCTGGACCTGCAGTGCTAAAACCGATAATCCTGGGAAAAAGCAGAGGAATTGTGTGCACTCTTTGCAGGAACCAGGTTGGCTTGGGTTTACTCTTACATCACCAGCACTGGCAAACTGCTTGATGCTTAGTGAGTGCCTCATGAATACTAAATGAATATAATAAATGGGTAGTAGGCTCTGTCCTAGAGCCTAAGGGTAGAAATATTTAAATCCAGCAGAAGGTGTTTTAGATGGAAGGAATAGCATGGTTCTGAAGGTGCGAATCCTCAGTATAAGGTTAGGTAAGTACAGAAAAGCCCATGCAGATAGGGAGTTAACAGAGTAAAAGGGAAACTTATGCTTGGGACATTAGAAAGATTTATGTGATCTGGATCATGGAGTGTATTAGTCCGTTTTCACACTGCAACACATATCCGAGACTGGGAAGAAAAATAGCTTTAATTGACTCACAGTTCCACATGGCTGGGGAGGCCTCATAATCATGGTGGAAGGTGAAAGGCACTTCTTACATGGTGGTGGCAAAAGAATGAGGGAGAAGTGAAAGTGGAAACCCCTTATAAAACGATCAGATCTCATGAGACTTATTTACTACCATGAGAACAGTGTGGGGAAAACCGCTCCCATGATTCAATTATCCCCTACCAGGTCCCTCCCACAACACATGGGAATTATGGAAGTACAATTCAAGGTAAGATTTGGGTAAGGACACAGAGCCAAACCATATCATGGAGTCCTTTTATTTAATAATTAGTTTTTATTTTGTATAACAAGTGGCAACTCGAGAATTTTATGCAGGGGCATAATATGGTCATATGTCCACAAGCATAGTTTTTTGTAGACAGGATGACTGGTACAATAGGAGAGAGGAGAGAGAAGAATGAGCATGATGGAGGGAGGGAACAATTTCAGTTGGAAGTCTATTACAATGTTGCAGGCAGAGATGCTAAGAGCTTTAACTAGGTTAGTAAAGACGAAAATGAAGACAGAAAGGGCCAACAAGAGGAACGCCTTGGTCTGAGAACCAGGTGGGCAGTGAAATTAAACTTGCTTAACTACTGACCATATGGAATAGAATGGGGTAAAGTGTCTGGGGTAACTCCCAGGTTTCTCTCTTGAATGGGTAGGTATATCGTGGCTCCATTCACTGAGAAGAAGAATGAAGATGAGGAGAAGGTAGGGAGAGAAGATGAACTTCTGTCCGTTTGGAACTGGTTGGGTTTGAGCTGACTATACCACGTTCAGATCAAGATGTTCAAGGGGATATATCTGAATCATCAAAGTGGGTAAAGCTATGTTCCATACATGAAACATTTTGCTCTGAAATGACAATAGCTATTGATGTTTATTTCTTGATTATAAAGATATATAGCTTTTAAATGAGAGTGAGCATAACAAAGAATCCTACCTTAATATCAAGAAATAATCACTATTAATTTTTTGTTGAACACTGTCACAGATTGATTCATCCATCCGTCTCTTCATCCCTCTGCCCACCTCTCTGAGATGATGGGAAATTTTCTTAACTTCTCTCTGTGCCTAAGTTTCCTCATTTGTCATGGTAATTTGGTATTTACCTGTAGAGTGAGTACTAAATGAGTTCATGAATATGAAGCACTCGGAAAAATGCCTGGCCCATAGCGGAGTGCCATCTAAATGCTAGCTACTATAATATTGCATCTTTTCAAAATAAATGGGTTATATTAAACACAGTTTTATAACTTGCTTTGTTGTACATTCTTGTTGTTCAATGCTTACTCTTAGTTAATAAAAATATATTTCTACCCAATTCCTTAACACTTCAGTCCAAAACTGGTTTTCCCCACCAAAAAATCAAAACAAAGCAAACATGAAAACAGAACACAAATGAAAAACCACCACCATCACAAAACACGTAATTAGATCAGTAACTGAAAATGCTTTGAGGTAGTTTTCAACCTACAGGGACAGTGGCAAGAAGCAATTCATTACATGCAGGCCATTTTGTGTAGTGATTTATAAAAGAAATAAGCAAAAAGAGTTCTGCTTTTTTGCCTTTTTCACTGTCCTTTTCTCTTCTGTCTCCACATTAATAATTCTTGTAACCTTTACTGTCTCATCAATCAACCATCAGGTGAGGTTTCTGCTTCTCATCCTGGCAGCCTCCACATGGTGCCAGTTTTCATTCATCTTCACTGTGTGCTGTTAAGACCTAGATTTTGTTTCTGTGACTAAATAGGGAAACTTATATTATACCTTTAACCCAAACCATTTCTTTTTATTTTTCAAACAGAAAAAAAAAAAATTCGAATGAGTGTAATTCTTTATCAGAGGACTTGAAAAATCTATTTTTCTCAGGTCTGAGAGTAAAGGCAAAGATAATTTTGTCACTGTATTGGAATTCTAACAAATTATTCTGTCACCCTCTAGAAGGGGCTCCATTGGAAAGAATCAAGTTGTATTATAATAACCTTTAGAAAGTCAAATGATTGAAGTGCGGGCATTCTAAGATAAAATAGGACCCCTAAAATATAGGATGTGAGTAAAGCAATTTTTAAATTACGTGGTGAGGAGGGGAAACACATTAGCATTTCTTTTATGGCATTAGTTGTATCTTTGTAGGCATGCTGTTCCTTCTCTTGACTGGGGAATACCTCTTTTACCACAATTTATATTGATACTTTGCATTTATATAGCATGTTCCATGCCCGGAGCATTTTAGTAGCATTAAGTGTAAATGGCATACCTACAAGCCAGGTAACTGAATATTCTGATACCACAGATGGAGAAGCACCAGTGCACAGAGCTATATTACTCTGGAGTTCTTAGTCACTGTAAGAAACTAAAATGGGAGCTCTGAGTAGTTTTCCATGTTAAAAAACAATTGATCTGCCCTAAAAGTTGAGATTATTTCTGATGGCTCAGCATTTAGTCTTCTGGAAGCAGGAACCTGAGATTTTTCAAGACTTCTACTCTCTGTCATGTTTTGGATGAGCCTGAACCCCTGGCTTTAGGGGTGAGAATAGGGCCCAAGTGTGGCTACTTGGTGTAGTTGATTTTCCTGGTGACTCTGAGAAAGATCCCAGAACAATAGTTGTAACCATGGTTTGAACTGTTGGAGCTTCTCTTGCCACTGAGGTTGCTGAGAAAATATGCTATATGTCTGGTGCTGCAGGAGACAAGCAGTGAAGAAAATTCTAAATGAAACCAAAAAGGTAAGCAGAGGCAAGAGAAAAAGTGGAAGGTTCTGAGGCTATCTGTTGACTCCTGGATCAAACTATACCTGAAGACCAGACTCTGGAATTTTTAGTTACACGAGCCACTAAATTATCTGTATTTCACCTAAAAACTATGAGTGAGCTGGAAGGATTCTTATATAAAGTTATTAGAATATTTAAAATATGATCTTTTAGTTTAGAACAGAAAATAGTCCTTAATCAAAGCTTTTGTACCTGGTTGTATATTTCAAGAAAGTATCAAAAGTTATTTAAAAGAGAAATTCTGTTGAATAAATAACAGAGGAAAAAGAAATAATGAAGTGGAAAATTTCTTATTGTTTTCTGAAAAACACATAAAAAGTCTAAAGCATATTTTTATATTGTTAGACTTTTTTCAGAATTCATTTTGAAAGCTATTAATTTTAATTATGTTGTTTTCAGTGATATAACATATTAAGTGTTCTGATGTCAGAACTGGATCTTCTAATGCTCATTTTTTCATAGTTTTTTTTTTCATAAGTACCCTTCAGATAGACTATTTTACAAATTAGTGATGTAAGTTCATGTATTGCTTATTTATAGGCAGGTATTTGGCAGAAATACCCAAATATCTGTGTTGTAAAGGTCAAAGATGGACAGGGATAAAGAATGAGCTCTGATTCTTCCATGTGTAAACCCCTCCCTGGATGAGGGTGTTTTTGGGTTGTCTATCAGTGTCTCCCAAGAAACCTGGGAGAGATGGAAAGTTCATGTTTCTCATTCATCCCATAAATTATAAGCCTTCTTAGGATGATAATTGGCCTTGAATAACATGAAAAGTGTAAGAAATGTTTTTTCCATCTCAGTCATTGAATGATTTTTGTCTTTCCAGTACTTGACTTTCAAACAAGGTTTTATCATTGTCAAGGTAGGCAGAGTAGGATGAAAGATCATAATTTTTAGAATGGTAACTGGAAGTGGCTTGAAGTGGATTAGAAGGGAGTTAAGAGAAAAGATTTCTCTATAGGTTTACTTGTGGCCAGGCCAGAGGGGTGGTGGTGGCTGTACAGGAAGAGGCGGTGGGGGACTAATACAATTACTACAGTTTGGATGCTGATTACATGCAAGATGTTGACATCTCATTCCATCCTCACAGCAAATCCACGAGGAATATATAGGTATGGTCGGTCCTCTGTGTCATTGGGTTCTGCATCCTGTACTCAACCAACTGCATGTTTGGGGGAAAAAAATTTGTACCTGTACTGAACATGTCCAGGCTTTTTAAAAAAAACCATATTCCCTAAACAAGATAGTATAACAACTATTTACATAGCATTTATATTTTATTATGTAATACAAGTTTTCCAGAAATTAAAGTGTACAGAAGAATGTGTGTAGTTTACATGCAAATATTGTGTCATTTTACATAAGGGACTTGCACACCCTTGGATTTTGGTGTCCATGGGAGATCCTGGAACCAATCCCCCGCAGATACCACAGGATGACTGTACTTCATTAACCCTGTTTTACAGATGAAAAAAACTGAGACTTAGCAAGGTTCAGTTCATAACTTTTAGTTCATAATCATAATTAATTTGTGCTCCAGTTCATGCTGTGAGTATGTGGCTGAGCTGGTATCAAATACCCATCTGCCTCCTTATGTTCATTTTCCATTTTTTTTCTCTCTGAGACTGAGTCTTGCTCTGTTACCCAGGCAGGAGTCCAGTGGTGCAATCTCAGCTCACTGCAACCTCCACCTCCCATGTTCAAGCGATTCTCCTGCCTCAACCTCCTGAGTAGCTGAGATTACAGGGGCATGCCAACACTCCTAATTTTTTTTTTTTTTTTTTTTTTTTTTTGTATTTTTAGTAGAGACGGGGTTTCACCATGTTGGCCAGGCTAGTCTCTAACTCCTGACCTCAAGTGATCCTCCTGCCTTGGTTTCCCGAAGTGCTGGGATTACAGGAGTGAGCCATCACAGCCGGCCGTGCCTGCCTGTGTTCTTAGCCACTCTGTGCTACAGCCTGTGATCTGTTCAAGGAAATATAATAGCACCATCACCACTAAAAGAATAGGGACGGTGGCATTATCAACTAAATAGCTCATTTACCAACCTGGTTGAGGAAGAATTAAGAAAACCAGAAATCTTCTGTATATTCTCGTCACGATTGTAGTAATTGTTGCTCCCTTTTCATTCAAACCAGATTTCTTGTGCCCCTTTTTAGTCAGCACATTGTGGAAGGATGAGAGGAGACAGAGGACCTCAGAGCAGACGGCGTGCATTCAGGACAGTGATCATTTAGAGGGTCTTTGGCAAATCATTTCAGCTCTGCAGGCCTCACTGTTTTTATCTGTAAAATGGCTCTTTTTGTTCTAACAATCTGTGCTTTAATATAGTGATGCTGTAATAAGCATACTGAGTTTTCCTTTTTTTCTGGATCTTCGAAGATGAGCTTTACTAATTTTATGTCTGATTCAAAGTAGTAATTTAACTAAACCCACTGGTCCTCTGGATCCAGTGTCTGCAGCTGCTGTGTATGCTGATGAGTTACTGCTCAGCTGTACCACTTGTAAATATTTACTGTGTTGAATATAAATATCACTCCTTATCTTTTTTTTTTAAATCCCTTATTTCTGGTCTTTCAGTTATTGTTTTTTACTGTGATAAAATATAAGACCTAAAATTTGCCATTTAATTTTTAAAAATAATTTTATTGTGACAAGAACACTTAACATGAAATCTGTGATTTTAAATTTTAAGTGTACAATTCAGTATTGTTGACTATAGGCACAATTTTGCACAGCAGATCTCTAGAACTTATTTACCTTGTTCAACTGAAACATTTTGCTCCTTAATTAACAACTATCTTCTCCCTCACCACCTAGCCCCTGGCTACCTTCATTCCACCCTTTGATTCTGTGAATTTGACTATGTTGGATGCCTCATGTAAGTAGAATCATGGAATATTTGTCTTTCTGTTCCAGGCTTATTTCACTTAGCATAATGTCATCAAGATTCATCCATGGTGTTGTGAATGGCAGAACTTCCTTACTATTTAAGGATGAATAAATTCTGTCATGTGCATATATCACATTTTCTTTAATCACATGTTGAAGGACATTTAGGTTATTTCCGTATCTTGGCTGTTGTGGATAGTGCTGCAGTCATCATGGGAGTGCTGATATCTCTTTAAAATCTTGATTTCCTTTCCTTTGGATATGTACTCACAGTTGGGATTGCTGGATCATATGGCAGTTCTATTTTTAAATTTTTGAGGAACCTCCATATTGTTTTCCATAGGAGGTGAAATCATTTTATATTTTCACCAGTAGTGTGCCAAGTGTTGTTGAGGATGTGGAGCAGTTGGAATTGTTTTTACCCTTGTAAGTGTACAATTCAGTGGCATTAATGAAAAAGATTTGAATAGCATCAAATTGTACAACCATCATCGCTGTTCAAATCTTTTTCATTACTCCAAACAGAAACTCTGTACCCATTAAGTAATAATTTCCCATTACCCTACCCCCAAAACCTACTAATATCTAATCTGTTTTCTGTCTCCATGAATTTTCTCAGGATAGATATTTCATGTGAGTGAATTTATACAATATTTGTCCTTTCGTGTCTGGCTTACATTACTTAGCATAATGTTTTCAAGGTTCATCCATGTTGTCGCATATATTAGAATTTAATTCCTTTTTAAGAGTGAATGATACACCATTGTGTGTATGTACCATATTTTGTTTATCTATTCATCTATTGATGAACACTTGGGTTGTTTCCACCTTTTGGCTGTTATGAATAGTGCCGCTATGACCATGACTATACATGTATTTGTTTGAATCCCTGTTTCCAATGTTTTGGAGTATATACCTGAGTGAAATAACTGAGTCATATGGTAATTTTATTTTTTATTATTTTATTTTGTTTTTTGAGACAGGGTTTGGCTCTCTTGCCAAGGCTGGAGTGCAGTGGCATCTTGGCTCAGGGCAACCCCCGCCTTCCAGGCTCAAGCAAACCTCCCGCCTTAGCCTCTTGAGTAGCTGGGACTAGAGACACGCCACCATGCCTGGCTAATTTTTGTACGTTTTGTAAAGACAGGGTTTTGTCATGTTTCCCAGCCTGGTCTCAAACTCCTGAACTCAAGCAATACACCCTCATTGGCCTCTCAAAGTGCTGGGATTACAGGTGTGAGCCACTGTGCCCGGCCTGGTAATTTTAACTTTTTGAGGAACTGCTACATAATTTTCCAAAGTAACTACACAATTCCACATTCTTACCAGAAATGTACTACGGTTCTAATTTCTTCACATCCTTGCCAACACTTGTTTCCTTTTTTTTTTGATTATAGACATTGTAGTAGGTATGGTATCTCAATGTGTTTTTGATTTGCATTTCCTTAATGATTAATAGTGCTGAGCATCTTTTCAAGTGATTATTGGTAATTTGTATATCTTCCTTAGAGAAATGTCTACTCAAGTCCTTTGCCCACTTTTTTGTTGATACATAATTTTTGTACATGTTTATGGGTACATGTAATCTTGATTATATTCATAGACTATGTTATGATCAAGTCAGGTTAATCACGGTGTCCATCACTTGAGTGTTTGTCATTTCTTTGTCGGAAACATTTCAAGTGCTCTATTCTAGCTAATTTTAAATATGTGATACATTGTTAATTATAGTATCCCTACTCTGCTATCAAATATTAAGACATATTCCTTCTATCTAACTGTATGTTTGTAGCCATTAACCAACCTTTATTTATCCCCCCACTGCATACACACATACTCACACACCCTTCTCAGTCTCTGGTATCTCTCATTCTATTCCCTACCTCCATGAGATCAACATTTTTAAACTCCCACGTATGAGTAACAACACGGGATATTTGTCTTTCTGTGCCTGACTGACTTATTTCACTTAACAGTAACATCCATGTTGCAGCAAATGTCATGATTTCACTTCTTTTTTTTTTTTGGCTGAATAGTATCCAATTGTGTGTGTGTGTGTATATATACACATACACACACACACACATATATACACACATGCAATATTTTCTTTACCCATTAGTCTGTTGATGGACACTTAGGTTGATTCCATACCTTTGCTATGTGAATAGTGCTGCATGTGAATAAACATGGGAATGCAGGCATCCCTTTGATAGACTGATTTGTTTGCCTTTGGATGAATCATAGTGGAATTGCTGGATCATATGGTATTTCTATTTTTAGGTTTTTTTTTTTTTTATAACTCTCCACACTGGATTCCATGGTGGTTGTAATAATTTACATTCCCACCAGCAGTGTATAAATTCCCTTTTCTCTGCATCCTCACCAAGATTTCTTATTTTTTGTTGTTTCAATATTAGCCATTCTAACTGGGGTAAGATGATATCTAATGCATATGATTGTTTTGATTTGCATTTTCCTGATGATTAGTGATGGTGAACATTTTTTCATATGCCTTTTGCCTATCTGTATATCTTCTTTTGATAAATGCCTATTATGTCCTTTGCCTACTTTTTAATGGAATTATTTGTTCTGTTACTGTTGAGTTGATTGAGTTCTGTGTATATTCTGGATATTAGTCCCTCATTAGACGAGTTGTTTGCAAATATTTTCTCCCATTCAGTGATTTTTTCTTCAGTGTTTATTGTTCCTTTTGTTGTGCAGAAGCTCTTTAATTTAATATAGTCCTACTTTTCTATCTTTGTTTTTGTTGCCTGTGCTTTTGAGGTCTTAGCTACAAAATCTTTGACTAGATGAATGTCCTAAAGTGTTTCCTTTTTGCTCTCTTCCAGTAATTGTATAGTTTTAGATTGTATGTTTAAGTCTTTGTCTTGTGTTGATTTTTTTAAATGTAGTGAGAGGAGTCCAGTTTTACTCTTGTGCATATGAATATCAATTTTTCCCGTAACACTTATTGAAGAGGGTATTCTTTCCTCAATATATGCTGTTGGTACCTTTGTAAAAAATCAGTTGATTGTAAATACGTGGCTCTATTTCCGAGTTCTCTATTCTGTTCCATTGGTCTATGTGTCTGTTTTTATGCTAAACCCACATTGTTTGGGTTACTATAGACTTGTAATATATTTTGTAGTCAGGTAGTGTGACACTTCCAGCTTTGTTTTTTTCGCTCAGGATTGCTTTGGCTCTTCAAGCTCTTTTTTTGGGTCCATATGAATTTTAGGATTTTTTTTCTATTTCTATGAAAATGACTTTGTATTTTGATAGGGATTGCATTGATTCTGTTGAGTGTCATGAACAATATATTCATCTTAATAATATTTATTCTTCTAATCTGTGAGCATGGGATGACTTTACACTATTTGAGTCTTCGTTAGTTTCTTTCATTAGTGTTTTGTAGTTTTCCATGTAGAGGTTTTTCACCTCCTTGGTTAAATTTACTCCTGGGTATTTCATGGTTTTTTGTAGCTGTTGTGAATGAGATTGTCTTCTTGAATTTTTTCTCAGCTAGTTCATTATTGTATAAATGCTACTATTTTTTGTATGTTGATTTTGCATTCTGTAACTTTACTGAATCTATTTATCAGATCTAAGAGTTTTTCGTTAAAGTCTTTAGGATTTTCTAGATATAAGATCATATCATCTGCAAAGAGGGACAATTTGAATTCCTCCTTTCCAATTTGGATGCCTTTTATTTCTTTATCTTGCCTTATTGCTCTGGCTAGGACTTCCAGTATTATGTTTAATAGGAGTGGTTGTGTGTCCTAACATATGGTCTATCCTAACATGTTGTCTATTCTGGAGAGTGTTCCATGTGCTGATGAAAAGAATGTGTATTCTGTAGATGTCAGATGAAATGTTCTGTAAATATCTGTTAGGTCCATTTGGTCTAATGTGCATTTTAATGTTTCTCTGTTAATTTTCTGTCTAGTGATGGGAGTTGGGTGTTCAAGCTCCCAACTATTATTGTACTGGAGTTGATCTCTCCCTTTAGATCCAATAATATATGCTCTATATGTGTGGATACTCCAGTATTGTGTTCATATAGATTTAGAATTGTTATATCCTCTTGCTGAATTCATCCCTTTATGATTATATAATGCCTTTCTTTTTTTATTTTTACTGTTGTCAGCTTGAAGTCTGATTTATCTGAGATAACTATAGGAACTCCTGCTTGCTGTTGGTTTCTATTTGCATAGAGTATCTTTTTCCATCCCTTTACTTTCAGTCTGTATGTCTCTTTACAGGTGAGATAAGTTTCTTATAGGTAGCATGTAGTTGGGTCATGTTTTTTTTCAATCCATTCAGCCAGTCCTTATCTTTTAAGAGGAAAGTTAGTTTAATGCATTTATATTTAAGAGATTATTGATATGTGTTTATTTTTGTCATTTTATTAATTGATTTGGGGGGCATATTCTTTGTTCCTTTCTTTCTCTCTTATTGTCTATCATTTTGGTTTGGTGATTTTCTGTAGTGGTAACATTTGAGTTCTTTCCCATCCTTATTTGTATGTTAGCTTTACCAGTGGGTTTTCTATTTTCCTGTATATTCATTATACTAGATACAGTTCTTTTGCTTCCACGTATAGAATTCCATTAAGCATTTCTTGGAGGGCCAGTCTAGTGGTGATAAATTCGCACAGCTTTTGCTTGCCTGAGGAATACTTTATTTCTCCTTCATTTATGGAAGGATGACTTTGCTGGGTGTAGTCTACTGGTTGGCAGATGTGTTATTTTTTAACAGTTCAAACATATCACCCTATTCTCTCCTGGAGTTTCTGCTGAGCAATTCACTGCTAGTCTGTGGGACTATCATTATAAGTGACTTAGATGCTTTTCCCTTGCTGTATTTATAATTATCTCTTTGTCCTTGACTTTTGACAGTTTGAGTTTAATGTGCCATCTAGAAGATCTTTTAGCATAGTATCTGTTTGAGATCTCTGAGCTTTCCATATCTAGATGTCTAAATCTCTTGATAGACTTGGGAAGTTTTCAGATGCTACTTAATTCGCTTTTTTATCCCTTTCATTTTCTCTTTACCTTCTGGAACACTGAAAATCTGAACATTTGGTCACTTTATGGTGTTCACCTATGTCATGTAGGCTTTGTTCATTCTTTTTTATTTTTTCATTATTTTTTTTTCTCATGGGGTTATTTCAAAAGGCCTGTCTTCAAGTTCTGAAACTCTTTCATCTGCTGGATCTATTTTATTGTTGAAGATTTCTAATGTATTGTGTAGTTCATTGAATACATTCTTTAGTTCCAGAATTTCTATTTAGTTTTTATATCTCTTGGATAAATTTCTTATTCATATCCTGAATTGTTTTTCTGATTTCTTTGTATGGTTTATCTGAGTTCTCTTGTATCTCACTGAGCTTATTTAATATCATGATTTTGAATTATATTTCCAGGATTTCATACATTTCTTTTTTATTGGAATCTTCTGCTGGAAAATCATCGTGTTCCTTTGAAAGTATCATACTTATTTTAATTTTTTTATGTTTCTTGTGTTCTTATAGTTATATCTGAGCATCTGGTATAATTATCACTTCTTCCAAATTTTGAATTTGCTTTTGTATGGGAGGACTTTTCTCTGAATATTCGTTTATGGTGTTAGTTGAGTAGGGCACTTTAGTTTTGATTCTGCATACATGCAATAGTGTAGTCTTTGAATGATTCCTTAGGCTGTAAACAGTATCAGTGGTATCTGTGATTTCTTCCGTGGCTTAGGGTGCAATTGTTAATGAAGGCTGTAGTCAAGTTTTGCTGGGGATGGAGACATCAGGTGGACATGTTGTTAGGCCCCAGTGGTGGCAGTGACAGTCCAAGCATGCCTGTCCTTGGGCCTCCAAGTTGCTCACTTAGATGCCAGTAGTAGCAACAATGGGCTGAGTGAGTGTGTGGGTCCTCAGGCCCCTGGTAGGTGGGCATGGCATGAAGAATGGCAGTAGCAATGGTGAGATAAACCTCGGGCTCCAAAGTAATTCTCACTGGTGTTGGTGGTGGCCGCAACAGGCTGAGCAGGACAATCAGCATGCCTGCTGATGGTGCAAGCAAGTGGATGTCAGCTCTACTGGTAGTAGCAGGTTGCGTGGGCCAACCTCAGGTCCCTGGGAAGAGTGCTTAGGTGCCAACATTGATGGACTGGGCTCGATGGTCATCAGGTCCCTAGATGGCATGCCTGGGCACTGGGGGAGGCTGAGCTGGGCTGGGCAGATCTGTCTTTGGGCCCCCCAGTGGTGTGTGCAAGGGAGTTTGTCCTCAGGGCATGTGAAAATGCATATGGCCTTTGCTTTTGAGGGTAGCAAGGTCTTTGCCAATGGCACCTACTTCAACCCTGGAGGCAGCAGCCAGCCATGCAGTGTCTGTGGTCAGAGAATATCAATGGCGCTCCAGAAATACAAAGATGCAGAGGCTGTTGAGCCCCTGGGCAGGATGCAGTCTCATGTGTGATGGATTGTCAAAATGGTTCCTTGCTATAGCTGCTAGGGGATGGAGGTGTGTGGGACCCAGCATCAGCTGCCTCTTTCTGGAGCAGTGCCTTCACACAGTCTCCAGGAAGCTCCTTATCTTAGTTTGGGGGCCCACAAAGATCTAAGGGCTTTCCTTTAACTAGGATATAGGAATTTACTGTGGAAATGTGGACTGCTGGGGGTCCTCACTTATCCTTTCTCCATATAGGAGAGCCTCTCCAGGCACTCAGCTAATCCCTGAGCAGGCTGCCTTTCTTCCCTCTTTTTCCTTGCTTTAGGTGTTTCCTGCTGCTTCTGAGTTGAATTCCAGTGTCTTCTGTTAGATAACCTATTCAAAGTGCCATTATCTACTCACTGTTTTGTTTCTTCTTTATGGAAGAAGCTGGTACCAGATGCCTCTAGTCAGTCATCTTGAAGCCCCTCCCCTTTGCCCACTTTTGAATTAGTTTATCTCTTCGTTGTTGCATTACATTCTTTATATATTCTGGATATTAAGCCTTATCACATATATTATTTACTAATATTTTCTCCCAATCAGTGGGTTATCTTTTTGCTTTCTTGATAATGTCCTTTGATATAAAAAGTTTTTAATACTAATGAGATCTAACATCTATTTTTTTCTTTTGTCTTTAATGCTTTTGATGGCATATCTGAGAATCCATTGCCAAAAGTTATTATCATTTAACTCTGTGTCCTTCTATAAGGGGTTTAACTCTTACATTTAGGTTATTGATACACTCTGAGTTGGTTTATGTATAACTTAAAGGGGCTATACAAAAATTATATTGAGGTAAGGGTCGAATTGCATTTTCTTACAAGGTGAAATTCATTTGTCCCAGCACCATCTGTTGAAGAAACTCATCTTTACCCATTGAATGGGCTTGCTACCTTTGTTGAAAATAAAATTGGGCATATTTTTGAACTCTCAATTTTATAACATTGGTCTGTATGCCTACCCTATTCTGGTAGTGTATTGTTTTCATTATTGTAGCTGTGTATCATTGATTTTTTTAAAAATGTAAATATGCCTACTATCATTCTTTTGCCACCCCATCTCATGTTTTTTTACTTCTAATCTATGAATTTAAGACACTAACCAATCAAGTTTATTACATCTGCATATTACTAAAGTTTTGGAGCCTCCCTTAAGGAACAAATTGGATTTGGTACACTGGCTTTGTGACATATGGCATAGGCCAGTGACCTATTCTCTCTTTTTCTCTTTCACAACAGAACCTCAGATAATATATTAGTTAAAAACAGAAGTGTTCAGGTTGAAGGGCAGGAAAGTATAATTACATAGACCCAGTCTCTGTCGTATCAACATGCTCTAAAAGCTATTATGGCAGAAGTGACATTATTTGAAAACTGTTAGCATCAATATATTTTTAGTTTATTTTTCTATTACATTTTGTATGGTTGTAGCTTTCTAAAATTCACTCTCCAGATAAACTAAGTATTATGCTAACTTAAAAAAAAAAACCTGCATTGTTATTGATTTTTTGCTATATTAATAGATTTAGGGGGAAAACGTTTACACATATATTTATGTATAATTACAATCTGAGATTTAAATGTCCCACAGAGTTGCCTTTTACTGAATTCTTTTACTCAAATATCTAAAAATAGCAAGCAATTCATATTTGACTCTGCAGTCAATCTCAACACATGGGTCACCCTGAGCATTGTGTGTTAAGTGAGAGTACATACAATCTAACATAGCCATGACTGCTGTCAAGTTCACACTTCCTGAGGATGTGCATTCTAAGTGTCCCTGGATGTACAAGATGACAGATCAAACTAGTGGTTTGTGCTGTTGGGCAATAGAACCAAATATTTCAGTTGTTTCAAGTAATATTATGGTATGCTCCATAAATTCACTAAGGTGACCCGGGAGTGCTGACAGGAATTTACTTTAGCCTCACTTATTGTCACTTAACAGAGTAAATGAGAACCAATGACTCTTCAAATACTAATAGTAAATTACAGTTATGGTGAACACAAATGCTTCATTATGTCTAGTCAAGGTCTGTTTCCCTTTTATAGAGCTAACTGGTAGAAAGCATTGTTTTTAATTTATGAATGAATATGCACAGGAATCTTAGCTATCCTATTTACATAAAATTGATAGACAATTAATCTTCAGTAAAATACCTACAGCAGGTTTAGAAAATGCAAGCCATGGTAAAAATTTAAAATGTGGTCAGAAATATCAAATGTCTTTAGACACCAAAATGCCCCTTTATTAGCGTTTTATTATCTCACTGGTAAACTTGCAAAACTGGTAATAGTTTAATGAGATTATAAAGCATACATGCACGTGGGTTAAATAAATTTTAAATCATTAATGTTGGTTAATAAAACACTAGAAAAGGCATTTAAATGTTTGGAGTGCAAAAAAGGCAATCTTTAGGGGGTTTGTAAATGCAGCTTGAACTTTGCTTGAAATTTATGTTTTTAGGTCAGCATAATTTAGAAGGGATTTGTCCACGAAAGTGAGGCATGAGAGAACTTTTGCAGGTGATAGAAATGTTTACTATCTTGATTGGTATGTCAGGTAAATAATTATAGACATTTATGAAAATGCATTAAAATGTGTATTTAAGATTTGTGTTTATTACTGTATGTCTGTCTCTCTCTAGATACACAAGTGTCCATATCTATTTACACACACACACATACTCAAAGGTGAAAAGATAGACTCCTGAAAATATTCATGGAGTCTGCCATCCCTGTAGCTATATTTGTCTTCACATAATTTTGGTACACAGGTCAATAAGTTTCCTTATATATAAATCAATTTGAATTGTGTCTTTGTTACTCACAATCAAAAGAATCCTAATGTAGATTTCTCCTTGAAATCTTTTTACTGCACCTTTGTATTTAATATTTGGTAAATCCTGTCTTTCAGAGAATTGAGATGACACTCTTTGCATCAATAAATACTCTACTCTCAGTACTTTTTATGCACTTGGCGTCACTGGACTACTCATAAAATCCTAAATTTTGGAATGGTGTTAAATCTCTCTCTTCATGCTGTTTCATCAGGAGGCAAATCTTAAGGCTACCAGTAGTGATGTCTTTTTCCATGTAATTGCAAAACTATGATGCCAATGAAAGCTCACTCAAGCCAATGTTTCCACGTTTCTTTTTTTTAGGAATTGCTCTTACCCTAGGGGCAAAAAGGACAACACAGAGCTATAAACTGTGTACAGGAAAAGCAATCAGCAGGAACTCAATCTTATACTTCAATCAATTCCCCTATGCACAGCGTCTTTTGTACTTAGGCTTGGGCTTGTAAGGACAGGAAAAAATGATTAAAGTTTCCTTGGTTTCAGAATATTAGTAATGCCAACATAGAAGCAAGATTTAGTTTAACTAAATTTAAATATGTAATATTTGATTTCTACCCAGAGGAATCAAACTGAATTTTAGCAAATGTTGACTTACGAGCATAGGCTAGATAGTTTTTGCTCTTAAACTTACAACTCAGAAAAAGTGTGATTATTAACCATAGTTTTATAGACTTCAGAGCCCCTGAGGGCAGGAAACATGTCCAGTTTGTCCAGAGTAGGCATCAAGTATCATTTGTTAACTGATTCTGTCTGAGAATTTAAGTAATCCCCTGAAGGTCAGGGTATAATAGAGACTGTAAACGATCCCTCTGTATCTGTACTTGTTAAGGTTTAACATTTAAAAATCAGTGGAGATTGTCTTTGGCCCTAGCCAAGCTCCTCTTTCTTTCTCTTTTCCCATATTTAGGTGCATTCTCTCTTAGATCAAAGGCTTAAAGGTTTCGTTGTTGCTATAGTCCAAA
Organism: Macaca thibetana thibetana; assembly: GCF_024542745.1. Taxonomy (NCBI): domain Eukaryota; kingdom Metazoa; phylum Chordata; class Mammalia; order Primates; family Cercopithecidae; genus Macaca; species Macaca thibetana. The sequence continues at coordinate 133,047,920 of NC_065579.1, read as the reverse complement.
GTCAGCGTAGACCACTGGAGACAGGTTGAAGCAGCAGATGCCTGTAATGTTAGCCAGATGAAATAAAGTTAATAGCCAGAAAAGTTTGGCAATAGAAAAAAAATGGTTGTGATCAGGAAGCACTAATGATTTTATGAAATGGAGAAGCCCTCAGGATAGAGAAGTAACTAAGATGAACCAAAAATTATAGCCATACAGTAAGAAGGTCAAACCAAATAGGAAGTAGGAACATTGTCTCTAAAGTCAGAAAATCTGGGATCACCTAGATTGACTGAAGTGTAAGATTGAGTTCCTGCTGATTGCTTTTCCTGTACACAGTTTATAGCTCTGTGTTGTCCTTTTTTGCCCCTAGGCTAAGAGCAATTCCTAAAAAAAATGAAACGTGGTAACATTGGCTTGAGTGAGTTTTCATTGTCATCATAGTATGTTTGCAATTACATGGAAAAAGACATCACTACTGGTAGCCTTACGGTTTGCCTCCTGATGGAACAGCATGAAGAGAGAGATTTAACACCATTCCAAAATTTAGGATTTTATGATCCCAAATGTTCTGACTTTAGAGACAATAATTTGTCTAATGCCACTTAATTTCAAGTAGAAGATCACCTAGTTCTTCTACTTGAAATTAAGTGGCATTAGACAAATTATTCAGTTCTCTTGTCTGTAAAGCATGAATTGTATACCTACCACTGTTCTGGAGATTGAACAATCCATGTAAGGTGATCTGTAGAATGCCTGGCACATCATAGGCACTGAGGAAATTTTTGGTGATGATCATTATGGTGCTTGGATACATGAATTCATAAGTAGCTAACAATAGTGAAGAAAACAATGACTTGCAAAGAACTGGATCAGCTTTAAAAGGGTCCTCACTTTGGGCCTACTAGCTTCTTAAGTAATCGGTGTGCAAAACAGACCCTTGAAAATCCATCTGATATGCTTTTTTCATGGTCCATAAATCCTAAGAACCCACAGGTTCCCCAAAATGCTCCCTAACCTATTGACCTATTCAATTTTGCTCCCCCTGGAGTATGGAGTGTTCTGTCCTCTTTATCTGCATCAAAATGATCATCCTCTCAATGCAGATATGTTCCCCACTAGGTGGTGGGGATAGCATTGTCTCATTAAATCTATTAGCTCAAGGATAAGAATATTTCATCATTCATATCTTCTGTTTATTTTAGAAGATATAAGTTTATCTGAATATTCTCATATATTTTGAGTGTTAGTGAAATAGAGTGAAGTAATAAGTTCCAGATAGCATGGGGAGATATTTTAGTGAGGCAGATTGAAGTCACATTCCATGGATTTACAGCCAACTGGGCTTTAGTAACTTTCATTTCTGAACGTTCTGGGCGAGCAGCTGAATGTATTTTTATTATAATCACCCTCTCAAATTATTATAATGTATGAGACATCTTTATACACAGCCAGTCAAATCTAGTTAATTACTATGTAAGTTAATTTGTTATTGTAAGGTTTTACAGCACTTTGTAAGGCAAGAGTGAGAGTGACTTTAAAAAGTAAGTAATTCGGCCGGGCGCGGATACAGGCTCACGCCTGTAATCCCAGCACTTTGGGAGGCCGAGACGGGCGGATCACGAGGTCAGGAGATCGAGACCATCCTGGCTAACACGGTGAAACCCCGTCTCTACTAAAAAATACAAAAAAACTAGCCAGGTAAGGTGGCTGGCGCCTGTAGTCCCAGCTACTCAGGAGACTGAGGCAGGAGAATGGCATAAACCCGGGAGGCGGAGCTTGCAGTGAGCTGAGATCCGGCCACTACACTCCAGCTCGGGCGACAGAGCAAGACTCCGTCTCAAAAAAAAAAAAAAAAAAAAAAGTAAATAATTCAAGACCAACCTGAGCAACATGGTGAAACCCCGTCTCTACGAAACATACAAAAATTAGCTGGGCATGGTGGCATGCACCTGTAGTCCCAGCTACTTGGGAGGTTGAGGTGAGAGAATCGCTTGAGCCCAGGAGGTTAAGGCTGCGATGAGCTTTGATTGTGCCACTGTAATCCAGCCTGAGCAACAGAGTGAGACCTTGTCTAAAAAAAAAAAAGTTATTAATCCTCTTTCGGTGACTAGCTTACCATCTAATTTAATCTGATACTTCTCTAGAACTAACAGTACACTTGCTTAATTAGACGTGTTAATCATCCATCTTGATCACTGCATAAAGTTAGTTGTACTGTGCATGAACAAGATCAAGGGTTTAAGCTGCAAGTATTCAATACTTGGCTTTAGGCCAGGCGCGGTGGCTCAAGCCTGTAATCCCAGCACTTTGGGAGGCCGAGACGGGTGGATTATGAGGTCAGGAGATCGAGACCATCCTTGCTAACACGGTGAAACCCCGTCTCTACTAAAAAATACAAAAAACTAGCCGGGCGAGGTGGCGGGCGCCTGTAGTCCCAGCTACTCGGGAGGCTGAGGCAGGAGAATGGCGTAAACCCGGGGGATGGAGTTTGCAGTGAGCTGAGATCCGGCCACTGCACTCCAGCCTGGGCGACAGAGCGAGACTCTGTTTCAAAAAAATAAAAAAATAAAAAATAAAAATACTTGGCTTTACATTTCAGTTACTGGCCTTCAGCACCATGAAGAGAGGTGAGACCATTCTAGGTCGTTATTTTTTCCTTCTCCATCCTTTCAGAATTGTTGCCTACATGTAACTTGGGCACACACTCTGTATATTGTAAGGTATTTGTTGTGTAAAGTGACCTATTTGATCTGTTTATTTTCTTCTTTTGCAAATAGTTTCCCTATTTTCTTGATAGCACATTTGTTCTTTGCACTTTCAAAGAATCCGTTAGAAGTATAGTTAAAGGTGCCTGTCAAGACAAAGATAGTTGAATGTATTCCCATTTTCCTTTTTCAAAAAGTGATTATTTAGATCCAGAATTGCTTCCTTTTCTACATGTAATGTAGAAATTATACAGCTGAAGATTTTTTTTTTTTTAGTCATCCACGTCAAATCATCACCAGAGAAGATGCAAAAGAAACTTCTAAATCTGCCCTGAATATTTGACAATTTGCATGAATATTTCTAATGACTCTTTGCTGGGAAGGAATTTTCCTCCTGTAAATTCCCATAATAATTGGTTTACATATATTTCATAAAATATATTAATAACCTACATTTGTATTGAAAACCCTTGACATTTATGAATTTAATATAAGTGGTTTTGACTGTTTGCAGATGACCCTGATAGTCCAGGGCATGCGTTGATTTCAAATTTTGCTGAAGCACATATTCAAATTGAGCACACAGACAAGCTGATGTGTGGGAACAAGTCATGTAGCTAATGGGTAATTCTAGCTCACTGCCTGACACCCACATCTCAATACACTTTTATTATTCTCTCTTCACTGAATATATGGTAATTCCTCTGTGGTGATTGAAACCTTTGCTTCTTTGTGGAAAATGGCCATAAATCAGAGACAACTTTTCAATAGGATTTTAAATGTTGGCAGACATTGTGAGGATATGAAGAAATGAAACCAAAATAAAACATGATTCCGGAGGAATTCAGGAATCTGTACAAAACTAGCAATCACGAACAACAATTTCTGAAGCTAAAAACATACTCATCCAGAATTGTAAAAGTTTAATTCAAGGAAAAAAGGCAAGTTTCAACTCTGACAGCAACTCTGACTGATTTTTGAGGCTGTACATTTACTATGTTATGTCTTAGGTTATAGTTATATGTATGTTTTTCTTGCCTTTTTCCCTACCACTATGCAAAAAATAAATTGTAAAATCAACATGGAAGATATTGTCAGTTGCTTATACAACATTCATATTTATTACTCCCACTTCCTAACAGAACTACAAACTTTATCCAGTCTTCTTCTAAACATCCATATTTTTTTTGGCATGGGTATGGGGATATTGATTATCTGAGCCAGTCTCTAGCATTCCTTCTAGAATCTATTCTTAGTCCAGTGCATCTATTAAAATGGCCTCATGAAACCAAAAAGAGAGGCTTATACTCTGTAACCGGGGTAAAGTTTTTCTATCTATTTTTGTGGTTCTTGTTTACTTTCCGCTCACCTTCTCTCTCTCCCTAACTTCCCTGAATTCTACCTTTCTTGTTCACACTTTCACTCACACATACTAGATATCAATAGGAGAGCCCATAGTCCTAATTGTCACTGACAGCCTCCTTGAACCAAAAACGGAACCTGCTTTAGGGTAGATCTGCTGTTGAGGATATCAGGGTGAACAATAGAATTATATCTTTAGTGCTGTGATTGAGACACTTAAATCATACCCCAAATCTTTTCTTTCTAGATTCCACTTATGGAAAATGGTAAACATATTTTTCTTTTAAATTTATTTGAGCCAGTACAGTATATTCTTTATCTAGAAGACAAATTTCCTGACTAGGATTCTCACTGAAAGTGGGAACTTTATCATTTTCATCATTGGAGCCTCTGTATTCCCTGGTATGTGTTTTGAATGCAAAAGTATGTACATATAAAATCTGTACAAATCTCGATCTAGGTATGTTGATTTCTTTATGAATAAACTTAACACCTTTCCCACCAAACCTTTGACGAATCTCCTTGCTAACCACCCCTCTCCCTACCCAATTCACCCTGCACCTTACAATAATTTTCTTGACCAGTCCTCAAAAGTATCAAGCACATTTTGGGATATATTAGCCTTGGATTTTATAAACAAAGCCTCACAAAGATAAGAAGTTTAGCCAAAACTTAGTTGCAAATGTAAAAACATCCTCGAAAAATTATTTGTCTGTATAGTGAGTGACACCTTAAGTGTTAATTTTTCACTGTGGTTTTGTTTATGCAATACCCAAGAAACCTATAAATCTGTTTAGTTCAATTAAACAACTAATTAGTTCACCAGAGAAAAATAGTAAACCCACTTATTTGATTGGATTGACCAGTCAGTTCAATTGAAATTGCAAATCTATCACTTCCATAGGGATGAAATTGGCTAGACATTTTTATTTTCCTGATAAAAAAACAAAAAGGAGAGGATTTTACAAAATTGACTCAATCAATCAATTATGATGTTTCAGAGATGCAGCCTTATTTAGCATTTGAACACTTTTAGGCAGAGTGAAACTGAAAGTTTTTAAAGTTCCAGTTGGATAAAAGGAAGAGAATGGACTTGAAGAGAAAATGGCTAGGACCTTTTTATAATTGTTGGAAAGAGCTTCTTACACATTCAAGAAGATTGTTGAAACAGACTTTTTTATTAATGAAAGGGAGAGGACAGTGTCATGATCCATTTTCAGACCACATTAGAAAAGGTTTTACCCAGAGAAGCCCAAGAGGAACTAATATTAATACAACGGATTGTCAAGGAGGAAATCCAGAAGCCAGAGAAATAATACTAATCAACATACCTGCGGTGTGAGATAAGCTTCAAAAAGGCAATCCCGTTTTCAAGAGGCAAGAAAATCATACAAGAGGTTCGGAAAAGTTATTGAGTAAAGATGCTTTCAACAATAAAGTCGTATGAAAGGCTCATCTACATGGCATTTAAAGGTGTATCCAGATGTTTCCCCACTCTTTTTGTAATGTTTAACTTTCTTTTTATTTAAAATCTCACCTTCCTTAAATTCTCTTTTCAAATGTTTCCATCTCTTCTTCCCTTTTCTCCTCTACTGCCTCTGAAGAAGAGGTATTTCTCTTGTATTCCAAACCTAACCCCTTATCTTTCTGTTCATTTCCATCTTTTCCAGGGATTAAAAACACAGAAGTTTTCATAAACCAGATAAATAAACAAATGGCCTGGTGGAAGACATGAGGGATTTGTGGGGACAGTAAGAAAATAAAAGGCGTATGCCTCACATAAAAATATTCAGGTTCTGAATATTTCTGTGCTGACTAAATATGCATATCCTCTGGCTACATTGGGCTCAGTGGTCAGCAGTTCGTGATTTCTGCTTTCTCAGATTCGAAAGGTTCTTTCTCTCCTTCTCCTTCTGCCCACAGGACTCTTCAAATAAAACCATTCTTCAAGCTGCTATTCACTGCACAGCATCGCCCTTTCATGGCCATGTATGTTCTCACAGTTCTTGCTTTCACAGTACTTCTTTTTCTTTAAACTTTTATAGCATAATTAATTTGAAAAGTGACAGATTGGATTAAGAAAATGTGGCACATATACACCATGGAATACTATGCAGCCATCCAAAAGGATGAGTTTGCGTCCTTTGTAGGGACATGGATGCAGCTGGAAACCATCATTCTTAGCAAACTATCACAAGAGCAGAAAACCAAACACCGCATGTTCTCACTCATAGGTGGGAACTGAACAATAAGATCACTTGGACTCAGGAAGGGGAACATCACACACAGGGGCCTATCATGGGGAGGGGGGAGGGGGGAGGGATTGCATTGGGAGTTATACCTGATGTAAATGATGAGTTGATGGGTGCAGCACACCAACATGGCACAAGTATACATATGTAACAAACCTGCACATTATGCACATGTACTCTACAACTTAAAGTATAATAATAATAAATAAATTTAAAAAAAAAGAAAGAAAATTTACTGTAAAAAAAAAAGAAAAATAAATTTAATTTTGAAATATTTAGAACATGTAGAAAAGCACTAAAAACAATATAACTTATTCCCATCTGCCTGTTGTACACATTTAACAGATGCTAATGTTTTTCCAACTTTAATTCCTATAAAGTTTTTCCTTTAGATATAAAAAGTTCAACCCCCATTTTTCTTTTTCCCTTCTTAGAGATAACTACTAACTTGAAGTCCAAGTATATCATTACTATCGGTTTTCAAAAATCTTTACCTTGTATATATATCATCATAAACAACATATGGTGGTATTGTATGCTTTCATCATTTAGATACACATTTTCTTGTTGAATATATCATTTTGAAACTTGCACAATTGTGTCTTTCACATTTATAATTATATAGAGTGCTTCAGTGAATATCTTCATTACTTTCTGTTCCCACATGTGACAAAATCTCCAAAGTATAGTTCTTGAACTGGAGAGTTTCAAACTTTTTAAACTCACCTGGATGTGAGCCGTATACAAAAATTTTACATTTGTTATATCTTTACCAACACTTGATGTTTCCAGACTTTTTAAATTTTACCAATTTAATGGATGCCAAATTGTACCTCAGTGTTCTAAATTGTGTTTTCTCACTAATAGTTAAATTGAGCCAGTCTTCAAATGTATGTTTGCCATTCAAGTTTCCTTTTTCAGGAATGACATGCCCATAGCCTTTTTTTTCTATTGGGTTATTCATTATTTGTTGTTGTTTTTATTTATTAATCTTTATATATCCCACTCTGCCACTAACTAACATTATTAGCCTTGGAAAACTCACCTAATTTCTCTGTGATTAAATTACTTGCTTTGAAAAGTGGGAAGAATAACAGTACCCACAAATTTGTTTTAAAGAATATATGAGTTTGTATGTCAGGCACTTGAAACCATCTGGCATATACAAAGCATTATATGTTTTGTGCCATGTTGTATTTTTATTATTATTAAACCTTAATTCTCTCACAGTGTTACAAGTAGTTTTCCTAGTCAGCAGCTTATAATTTGACTGTGTTTATAATGTACACAAAATTTTCATTTTGATATAGACAAACGATGATGTTCTCCTTGATGGTTTGCAGTCTTTGTGCCTTGTTTAAGTAAGTGTTCCCCAGCCTAATAGAAAATAAATATCTTATTGTGGGGTTTTTTTGTGTGTAAATTCTTTGCATTTGCCACTTCTAGTTTTAATCCATCTGGAAATTGTGTGAATGCGGGGATCTAGTTGTATTATTTTCCACCTGAAGAGCAGATGTCCCTGGCCTCCTCTGTTGAATGAGTCTTCCTTTCTCACTGATTTGCTCTACCTCCCTCCTCTATCAGATTCCATGTTCCCAGTTATAGTTCGGATTATTCTAAGTCTCTCCATTTTGTGACATTGATCTATTTGTCTATTCTTACGCTTTTCAACCCTTGATCCTGGCAATTTTCTGACTTGTGAGTCTTCAAAAGCCTTTCAGTTGACAGTTTTTGAAATTCTTTTGCTTTCCAAGGGAATATATCACCTTTGTTTATGAGTACAGGTTCCATGAAGCTATACTGATCGATGTCTTGAGTATTTCTAATCTCATCTTGTCCCTTTTACAGGCTCAAATATCTGGTGAAAAAAAAATTAAAATGTTAAGTTAAAATGTATAGTGTATAGTGTGCATGTGATAAGTCGTCATTCCAGAGCCTATTAGTTGCCTAGGACAAGTAAAAAATATATAACCACTTTTGGTGTTAGAAATTAAATATCTTGAAATGACTATGTTCCCTTTCTTGTTCCTAGTAAACAGCACCAAAATACATTTCACAGCATCATTTATTGTGTTGCATTCCTATTCCTTTCTGGATATAAAAGACTAGATTATAGTTCACAGATTTGAATCTGCAGTGGATTGATTTGTTGCCATGGACTTTAAAAATCCATTAAGAATGGAGTCAGAAATAGTGAATTAATTTGAAATTCTTTGTTGCTATGGATGAAGTGAGAAACATATTTATAAAACCATTAATCATACTTCAAAATATACTTGAAAATGGATCAGAAGACAGATGTAATAACTGTATTTTCCTTTTGTTATCCCCTTAGAAGTCCCAGCCCTTTGGAAAGTCTTAGTTAAGTGTTGCTGAATATTACTTGTTTTTTCCCATTTCTTTTATTTTGATAAGTATGTCTTGTCATGGAGCCACCTGTGCCACTTAAAGAAGTACGTGGTTCCCTAATACATTCGGGTTGTACCTAGTTTAAATGAATATAAAAATAAACAGCCTATAAGGCTTGGAATCATATATAAGGTCAAACATAATTCATATAACAAAAAAACCCTGAAATCACAGCCCCTGTTAATTAATGAAGTTAGCTATATTCCAGCCATTCTTTAATTCCTCAAACTATAGTTACAAGGCTGTTTTCAAGATAACAAAAAGTTTTAAAGTGATACTTTATATTTGGCTGAAGTAAAAACAAGGAAACTGCAATGATTGTCTAGGAAAATAAATTATGTCACACAAGTACTTTTCTTATTGGTTTAACACATGAGTAATTTTTTTGGAACATTACTGTTAGTTCTGTTTCCTGATAGGCAAGCTTGAATTCAGTAGACCATATAGAAGTTCAAATAGCATTTCAAACATGGTAATTAAAAATTTAGCACTTATTCCTAATTTCAAAAAAAAAACAAAGCTAATTAGGAATGGAAGGAAGCTTCCTAAATATGATAGAATGTTGAATAAAAACCAAGAATGAACATCTTACTAAATGGCATTCCTATTCAAATCAGGAATATGACTAGTTTGGTCACTTAGCATTATTATCCAACACCATTTGGAATTCCTAGTTAATACATTAAGAGAAACATAGCATAAGTGATACACATAATTGGAGGGGAAACATTTATTATTATTATTCATAGTAGTAGTAGTAGATGATATATACTTCCATAATAAGGAACTTCTTAAAACTAATAAGAGAATTCAGTAAAGTAGCTAGCTACAAGAGAAATGCCACAAAAAGCAATAATTTTCTTTTATATGAGCAACAACCAATTAGAAATTGGAATGGAAGGAAATCATTCATCATAGACAAAAAATTGAGAGACCTAAAGGTAAATAAGCAAAATGCAAGACCTAGTTGAAAGAAAAGCATAAAATTTGATAGAGGAGCACTAAATAAGACTCAGATAAATGGTAACATATACTCTGAAATCATAACATTACACATGTATCAATCCTTTTTAAATTAATGTGTGAATTTGCCATAAATGCTTGGCAAATAAATGCATACATGAATGTATCAACACCTAATGTAAAGTAGACTTCACAAAATTGGAAGCTTGTATTCTTCCAACTACAGTGCTTCAGCTACAGTCTTTTATGTTGGCATGTGAGCAACTTTGAAAAATGTCATGATGAAAGAAATTTAAATCTGTAGGGAAGTTTTAGTGACAAACATTCAATGTTTCTTAATCATAAAGAAAGCATCCATTGTAAGCTTTAGCTTTATCTAACGAAAGGAAATATTTAATTTCCTCAAATGATTAGAATAGTAAATGCTTAAAATAAGCAGCTATAAATTAATTTTCTTCCATAAGGGAATAGAACATAGACAGTATATTGAATTAATCTGTAGGGTTTTCCCCTGTATCTGACTTTATATTTTTAGTTAAAATTTCTGTTCCCAAAACCAGGATTGTCTTATAATTGCCTGGTGACAAATTCCTTGGTATCTTTCATAGCACCTGGAATAGTATGCCTACACAGTAAGTATTTAATAAACACCCTTGGGAGAAATTAATCTATTATAAATAAATAGTGTAAAGGGAAAGCGTGGCTTCTTTTGTGATGTTTATCTTGCATCTAGCTACTTTAATAAATTTTCTTATTATGGAACAATTGTTCTTAAATAGCAATGTCTAAAATAGTGAGTGAAATATTCCATGTTGCTGTAGTCACTCAACTTAATCAGGATGACTCTTCACTCAAAATTTGGTTCAGATGTCAAGACAAATGATAGCACACATGCACCAAGGGAGCATGAAAAGGTTTATTAATCACATAATGAGGCTTTCTGAGAAGAGCAGGGAAGGCCTCCAGGCAGGTCTGAATATGGCTTGAGAAGAGGGAAGAAACACTAGTTTGAAGTTTTATGGAGGCCAGAGGGGGCTCAGAGAGAGCTCCCTCATAAGGGCTAGGACTTGGGTGGTTTGAACTTCCCACTGGTGCTAAAGGTACACCCAATTTTCCCACCAGCTTGCCTAGATACACCCAGGATTTTTTAAAATCAACCTAGTGCACCTGGACTTCCTCGTTAGCTTGCCCAGACAAGGAGCAAGGGGAAGAGAAGAAGAGGTGGTGCTTGAAAGCTGTCAGCAGTCAGACAACAAAAATGGAGTTAAACTCTTTACTCTTTATTACAAATGCATTTTTTTATAGTTTGGAAATGTGGAATTTCACACATGCAACTGTCTATTCATTGTGATATGTCCTGTAGGACATTAAAAGACATTTCCCTTTACATTATTGTGAAGGCGTGTGTCTAGAATGTAAATTGATGGTAGAATTTACATAGTAGAAAAAACTAATGATTTCCAGGTCAATTTTACCAGTTAGCCACTCTACTCTTTTTACTATGGGAAACATTTAACAACTCTGAGATTCAGTTTTCCTGTCAAGAAATGGATGATGTCTTTACTTCATAGTGAGGACTAAACTAGCCAATATATGTAAAACACTTAGCACACAGTGTAGCACATGGTACATATTCAAATAAATGACATTTAATTGTTATTGTTATTACTATTCAGAAAAATGCAGAAAGTAACATAGGTATAAAGAGAACACTATCTGAATAAATAGAAGAGAAAGTCTCATATTGTAAAAATGTCAGTGCTTCTCAAATTAATATACATATTTAATGCATTTCCAATCGAAATCCCAATCAGTTTTGGAAGGATAAACAAAATTATTGAGAAATTATAATATAGAATAAATGTGAGAATTGCCAAGAAAATGTGAAAAACAATAACTAATAAAAACTTGCCTACAAAATGTCAAAACTTACTATGCAGCTAGTAAGATTAAAACAATATGAGTCTAACACATTAACTAAAACACAATGGAATGGAGTAGGGGGATTTTGAACCCAGATTTCAATATAATTTATTTCCTTTGTAATCCTTTGTGTCTCGTTCTATACATTTAAAAAGATTGTAATGAGGAATGCTCTATAGACTTCATCAGTCTGTCAAGGGATACTTAGCACAATAAAGTTAGATTTAAAAGTTTAAGATTCCTCTAGAAACACCAAGTAGAAATTAACGAAGAAATTAGCAGTCTAAAGTTGCATGACAAATTACCTCAAAGCTTCATGGCTTAAAACATTAATGTTTATTATCCCACTGTTTCTGTGGGCTGCTTCTATAGGTGTGGCTTAGGGTCAATCACAAGGCTGAAGTTTTACCTCCAGTGTAGGCTGGGGAAGAATCTCCTTCCAGTTCACTCCAGTGGTTGTTAGCAAGACTCAGTTCCTCCTAGGCTCTTGGAGTGAACTCAGGCCTCACTTCTTCCCTGCCTGTTGACACAAATTGTCACATTAGGAGAAAATTTTTATACTCTTGTAACATATAAAACATTAATATCCTTTATATGGGATATATATGATATACGTGTGTATATATATCTTATATGTGATATAGACTATAAATATCATATATAGGTATAGACTATATATCATATATCATATATAGTGTATACATAGTATACTCATATATAGTGTATATATAATATACACACATATAGTGTATAGCATATATATATACACTATATATAAAACATCTATCATATATATCACAGGATATATGCTATATAGCTATATATACAGGATATATATAGTATATATGCTGTATGTATAAGTTTCACCTTAATAGGTAATGCTGAACTGTTTCCAAAGCATTTGTAATAACTTGCTCACCAACCAGCATTTTAATAGTTCTAGTTGCTCCACACCTCATCAACATGTAGTATTGTCTAAGTTTTGCCAATCTCTAGGTAAAAAATTGTTTCTCATTGTAGTTTCAGTTTGCCTTTTAATAAATTGAAGTTGAGCAAATTTTTACATACTTATGAGCCACTTGTACTTTCTTTTGTATAAAATTCCTATTTATTCTCATTTCTCCATTTTGTTTCTTATCTTTTTTTTTGCTTACTCTATATATTCTGTAGAGTAATCTTTTGTTATATGTATTACTAGTATATTCTCTTATTAATTAACCTTTAGGAATATTTGTAAACCAATTTTTTGTTCTAGCCCAATAACATCCATAAATTTTTTTCAGAGCAGGAAATCTTTATATCACATGAAAATGTGATGCCATGAAAATGTTTTGAGTGAAATAATGTTTCAGGCTGAGGAATGAAGAAGTGCAAATACCTGAGGCAGCTAAAAACAAAGTAATTTTTAAAACCATTTTGCTGTGCAATATATCATAAAACTTTTTTTTTTTTTTTTTTTTTTTTTTCACAAAAGACCTAAAAGAATTGTTAATGCAGTTTGGTTTTGTCTTAGCATTTTTCTGCTCAGTAAACATCTTTGAAATACCACGGATTAATCATAAAGAAGCCACTATAAGTGCATTTGCTGTAACAGTTTAGTGCTAATCCACGACTTTAGTTCAATACAAGTTACTGAAATCTACTGAGGTGATTGAAATTTGCCATTTATATATTAAAAACAAAAGTGTTAAACCCCATCTCTCTATTGGAGATTCTTTTAGATAATTTAGATAAAATGGAAAACAAACAGGCAAAATCCCTGTTTCTGCAGAGTGTACATTTATGTGGAGGAGACAAATATTAGACAAATACACAAATAATATGCTAGTATAAATGATTATAAAAGCAATATATAATATGTAAATAATTATGAAATATCAGATAGTCATAATATTTGTTGCAGTGTTAGGAATAAAATCTCTGGGGAAAAGCAGAGTGTTGACTGGGTAGTCAGGGATTGAGGTGAGTGATGTCATGCTATTTCTGGAAAGAGAATCCTCCAGGCTGAGGGCCCTACATGTACAAAGACGTGGAGACAGGAGCATGGATGACATGTTCAAAGAAAGCAAGGTCAGTAAAGAATGGCAGCAAAAGGGAGAGAATACAAATAAAGCATGAGAGCGCAGGTCACATAGGGCCTTGATGTTATGTACCTTGTCACTTACTTTGGCTTTATTCCAAGTATGATGGGGAACTTTGGAGAGATTTGAATTGGAGAATGTTGTGATCTGACATACATTCTGGATGCTGTGTGGAGAATAGGTGGTAGGTGGCAACATTAAGAAGAGATGCAATATATTAGTTAGAAGGCACTTGCTTTAGTGCAGGAAAAAGATGGTGGCTCCTCGGACAAGGGTGGTAGTGGTGAGATTGTGACTAGTGGGTATCCATTGAGGTGGGCCCAGTTGGGCTTACCAATAAATCTGATGTAAGCTGTAAGAGAAAGAGAGGACCAAGGATGAGTCCTAGATTTTTAAACAGAATAACTGATAATGGAATAATTTAATAGAATAGAAAATCCTTAAGAACATGCATATTTGGGGGTGGCATGGTAATCAAAGAATCAATATGAGGCATATTAATGTTGAAGTGCTTAATAGCAGGTGAGCAAAGATGCTGAGTAGGAACTGAATATGAGTATAAAGTTTAGGAGAAAGACTGAGACTAGAGGTCAAATTTGGGATCCATCAGCATACGGATAACATCTAAAGCTGTGAAACTCAAGGACATTGTAGTGGAAATGAACATGAGTTGAAATAAAGACTAATCTCTGGAACATTCTCCCATTTATAAATGGGGAAGAAAAGGAGGATCCAGCAGAAGCAAATGAGGAGGAGCAGCCACCATACTGGAAGAAAACAGAACTGCAATTGCATAGTATCCCAGAAGCTAAGGCAGGAAAGTGTCTCAAGGAGGAAGTGACTGTATCAGAGTCAAATGCTGCTGAGAGATTGAGGAAGGCAAGTACTGAAAAATGGTCACCAATGTGGCAATGTGGAAACTCCTGGTGACTTGGATGCACATGAAGCTTGACTGGAGTAGGTTGAGAAAAAAATGGATCAGAGGAGGTGCCAAAATGGGGACTACAGTATATATAATCATTTATGGGAATTTTACCATATGAAAGCAGAGAGCATGCACAGTTAGAAGAAGACATTGTAGGATGGGAGGTATTACAGCAAGTCGACGTGCTGATGGGAATGATTGGAATGGGGACTGATAGTGCAGAAAAAGAATGGAAGAGCATTGATCTTAAGGAGATGAGGCACCAGTGGATCTCATGCATTAGTGGAAGGGCTGCCTGAAGGAAGAACGTATGGAGTTAATGCCTTGCAGTAGGAGGGAAGGTAGACAATACGGTCTGAGAGGCAGGTAGGTTGATGGATTTGGTAATGACACAGTGAGAAATTTCTGTTGTGACAGCTTGTGGACAAATCTGGGATGATGCTAGACCACTGGGACTAAGGCAGGCCCCAAAACTTAGAGCAGAGACTTAGGTGTATCCATCCATGGGCCCTGGATTAAATTTTCTATTCTATTAAATTATTCCAACATTATCCGTTATTCTGTTTATTCATGTGTTTCTTCTGCACAGAATGCCACTGGTGAGGGCCGCTACCCCACCAACAGCAAGGCTCTGCTGCTCTCACATCCAGCTTCTTACAGTGAACCTTCTCACTGACCCAGCTCAGAATCAACCACCCTCCTTAGTCGCTGCTCGCAAGGCCAACAGGCTTAGCCTCCAGCCTCAGTATGTATCTCCAAGGCTAGATACCACCTGAAATCCTTTAGTATATTGGGGCAATGTCACATGCAACTGCCTTTCTCCAAATTCACAAATCCCACCACTTCTCTTATCTTCTGATCCATGCCTTACGGGGCAGGAAACTTCCCTCCATGCATTTTAACCTGTATCTTCTGTCCTATCTGGAATGGAGAAAAGATAATACTTATTACTTTGCCTGACCCAAGGGACAGCACCAACTAAAACCTGTCTTAATGGCATCATTTTTAATTTTCTATTTAATTTCTCTTTTATCTTTGTAAAAGCGTAATCTGAGTAAGACACAGATTAATAAACCTAGATGGGTGGTCCAAATGGTGGCGATGGAGCAGAGCTGGATATCACCTCTAGTTCTGACAGCCTCCAGTATCTACAGCTGCTTCTCTGGGAGCAAGAGTGCTATGTTGTCAAGAGCTGGCAATGTGTGCACTTGCAATTTACATGAAACAGAGGGAGAAAAAGTAGGTCAGCGATGTTCTGTTCCCAATAGAGTGTTAAATCTCTAATATCTGTGCCTTGTTTACCCAGTAGATGGAGAGAGTATTATCACTTTCTTGGATGCTTCACCCTGTTGTCCATTCATTTATGACATATATCTATGTCTAGCTAAGTCCTAGGAACACCACTGCTCTCAAGAATCTCACAATTTAAAAAACTATTTGACCAAATCAGTGACATCATCAGCACTAGTGCCTGAAACTGAGTCAGGGGCTATATGCTGCTTGGACACCTCTCTAGAAATATGCTAGCTGGTAGCTTCCACCCAATTCCTCCAAATAGTCGATGGCTCTGTTGCAAATAAGGCCTCAAAACTGAAAGAAATAGAGTGATGCATTATATGCAAGAGGGATAAAGTGATAATTAACTTAAAATGAAATTATTAATAGAGTACTAGGAAATTATAAAATTCTGATTTGGCCAGTGAAATCCAAAACTCAAGGGTTGATTATAGAGATAAGCTATAATCTTCATGTGTAGTCTAAGGCTATTACATTAGCCCCATTAGTCTTGAATCATTCCCTTCTTGTGTCCCCGTATGGCTTCACATCACATTGCTGAGCCATATGTTTAGCTGTGTGAGAATGGACAAGTGGCTTAACCTTTCTGGTCCAAACCAACACAAACTAAAGTCTCCCCTATATGATTATGCAAAGCTAAAAATTTCCTTTTTTAAAAAAGTAACAAATGCCTTGTGTGTGAATTTGAACTGCATCAGCACTTCAGTTGATATGGCTAAATGTGCATGATCAGACACCAGGAAGAGGAATGAGGCTGGCATTTCTAAGTCCAGGCCTTTCCAATCTTCTACTCTATGTTGATGGAAAATTGCATTCAGAAGAGTATCAATCTTAGCCCTCACTCTGGACTAATTACCTCAAAAAGTGCCGGTGTTACCAGGCCTGAGGTTGCAGCCAAGGCCAGGGGAAAAATGTTTCTTGGGACATTGATCCATATTGCCTGCCAAATGCCTCATGATTTCCAGTTGTACTCCCTAGTCAACCTTACTGGACAGGTAAGCATTCCTACAGTAATGTTAATGAAATGTTGTCCAAAGTCAATAGAATAAAGAAGGTTAGAGATCGCACATCTCCTCCTCACTGTTCAGATCTTAAGGTACTACATGAGCAAGTTTACTAAAATGTGACCGCATGTTTGCATTTCTCAAAGAGGAGGAAACATTAGAAGGGAAGCACTTTGGGAAATGGAATTAAGAAGGCATATTTAGAAAGTCAGCAAGAATCGTCTGTAAATATTTACTCCCTGTTAGGTTTAAGGCAGCAAGGTGCCCCTTGCCTCCTAAAAAAACAAAACAAAACAAAACAAAACTCAGGGCTGGTTGTGATGGCTCATGCCTGTAATCCCAGCACTTGGGGAGGCCGAGGCGGGCGGATCACGAGGTCAGGCGTTCGAGAGCAGCCTGACCAACATGGTGAAACCCTGTCTCTACTAAAAATTCAAAAGTTAGCCAGGCATGGTGGCTCCTCCTGTAGTCCCAGCTACTCAGGAGGCTGAGGCAGAAGAATCGCTTGAACCTGGGTGGAGGAGGTTGCAGTGAACTGAGACCGCACCACTGCACTCCAGCCTGGGTGACAGAGTGAGATTCCATCACCAAAAAAAAAAAATCAGCTGGACTCTCTAACTGGGAAAGTGTTGGCATCTGTCTCCATGGCTTGTCAACATTTAGTATAGCTCCCTTTATTTCTCTGGAGTTAGAAGATCCAATCATGAGTAATATATGTCACAAGTATCTTAAAGAATTTTTTTGCATAATTATATACATAATTGTATAATTATGAATAATTATAGGACTTTTATTTGTTTTGGCCTTATGCTAAGCCACATTGGAAACAAACTGCTTATACATGAGCAAGTGCTACATTGTAGTTAATGTCTGAGTTAGCAAAGCCCTTTGTCCTACCAGATAACCTCAGCTCTATTGCCCAATCCCTGAATATGACATGCCCTGTGTAAAGATGCTAGCTCAAAGAAAGATGGTGATCATGAATCATTATTTTAAACTTCTTGATTTCTTCTTGAACATTGGCCTTAATAGATAATTTAATAAATAGAAACAATATCATTTAAAGATGTGATTTTTTAAAATCTTCCTCCCTCTCATATTTAGAACTGTTTTCCAGACATGCATTTTCATAGGGGGCTATTGTGGGTCAATTTGGGACTTTGGACAGTCTGGCTATTTGCTTCCCAGAAAGCAATAATTAATTTGCATTCCCAAGAGCAAAATACAGGAAGGCCCATTTCACTATATTCTCAGCTAAATTTGGAATTATCTTTTCAAAGTCTTTACCTATTGTGTTTGGTTAAAAAGAAAGTAAAGTTACTTCATTATAATTTTGATTTATAATTTTGAACACTTTTTCAAAATGAAGTTTTGAAACTTCATTTTGCACACTTTTTCTTATGCTTAACTGTCTATTTTGAAATCGTTTTCTAATAATTCCTATCTAAATCAAATTTATCAGTGGAAGGTCAGTTGTAGGTTGCAGTGACAACAACCACCCCAATATTTTCAGGAAGTAAATTCTGGAAGAAACTTTAAGGAACTAACCTAAATACACAGCTGAGAACAGCTTGTTCATAGAGCAAGTCTGGTATACTGCAATGTGCTTTTATTAATGGTAAAGTTGGGAGCTAGAGCCCTCGGTTCCTGATGGTTTTCTTTTTTTTTTTTTCTCATATTTATCTGTTACATAGTTTTGATTTATTGTTGATATTTGTCTGGGGGCAGTGATGATGTAACTGGGGAGGGAAGAGCTGGGAGGAAAAGATTCCTTTAATAATTCTTATAAAACTTTTATTTTAGAAAACCATTCTAGATTAACCCAGAAACTTTAAAAAAATTCAGTAGGTTTTTGGGCAACAGGTTGTGTTTGGTTACACGAATAAGTTCTTTAGTAGTGATTTCTGAGATTTTGGTGCACCCATCATCCAAGCAGTGTATGCTGTACCCAATGTGTAGTCTTTTATCCCTCAACCCCCTCCTAACCTTCTTCCCAAGTCCCCAAAGACCATTGCATCATTTTTATGCCTGTGTGTCCTCATAGCTTAGCTCCCCAACAGATGTGATTTTTTTAAACCTCTAGGTCTACCCGGGCTTTCTTGCATTTGTTAATCAGTGCATACATTTTACAACAGCAAAAAAAATACACCTATTTTCAGGCGAGAGTTAATGATTTGAGGGATGTGTATATAGCTAGGTAGATATAAGACATACACAGATATATGTGATGGTGAAAAAGCTGGAAAGGCTGGATGCAACTTTCCATTTCATCTCCATTTCATTCTCTTTCATCTCCTCTTCTGTTTCCCCACACAGAACAGCTGCTCAGGAACTTTTCCCTTACCAACCTCTCAATCAGCACTTTTCTCAAATTCAGATCTCCTGGCTCTCATCTTTGTTCCTCCTGTGCCCTTTCTTTCCCCCTCCATTTTCAATTCATTCTCTCTCTCTCTCTTCCCTCCCTCTTCCCCCTCCCTTCATTTCCCTCTCCCCTTCCCACTCTCCCCTCCCCTCTTCCCTCCCCTGTCTCCCTTCTCCCCTCCTAATTCTAAGTTTCAAAAACCAAGGAACCAGACAAGCAAAAGAGAGAGAGGGGAAGGGAGGTGGATAAAGAAGAAATCTGTTTAGCAAGAAGGTGAAAATAAAGAAGGCCAAGTACCTTCACAAGCAAATATTTGAATCTTGTCACCCATTCAAATTAAAAAACTATAATAAAAGAGAATTACACATGCTGAAGTTTGTCCACAGATGAAGGTAGACAAACCCCAAGCCAAAAAGTGCAAGATCTGTTTTCGGCTTGGGGCATAAGAAATAAGGAGGACGAAGAATTGAAAAAAGCAGTAATAGCAGTTGTAGTATTAACTGTAATAATAATGATGATGATCATCATCATAGTAGCAGCAATTATATATTTAGCAGTGCCTGTATTTCTATCAGTGAATTGGGCTGATTGTTTAATTTTGTTTCATTTAATTTTCACAGTAGATTTGGTGTAGGGGAGAAGCAGCTACTGTCATTTCAACTTAGCAGATGAAGAAACTGAGGCTCCTAGCATTTTTAATTATCTCAAGTTTATGCAACCAAGAAGTAGTAGAGCTGAAATTTGAAACCAAGCTGCCTGATACAGTCTGTGCTCATTCTGTTAAGTGGCCTTGCCTTCTGGAGAGGCTGTAGAAAGGGCTGATAACACTGATGGTTGTTGTTGGTTATGGTTGCTAAGTATCCCATTACACCCTCTTTTGGTAAATTCCCTCTGACCCTTTTCCACTCCTTGTGGTGCCCCTGGAGAAAAGGCAGCAAGAAGAGGGCCATGCAGACCATGCCTGCCTATCAGAGTAATTGTGCCATAGCACATGATGCAAGTCTGGTCAACCAGTTGTTATTTTCTGGGACCTTCTATTTCTAGATGCTACAGGTAAAAGTGTGTTCTCTCCTCCAGGGTCACTATGCTGGGATGAGGTAAACCTGGATCTGCTTTGCTCTCCACACTTCCCGTGGCTCCCCAGCCCACCCATAGGCAAAGACGAATGGTTGCAAAAAGACAGAATGAGGCCAATCCATAAGAAAACAAAAAACTGTAAAAACAAAAAACATAGAGCTATGCAAGTCTGGGAAATAATAAGCAGATTGTTACTCCTGTCCTGAGAGCCAGGTCAACCCCCGGACTTCTGATGGCCTAAGCCAGCAGTCCCAATGTCTTAATTAAGCACATGGAGGTTGGGTTTCTACCACTTACAACCTAGTTATAACTATGGCAGCCTTAAAGAATGAGAAGGACTTTGAGGGGAAGGATACTTGCAAAAGAGGGAAGGAAAGGAGTAAAGAGAAGAGAGCAAAATGCTCAGGGCCATTTTGGAGAACAAAACACCTTAGTTTAACATCAGTGTAAGTTGGTGAGGTGGAGGGGTGGGAGTGACATCTGAAGAAACAGAAGTCAGGGGGTGACACTGGAAGTTGCAAGTTGAGTCCTCAGGAAAATGTCACTGTTAATACTGAGTATGTGAAAATGGAGGTTAGACTAAGACATAACCCAGAGGAGTTAGGAATGTTGTTGGAATTTAGTGATGAGCCCATAACATTTTCATCCACAAAATGCTTTTTTAATCTATTTTTTATTTGCATGCCTTTAGAATAGGCACACACAATTTTCAGCAGTCCCTAACACTCATTTTCTCACACAGAGTCTACTTTCTCCATGTATGGTATCTACTGTCCTTGGAAAAAACTTGAGATACTATCCCTACTCTCTGCCTTTTCAGTTCCTGTCATTCTAATCTAGCAAAGTTAAAGTGCATCACTCTTCCAAGTCCTTTACATCACATTGTATGATGTTTGTTTGCTGGGAGAGTCCTGTCACTCTTGCACATCAGTAGGTTTCATTAAATCATTATGGTTATCATGATCATTTTGCACTGAGGAATGCCCTGTGCTTTCCACACTGTCTAAATCCCACCCAACCTGGAGAGCCTTTCTGAGACCCCAGGTTCACCAGGCACTTCCTTCAAAATATTTTTTTCATCAGCCTACCCTCCACTGATGTCTGGTGAATTGCTCTATAGCTCAAGTTCACATACAAGTTTAGCACTTAGTTATACTTTATACCTCTTTTTCTTATTTGTGTCATAAAAATATTTTCTGTGTATTCAAGGAGATTGTCGACTTCTTAAAGGCAGAGATTATTTCTTAGAACTTGTCATATCTTTCCATCGTGTCAAGGACACCAGGGGATTCTCCAATAAACTTAGTGGTTTATGATAATGTGTCAAATAATCCACTGTCTCTCAATAAATCTCAAGTTTACACATAAATCACTGGGAGGAAATCTTCAAGGGTTTCATCATAATGTTCAGCTATCAAGGTAGAATCAAATTTTAGTCAAAATTCAGCCTGAGACAGAATATTATAGTGAGCACAGATGGCTTCTAACTTGAATCCAGGCCCTCCAAGTCAGAAAAATGGAATGTTCTCAGCTTCTGAGAATGCAAAAAGCCTTTAAGTTTGAGTCAAAGTGGGACATAACTTTGATCTTGCCTTCTATACTCTACAAGCAGTCTTTATACTTGGCCGTTTAAAGGGAAGAAAATAAGTTTTGATCTAGTAAAATACATCTTCCAAAGACTCCTGGCTGATTTGTTTCTGTGAAAAGCTTTGGAAACTACATCATTTTCCATTTTAATTAACTTTGAAATGAAAAGGAGCCTTAAATAAAACATCTTGCAAATAAAAGTGGAGACTTGACTTGATTCTAGGAAAAGAATCACTTTCCAAGGTACTTGCTCTCTCATTTTTTCCTCTTCACCCATATTCCAGTAATTTTTAAGGTCTATCTCAAAACATTCTCTACAGAGTCCTTGTAGCCAGGACAAGCTCTGTAAAGCAGGTTAATGGCTGTGACCATGTATCTCAAGTAGTACAGGACCACACATTGATAGGTTAATTCACATTGTGTTGAAAGTGGCCTAATGGTGGAGTCCTCTCAGGGGTATGTTTATACAGATGGTTCAACTTGTGATTTTTTTTCCCTTTACCATGACGCAGAGTTATATGCATTCAGTAGAACTCATACTTCAAATTTTGAATTTAGATCTTTTCCTGGACTAGGGATATGTGGTGTGATACTGTCTTGCAGTGCTGGGCAGCAGCAGTGAGCTGCAGCTACCAGTTAGCCACACGATCATGAGTGAAAGCAGCCGATGCTCTACAGTGTTCTGTGTTGCCAGAGTGTTTTGCCCATCTATAGGCTAATGTAAATGTTCTGAGCACATTTGAGGTAGACTCAGCTAAGCTGTGATGTTTGGTAGGTTAGATGCATTAAATGCATTTTTTACTTACAACAAGTTTATCAGAATGTAACTCCATCATAAGTCGAGGAGCATCTGTTTTATAAATGGAGGGTTCCTCCAGAGGAATCACATGTTGAAATTTCAGGCACTGTTGTACTGGCACGGAGAAGACATTTTTTGGGAAAAGTAACCTTGTGACACTCTTTGAGAAGCATGTGGTAGATCATTACTTTGCAGAGCATCACTGACGTCCCATTCATAGAGCCTTGAGGGCTGGTGGTCAGAAAGCAAGCAGGGCTTAGCATCTGTGGAAAAGTCGCCCCACATTTCACTGAGTCCATGCACTTGTATATGGCCCTCAAACTTTTGACTACAAGAACAGAAATAGGACTGTAACTTCCAGACATCTGCAGGTCCTTGCCTGGAGGAAGTGAAGCTTACAGCTCCTAAACCTATAATAAGCTTTTTACCTTAAAGTGTTTCCTTCTGCCCTCCAGCTATTTTAACAAGCACTATCATTTCACACACCGTTGTCCCAAAAATGTGATAGTGTTGGTCCTGCATTTAGATGGGAAGAGCTCCCAGCTCATAAGTGCATAATGGATTCCTGTATTAAAACATTTGCTTCCCCAGTCTGGTGATTGCAGTCCCCACCATCATTTCACATACCGTTGTCTTGGAAACATGATGGTATTTGTAGAGCTTCATTGCATCTACTCTGAGTCCCAGTCCTGCACTCCATCTAATAGGACCTGGGTGAGATCGTCTGTACTTTCACTAAGAGTTGACTTATAATGGAGTTTTAAAAACACTGCTTGACTGTGTCCACAGAAAAGCCCTCCAATGCTCTTACAAGGCTGGTGTTCCTGATTCTCCCATGTACTCTGAGGTTAATGAACAATTTGCACAAGATCTTTTGGAAGGCATTGTAGAAATTCAGGCACTTCTCTTTTTGTTGTTGTTGAGACAGTCTTGCTCTGTCACCCAGGCTGGAGTGCGCTGGTGCAATCTCGGCTCACTGCATCCTCCACCTCCTAGATTCAAGCGATTCTTCTGCCTCAGCCTCCTACCATGCCTGGTTATTATTATTATTATTTTTTAATTTTTAGTAGAGCCGGGATTTTACCATGTTTACCAGGCTGATCTAGAACTCCTGACTTCAAGTGATCCACTTGCCTCGGCCTTCCAAAGTTCTGGGATTACAGGACTGAGCCACTGCACCTGGCCAAAATTCATATACTTTACACAAACTGGGATGAGGAATGTTTAGTTTATGGCAATCATGCCTAGTCTGATATTCCTCTGTAGATAAGTGACTGTCTAGAGTCTTCTCATCATAATAGTTTATGTTGCTGAATTCCTACTACATAACCAGCAGTTCACATTTAATTCCCTCAACAAACCCAAGAGGAAAGTGATAATATCCCAAGCCTATCTAGTTAGTAAGGTCATTCTTTTAGAAGTGAGATGTAAACTTAGGACTGAGTCAAAAGTCTTTCTATCATATTATGTGGCCTATAGCCATTTATTTTGTTTTAAAGCACCAATTCGTTCCAGAATAGAATCTAAAAGAAAAACACGTTAAGGAAGTGCCACCTAAACAATGATAGAGGAAATGGCGTTGAAATGGCAGTCGAAAAAACCTGATTTTGCTCCCAACTGGCTGTCATCTTAGACTTGTCATTTAACCTCTCAGAATCAATTTCCTCAGCTAGGCCTGTTTTCCCTTTTATAAAATTAATGATTTGGATTAGATGATTTTTAAGTTTGCTTCAGCCTCTGTGAGGTTCTGTGATTCTATGAAGTGGTTTTTAAGTTTACTCTCTAAGGCATATTTTTTAACTCCTTGGATCCCTAGGAGATGGTGTTGAGTTTGAACTCCTTTCCCATATTATACTGGGGGTTTCTTCTGCCCCATTTGCCCTTGCTGGCCCAGAGCCTCAGTTCTTGACTCTGGTGGAGCCCACCCCAACCCCCACCCCCAGGTCTAGTGTGTTGGATAGCATATGACCAGTTATCTGCTTCAGGGACCCTTCTTTTATTTCATTAGTCTTCATCAATACTTCAGCTCCCAGTTGGGCAGCCTCAGGCCCAGCGTCAAGGGGAAAGTGATGAGGCAGTCTTTTCACAGTGGTCTGACCTCAGTAGGTCTGACCTCAGCAGACTGCATGTACAGTTTCTGCATTCTGCCTCACTCTGTTCAATCTATATTGACCTCAAATACACCAGGTTAAGCACCTGCCTCAGGGCCCTTGCACATACTATGCACACTGCCTACAATGATCTCTCCAGGTAGATCTCTTCCTTCAGGTCTTAACTCAAATACCTCATTGAGACCTGCCTTGATCATCCTGTGTAAAACTCTAAACTGTCTCCTTTCCACCACCACTCCTCCAATATTCTCACCCTTCCTTTTCTACAGTAAGTTACTTTTCTATAGTAAGTTACACACACACGCACGTCTTTTGTAAAGATTTTTATATATAAAGACATACATAATATGAAGACATATATATAAAGCCATGTATATATACTAACATAGACTTAGTATATGTATTAGTGTGTATGTACACACACACACACACACAAAGCCTCCTATACTGCATTTATATTGCATACTACATATTTTAGGTAATTTTTCATTGCTCATCTCTCCCATAAGTATGCAAGAAGTTCCATGAAAGCATGGATTCTTGTGTGTTTTGTTCACTATCTTCCTCCAGTGCCCAGAGCAATGCTTGGCCCATTGTATAGTATCTAGTAAATATTTTTAAATGGAATGCCCAGGAAACAGTGGCTGTGGAGTCCTGTCACCTCATCCTTAAAAAATATCCTACTTCCCCAAGGTATCCTAAAGAAAAATAAAAGTTTATAAACACAAATTTTCCAATATGACATATGACGTATGAATAAAAGCATCTTTAATAAACTTTGCTATTTTTAGATTTCCTTTAATTTAAACATAAGAATAGTATCCTTGTGAAGCGAATACCATTGATGACAAGTTCCCTGGCCCCTTTTCCAACCAGACCGCAGCCACTGTGCCCTCTTCTATAGAAATTCTGAAGCTGCCACTGTGAAATAGTATTTGTTTTCTGTTTTATACTTAACCTTGAGAGGAGAAAGGGGAATTGAGGAAAGAAGAAGAAAAAACCCCGCACTGCCACTATAAGACTAACAATGGAGTGAAACAGTGTATGAAACCCAGTTACATTTATGTGAGTAATTCATTGAAAGAACTTAATTCAAGCAAAAATCTAACCCATTGTTTTTCTGATTTGACTCTTTAAATTGTTTGCAAGGTCGTTTCTACCCAACTTGGAGAAAGTGTCTCTATTCTCAGATCACTAAGTGCTCAGCATTCAATAAAAAATGGTCTCGGTGAACTTCTCACAGTGTGAGCTCCAAATCATCCTCGTTCCAAGTGAGAAATTATCTTTTGAAAAATGAAAGATAAAAGGCCTATAGGTTATATAAATTTTTCAAAAGCTTTAGATAGATGATGAAAAAGGGCAGATCATATTTGTCCTTCGTAGGGGCCCCCCTCCCCAATTAAAGTATAAAATCAGAATTGCTACCGCAAAGCTTAAAACAAGCTTTAAGAATAAAATGACCATTATATTTTCTAAAAAAAACATTGGAGTTCTACAGAAATTAAATCATTAATCTTTGCCAATTTTACCAGATAATATATAAAAACTCCCCCTCCCCCCCACCACACGCAAACGCTAACTGATACACTTCACCATTTGCTCTAATACAGTGTAGATAGGTTTATCAGAAGGGCTTTCTGTTATGTAAATGGCTCTAAAATCTTGGTGTTTTAACATAGTAAAAGTTTATCAATAGCTGACATCACTCTCCAATGTAGTTCGCAGGATACAGGGGAAAGGCTCTTCTCCACAAAGTGACTCAGGAGCCCAGCTTGTCCCCCTTGTGACACAGACATGTTAAAAATGCAGCTGCACTCATGCCTGTAATCCCAGCACTTTGGGAGGCCGAGGCGGGTGGATCATGAGGTCAAGAAATTGAGGCCATCCTGGCCAACATGGTAAAACCCCATCTCCATTAAAAAATACAAAAAAATTAGCCGGGCGTGGTGGCGGGCACTTATAGTCCCAGCTACTCGGGAGGCTGAGGCAGGAGAATTGCTTGAACCTGGGAGGTGGAGGTTGCAGTGAGTTGAGTTTGCGCTACTGCACTCCAGCCTGGCAACAGAGTGAGACTCCGTCTCAAAACAAACAAACAAAAAAACCAAAAACAAACAAAAAAATGTAGCTGCAAAGTCACCACGAAAGACGAAGAGAGAAGTGGATCATGTAGAGAAGTAATTTATGGTTCACACCTTGGAGAGTAAACATTATACTGGCCAAAACCTAGTCACGTGGCCCCTACCTCACCATTAGGAGTGAGAATAAAGCTGGCTTCTTTGATTCTGATGGGAAGATAAATGGGCCCTGGTACTCACTATAGTGGGTTCTGCAAAAATGTGTTTGTGTTCATATAGTTGTATAGTTCTGAAGTTTTGAATGTGGCATTGCCACAGAAGCCTACAAAGCAGCTTCCCCAAATCTCTTTCAACACTGCAGATGGCCTAATGCTCAGATAAGAGAAAATGCAACATTTACTACTTTGTTGTCTTAGCACAGATCATGCTGCTAGGAAGAAACAACATTGAGTAAACAAAAATGGTTGGATTGAGAATAAAAACCATAGATTGTGCTTTTTATTAGCTGAGACTTCTCTACTGAGTTGTAAGCCTGGGAAGATTATCAAGTCCCTGGACCATAAAAATAGCCCCATTTCTCCTGACTGCAGATACGGGCCTGTTTCCATTTTCTGATAATATTAATACTTATAAAGCAGGTCTTTGACATTTTGGGTAAGGATTTTATGTCAATACCAGATAAAACAAAATATTCCTCTGCTTGTACTTCTCAGAGTATATCACTGAGCTGGGAGTAACCCGTCTGATCAATAGAAACTGACTCTGTTCTCAGCCCCTCGTGAGCCCTGAGGAATCTCTCCTTGAATTCTTCTGGGGGTTCTTCCAGGAGCCTCAGGGAGGTAGTTCCCTCACATACATGTACGGACTGGTACTCTGCTATACTCAAGAGGGGCCCATTGCAGATCCCCACAGTTCTCGCTCTGTACAGCTGTCTCCTCTTCAGTATGCTGCCTTGAGAACTCTAGTTATCTTGGTCTCCCTGAAATCTCAGCTCCACGTCCTTAACCCAGGATGTCCAGCAAGCTCTCCCTGGGTTTCCCTGTCTTGTGTTGCAGTCTGGAAACTCTCGCAGGCAGTAAGGTAGCATAATCATAGGGCTCACCTCATTTTTTCCCTGCCTTTCAGAGATTATTGTCCTTCATTGCTTGATGTTCAGGGTCTCAAAAACCACCTTCATGTATTTTAACTAGTCTCAGCAGGAGAGTAAACGTAGTCCCTGTTATTCCCATCTTGGGAGGAAGCAGAAGTTTCCCAGTATTATTTAAATACACCAGCCAGTTTCCTACCCTTTCAGAATATAGGGTGTTTAATTTCTGCCTAATGGATATTACTTTATAAACCTGTATATATTGTCTTCTCCCTGGCAGACTCATTATTTTTATTGACTTTTCCCACTTACGAAGTTCTCAATTTGAAACCACAACATGTCAAAGCATTTATATTCTCTTAGCTTGGTTTTTCTTTTAGGAAGCAGTGGCTATCATTTCTCAACATATCGTTTAGGTAGTAACACATCTTTTGAAGAGATTTGTTAGAATAGCCCAATAAACATTTAGGCTCCTAAATACACTGGAAGGAAAAGATGATGCAGAAAGTCCTCTTGCTTAAGGACTCCCCACGTGCAAGTGCACTGGCCTAACATAGTTAATTCTCTTTTCAATTTGAACACGGGGAAAGGGACAGAAATGGCCTCACTGGCTTTTCTGAGCCAGAAAAAGGTACAACTCACTTGAGAATGTGATCTATTAGGAGTGCTTTTTGCCTGCATCACTGACTGTTTGGCTGTTCACACTGGGAAATGTGTTCCTGATGCCGACAGCCTGGCAGACAGACCATCTTGATCAAAGACCTAGTCACAACATTTAATGCTTTCTGGAAGCAACCTGAGACAGTACTGACAGGGTCCCAGATTCTCATGAAAGACAGATCCCTGGTCCTTGAGGATTATGAGCAAATCTTAGAAAACACGATCATGGCAAATTATATTCAAGGAATTTGTTTTTCTAACATAAAATTTTAATTTTGGCCATTTGAACCTGATCTTTAGATTCTGAGTGGTTTCATATCTGCTGAATCAAAACTGCTCTGGGCACATGTAGCCTACTTAGGAAACTGTTTTGGTAAGTTGGTTCCTAGTTTGGTAACCTGGGAGATGTGCCAATTACAGACATGTCTCTCCATAAAGAATTTGAGTCAATGTTTTATCGTGGAATAATCTGGACATCTATCAAATATTAGCTCTTTAGTACAAATGTAAAATGCTTTGACATATACTTATTTTGCAAACAGATTTTCTAGAAATGTTCCTATGATCTACAGGATGGTGTATTTACCCAAGTATCCCTACATCTGAACCCAAATCTGTCATCTTTTCAAACATGTTTAGGAGAATCCAAGAGAAACTAAAACTCACTTTTGCTGTTGAAAATACAAAATCCTTTTACTGTTTTTGTCTGTTCAATCCTCCCATACTCCCCTCTTCTTCTTTAAAAAAAAAAAAAAAAAGGGCCCCATCCATAGGCGAGAACAAGGCTGGTCACCTGTTATACCTGTATGCCAATTGAGAGGGGATTGGCTTCAGGATGGTGATATGGTTTAGATCTGTGTCCCCATGCAAATCTCATGTTGAATTATAATCCCTAATGTTGGAGATGGGGCCTGGTAGGAGGTGATTGGATCATGGGGATGGTTTCTCATGCTTTAACACCATCCTTCTTGGTGCTGTTATTGCATAGTGAGTTCTCATGAGATCTTGTCGTTTAAAAGGGTATGACTGCTTCCCACTTTCTCTCTTCCTCCTGCTCTGGCCATGTGAAGTGTTGGCTTCCCCCTCTGCCTTCTGCCATGATTATAAGTTTCCTGAATCCTCCCTAGAAGCCATGCAGATGTTGCCATGTTTCCTTGTACAGCCTGCAGAATCATGAGCCAATTAGACCTCTTTTCTTTATAAATTACCTAGCCTCAGGTATTTCTTTGTAGCAGTGCAAGAACAGACTAATACAGAAGGGCACATGACCCAAGCTAGGCTAATGAAGGTCCTTCTTCAGTTCTCTTCTAAAAGGAATTGTCAGGAAAGAGTCTTTTCTTCTCTGGCCAGAACTTTATTAGGATACCGGTTTATGTAAGGTGAGGGAGGGTGTTTATGGACTGAGGCAGTAAAGCTGCCATGCTGAAGAAGGAGAAAAAGCGACGGAGAGAAGTGTGCCAATGGTGTCTGAGTCCTTGTTTCCATCCCTTGTCCTTCTGGAAGTTTGGGAATCTGGACCAACATATTACTGTATCTTATACTATTTGACATTGAGTTTTTGTCATTTGACTGTATATTAGAGTGCTAATACAAGAAGATAATGAAATAAAAAATTAGTTTTTATTCTGATCAAAGACATCACTAATAATTGTAAATAATTTTCAAGCAGAGGAAAAGTGGTTTATTACTTAAACTTAAGAGATTTGGTATTCTAACAAGAGATGGTTAAACAGGTTTTAGAACTTTTTGTGAAAAATAAATGAAACGCATGAAAAATGAAAAAAAAGCCAAATATAATCTTTTCCTTATTAATAAAAGATAAAACAAAAATACTAATATCAAATAACTTTTTGCAATCTCATCCATGTCATTTTATATTCTTTTGGTAAAAGCCCTAACATTTTATAAAATATAAGAAAAACTGTTAAGAGAAATTCTCTTTGCCCGAGGTGAAAATAAAAATGAAATGAAGAGCCATAGAATGTCAAAGCTCTAAAAGAGAAGAAACAAGCTCTCTGTGCAGTTGAAGGTCACATCTGTAAGATGCTGAAGCAATTTTCAGGGTTGTGCTTCCAAATTTCATTCTTTACTTCCTTGCATGGCTCTGCAGTCCTACCAGACCCATCTTTTCCATCTGTTCTCACTACAAGTGTCAGCTTGGATGGAGCCTTTCCTGGATCTTTATGGTTGCTTTCCCTAACTCCTAGGCATCATTGATTTGGATTTGATACTTATGATTAGCTTTAAAGGAAGAATATTGATTAGTTTTCCCATTATAAAAGCATGCCAAAAAACACTTAGAAAATAAAAAGGGTCATCCGTAATCTCACATCCCAGTAATAGCTGTTAAGGGTGTGGTGTATTTTCTTGAATAGTTTTTGTGACCATTTGATGTAATGGGAATCTTTTTTTGGGTTCAGAGTCTCGCTCTGTTGCCCAGGCTGGAATGCAGTGGCACGTTCTTGGCTCACTGCAAGCTCTGCCTCTCGGGTCCATGCCACTCTCCTGCCTCAACCTCCTGAGTAGCTAGGACTACAGGTGCCCACCATCATGCCCGGCTAAATTGTTTGTCTTTTTTAGTAGAGACAGGGTTTCACTGTGTTAGCCAGGATGGTCTCGATCTCCTGACCTCGTGATCTGCCCGCCTCGGCCTCCCAGAGTGCTGGGATTACAGGCGTGAGCCACCGCGCCCGGCCATGGGAATCTTTTTTTTTTTTTTTTTTTTTTTTTGAGACGGAGTCTTGCTTTGTCGCCCAGGCTGGGGTGCAGTGGCCGGATCTCAGCTCACTGCAAGCTCCGCCTCCCTGGTTTACGCCATTCTCCTGCCTCAGCCTCCCGAGTAGCTGGGACTACAGGCGCCCGCCACCTCGCCCGGCTAGTTTTTTGTATTTTTTAGTAGAGACTAAAAATAGAGGCTAGTTTTTTGTATTTTTTGTATTTTAGTAGAGATTTCACCGTGTTAGCCAGGATGGTCTCGATCTCCTGACCTCATGATCCGCCCTTCTCGGCCTCCCAAAGTGCTGGGATTACAGGCTTGAGCCACCGCGCCCGGCCGCCATGGGAATCTTACTCCACAAAGTGTGCGTCTTCTTTTTGCTCAGAAACAAAAGTATTTTCTTATATTACTCTTAGCTCTTCATACCCATATTTTATTTACTGGCTGAAAGATAGTACTAATATTTAGAGATTTCTCTCTTTATGAGTACAAATGATAACATAGTCATCCATGTTCATAAACTTTTTCTGGTAATAATACTTAAAAGTTTATATGTAAACTTTTAGAAATAGAATTGACATGGAGGGGCTGGGCGCCATGGCTCACGCCTGTAATCCCAGCACTTTCGGAGGCCGAGGTGGGCGGATTACGAGGTCAGGAGATTGAAACCATCCTGGCTAACATGGTGAAACCGTGTCTCTACTAAAAATACAAACAAACAAACAAACAAAAAAGGCTGGGCGTGGTGGCGGGTGCCTGTAGTCCCAGCTACTCGGAAGGCTGAGGCAGGAGAATGGAGTGAACTCGGGAGGCCGAGCTTGCAGTGAGCCGAGATCGTGCCACTGCACTCCAGCCTGGGTGACACAGCGAGACTCCGTCTCAAAAAAAAAAAAAAAAAAAAAAAAAAAAAAAAAAAAAAAAAGAGAGAGAGAAATAGAATTGACATGGAGGAATGCTTCACGACATCAAATTTCTTCTAGATAATAGAAATTATCAAGAGAACAGAGTAAAATAAAATAATTATTTTCAAAAAACTATTAGAAGGAAACATCTGCGGTTTAAAAAAAGAACAGGAAAGGTTTTTTTGTTTGTTTGTTTTTTGTTTGTTTGTTTGTTTGTTTTAATAATGACCAAGCTTTGCAAATGCCAAATAAATAAATGTATCCTTATTTTGGTAGAATTTCTGAATGGTCTTACAGACAGGAAAACAATGGTCTTATAGACAGGAAAAAAATTAATGTTGCATCAGACTTTTAGCATTTAGTGTTTCAGAGAATTAAATATTAGAAGACTTTTCAGTGAATGATGTTTAGAAAATTAGCTTTTTATTCTAAAAAACATAACCAAAAAAAGCTCTAGATTAGTTAAAAAAAATTAAGTAGTAGAAGATCATCTAAAAGATGGGTTTTATATTGGGGGAAAGTCAGGAAATTATAAAGAATGATTTGACTATACAAAAGTTACAAACTTTGACATGGCAAAACAAAAAAATCCCACCACAAAAGTCGCAAAAATAAAAACACATATGTATAAGATATGTGATTGGCAGAAAGTTAATATCATTAATATATAACAAGATTATATAAATCAATAAAAATGAAACCCCATCCCAAAAGAAAAAATAAACAAAATATAAATACTGACAGTTGAGACAGAGAAATAACCAAAAAATACATATAAAGATACATACAAATAAATGTCGTTTAATAGAGAAAAATATATCTTTAGCCATCTGTTCAGTAAATATATTTTAAAGTGATATGGGCAGGGTAGTATTTCTCAGACTTGTACAAATGGAGATTCCTAGACTCAATCCATTTTGATGACTGTCTAGTAGGCTAGCTGTAAAACCCAGTGATGTGCATGCATAACCATCTAAGGCAGGCAGTCCTGAAAACACTTCCAGAAACATTGGTCTAGAGATTTTAATAGTGAAGAGAATAGGCCCTCACTATTGATTTTTGGTGAGGTTATAATTTTTTATAATTTTCTTTGAGGAATGTCTGGCAATATGTGTAAAAACTTTTAATGTGCCTACCTTTTAATCCAGCAATGCTACTTCGAATTTTAGGAAAATATTTGTTGTACATTTAAGGAAATTATCTGTTAATTGTGTCAATAATATATATAATAGGGTATCGGTCAGGACGTTATTTAGCACAAATCTCAAAATATCCTAAAGGTCTAGAAGCAAACCAATTGTATTAAGGTACATTCACCTACTAGAATACTAAGCTGCCGTATAAGGAATGATAAATGTCTGCATTAAGTAATTTATTTCTGCATTGCAGAAAAAAAAAGTGAGGTGCTAAATATGTGTGTATTGGAGTGGGGCATTATAGGATAGTATAAGTGGTTGGATTCCAAGTGAGTATATATATTTAAACATACACAAAAGTTAGCCAGACACAGTGGCTCATGCCTGTAATCCCAGCACTTTGGGAGGCCAAGGCTGGTGGATCTCTTGAGCTCATAAGTTCGAGACCAGCCTGGGCAACATGGTGAAACCCCATCTCTACAAAAAATACAAAAATTAGCAGGGAGTAGTGGCGCATGCCTGTAGTCCCAGCTACTCAGGAGGCTGAGGTGGGAGAATGGCTTAAGCCCAGGTGACAGAGGTTATAGTTAGCTGAGATTGTGCCATTGCACACCAGCCTGGGCAATAGAACCAGACCTTGTCTCAAAAAAAGAAAATATACAAAAGTCTGAAAGGTTATACAGAATACTTAATGATTCTCAGGATTTTTATGTCTATTATATATAGTTGAATATTATATATTTTTTAAGTGTATGTGTAGTCAATAAGCAATAAAAATACTTATTTTCTTTCAGGTTGTTCTGTTCAAAGAAAAAGTAACCCTAGACTCTATTAATGGTTAAGAAGAAACATTTTGGGTGGTTAAAGAGTATGGATAAACTTATCTCAGGTAGAGGCAGGTTAAATTTATGAGGAATGACTTAAGCCTGCTTCAGTGGATAGAGTGGGATTGGACAGACTATATTAAAAAATAAGTACCTCACAAATAATTTGATTCTTCTAGAGATAAGCCACTTGAATCAGATTTTTTGGTTAAATTTAGAGTGTCTCAGAGGAGAAAATATTCCATTGACTAGAATTGTAAAGCTTAAACCAAGTTTGTCGGAGGTGAAATTAGAACATGTATTACCAGGAAATACCTTCGCAGAAGAGAAGTTTCTCTGTGACTCTCATAAAAAGAACATCATAATAAAGCAAAATTAAACATCGATAATCTTTGTGAAAAAAAAAGATAGGCTACACAGTGGGATGTAGAAAATGTATTAAAATTAAAAAAAAAGACTGCAGCAGATTTCATTAAAAGCTACAGCTCTAAGTTCAAGAGCAGAAAATGTCTTTAGCTTTTAAAATTTAATTTGGTTTATTATGAAAGAAATAATTAAAATGTAATTTGAAATCACTAACTTTCATTTTCTTAAAGTCAAACAGCAAGATGGCTCGAGGGAAAAACCAGGGCCGAGAGGCAAACATTGGATAAAAAATGATTCCTAAGGGCTTACAAACTCATAAAAATCAACCTTTCTTGGGAATTAGTATGTAACTCCCATTGCAAAGATGAGCAGTGTTTAATTTAAAATGGCAACTAAATAGACAGAATAACATGCTTATTGGCAATGTATATTACTATTCATTATGGGTCTGCACAGTACAGTTGTGGCAGTAAGATCCCATTTAATTGCAAGTAACAGATACCCAATTCAAACTAACTTAAAAAAGGGGGGAGGAGAATTTACTGTTTAATGTAAGAAGGATATTCAAGAGGCAGAGCTTGTGGCTTATGCCAGTTGCATTCAGGTACTCAAACAACATCTTCAGAATTCTCTCTCCTTCCTTTGACTCTGCCTTCCCCTGTTTTTATTCTCACATGGGCTTTATCCATGGGGAGGAATCCTGGCCAGCAGCAGTTCCAACCTGCATTATTTCTCCAGCTTAGCATCCTAACAGTAAGGTTCTTGCCCAACAGTTTTAGCCAAACATCTCAGGAAAGGCTCCCATTGGCCCATCTGAGTATCTTGTCCAATCCTGAGTTAGGACAGTTGGGGCCATATGAATGACAGCTCCCATCGGGGAGAGAAAGCAAAGTTCCCCAAATGAAAACTTGCTCGATCTTCTGAAAGTAACAGTTCTCTATCAATCAACCTTTTTGTCTTAAGGAATTCTACCACATACTAGGCAGTCTGCTAAGAACCATAAGAAAACAGAAAAGTGTGTTAGACAAAGTTCAGGCATTTGCACCTTAACATTAAGGTTAACAAATACACCTGAGAAAGATGCAGATAAGAAGTACAAAAGGAGCTGAGTTGCTTTGAGGAGATAAGATTTGAACCAGACCTTGAAGCATGAACAAAGGGCAAAAGCAAAGATTGGGAGGTTACAGAAAATATTTTTAATGGGTTCAGTTAACAGTTTTGACCATTGAGTAGTCTCATTGACCATTGAGTAGTTAACAAAGTTTTGACCGTGGAGTAATTCTTGGGTTCTTGGGTTGTTCTATTGCTTCATAAATATAGATTTTAAGGTCTGTTTTAACTGCTCAGGACTATTCAGAGGCAAACACTTAATTAAATATAAGGAAATACATGTATAGGCAGGACTAAACTTCCTTTCTGGAAACTATTGTCTACATGTTTCAAGAGGGTTTTAATTTTTTTCACTTTTAAAAAATGTTTATTCCCTTTAACCCAGTTCTTTCACTTTCAGGAATACTTCCGAAAAAAATACAAAATGTGAACAGCTGTTTGCACACTTATTACAGTATTATTTACATTTTGAGAAATTGGAAAATCTAGAATGGCTAATAAAAGGGAAATATGTAAATTATTTTACATTTATATACAAGGGTATGCAATTATTGAAAAATCTTTTACAAAAAAACCCTCTTGAAATGTTAAACTGCTCATTGGCATGTTACTTACAAAAGCAGTATGCAGAATTTTGAGGACCTTAGTAAAGGTTTTTCAAATGAACTGTAAACATAACTAAGTGGGTGGGTGGATATACATATGTGTGCAGAGAGAGACAGAGTGAAAAGGTCAGAAAGCAAAGAGAGAAAAAATGGAAGGAAATAACTAACAGTAGCAGTAATTATTCATTATTTCCACAACCAGTTACCAAGCTTCTATTTGGCCTGCATGATGGGCACAGTGGTTGGCAATAGAGGTCAAAAGAACAATAGTGTCATAATGGAAGCGAGAAAGAAAAGGAGAAATTAGAAAGCTGATCAGAGTACATACAGCTGAGAAATACACATGCACAGTTTACATGGTACAAAGAAATTGGTTAAGGTCAAAGCTAGCCTAGCCTGGGAGATCAGGACAGCCTTCTCTGGGGGAAGAGATGATTAAGTTGAGAATTAAAGGCAGGTGGGAAAGAGGGTGGGCGGTAGTAGGACAAAGATTACGAGGTCCAAGGTAAAAACTAAGGAAGAACAAGGCACTTGACAAGAATTGAAACAAGGGCTTGTGCCTGGAGACTTAGGCAGTGAACTGTGGAAGATGAAGCAAGAAATATGGATGGGGCCAAACCAAGCAAAGCCCAATATGGACACTAGGTAGTGGGTTCAGTAGAGTCTTGGTGTATTTTTCCCCTCTTTTTCATATGTTTCACTATAATTCACAATTCTGACACTGAGTATATATACTTCTATAATTAGGGGGAAAAGAAGTAATTTGGAAGATGGGACGGGGAAAGAACCGTGAGTGAAGAGACTGTGTGAGCAACTTTATCTCACTGGGCTTTGGGCTCTTTTCTGTAGGGTGTGGGGATAGGATGTTGATTTCCAAAAGTCCTTTTGACTCTGACACCCTCTTGTCTTGTGAACACCAGACGCGAAGGCAGTGCCCATGCTCAGGAGCCATCTTCAGAGCCTGCCCCTGTCTCTGGTCTCATTGCTTTCCTGACCCTGTGTGAATGGCTATTTCTTTTTCACTTGGGTGTACTTTGTTCTGAGAAGGGAGCCTCTTTGGCTGCTTAAAGAATTAGTCATCCAGGCAGACCTGGAGTTGGATGAAAAGGGAACAAAGGAGAAAAATCTACTAAGAAGGAATTATTGAGTAACTTCTATTTAAAAGCCACGCCAAATAGCAAGGCAAGTTAGAGATTTATCTCTATCTAGTGATGATTTATCAAGCACGAAGTAAGACAACTAGGTGAGGATAAGAAGCTGTAAATGACAGTTGCAGGTAGCAAGGGCAGATCATGAATGATCATGGGCTTGAGAATCAAAATGGAGTGGATAAATCACTCCCAACTATATCAAAATGAGAGCTCTTTTGTCTTTTTTTTTTTTTTTTTTTTTTAAAAAAAAAAAAAACAGAGTCTAGCTCTGTCACCCAGGCTGGAGTGCAGTGGCGCAATCTCGGCTCGTTGTAACCTCCACTTCCTGGGTTCATGTGATTCTCTTGCCTCAGCCTCCTTAGTGTCTGGGATTACAGGCATGAGCCACCATGCCCAGTTAATTTTTGTATTTTTCGTAGAGACAGGGTTTCACCATGTTGGCCAAGCTGGTCTCGAACTCCTGACCTCAAGTGATCCACCTGCCTTGGCATCCCGAAGTGCTGGTATTACAGGCATAAGCCACCCTGCCTGGCCCCTTCTGTCTTCATTTGAATGCCTTGTCACCTCAGAGGGGATTAAATTAGATAATACATACTGAAACATTTGACTCTTACTGGATATTTAGTAAATGGCAGTGCCCCTCCCAGAGGCCTTCAGAAGGGCCCAGGAGCTGGAAGGAAGGAAAGAAAGATTTCATGGACAAATTGGCACTTGAACAGGCCCTTTAAAGTTTGGGTAAATGTTTAGAAGGCTCAAGAGGAGGGTGGAAGAGACTGTCATCAAGGGTGGGAAGAAGGTGGAAAAGAATAAGGCAGAGGTAGGAGAGGTAGCAAATAGTCAGAGAACATTTATGAGGGCAGATGGTGCAGAGTGAACATTTAGTTCTTCACAGGGTGGTAGGAAGTGAGATTCAGGATTCCACACAAGGTTTCCAAAGGGGATGCTGCTGTGGTGGGAACTTCCAAAGGGGATGCTGCTGTGGTGGGAACTTCCAAAGGGGATGCTGCTGTGGTGGGAAGATATAGTCCCTCCTTTTACACTCTTGTTTTTTCCTTTTCTTGGCCAAGGGGCGACTTCCATAGACCTTCCAGAGAGGCTCCTCTCCTCTCCTTTCCATTTCCATTGAGCAGCATCTTAAGTTGTATGATGCCTGGCACGAAGTAAGCATCCCCCATGTATTTGTTAAGTTGAACTGAAACCAAAGTTGAACATATTTGTTGACTGAGAAAATTACAAACTCATTTAAAGAACTCAACTGATATTCCTCTACTCATTGGTGCTTGCATATTTAATTCCTCACTTTCTGGAAGCATTTCTGTATTTATGGAAGAGAATAGGACTAAAGAACGATGTGTTTAGCATGTTCCTTTCATAGAGAGCCTTCCAGAAAATTTTAATAGAGAGGAAAATGTATTAAGGCTGCATACTTTTGGCAGAATTTCTTGGCATTAATTTCTTTTCAAGCAGTTTCTCCATGTTGTGACATGACATAGCATTTTGTGGAATGATTCTTTCACCATCTTGCTTTAGTTTGCATTTGGTAACTATGGAACATCGTGACTATTCCCACATGGGTTTCCATGGAGTGACAGTAGCTTCCACTGAATTTACTTGAAGTAGCACCATAGAATATAATCATAGTATATCCTAAGGGGTTTTTTTTCCAACCCAAACTTTTAAAAATTTACTTTTTAAGACATCATCTGCCACATTGACGTAGGCATAGTATGTGAAGCAGGCTGTGCGTACAAGTGCCTCGAAAATATCTTTGGTCTTAACTTTCAGGGGCTTTCCAAAATCCTCAAAGCCTGAAATAAATCTCCATTTGTTCTGCTGTGGCCAGAAGAGGGCCTGAAGCAGAACTCTCTAGATTTTTTTTTCCCCCGTCTTCTTTTTCCCTTTCCCTATACTAGCATGAGTATGCTAAGCTCTCGAACCTGGTAGAAATATATGTTAATCTTTTCCTTCTCACTGTGCTAGGGTCAATGATAGGCTTATACTGCAAAGTAATAAAGAAATCTGAATTCCGTGAGATGGCTTAGCTCAGGGGTGGGGTTCTCTTCAGAGATTTGAGAATGTAGAATATAAAGAAAGAGAACATCAGAAAAGGAGCAGAGAGTTTGTCGGTGGGAAATAGTATTAATTGTAAGTACCACCCCTCAAAACAATCCAAATATAATGAAGCTTGTTCTCCTTAAAGAAAACAGTGAACTTGTATATTTTTAAAAAGTCTATTGTTACTCCCAAAGTGACACAATTATAGTGTAGAGAATCAGACCTTGGTTGCCAGAGGTTAAGATTGAGGGGACAGTGCAACTCTTAAGGGGTAACATGAGAGAGATGCTTGGTGATGATAGGACAGTTCTGTATCCTGAGTGGGTCCATGTCTACTAGAATCTACAAACATGATAAAAATTCCATAGAACTATACATCTGGAAGGAAAAAGTACATGTAGAAGCTGGTAAAATCTGAATATAATCTCTATTTGAATTCATAGAATTGAACCAATGTTGATTTCTTGGTGTTAACTTACTGTAGTCCCATGAGATAGTATCATTGAGAAAGCAGGGTGAAAGAAACATGACAACTTCTTGAGAGTCAAACTATTTCAAAGTAAGTATTTTTTTAATCCCATGATTTTTCCATGATAGAAATATAAAGCTCTGTTGTTACCCCAAATTTCCAATAAGCAAACCAAGCCCAGATGCAGATGTGAGCCGTTTGGGACATCCCTTAGAGAGTCTAATCCATGACCACATCAAAGGAGTTCATCTCCTTTTTGTATCTCAGGAGGCTGGCTTATGATATCAGTAGAACTGACCGTGATCATGAAATTTTTTCTACCGCCAAGGGTTGGGGATGGGATACTAGAGAAGAGGTGGCTGCTCTCATTTAGTAGAGGAAGAGAATACTTTTTTGTGTGTATTTTTGCTAGGAGACCCAGGATTGACAACTCTAATGCTATTTCAGAGACCTTAAATGACTTGGTTCCTAGTCGATAAATCATGCACACTCTAGTTTGTTCTATGTTTTTCACAAAGCAGTGAGCAAGACCATTAAGCAAGATTGCCAAAGGCCCTGTTGAGTTTCTTCTGTTCTGTTCCATTGTGTGGCCAGTGCCTGGCAAGCAGAAGGTATTTTATAAATATTCAAGAGTGATATCGAGTGGAAGCTGCCTGAGGTCTGGGACTTTGTCTCATATACTTCAGAATCACCAGCACTTATAAATGAATCTGGTACATAGAAGAAACTCATAAACATGTTTTGCAGGAAGAAATGTATTCTGTTCCTCAGATACTATTAACAGGACACCTTTTATTCTGCCTTTGGAATGGGCCCATGAGAAACTGGTATTTATTTCAGGATAACCAAAAAGAAGCCACAGAAATCAGCCAACAATCAATGATTAAGTCATGGCTGTGATTTTCCCTAAACTTTGGGGATAACTATTAGATATGATAATTACAGTGTAGGAAAAAAAAAAGAACTTGAAACCGTGCATACAATATGATGGTTCCTGAAACCCAAAGGAAAATGCAAGTCTAATCTTCACAGGGGTTCTCCCCATACCTCTCATTCTTTAACTTCCCTGTCTCAAGATTTATCCTTCTTTGATATCCCTTTCCATTCTTCCCTTTCCCAGAATCCTCAAATTACAACCCCTGAAAGCAATATCTCTGTGGCTTTATTTTTCAGAGAAAGATGCCTCCTTTTTTCTAACAAACCAACACCATGTTGAGGGACCTCCTCCCTCTTGTCGAAAACAGTCCCCCAGGCGTTGTGCTAAGCAAGAGAGCTGCTCTGCTCTGGGGTGTGTACGGCCTCTTTCGAGTAATTCAGAGTAGATCAGACAGAAGGTATTTCACGTGTGGAACAACATGGAAATGATGAAGAGGCGAAAAAAACAAGACTGTTATGTTTCAGGGATAAGAAGGCGGAGTTGATTGAGGGGAGAATACTTTGTGGAGAAAAATGGCAATGAAGTTTCCCTGATAGTGTTGGGTTAGAATACACAGCAAAAGAGACCAGGATCTTGGTAATGGAGACCAATAGAGAGTGGATAAAAGAGGATCGCACTTGACATCCCACCAGGCTCTGCCTGGTCTGACTCCTCCCTCTTTCCAGCTTTACCTCCCACAATGCCCTCGGCTCTCTGCTCAAGCGACACCAGGCTTTTTTCAGTTCCTCTTGTCAGGTTATTCCCTCCACATTTTTTCAATCTAGTTATTTCTTTTTTTATTGTGATATAATTCATAGTCCATAAAAGTCACCCTCTCAAAGTTTAAATTGAATGTTGTTTAGTGCATTTATTAATTTGCACAATTATCCCCATTATCTAATTTCAGAACATTTTATCACCTCAAAAAGAAACCTGTACCCATTAGTAGTCATGTATTTAAATTCTTTTTATGGCAGAATACTATTCTGTTGTGTGGATCTACCATACGTTGTTCGTTCCTCAGTTGACTTTTTAGTTATTAGGAATAATGCTGCTGTGAACATGCGTGTACAAGTTTTTGTGTTGAGCATGTTTTAAACTCCCTGGGGAATGTCTAGTTAACTCTTACTCATTCTTCAGATCTGGGCCCAAGCCTTCCTTTTCCTCACAGAAATCTCTGACACAGGGTAGTGCCTCACTTTTTCCAATTAATAATATGCTCTGTGGTACTATATGACTTTCCTTCAGGTACCTATCACAGTTGTGATTTATGTTATTTGGTGGATATATAATCAGTACCAGTAAATGTTTGCTCAATTAATTCAAAAGGTCCAAGTCTGGAAACATGGATTTGCCCCATTTTACAGCCTCTTATTCACATAAAATCTTAAGTCTAATGGCTTCTCCCAAAGATAGTAACACTTCACCATAAAATAAATACCAGTGTAGAAAGATTATTTGCCTGAGCCCCTCTGTAAGCTTGAGCTTCTCAAAGAGATTTGACCATTTTTTACAGGTGTTAAAATGTTTTATGTAACTAAGAAGAAAAAAGCTTATAAGTGGGGGAAAAATAAAAACCTACATAATGCTTCTCACACTATTGAACTTATTT
Source organism: Macaca thibetana thibetana (assembly GCF_024542745.1). NCBI lineage: Eukaryota > Metazoa > Chordata > Mammalia > Primates > Cercopithecidae > Macaca > Macaca thibetana. The sequence continues at coordinate 133,005,398 of NC_065579.1, read as the reverse complement.
GGAAAAAAAAATAGATAATTAAATGCTCTTACAGCGTGCTCTTGACAAAGGCATTTGTAGCAACAACATGTTGTCACTTTCAGCATTTGTAGTTCTCTTGGGATTGAAACAAAACCACCAGGAAAAATTCACCCTTGAAAAAAAAATAACAATTTTTTTCCTGTAAATTTTATGTCTTGAGTGAGTTCTACATTACATATGACTGAGCAGTCAAAACTCCTCCCTAAATACTCTGAATGTGAAATTAGCAGCAGATAAAACCTTTTACCTTCTAAGGTGAATCCTATCATAGCCTGACTTACTGATCATATAAAAGAACTAGTTAAATGTTTTTAATATTAAAAAGTATTCTGGGCCAGACACAGTGGCTCATTCCTGTAATCCCAGAATTTGTGTAGGCTGAGGCAGCAGCATTGCTTGTGTCCAGGAGTTCAAGACCAGCCTGGACAACATAGTGAAACCTCATCTCTTAAAAAAATAAAATTAGCCAGACACGGTGACACATGGCTGTAGTCCCAGTTACTTGGGAGGCTGGGGTGGAAGGATCACTTGAGCCCAGGAGGTTGAGGCTACAGTGAGCTGAGATTGTGCCACTGTACTCCAGCCTGGGCAACAGAGCTAGACCCTGTCTCAAAAAAAATCAAAAAAAAAAAAAAAAAAAAAAAGAAGTAACCCGTACATCAAGTATACTTTAGTAACTTTAGGAATCTAAAGCCAAAACAAAAAAGAACTTCTTGGAACTTTTCTTTTCCTATAAATTATTTCATTGTGTGCATGGATACGTACATTGTGTGTGTGTGCGTGTGTGTGTGTGTGTGCATGTGTATTGAAGTTTGTCTGTTTTATTTTTTGTTATTTCCTCTCCTTCATACCCCTTTGTACCTGTCCTGTTGAGGCAGCCACACTTGTCTGAAACCACAAATTCTCATATTTTTCAATGCTTACTACACATGACAGCTAACATTTTCTTTAGAAACACATTCATTGGGAATACTTCAATTTTGCTGAAACTTTTTTGCATTGTTTTGAATATTTGATTCTCAAATGATTGCAAATGCACAGGAAGTTTCAAAAATACCAATACAATTTTTCCAATTGTATCTATTATGTTAAAATACACATAATATGAAATTTACCATCTTAACCACTTTTTAGTGTACAGCTTAGTAGTATTAAATACCTTCTTAATGTTAGGGAACCATCACCACCATCCATCTTCAGGACTCTTTTCATCTTTGAAAGCAGAAACTCTATACCTATTAAATAATAATTCCACATTTGTTCCTCCCTACAACCCCTTTACGTCTCAATGTTTTTTGTTTGTTTCTTTCTTTGTTTTTGAGACAGAGTCTTGCTCTGTTGTCCAGGCTGGAGTGCAGTGGCAGGATCACAGCTTAGTGCAGCCTTACCTCCCAGGCTCAAGTGACCTTCGCACTTTAGCCTACTGAGTAGCTGGGACTACAGGCACAGGCCAGCGCACCCAGCTGAATTTTGTATTTTTGTAGAGACAGGGTTTCACCAAGTTGCCTGTCCTGAACTCAAGTGATCCACCCACCTTGGCCTCCCAGAGTGCTGGGATTACAGGCATAAGCCACAGTGCCTGGCATGTGTCTCTGATTTTGACTGCTCTAAGGACCTCATGTAAATGAAAAAATACAGTATTTGTGTTTTGGTAACCGGCTAATTTCATTTAGCATGATATCTTCAAGGTTCATTAATGTTATTGCATATGTCAGAATTTCCTTCCCTTTTAAGCTAAATAGTATTTTATTGTAGGTATAGACCATATTTTGCTTATCCATTCATCTGTTGATGGACACTTGGGTTGCTTCCACGTTTTAGCGATTGTGAGTAATACTGCTATGATCATGGCTATGCAAATATCTCTTCAAGAGCCCATTTTTCATTCTGTTGGAAGAAGTGGAATTACTGACCATATGGTAATTACATTTTTATTTTTTTGAGGAAACATCATACTGTTTTCCACACCAGCTGTACCAGTTGACATTCCCACCAAGATTGCACAAGAATTCCAGTTTCGCCGGGCGCGGTGGCTCAAGCCTGTAATCCCAGCACTTTGGGAGGCCGAGGCGGGTGGATCACGAGGTCAGGAGATCGAGACTATCCTGGCTAACATGGTGAAACCCCGTTTCTACTAAAAATACAAAAAAAAACTAGCCGGGCGTGGTGGCGGGCGCCTGTAGTCTCAGCTACTTGGGAGGCTGAGGGGGGAGAATGGCGTGAACCCGGGAGGCGGAGCTTGCAGTGAGCCGAGATCACGCCACTGCACTCCAGCCTGGGAGACACAACGAGACTCCATCTCAACAAAAAAAAAAAAAAAAAAAAGAATTCCAGTTTCTCCCCACTAACACTTGTTACTTTCTTTTTTTATATATAGTAGCCATCCTAATGAGTGTGAGATAACATTTTGTTGTAGTTTTAATTTTCATTTTCCTAATGATTAGTGATGTTGAACATCTTGTTATGTTCTTCTTGGCCATTAGTATATGTTTTTTGGAGAAATGCCTATTAAGTCCTTTGTACATTTTGACTTTGGGTTTTGTTGTTGTTGAGATTTAGGAGTTTTCTGTATATTCTGTATATTAATCCCTTATCAGATGTGAATAGCAATATATTTTTTGTTTTTTAGTTTCTTTTGAATAATAGTATACTTTTAATCAAAACTTTTATTTTAAAATTTAATATTTTTGAGATAATTTAAGATAATATTTTTGCTAAAGATGTATTCACAATTTTTCATGCATTTCAAAAATATTTATGAAACATCTACTCTGTGCCAGGCACTTTTTATCTTAGATATAAATAGTGATCAGTTAAACATCTACTGCAAACCCTACCAAATTGTTATTGCTTCAGGGTAGAGTTAACTGGTTGTTAATACCAATCCTGTGAGCTGTTTAGGTAGTAACATTTTCTTTTTAATGATGAAACAATAAGGCTCTGGGTAGTTGAGAGGCATGTCCACATTTTCTGCCTCACCTGGGACAGATCCAGGAAGAGGACTCGGATGTTCTGACTTCCAGGTCAAAATTCCTACCACAGCTGAGACCCTTATCTCTGCAAGCATTCTTTTTTATCCAAATAAAGAATGCAAGAAGATTTAAAGGTGAATATTTTCCTGATTATAAGAAACAAACAAAAAACCTCCCTCTGTTTTCAATACTTTTTTAGGCTCATTAGTTAAATAAAACAAATGGGAGACCAATTAAAAGTATGTTGATCTATTTTTTAAAGAAGGGTCTATTTCAGAGAATATTTTTTAACCTAGTCCTGGATAGATAGCTATATATGCTGAGTATGTGGACATAACACAGAGATTTAATCCAGTTTGAATTTTGTGTACATTTAATTATTTTTCCAGGATTTTTACTCTTTTAGACTGGCCTACGACCAGTGATTTGGGAATCAGTAATGCTTTGTACCTTTCAGAAAAATTGAGCGCCTCACTTGGTTTGCCCTTTTATTTGACATTAAGAAATCGGCGGACATAAGAATAAGGCTAAGGCAAATGGATTCATCTGGTGATAGGGCAAAGTGTGGACTGTGGAATAAGAAAGTCTCAGCAGAAAGGCTGAGGTGCAGTCTGCTCACCAGAGTGAGACATTTTCTGTTCAACTTTGGAGATTTAATAATAGCTTTATGATGGTCACTCCTGGTGGCATGGCTAAAATGCTCTGACCTGGGAGCTGTGGGGAATTTATAAAGTCATGAGCTTGGTAGGTGAAAATCTTAATAGAAATTGAAATTTGACTCTGTCAGAGATTTAATTGTGTCCCCTCAAAAAAGATATGTTGGTATCCTAACCTCCAATACCTCGAGATGTGACTTTAGAGGGAGATAGGGCCTTTACAGAAGAAATCAAGTGAAGATGATACTAGGGTATTCCCTAACTCAGTAGGACTGATGTCCTTATAGAAAGCGGGAATTTTAACACAAAGACAAGCCTACATATACAGGGGGAATGCCATGTGAGTGTGAAGACAGCTTGGAACAGATACTTCCTTCACAGTCCTCAAAAGGAACTAACCCTACTGACCCTCAGGTTCAGATTTCTAGCCTCCAGAATTATGAGACAATAAATTTCTGCGCTTAAGCTACTCAGATTGTGGCATGTTATTACAGCAGTCCTGGAAAACTAATACAGGCTCATGCTCCTTGCTGCCTTTTATCAGATAATCCACCAGTAAGCATAAATTTAATGAGACCACATTATGTGAAAACCTCTGGGATAGTGCTAAAGAATTGAAAAGCACAAGAACTTGGCAATCTAGTTAAGTACAAAAGACACAATCCTAGGAAACTCAAAGTAACAGCACAAGATAATATTTGATTAAGTGAATGAAGTAGAACTATATACCAGTGTCTCTCAACCCTGAGTAAAACAAAATTCCCTTTTTTGGTACATTTTTTACAGCTTCATTAAGAAAATCACATACCATAAAATTCACCAATTTAAAGTGTACAGGATACAAGTTCTTAGTTTGCAAAAGAAAAAACTAAAGTGAAGAGGTTAATAGTTCACAGTATATTCTATATAGTTTTTAGCATAGTACAGACTACACTATGACAGATGGTATAATACAGATTTGTGATAGCACAAATCACAGATTTGTGTAACCATAATCATTATCTAATTCTAAAACATTTTCACCTCAAAAAGAAACCCCATACCATTAATAGTCACTCTGCATTCTTAATCTTGCCCCAGCCCCTGGCAACCACTAATCTACTTTCTGTTACTATAGATTTGCCTATTGAGAGCATTTCACGTAGATGAAATCCTACAACATACGACTTTTCGTGGCTGACTTTTCACTTAGCATAATGTTTCAAAGTTCATCCATGTTGCAGCACGTATCAGTACTTCATTCCCTTTTATTGCTATAGGGGAGGCAAAATTTTACCTCTACCCTTTTAGGATTTTTGGCTGGACATGAGAATTAAATTGACATCAGACAGATAAACAAGAGAAAAGCACTTACACACATTTCATGTGACACAAGAGACCTCATAAGGAAATGAAGACCCAAAGAACTGGCAAAACCTAGATGCTTTTATGCTAGGTGTAACAAAGACAGGCAATTGTAGAAAAGTGACTAAGCCATATGGGGAGGCTGAAGGAAGATAAGAATTATTTTTAACAAGGCCCACTTGCACAGAACTCTTTCTGCTATAATTCCCTGTCAAAGAATGCTTTGCTTTCTGCTGGTAAGTGAGGGCATCTTTCACACAGGAGTTTCTGTGGTCTGTTTTCAGGAAGAAAAGAGTAGATGAGAATGCCTTTCTTGTATCTGCTGTTTCTCAAGTGCCTTTAGCTCAAAATAATCTTTATGTCAAAAAGGCATATTATGGCATATTATGGGGTGCCACTCTTCATTACCAAATAATATTTCATCACATGACTACACCACATTTTATTTATCCATTTATCATTTTATGGACATTTAGGTTGTTTCCACATTTAGGCTATTGTAAATAATGCTGCTGTGAACATTTGTGTACACGTATTTGTATGGTGTCTTCATTTCTCTTGGATAGATGCCTAGGTGAAACTGCTAGATTATAAGGGTACTGTAACTCTATATTAAGCATTTTGGAAGAAAAAAAGAAAGTATTACTTCCTCCTGTTGTTTTTTATGTTATTATAATCTCTACTTAAATACATTCAAACGTCAGATCCATCCTGTCTAAAATAGACCTTCTCCCCACAATCACTCAAACACACAATCCTTTTTAATCTCCTTCACAGCATTTATCACCTGAAATTTGCTTACTTCTTTATGTATTCCTATCACTTGATATTTATTTATTATTACCCATTGCACATTCCTTACTAGAATATGAGCTAGGTCAAAAATCTTGCGTGTCTTGTTCATTTCTGTATTCTCAGTACATATCATTGTGCCTGGCACAAAGTAAGTGCTCAGTAAATAGTTAACACAGAATAAGGAATTAAAATAAAAACTTTATCTGAATACCTTAAGGATCCTAGCGTTTCTTGAATTCCAGTTTGAGAAACTCTTGCATGGATAGGATGTCCTATATAAGAGGTTCCCTCAAAATGAAGGCTAGAAGCTCATGGGAGAAATGGGACTTGAACTGAACCACAGATTTCAAACAAAGAACAGTATGACCGAAAGGCAAAGATGTCAGGGTCCACCGAGAGTATTCAGAGTCTCACTATTGCAGTTTTTATAAAATGGGTTATTGATTAATCCGTATTCATAATATGGATTATTGATTAGACCTCTTTGTGTTGCATGTCACAGAATCTAAAGTCGAATTTACTTACCAACAAAAAATTATGTATTGACTCACATAACTGTGATGTACAGGATTAAATAAATCTCAAAATCAACTTGATACAGAAACCTATATGGCATCCTCAGAGTTTTGACTCTTTTTCTGTCTCTCAACGCCCCTCATCTCTATGTGTTTACTTTGTTCTCTAGCAGATTAATTTCATCTGTAGGGTGATGTGGTGCCTGATCACCTCAAGCCTGTGTCATCATGACTGATGATTCAAAAGTAAGACAGAGTCTCTTTCTCTAAGCACCCATATAGCAAGTCTCAGAGAAACTCGCAATTGATGCTCTGTAAGTCCCGTGCCTATCCCAACAACGAAGTGGGATAGAGTTCTGATTGGCTGGGACTGGATCACACTGGAGAGGGAGCATATCTTTCATGCCACATGGCCAAGAGGCTTTCACTTCACCCAAACTAGATAAAGAGATTCCCTATTGAAAAGAAGCATTCTGGTCTCAGAAGAAGGGAGGATGGTGCTAAAAAAAAACTGACAATAACAACAACAATAGTAGCATAATAATTCTACAGTAAAATAGGCAAAGAAAACTTTTCTGGGACATAGAAACTAGACTTTTTAGACCAAGAGAGGATGAAATTTATATGCATGACTGTGCTAGAAAACTCTTCCTTACAATTTCTCTTTTAAGACAGACATATTTCTAAAATCCAGCAGCAAGGTTTCTTTTTGAAGATGAAAAGCCCTGCATATGGGCTGCAAACTTATGATTAACTGAGCGTAGGATTTGGTAAAGAGTTCTATATTCATTTTGTCTACACATTTTTTAAAAATGTGAGTCTCCCTAAAAGGACTCATTTTCATCTCTCTGAGCCCTTAATACAGAAACATTAGTTTCTCATGGGAAGAGTTCACAATTGCTTCTCTATGTTACATCCATCTGAGCATCACTCCCTGGGGGAAACTGGCATCTGAGAATCTAGACTGATTTCCACTGTGTCTGTCTATTTTAAATTGTTTGTTTTTCTTTAAGAACCCAAACAAGAAATACCATTAGTGGGAGCACCAATTAGGAAGCCCCAGTGAAGAAAAAGGGATTAAATAAAATAATACTCATTCTGAACATATACTTCCATTATCCCACTGTCTCTCCAAACTGTGTTCTTTAATTGAGGTCAAATAAGAGATCTGTTATTTTAGCTAGCCCAATGAGCAGGATGAATAAAAAATAAAAAGTATATAAACAAGACCTGAATACTTTTTTGAATGGCTGATCATAGAATTCAGTGTCTTTATTGGTAAGTAAAAGGACAATGCTTTGACTATGGAATTGTCTCCTTTATTTAAAAAATACACTCCTTAAATCATTCACAAAGTATACAGAGAACACTGCCACACTTCTCATACCAAGGAATGGGCACAGAATATGTTTTTTTTTAATTACTCAGACTTTGTCTCAGGGAGTTCACCAATAGGAAAGGAAACTGACAAGAGAAAAACTAAGTCAAAAGTAGAACTTCTAAAAGTGTTTTAATAAAGGTATAGGCAGGCTTATATAAGAGACAGGACCATATAAAATCAAAGCAATTAACTTCAAAAGAGGAAGATAGGATAAATCTTGGCTAAGTGGGTGGCATTTAAGCTGGAATTTGAAAGATGCATACATTCATAATAGGCAAATGAGTGAAGGTGTTCTCTTGTTCAATGTTCTATTTATTCATTCATTCTTGGTTGTTCTTAACTCATTTGGTACAGTGTGCCCTTACAATGGAGAGTGATGTTCATTAGAGAGCATTTCCAACCCAACAGTACATGTGATCTGTGCTACATGTTATTATCATTAATGAGGCTAAAAATTCTATAAACTAATTATTTTACTTTTTTCAAAATTAGGTATAGCAATCCAGGACTTAACAAAATATAAAATTCTCCACCTCTGACACTTATGGACTTGTTCTATCTCCTCTACTTGGCTCTGTCTACACAGGCTTTTTCTCTCCTCCTTGTTTGAAATGACTTAAGAAGTCAATACATAGTACATCTTCTGGTGGTGAAAATGTTGTGTTGTGTTCCTTACGATTCAGTTGCTTGCATGTGCACGATGGAGTCCACTGCATTTCTAAGGTCACAGTAATTGGCAGGTGGAAGAAGTTCCATGCTATCAACTTTGAGGAAGGCTCTGGCTGCCTTCCTGCTTGACAGCGCAGTGAGAGAGATGAAATCTGCGTAAACTGACTGTGGGATGCATAACAAACAGCCCGGGCCATCAAACTGTATTGTTTTTAACCAACATGCATTATTCCCCCTGAAAAGTAAAATCTCCTCTTCATATTTTTCTTTCCCCAAAGAATGCATTTTCTTCTTTGGAAACGGCTTCTTTACCTCTCCTAGGCACTCAGTGCCGACAGTTACTGCCCTAAATGATGGATGGGCTCACTCCCCAGTGGCTCTTCTCTGCCTCTTGTCAGTGGCACTAGACAAGCTGGCAAAGCTCTTCTGGTCTGTAGGGCTCTTTGAGACCTGTCACTGCCTCCTGTCAGCTGGGCTAGAGTAAATCCTCTTAAATCTATTGACCTGACCTCAGCCTTCCTCTCTCTCAAGAAGCTATTTCTCCTTAGCCTCCCGTATTTCCCACAGATTCAATTTCTCATCAAAGTATTGGGTGCCGACTTTGGGCCAGTTGCTGTCTCCATGTGATGGACAGCTCACCAGAATGGTAGGTTTCCGTAGATGGCTCAATTAAAGTGAGCATTCTATTCCTCAGTGGAGCTGTGATCCATAAAGGGATTGTGTTCTAAATCTTTACATTAAAAAAAAAAAAAGCATTTTGAGTAAAAATTAACTTTGAAAATCTCACATTGGAGACCAACATACCACTCTCAATAGGTTCAACATAACCAGATTTTCCTCCAGGGCTGGAACAGATTGCTATTTCTTCATTTGGACATGAGATGAATTAATTTGTTTTTTATTTTAGTAGCCATTGTGTAAAATCACACTTAGCAGGACAAGAACCTCATGCTATAGAAGCAATGGGGAATGAAACTCAGCTGCAATATCAGCCTATGACTGCTTCAGCACTCATGGTCATCTAGGACAGGTGCTTGTTTACTAGAATGGCCACTAAAGTGACCCACACTAATCAACCTCTCTCCCCATCCCTCCTTTCTTCTCCCTCCTTCTCTAACCTCCTCTCCCTTCCCACCCTATCCCTCCATATGTTTTCTTCTCTTCTCCCTCTTCTCCATTTTCTTCACTCTTTGCTGCTAAAACACTTGATTGATAACTTGAAGTAGGTTGCTAAACAATCCCAGGGTACAATTTGTCTTCCATGCCCTGCTGCCCCTGGGTTTAATTATGCCTTACAAATGTTGGCTGTGCATCTTGAGTGCAGGGGGCCTTTCCTTTCAGCAGAGCCTCATATCCTGCTCCTTCAATACTCAGGCAGAAGGATACCTTTTCTCCATTTCAATACCTCCATCTGTTTCAGATTTGCCCCACCCTTCCATCCCTTAGAGTTTGGCTAGCCCATGTATGGTAGGTGCTTCCAGAACATCAGTTCCAAATATGATGCTCTGCAGGCTACAATAACAATGTCCTCTTCAATTTTTTTCCAGCTCGATCTTTCCAGTCCTATATCCTTAATCACTGGAAAAATGCCTTGCTCCTTCGTTCTAGTCAGAACTTCATCTCACACATCTTTCTTCTACCCAAAATGCTCTTTTTCTTCTGCCTATCTAAATGATATTCATTTCTTTAGGATCAACTTAAGTACTAGTCCCTTCTGTCAAGCTTTCTCTGATCTATTGATTCCTCTACTCACCTTCCCCAATACTTGAAGTCTATATTTAGCACTTAGTGATAATTCAATGATGTTGTTTATTCAATAAGGCCCTCATATGTCCATGGTCCAGATGTGTTTGACAAATGTTTATTCTGCCTGCATCATGTTTTAAAATTTTTAAAATTAGTTCTCACTGTTATAAAATGAAAAATTTTTCTATCTAAATTCTGATTTCCTGCTTCTTTTCTCCACTAAAAAAGGAAGATTTGCAACATTGGACCTGCATTTCCCCCTGGCAGAAATCAGCTGCAACAGAATGGTGATTGCTCTTCTTCCCACTCAGCTGAGGCACAATCTGTCCTGTACCAACGGTCCCACCCAACTCCCTTTTTTCATTTATAGTATCGACCCCCAACTATGTAAAGCCCTTAATACAATGTCTAGCAATAACTGCGGCTCTGTTCATAGTCCTGGTTATGATGTATCTCACATTTGTTACTGATTCATTTCTTACCTTCCAAGTAGACTGAGACTTCCTTGAGAATAGGGGCCATATGTGAGGAGATGATCAGAGACTTTTTCTGGGGAAAAACTCATTGGGATTGGTAAGAGACTTTCTAATAAGCAAATAATGTTACTTGAGCCTTTTATTTGTGAAACAAGAATAAGGGAGGTGAACATGCCCCTGAGTAGAGGGATTTAGGAGCCCTAGTTGCCAAAACAAGGAAAACAGCAGATCAGTGTGGCATTATTTCCCAAAACAAAAAGCCTAGAAATTGAAATGAATGAATGTGTCTTAAATCAGACTCACTTTTATTCTATTTCAGTCATTTAATCAAGGAAGAGTAAGTTAGCCCCTCTGATATGGCATTTATTGTGCAGAGTCCTAGAGATTCAAGGATACTTAAGATAAGAAGTCTTTAGGATTGTACTAAAAGTTTATCAAGGAGAGAAAAAACACCCCAGAAATCATTTCTCAGGTTTATTAAAATATCCCTTTTGTTATATTGTTTATTCTTGTCTCCCTGGTTACTACCAGAAAAACATACTTCAAAATCAGAAGAAGCTAAGCAAGATGATATGGAAGCAAGTGAAGAAGCTCATAATTTCAGAGCTAAAAATCACACCAGGAATCACTAAGGGCACAGTCCTTATTTGCAGATAAGGAAACTGAGGCTGTATGTGTGGCAATGTGCCACTCACATCTCCCACTAAGGGGACCATAACTGACACATCCCCAATTGGTGTCCCCTGGACCCACCCCAAAGTTCACACCAAGTTCATTCCTCCCCCACTCTGCTCCTAGCAATGACAGCTGCAGGAGGTGATGCTAGTGGAGATCTATTCCTCCACCATCTGGCCTAACCATCAGCCTGGCCTAACCTTTCTTATAACCCAGGTGCAATTCTCTTTCCTTCCCCCAGTCCTTTTGTGGATTTCAGACCTGCATTGCAGTCTGATGCCACTCACCAGCCACTCCTGCTTCCTCCCCTTTAACCTTCACAGGCATTTCCTCATTCAGTCAGTTACTTGCACATCTAACCCAGTCTTAGTGCCTACTTTTTGGAAAAACCAAATAGACACACTATGTAAGCGTAAGTGATAGTTGAGGTCATAATTGAAAAAGAAGGAGGAATGAACTAATTGAAGGATTGGGGGTGGAAGGTGCATTAATGATAGAGAGATAAGCATGTGCAAAGTCTCCTGGGTGACTAGGAGCATCACTCCTTTAGGAAAACTAAAGGCCACAGTAGCAGGAACTGAGAGAGTAGGATAAGTAGCATTAAGTGACATTACGCTCAAGTAGTGTCACTTGAGCATGTTTACACAGCTGGTGAGCACCACAGCTGGTGCCTGGACCCAATATACTTGATACCCAATCTAGTGTTCTTTCCATTAAACCTCTGTCCTGCCATGATCCTAGACAGAGAAACTCCTGGATGGATAAAACGATGTTGACAGAGGGAAAAAGAAATGGCTAGGCTAGGAGCCGCTATTCTTGGGAGAAAAGTGGATCCTGGAAAAGAGCCTAGACCAGAAACATCTCCTAGGTTTTGAACTAGCATGTGGTCCACGTATTTTGCTCACCATATCCTATTACTTTTCTGGGAAAAAACCAAGTGTGGTGGGAAGAGTACCAGCTTTAGAGACACAGAGACCTGGATTCAAATTCCAGCTCTGCCATTTATGAATGATAGTTGAGGTAATAATTGAAAATTCAGGAGGAATAAACTAGTTGAAGGATTGGGGATGGGAGGTGCATTAATGATAGAGAGATCAGCATGGGCAGAGGCTCCTGGGTGAGTAGGAGCATCACTCCTTTAGGAAAACTAAAGGCCACAGCGGCAGGAGCTCAGAGAGTAAGGTGAAAGTGGCATAAGATAAAGCCAAAAGAGTAAGCAAAGGTGAGAACACATGGGGCCTCGCAGGTACGATATGAACCATGTTAGAACAATTACAGAACATTCTAGGGCTTTAAACAAGTGTGTAGGCTTCAGGGAAGGCAAAAGGATCAGATTTTCCACTTAAAACTATCACTTTAGTTCTAGTGAAAACAGCTGGAGAGGGCCAGCATGGATGCTGGGACACTTAGGAGAAAAAGGCAAAGGAAATGGTGGCTTGATCTTGGGTGATGAAGACTAAAGGAAGTGGGTTGATTGGAAAGAAGGTTGGGAATTTAAAGCGACAAGATTTGTTGATTGATGGGATCTGGGAGGGGCAAGGTAGACACCTAGGTTCAGGAGTGGTGTGACTCCATTGCCTGTTTCATTTGGTCTTGTGCTACACCTGTGATAAGTACCCATTGACTACTTGCTGTTTGATGGAGAACAGAAGCTAGAGGTGTTCATCCCACCAATCCTGGAAAGAGGAGCGATTCCAATTTGCATCACCTCAAAGAGCTGGCACAGAAGGAAGAAGCAGGTGTGTGCCCCAGAGCAGAAGTGATTTTGTTGGCAAGGGAAGACATTAAACTGGGGCTTCAGCTCCATCTTGCTGACCTTATACAATATGTTCTCCTGAGCAGAGGGGAAGAAATAAGGTCATGGAATAAAGGCCAGACATGATGTAATGACAAACGTCTTCAGTTACCAGTTCTATTCTGGCTAAATGGCAATAATCAGAAAGTAAATTTGAAAAGCAAAGAACAATTTTCTTTTATCACAGTCCTATGTCTGAAACCTGGCTTAACCACAAGCCAAATTTTTTATTGAACTATGGTGTCTGTTGAATGCCTACTCTGTGTTCCCGGTAGTGTGAATTTATGGCATTGAGCTTTTCTTGGGAGATAGACATTGATCAAATATTCACACAAATAACATATAATTGCAAAGTGAGATGAGTGCTAGGAAGAAAAAAATTTATGCTACTATAAAAACATCTAAGGGAATTTTTGGTCCAGACTGTGGGGCCAGGAATCTGAGCTTTAAAGAACAAGTTGGCACTGATCAGGTGAAAGGGACAGTGGATGCCTTATGGACAAGCATTTGAGGAGGAGGGAACAGCCTAAGCCGACTGCATGGCATGTATTATTAGGACTTGCTTTTCCAGTGTTCCTCCCCTTGCTCCAGGGAATCTTCCCATTAGAAAGGCAATGCAGTGAGGGTAGGGTAAGATAGTAGGAAGCTGTAAGTGAACTACTGTGCAGGATCAAGGCTACAAACAGTAGCTTCAACAGTAGCAAAACATGCTTAACGAGAACACCATTGTGCCTTGCAAGGACTGAAATTATGACTTTTTTTTTTTTTTTTTTTTTAGAAAGTGTCTGCCTCTGTCACCCAGGCTGGAGCACAGTGGCACTATTACAGCTCATTACAACCTCTGCCTCCTGGGCTCAAACCATCCTCCCACCTCAGCCTCCCGAGTAGTTGGGATTACAGGTGTGCACCACCATGCCTGGCTAATTGTTTTCTGTTTTGTTTTTTGGTAGAGACAGTGTTTCACCATGTTGCCCAGTTTGGTCTCAAACTCCTGGGCTCAAGCAATCTACCCACCTCAGCCTCCCAAAGTGCCAGGATTATAGGAGTGAGCCACAGCACCCAGCCTGACTTATTTTCTTAAGAGGGTACAACATGGGTGTCATGAGTGTTAATAATGAATAAAAGAAAATGTCAACCACCTTCATTCTGTAGCCTAAGGTAACACAGATATTTTCCCACCATGCTGTAAGCTTCCTGAGGAAGACTATCTCTCTTTGATACCTGACTCCCAGTCACCTAGCAAAATGTCTGACTTGTCTGTTAGGAAATATTAAGTATTTCTATTTGAATTTATATTACTGAATTTTTATTACTATTTTAGGATGTGGGAAATTAATTGAAAATGTATCTTCTAAGGCTGCTAGAAGTCACTTCTCAAGTCCTTTGGGGTTTATTCTCCTTTTGAGGATTATAGTAGATATCCAGGTCTTGGATCATTTATTCAACAAATGTTTATTGAGCATTTGACATATGCCAGATACTATGCAAGGCATGTGGATATAATGTGGATATAATGTAACAGCTGAGACTGGAATGTGGATAAGTAATTATAATAAAATCTGGTGTGTCTTAACACCCAAAGAAAGCAGAAGAGAAAGTTTCAAATTAGAGGTAGCCATTACTTTTTGTGATTTTAATATGCCTAAATTTTGATTACCAAGGTCTAGTTGAATAAATCCCCCAAGAGCATGGATCAAATTGCAGTTACCTGAGCCTATCAACTGTAACTGTATAAAGTACAAAAATACATTTTTAAAAATCACAGAATACAGCTGGGCACAGTGTCTTACGCCTGTAATCCCAGCATTTTGGGAGGCCAAGGCAGGTGAATCACCTGAGGTCAGGAGTTTGAGACCAGCCTGGCCAACATGGTGAAACCCCATCTCTACTAAAAATACAAAAATTAGCCAGGAGTGGTGGTGTGCACCTGTAACCCCAGCTACTCAGAAGGCTGAGGCAGGAGAATCGCTTGAACCTGGGAGGTAGAGGTTGCAGTGAGCCAAGATTGCACCACTGTACTCCAGCCTGAACAACAGATCAAGACTCTGTCTCAAAAATAAATAAATAAATTAATTAATTTAAAAATAAAATAAAAATAAAAATCACAGAACAGTTGTAATTTTTCCCATGATTGTACAGGTTCAGTTTGCATTGTCATTTTTATAGGCTGGCACTACTTTGCAAAGCAAGGAGTACCTGTACTTTGGTTTGTCTTTATTATAAACTTTTATATTGATGTGTAAAATATACAGGAAAATGCACACACAAGTCATAAGTGTACAACTTGATGAATGATCACAAGGTAAACACTTTTGCGTGACGCTACCAGCATGAAGCAGCACATTACCTGCATCACAGATATCTCCCTTGTGGCCCCTCCCCAGGCGTAAGTCCTGTCTTGATTTTTAACAGCATAGATTAGTTTTGTCTGGTTTGGAAATTGATGTAAATAGAATCAGTAGGTACTCTTTTGTGTCTTTCTGTCGCTCAACATATTTGTGAGAGTTGGCCACGTTGTTTTCTTTGGCAGTAGTTCATTTTTATTACTGTTCAAAATCCCATTGTGCAAATTTGCCACAATTTTAAAAATGCATTCTACTGTTGATGAACATTTATGCTGTTTCCTGCTTGGGGGCTATTATAAATAATGCTGGAATAAACATTCTAAAACATCTCCTTTGGTACACATGTTCACACATTTCTCTGATTATGTACTTAAGAGTGAGATATGTAGGTTATAGGTTAGGCACATGTTCATCTTTTAATAAATACTGCAATTGGTTTTCCAAGGTAATTGTACCAATTTTTACTCCCATCTAAAAAACACAATTGCTCCACATTCTCACCAATATTTGATATAGTTAAGTGGTGTTTTGGTCACTTGTTTTGTTTTCAAATGTCATTCTGGTGCATTTATACTGATAAGTCATTGTGGTTTTGTTTGCATTTCTCAATGACTAATAAAATTGAGAACTGTAAAAAATACACTTGCTGGCCACATGTATGTCATCTATTGAAAAGTGTCTGTTCATGCCCTTTGCCCAGTTTTTACTGGGGTTGTTTCATTAGAGAAATGCAAATCAAAACCACAATGGGAGACCGACCATCTCACACCAGTCAGAATGGCTATTCTTAAAAAGTCAAAAAGTAACATATTGGCAAGGTTGTGGAGAAAAGACTGCTTACATACTGTTGGTGGGAGTGTAAATTAGTTCAACCATTGTAGAAAGCAATGTGGCAATTTCTCAAAGAGCTAAAAACACAACTGCCATTTGACCCAGCTATCCCATCACGGGGTATATACCCAAAAGAATATGAATCATTCTGTCCTAAAGACACATGCATGCGAATGTTCATTGCAGCACTATTCACAATAGCAAAGACATGGAATCAGCCTAGATGCCCATTGATGACAGATTGAATAAAGAAAATGTGGTACATATATACCATGGAATACTATGCAGCTATAATAAAGAATGAGATCATATTTTTGTGGGTACATGGATGGTGCTGGAGGCCATTATCTTTAGCAAACTAATGCAGGAAAAGAAAACCAAATACCACATATTCTCACTTCTATGTGGGAGCTAAATGGTGAAAATGCATGGACACATGGAGGGGAACAACACACATTGGTGCTTACTGGAGGGTGGTGGATGGGACGAGGGAGAGAGTCAGAAGAAATAACTATTGGGTACTGGGCTTAGTGCCTGGGTAACAAAATAATCTGTACACCTAACCCTCATTACACGAGTTTACCTGTGTAACAAATCTGCACATGAACCTCTGAACCTAAAATAAAAACTTTTTAAAAATTGAGTACTTTTAAACTTATTTATTGGTTATTTGCATTTACTTTTCTGTGAATTAACTTTCTATATATTTTGTCTTTTTAAATTAGGTTATCTGTCTTTTTCTTACATATTAATTGGAGTTATATATTGTGGACAGAAGTTCTTTACTGACGATTTTTATCTTGATCACTTTACTAGGAGTGTCAGTCTTGTAAGACTTTTCTCAACCATCTTTTCACTCTTGGTTCTATTGTTTATTGTTTTTCTAATTCATTTATTTCTGCATGTTATTTACTTCTTTAGGGTATGTTAATTTGGTATACTTACACAATTTCTTAAAATTTTTATTTATGTAATTGATTTTCATTTTTCTTTTCTAACATAAATAAGGCTTATTTTATCATTCTACTCATGACTTTAATTGTATCTTACAGTTTTTTTTTATATTTGGTTTTTTATTATCATCCAGTTCAAAATATTCTCTAATTAGTACTGTGACTTCTTGTTTTACACATTGGCTTACAAGTAGAAGGCTTAACTACCAAACCTTTAGGGAGTTCCTCAGTATCTATATTACTGATTCCTAATTTAATTCTCCTCTGGTCAGACGAAATACACTCTACATTTTGAGTTCTTTGAAATGCATTGATATTTGCCTTATGCCCAACAATATTGTCAATTTTAGCATATGTTTAACAAATGCTAAAATAATGCATATTCTGCTGTTTGTTCTTTGTTTTGTTTTGTTTTAGCAATAATCTGGCCAGGAGTCATGGCTGATGCCTGTAATCCCAGCACTTTGGGAGGCCAAGGCAGGCAGATCACCTGAAGTCAGGAGTTTAAGACCAGCCTGGCCAACATGGCAGAACCCCATCTCTACTAAAAATACAAAAATTAGCTGGGCTTGGTGGTGCATACCTGTGATTCTAGCTACTCAGGAGGCTGAGGCACAAGAATCACTTGAGGCAGAGGTTGTAGTGAGCCGAGATCATGCCACTGCACTCCAGCCTGGGTGACAGAGCGAGACTTCATCTTAAAAAAAAAATCAATAATCTGTATGACATTTAGATCAGTTTGTTGTGTTACTTAAATATTGTATACCTTACTTATTTGGGGATTGTTTGTCTTATTAGGTACCGATGAAAGTATGTTAAATTCTCCCACCATGGTTATGCTTTTTCTTCTTCTTTGTTCCATCAATTTTGGCTCATCATTTTGAGGATGTTTTGTGTTGGGTGCCTACAGATCTATAATTCTCATAGTTTCCTAGTGGATAGACATTCTTATCATTATAAATGCTTCTCTTTGTCCCCAGTAATGCTGCTTCTTGTAAAGTCTGCTTTGTAATTAGTATTGCTATAGCACTTATTTTTTAGTATAGCTTTTTCTAAATTACGTTATGTTATTTTTTTGCCATATTTTATTTTCAACCTTTTGTATCTTTATATTTAAGGAATGCTTGTAAGCACCATAGGATTGAGTTTTTGAAATCCAATCAGGCCCTCTTATCTCTAATTTGGAGCATTTATTCTATTTACCTTTAATGTCACTACTGAAGTATTTAAGTGTAGTCTCTTTGTTTTCTATTTGTCACACCAATTGTGCTACATTTTCTTTCCTCTCTGGCCTTTTATATAAAGTATTTTTTATATTAATTAACTTTTACTTCATTTCTTCCTGTGACTTTTTAGTCATAAATAGCTTTATTCTTCTTTTGGTGGTCACCCTAAATATCACAACACTCATATTGACTTACTAGAGTCTAATATAAATTAAGAGTTTTACCATTTATCACATTACACAAGAGTGCGTTACCCCCTCTAAACCTTTTTGTTTTTCATTGTGGCAAAATACACTTCTTCCTCATTTTTTGTACTATTGTTTTAAATGCAGTCAATTCTACATATATTCTAGACCCCGTAAGACATTGCACTTAGGGTTTTATTATACAGACAACATTTCTTGGATTGATCCGCATATGTGTGCTTCCTGTTGCTCTTCATTTCCTTCTGAGAAAGGGAGAGCTTTGTGCTTCCTTCTGAGAAAGTTTCCTTCCCCTGGAAGAATTCCCCTTAGCAATTCCTCTAGTGCAGGCCTGGTAGTGACAAATGCCTGTAAGTGTTATTTTTCTAAGAGTGTATTTATTCACTTTCATTTTTTGGGTGTAGTTTTCTATGTTGATAGAATGTTTCTTTAAGCATTTTGAAAACGTCATTCCACTGCCTTTCAGCTTCTATTGCTTCTGTTGGGAAGTCAAATACTAGTGTTACTGTTCCTTCTTTGAAGATTATACTTAACTTTTTTCCTAGCTTCCTTCAAGATTTTTTTCTGTTTGGTTTTAAGCAGCTTTACTATGATACGCTTATGTATTTATCTTGTTTCAGGTTCCTAGCCATTCTTGAATCTATGCAGTTTCTAGCATTTCTTAATGTATTTTGTCTATTTGGGAAAATTCTCAGTCATTACCTTTTCAAATATTATTTCTGTCTCATTCTCTCTCCTTTCCTATTGTAACCCTAAAAACACATGTTAGATCTTTTCATTGTTTTCTGTATATCTCTTATGTTCTTTCCTGTATTCTCTATCTTTATTCTCTGTGTTTCAGTCTAGGCATTTTTATCTTACCTATCGTCTAGTTCACTAACCATTATCTTCTTATATCTAATCTCCTGTTAAACTTATGCTTTGAGATCTTAATTTCTGTAGTTTTTTTTCTTTTGAGACAGAGCTCACTCTGTCACCCAGGCTGGAGAGCAGTGGCGCAATCTCAGCTCACTGCAACCTCTGCCTCCGGGGTTCAAGTGATTCTCCCACCTCAGCCTCCCGAGTAGCTGGGATTACAGGCGCCTACCACCACCGGCTAATTTTTGTATTTTTAGTAGAGGAGGGGTTTCACCGTGTTGGCCAGGCTGGTCTCAAACTCCTGACCTCAGGTGATCCATACACCTCTGTTTCCCAGAGTGCTAGGATTACAGGCATCAGCCAGCCCACCCAGCCAGTTTCTGTAATTTTTAATTGTAAATTTTTATTTGATTCCTGTTCAGTTTTTAGTTCTCAACAAGATTTCTGATTTTTTTCTTTATGTTTGTAAACAGGTATTTTCCCCTGGTATGACTACTTATTTTGAATAAACATTGAATAGTGGTAAAGGCAATTTGAGGCATTTGTGTGATTTTGTATTTCTCCAGAGGAGAAGTAAGAAGGAGTCATAGAGCAAGTATCAAAGCTAAGGAACTTTCAGGAAAATATCTCAGTAAAAATGAAGATAAGAGTGTGATTCTAAAGTGATTTTTTAAGAAGACAGAAAAATGTAAGGTGGTACCTCAAAAACTCTTTTAAACAAAGCCTTATACCTTATAAGGGTATTAAGAAAAAAATCTCACAGATGCTTTTTGCTAAATAATCACAATCAGACTCCTATGAATATTCATTTTATTATTTCATGCTGGTCCCACAGGGGTCCTGGGGTAGAGAAAGATAATTATTTCAAAGAGATTTGTGAGGTGGGCTTTTAATAGATGGGTTTGCAAATTTACATGCAGGAAGGCCATTATGCTTTTAAAGAAATTATATCAACTTGTTTTGAAAAGGACAAAGATAGAATTAATAGAGGCAGAAAGTAGAGTAAGAATGATACTCAGTTGCAAACACAGGCAATTTCTTCTGGATAGGGAAAGATGACTGAGAAGGTGAACCAAGAATCCAGAAGGAAAGTTAAGATTCCTGGAAAATAACAGAACCTTAGTTAAGAAACTGAAGGGTGTATCTGGTTGGATTCAAACTTGCTATGGGCCAGAAATTGCTTCTACCTCCTGTTTTCCTCTTTTTAAAATAGAAATACATAGAGTGGTTATCCTATACCCATCCACACTCATGTGTGGGGCAGAGAGCAAATAATTTATTTCTTCAGCTCATAGGTCTTCAAAATAAGAGGACTCACACTCAAGGAATAATACATAAGGACTCTCATCCACACTAGACCTAGTTTAGAAGACAAGGTCCTGGACTTCAAGTTGATATCAAAATAAGAGGAGACTTTGGGGACTTACGATGAAGAGAAGAGTATATTTTGCAAGTGGAAGGAATATAAAGAATTTGTATCCAGAGGGAAGACTGTTTACTTCAAAGAATTATTTGATAATCTTTCCATTGAATGGTAGGTTCTATATCCTCTTCCTTTGAATCTGGGAAGGTTTGTGACTACTTAAACCAACAGATTTTGAAAGAGGTGGCACTACACAAGTTCTGTGGTTAGGCCAGAAAAGCTACACTCCTCCATCCTGGCCCTGTTGGGACACTTACTCCGGGAGAAGCTAACTGCCATCTAAGAAGTTTGACTACTTTAATCCTACTGTGCTGGAGAGGCCCGTAGAGATGCTCTGGTCAACAGTTTCAGCTAAGGCTCCCAGTCAATAGTAAGCATCAGCCCCTGGCTATGTGGACACACTATCTTGGATATACAGTCCAGTTGACCCAGTCCAATTGGTGGGTCTAGTCTCTGCCAACATCTGATTCCAATCATGTGAGAAATTCTAGAGCATCCCTTCTGAGCCCTTCCTGAATTCCTGACCCACAAAATGGTAAGCAAAAACTTTTGAATGGGTTTTAAGTCACTATGTTTTGAGATAATTTATTATGCAGCCATAGTAACCATTCACTAGGTGTGGGACCAGGAATCTATATTTTAACAAACGTCTGTAAATGATACTTTTACATTTAAAAACTCTCAAGTTTTTACAGCAGGGTGTCATGTGTACTGAATTGAGATTTTTTTCCACTTCACCTTACCACCCTAGTAGAGATGGCCAGAGAACAAAGAAATCAAACCAACTTCTGTTTCTAGAAGTGAAACACAAACAATCCAATACCTGAATAAGGAATAATGTCGTGGCTAATGGGGAAGGCAACTCCCAGACTTGCCTCAATTCTTTGATTTAAGGTTCTGGGAAGAGATTGTTTTCTCACATAGGCTGTACCCCATGCTGTTAGCTCCAAATATGTGGAGCATAAAAAATGCTACTTCATTCTTTTTTTACACCTCCTGCTTCCTTGCCAATGAGAGGGAAGAAAGTAGGGTTTGAGTCATTCATTATCCAAAAGCTCTATTGTGCCTGACTCTGAGGAAAAGGCATATGTGAATGGCATTTAGCATTAAAATGGTCTTTCACATACATGAGAAGCTGAGTTATATTAGCATTTGCATGCAGAAAACTCAGTATTTTCATATTGCTTTATAATCATATGTTGGTTATTTACAGTCCTTTGAATTGTGCAGTACAATCATTCATTAGTTCTTTCTAATGAACCTGCACACCTGGTAACTTTTAGCCCCAATCCTCATTGCTCTTATTTGCTTTTTGCCAGTCATTAAAGATAATAGGGATACACAGGAAAAAAGAGTGTGTTTGTCAGAGAGAGACCAAATGCAGGTGGTGATGAGATTTGAGTAATGCACCTGGGCTCATACATCTCCTTCCCTTTGGATTTTAAGGAGAAAAAAGATTGTAAGTCTTGAAGGTAGTGCTTCTTTTCTAAATCTCTAATTATCTGATCTAGTGCTGGTTTTCCTGAATGATAGAAAAGGAAACAAGATGGGTAACTGTGGATGCTAACAGTATCTATTATCTTCAATGTGATGTCCTTACAGGGAGAAATTTGCTCTATTTAACTTTCCATCTTGACAGACGTGAGTAGGTCTCTATTTACCAAGCTGCTTAAGTGCTCAGCAAACAACTTAGGTTCTTTTAATTAATTTAACAACTCAGGTATAGTTCCATTGGTTTTCTTCTTTTTTCTTTTCCTTTTTTTCTTCCCTCTCAAGACATTTAGGCTGTCATAATCCTACAGAATGATCTAGAACACATAAAATAAAAGTGTACATTGATGAAGGAATAAAATTTTTAACCAGTCCACATTTTTAGAAACAACCCTTTACTATCTATTACATTGATACTGAAAATAATTAAACATCGTCTTGTGAGTAAGATAATTTCTATGACATTTCTCCTCTGTGTTTACATTCAAAACAGTGTAACAGATGAGAAACAAAGTTCAGGTAATAATGCCAATTGTAGAATTTCTATTTTAAAATCTTGTCCTCTATTTTTCTTATTGTTAAATAGTGTCCTACATAGTTAAAGTATTAAGAAATAACTGGCTTTGTTAATTAGTTATTAAACAATAAAAAGAGGAGGATTTCAGCTTTGGGGAATTTTTTCCTTTTCTTAACTTGTCACTTTCCTGTTAATAATTCGTCCACAAATTTGTTGGGTTCTTGGTTATGAAGTCTTTGCCCAAGCCAATGCCTAGAAGGATTTTTCTTTGTTATCATCTAGGATTTTTATGGTTTCAGGTCTTTAAGTCTTTGATCCATCTTGAGTTGATTTTTGTGTGAGTTGAGAGATGAGGATCCAGCTTTGTTCTTCTACATGTGGCTTGCCAGTTATCCCAGCACCATTTGTTGAATAGAATGTTCTTTTACCACTTTACTTTTTTGTTTGCTTTGTCGAAGATCACTTAGCTGTTAAGTTTTGGCTTTATTTCTGGGTTCTCTATTCTGTTCCACTGGTATATGTGCCCATTTTTATACCAGTACTATGCTGTTTATGTAACTATGGCATTATTATATAGTTTGAAGTCCAATAATGTGATGTCTCCAGATTTGCTCAAGACTGAGCAAGACTTCTTGTTCAGTCTTGCTTTGGTTATGCAGGCTCTTTTTTGGTTCCCTATGAATTTTAAGATTGCTTTTTGTAATCCTGTGAAGAATGATAGTGGTATTTTGATGGGAATTGCATTGAATTTGTAGATTGCTTTGGGAAGTATGGCCATTTTCACAATATTGATTCTACCCATCCATGAGCAAGGGATGTGTTTCCATTTGTTAGTGTCATCTATAATTTCTTTCAGCAGTGATTTGTAGTTTTTCTTTAAGAGGTCTTTCACCTCCTTGGTTAGGTATATTCCTAAGTGTCCCTCTTTTTTTTTTTTTTTTTTTTTTTTTTTGCAGCTATTGTAAAAGGGGTTGAGTTCTTTATTTGATTCTTAGCTTGGTTGCTATTAGTGTATAGCAGAACTACTGACTTGTGTACATTAATTTTGTGTCCTGATACTCTGCTGAATTCATTTATCATTTATTTCTAGGTGCTCTTTGGATGATTCTTTAGCATTTTCTAGATATACAATCATATCATGGGCAAACAGTGATGGTTCGACTTCCTCTTTACCAATTTGGATGTCCTTTCTTTGTCTTGTCTGCTTGATCTGGCTAGAACTTCCAGTATTGTGTTGAATAGAAGGGGTGAAAGTGGGCATCCTTGACTTGTTCCAGTTCTCATAGGGAATGCTTTCAACTTTTTCCCATTAGGTATTATATTGGCTATGGGTTTGTCATAGGTGACATAGATATTTGTTATGTCCTCTCCTAGTTTTGGTATTAGGGTGATACTGTCTTCATAAATGATTTAGAGAGGATTCCCTCTTTCTCTGTATTTTGGAATAGTGTCAGTAGGATTGGTACCAATTCTTCTTTGAATGTCTGATAGAATTCAGCTGTCAATCACTCTGGTCCTGAACTTTTTTTGGTCAGCAATTTTTTAATTACAATTTCAATCTTGCTGCTTGTTATTGGTTTCTTCAGTGTTTCTATTTCTTCCTAGTTTAATCTAGGAGGCTTGTATATTTCCAGGAATTTATCCATCTCTTCTAGATTTTCTAGGTTATGCATGTAAACGTGTTCATAGTAGCCTTGAATGATCTTGAGTATTTCTGTCATATCTGTTGCAGTATCTCTCATTTCATTTCTAATTGATCTTATTTGGATCATCTCTCTTCTTTTCTTGGTTAATCTCACTAATGGTTTATCAATGGTATTTGTCTTTTCAAAGAACCAGCTTTTTGTTTCATTTATCTTTTGTGTTTTTTTGTTTGTTTCAGTTTTGTTTAATTCTGCTCTGATCTTTGTTATTTCTTTTCTTCTGCTGGGCTTGAGTTTGATTTGTTCTTGTTTCTCTGGTTCCTTGAGGTGTGACCTTAGATTGTCTATTTGTGCTCTTTCAGACTTTTCGATATAGGCATTCAATGCTATGAATTTTCCCCCTACCACCACTTTTGCTGTATCCCTGAGGTTTTGATAGGTTGTGTCACTATTGTCGTTCAGTTCACAGAATTTTTTAACTTCCATCTTTATTTCATTGTTGACAAAAAGATCACTGAGGAGCAGGTTACTTAATTTCCATGTATTTGCATGATTTTGAGGATTCCTTTTGGACTTGATTTCCAGTTCTATTCCACTGTGGTCTGAGAGTACTTGATACAATTTTGATTTTCTTAAATTTACTGAAACTTGGTTTGTTGACTATCATATGGTCTATCTTGGAGAATGTTACATGTGCTGATAAATAAAATGCATATTCTGCAGTTGTTGGGTAGAATGTCCTGTAAATATCTATTAAGTCCTTGTGTTCTAGGGTATAGTTTAAGTTCATTGTTTCTTTGTTGACTTCCTGGGGTTTTTTTGTTTGCTTGTTTTTTTCTTTAAGTTCTGGGGTACAAGTGCAGAACATGAAGGTTTGTTACATAGGTATACACGTGCCATGGTGGTTTGCTGCACCCATCAGCCCGTCATCTACATTAGGTATTTCTCCTAATGCTATCCCTCTCCTAGCCCCCCACCCCCTGACAGGCCCCAGTGTGTGATGTTCCCCTCCTTGTTTCCATGTGTTCTCATTGTTCAACTCCCACTTATGAGTAAGAACATGCAGTGTTTGGTTTGCTGTTCTTGTGTTAATTTGCTGAGAATGGTGGTTTCCAGCTTCATCCATGTCCCTGCAAAGGACATGAACTCATAATTTTTTATGGCTGCATAGTATTCCATGGTGTATATGTGCCACATTTTCTTTATACAGTCTATCATTGATGGGCATTTGGGATGGTTCCAAGTCTTTGCTATTGTAAACAGTGCTGCAATAAACATATGTGTACATGCGTATTTATAGTAGAATGATTTGTAATCCTTTGGCTATATACCCAGTAATGGGATTGCTGGGTCAAATGGCATTTCTAATTCTAGATCCTTGAGGAATCGCCACACTGTCTTCCACAATGGTTGAACTAATTTACACTCCCACCAACAGTGTAAAAGCATTCCTGTTTCTCTGCATCCTCTCCAGCATCTGTTGTTTCCTGACTTTTTAATGATCACCATTCTAACTGGTGTGAGATGGTATCTCATTATGGTTTTGATTTGCATTTCGCTAATGACAAGTGATGATGAGCTTTTTTTCATATGTTTGTTGGCTGCATAAATATCTTCTGAGAAGTATCTGTTCATATCCTTTGCCCACTTTTTGGTGGGGTTGTTTTTTTCTTGTAAATTTAAGTTTTTATAGATTCTGGATATTAGCCCTTTGTCAGATGGATAGATTGCAAAAATTTTCTCCCATTCTGTAGGTTGCCTGTTCACTCTGATGATAGTTTGTTTTGCTGTGCAGAAGCTCTTTAGTTTAATTAGATCCCATTTGTCAATTTTGGCTTTTGTTGCCATTGCTTTTGGTGTTCTAGTCACAAAGTCTTTGCCCATGCCTATGTCCTAAATGGTATTGCCTAGGTTTTGTTCTCGGGTTTTTATGGTTTTAGGTCTTATGTTTAAGACTTTAATCCAACCTGAGTTAATTTTTGTATAAGGTGTAAGGAAGGCTTCCAGTTTCAGTTTTCTGCATATGGCTAGCCAGTTTTCCCAACACCATTTATTAAATAGGGAATCCTTTCCCCATTGCTTGTTTTTGCCAGGTTTGTCAAAGATCAGATGGTTGTAGATGTGTGGCATTATTTCTGAGGCCTCTGTTCTGTTCCATTGGTCTATACATCTGTTTTGGTACCAGTGCCATGATGTTTTGGTTACTGTACCATTGTAGTATAGTTTGAAGTCAGGCAGTGTGATGGCTACAGCATTGTTCTTTTTGCTTAGGATTGTCTTCACTATGCGGGCTCTTTTTTGGTTCCATATGAACTTTAGTTTTTTTAATTCTGTGAAGGAAGTCAATGGTAAGTTGATGGAGATAGCATTGAATCTATAAATTACTTTGGGAAGTATGGCCATTTTCACGATATTGATTCTTGCTATCCATGAACATGGAATGTTTTTCCATTTATTTGTGTACTCTCTTATTTCCTTGAGCAGTGGTTTGTAGTTCTCCTTGAAGAGGTCCTTCATATCCCTTGTAAGTTTTATTTCTAGGTATTTTATTCTCTTTGTAGCAATTGTGAATGGGAATTCACTCATAATTTGGCTCTCTGTTTGTCTGTTTTTGATGTATAGGAATGCTTGTGATTTTTGCACATTGATTTTGTATCCTAAGATTTTGCTGAAGTTGCTTATCAGCTTAAGGAGATTTTGGGCTGAGACAATGGAGTTTTCTAAATATACAATTATGTCTTCCACAAAGAGAGACAATTTGACTTCCTCTTTTCCTATCTGAATACCCTTTATTTCTTTCTCTTGCCTGATTGCCCTGGCCAGATCTTCTGATACTGTGTTGAATAGGAGTGGTGAGAGAGGGCATCCTTGTCTTGTGCTGGTTTTCAGAGGGAATGCTTCCAGTTTTTGCCCATTCAGTATGATATTGGCTGTGGATTTGTTATAAATAACTCACATTATTTTGAGACACATTCCATCAATACCTAGTTTATTGCGAGTTTTTAGCATGAAGGGCTGTTGAATTTTGTTGAAGGCCTTTTCTGCATCTATTGAGATAATCATGTGGTTTTTGTCATTGGTTCTGTTTATGTATGGATTACTTTTATTGATTTGTGTATGTTGAACCAGCCTTGCTCCCAGGGATGAAGCTGACTTGATCATGTTGGATAAGCTTTTTGCTATGCTGCTGGATTCAGTTTGCCAGTATTTTATTGAGGATTTTTGCATCGATGTTCATCAAGAATATTGGCCTGAAATTTTCTTTTTTTGTTGTGTCTCTGCCAGGCTTTGGTATCAGGATGATGCTGGCCTCATATAATGAGTTAGGGAGGACTCACTCTTTTTCTATTGTTTGGAATAGTTTCAGAAGGAATGGTACCAGCTCTTCTTTGTACCTCTGGTAGCATTCAGCTGTGAATCTGTCTGGTCCTGGACTTTTTTTGATGGGTAGGCTATTAATTACTACCTCAATTTCAGAACTTGTAATTCATCTATTCAGGGATTGGACTTCTTCCTGGTTTAGACTTGGGAGATTGTATATGTCCAGGAATTTATCCATTTCTTCTGTATTTTCTAGTTTATTTGTGTAGAGGTGTTTATAGTATTCTGTGATGGTAGTCTGCATTTCTGTGGGATCAGTGGTGATATCACCTTTATCATTTTTTATTGCATCTATTTGATTCTTCTCTCTTTTCTTTTTTATTAGTCTGGCTAGCAGTCTCTCTATTTTGTTGATCTTTTCAAAAAACCAACTCCTAGATTCATTGATTTTTTGAAAGGTTTTTCATGTCTCTACTCCTTCAGTTCTGCTCTGATCTTAGTTATTTCTTGTCTTCTGCTAGCTTTTGAACTTGTTTGCTCTTGCTTCTCTAGTTCTTTTAATTGTGATGTTAGGATGTCAATTTTATATCTTTCTTGCTTTCTCTTGTGGGCACTTAGTGCTATAAATTTCCCCCTAAACAGTGCTTTAAATGTGTCCCAGAGATTCTGGTACATTATGTCTTTGTTCTCATTGGTTTCAAAGAACATCTTTATTTCTGCCTTCATTTCGTTATTTACCCAGTAGTCCTATTCAGGAGCAGGTTGTTCAGTTTCCATGTACTTGTGTGGTTTTGAGTGAGTTTCTTTAATCCTGGGTTCTAATTTGGTTACACTATGGTCTGAGAGACTGTTTGTTACAATTTCCTTTCTTTTGCATTTGCTGAGGAGTGTTTTACTTCCAATTCTGTGGTCAGTTTTAGAATAAGTGCAATGTGCTGCTGAGAAGAATGTATATTATGTTGATTTGGGGTGGAGAGTTCTGTACATGTCTATTAGGTCCACTTGGTCCAGAGCTGAGAACTGTAGACCAGAGCTGTTCCTATTTGGTTATCTTGCCAGCAATCCCCGACTTTCTGTTTTAATGACCTGTCTAGTGCTGTCAGTGGAGTATTGAAGTCCCCCACTATTATTGTGTTGCTGTCTATCTCATTTCTTAGATCTGGTAGTAATCGTTTTATAGATTTGGGACCTCCAGTGTTCAGTTCATATATATTTATGATTGTGATATTTTCCTTTGGGACTAGTCCTTTTATCATTATATAATTTCCCTCTTTGTCTTGTTTAACTGTTGTTGCTTTAAAGTCTGTTTTGTCTGATGTAAGAGTAGCTACTCCCACTCACTTTTGGTGTCCATTTGCATGGAATACCTTTTTCCATCTTTTTGCCTGAAGCTTATGTGAGTCCTTATGTGTTGAAGACAGCAGATATTTGACTGGTGAATTCTTACCCATTCTGACATTCTGTATCTTTTAAGTAGAGCATGTAGGCCACTTACTTTCAACATTAGTACTGAGAAGTGAGGTACTATTCCATTCGTCATGCTAGTTGTTGCCTGAATACATTGGGTTTTTTGGTAGTGACGAATCCTCTCAGAATTTGTTTGTCTGGAAATAAAAAACTATCTTACTTTCATTTATGAAGCTTAGTTTCACTGGATACAAAATTCTTGGTAGATAATTGTTCTGTTTAAGAAAGCTAAAGATAGGACCCTAACCCCTTCTAGCTTGTAGGGTTTCTGCTGAGAAATCTGCTGTTAATCTGATGAGTTTTTCTTTATAGGTTACCTGATGCTTTTGCTTCACAGCTCTTAAGATTCTTCTCTTCATCTCGACTTCATGATGACTATGTGCTTAGGTAATGATCTTTTTTGATAAATTTCCCAGGCATTCTTTGAGCTTGTTTTGTTTGGTTGTCTAAATCTCCAGCAAGATTGGGGAATTTTTCCTTGATTATTCCCTCAAATATGTTTTCCAAACTTTTAGATTTCTCTTTTTCCTCTGGAACACCAGATCTTTTTAGGTTTGCTCATTTAATATAATCTCAAACTTCTTGGAGGCTTTGTTCATTTTTTAATTCTTTTTTCTTCATCTGTGTTGGATTAGGTTAATTCAAAAGCATTTTTTCAAGTTCTGAAGATCTTTCTTCTACTTGTGTGATTCTATTGCTAAGAATTTCCAGTGTTATTTTGCATTTCTCTAAGTATGTCCTTCAGTTCCAGAAGTTGTGATTGTTTTTTACTTATGCTATTTATTTCTCTGGAGATTTTCCGTATCCATATCCTGTATCTACTTTTTTTCTTTAAGTTGGTATTCACCTTTCTCTGGTGATCCACCTTCTGGATTCTTTTTCTGGCAATTCAGAGATTTCTTCTTGGTTTGGATCCATTGCTGGTGAGCTAGTGTGATCTTTTGGGGTATTAAGAACCTTGTTTTGTGATATTACCAGAATTGTTTTTGTGGTTCATTCTCATTTGGCTAAACTATGTCACAGGGAAGATCTGGGGCTCAAGGGATGTTGCTCAGATTCTTTTGTCCCGTGGGGTGCTCCTTTGATGTGGTGCTCTTCCCTTTCCCCTAGGGATGGGGCTTCCTGAGAGCCGAACTGCAGTAATTATTTCTCTTCTGGGTCTAGTCACTCAAGCAGAGCTGTTATGCTCCAGGCTGGTACTGAGGAGTGTCTGCAGAGTGCTGTGATGTGATCCATCTTCAGGTCTCTCAGCTGTGGATACCAGCACCTACTCTGATGAAGGTAGCAGGAGAGTAAAGTGGACTCTCCGAGGGTCCTTGGTTGTAGTTTTGTTTAGTGCACTGGTTTTGTGTTGGTTGGCCTCCAGCCAGGACGTAGAGCTTTCAAGAGAGCATCAACTGAGGTAGTATAGGAAGGATTCAAACTGGCCCTAGGGTCACCTGGATAAGTATTCAGGTTTCTCAGGTGGTCGGTGGGGTCATAGAGTTCAAAAGAGATTATGTCCTTTATCTTTGGCTTCCAGGCAAGTAGAGTAAGACCATCAGGTAGGGGTAGGGTTAGGCATGTCTGAGCTCAGTCTCTTGTTGGGCGGGGCTTGCTGCAGCTGCTGTGGGAGATGGAGGTATGTTTCTTAGGCCATTGGAGTTACGTTTGAGAGGGATTATGGGCACCTCATGGAACGAAAGAATCTGTCTTCTGCTGCATCACAGAGGTTATGAGGGAAGTGGGGGAAAGCCAGCAGTGAGAGGCCTCACCCAGCTCCCACACAGCCCAAAAGGCCAGTCTCACTCTCACCAAGTCCCTAAAACAGCACCAAGTTTATTTCCAGGCAGCCAGTGAGCAGGGCTAAGAACCTGCCCCAGGCTACAAGCCTCCCCACAGGGAAAGCTAGCAGGAATTTCAGTTTGGGTGCCTTTCTGCCTGCCACAGTTTCTGTACTTGTATCTGTACTCCCTATTCACCCTCTCCCCCAGATTCTGTCCAGGAAACTTTGCGTTCAAGTGAAATTGTTACAAAGTTCAGCTGAAAATTTTCTTCTCCCCATGGTCTTTTCCCAATTCCGCTTGCCCTCCCCAAGGACCCCTGTGAGACAAAGTCAGGAATGGCTTCCCTGGGGACTGAGCGTGCCTACAGGGCTTTTCCCACTGTTTCCTCTACCCCTATATTTCATGGTCTAAAAATTTGTCTCAGCTCCAGGAAAGGTCAAATCTTTCTTTTGTGATCTGGACCTTCAGTTTCCCCAGTGAGGATGGATATGTGTTCAGAGGGGGAAGCTGCTTCCTTCAAAGGGTCTGTGGACTCTCTCA
The DNA here is from genome assembly GCF_024542745.1 of Macaca thibetana thibetana. Classification (NCBI taxonomy): domain Eukaryota; kingdom Metazoa; phylum Chordata; class Mammalia; order Primates; family Cercopithecidae; genus Macaca; species Macaca thibetana. Next base: position 132,973,769 of record NC_065579.1, on the reverse strand, counting down.
GCTTTCCTGGTATGTTCCTGTGGAAGTTCTTGGAGCAAAAGTTCACGAGTCTCCACGTGCTGCTCTGTCTGTCCGAGTTGGTGCTGTAAATTATTCCTGCCTCCTATCTGCCATTTTTCTCAGTATTAATTGAAAATGCCTATTTCTTTTTAGTTTTATCAACTCCAGAATTCATCAGTATTTCAGTATTTGCTAGTCTGATATTTAAAAGGAATAACTTCTACACATTTCTGAAGTTGTGAGTTTGTTTCTGTTGGTTTGCTGTTACCCTTTTCTCCTCTATTTCTTGATCATGGTGGCTTGTTTCCCTATAGGCTTATTCGAACATGTTGCCAATAGAAATTAATTTGTGAGCATTCTTTGTGTTGTAGGTTTAAGTGTTTTCATCCACAGAGCCTTTGTGTTGCTACTTTTAGGTACCAATAGGCACTTATTTTCAGGGACTACATTTACCTAAAGTCTTCATGAATTTGCAGGACTACAAAGGTTATGTGAATTTTGCCACATAATCGCTTATTGGTCTACCTGTAGCCTTGAATTTTTTTGGGAGTGGTTTCTACACAATAAATACTCGTTTCCCTATCCACTTGTTCAAGGCAACTTTCCTTTAAGTCAGCTGGGGGGGATTTTTACAGGTTTACTTCAATTCACTTTTACCTGAGTGAATTTCCCTTGGGGAAATTGAACTTATTACACTGAGCTTTGATCACTGTACATAAATCCTGTAATACTGTCACAACTTAAGCTCTATTGCTCTCATTTGACAAAAACCATCAGACTAACATGATTTTAGTGTTCTTCTCACCTCCTTGGATTCATGCCTTTGTACTTTCTTCAGATCTAATTTCCAGTTTTCAAATTCTCTTCACTTGCTACCTCATTGCCACATGCTCAGCTTCCTGTCATTGGCATGCTCCTGCCTCTGTGGGTGCCTTCACCCCTACAACGCATATTTTGCCTTCCACCACTCTTTCTGCTGCTTCTACCTCCTCTTTTTTGTAGTAATTATTTTTGCTTGATAGTTTTCTAATAACTTTTCCTATTTACTAAATACTAAAATGCTTATAAACAATGTATTTATACTGTGAATTTTCACATATGAGATATTTGATATTTTTTAAAATATACTGTCTTTTTTCTGCTGAGAAAAAATATAACATTGAGTTATTTTTCATCATTTAAATTATGTGTGAGATTGACCATATTTCTATTAATTCGTTGGCTATTTGTAGTCTTTTTCAATGACATCCCATTTTTAAGTTTCTCATTTGTTCATTGGGTTGTTTTCCCTTTTTTTATATTTTTTAAATTTATTTTTTGTTTTGTATATTTAAGGTGTATAAGATGATGTTTCGATATACATATGAAATGGTTACTGTAGTCATGAAAATTAATATATCTAACACTTCACATAGTTACCTTCTGCCCATTTTTAAGCCAGGTTATTTGGGGTTTTTTGCTACTGAGTTATGTGAGCTATTTATATATTTTGGGTATAAATACCTTATCAATTATATGGTTTAAAAATATTGTTTTCCATTCTGTAGGCTGCCTTTTCATTTTGTTTATTGTTTCCTTTGCTGTGCAGAAGCTTTTTAATTGGATACAGTCCCATTTATTTACTTTTGCTTTTGTTGCCTGTGGGTTTTTAAATTATTGATTTCTAGTTTTATACCACTGTCGTTAGAAAACATACTTGAGTTGATTTCAATCTTCATAAATTTCTTAAGACTTGTTTTGTGTTCTAACATGTGATTTATCCTGCAGTATGTTTCATATGCACTTGAGAAAACTATGTATTCTGCTGCCAATGGATTAAATGTTCTATATATGTCTGCAAGGTCCATTTAGTCAAAAGTGTAGCTTAAGTCAAATTTTTCATTTTTGATTTTCTGTCTGGATGATCTGTCCATTGCTGAAAGTGGGGCACTGACATCGCCTACTATTATTATATTGCCCTATATTTCCCCTTTAGATCTATAAACGTATGCTTTGTATATTTCAGTGTTTTGATGTTGCCTGCATATACATTGACAGTTGATATGTCTTCTTCATGAATTGACTCCTTCTTTGTCTCTTGTGACACTTTTTGTTGTAAAGTATATTTTTTTCAGATATTAGTGTAGCTACTCCTGCTCTTTTTTGGTTTCTATTTATATGTAATCTATTTTTCCATCCCTTCTCTTTCAGTCTATGTATGTCCTTAAAGGTGAAATTTACCTTGTTGGCAGAATATAGTTGGGTCTTGTTTTGTTATTTATCTAGCTACTCTGTGTCTTTAGATTAACATACTTAGTCCATTTACATTTAAAGTAATAATTGATAGGTAAAGATATACTATTGCCATCTTATTAATTTTTTTTGGTTGCTTTTGTAGATCCTTTGTTTCTTTCTTCCTCTCCTGCTGTCTTCCTTTGTGATTTGGTGATTTTCTGTAGTGGTATGCTTTTATTCCTTTATTTTTTTCACTTTTGTATATGCTATAGGTTTTTGCTTTGTGGTTACCATGGTGCTTATGTAAAACATCTTTTGGCTACACAAGACCATTTTAAGCTAGTAACAACTCTGACTGCATACAAAGGGTCTACACTTTTACTGCTTCCCCAATTTTACATCTTTGATTTCATAGTCTACATCTTTTTATATTGTGTATACATTCATAAATTAATATTAACACAGTTGTTTTTAATGCTTTTGTCTTATGTCTTTTAACCTTTATACTAGAGTTAAAAGTGATTTACATACCATCGTTGCAGTACTAGAGTATTTTGAATTTCACTAAACATTTACTAGTAAGTTTCATACTTTCATTTGTTTTCATGTTACTTACCAGTGGTCTTTCATTTCACCTTAAAGAATTTTCTTTAGCATTTCTTGTAAAGCAAGTCTGGTGGTGATTAATTTCCTCAGCTTCTGTTTGCCTGGGAAAGTCTTTATCCCTCTTTTCTAAAGCACAGATTTTCTGGGTAAAGTATTCTTGGTTAGCAGTTGTTTCTTTCAACACTTTAAATAAGTCAGTCAAGCAGGGAGAAAAGATGGCCAACTAGACATAGCCAGAAAGAGCTTTGTGCACTGATAGGCAAGACCATCAAGAAGACTGGCACGTTTTGAGCAGATCTTCGTAAGGCATTGAGAGTGGATGAGGGGAGGACACAGACTCTGGCGTAAAGCAAGAGGAAGCTGAGAACCTTGCACAGGGTTGTCAAACACCAAGACTTGTTGCTGGCCCCAAGTGACTCCTGGGAAAGGTGCGAGTTAAATATGCATGGAGTAGCCCACTTTTGCCACAACCTCTGGAAGCCTGGCTGCAGGATACCCCATGTTCCCCATGGACATGTGAGCTGGCATAGAAAACTGCTTGGAGAGTTGCCAGAGAGAGGACTCCAGCCTGTACACAGCCAAGGGTTTGCTATGGAAACAGCTACAGTGGAGTATGGCCAGGGATGCCCACCCCCCAATGTTCATCATGTTCCTCTAGGTGACATTATCTTTTATTGACTGTTGGACCTGGACAGAAGAGGGCTATCTTGCCTCTGAGATGGGGTCTCAGTCTGATTTGGATGCCCCCCTGTCTGCTGGCCTCTCCCAAGATTCCTGTCTGTCTACACTTGCTTGTAAGGAAGTCTCAGGTGTCCAACCAGGACACTTCCCAGTGGCCACTGTCATAACTCTTTTGTTGGCAGACACCCCTCTCCCCCCGTCAACCCACCAACTGTCAGAGAGTTTCTCCAAATAAGTCCCTGCTGGCAAGTACCCACCCTTGGCCTCCCCCAACTGCTTTGCTTGTGCAAACCCACCCACTCCCTCCCTCCATATCTTTGCCAGATTACACTCAACTACAGTCTTCCCCCAGTGCTTCACTGGTGTGTGTCCATGTGTGGACCTCACCACCCAACTACAATGAGTGTGTGTACATGCAAACATTACCACCACTGTCCTGCCCTTGTGGGCATGTGTGGACCCCACAACCCCACTGCCACTGGCGTGAATACATGCATTTAAAATCCACCACCCCACTGCCACTGCTGCTGCCCATATGTGTGCATACTCCAGTACATAACCATCTTGCCACCACTGGTGCATGCACACAGACTCCACCATGCTGCCACTCCACTCCTGGCATGCATGCATGGACCACACCACACTGCTGCCACCAGCACACATGTGCATGCAAGCCATGCTGCACTGCTCGTGCATGTATACATACCCTACCACACCACTGCCCTACCACCACTGGTGTATGCATGTGGACCCTGCTGCTACTGCTACAATGAAACACTTGGCTGGAACTCCCCACAACCACACAATGAAATGTTATTACCAGTGGCCCAAGAACACCTTAGCCCCTGTAGCACAGCATGTGCTTAACCTAAAGGGACTGGCAAATAAAGCTGTGGGCTGGCTCCTAGAGTTCTAAGCTAGGCTTTGCACCCTGAAATCATCCAGAAACAAAGCCAGTCAACTGAATTCAACTTATACTACAGTCAAATCCTGAATAGCATCACAGAATATAAAAGCAAAAAGCCCCATCCAAAGAACAGCAACTTCAAAGATTAAAGGAACATCAGCCTACACAAATGAGAAAGTATCAGCACAAGAAAAATGGCAACTAAAAAGGGCAGAGTGTTTTCTTACCTCTAAACAACCACAGTAGCTCGCTAGCAATGATTCTTAACCAGGCTGAAATGGGTGAAATGAAAGACATAGAATTCAGAATCTAGATGGCAACAGAGATCATCGATATTCAGGAGAAAGTTGAAACCTGATCCAAGGAATCTAAAGAATCCAGTAGTACAATACAAGAGCTGAAAGATGAAGTATCCATTTTAAATAAACCAAACTGATCCTGATAAAGCTGAAAGACTCACTACAGGAACTTCGTAATACAATTGAAAGTATTAACAGCAGAATCAACCAAGCAGAGGAAAGAATATCAGAGCTTGAAAACTGGTTCTTTGAATCAACTCAGTTGCACAAAAATAAAGAAAAAAGAATGTACAAAATGAATAAGTCCTCCAAGAAATATGGAATTATGTAAAGAGACCAAAACTACAACACATTGGTGTCCCTGAAAGAGAGGGAGAGAGAGCAAGCAACTTGGAAAACATATTTGTCGATGAAAATTTTCTCAACCTCACTAGAGACATCAACATTAAAATTCAGAAAATTCAGAGAACCCTTGCAGGATACTATAAAAGAGGACCATACTACAGTTAAGCCCTCAATGGCATCAAAAAAACAAAAGCAAAAGCCCCATCCAAAGAACAGCAACTTCGAAGATTATAGGAACATCAGCAGGCCTGTACACAGGTTTCTTTCACATTCATCTTGGAGAATCTTATGACTACGTGTCTTGGGGATATATTTGAACAAAGATACAACATACTAGAGTCTGTGGGCCATCCCCAAGACACATAGTTATCAGATTCTCCAAAGTGAACATGAAAGATAAAATATTAAAGGCAACTAGAGAGAAGGGACGGGTCATCTAAGAAAGGGGAACCCAATCAGGCTAACTGAAGACCTTTCAGCAGAAACAGCCAGAAGAGATTGGGAGCCTATATTCAATATTCTTAAAGAAATCCCAACCAAGAATTTCATACTCAGCCAAACTAAGCTTCATAAGTAAAGGAGAAATAAGATCCTTTTTGGAAAACCAAATGCTAAGGGAATTCCTTACCACTACACCTGCTTTACAAGAGGTCCTTAAGGGAATGCTAAACATGGAAATGAAAGACCATTACTGGTCACCACAAAAACACACTCAAGTACATAGACCATTGTCACTATGAAGCAACTACACAATCCAGTCTGCATAACAGCCAGCTAACAATACGATGAGAGAATCAAATCCTCACATATCAATATTAATCTTTGAATGTAAATGGGTTTAACACCCCACTTAAAATGCACAGAGTGGCAAGTTGGATAAAGAAGCAAGACCCAATTTTATACTGTCTTCAAGAAACCAGTCTCACATGCAGTGACACCCACAGGCTGAAAATAAAGTGACAGAGAAAGATCTATCAAGAAAACTTAAAAAGAGAGAGAGAGAGAAAGAACAAGCACAGGTTGCAACTCTTACTTCAGACAAAATAGACTTTAAACCAACAATGATCAAAAAGGACAAAGAATAGTGTTACATAATGATAAAGGGTTCAATTCAACAAAAAGACTTAACTATTCTAAATATATATGTACCCAACACTGGAGAATCTAGATTCATAAAACAATTTCTTAGAAACAAGAGACTTAAATAACCACACAATGATAATAAGAAACATGAACACCTCACTGACAGTATTAAAGAGATCATTGAGGCAGAAAACTGACAAAGATATTCAAGACCTCAATTTGACAGTTGACCAAACAGACCTAACAGATATATATATATAGAACACTCCACCCAATAACATCAGAATATACATTCTTCTTATTGGCACATACTCTAATATTGGCCACATGCACAGACATAAAGCAATTCTCAACAAATAAAAAATGAAAGTATACCAACCACACTCTTGGACCACTGTATGATAAAAATAGAAATAACTAGGCCAAGGCAGGCAGATCACGAGGTCAGGAGGTCAAGACCATCCTAGCCAACATGGTGAAACCCCATCTCTACTAAAATACCAAAAATTAGCTGGGCATGGTGATGTGCACCTATAGTCCCAGCTACTCAGGAGGCTGAGGCAGGGGAATCAATTGAACCTGGGAGGTGGAGATTGCAGTGAGCTGAGATCTGCCACTGCACTCCAGCCTGGCTACAGAGCAAGACTCTGTCAAAAAAAAAAAAAACTACCAAGAAGATCTCTCGAAACCATACAATTACATGGAAATTAACATCCTCCTGAGTCACCTTTGAGTAAACAATGAAATTGAGGCAAAAATTAAGAAATTTCTTGAAACCAATGAAAACAAAGATACAACACACCAGAATTTCTGAAACACAGCAAAATCAGTGCTAAGAGGAAAGTTATAGCACTAAATGTTCACACGAAAGAGTTAGAAAGATTTCAAATTAACAACATAACATCACACCTTGAGGAACCAGAAAAACAAAAGCAAACCAACCCAAAAGCTAGCAAAAGAAAATAACCAATCTCAGAGATAAACTAAATGAAATGGAGACATGAAAAACCATACAAAAGATCAGTGAAGAAAAGTTGGTTCTTTAAATGAATAAATGAGATTGGTAGACTGCAAGCTAGGCTAGTAAAGAAAAAAGAGAAAATCCAAATCACCACAAGCAGAAATGAAAAGGGGAACATTACCACTGACTTCACAGTAATACAAATATCCCTCAGGGTTTCTTACAAACACCTCTATGCATACAAACTAGAAAATCTAGAACAAATGGATAAATTCCTGAAAACACACAGCCTCCCAAGATTGAATCAGGGAGAAATTGAAACCCTGAACAGACCAATGAGTTCTGAAATTTAATCAATAATTGAAAAAACCTACCCACCAGAAAAAGCCCAGGACCAGATAGATTCACAGCCAAAATCTACCAGATGTATAAAGAAAAGCTGGTACCAATCCTACTGAAGCCATTCCAAAAAGTTGAGGAGAGATTCCTCCATAACTCATTCTATGAGGCTAGTGTCATTCTGATACCAAAACCTGGCAGACACACAATAAAAAAATACTTCACGACAAAAACCCTGATGAACATAGATGCAAAAATCCTCAACAAGATACCAGCAAACCAAATCCAGCAGCATATTGAAAAGCTAATCCACCACAATCACGTAGGCTTTATCCCTGGGATCCTAGGTTGGTTCAACATATGCAGATCAATAAATGTGATTCAGCACATAAACAGAACTAAAAAGAAAAACCATACAATCATCTCAATGGACACAGAAAAGGCTTTCAATAAAATTCAACATCACTTCATGTTAAAAACTCTCAACTAACTAGGCGTTGAGGTAACATACCTCAAAATAATAAGAGCTATCTATGACAAACCCACATCTAATGTCATTCTAAATAGGTAAAAGCTGGAACCATTTTCCTTGAGAACTGGAACAAGACAAGGATGCCCACTCTTAGCACTCCTCTTCAATACAGTCCTGGAAGTCCTAGCCAGAGCAATCAGACAAGAAAAGAAATAAAATGCATCCAAATAGGAAGAGAGGAAGTCAAACTATCTTTTTGCAGATAATATAATTTTATTCCTAGAAAACCCCATAGTCTCTGCCCAAAGGTTCCTAGAGCTGATAGACAACTTCAGCAAAGTTTCAGGGTACAAAATCAGTGTACATAAATCAGTAGCATTTCTATACACCAATAACATCCAAGCTATGAGTCACATCAAGAATGAAATTCCACTCACAATAGCCACAAAAAGAATTAAATATGTAGGGATACAGCTAACTGGGAGGTGGTGAAAGATATCAACAATGAGAATTACAAAACACTGCTGAAAGATATCAAAGATGACATAAACAAATGGAAAAATATTCCATACTCATAGATAGGAAGAATCAATAGTATTAAAATGGCCATGCTGCCTGAAGCAATTTACAGTTTAAATGCTATTCCTATCACACTACCAATGACATTTTTCACAGAATTAGAAAAAAAACTATTCCAAAATTCATATGAAACTAAAAAAGAGCCCAAATAGCTGAAGAAATTTGAAGCCAAAAGAATAAAACCATAAGCATCATGCTACCTGACTTCAAACTACAAACTATACTACAAGGCTACAGTAACCAAATAGCATGGTATTAGTGCAAAAACAGACACATAGACCAATGGAGCAGGTGAGAGAACCCAGAAATAAAGCTGCATATCTACAACCATCTGTTCTTCAATGAAGTTGACAATAACAAGCAATGGGGAAAGGATGCCCTGTTCAGTAAATGATGCTGCAATAACTGGCTAGCCAGATGCAGAACAATGAGAATGGACCCCTTCCTTTCACCACATATAAAAATCAACTCAAGATGGATTAAAGATGTAAATGTAAAAACTAAAAACCCTGGAAGAAAACCTAGAAAATATCATTCTGGACATAGGCCCAGGAAAAGATTTTATGATGAAGACTCCAAAAACAATTGAAACAGAAACAAAAATTGACAAGTGGGACCTAATTAAACTAGGTTGCAGCAAATGAAACTATCAGCAGAGTAAGTAGACAAACTACAGAATGGGATAAAATATTTGCAAACTATGCATCTGACAATGGTCTAATATCTAGAAACTATAAGGAACTTACTAAGCAAAAACCCCATTAAATACCTAGGAATACAGCTAACTGTATTTTAAATAACCCCATCTTAAAATAAGCAAAGAACATGAACAGATACTTCTCAGAATAATATATACACATGACCAACAAGCATATGAAAAAATGCTAAACATCACTAATCATTAGAGAAATGCAAAGCAAAACCACAATGAGATATATCTCACACCATTTAGAATGGCCATTATTAAAAATTCAAAAAATAACAGATGCTGGCAAGGCTGAAGAGAAAAAGGAATGCTTATATACTGTTAGTGGGAATGTAAATTAATTCAGCCATTGTAGAAAAGCAGTTTGGACATTTCTCAAAGAACTTAAAACAGAGCTACCATTTGACTCAGCAATCCCATTACCAGGTATACATACAAAGAAATATAAATTGTTCTACCATAAAGATACATGCCCATGAATGTTCATCACAACACTATTCATGAGAGCAAAGACATGGAGTCAACCTAAATGCCCATCAATGGTGAACTGGACAAAGAAAATGTGATGCATATACACCATGGAATACTATGTAGCCATAAAAAAGAACAAAATCATGTCCCTTGCAGCAACATGGATGTAGCTAGAGGCCATTATCCTAAGCAAATTAATGCAGAAACAAAAAAACTAAATACTGCATGTTCTCACTTTTAAGTGGGAGTTAAACATTTAGTACATAAGGACACAAAGAAAGGAACAATAGACTCCAGGGCGTACTTGAGTGTGGAGGGTGTGAGGAGAGTAAATAAATTTTTAAATAAAAAAATTACCTATTGGTTACTATGCTTCTTACTTGGGTAATGAAACAATCTGCACACCAAACTCCCACAACATGCAATTTATCCATGTAAAAAATCTGCATATGTACTCCCTGAACCTAAAATAAAAGTTCGAAAAAAATCAATCAGTCTTTAGAATTGTTGAATGGTGGGGAAATATATATGTAAAATTCCACTCTCTCCAGGCAAGATTTTTGCTGAGACATATGATAGATTTATTAGGGTTCCCTTGCATGTGATATCCTTATTTTCTCTTGCTTTCTTTCAAAATCATTTGTGTCTTTGATTTTTGACACATTGATTATAAAGCCTCTTGGTGTAAACTTCTTTGGACTGAATCTGATTGGAGACCTTTCAATTTCATGTACCTGGATGGTCATATCTTTCTCATACTTGGGAAGTCTGCAGCCATTATTTCTTTAAATAAGCTTTCTGTCCAGTTCTGTCTCTCTTCTCCTTCTCTAGCTACTATTATGCAAATGTTAGCTCTCTTGATGGAGTTCCATAGATCTGATTCCATAAACTCTCTTCATTCCTTTTTATTTTTTTAACTTTTTTTTCTCTGCTGACTGGACTCTTTGAAATAATCTGTCCTTGAATTCACTTCTTCTTTCTTCTGCTTGATCTAGCCTGCTATTGAAGCTCTCTATTGCATTTTGTAGTTGTACTTCGTAATTCAGTCATTGTGTTTATCAGATCTAAAACTTCTGTTTTCTCTTTGTTTAGCTTTTCATTTTGTTCTTGTATTGTTTTCCTGGTTTCATTAACATATTTATCTGTGTTCCCTTGTAACTCAGTGAGCTTCTTTGGAATAATTATTTTGAATTCTTTGACAGGCCTTCTGTTGACCTCCTGTCCTTTAGGGTCAGTTCCTAGAATTTTTGTTCCTTTGATGTTAACACAATTTTCTGATTCCTCACATTTTTCTCATTCCTGATTATTATAGCCTTGTGAAGATATCTGCATATTTGGAGTCATCATGTCTTTCAGACTTTATGGACTAGCTGTAGTTAAAAAAAAAAGGCGGGGGTTGGTTCATGTGCAAGGGATGGAAAGGGTGTGCACTGTGGCATCAGGTTTAGTGATTCTGGACACCTCATGTTGGGGCATGCTACTGCTCCAAGTCTGTGGTTGAAGAGGTACCCAGTATCTCATCAGCTTAGGCAGCTAGGGTTTGTGATATAAGCTACTATGTGTTCCCTGGTGGCAAGAGCTGTGGGAGGTCCACAGTGGCAGTGAGGACTGCTCTAGTCCTTAGTGGCTAGTCCACAGAGGAGTGATGGTCCTGTGAGCTAGAGTGCTCACTGTGATAACAGCAGAGGTGGCTCCAGGCTGTTGGGAGGAAGAGGGAATTGTGCCTTAGGTACCTGGAGACTGTGAAGGAAAAAACTGCAGGACCCTCAATGGTGAAGGCTATAGGAAGTCTGCTGCGGCTTTGCTAGCTATTGTCTACCTCTTTAGCAAAAGCTGCTGGGATCCTCTGTGGGGCAAGTTGATGGGGTCTGCAACAGCAAACATTGCAGAGTTCTTAGTGGTGAAAGCTACAGAGGGGAACACGATAATTGTAAGTGTTGTTGGGATATGCAGCAGAGACATGTACTAGAGTCCTGTGTAGAGCAGGATAATAGTAACTCTGGTGACTCACAACATAGCTGATACCAGTAAGTCCACCTTGCTCTTCTTTGCTCCTAGACTTTTCCACATGTCCCAGGTTTGCCATTTTCCCCAGTGTTGCAGGAAGTCAGAGACTCCAAACAGAGGGACGAGTTGAAGCCATGGCAGAAGAACATAAATTGTGAAGATTTCATGGACATTTATTAGTTCTCCAAATTAATAATTTTATAATTTCTTATGCCTGTCTTTACTGCAATCTCTGAACATAAATTGTGAAGATTTCATGGACACTTATCACTTCCCCAATCAAAACCCTTGTGACTTCCTATGCCTGTCTTTGCTTTAGTCTCTTAATCCCATTATCTTCCTTAGCTGAGGAGGATGTATGTCGTCTCAGGACCCTGTGATGATTGTGTTAACTGCACAAATTGTTTGGAGAGCATGTGTGTTTCAACAGTATGAAATCTGGGCACCTTGAAAAAAGAACAGGATAACAGCAATGTTCAGGGAACAAGGGAGATAACCTTAAACTCTGACTGCTGGTGAGCCGGGTGGAACAGAGCCATATTTCTATTCTTTCAAAAGCAAATAGGAGAAATTTCACTGAAATCTTTTTCTCAGCAAGGAACATCCCTGAGAAAGTGAATGCACCCCTGAGGGTAGGCCTCTAAATGGCCCCTTTGGGGGTGGCTGTCTTTTATGGTCGAAGCTGAAGGGATGAAATAAGCCCTGGTCTCCTGTAGTGCTCCTAGGCTTATTAGGATGAGGAAATTCCCACCTAATAAATTTTGGTTAGTCTGGTTGTCTACTCTCAAACCCTGTCTCCTGATAAGGTGTTATCAATGACAATGCGTGCCCGAAACTTCATTAGCAATTTTAATTTCGCCCCCTCCTGTGGTCCTGTGATTTCGCCCTGCCTCCATTTGCTTTCTCATATTTTATTACCTTGTGAAGCATGTGATCTCTGTGACCCACACCCTATTCGTGCACTCCCTCCTGTTTTGAAAATCACTAATAAAAACTTGCTGGTTTTATGGCTCAGGGAACATCACGGAACCCGTCGACATGTGATGTCTGCCCCGGACACCCAGCTTTAAAATTTCTCTTTTGTGCTCTTTCCCTTTATTTCTCAGACCAGCCAATGCTTAGGGAAATATAAAAGAACCCACGTTGAATCTCAGGGGTGGGGTTTCACCTGATACCCCAGCAATCTGGGTAGGGTGATTTGGGCAGTTCCTGAAAGGCTGAGGAAGCTGGTTATTCATCCTCCCCTTCCTTTCTCTATGAGAGGAACTTGTTAGCCAAAGAGATCACTCTCCATGCTGAGCAGTGCCAGCACTGGGGATGGGGTGATGCAGGCAAAATGAACTGTTCTTTCTGCACTTTTGTGTAATTATTCTTGAGTTTTTTACTCTATTGTATTACTACATCTTTTGGACTCCTGAGCCCTTCCAGAGTTATTTGCCTTCATGGATAGCTGCCAAATTATTGCTTCTGTGGGAGGAATGAAGGCTGTGCTCACCTACTCTGCCATCTTCATTTGCCTTTTTCTTATTAAATTGTAAGAATTCTTTATGCATTAAAAGTAAATTGGTCCTGTATCTGTCCTGCCAGTTTGTCATTAGTCCTTTTAACTTGTTCTAATTTTTACCACAGAATTTTTTAAAAAGTTAAATACAACAAATATTCTGCCCTAAGAATTAATTCATTAATCATCAAATTTTTTAAGTGCCAACTATATGTCAATTACTATCCTAGGTGCTTAGGATACTTCAGTGGACAAAAAGGAAAAATATTCCTGTGCTCATGGAGCTTGATTCAAATGAAAAAGAGGACAGTAGCAACATGCACGATGAGTACCTGTAGAAAAAAGTTACGTGGTATAACAGAAAGTAACCATTGTGGAGGACAGGGAAGGTAGACCTATCTAATGGGAATTGGGAGTGCAGAGTGGGTGTCATAGTAAAGGTAGGTCATAGTATTAAATAGGGAGTTCAGGATAGTCATTAAGAAAGTAAGACTTGAGCAGAAACCTGAAGAGTGTGGGGAAATTTACCAAGTGGACATCTAAGGGAGTTGCATTTTACTTAAAAGGAGCGCCTGGGCAAAGGACCCAAGGCTGCCTGGCAGGCCACAGGAATACCAAGCAGGGAGTGTTACTGGAGCCACATTAGCTACAAGGATAGTTATAGAAAATGGAGTCAAAAAGGTATGGGGATCGGGGAGATCACATATTACTCAGGACTTCTGTGTGATGACTTTATTCTGAGTGAAATGAGGAGTCTGCGTTTTAGACAGCTCCATCAGGAATAGAAGAGAATAGGGGTAAAATGTAGGGGAATAAAGATAGAAACTAGAGACAGGTGAGCAACTATTGCAGTCGTCTCTCCAGTGGATTAGAACAGGATGATAGCAAGGAGAGAAATAGGCAGATTCTAGATATATTTTGATCATATAGGTAGAGTGATTTCTTGATCAGTTAATTGTGGGGTATGAGGAGAAAAGAGACATCAGGAATGGCTCCTTGATTTTTGTCCTTAACAACTACCAGGATGGAGTTATAATCAACTGAGATGGTGAAAGGATGTGGGTGGGGTAGGTGTTGGGGGTGATTAGAGAGTTTCATTTTGGATATGCTGAGTTTCAGCTATCTGTTAACCCTATAGTTAGGAGAGCTACCACCTATGCAGTTAGATTTATGAGTTTAAAGATTAAAAAAGTAGTTTGGGCTGGAAAAATAACTTTTGTAATAGCCTACCTGTGGAAAATTATACATTAAAGTCCATAGACTGGGTGATCACTAAGAAAGTAAATGTTGATAATATGCTACCTGGAACCTGAGTACTCCAATATTAGGAGGCTAAGGAGAAGTTGAGGAAATAACAAAGGAGACTGAGCAAAACAGTATGTGAGATGGGATAAAAACCAGGAACGTAGGTTGCCTGTAAACAACATGTAGTGTACCAGAGAGGAGAGTGATTAGCCCTGTCAAATGCTGATAATAGATCAAGATGAGGACTGACACTTGCCTGTGAGATCTGGCAATGTGAAAGTCATTGGTGACCTTGAGAAGAGGAGTTTAAATTGAATAGTGAAGGCAAAAGCCTGATTGAAGTGGATTTAAGAGAAAACAAGAGAAGAAATGGAAATGACAAGCGTAAACAATTATTTCAAGAGGTTTTGCTGCAGAAGAGCATAGAAATAGAGAAATAGCTGGCCTGGCAAAGGAAGTGGGATTAAGAGGGTTCTTTTTGAAGATGGAAAAAAAAATCACAGCATTTTAAAATGCTGATGGGGAATATCTGGTAGAGAGAGAGAAAATGATAATGTGAGAAAGGGAGAGGGAAGAATTGCTGGATTAATGCTTGAATAGGCAGGAGAGGAGAGGGGTTCATATTGAGTAACATGGTATGGTAGTTCACCTGAGTAATGTAGAGGCAGATGCTCAAAGGTGGGGAGTGCGGTTTGGAGAGTCTGTAAGTTCTTTTCTGATCACTTTGTTTTTCTCAGTGAACTCAGTTTTAACTATAGGAAAGGTCTTCAACTCAGAGTGGAGTTAGTGGAACAAGTGTTGAAGGTTTGAGAATGGAGGAGAAGGTATGAAATAGTGCTTCACAGAGGGAGAAAGTGCATGCATTAGGGAAAAGGCCCCTATAAAATGGTGACCTGAAACTACACAAAGCCAAGAGAGACATGCAGAACCTAAGAGTATGTCGCTTAAACGTTGTAAGAGACCTAAAGAGAAGCAGAATCCAATTGAACGAGTGAAGAGTGTAAGATACTGGTTTTTTGAAGTAGTACAGTCTGATCATAACTTGAAAATTCAGTACTGGATGACTTGACTTTTAGGGATGAGAGCAGGGATTAATATTTCCTATTGGCCTAAATATTTTAAAATTGAGCTTCTTTATTATCCTAAGAAAAATTGCACTGTCTCTGAAACCCCAGATCACCCAAATTTCCGGCCAGTATTTATTGTTAGTCAACTGGAATGATGTATCCTAAAAATTCTTTGCTTAAGACCATCCCCAAATAATTTGGATTGACCCACTGCCTTTTTTTTTTCCCCCTAGACAGAGTCTTGCTCTGTCACCTAGGCTGGAATGCAGTGGTGCTATCTTGGCTCACTGCAACCTCTGCCTCGTGGGTTCAAGCAATTCTCCTGCCTCAGCCTCCCAAGTAGCTGGGATTACAGGCATCCACCACCACACCCGGCTAATTTCTGTATTTTTAGTAGAGACGGGGTTTCACCATGTTGGCCAGGCTCGTCTCGAACTCCTGACCTCATGATCCACCCTCCTCTGCCTCCCAAAGTGCTGGGGTTACAGGCATGAGCCACCGCACCCGGCCCCATTGCATCCTTAGTAGGAAAGTCTATTTTAACTCCAAATAAGTGTAAAATTAAATACAGAGATGATGAAGTAAATATAACTTATATTAGCAGTGCTTTTGTTTTAAGGACTTACCTGAGTGAATCTGACTTAGTAGAGTCACAAACTAGCTTGTGGTTCCCATAAAATGATTAGCTGAATCATCCTTTGATCGAGAATTGTTATTCTAAGTGGAAATGTTAGTAAGATAATCTGGAACATTGTCAGTAACATATGACTTTCCACACTTAAAAGTTTAACTTACTACAATTACAAGACTTATTTAAGTACCCATGAAAGTTTCATAAGCTAATAAAACTTTTGAGATTCTAAAAATCTAGTTGGATTTATCAAATTTATAAATATAGCTTAAAATGTTAAAATGTCTGTTTGTAAGCAAAAACCTCCTTAAATGTACTTGATTAGATAATAGACAAATAGGACTATATTTAAATGATCTTAAAAAGCTTCAGGAAGAACTAGGTATTTGAAATTATACCTAAAATAAATTGAGACAGATCGGATAAAGAAAGTGTTGTACATGTACACCATGGAATACTATTCAGCCATAAAAAAGAACAAAATCATGTATTTGGCAGAAACATGGTTGGAACTGGAGGCCATTATAGCAAACTAATACAGGAACGGAAAACCAAATACCACATGTTCTGTCTTCTAAGTGAGAACTAAATGTAAGAACTTATGAACACAAATAAGGAAACATTAGACACTGGGGTCTAGTTGAAGGTGGAGGGTGGGAGGAGGGAGAGCAGAAAAGGTGACTATTGGGTACTAGGCTTAATTCCTTGGTAATAAAATAATCTGTACAACAAACCCCCGTGACAAGAGTTTACCTATGTAACAAACCTTCACCTGTACCCCTGAACCTAAAATAAAAGTAAAAAATCAATAAATAAAATGAATTGAATACAGTTTTTAAAATCAATTATTTTGAACACTGTATTTGCTTTCAAGGTTGTCTGAAATCCGCATTGACATTTTTCTTTATGGTTTATGAAGTTTTCTCTGACATCTTCTGAGTTCCATGGAATTTATTTTGAAATAAAATCAGTGAGTGACACAGTATATTTTTCCATTTAGTCAATCAATGATTATACCACCATCTTTTCACACCATATTTGAACCTTAACCATGTACTAAATTCCCAGGTGTGTTTGTCCATTTCTTGACTCTCTGCTCTTACTGTTCAGCCTGTTTCTTCCATAGTACATAATTATTTTAATTATTCTCATTGCATAATGTCATATTCTCTCATAGGTTGAAGCCATATCATTTTGTTTATTTTATAGAATTCTTCTGAATATTTTCAAATGTTTTTTAGATGATCTTGAGTATCATTTTTGTTAATATAAAAATACTTAAATGATAATATATTAATTTGAAGAACACTGAATTTGTATTTTGTTACAAACATACACTTAAATCAGAAATAGTGGTTTTTCTGGGTCAATTGGCTCTTGAATACTAATTGAGATGATCATGTTTTTTCCTCTTTTGACATATTAATGTAATGAACTATATTAATTAAGTTCTTTAAGTAGAAATAATCTTGTATTCCTGAGGTAAACTCTACTTGATTGAGAATCCTTATTGTTTAAATTTATTGCCAAATTCTATTTGCTACTATTCAGAGATTTTCTAAATTATATTTATTGTTATGGGTTTGTTAACTTATCTGTCTTTCTTGGGGTTAATGTTGTGTGTCACATTTTATCAGAAAATTATTTATTTTAGCCAAATACTATTATTATTTGCCTGGAAATTTAAAAATTTCTCTTTATTTGTATTATATGTTAGGGTGTTTCCCCTCACTTCATTTGTGCCTATTAATACTGTCTCCTGTTTTAAATTCTTAGTGTACCCACTAGCTTATCTCATCATCATTCCTGACTGTTCATTGATCTTTGTTTTAACTGTGTTTCAGTTATCTTCCTCTTTGGTTTCTTCCTTGTAACTTATTTTTATTTGTTCATAACTTTTTAACTTTTGCTTTCTTAAGTTTAGTTTGTGGATTTTTTCTTGACCTTTTAATAGTAAAAAAGCCCAAATCATTTATTTCAGTCTCTTGTTTGATGTATTTGTCTGTGATTTTTTTTGTTTGTTTGTTTGTTTGTTTGTTTGTTTGTTTTTTGGTCATTGAGCATAGCCTTATTTGTACTCATAGGTCTTATCTTTATCATCGTTGTTTTATAGATAGTCTTTGATTATATTTCAATTTCCCCTTTCAATCAAGAGTTAAGTGAGAATTTCTCACATTTTCTAGTGGTTGGTTGGCAATAATTTATTCTAAATAAAAAAATCTATAATTAATCCTTTGCTGATGTATGCTTTTTAGTTCTAATACATCAATGAATATTGTGACATACATTAAAATCTTGTGGCATTCATAGCACTAGATTTCTTTATGAATGCGTTTAAATAAAAAGTTTAGAAGTAAACATATTTTTCCCACCTGAGCAACATACCCCGAATTAAAACTTATGCATGTGAATTGGCTCTTACTCTTTAGAATCTCAGTTTCATTTTTCAGTGAAAATACAGAGTATGGCTCTAATGTATTTGAAGAAAAAATATATATATATTATCAGGTACAGGATAAATCTGGAGATTATACACAGCAGAGCTTTGGACCACTTTTTCAGAAAAGCAGTACTTCAAACTTTCATAGCCCTGGAAAGAGTAGAAAATTAATCAGAGAGCCTGATCCTATTAAACTCTAATTTCTAGACCCACTACCAATTCTTCCCACTTACCTCCTAGATTGCTACCTCCTAACTACTATATTAAAACACAGAAAATTGGAAGGAAGAAAAATAAGTTCCTATTTTTCTACCACCCACAGATAATAGTTTTAACATTTTTAAAGATTCAATTAATATTATATGTATAATATTCCTAATGAAACGGAATAATCCCTTAAATCTTTTTCTGTTTCTTCTTTTCAACTCTAGTTTTCTTCCTACTGGATGCTCACAGCCATCATCTTTCTCAATTAGACAAAAAAATGTGACAGGTGTTTTCATTCCCCTGGGACTTTAAGAAGACAAGATGTACTTAATGCCTCCATATTCTACAGACAGATGGAAAAAGGAAATCTTTCCTTTCTGGTCAGTAGCTCAGTGCCCTGTGTTGAGTTCTTGGGAAGGGCATGTGCTCCTGCAGAGAGGCGAGCCACAAAGACAGAAAATCAAGAAAACATTAAAGGACTAAAATATTTTCACTGAGATTCTTTCACTGGGAATAACAGTCATTTTGACATTTTTATCCAGGCTCCAATATCCCTTCTAATACTACTAAAATTAAAAGCAAATTTTAGTAATGAGGGCTATTGAACAATGTTTCTGTACAGCCAAAGAGATAAATTTGAAAATATTGGAACTATTCCACAGGGACCAAGTGTTGCAAAAGCAATGTGTGATTTCTTGGAAATCAGGGTTAAGTCACAGAAAAACTGCACTATACCAAGAGGAATCCTAACAAGACTTTGTCTCTTGTGTCTAAAGCACTATTATCTGCTTGATATAACCATAAATTTTGATCAGCTCAGGTTGGCAAATAATGGAACAACAACAAACCTCTGCTTGTCTGGACTTGTATTTGATCGATGAATAGAATGAAATGAAAAGGCTGTTTGCAAAAAAAGGAGAATATTCCTTACTATTGGCTAGTATTTAGTCAAATTGTGTCCCTTCAACCCCCAGAAGAATCTCTTCTGGAGGTCAGAGAAGTAAATAGGTAAGAAAGTCCTTTTTGCCTAGCTAATTCCTCCTTTTGAAGAAGGACAGAGTCCATCGAAGAAAAGAAGAGTGGCAATGATGGTGATCTTGGTGAGAGTGATGGTGATAGCTCTTACTATATCCTACACATCATGCTAAGTTTTTCATCCTAAATATCTCATTAAGTTGCGCAGTACTAGGTATGTTCTGCCTGAAGTGCAAAGCAGATGACATGTAACTCAATATCACACAGTAGCAATGTATAAAATATGGACTAGATACAAAGGATAAATATTCTTATAATACAAACTAGAAGAAAGGCACAATGCCTTTAACGTTGCATCTTCCATAGGGGTCATAAGTCAGTGATGCTAGACATTACCCAAAGTTGAGAGGCACATTTTCATGGCCACCACAGAGACTAGATGCGGAGATCAGCTTCACCTTGGTATTTGCCACAGACTAAAGGACAATTTACTCATGTAGTCATTCATTCATTCAACAAACATTATAGTGCATGTGTGTGCAAGATACTATGCCAATTTCATAGGAGATTCAAACACAAATCTAATGACACAAATAGATGTAAAACTGCAGCTTGACAAGTGCTATGGAAAAAAGTTTCACAGTGAAAATAACAGTGTATAACAGAAAAATCTAACCTAGTTATAGAGTTAAAGAAGGCTCTCCTGAGGAAATTACACTTGAGCTGAGGTCTGAAGAATAAGTAGGTATTAACTAAGCAAAGAAAGGACAATCAAAGGGTAGCATTACCAGAAGCCCTGTGGTGAGAAGAAAGAAGACATCAGTGAAAGGTGTGGGAAACCTTGAGTTTAGTGTGGAACAAGTTGGGTTGTAGCCATCTTTGAGACACACAAGATAATAGAGTCTAGATATTAGGAGAGCTCAGAGACTGCAGTTAAAGCTTTGTGAATCATGTGCAAATTTGAAGTAACTAACAGATGCCACAAAACCAAACAAAGCCAGTTCACTGCACAGACGCACACACACATACGCACACATAAACACACAAATGCTTTAAACCTCTTTTTTTTTTTTTTTTTTTTTTTTTTTTTTTTTGAGACG
The DNA here is from genome assembly GCF_024542745.1 of Macaca thibetana thibetana. Taxonomy (NCBI): domain Eukaryota; kingdom Metazoa; phylum Chordata; class Mammalia; order Primates; family Cercopithecidae; genus Macaca; species Macaca thibetana. The sequence continues at coordinate 132,952,933 of NC_065579.1, read as the reverse complement.
GAGTCTCGCTCGGAGTCTTGCTCTGTCGCCCAGGCTGGAGTGCAGTGATGCGATCTCGGCGCCCACCACCACACCTGGCTAAATTTTGTATTTTTTAGTAGAGACAGGGTTTCACCGTGTTAGCCAGGATGGTCTCTATCTCCTGACCTCGTGATCCACCCGCCTGGGCCTCCCAAAGTGTTGGGATTACAGGCATGAGCCACCACGCCTGGCCATGCTTTAACCTCTTATCCTGTCTTTGGGTGGAAGCAGCTCCAGACTTCCCATCTAGTTCCAGCTTCTTAGATATGAAAATAATATGGAATTTTCTTCAGCTATTATTTTCTGGAGCTCAAGGTATCAGATGTCTCTTTGCTTTGCAGACATTTTATGAATACTTTTCATGGTGAATAAAATATTCTCAAGGTTTAAAAATAGTTCTTTGTCAGTTTATGATTCTATTTCTACCAGGGAATTTACAATAACCATTTAGAAATTTTACCTGTAGTCAAGACAATGGGAAAAAATTACTGTCAAATGAAGAATATTATATTCAAAAAGTTGGTAGCAAACTTTTCACTTGAGAATCTCGGTTCTCCCAAATTTAGATTTTGTTTTGAAATTTCCTGTACTGAGTTCAAATATGGGATCTCATTCTGGAGGCTAAATAAAATGTGAATGGTGCCTACTTGCATTTTGATAAATTGTTCATATCTAGGGACTTCATAATGGAAGTCACTGTCACCATTTTAATGTATTAAGGAACGGTTATGTGCAGATGGTATACATAGTCATTTCCTGAGTGTACAGGAGCCTGGGGTAAGTTGAGTCGTGATTTAATGATTTTTATCAGAACGAAATAAGCATTTGATCTTTGGATTTGATCACCTTCTATCTGCAGCTGCGCCTCAACTGGCAATTACTTCCTCCTGGGCTCTTTGCCCAGACAAATGGGGTTTGTCCTTGTTTCACGTCTCACTGACTTCCCGGATAATAGACATGGTAACTGTTTGAACTATTGCTTCCTCCGGATTCCATAGCTTTAAAAATTTAAGAAAGGGGATTTTTCTCCTATCATTTTTTCCCCATCACAGTAAAATACTTCCTCTAATAATACACTTTGGGGACTAGTTAATTTCCTTACCATAAAAACTTAAAAGCAACCTTTTGAGAACTGTTCTTTACAATAGAATACAACCTTGTGTAACACTATTTAAAAAGAAAAACACGAGATCAAGATGGTGAGAGAACACTCACATCTGTTTATTCATCTACCCCTTATTGATATTATTTCAGTAGGCTTCTTCTGTGTGGTTGAAGACAATCATATTCTCCACCTCCTAAGCACATTTTGCTTAAGGCAGAAAACAAAAGAATTTTCTTACTCTTTTCTTATTTCTTCCATGACTTCTTTGTATTTACTGCTCAATAATTAAAAACACATCATTTCTATTTTACGGTGTGTCATTTTGTCCTTCTGTGATTGTTTCAATGTAACTGTGAATAAAATAGGGCCTGTGACTCGATATTTTTCATATGTATGTGGTGGTTTCTGATTTCAAAGCAACACATTCAACAGATTTAGTTTTGCAGATGGGAAAGTTAATCAGATACATGCAGTATTTGTCTTCTCTGTCCATGTTTGCTAAAGCCTATCCCTATTCTGAATGGTATATTTTTCTACCTACCTCATTAAAAAGATAACATAATTAAAATGGTTATCTACCCAACAACAACAGATAAATTTGTTGCCAGCTTATATCTTATATGTAGTTATCTGGTAAAAATGACTCTATTTACCAAATCTTATTACTCATCTGATAAAATGGCTCTAACTACTCTCCTTGTCTGTATGTATTTAGTAGATTAAAACCTGGGATCTTTAATCCAAGAAAATTAAATCTGCCCCTGATTGTTATATTGATGTGCCATCTGTCATTCCAGGTGTTTTCCTGGTTTTTAAGAGCTGAGAAGTGAGCTGGCTTCCAACTCACCTGCATAGGTGGAAGTCTTCCCAGATGCTGTGCTTGAATCTCTAATTTGATATATTTACAAGACTTGCAGAGGCTGTGAGCTGTGTGAATACATCACACATAAGAACTACAGATGTTTTAAAGGTATGCAAGGTGGGATATAGTTGTCTCCAACCTGGTGATTTTCATATCCCAACAGGTCAAAGGAAAAGCACATTAAGAGATGCAAAGAAGTATTTCATGGATTGAAAAAGCTAGATCTCTGGTCAATAAATATTTGATTATTGCTGATGTGTTTTAGCTTAGTGAAAAGCTGAGGAATATTGTATTAAAGGAGTAAAGGGGAAAAGACCTAATAGGTAACATTTTATTTAGAAGTCTTATTTAAAACAAAAGTTTGAAATTTCTGATTCAAGTACTCCATTATTTTAATATAAAAGTATACACACACGGGAAAATACACATATCATAAGTGTGCAGCTCAATGAGTGTTCACAAAGTGAATATATCCACGGATTTCCCTTCTGCCCCTTCCAGTTACTATCCCCAACCTTAAGGTTGACCCCATCTGGACTTCTAATAGTTGATTCACTTTTGTAGGGAGAGGGGAGATTTTTTAAATGATTTATTGAATTATAACTTATGTATATAATGGTATACAAATGATAAATGTATAACTCATATTTTCACAAACTGAATACATTCATAAAACCAGATCAAGAAACAAAATGTTACTGGCATCCTAGAAGCCATTTTGTACCTCTTGCAAACATTGCTTCCCACCAAGGCTAACCATTCCCGACGTCCACAACTCTAGTTTAGTTTTTGCTTATTTTTGTACCCTGCATAAACTGAATCAGGTGGTATGCACTCTCGTGTCTGACATCTTTCACTGGACATTACACATGTGAGATTCATCCATATCACCACACATAGTTCTATAACAGTTTATTCTCCAACAATGTGGACATGCTGCAGTTTATGTACCCATTTATCACTTATCACTAGCGGGCATTTGGGTTATTACAAATTGTGAAAACTCCATCTTTAACCTTTCTCTCAGGTTAATATCAGTTTTATTTCTCTGCATGTTCTGATAAGAAAAAATCATTTACTTGCCCTTAAAATGCTCTTGTCATACTCAGGGCTGCTGTTTGTCCTCTAAAAAGCATATCAAAGCTTTCACTCCCCAGTTATAAAAAGATTGGGTCTTCTGATGTTAGGGTGTGAGAGGAACTCCGACTATTTGACAGGGCATTTAATTGATAAATCATCAAAGGATTATAACATTTTATAGCAATTAACTCATTTGTTGAGTCAGTTGAATTTAGAATATATTCAGAAAACATCTTTGAGTTCTCAATTATTGCCTTCAATAATTGGATCTTCTCCTCTACTCTTTAACTGCATAGTTTTCTCACAAGCATAATTTTTTTTGTTGTTGTTTGTTTTTGGAGTCTCACTCTGTCACCCAGGCTGGAGTGCAGTGGCTCAATCTTGGCTCAATGCAACCTCTGCCTCTAGGTTCAAGTGATTCTCCTGCCTCAACCTCCCAAGTAGCTGGGATTACAGGTGCCTGCCACCTTGCCCAGCTAATTTTCTTTGTAGTTTTAGTAGAGTCAGGGTTTCACCGTCTTGGCCAGGCTGGTCTTGAACTTCTGACCTGACCTCGTAATCCACCTGCCTCGGCCTCCCAAAGGTATTGTTTTAAAAACCTGCTCTGCCCTAAATCAAAACTTCAGTCTCTCAATTAAACCTTCTCCCCTCCCACTAGCTCAGCTTCATTCCTTTGTTCAGAAATACAATGGGAAGAAGGAGGGCTCAATCTATTCTTTCATGTTCCTTGCTCCCCAAGGCTCCTTCTGTGGTTCTGGATCTTCCAAGGTTGGTTTAATGGAGAATTTGGAAAGGGGAAAGGAAGTCTTTGTCATGGCAACCACCAAATTCTGGATCTTTTGTGGAGTACATAGTGGGTTCTTTGGATCCCACTGGAGACTTCTGATTCAACTAATATATTCTTCAGCTGACTTTTGGAAGCATCCCTTGTTGGGATTTCTATTCCTCTGGGGTCCCCTCACCTTGGCAGACTCTCTTGGTTAATATTCTTTCAGCATGGTGGGGTTTACCTTGTGCTCAAGAATTTACTCTCTTGTGCCCCTCCAAATCATGGGAATATCCTTACTGAACCCTCTTTTTTCTTCTGATATGATGGAAAGCTCCAGTCAATGAGTATGATGCCCTTCTCACAAGCACTTCAAATACTTTAGGAAGGAAAGGGTGGCAAATATCTCCCTCCCCTCTTTGTCTTCCTCACATGAATTTATTTCAAATAATCCCTTCTATTAATCTCCAGCCTTTTATTTCCCAGCTTGAATGGGGTTGTAGTCACTAGATTGGTTTTGCTGTCTTTTGTTAATATCTCATAAGGAAGTATCAGACATCTGTCTTTAGAATGTGTAGTTATTATCCATTGATCTCAGTTTTGAAGCCTTAACCAAAATGTTGAAGTAATAGAAAAAGACCTAGTTAACGCTGTTACTGAAGAGCAGAGACAGGTTCAAACTGGGCTTATTTACAGAATACCTACACTACCTGGAACCACCAAATATACTTTTAGGGAATAAGATGGGACTAGATAGTTGGCTAAAAAGGTAAAAATTCTTTATACCCAACAACTGTTGAGTAGGCCATGTGGAGAATACAAAAACGTTTAAACTCTGAAAGCTCTTGAGCAAGCTTGAAAGGCAGGATTTGCATTCTTAAAACTATTAGCATGTCATGATTGTGCTCTATAAAAGGGGAGATGAAATGTGACAGGTAAATCATTATCCAGAAGTTCAGCTGAGCACAGGGAAGCATTAGCCATCTCTCCTCATTACTGAGGAGCTACTGCTTTGTGCTATGCGTATTGTCTCAAATGTCCAGACCAGCTGACTGGGAGCTGTCCCCCATCAGGGCAATGCAATACTCCCTATTGAAACATCAAGAACAATCAATCAACACAAGAGGAGAACCATAATATTGAGTACATGGAGGAGAATTTTTGTGTTTTTCTGATTTAGTATGTTCTACATAGCATTGCTCCTTTTGAGCTATATCAGACTTTGAATCTGGTCTCCCTCAAACTTTTTCATTAAAGAATCTCTGCGAGTGGAAAAGTATAAATGATTGATTACCTCCCAAAGTTCTAGAGGCTTAGCTTGCAGTAGGCTATCACAAATTTGAAATGTCTTTGACAGTTTCTATTTTATTTTCAAACATCATATGAACTTAACACTTAAGCTACAATGTATCTCCGATGGCTTGAATATTTGTCCTTTCCAAAACTCGTGTTGAAATTTAATTCCTAATGTGGCAGTATTGAGAAGGGGGGACCTTGGAGAGATGATTGGGTCATGAGAGCTCTGCCCTCACGAATGGATTAATCTGTTCAAGGATTAATGTATTAATGGGTTATCATGGGAGTGGGACTTGTGGCTTTATAAGAAGAGGAAGAGACCTGAGCTAGCATACTCAGACCCCCCACCATACACTGCCACCTCAGCACTCTGCAGAGTCCCCACCAGCAAGCAGACCCTCACCAGATGTAGCCTCTTGGACTTCTTGGACTTCTCAGCCTTGGAGCTTGCTTCTCAGGCCCCCATGGACTTGGACCTTGGACTTCTCAGCCTTCATAACGATAAGAAATAAATTCATTTTCAGTAGAAATTAACCAGTTTCAGGTATTCAGTTATGAGCAACAGAAAATGGACCAAGACAGTACCTCATTGTTTTCATTTAAAAAACACAATGACTTAAATTATTTACCATCAAATAAGGCTGTATCTCTGTATATTATAACCCCAGGTATACTACTATATACCCTAAGCATTATACTTACTTCAATTTGAGAATATAAATGTTATTATCTTGAGTTAAACATTAGTTTCTAAGCTTCTTTTAAATGTAAATGACACTTCAGGAGAGTTTTGAAAGCTCTTTGCTTTTAAAAGTTAGCAAAGAAGCCTCAGTCTTTATATTGTACTGAGAAACATATTTTAATAATAAGGGGTATAAATATGAATATCTCATGAATAATAGCATCAATAACACTTGACAGTTTAATGAACCAGAATTTTCACAACATAGCCATATATCCTAGTCCTCCTAAATATATCTCCTATTTCTTATCTTGTAACCCTGTTAGATAGAGGAGGATTTAAGATCTCCACTTAAGAGGCGAGGAAACTGATGTTTAGTGATTAAGTGACTTGCCTGTGCTTACAATTGATAACTCACTAGCCTGTAAGCTCCATAAGGGCAGGGACCTTGTCTATTTTGTTTACCATTTATCTTCACCCTCCAGCGCAATGCCTGGCAAACATTAAGAACTCAATAAATACTTAATAATTTAATCTCCAGACTTCTAGTTGTCGCTTTCTTTCCCTATACAGAATACTGAATAATTCTTCCCAGAAGGAAACAGCAGAAAGAAGACCAACTGAAGAACCAAAGCAAAATCTGTCCTCTTTTCCAATTTTCTAAGGACTAGCTCTGAAATGCTGTATCAGGAAGGGAAACAAAACTATAACATTCATTTTCTCTTCTAGAGCTGAGATTTTTTTTTTTTTACCTGAATTTGTCACACTTTTTTTTAAAGTGGATTTCCTTACTAATGATATAATACTTAAGGCTAAAAGTACAGGTGCTAAGATGGACATGAAAAAGAATGACCTCATGGATTTTTTGGTGTTTCTAAACAACTTGCTGTGAAAGAAGGGCATTCCGTATGGTGAACTCAAATACCCCTATACCAGGGTCAGCCTTGATGGTAAACAGTAAAAGGTCTGGATTGCTTGTTAAAACTGAACTAAGCAACAAACTCTTAGAGACTTAGAAAATCAGCACAGATGTGCTTCCATGTCCCAGAGTTGTCACTGCCATTCAGTACCATTACTGTAGCTTAATGACATGGGAGCATGGGGTCCTGAGGAAGTCAATAAAAGAGCGTATGAAGAAAATGATAAAAAGAGATCCATGAGCAGAAGGAAATGAATTTATTCTTACCATGGAGTAGATTAAATGAAACAATTTTACTCCTGAACACTGAACAAATGGTCATAGATTGACTCCTCTCCATTGAGTGAGGAAAAAAGGCATCTCTCTCACTTCTTGGTTTATACCATGATGGAAAACATAATCATTGCAAACTGAACAGTGAAGACTATAACTAGTTGAGAAGAGTATTAGGGACCTATGGAAATCAATTTGTGCATTCCCCATGGATACTACCAAGCATCCAGTCATATTACAGTCTCACAGACCACATCATGATTCAGGGAGTCTCGGATTCAAAAGCAGAAGACCTGCGTTGTTCAGACCCTCATTCTGCCACTCACTAACTACTGGGACCTCTGGCATATCACTTAAACTCTCTAAATCTCTCCTTTCTGCAATTTGTGTCTACAGGGAAAATAAACCTGACTTCTCATGCCGTTCTGAAGATTTCGTGGGAAAATAGAAAAGAAAGCTATTTGTAAACTGTAAAGCACTCTATAACTCTCAGATGGTATTATTGTGACTGTCTTCACTCCTATTATTACCCATTTCAGACAGCAGCATTAAAGAGGCAAGGGCAGGAAGGAGGAGGTATGACATAAAGTCAATTCTGCCCAGGTAGGATTTTGCCTTGCATCAGGAACATTTTTGTAGACAAATAACTAAAATAAAATTGCCCTTATCTGATGTACAAGGTAAGTGCAAATTTTACTTATTGGTCTACAAAATGTGAGGTGCCTTGCATGCTTTGTCTCATTTCATCCTCTCAACTTTATAAAACCCATTTTTCTTATGAAGAAATGAGACTTAAAGAGGTTACATTATTCACCCATGGCCATACATCCCTTAGGAGAGAGCTGGAATTTAAATCCAGTCATCTGACTCCAGAGACCTCTCCTTGAGGTGCTACAGGGTATGTACCTTTGGCTATATATATCTATATCTATATCTATATCTATATCTTGATGTTATATAACTTGAAGTTATATAACTTATATATATATATATAAGTTAATGAATTATTGTAAAGGAAACACCCATCACCTCAAGAAAAACACATCAAGACATACAACATTGCCACCCCCCAGAAGCTCTTTGTTTTCCCACTCTTACTCTCCCCAAAGATAATCACTATCCTGGCTTTTACAGCAATTATTTTAGTGGCTTCACCATGCAAATTTGCAATCATTAAACACTGTAGCTTAGGTTTACTTAATTTTAACTTTACATAAATGGAGTAATATAGTATACATATAGTGTACAATTTTTTTGGTCTGACTTCTTTTGATCATGTTTATGAGATTTTTTTTTAACCACTCTGTGGCTTGCTTTTTTTTTTTTAACTTTCAAAAATGGTGTCTTTTGAGGAATATAATCTCTTAATTTTAATACCGTTAAATGGCTTATCAACATTTCCCTTTTACCAGGAATTTATCAATGTTTTCCTTTTCAGTTAGTGCTTTTGTGTTCTTATTACAAAAAATTGTTCCCTTTTCTGAAGTCATGAAGATAGTCACCTAAATTATCTTCTGAAACGTTGTTTTACCTTTCCTATTTGTAACAACAATCCACTATAATTGTTTTTTGTGTATGATACGGGCTAGAGGTCAAGAGTTTTTTTTTCTTTTTTCCCCACATTGTATCCAGTTTTCTTAGCACTACCAACTGAAAAGATCATCTTTCCTCATTACTCCAAAGTGCTACCTTTATCACAAATCAAGTGTCTTTATATGCATTGGTATGTTTTTGAGCTTGCTCTTCTCTTCTGTTAGTCTATACATCTATCCTCACATCTGTCCCCACCCATTTACTTTACTATCATCTTATAAGAAGTCTTGGTTTTCTTTAAGATTATGTTGGTTACTCCTGGTCTTTTGAATTTTCATATACATTTTAGAATAAGCTTGTCAAGTTTTACAATAAAACATTTGAGATTCTTGTTGAGATTATATAGAATTTAGAGATCGATTTGAGAATAATTGGTGTCTTTACAAAATTGAGTATTTGAATCTGTGAACCTTGTATATCTTTCTCTCCATTGGTAAGGGGCAAGGAAGTGTGGGTTTCATTAATTTCCATTAGTAATGTTTTATAGTTTTCTGCTTTTACTGTCTTCCTAAATAATCTAAGTGCCTTGAAGTACTTTTACATCTTTATCCTTTCCTAACTTATGTACTTTTATTGTCATATATTTTTATTGTTTGTTTATTTTAAATCACACAATAAAATGTTTAAACAGCTTATATTTATTTGGATTCGTTAATGTCTTATCAGTTTTCTTAGATTTCATTCTGTGTCTCTCATCTTCATGCAAGGATATCCTGTCAGAAAGACTCTCGTGTATTTACTTTACTGAGGGTCTGCTGATAATAAATTATTTCAGTTTTTATTCACCTGAAACTGTCTTTCATTCTGAAGTCGTTTTTACTGAGTATAAAATTACAGGGTTTTTTTCCTCAGCATTTGGCAGATATTTGTATTTTAGCTTCCTATGTTTTTCTGTTGATAAATCAGTTATTAATACAACTGTCATTCTTCTGAACATAATCTGCCCTGTATTTTCTGGGTGCTTTTAAGTTCTTTTCTTTTCTCATTATTTATAATGGCTCAGTATATTTCTTTTAATGTTTTCTTCTTGAGTTTTTCTATCTGTAAATCGATGTGTTTCATAAGTTTGAGGATATTCTTAGCTAGATATTATCAAATTGTTGCCTTCTACCCCTTTTTTATGTCTCATTTTTGAAGCTATAGTTAAGTGCATATCAGACTTTTGAACTGAATCTTCTGTCTCTTAACCTCTCTTCTGTATTTTGTATCTTTTTGTCTCCCAATTTCTTTATAATAAGTATTTCCTTCTGACTTGCCTTTTATTTCACTAATTCTCTCTTCACTGAAGTCTAATCTATGAAATCTTTCCACTGAGTTATTCATTTCAGTAACTTTTCATTATATAATTTTTGTTTGTTTTTTTTTAATATTATCTCAGTCATATATTTTAGTTCCTTTAAATAGCAAGAATAATTGTTTTAAAGTCTAGCTCCAGTGTCTGAAGACCGTGAATTGCCTTATGTTTTCCTTTTTGTTTTTCTCTCCCTGATGATTCTCTTTCATGCTGTCTTATTTGCTTGTGTGCCTTCTTATCTTTGATTATTTTTCTGGGTTATCCAGATACCTCCTAGCTCAAATCAGTCTATATGAGAAATGTATTACTACCAATTTGCTTTTCCTATTAGCATACAGCCATGCAGGGCCTCAACGCAAATTGCAGGGAGTTTATGATAACCTTTTCCTTGAGCAAGCCCAGGACGTTCATCCCTCTCTATAACTTTCAGAAGTAATGCTCAGTCGCATAGCTTTCTCTTCCAGAATGGAAAACTTTAGACTCTACATCTTTGAGTACTGTCTTCTCCTCGGTCTTGGTCCAGTAATTCTTCCCTTTATTATCATTCTAATATCCTTGTTTTATTTTATTTTTTCCAGCTTTAGTGATTATCCTTGTCAAAACATTTGGTCCATATCACCCTATCAACAACTGTCAGAAGTAAAGGCCCTATTCCTGAATTCTCATAGCAAGTGCCAGTATTACTAGAAGGAGTTCAGTCAGATGATATTTTTGTTTTCTGCTATCCAGGTTAAAAAGCTATTTGGTTCTGTCCAAAAGGAGAAATTTGGGGACCATTTTGTAGCTTTGGGATTTAGGGTTCCAGATTCAATAAATGCAATTAGTAGATTTTGTTCTGTATTAGTGAAATTACTTTTATTATAAAAGAAACCCAATTAAAACTGATATTTTTGAAAAAGCATGTTGGCAAAAATACATATTTTTTAAGTGAAAAAGATTCTGTTAGTTCTCTAAATCCAGAGGGATACTGGCTTCAGGTGGGCTACTTCCAGGGGCTCTAAAGATCCCATCAGGGCTCATTTCAGTCCATCTGTCATTGCAGTCTCCTGCCATGTTGACTTCATTCTCAAGTTATCTGTGGTAGCCCTTGGAGGCTACATATTTATATCTTCCCCATTTTGAGGCCACCACAAAATGTCCAAGCATCTCGGAAACTCTTGTTATATTTCACTGGCTCTGCTGGATCATTAGTTCATGGTGAATTCATGGTTCAGCAGAATTCCCCATTGCAATCTGGGGAATGAGACGCTGTGATGCAGCACATTTAAGTAAAGGTTCCAATCCTGAAAAGGGGCGTGGTTCCCAACCAGAAGTGCAGGATTTTAAGGTGGTAGAGGACATGTTTGTTGAGAAAAATCAGAAAGCTGTTTTTGATAGAAAGGGAACGAATTCTGGATAAAAGAAAACAAATGTCCGCTACAACAGCTAAATGGAAATGAATGTTGTTGTTTCCCTCTGTGGCTTCTGTGTCTCCCAGTTCCTTTGAAAGCATTTGGTTGTTTAATTTATTATGCTGTTCATAAGTGCACAAAGGTCTCTCTTTGCATCTGAGATGCGTTTGAGGTTAATCTCTTTTGCCTATTAGTTTTGAAAGATCCTTAAGACTGTTGCGCATTTGGGAAGTGGGAAAGTGCAGAGATCTGCCACAAGTTGATTTTTAGAGCAGTATCTTCATCTAAATGCAGTATGCCACCTTCATGAGTGTCCTATGGGATTTAAAGGTTGGAATGGAAAGCAAGTTTAGGCAAGCACTTTAGGATCATGCCTCAGAAAAAGGCCTGGTGTTTTCTGTCCTGAAACTCAATGAAAATGAATTGATGAGCAGACAATAGCTAGTGTGCCCAGCTGATTGATCTATGCAGTCCCGAACATCCCCAAGCTGTTTGGCAGCAAGCCGTTTTTCTTCTGTCCTTTCCTTATTAATTCAGGCTATGATAAATGGCCATGGTGACAGCCCACTACAATGAAAATATAATCCTTGTCAGGGAGTCTTCCATCTTCCTAGAAGCTAAGAAAAACTTGTCCATAACCCTCTTGCAGTGGAATTTTCTCACAATCATAGTGGTGATGTGTGAGTGTGACAGTGTATGTGTATATCCTGCTGAATGTTGTGAGGTCACTTCAAGGCAAAAAGCACACAAGTTAATTAAAGATAGACCTCTTGCAAACAGAAGCCACCTGACTATACTTCATGTGTGTTATAAGCAGCCCTGAGAAAATGTAGAACTCTCAGAAACACCTTGAGTTTAAACAATACAGGGGAGGAGAAGAAAATTAATGCATGCTTTTCCCACAGGATCTCATAAAAGAAACTAACAATTGCAAAGTGGAGAAAGAAGGGATGTAAACACTCATTATCCATTGTTGGGGAGATTTCACACTAATCACTTCACCCTTCCCAAGCTTCTTACACATCTCTCTCTCTCCTGATCTGTATTGTATGGCACCTCATGACACACTGCAGGCAGAAAGCTGACATGCATTTAGTGAGATCTCTTCTTTATCAACAAAAGTTTACATGTTCCAACATTGCTGGAAACAGGATGATCCATAAAGAGATCTGATATCAGTAGAGTTAGAAGAGTCTCTGGAAACTGTCGGTCGGGGGGACTGAGACAAGCAGGGTGGCAGGTGCTGTTTGCACGTGATTATCTCACAGATATATTCACACATGTGTGTATGAGTAAGCAAATTTTTTTGGCAGGATTGTTTATAATCGAAAAACCTGGGGAGCAGCCTATATGGCTGGTAGTAGGCAAAATAAGATCGTTCTACTTAATCAAATAAACATTAGAAAGAACAAGGAATCTCCAAATGTGTCACCAGCAACAATTTTCAGAAAAGTCACAAAAGAGTATATGTGCTTCAATTTATAATTTCTTAAAATAGGGGGGATGATAAAATAGGTATGTAGGTAGATAGATTATAGCTAGATAGATACACACACACAAACACATATATCTGATTGTGTATATCAGAAAATTTCTGGAGGGAATAAGCAAGAAAGGTAAAACTGGTTGTCTCTAGGGAAAGACAGTGGTAGCCTTGGAATAACTGGAAAATCACTTGTAGGTATTTTGTACAGTTTGTTTTTACCACTGCATGAATTATGTTTTCATTATAATATAGTATAATTCTCTTTAATGCTCTGATTCCCAATCTAGTGTTGCAGTTTGCTCATCTGCCTTCTAAAGGGGAATACAAACAGGGTGTGGTTATAAGCTAAGATCTTTTTGAGACATTCACTCCAGGTACTCCTTGTCATACTGACAACTTTTGGGGTGATGCTGGGCAGAAGGCTTACGTCTCTCATCAGTGATACAAAGAACATATGGCACAGTATAGCCCACTAGTTCTCAAGCAGAATCACCTATAGGTATCAAACAGATTCCTGAGCACCAGAATCCACAAGTAGATCTGGTGTGAGGCCTATGAATCTGAATCTGCATTTTAGCAGTCTCCCAGGCTGCGCTAATCCTGCTGGTCTATAAACTACATGTTGAAATGCATGAATGTGTCACCTACCCATAATTTGTTTATTTCAGAAATGGGTCCCTCCCTCAAAAAAAATATTTTTACTTAAAGACACACCACCAGTATTTGAAATATCACTGGGCTGGACGAGGCAGTGAAGAAGGGCTGGAAATTCATTTTGGAGGATTGCTAGTAAGACTGGCCATGAGTTTCTGGGATGAGCAATTGGGTAGGCAATGATGATGACATTTTTTAAAATGCTTAAAATAAATGAGGCAAGGGAGTAGGGAGAATAGGCATACGTTGCAAATCAAGAGTTCAGTCCGAGATTTATTTTGTGATGACAGAGATCTAATCTTAGTAGTTGGAGATGAATATCTGAGGCTCAGAAAAGAGGTCTGGGATTGTAGATATAAATGTGGGAATTGCCAGAATGTAGACATATTTAAAGCCATGGAAAAGGATTGAATTATCTTAAAAAGTATCAAAAGAAAAATCTGAGCTGAACCCTGAGAAACTCTAACACTTAGAGGTCTTAGAGAGGAGGAACAGCACTAAGAAGAGGGGAACATCACACACCAGGGCCTGTCATGGGGTGGAGGGGGGAGTGGGGAGGGATAGCATTAGGAGATATACTTAATGTAAATGACGAGTTAATGGGTGCGGCACACCAACATGGCACATGTATACATATGTAACAAACTACCTTTTGCACATGTACCCTAGAACTTAAAGTATATAAAAAAAAAAAAAAAGAAAGAAAGAAAGAAAGAAAGAAAAAGAAAAGAAAAGAAAAGTTGCAGCCAGTGGGCCAGGAGGGAGGCTGTAAGAGTATGGGATTCAGTTGCCAAGAAAGAAGGTATGTGGAGATAAGCAGTGTTGGGCTGGTTCAGCTGCTGCTGAGGGACTGAGTAAGGTGGAGAGTGGAAAGCATCCCCTAGATAGGATGGTCCTGATGCCCTTGGCCAGGATAATTCTTTAGAAATTAGGGAAGAGCCCAGATTGGGGTTGGTTAAAAAAAATAATAAAAATGAGAAAGTAGAGAACATGTGTACAGGTAACTTTTTAATTAAGTTTGATTATGAAAGACATAAGGCAGTGGGACAGTAGCTGGAGGAAGACATGGATTCAAGAAAGCTGTTTACTGATAAATGAATTCAGCAAAGTTTTGGGACATAAAATTATTGTAAATTAATGTACACAAGTCAGTAGGTCTGCTATATACCAACAGCAACCAAGCTGAGAATCAGATAAATAATTCAACCCCTTTTACAATAGCTGCAAAAAAATAAAACACTTAGGAATATACCTGACCAAGGAAGTAAAAGACCTCTAGAAGGAAAACTACAAAACACTGCTGAAAGAAATCATAGATAACACTAACAGATGGAAACACATTCCTTGCTCATGGATGGGTAGAATCAATATTGTGAAAATGACCATTCTTGCCAAAAGTAATCTGCAAATTCAATGCAATTCCCATCAAAATACCACCATCATTTTACACAGAACTACTAAAAACAATTTGAAAATTTATATGGAACCAAAAAAGAGCCTGCATAGCCAAAGCAAGACTAAGCAAAAAGAACAAATTTGGAGGTATCACAACACCTGACTTCAAACTATACTGTAAGGCCATAGTTACCTAAACAGCTTGGTACTGGTATGAAATAGGCACATAGACGAATAGAACAGAATAGAGAACCAAGAAATAAGGCCAAATACTTACAGCCAACTGATCTTCGACAAAGCAAACAAAAAACGTAAAGTAAGGAAAGGACACCCTATTCAATAAATGGGGCTGGGATAATTGGCAAGCCACACGTAGAAGAATGAAACTGGATCCTCATCTTTCACTTTATGCAAAAATCAACTCAAGATGGATCAAAGACTTAAATTGAAGACCTGAAACAATTAAAATCCTAGAAGATAACATCAGAAAAACCCTTCTAGACATTGGCTTGGGCAAAGACTTCATGACCAAGAACCCAAAGCAAATGCAACAAAAACAAAGATAAACAGATGGGACTTAATTAAACTAAAAAGCTTCTGTACAGCAAAAGAAACAATCAGCAGAGTAAACAGACAACCCACAGAATAGGAGAAAATCTTCACAATCTATACATCCGACAAAGGACTAATATCCAGAATCTACAAGGAACTCAAATCAGCAAGAAAAAAAACAAACAATCTCGTCAGAACGTGGGCAAATGATATGAATTGATAATTCTCAAAAGATTTATAAATGGCCAACAAACACGTGAAGAAATGCTCAACATCACTAAAGATCAGAAAAATGCAAATCAAAACCACAAAGTGATACCACCTTACTTTTGTAAGAATGGCCATAATCATAAAATAAAATAAAATAAAATAAATAGGTGTTGGCATAGATGTGGTGAAAAGGGAAGATTTTTAGACTGTTGATTGGAATGTAAACTAGTACAACCACTATGAAAAACTGTGGAGTTTCCTTAAAGAACTAAAAGTTGTACTACCATTTGATATAGCAGTTCCACTACTGGGTATTTACTCAGAGGAAAGAAGTCATTATATGAAAAAAATACTCGCATATGCATGTTTATAGCAGCACAATTCACACTTGGAAAAATATGGAACGAGCCTAAATGCCCATAAATCAGTGAGTGGATAAAGAACTTGTTTCATATATATATAATGGAATACTACTCAGCCATAAAAATGAATGAAATAATGGCATTCACAGCAACCTGGATGGAATTGGAGACCATTATTCTAAATGAAGTAACTGAGGGATGCAAAACCAAACATTGTATGTTCTCACTCATAAGTGGAAGCTAAGCGATGAGGATACAAAGGCATAAGAATACTACAATGGACTTTGGGGACTCGGGGAAAGAATGGAAGTGGGGTGAGGAATAAAAGACTACACACTGAGTACAGTGTACACTTCTTGGGTGATAGGTGCAGCAAAATCTCAGAAATCATCACTAAAGAACTTACTCATGTAACCAAACAGCACCTGTTTCCCAAAAACCAAGTAAATAATAAAAATAAATACATCTTTAAAAATAAATAAAACAATTATTGGGGGTAGAGTGGGAGTTATTTTAAATAGGGTAGACAGAGAGGGCCTTTCCAAAGTGGTAATATTTAAGTTTAGACCTGAGGATTAGAAGGAGCCTGTGTGTGTTTGTTTTATACTTACAGATACATGTACACATATTCATGTATAAACTTTTTAGTTGCAGAAGTGAAATCATAGTTTTCTGTGGCAGTCCTTATAGGTTTATCTTTTTTTAAAAAACTGGTCTATATTTGTCAGACTACAGTATGAGGAAATTGGTGTTTTTGAGTTCTTGATAACTATAAATTTTTTTGAGATCCAGTTTAATAATAATTTAAAATTTATATACCCTTTCATCAAACACTCCTATTTATAATAATGTATCTTACAGATATAGTTACAAAGTACATAAAGATTCATATGTTAGACTAGCATAAATCTGCAAACAACCTAATTGATCCAACCGATGAGAGACTAGTTAAATAGATGAATACAATGGAATACTAGATAACTGTTTAAAAGAATAAGATCCATCTTGAATTAATTTTTGTATAAGGAGTAAGGAAAGGATCCAGTTTCAGCGTTCTACTTATGGCTAGCCAATTTTCCCAGCACCATTTATTAAATAGGGAATCCTTTCCCCATTTCTTGTTTTTGTCAGGTTTGTCAAAGATCAGATGGTTGTAGATGTGTGGTATTATTTCTGAGGGCTCTGTTCTGTTCCATTGGTCTATATCTCTGTTTTGGTACCAGTACCATGCTGTTTTGGTTACTCTAGCCTTGTAGTATAGTTTGAAGTCAGGTAGCATGATGCCTCCAGCTTTGTTCTTTTGGCTTAGGATTGTCTTGGCAATGTGGGGTCTTTTTTGATTCCATATGAACTTTAAAGCAGTTTTCTCCAATTCTGTGAAGAAAGTCATTCACAAAGCTGAAACTGGATCTTTTCCTTACTCCTTATACGAAAATTAATTCAAGATGGATTAGAGACTTAAATATTAGACCTAAAACTATAAAAACTCTAGAAGAAAACCTAGGTAATACCATTCAGGACATAGGCATGGGCAAGGACTTCATGTCTAAAACACCAAAAGCAATGACAACAAAAGCCAAAATTGACAAATGGGATCTAATTAAACTAAAGAGCTTCTGCACAGCAAAAGAAACTACCATCAGAGTGAACAGGCAACCTACAGAATGGGAGAAAATTTTTGCAATCTACTCATCTGACAAAGGGCTAATATCCAGAACCTACAAAGAACTCAATCAAATTTACAAGAAAAAAACAAATCCATCAAAAAGTGGGCAAAGGATATGAACAGACACTTCTCAAAAGAAGACATTCATACAGCCAACAGACATATGAAAAAATGCTCATCATCACTCGCCATCAGAGAAATGCAAATCAAAACCACAATGAGATACCATCTCACACCAGTTAGAATGGCAATCATTAAAAAGTCAGGAAACAACAGGTGCTGGAGAGGATGTGGAGAAATAGGAACACTTTTACACTGTTGGTGGGACTGTAAACTAGTTCAACCATGGTGGAGAACAGTATGGCGATTACTCAAGGATCTAGAACTAGAAATACTATTTGACCCAGCCATCCCATTACTGGGGATATACCCAAAGGATTATAAATCATGCTGCTATAAAGACACATGCACACGTATATTTATCGCGGCACTATTCACAACAGCAAAGACTTGGAATCAACCCAAATGTCCATCAGTGATAGACTGGATTAAGAAAATGTGGCACATATACACCATGGAATACTATGCAGCCATAAAAAAGGATGAGTTTGTGTCCTTTGTAGGGGCATAGATGCAGGTGGAAACCATCATTCTCAGCAAACTATCACAAGAACAGAAAACCAAATACCACATGTTCTCACTCATAGGTGGGAACTGAACAATGAGATCACTTGGACACAGGAAGGGGAGCATCACACACCGGGTCCTATTGTGGGGAAGGGGTAGGGGGGAGGGATAGCATTAGGAGATATACCTAATGTAAATGATAAGTTAATGATGCAGCACACCAACATGGCACATGTATACATATGTAACAAACCTGCACATTGTGCACATATACCCTAGAACTTAAAGTATAATAAAAATAAATAAAACAAAAAAAAGAGTAAGATCTACGTATGAGAAAATATCCATGTTATATCATGAGATATCATGATACTGTGGGATATCAGAGCCTGTTTGGGAACAATCCAGTACAAAGGGAGGCATTGATGGTGGAGTAGAGAAGGAGATGAGCAAGGGAGTGGAGTGCTAGAGAAAGCCCGAGGGCTGAGATCCAGGGCCTGAGCAGAGGATCAGATTTTGATTAGAAGAGCCACACTTCCTTCATTTTAACAGTAGGGTCCAGATATAGGCAGATGAGAGTTTGGTGTGGAGAGGTAAAAAAATATCCTCATCAATGAAGTATGGCAAGATGTATTAGAGGAAAATAAATGGAAATATGAGATTTTTGCAGAAGAAAAATTGGAGGGAAAGTGGACAAGCAAACATTCCTGTTGAAGAGGCAACAGATGTCACAGAAAAGCAGAGAAAAGCCACGGCAAAGCTCTCACCCAGTAGGGCATAGTGGCCTTGTGGGTAAGTCTCTTACCTTGCTTTGGGTCTGAATTTCTTCATGTATAGACTGGTGAGAATATTCACTTTGCTTTGTGGGTTTGTGTGAGACTTGGCTAGAATAAATGTGATGATAAATTGCAAATTGTGAAGCTCTGCATAAACATGTGTGACTTCATCTTTTTTTCTTTAATGTGCAAAATCGAGACAGTAGTTGTACCTACTCTGGCAGGTTGGTACTGAAGATTAAATGAAATGAAATAGCACCAGGTAATGAAAGCCTTCTTCCTGGTTCATAGTAAGTTCTCATAAGGGTTAGCTATTCATTTCGTTTTCTTGTTTATTTAATGTGGTCTCTTTAGTATCAGTGTCAGTGAGCCGCCTGCCCTCAGTTGTAATAACTGTCAGTGTAGCCTGAAAAATGGATGAGAAAGGCATGGTTGCAATGTTCATTCATTCATACACTTCCACCAGGCTGACACTGAGGCAAACAGATGACAAGAATTTCAGTGGTGGAAAGCACTTAGCAATTATCACGTCCAAACCCTATCCTTTAAAAAAAAATTAATAAAGGACCCAAGACTCAGGTTCTCAGAGTGTCAGAAAGTCACACATAGCAGGGCCTAGACTCCCAGCCCAGACCTCTTTCCACTCTCTCTATGATCCCACCCTGCTTTGCCTTGTCACACAGCCACTGGGATCACATTCACGGGGCAGTGCTCATTTGAAATGTGGCTTAGACCACCATGGAAAGAATGGCATGTTTTTCTTTAAAAAGAACAAAGCTGTTTAAGGTAAATGGTATAATAAGAAACCAACATAAACAGCATGGAAGATTCTACCAGATGCAAATTGCATGTTAGAAAAGCTTTAATTAGCTCAAATGAATATTCTTGGGAAACCAATTCTGAGGTTTACTGTAGCCTTGCAGATGGGCAGTATGAACCACAACCAGCCTTGTCTGAATCTCAGGCAGATGAAGCGTTAATTACAGGACTGAGACTCTGCCATAGCTCTCCTGGGGACCTTGTGTGTCCTCCCTTCAGTTCCCATTCTATTTCTTCCTGTTTGTGTGAACTTAGACAGTGAAAACCACTACTATTTATTGAGCAATTACTCTATGTCAGGTGTTAAGCTAAGTATTGGAAATATATTCTCTTTGATACTCATAAGAACCCTATATAGAACTAATTGTGTGTGTGTGTGTGTGTGTGTGTGTGTGTGTGCGCGCGCACGCGCATGCGCGCATGTGTAAAACTCAATAGAGTCCCCAATTAAAGAGCCAAATAGCCAGGAAATGTACTATTCTACTGCTCCAAGTCATTTAACATTTTCTTGCCTTATTTTGATCATCTGCAAAATGAGGACATTGGCATAGATAACTGCTGAGTTTGCTCCCAAGTCTCCTTTCTGTGAGTCTGTGATATGAAAGTTAACCAAGTTTGAAACAGGACCACAAATTTACTCACAATACCAATGGGATGCATGGAAAAAAATACACACACACACACACACACACACACACGTATATCAAATATATATAGATATAAACATATATATGTAAATATATATTATATATATAGACATATATATGTATATATATTTGAGACAGAATCTCGCTCTATCGTCCAGGCTGGATGCAGTAGCACAATTATGACACACTACAACCTTAAACTCCTGAGCTCGAGGGATCCTCCCGCCTTGGCCTCCCCAGTAGCTAGGATTACAGGCATGTGCTATCATGCCTGGTTATGTTTTTCTATTATTTGTAGAGACAGACTTTCACTATGCTGACCAGGCTAATCTTGAACTTTTGGCTTCAAGTGATCATCCTGCTTTGGTCTCCCAAAATGCTGTGATTACAGGCACTAGCCACCATGCCTGCGGAGAAAATATTCTTTAGTTTTGTCTTTAATTTGCCTTCCTCAAGAGCTCCCACTTAAACTTTTGGTTCAATCTGTGAGCTAATGCAACATAATCATAGAAAGAATTCTTTAGGTGATGTACAACCTCTGAGTCTTCTCTTTCTCCCCTTGTTTTCCCCTTAAATGGTGTCTGGAGGAGTCAGGTGGTTTTACTTGGCCTAGAGGATTTACGGATAAGGGATTCTCTGCCCTACCTTGTCTCTGCGGCCATGTCCCTAGGCTACCTGGACAGTGCTCACCTTATTCGTATTTGTGGCAGCTAGTAGAGGTACTTTCTTTCAGCTTGGGCGGGGCCCAGTAGCCCTCTGTGGCTGAGCCAGCAGTGCTGTGGCTCTTTCTGGCACCATGAAATACCTCTTCCCTTCCTATCACCATGATCTGGGCGAGACTCCAATTCAGTGCAGGCCTGGGCAACCACTCTGCAAATGACTATGACAAGGTTACCCTGATACCATTATAGACATTGCCTGACAAGTGCCCCAGTCAGACTCTTGTCTCCTTCTGGGACCCCTTGGCCTGAACCAAGTATAGCCTGGGATTGCTGAACATCATACCTCCCACTCCTGAACTAAGTGCCAGCTCTGATGTGGCCTCTCCAGGCTGAAACAGTTCCTCAGTCATCTGTTTCCTGTGTACTTAAGCTTTTCTTATGCAACCAACAAATGAAATGTATAATTATGGTGAATTTTATCTTAAATGTTCCAGGGCTGTGTAAAAATGTAGTACGATTTCAACTTGAAATCCCAACTCTATATCAGTTACTCAATCCCACATTTTATAGTGAAATGATAAGGCTAACTTAAGACAAATTCTCTTAAATATTACAATTACAATTTTATATAATTTAAATTGTATTTATTATAATTTAATATAATATAAATTGTATTTATTACAATTTTATAAAATATAAAATTATATAAAATACCAAATGTACAGGCTCCTTAATTCAAAATGATTAGTACTTGGCTCTTATAAACATTTCTACACTTAACTAGAAATTTTTCCAGGGTTGAAGTAAATTTGCCCTCTAATGAAACTCTAATATTATCCCATGACTTTGGAGAGTTACTGGAAGTAGCCTAGTGCTGAGAGATTCCAGCTCAGCCAACTCAGTGAGTTCTGTGGACAACCCTGCCGGGATGCACTAAACACTATTTATAATTTCTCCATCAATCATTACATAAATCAAAAGGGAGTGTGGACAGATAGCCTACATGCCTGGATTCAGTTTATACCCTACCCGATGCTTCTTTAACAAAGAAGTTTGGAGTTCACCCAAGCTGATAACCTCACTCATGGGTTTCAGCATTTCTCTAGTATTTCTTGGGTTGGTATTTCCATCTAACGCAATAGACCATGCACAAGATAGAATACTACATTCTCTCATAGTCTTAGGACCATGTAGTTCTCTTGGACATCAAAATGACACCTAGGTGATTTTGGCTATCTTGCATGACTCTGCCTGACCATTTGGTCATACGTTTGAAGGGTTCTAGGCAGGTACTCTCTGCCCCAAGTCACAACTTCTCCTTGTAATTCCTCTACATGCTGTTATACTTTCTACCTCTATGTCCTCCTCTCACTGTTTTTCCTCACCTAGGAGGCCCCTCTCGCTCTTTCTCATAAATAGTTAACAGACAGGTTTCATGAGAATCACTCAGTAAACTTTTAAAATATAGATTCTGATCTGGTGGGTCTAGACTCACACACAATTTTCTTTTTAAGATCCATAGTTGTGCTTTGGGAACCAATGATCTATATAGGCCCAATTAATGCCCAACTTCCATCTGTACAGAACAACAGAAAATGGCCCTAGCCTAGGAATGAGAAGATCTGATTTCTAGTACTAAATTTCCCAAGTTATCTTCTGTGTAACCTCAGATTTTCAGACATATGTTTCTACAGGAATTCTTATTAGCATTTATTGAGCATTTACTATGTGCCAAGCCTTGTATTAAGAGTTTATATACATTGTCACATGTAGTCATTGCAGCAACACTGTCAGCACTCTCCCTTTTAATTCCATTTTACAGATGAGGAAACTGGAACTTAGAGATTAAATAAATTAGCCTAAGATTAATTCCATAGCTAGTTGGAAATGGTCATGTATAAATTCAAACCCAAGTCTGCTGACTTTGCAGTGCTTGGCCTGGACCAGTTATCAACTACTTCCCATGAGTCTATGAAATATAATTTACTGGGCAGTTGGGGATAAATACATGTTGAACCATCAGGATCCATTACAACTGAGCTACATTTTTAGAAATATAATACTGCTGTTCAGCATTTGGAATTGCTATGGAAACTGTAGGTAGAAGACTAGATTTTGCGCTTCAGGGTTAATCAGGTCATCTTTGATATTTGGCTCCACAAGGCTCAGAGGGTAACAGAAATAGTCATTTTAAGCTTTTGAGCTCAGAAATGTATAGGAAGCCCAACAAGGAATCACACTAACAAGCAAACAACAAGTGCTGCCCCCCAAGCCCTGCCCTAGAGCGTCACGGTACATTGTACATCAGTTTGTGTAATCGAGGACATGTAAGATGCAGAGAGAGCCGAGGATAACAAGAGATTCATTTAGTAAAATGCCCCGACAGTTTTCCAGCTGAGCTGCAGTGACTTTCTTTTCTTTTCCACTCGTTAGGGCAGGCTATAAACTGATGGGCGTGGGATGGCTTAATTCCTGCCTGCACCCAGTTGAATTTTAATCACATTTCTCTGTTTACTTGCTGTTCATTTTGCAATGAAATAAGGTGTCCCTCTTCACACTTTAGCGCTTGAAAGGGAAGAAATTTTTTGGCAGGGCAGAGATGTGCTTTAGTTTACAGAAAACGGTAGCAGACTTGGGAATGGTTCAGCCTCATTTTATAGACAAAGGTAAGAGATTCCACACAGTTTCTATTGTGGCTTTGGGAACTGTGCTTACAGAGATAAAACAAGACCATATATTACACTGCAACTTGGCAATTATGGCAGCAGCCCACCAGCACCTGTGGCATCTCCAAAGGTAAGGTGAGTCAACCCACTGGGAACAAGTTGAGGAGAATTTGTCTCTTCATTTTCCACTTAGGACATAGCTCAAGTCATGGGCAGCTGGATGCTTGTGTAAAAATAAAAAACAAAATTCTTGGATCAGAGTAGGTTAAGACCAGCTCACTGTTGCCTATTGCAAGAACAACAATGTACATGGATCCTGTCCTGCTTATCTCGGGACGTTAAGTGAAGTTTACACTCAGGGTATGTCTTGCCCTCAGTGATGCTAATTCCTGTGCAGGCAGAAAAAAAAAAAAAAAAAAAAAAAAAACACACATGACAACACTTGGGGTCTGGAAGAGAAGCAGAGAATCAGAACAAAATCATGCCTGCAAAAAAATTCTGGTGGAGGAAAAGTCACATCATTAAAATGTTTTAGAAGAACTGACCTTCCCAACCACTGAGAATTGTATTTCATGCAGGGTGATTTTCAAAACATTCATTGTTAGTTCACACGTTTGAGTTATAGGATCAGCTTCTGGGAATCCATTTTCCCCACATCTCCTTGGGAAGAGATACTGAGATCTGAGAAGATGCTGGCCTTGAGTGAAGCCCAGAGGGCAGAGGCCCTTACACATGGCCCTGCCAACTCACATGGACAGCTCTTCCAGGAGAGCAAGTCAGCTCCAAAGCTCTAGGTTGAGATGATTTCAGGTACCTGCTCTGGCTATCATGACTACTGTTTTCATTCTCTCCACTCCTTTATCTTCTCCTGGGAATTGTATAGGTCTTCTTTCAAGTCTTCAAAATGTAAAGCATCTCCAGCTATATCATTTCCTTAGAAAATGAGACCAGCCCTTCTAAGTCTATCCTTCAGAGGAAGGCCACTTCTGTAATTATAAGTTGCTTTCGACCTTTTTAAGGGATACCATTATCAGTGACTCTAAGGTAAGGTTGATATTACACAGTGACTTTTGCGTGGTTTTTCTGGTCCCTTACTTGTTGAAGTAGTGAGTTTAAAAAGGGAAAGCAAAGTCCACCCCCTCTCTAGCAGGCCACCCCCATTAAACCAGGCTGTAGTCAAGGCTCCAGGTAACATGAGAAAGAGGAAAATGCAATGAGCTCTGCGTGTGAAATACCTGGGTATAAATACAGCCCTCCATCTAATTTGCTGGAGAAACTTGGGCAAGCCATCTGATTTCTCTGAGTCCCTATTTCCCAATCTATGAAATGGAATAAAAATGATACTCCCTATCTTCCTTAGAGCAATAACAGAAAACTAAAACATAATTAACTATTGTGTGTTCTCTCTCTCTCTCTATCTATCTCTATCTCTCTCTGTTTCTGTCTCCCTACCTCCCTCTCATTTTAAAACAGAGTACAGTTGGCAGGGAGAAAGACAAGTATGTTACCTTCTGGATTCATTTAAGGAAGGACTTTGATGTGTGAGCAGGATTTAGGGAGGAGTCGTTTTGGTATTGATGACCAGGGCATAGAATTCCTAAATACCTCTCTCCACTCCAAAACTGAGGGTACTTGTGTTTGGAGGTTAAGGGCTAATCCCTCCAAAAAAAAATTGTCTGCTAATAGTCAAAATTACTACAGTGCTAAGGAATTTGTTAAATTGATGAGTAATATACTAATAATAATGTTGGTAATAAAAAAAATTAAGCACTTAAAACTTTATAATGGAAGAAGCATAAAGATCTGACTTAGACTTAGCCACTAACTAATGGAGCTTTTACCATGTATCCAGAACGAGGATAATGGATTTGTGGGCAATATTTTTTTAAATTCTTATTATAACAAGATAAATGGTTACCATAGCCATGGCGCCTCCTATTATTGGAGGATGTTTATGGTATTTATGCCCACAGTCTATCAGGTTGGTCTGTGTACCCAGTGGAAAATGAAAGGAGTGATGGTATGTGACTTCCAAGGCTATATCATAAAAGGCGCTCTGGCTCCCATCTTGCTCTTCCTTGGATCACTTAAGCACGTACCAGGAGCCTAGAAAAAAAAAGATACAAACACTTTTGACAAATTGTTGCTGATTTTCAATAACTCTTCTAACTGTTCCTATGGATAAGAAATGTATTTAAGCTTTTATAGAATTATCAACTATAACTATTTTCAACAATTGGAAGGGGGATACCCAAAGCATACTCATGTCATACACTTTTCATCTGCACAGTGTTTGCAAATTCATTGACAACTGCACTTTTAGTCTCCTCTGCAATGCTTTCTTGGAAGGGCTCACTCTGGTCTTAATATCTAATGTAAACCTCTGAGTCTTGAATAAGGTCAGAAATAATAGATTGTCTACATTCCTGTTCTCTCTTGGCTGCTTCTCCCTTTTTGTTAGGGCCGTTTCTTATCCTTTTATCATAATAATTTACTCAGAAATTTCTAAGCTCTAGAGATCTGATGTATGCCAAATGGAGGAATCAAGTATTAGTCTGTGAAAATAAATGCTAGTGTTTTAATTTATAGTGAACATCCAATAAAGAAAATATGATCTTTCATTCTCTAGGCACACCCTTATCTTTATGAGCTTACCTGGTAAACACTTTATGGAACAAAGTAAACTTCTTTTTTGCTTTGTTTTGTTTTATGATCTGAAGAAATATTTTACCGGGTCGTGCAAAATCTTTCTAGTTATCCTCTCATCTTTTACCCTTGGACAGAGCTTGTTAACATCTTACACATTTTAACTCGGTGAGGTCAGTTTCAGAACAATCAAGTATAGCACAGGTTCCTGTATATGACCTGGAAACCAGTCAGCAAAACCTGGAGATCTGCCTTTGTTACTTGATTAGTGTGGGAGACACTGAAAACTTCTCAAGACCATATTCACAAGTGTTCTGCTTCCTCCCATAGCTGACTAATCTCATTCATTTATGTTTGGTTCTTACTAGTTGCAGTCGAAGAGGGTAACCATTTTATGGTCTGTTTCTCGAATTTAGAAGCTAAAAGGGATATTTGTGACACCCCATCCTCAACTGATTGCAAAAAGAATTATCCTGTCTGCTGCCAACTCATCTCAGTGATAGTCCAACACGAATCAATTGTATACTGGCTTTCATGAGAACCCCAAAATTTTAACCAAACCTCAGCTTTCATCTGGGTAGGAAAAGCAGCCACCTATAGTAGCACAATCATTCTAAGATCCTACTGCCCAACCTACATATTGCCTTAAATCCTTACTGTACCAGCAATTTTTATTGAGTATCTTTGTATCAGGCACTATGATAGTTGTTTTACATACGTAATTACATTTAATCTTCTTAAAGTCTTCTGTAAGATGAGTATGAAGGTCTGTATTTTTTCAATCGAGAACACTGAGAATTAGAAAGATAAAGACAAGTCCACAGTCACAATGATAGAAAAATAATACAATTAGAAGAGTCTCTGTAGCCCTGATGTTAACAACTGGGTTCTTTTCACCACACCAAAAACCTACCTCACTTTCTTGGGAACTTATTGAACATTTTTATCAGGTTAAGAAACTAATCTTAGAAGAAGTAATTAACTACAAATTAACAATAACCTCCCATATAGATGTGACGTGACATATACGGTCTTCTCCTGCACAGAAAGGCATTATCTAAACAGTAGCCCTGAGAGGTAGAATTATGGCCATTTTGCAAATGACACAGGCTGAGTGTGAGGTGCCATGTGTCTTTTCCAAGGTAAGTCAACTGACCAAGCCAAGTCTTATTATACTCATTTTTCATTATCCTTCACCTCCTATTTTCAATTTAAAAATGAAATACAGGCTAGGTAAATTTGACTGAGAAAAAGAAAAAGAGGAATTTAGATGCATAGGCTATTTCCTGAGCATACCGAAAGGCACACGTTATGAAATAACCACATGAGAATACAGGGTTCTGTGTCAGGGGAGCCAAGAGAGTTGGGGAGACAAATGTTCACTATGATACAAGTTATGTATGTTGGGGAGAAGGCAAAATTCTTTGCATACATTTCTTAATTCTTCCAGTTCTTTGAAGCAGTTATAATTTTTCTCGATTTGTAAGATTAAAATAAAAAAGGTTCACATAGTTTACGTAACATGTCCTTGCCCAAGTTTATAGATTTTTAAGGTGAAAGCCAGGATTTGAACCCAGGTCTCTCTGAGTCGACAGTTCTTGCGCCTTTTACCACAGCCTTAGAAGAGAAAAACCGGACAGACCACCAATTTCTCAATTTCACCGTAAATTGTTTCTAAATAGAAATACTTCATTACTTCTTGAAAGCCCACAGCCAAAGTAAGACTTTTTCCTCTTATACTGTGAGCATACTTTCAGAAAGTCTGTTTGAAAAGGTAAGGAAGAAAGAAAGAGAAAAGTTGCAAAACTTTGTAGTAACAGAACAGTTGCAACAGTACTCCTTCCTATTCTTTCAAGGGAAAATCAAGAATTTTGTTCAATGCATTTGAAGCTACTTTTGTACATCAAGAGCCCCTTCAATTCTGCTTCAAAAAGAGGATGTCTCCTTTTTTATCACATTAGTAGAATCAGATCCTGATGACAGATCTCTTCAGATCTTCAGTTTCTACTTCCTGAACCATACACAAGGTGATTCTGAAAACATTCCAAATAGAAGTCTCCATCGCGCCTCAAATACAAGAAGAGCAGATTTAGAATTTTATTCAATTAACCTGTCAAGATTAGAAAATGAGGGCCTCTTGCTGGAAAACTGGATCTGCCTGTGCATCAGTAATAATATTTGGTTGTTTCCTCATCTATCAGATTTTGCCATGGTTGTTACATAGCAGTGGAACGTACCATTAATTAGGATATACTCTAGTTTTTATAATTAACCCTAATATGTTAATATAGTGTGCTATTAAGTACAACATAAACCTGATTCTCTTTTATGCACCTGGGGAAGTGAAAATATTTAGCCAGCTTATTGTTTTGCTAAATTGGACATTTTCTAAAAACTGTATTTGAAAGATCTTCATTGTATTGACACATTTAGGGCCTGAATGTATGATAGATGGATAGATGGATGAAAAGGAAGAAAATGAGACTTGTTGAGCACATTTCATATCTCAAACACTCTTCTTAGCATCTCATATTTTTCTCATTGAATCAATGTATTTATTGATAGCCAGAACCCTAGGTTGTAGCTCCCAAGTAAGGGTCTCTTTGAGATATACATCCCACATAATCTTTCCCCTCAGAATGTGAAATGAAGTGTTTTTGTGGTGCTTTATCACTGCAATTTTCAAACATGTTAATGTCACTCCCAAAAGAATACTCTTTAAGGAGTCACATTTTGCACTTATTTTAATTTATATTTTTATAATGCCTCTGGAAATATACAGCTAGATTTTAACATCCGTAGTGACTCCCCCACTGCAATTAGGAAAGAAGAAGCCAATGCGTGTATTCATGTTCAGTGAATTGCTCTGTGTGGTTTCCAGCAAATTAAGATGTCTATTTCCTCATACAATTAGATAAAAATAATCATATCCTTGGGCTTATTTTTGGAGGAAATGGATAATATCAAAGTCATTTTGTCAAAAGTTGGCTCTTGTCAAGGTTGCAGTAATATGCAGAGAAGGAGGTGCCTATTACTATTATGATTGCTGTTGCAAATTTAGATATAACAACAAAATAATATATGTTATCCTTTATTGAACACACTGAAACTAAGGCTGTTTTGCACCCATTATTTCATGTTATACAAAAATAAAGGTTAAGTCTAAGAGATTAAATGATTTGCCTAATGTCCCATATACAAGAGAAAGAGAGAA
Source organism: Macaca thibetana thibetana (assembly GCF_024542745.1). NCBI lineage: Eukaryota > Metazoa > Chordata > Mammalia > Primates > Cercopithecidae > Macaca > Macaca thibetana. The sequence continues at coordinate 132,923,269 of NC_065579.1, read as the reverse complement.
AAAAGAAAGAATAATCCCAACATCCTAATCTTGGACTTTGGAATCAGGAATATTTTAGGTGAAAGCAACTAAAAATCCAACTCAAAGTGGCTTATGCAAAAATTAGGATTTATTGATTTATGCAACTGAAAAGTCACAGAAAATTATGCCTTTAGATGAGGCTGTATCCAGCAGCTCAAATGGTGTCTTACTCCTCCCTCACTCTCCCCATCTCTCCATCTCCTGGCTCCGCTCCCTTCTCTATTGTCATTTCCAACACAAAAGAATGCCAGCAGGAACTCTAGGCTTAAATTTTACCAGCTAAGTAATCCGGTAGTAACAGCTTTCCCTCTCACCCAATGATTCCAATCAAAAGTCTCAGAACTGAATATCAGTGGCTTTCCCTGGTTCACATCCCCATCCCTCAACCAATCACTGGACTAGTAATGGGATTGTCTTATTGGCCAGGCTTGGGTCATGAATCCAACTGATCCTATGGGTTGGAGCAGCACCACCAAGCCAAATGGAGTAAGAGTGGGAAAGGGTGTTTTCCCAAAAGACAAATGATGTTGTTTCATCAGAAGGAGAAATGGATGCTGGCACAGATCCCAAGTGTCTACTATACCTACTTAGACAAAGAAACTCCTCTCATTCAGACTTGAGATGTCAGGCCTCAATGCCGTTCGTGAAGTTGGGTGGCTCAGTCACACTCATCTTAAAGTAACCGTCACAGTAGGTTATCTAACTTACTGCTTTAGAAAATTATTGAAAAGCTTTCATATGGCAAAATATACATATAAAACTGGAAAGCATTTAATTATATAAATGGACTATTTTCCAAAAGAAAGCTTCCAGAATCATGAATAGGAAAGGATGAGGACTGAAGTTAAAGTAGTTACCATCAGTGAATAAACCAAAAATTATAATTACAATGGGTCCCTAGCTAGTCCTAAATATATAGAGTCCTAATATAGTCCTAAAATATTGAACAGTAAAGATTCAAGTCACATTGAAATCTAAACCAGCACAAGGTCAGGATTATTTAAAGGGTGATAAAAAGATAATGTAAAAGATGTTAAAACTTAATCTATTTTAATACCGTTTGTTTTCTGTATATTTATTCTCTCTGAACTGGCTCACTCCTGAAACAGCCGCTTCTGGAGTTTATACAGTGCATGGTTAAAAGGGAGAGCATTGGCAGCCACACAAATGACAGAATAATGACTAAATGGAAAAACAGCTGAGTGCTATAATTTACAGATGATATGACCACATCAAAACCAGGGAAATGAGCTCTCTCTGTTTAATAGTCTCCAGACTGCCATCTCTGGCCATCCATTCTTCTGACTTTACAAGCCAGCTATGCTGCATTCAACTCTAATCAAAAAGAAATGAAGAGAGAAAGAACCTTGCTGTACTTTTTCATAAACTGCTCTGAGTGTTCTCTAAGCTTCTCCACTGGGGAACAGAAGCAATGCCATTATAACCATAGAAAGACTGACTTTTCTAGCAAATAAATATTATATATTTCTGGCAAATATATATATATATATATATATATATATATATGGATGGATGATTAACTGACAAGAATCTAATTGCTGGAGTAGTGAACATTAATAACCAAAGACTCTGACATCCTGTGAAAATCAGAGATGACGCATCTTCCTTCAAAATGTCTGTGTGTCAGTGCAGGTGTTGGGCTGAAAACCATACTGTTACTATTTCTTAATCTCCTGCAGGGATTCTATGCATATTTTTTTTTGTATTTAAAAATCAGAATTTACTTACTACTTAATACTATTAGAGCTAAAGTAGCTGCCTCAAATTCCATTTTTGTTCACTCTCAGCTTTAGAACAGAAAGCTTTCTCTTTGTCCCTCCCAGTGATTTCCAGTCATAGGCGATCTTAATATTTCGCAGTAGTGTCATTGTAAAACCGGCAAGCCCAGCAGATACTTCTTGGGTGAGATAACCAGTCATGTATTTACCACTCATCATTTCAATTTAATCCTCACAGAAGTCTTAGGAGGGAAGCACTATTTCATATCTCTCTATTCCACAAACAAATAAGGAGGAAAGTGAGACTCCCAGAGGTTAATTAATTTGACCTAGGCTACACAGCAGCAGTGTAGACAGGATTCAAACTCGATTACTCCCTAAGACAAAGCCCAGCAACTCCTGCTTTTTAGTCATTAACACACTGCATAGCCTCAAATTATCTTCACTCCTCTCTGGATCAAAATCTACCCTCTGGGTTGTTCTTTCACATTTAGACAACAATCACTGCTAACACAGTCTTTAAGCAGTATGCATCTTGTTTATTCCAGGAATACTCATATTTTCACTTTTCTCAGATGTCTAAGCCATTGTTTCCCAGCATGGCTGTGCATGAGAATGACCTGGAGAGAGGTTGCTGGGTTTGTTTTCAGTAGAAATTTCCCATTCTCATTCTTGTGAGATTGATAACTCAGTCAAGTTAGAGAAGGCTCAATTTTTTTAAGCCAGAAGTTATTCTCATGCCTAGGCAGGGTAGAGTATCACTTATTTTAAAAAGATCAAGTTTTATTAGTGGCCTCAGGGACAGCAGCCTATATGCAAAGGAGGTTTGAGGAAGCTGTTGATAGTCTGCAAAACATGCCATTAACAGATGTGCCAGATTTTGATATATTATCTTAGTCTATTCAAGCTACTATCACAAAATATCATAGATTGGGTAGTTTCTTTTTTTTTTTTTTTTTTTTTTTTTTTTCTAGACGGAGTCTCGCTCTGTCGCCCAGGCTGGAGTGCAGTGGCGCGATCTCGGCTCACTGCAAGCTCCGCCTCCCGGGTTCACGCCATTCTCCTGCCTCAGCCTCCCGAGTAGCTGGGGACTACAGGCGCCCACAACCGCGCCCGGCTAATTTTTTGTATTTTTAGTAGAGACGGGGTTTCACCGTGGTCTCGATCTCCTGACCTTGTGATCCGCCCGCCTCGGCCTCCCAAAGTGCTGGGATTACAGGCGTGAGCCACCGCACCCGGCTTAGATTGGGTAGTTTCTAAACAGCAAGAAATTAATTTACTCACAGTCCTCGAGGCTGGGAAGTCCAAGATCAAGGTACCAGCAGATTCGGTATCTGGTGAGGACCCCATTTCCTGATTCATAGATGGTGCCTTCTCACTGGCTCTTTACATGGTGGAACGGGCAAACAAGCTCCCTTGGCTCTTTCATAAAGGCAGTAATATCATTCATGAGGGATTTTCCTTCATGACCTAGTTATCTTGTAAAGGCTCCACCTCTTAATACTATGGCATTTGGGATTAAGTTTCAGCATATGGATTTTGGAGGATGCAAACATTCAGACCATAGCATTTCACCCCTGGCCTCCCATAGTCGTGTTCTTCTCACACACAAGATATGTTCATGTCATACCCTTACCCCCCACACAAAATCCCAACTTGTGCCAGCATCTAGTCTAAATTGGAGTCTCATCTAAATATCATCTAAATCAGACATGGGTGAGACTCAAGGTAGGTTCAGTTTGAGGTGATTTCCTTTGCAGCTATGCACTTGTGAAATCAAACGAGTTGCATGCTTCCAAAATACAATGGTAGGACAGACACTCCCATTTCAAAAGGGAGAAACAGGAAAGAAGGGAGGAGTAACAGATCTTAAACAAGTCCAGAACCCAAGAGGGCAAGCAACATCAACTCTAATGGTTCCAGAATTATCTTCTTTGACTTGAGGCTCTGCCCTCCAGTCTCCACTGGGGCAGAGGTCCTGCCTCCACAGCTTTACTGGGCAGGGACTGGGCCTTCATGACTCTGTGCAGCCTTGCTCCCGTGGCTTTGGATGGCCCCACCCCCACAACTTTGCTGGAGATAGCCCATATTGCTGCTTTTATGGGTTGGAGTAGCAAACCTATGGCTCTCCCAGGCTGGAACTAGTTCTACTAGTGTGAGGTATTAGAGGCAACCACAGTTCTACTGGGCATCACCCTCTGCCTGAGTCATGTGTCTGAGGCTCTGGGTACCTCCGTCCTTCAAAATCTAGGTGGAGGTACATACCCCCATGACTCACGCACCCTGCCAGCTGGCAGTGACACCTCAAATACACTGCCGTGGTTTACCATCTGTGCCCTCCAAAGAAGGGGCAGCCACCACAGCCCACAATGCATCTAGAAGCACTGGAGCCAAACCTGGGGCAGCTGAGGAGTGCTGTGCCATAGGCAGGGAGCAGGGCCTTGAAGCAGGACCAGGCAGTGAGTGCTGAGGTCCCATAGGTACTTTAATTCCTTCCTTTGAAATTGTTCTCTTCTCAAGGCCCTTGTACTCTTGTCCTGTGATGACAGGGACAGCACTAATGATGGGGAAGTACCTTTGGGGTCATTCTTTCATTGTTTTGATGAATAGCACCTGGCCAGTGCATGCTAATCTCCTTATCAAACCGTTCTTGGCCACACTCTTGGTGTTCTCTCTTGAATATGATTTCTCATTTCCTATAACATGAACAGGCTGAAAATTTTCCAAATCTGTAAGTTTTACTTCCTTTTTGATTAAAAATTTCATCCTTAAATCATTCATCTCTTATTTTACTGTAAGCAGTCAAGAGAAGCCATGCCACACCTTCAAAACTTTGCTTAGAAATTTCTTTTGCCAAGCCAGGTGCAATAGCACATACCTATAATCTCAGTGCTGTGGGAGGCCAAGATGAGAGGATTGCTTGAAGCCAGGAGTTCAAGACAATTTGGCAACATAGCAAGACCCTGTCTCTAAGAAAATAAAAATAGAACAATATGCCAGGTGTGGTGGCATGTGCCTGTGCCAGCTATTTGGGAGGGTGAAAGAGGGGGATCAATTGAGCCAAGGAGGTTGAGGTTGCAGTGAGTTATGACTGTGCCACTGCACTCCAGCCTAGATAACAGAGTGAGACCCAGTCTCTTAAAAAAAAGTAATAATAATGAAGAAAAAATTTCTTTCACCAAATATTTTATTTCATAGCTCAAAAATTCTACCTTCCACAAAATGCAAGGGCATGAATACAACTGGGCCAAGTTCCTTCTCACTTGGTACCAAGCACAGCCTTGCTTCCAGTTTCCGATAATATTTCTGCCCAAGACCTCATCAGAATGGCCTTTCCTGTGTATATTTTTATCAACTTTCTGTTCACCACCACTGAGATATTCTCTAAAAGTGAGGATTTCTCTACAACTCTCCTCTTCTTCTGAGCCCTCACCAGAATCACTTTTAATCATCCGTCTATGGCAATGTAGGCTTTTTAAAGCATATGCTTCAAAACTCTTCTACTCTCTACCAGTTTCAACCAATCCACATTGTTAGGTGTTTGTCAAAGCAACACCCCTACTTCTTTGTACCAATTTCTGCTTTCATCTGTTCAGGCTGCCATAACAAAATGCCATAGACTTGGGAGCTTCTAAACAATATAAATTTATTTCTCAGAGTTCTGCAGGCTAAGAATTCCAAGATCAAGGCACCAGCAGATTGGTGTCCTTTGAGGGCCGCTTTCCTGATTTACAGATGGTGCCTCACTGTGTCCTCACATGGTTGAAGGAGTAGACAAGCTCCCTCCAACCTCCTCTATAAGAGCACTATACCGTTCATAAGAGTTCTGCCCTCATGACCTAATCACCTCCTAAAGGCTCCATGTCCTAATACTAATACTGGCCCTTCCCTGGATAATCCAGGCTAATGTCTCAATTTTAAGGACACTTTGTTAGCAACCTTAATGCTATCTTCAACCTTAATTCCCTTTTGCCAGGCCAGGTAACATATTCATAGGTTCCAGGGATTAGGATATAGAGATCTTTGGGAAGCAGGGTATTATTCTGCCTACTGTACTAGTATACAAATCAATAAGACTGAATGAATTCACCTAGGACATGAATTAGCCTAGAACATGAGTATGGGTAAGGAAGAAAAGCAATCCAATGCCTAAGACTGGGGAGTTAAAGGGAACCAGCCAAAGAGATCAAGAAAGAGCAGATGGAGAGGAAGGAGGAAACATAAGAGAAGGTGGTGTTCCAGAAGTTAAATGAGCAAAGTCTTTCAAGGAAGAGAGAATGACCTATTGCACTAATGCTACTGATAGGCTCCATAAATGAGGGCTGAGATTAGGCCATTGGATTTGGCCATGCAAAAGTCACTGGGGACCTAGCAAAAGTGGGTGGAGAGTTCTGTGCAGGTCTGTTTCCCACCCTGATCACCAACACTGTTCATATTAGTTTCCCAGGCACCTGAATGAAGTGAAGTTGTCCATTCTTTGTCACCGGTATCTTCCATCTTTATAAACCCTCATTTCCACCAGCCTATTTTTCTTTTCCTCTTCCAACAAACTTCTTTATAGCATTCTTTTTGCTTCCTGCCTTCTTATTTTCTCTTGTACTCATTTCAGTCAAGCTTTTTTCCCTCCCTCTCCCTGAAAACAAGTTTATGAGTGGAAAGTTGCTAAGTGTTTCTAGGATGTTACTGAGAAATACACTATTGCAAATAAAAATAAGGCTGTCTCAAAGATGGAAAAAACAAGTTGTAAAGGAAAGGGAATGTTTTGTCTTCTTGTAATGCAGCAAGGTAGGAAGTTTTATTCAGATAGAGAAAAAATCAAAAACTTAGTGATGAGGCTTTTGCATTTTTTAATGACATATTCACCACTTGGCAGCTTTTATCCCTGTTGCTTTTCTTGTTAAAGATGTGCAGAAGGAGAGTAGCAGATATTCTGAAAATACAGATATTAGAAAGACACAATCACCTCTCTATGATTAACATGGAAGGAATAACTTAAATTATTGACTGCTGAGATGTGAGTAAGCTAGAAAGGCCTTTGATGCCAAAAGCCTAAGTCCTGGAACCATCTACCAAACTCCAGGGAGTCTGAATTCCAGTGTTTGCTGTGGTCTGTTTGGCTTTCTATTACATCTAAAATACATTTTAAGTGCTCAAGAGGAAAAATCATGACAAGAATTTTTACGAAACTGAGAAGTAGAAAAACCACTTATTTTTAACATCCATATAAAAGTGAGAAAACAAAGAGAATTTTTGCCCAGTACTTTACAGCAATTAAGTGACCATGCTGGACAAGTTTACAGTTCTGCTCAGAAGCTTGAAACTAAGGTTGTAAAAAGAAGTGGTAGTTGTCTGATTTTCTAATCAGACAACTGATTAGAACAGTTGTCCAAAAAGCTGATAAGAACACTTAGACACAGGAAGGGCAACATCACACACCAGGGCCTGTTGTGGGGTGGGGGAGGGGGGAGGGATAGCATTAGGAGATATACCTAATGTAAATGATGAGTTAATGGGTGCAGCACACCAACATGGCACATGTATACATATGTAACAAACCTGCACATTATGCACGTGTACCCTAGAACTTAAAGTATAATTTAAAAATAATAATAAAATAAATAAATAAAATAGAGGAGATGTTGCTAAACATTCTATTAGAAAAAAAATGAACAACAATAATCTAACTGGAATAAAATAGCAGTCATAGATTGCTATGGGACTGCAAAATGCCTTTCTCTGACTAGAGAAATTAATCACGTAAGATAATATACAACTGGCTACCATACTTACATTCTAGGATATTCAACAACTTCAAAGTCAGAGGCCTTAACCCTTCCCTCACACCATTTAAAAAACAGCTTCAAATTAGATCATAGACCTAAATTTACCATGTAAAGCCATAAAATTTCCAGAAGAACAAAGTAGGAGAAAAATCTTTGTAATTTAGGATTAGACCTAGGTTTTGATTTTTTTCTCTTTTGTGAGTGTGTGTGTGTGTGTGTGTGTGTGTGTGTGTGAGTTTTAGATAAGACTAAAAGACATGAAACCTAAAGAAAATATCTTAAACTTTTGCTCTTAACATACTGTAAATAAAATGAAAAAGAAAAGCCAGAGACAGGGAGAAAATATTTACAAAGTACATATTTGGTAAAATTCTTGTATCCAGACTATATAAAGAACTCTTAGACTCAATAAGAAGACATCCCAATAAAAGTAGCAAAAGATTTGAATGTACATTTGTCCATGATAGGTAAAGGATTGTAAATAACTCCATGAAAGGAGCTCAATATCATTTGCCATTAAGGAAATGCAAATTAAAACTACAGTGAGATAACTCTGTAAGATGAGGAGTAACTGGAACTCTCATTTATTGCTGGTGGGAATGCAAAGTGATACAGCCACTTTGGAAAATAGTTTGGAGGTTTCTTTTAAAGTAAAACATACACTTACAATATGACCAACAATTCTACTCCTAGGTATTTACCCAAGAGAGATGAAAACATGTCCACACGATAACCTGTACATGAATGTTTATAGAAGCTATAATAACCAAAAAATTGTAAAAAAAAAACAAATGACCATCAACCAGTGTATTTTTCTGTTCTCGCACTGCTATAAAGATACTACTTATGACTAGGTAATTTATAAGGAAAAAAAGGTTTCATTGACTCACAGTTTCTCATAGCTGAGAGGCCTTGGGAAACTTATAATCATGGCAGAAGGTGAAGGGGAAGCAAGGCACATTTTACAAGGACACAGGAGAGAGAAGAGGGGAGCACTGGACATTTATCAAACAACCAGATATAGAGAGAACTCAGTCACTATCATGAGAACAGCATGGGGGAAACTGACCCATGATCCAATCACCCCCCACCATGTCCCTCCCTCAGCATGTAGGCAGCACAATTTGTATTACAATTGAAGATGAGATTTGGGTGGGGACACAACCAAACCATATCAACTGGCTTAATAAATTGTGGTATGTCCGTACAATGGACTAATACTCAGCAATGAAAAGAAAGCAGCTACTAATACATGCAACAACATTCTGGAAAACTATAGGGATAAAGCACAGACCAGAGTTGCCAGAGCCTGCGGGTCTCAGGAGTAACTAACTATAAAGCACCGAAGAATTTTGTGGGGTGAGGAAAATGTTATATATTTTAATTGTAGTGGTGGTTGCATGCCTACACTTTTGCCAAACCTCATCACACTACATACTTAAAAAGGGTTAATTTTGCTAGATGCAAATTATACTTCAAGAAAACTGACTTGAGTCAGAAGGAAGAATGAATTTAAAGTAGAAAAAGGTTAGGCCAGGGAGATAAAATTGGGTATAGTTCTAGCTAAGAGAAATGAAATGTAGTAGGTCAATTTTAAAAAGGTGTTTTTCAAGTTGCCATCCATGGCCTGCAATTTAGTCATTTGTCATCTTATATTGGTCAGTTGTCCTACAATGTAGTATAAGTGAATATTTTTAATGACTTGCCAACCCCTGAAAGACCCAAGGAGTTTCACATAAAAACCCACACTTTCTAGCTATTTGTTAAAATAGCACGAAGATCTGGTCACACTGGGATGGCACTGAGATATAGCAAAGCCTAGATGAGTTTAGAAGCTCTAGGCCTGACCTTGTTTGCCTATCTGGCCCCCATAGGCATTTCTGTTTTCCACTGTGGCTTTATTTTAAAACAGCCCAACTAATGCCAGCTAATGCCAACTAAAGCCATGATGTTGAGTGGCCAAAGATAGTAAATTCAGAATGTGCGGGCTAAAATGCTAAACCTTTATACTATCAAGATTCTTGAATGCAGATTTTAAGTTTTAAAAATTCAATTTGGTTAAAAGTATTCAGTTTAGTTATACTTAAGTAGTATTTTTTTTTTTTTTTTTTTTTTTTTTTTTGAGACAGAGTCTTGCTCTGCCGCCCAGGCTGGAGTGCAGTGGCCAGATCTCAGCTCACTGCAAGCTCCGCCTCCCGGGTCTACGCCATTCTCCTGCCTCAGCCTCCCGAGTAGCTGGGACTACAGGCGCCCGCCACCTCGCCCAGCTAGTTTTTTGTATTTTTTAGTAGAGACGGGGTTTCACCGTGTTAGCCAGGGTGGTCTCGATCTCCTGACCTCGTGATCCGCCTGTCTCGGCCTCCCAAAGTGCTGGGATTACAGAAGTAGTACTTATTTAAAACATGCTTTCAATGATATTTTAATGTTAATGAGGCTTAATCAATGTCAGTTTTAAGAATTATAATGGGAAAAGATGGAAAACTTCGGGACATCATTTATCAAGGCTGAGAGTGATTCTAGCTTTGGGAAATAAGGACTAGTTGGCAAATTCATCTCCCATAAAATACCTATGAGATTCTTAGAGTAATGGCTACAAGTGCATAAGCAGAGTTTAACCTATGTACCTTGCAAAGTCAACATTTTTCAGTGATATTCAAGTCACAAGTAGACTGGGAATGGTGGCTCATGCCTGTAAATCCCAGCACCTTAGGAGGCCAAGATGGGAGGATTGCTTGAGGCCAAGGGTTCAAGATCAGCCTGGACAACATAGTGAGAGCCCATCTCTACAAAATATTTTAAAATTATCTGGGCAGGGTAACATGTGCCTGTAATCCTAGCTTACTCATGAGGCTAAGGAGGACCACTTGAGCCCAGGAGGTTGAGGCTGCAGGGAGCTATGATCATACCATTGCACTCCAACCTGGGTGACAGATCAAGGCCCTGTCTCAAAAAAAAATTGCAATTAGAAGGGGACATTTCATTAAAAACTGTAACTCTAAATAATAACAATTAAAAGATTTGTGAGAAAGATAAAATAAATTTTTACCTAGGTTTTTCTGTTTTCCTCCCTATCTTCCACAATAAAAGTTATCTTCTTTACCGATTTAAACTTTATAAAGTTCAGATGTTTTAATAAAGTATATGTTTATGAGACTAATAACTGGTTACACAGAAAGGCCACTCTGAGTCACCTTGAATCAGTGGAAAAAAGAAGGAAGGAAAGCCCCCGCCCCCTCATTCCATGTCACAATTTAGAATATTTCCCTGTGGGGCTAGAATGTTCATTTATGGGTAGGAAGTTCGAGGGTAGCTCCTACTTTTCTCTATCTTGAATCTGAATATGACTATGGCAGTGTCACTCAGGTCAGTCATTATTAGACTCCCATACAGAAAGGGGATGGAAGTTTTTGAGAAGGCTTAGAGAGCCTTTGACAAATTTGATTCTCTATTAGTCGAGGTTCTGTGGAGGGACAGACTCATAGGGTATACATATATATGAAGGGGAGTTTATTAGGAGAATTGACTTACACAGTCACAAGGTAAAGTCCCACGATAGGCTGTCTGCAAGTTCTGGAGCAAGGAAGCCAGTGGTGAATCAGTCGGAGTCCCAAAGCTCAAAAGTAGGGAAGCCAACAGTGCAGCCTTCAGTTTATGGCCAAAGGCCCAGGAGCCCCTGGCAAAACACTGGTGTAAGTTCAGGAGTCCAAAAGCTGAAGAACTTGGAGTCTGATGTTCGAGGGCAGGAAGCATTTAGCATGGGAGAAAGACGGAGGCTAGAAGACTCAGCAAATCTGCTCTTCCATCTTCTCCTGCCTGGTTTATTCCAGCCACACTGGCAGCTAATTAGATGGTGCCCACCCAGGTTTAGGGTGAGTCTGGCTCTCCCAGTCCACTGACTCACATGTTAATCTCCTTTGACAACACCCTTATAGACATACCCAGGAACAATACTTAACATCCTTCAATTCACTCAAGTTGACACTCAGATTAACCATCACAGATTCTGAAGTCCAAAGTTAAATGTTATGACTGTTCTCATGAGAAGAAAAAGAGTGTGTTTGTGTGTGTGTGTACCTAACTACCTCAATCTTATAATTTTAATCAAGTTATCAAATAAACACGGAAGAGGTTTAATGTCAGGAAATGTCAACCTACCAATGCAAATTCTGCTTTCTGGTTTAAATCCTGCCATTTGTCCCAGAGAGCCAACATACTGTTGTGAGTATTATGAGCAGTGTTATTTTCAATAACTGAGTTATTTTCAATAGACAAACCTAGATGCTCATAATTCAGGCTATCTGCTTTTTTTATTATCTTTCTGACATAGTACAGAGTCACTAGGCTTCACACAAAGATAAATGTGTATATGAGACTTGCAATTATTCCTCCATCTCCAGCACTTTATTTATGCTTGTGTACCAGAGCACAGTATAATTCATATCTGACAAATGTTGCCGAGAGTCATTTTAAACCCGTGAGGTAGATGAAAGCAGGAAGATACCAGGATTTGTTACTGAGACTGTGTCTGGTTCACAGAAGTCAGTGCCCTTCTTAGTGGATATAGAGCTGCAAACGTGAAGAATTATGACTAATAAAAAAGGTCAGATTCCAAAGCTGCTCCCTTTGGAATCTGTTCGAGCAGTTTAATAAACTGCTCAAAATAAAAGAGTACATAGGACTTTATTTCATGGTGTGAAAAATTTAGGAAATGGAAAATGCCATTTAAAAGACAGAAGATCCCAGAAAATTAGTACTCTGTCCTCAGAAATCCCTTGAGTCTTGTGCAGGTCTGTTCCCTGCCCCACTCACCAAAACTATTCATATGGTTTCCCAGACAAATTAATGCAGCCTAAGTTAGCCATTTCTTATTACCAATATTAAGAGGTTAAATTTAGCAGTGGGCTTCCATATAGCCAGGCTGACCAGTACAGACTTGATAAGAAGAGCATGTTTATTTCTTTTAAAGCCCCATGGTATGAGCTAAATTGTTTTCCCTTCCCTCTTTTCTGTCATCTTCTCTTCCCTCTCTGCTTTTGTAGAGGCTTTCCTTTGCTTAAAATGCCTTTCTCGGTCTCCACAGTCTAGAAACTTCCAGGGAGCCTTTTCTAGCCCCTGAGTCTGAGAAATGGATTTACCTACTCCGTTTCGGGAGTTTTATAGCACTCTGTTCTTACCATACTCTATCACAACAATTGATTAACTTAGCTGTCTCCAACAAAATACTGCAACCCTTTTCAGAACGGTATCTATGTTGCATTTGACATTGAAGTTTATACTTCATACAATGCACAGAGCAAGCACAGAACAGGCTTCTTGAGAACGAAAGAATAAAGCAAAAGCCATTTCAGGAAGGTACCACATAGGTTTTAAGTTTGTTTTAATCCTTTAAACAAAGATCGGTGAAATTGCAGTAAGTGTCAGTACTTTTAGCAAAGTAGTTATACCTATACACATTTACAACTCTTGCAGAAGTTACATTGACATCAGAATAGTCCTCCTACCTTGATGTTTCTATTTGTAAAAAATTAAAAACAGACACAAAGGACCTCACAAGAGCTGAATATTTGCAACCTGTACATTTTGATGTTTGAAAAGACATAGCATGTAACTGCTATGAAGTTCTCATTTTCTGCTAAGTTGAAAACATAACCATATTCCTGAATAGCAGATCAATAGTGCTGGCATAAAAGAAAAGGAGATAAAAATGTTTCTTTGTTTTTATGTTCTCCCCATCCATTCTAACAATCTAAAATACTACTGAGACATGGGGAGAAATGAAGGGATTTCTGAGGCTTTTATGCTTGTTGCTGTCCAATTATTCAGGAGGAGGAAAGTTGGGGAGGTGAGCTCTTGATAATCTGTTTCAAGTCTCTACTCCTGAGATGAAAGAGCAATGTACAATGGCATAAACCTTTGTATTTAAGAATAAAATATAAACATCATGTAACTGTTCTCATAAATGAGTTTTATAGGATTTTAGAGTATTCCACCCACACCTGGAGCCAAAAAGTATAGGCCAGGCATGGTGGCTCACACCTGTAATCCCAGCATTTTGGGAGGCCAAGGCAGGTGGATTGCTGGAGACCAGGAGCTTATGACCAGCCTGGGCAACATGGCGAGACCTGTCTCTATTTTTTAAAAAATTGAAGTGTAGATTTACAGGCAAGACAAGAAAGAAACAGGTGGTGTCAGTCATATGAGTGATGGGAGGTGGGTTATCTGAATTAGTGAGTTGGGCAGTTTTTTGTCTAAAATGAGAAGGTCAACCAAGGTTATATTTAAAGAATTTTTTCAGCTATAAAAGTATGTAATGTTGTGATTCTAAATCAGCCATGCTATCAGTAGGAAACGAAAATCATCGTGCCTCACATTTGTACAAAACCTTACAAAGGGTTTTCACATCCTTTACCAAATGCAGTCGACTCTTAAGTTTGACTTGATGAAAAGACCCAGGGTTTTATTCTTGAATTACGTGTAGATGCAATCCGTTCATTCCTTTATTTGTTCTGCAAATGGTTTCTACTACGTGCTGACCATGGCACTAACAGTTTAGGAAACAAAAGTGAATGTAATACAGGCCCTATTTTTATAAAGTGTACAGTCTAATAGGACACACATTAAAAATAATACCATAAAATGCAAAGTATAATATACATATTGATATATGTACAGAAATTATATATATAAATATATGCATATATATAATTATAAGTTGTGAAAATGATATAAAAGGAAGAGTCCAATGAGTTGAAATATTTTAGCAACTTGCTGAAAAACAGCAAGTTGAAATATTTTGGACAGGGTTGCTGAGGAGGGCTTGAAGGGCTAACATGTAAACTGAGACCTGAATCATGAAAGTCAGCAGCCTGCCAAAAAGCAGGGGAAGAACACTCCAGGCAGGAGGAATGGCATGAATGAAGACTAAGGAGGAAAGAGGGTGGCAAATGGAAATCACTGAATGAAGGCCAGTGTGGTTGGAGCAGGAGGAGCAAGGGGTAGAGGGGAGAAGAGAGGGTGAGTCTCATACAGGTTTTCTAGGCCACAAGAAAGAGTTTAGATTTTAACCCGAGTATGGTGGGAAAACATGAACACATTTTACATAGGGATTGTATCTCAGTTATTTGCATGACAAACTCGTGGGGTTCTCTTTGGAAAATGGGCTACAGTGAGCAACGGAGGAATCAGGAAAGCAGTTAAGAGAGCTTTTCACTTGTCCAGACAAAGGATGATGGCATGGCAGCTTAGGCTGGGCAGAGGAGAGGGAGGGAAGGGAGCAGGTTTAGGGTACAAGTTAGAGGTGGAGTCAACAGGACTAGCTGGTGCTCTGGGTGTGGGACATAAGAGAGGAGGAGGAATTCCAGGTGACACCCAGGTTTCTCTCTTGAGCAACTGAGTTGATTGAAGTGCCTTTTACTGAGACAGGAATGATTGGAGGAGGAATAGATTGAAGATGAGAAGTAGAAACATGTGATTTGGGTTAACTATGAGCTGCCTGTGAGGCATCCATGTGGACATCTGCAACAGATAGTGAGACATACTGGCCCGGGAGCTCATAACAGAAGTCAGACCTGGAGATGAAATGGGAAAATTGTACACAGGAATAGTATTTAAAGTCACAGAGCAAAGGGATATAGAAAACTATAATGAAGCAAATGGTTCTATTCTTTATTGGAAAATTCAGTAAGTCAAGACTCTCAGCCTACCTCATTTGTTTTCAATTTTTTTATTGTGGTAAAATACACATAACATAAAACGTACCATCCTAACTTTTTTACAGGAATATCTGAGTAAATTCTTTAATATACTGTTATCACGTCATACTATGGCCATGAGTATTTTTTTCTGATTTTTTAATTGTGGTAAAATACACATTACGTAAAATGTCCTATCTTAACCATTTTTAAGACTGTAGTTCAGTGGCATTAAATACATTCATATTTTCATGCAATAATCACCACCATTCATCTCCAGAATTCTTTGTCCTGCAAAACTGATCTGACAGACAATGGGAATTATTTTTTAAAATTTTTAAAACTGAAACTCTATACCCATTAAACAATAATTCCCCATTTCTTCCTACCTCCAGCCCCTAGCAACCACTATTCTACTTTCTCTATAATTTTGAGTACTTTAAGTACTTCATGTAAGTGGTATCATACAGTATTTTTCTTTTTGTGGTAAGCTTATTTCACTTAACATAATATCTTCAAATTTCATCACTGTTGTAGCATGTGTCAGTATTCTCTTCTTAAGGCTGAATAATATTCTATTATACATGTATACCACATTTTGCCCATTCATTCATCTGCCAGTGAACACCTGGTTTGCTTCAACATGTAAGTTATTGTCAATAATTCATCTCACCTCATTTTTAACCAACTGAATCCCACCACTCATCAGCCTGCCGAGAGATGCTTATTAAACACCTCTTATATGCACAGCACTATTATGTGAACAAGCCATAAACTTCTGATATTAAAATTAATACTATTTGATATTCTAATATTCTATAGCAAGTCAAAACTTCTGTGCTTGGTATTTTCTGAACTGGTTTTGCTTTGCATTTGATTGGTATTCATCAGAATCACTACAATGTTTGAGGAATCAAATTAGATAACACTGTTCATCAAGTAATTTTCTGCACGAAACTCAAATTCTTGTTCCTTTGATATGCTTTTCTAAAATGGCCAAAGTAATGCAAACATAATTTAAAAATATATACATATATAGTACATATTACATTTAAGATGATTCATTTACATTTATCCTCCCTTTTTATAGGAAGGGAAGGTGGAAAGAATGTGTATAATCAGCAAATTTTCTCTGAGAGAAGCAGTTACATTACCCACAAATAAAATTTACTGCAAAATTATACATGAAAAATTGTAAGGAAAGTATTCACAATTGAAGCTTTACTGTAGGCGTCTATTAGGGAGAAATGTTAGCTAGAAACCCAATTTCCTTGTACAATAACCACAAAAGCAACAAGCATTTCTAATAAGCAACATCACAAAGTTGCCACAAGCCATACTTGCAAATTCAGGATATGTTTTCAACTGCAGAGAATGTTTACAGAACAGAAAGGTCAATGTTTTAAGCAATTTAGTGCATGGAGACAGATTTTATTTTTCAAAGGAGTATATAAACCTTGATATAAGTTGGCATAAAAGATATTAAATGATTATAGTGACTGGGGAATTATTTATTAGGCAATTTTCCCCTTTCTTTTCTGAAAATTGATATTCAAGGTGTCTTTTACCGAGATACTATTTTACACTAGGAAATCCATACTCATTCCCTATTAGAATGAGTGAGCATTTTGTGACAGCATTTGTATAAAAATGACTGTTTTCTATGTTAGAAGGCTGGTCTTCAGAATCCTCCACTTGGCTACAAGTCATGGGCCCATTAATCCCAGACACAGAATTTCTGAAATGAAAATATGCTCCATGGCTTCATTTATTGATGACATCATCTAAGTGTTTTCTCCACAAGGTTATAAATGCATTGCTTGGCCATGTTGAATATTTGCTGATGGAATGCCTAAGTGAAATATGATAATGTTCTGTTCTTCTGTCCTTGTGATTTCAACACATTTCAAATCAAAGCATTGGCCTATCAGGTCAGCTGGACTGCATTGATCTTTGGTTTTCCTTTCCCTCAGAGACTCAGTGGAATGGAGTAAGCGCTGCAAAAAAAATCATTTCAGAGGAAGCACTCAGAGTGGGGAAATAAATGCCTTAAATAATGAATAATGATGTTGCTGATACTAATTTTAATCATTTGAACAAGAGGATGAATTTTTTAATGCCATCAATATGTACTTTGGGTTTAAGTTTATAGCTAATGGAACCCAGAAAAATCTAGAAGGAGTCTAATTGGGAGGGTCCCAGGATAGGGAGTTGCAGTGGACCCAAAGGGTCACTCAATTCCATGAATCACCTTTGCTCTCAGTCAACAAGCCACGGAGAAGTCAGCCTCAGACCTGCACATACCTGATGTGATTGATATGTCACATGTTTCCCAGAGAGAGGATCCCAAGGACTAGAGTAGAGCACACTTTATTGGATTTTTTTTTTTTTTTTTTTTTTTTTTTTTTTTGAGACGGAGTCTCGCTCTGTCTCCCGGGCTGGAGTTGCAGTGGCCGGATCTCAGCTCACTGCAAGCTCCGCCTCCCGGGTTCACGCCATTCTCCTGCCTCAGCCTCCCGAGTAGCTGGGACTACAGGCGCCGCCACCTCGCCCGGCTAGTTTTTTGTATTTTTTAGTAGAGACGGGGTTTCACCATGTTCACCAGGATGGTCTCGATCTCCTGACCTCGTGATCCACCCGTCTCGGCCTCCCAAAGTGCTGGGATTACAGGCTTGAGCCACCGTGCCCGGCCACTTTATTGGATTTTTAAGAGAATAATTATAATACAGCTATGGGGTAAACCCCTTACTTTATAACATTTTTCCTTTCAATCCGAGTTTACATAATTCTAGGCAGTAAAAATTGTATACCTTAGCCATCATAGACTAGGTCTGTAACTTCCTAGGCAGGTCCAATTTCCACTAAAACCCCTAAGGATTTGTTTTCTTCATTTTAACAATCTCCTTCCACTCCCTTCTCCCAGTCTCTTTACAATTCCTCCAGCATTTCCTCCAACTCTGATCCATTTATTAAATGATACATCAACATGTAAAGCTCCACATATCTAGTGTGTAGGGAGATTGCACTAAATGGAGAACAAATACATGCCCTCGATACGATGGAAGGGCAAGGTTTCTATGGTTACTTCTGATACCAAGCTTCTACTTATGTAAATTGTCTTCTGTGTAAATGTGGAAAAGAAACTGGCCTCTGAGGATACTTAACCAACATTCTCAAAAGACTTCATTCAAAGTCTAATTTTCAGCTGAATAAAACCTTGCCTCCTTTTTCTGCTTTCCCAGTTGTCTTTTGAAGTCACTTTGTTTATATTCGAACATTCTCCTTTTTCTAGTCCTCCCGTAGTCCCCTGTGTGAACTGGTGAGATGGGGATGATTGAATAATAACTAGAAGTCATTTTGTATTTGATATATTACCAAAGTCAACTGACAGTTGAACATTTTTGAGAGATTGTGATGAGCAGGTAGTATATATAGAATGAGTACCCAGGGGCCCAAGCATATAACTTAGTGAAGAAAAATATGGTCATGGTCATCAGACAATTAAAGGGTTTTAATTTCACTACTACTCAAACTGTCAAAAATCATACCAGAAGTCGGGCATGGTGGCTCACGCCTGTAATCCCAGCACTTTGGGTGGTCAAGGCGGGTGGATCACATGAGGTCAGGACTTTAAGACCAGCCTGGCCAATATAGCGAAACTCCGTCTCTACCAAAAGTACAAAAAAGTGAGCCAGGCATGATGGCATGCGCCTGTGATCCCAGCTACTCGGGAGGCTGAGGCAGGAGAATCACTTGAATCCAGGAGGCAGAGATTGCAATGAGCCAAAATCACGCCACTGCACTCCAGCCTGGATGACAGAGCAAGATTCTGTCTCGAAAAAAAAAGTCATACTATTCCGTTTGTTCAAATAATTTTTTCTCTGTGTTTGCCAGAATTGTAGAAGAGAGACTACTTGGGAGGAAACATCCTTTAAAAGCATATTTACCATTCATGAAAAGACACCATGAAGATAGTAAGAGGGCAAGCCACAATTTATATATAATCTTCTGTACCGTGTATATCATGTATATATGAAAATGAGTTCAAATTCAGAATACAAAAAGAATTCCTACAAATCAATCAGAAAAAGCCAGACAACCCAACTGAAAAATGAGGAAAAAAAAACTTGAACCAGATGTATCAAAGAGAGATTGTCAAATGGCAATAAATATATGACAAGGTGTTCAACATCATTAGTCATCAGGGAAATGCAAATTAAAATCACAATGAGATACTATTACACACACACCAGCATGGTTTAAACAAAAAACAAAACAAAACAAAACAAAACACAGTAGTCCCTTATCCCTGGTTTCACTTTCTGTGATTTTAGTTATCTGCAGTCAACATCAGGTCTAAAATATTACATACAATAAAACATTTTGAGAAAGGGGGACCACATTTACACAAACTTTTATTACAGCATATTGTTATAATTGTTCTATTTTATTAGTTATTGTTGTTAATCTCTTACTCTGCCTAATTTATAAATTGAACTTTATCATAGGTATGTATGTGTGGAAAAAAAATAGTATAAATAGGATTCGGTCCTATCTGTGGTTTTAGGCATCTACTAGGGGTCTTGGAATGTATCCCACATAGATAAGAGAGTACCACTCTGCCAGGTGTTGGCATGAACATGAAATAACTGGAACTCTCATGTACTACATCTGGAAGCACATACTGATACACTCTGGGAACATTGTCTGGTAGTGTCTATTAAGCTGAACATAAGCATGTCCCATGACCCAGCAGTTCTACTCCTAAGTATACACTCAACACAACTGCCTGCAATGGTCACCGAAGTACTCGCACAGGAATAATTAAAACTGTGTTGCTATTGAGAGCCCCAAAGTAGCAACTGCCTAACTTCCTTCCTTCCTTCCTTCCTTCCTTCCTTCCTTCCTTCCTTCCTTCCTTCCTTCATTCCCTCCCTCCCTCCCTCCCTCCCTCCCTCCTTCCTTCCTTCCTTCCTTTCTTCCTTTTCTTTCTGTTCTTTCTTTTCTTTTTCTTTCCTTTCTTTCCTGTCTTTCCTTTCTTTTCTTTCTTTTTTCTTTCTTTCTCTCTCTCTCTTTCTTTTTTTTTCTTTCCAGAGTTTTGATCTTGTTGCCCAGGCTGGAGTGCAGTGGCATGATTTCGGCTCACTGCAACCTCCACCTCCCAGGTTCAAGCGATTCTCCTGCCTCAGCCTCCTGAGTGGCTGGGATTATAGGTGCGTGCCACCACATCCAGCTAATTGCTTTTATTTGTAGTAGAGACAGGCTTTCATCATGTTGGCCAGACTGGTCTCAAACTCCTGACCTCAGGTGATCCACTTGCCTCAGCCTCCCCAAGTGCAGAGATTACAGGCGTGAGCCACCGAGCCCGGCCTCTACTGTCTTTCAAACATTGGATGGATAAATAAATACATACATTGAAATACTATGGAACAATGAAAACAAACTCCTGATACTTTTATGAATAAATCTCATGAACATAATATTAAGTCAAGCCAGGCGTAATTGAATTACTGCATATTTCTAGTTATATAAAGTTGCAGCATAGGCAAACCAATCTATAACGTTAGAGGTCAGGGTAAGCTTACCCTCTAGATAAGGATAGTCTCTGGGAGGAGATAGAAGAGGGTTTTGTGGGTGTTGGTAATATTTCCTTTTTTTGTTCACTTTGGGAGTTAAATGCTTACACTCACTTCACTAAGGAAAGAACATCATCTTTTAACTCTCACTCCTATCGGAGGATTCTAAGAGAAGCTAGTCAGGAACCATGGTGGATCTTTTCAGTTAAAGAAGACTGTCTGGGGTGTGACGTGAAACAAATACCTAGAGCAAACAGAGTCACTTAACACAAGCAGCAAACAGAGTCACTTAACACAAGCAGCCGATGCTCCCACCGCCCCCCAGGTCTTCCTGGCTTTGCATGACCAGATGGTAGAGGGCCCTACTGTGCCAGCCCTTAAGTCCAGCCTTGATGGTTTTTTGACAATTTTCTGATGGCACCTCAGATCAGGGCTGGCTTTGCTTCCTCCTCACCCTGCTATTCAGTTTCTTGACACAGACACAACTTACCTTGCCTGTAATACGGTGCATCTGAGATTCAACAATTCTCAGCCACCACTCCCAGCTAGCCAGTCCTGAGAGTGAGGACTTTGTCAAGTGATTTTGGAAAATGAAAGAATCTGATCGATTTTGGCTAAATTTTCAACCTCTCTAGGATGCCAAACTAAACTTGTCTATGGCAAATCAGGAAATCAAGACCTATAATTTTGGCGCCTAACTGGCTAAACTTCTGAAAGGCAGGAGGCTGAAATGGCAGTGACTAGAGAAACGGGGATTAAATGAGAAGATAGCAGTCAATGATTCCCCTGACCCAGGAATTCCACCACTAGCTGTAAAGTTTACCTTGAATAAGTTAGACTCATAGAGTATAACAGAAAACAACTTTATTCTTTCTTATCCCTGTCCCTTCAAGCCTTCTGTGAAAGTGATTCTCAAGCTGTGGTCCCTGGGCCAGCAGCATCAACATCACCTGGAACTTGTGAGAAATGAAGATTCTCAGGCCCTTCCCTATACCTACTGAATCAGACATCGGGTGTAGCGGGGGAACACCACAATCTGTCTTTAAGGAGCCCTCAAGGTAAGTCTAGGACTTGCTAGAATTTGAGAACTGGCGTTTTGTTAACTTCGGTCTTCAGTGTACGTGTTAGAAGCAAACAGGCTTGTGGTATAGTTTAGTATTCTTTAGTTTCAGATGCAGGGGAGAGATATCTAGCAACAAAAAACAATCAGGACAATTAAGATGTTTCAAAGAGTGTTCAAGGCACCAAAAGGTTGAAAGGACCTTAGGCTGCACATTAATGTCACCAGAGGAGATTTTTTTCTAAATGTTCCTCATCCAGACCTCATCCTCAGAGATTCTGATTTAACCAGTTCTTGGTGAGGTCACTTTATTTTTTTTTAAGTGCCTGCCTTAGTAGGTTCAGGCTGCTATAATGGAACACCATTTGTGGAGTGTCTTATAAACAATAGAAATGTATTTTTCATAGTTCTGGAGGCAGAAAGTCTGAGATCAGGGCGCCAGTGCGACCACATTCTAGTGAGGGTCTACTTTCCTGTTCATAGATGGAATCTTCTTGTGACCTCACATAGTAGAAGGGACAAGAAAGCTCTCTGGATCTGTTTTATAATATCACTAATTCCAGGGATGAGGCTGTTGCATTTGTGATCTAATTATCTTCCGAAGGCTCCAACTCCTGAAATCATCACAGTGTGGGTTAGATTTCATCATATGAATTTTTCAGGGACACAGACCTTCAGTCTATAGCAGTGTCCCTAACCCTACCAATAAAATACAGCCAGGGTTATGAATTAATAATATTGATCACCAAAACCCTTAAGCCTGCTGATGTGATTATTCTTGTTTTGGAAAAGTTGCTTCCCAGGCCACTGGTTCCAGTATTCAGGTTTATGTTCACCTTCGTATCTAATCAAAGTCTTTCTTCCTGTGATTTGACTCATTTGGATCAAATATTCATTGATTACCTGCAATGTAACCAGTGCAACTATAAAATGGGTATCCATCGCCTCCCATCTGGTCCATGTGGTTCTCATCTGGTTTTTCAAGAGTATGAAAGAGTTTTTTTGTGTGTAGATGAGTAATTGGAATTCTAGGGTCAACCAATGCTGAGTTTGTGTGCCAGACCCCACCCTGATTATGCATGAAGTGATCGTGAGCAAGTAATTTAGCCTCATCCATCAAAGGAGACTAATACAGTACCAACTCACAGTACATTGTAATGAGAATTAAACTAGCATGCGCAGGAAGTTCTTAGCTCAGGACTTGGACACTGGCAAGCTCTCAGTGTACAGTTGCATTTCTGAGGGCACCTTTCAGGCCTTCAGTCATGTCCTCACCAGCTGCCCTGGAATTAGACTCTGTGAGCTCAGTCCCTAGCCCAGCTCACCCCTACATGCAAGCCCTATGATCACCATGTTATGCAACCTCTCTGAGCCTCAGACTCTTCACCTGTAAAATTCTCACCTGATATGAGAGTTAAATAACTCCTAGAGATCATTTAACCCAATGCAAATCATTTTTCAACATAATTTCATAGACCGATAGCACTTTAAAAATCATTTTAGGACAATTATTTAAGATCTTTCTGGATTTCCATCCCTGTGTTAGGCCATTCTTGCATTGTTATAAAGAATTACCTGAGACTGGGTAATGTATAAAGACATTTTATTGGCTCACATTTCTGCAGCCCGTACAGGAAGCATGGTGCTAGCATCCACTTGGCTCCTGGGGAGGCCTCAGGGCACTTTTCCTCATGGTAGAAGATGAAGTGGGAGGAAGCAGTTCACATGGGGAATGCAGGGGCAAGAGAGAGAGTAGTGGGGAAATGCCACATACTTAAACAGCCATATGTCATTAGAACTCACAGTCATGAGGACAGCACTAAGCCATTAGGGACCTGCCCCATGACCCTACTTCCACCCTTGGGGATTACAATTCAACATGAGATTTGGCAGGGACACATATTCAAACTATATCAAACCCCTAGATTACTGACCTTCCATTAAGTTAGTATTTGGGTTGGGATTGGGGTTGGGAGTAGTGTTAAGTTAGTATAAGGATTAATTTAGACATAATTAATTGTGTTCCAGGGGATCTGGATGCAGGAGGAAGCAAGCTGACTTTACCTCTTGCCAGTTTCCTCAGTCCTGCCTGATGCTTCTCACTTTTTCCTACTGGGCTTTCACCTCCCTTCTCCCGCCAAGATACCTTCTTCCTTTCATAGCCCTGTAACTCTTACTAGCAGTACTGAGAGACGCAGCCCTGGTGGACAAGTACCTCACCTTCCTTTAGCCCTAGACAGACTTGATCTACAATCCATCTCCAGTTGCCCTTCCTTGTCTCCTTACTAAGAACTAAATCCTCCTGATGTTCCGAAAACATGCCACTTCCCTTCAAAGGTGGTTAAACTCTTTCAAACCCCCTAAAACCTCCTCCTTCCTAATGGCTTCTAACTTGAGAATGAATACCAGTCTTTCTTTTGTCTCTGCTTAGAAATTAAAACATCCTTTAAGCCCATCTGTGAAGCAACCAATTCAATTAAATTTTGAGTTAAGTGCACATGAAGCATAATTGAGAAAAGACAAGAGAAGCTTGCCTTAAGAAATGATGAGGAATTCTTGGTGACTGTAGGACTACATGCATTGTGATTTTCTGCATTCCAAATGTGCCTGCTATGCATGAGTCACACTGTCTTATGCCACTTTGTGCAAACTGTTGTCAGTGCTTCTAGGCTGATTTCCCTGTATCTGGGCATGAACGACTGTTCAGGATAGTTAATGGGAGTTCCATGTGTTCCCTGATTGGAGAAGTACTGAGGCAAGAATTAAAGGGATTATCCTAAATGCATTCATTAAAAAGATTTGAATGGAGTCAGAAGTCTAGTGTGATTCAAACCAGAGCCAACATTTTTCTTTATTCCCAGATCTTACTAGCAATGTATTATGAAACAATGATTTTGCTGGTAATCAGCTACTAACTAATCCAGGTTGGTGTTGTCAACTTCTTGGGTTACCATAAAAAACTGTTAATCTTAGAGCAGTTCCTCCCAGTGGTCCAGCCCTTACTAGCCTTCCCAAATTAGTTGGACTTCCTGCGTTTTAAGGTTTGAAGGTCATGCAGCCTAGCTCTTGGTAAAGCATGAATTCCCTCTGCAATATCTCCCTATGTGAATATCCAGGCCATTCCGGAAACCTGGTAAGGCCAACTCCATTTAAGGTCTTTTTAAGGGGTAAAGGCTGGTCTGAGAAGTACTGAATGCTGATTAAAAACACAGTGGCTCTTCCCATTCAATAATCAGGCCTTTTTGGATCCTTACTGCAGCATACCTGTTTCCATTGCCATGTTCCATCTTGCCAAATTCTGAGTCCACTTCAGCCCCAACTTTAATACGAGCCTTCAATACCTCTGTTCAATGACCCCTGGATGCTATCCAAACCAGCTTTGCTTCCCTTGGATCCTGTTCTGCCTGCCTCCTGCCCTCCACCTCTACTTATGTGGAGGAATTAACAGAGCTGATGATGTGTCTGCCCTGTTTCCATTTAAGAGAATCAACCCCATCGCACCTAGCAGGTCAGCTGTGGGATCACTGCAGACAGGGAATTCACCCCCACAGGGGCAGCTGATTATATATTTAAGACCCCTGATTATTAAATTTCCTTTCTAACACTGAGCTCATGCTGCATCTCTGCAGTGACAAGACACCATAGCGATTAAGCACAAGGGTTTCGATGTCCTACTAACCTGGGTTCTGATCCTAGCTCCACCACTTCCTTGATAACCAGGCCTTTGCCAAACTGCTCAATCTGTCCACACCTCAGTGTTCCAGTCTTTAAAGTGGAAATGGTAGCAGTAAGCACTTTACAGGGATGTTGTGAATATAAATGAGGATGTCTATAAAGCGTTTGGCAGCACGTGACTGGCATATACAGTTTTTTACATTTTTCTTGTCCTAGCTGGGTTGCTGTTTTTATTCTGCTTATTCCTCTTAATCTTTCTCATTAGAATCATGTAATAAGTTCAAATCTTCCAAATAACAGTATTTTATTTTCTTGAAGACAACCTTCATATACCACCAAAGGATGAGTTTCTTTTACGATGAAGATTTCTAATACTTTATTCATTTATTTTGTGAAACAGATTTTAATTCCTTCCATATAATGTAGAGGATCATAGCATGTGTTATAGACTCAGACGAGGGAAGTTTAAATATAACTTCCACTTCTTTTTTTTTTTTTTTTTTTTTTTTTGAGACAGAGTCTCGCTTAGTCGCCCAGGCTGGAGTGCAATGGCGCGATATCAGCTCACTGCAAGCTCCGCCTCCCGGCTTCACGCCATTCTCCTGCCTCAGCCTCCCGAGTAGCTGGGACTACAGGCGACCGCCGCCTCGCCCGGCTAATTTTTTGCATTTTTAGTAGAGACGGGGTTTCACCGTGTTAGCCAGGATGGTCTCGATCTCCTGACCTCGTGATCCGCCTGCCTCGGCCTCCCAAAGTGCTGGGATTACAGGCGTGAGCCACCGCGCCCGGCAACTTCCACTTCTTATTAACTGCAGGAATTTGAGCAAATCCTGTAGTGTCTCTTTTGTTAAAGGTAGTCTAATTTTGAGCTGAGGTTTTTTTGAATGTAGTCATATCCTTCTCTTCCTCACATTTAACTTACCATCAAAACCCCAAGTCTTTTTCATATATGTGACATATTTTTACAATTGGTGTTTATTTTAGGAGATGGTAAAGTCAAATAAGGGGTGGCAGGGAAGAGGGGTAATCTTACCCTGGGATCCCCTAAAGGGAACAAGAATAGGGGAAAGTCAAGAGGAGCAGGAGACAAAAGAGCCAAAAAGATAGTACAATATCCTACCTGCCTCTACATAGCAGCAGATATGACTGATTGCCAGATCTTGTAGGTCCACCAGACTCTGAGAGGCTACAATATAAACAATTGCTTCTCAGAACCATGCAGAAATGAGATATATTGATCTACTCATGTCAGTTTCCATTTGCAAAGGCTTGCTCTATGGCACATTGATTCCTCCACACTTCCAAGTTGTATATGCATGGACACTGATACGGTTTGGCTGTGTCCCCACCCAAATCTAAAATTGTAGCTCCCATAATTCCCACATCATGGGAGGGGCCCAGTGAGAGGTAACTGAATCATGGGGATGCATCTTTCCTGTGCTGTTCTCATGATAGTGAGTAAGTCTCACAAGATCTGCTGGTTTTATAAAGGGGGGTTCCCCTTCACAGGCCCTCTTGCCTGCTGCCATGTAAGACGTCTCTTTGCTCTTCCTTAGTCTTCTGCCATGATTGTGAGGCCTCCTCAGTCATGTAGAACTGAGTCAATTAAACCTCTTTCCTTTATAAATTACCCAATCTCAGGTATGTCTTTATTAGCAGCATGAGAACAGACTAATACAGATGCTAACCAGATCATCAGCTATCCAACTCCCAGAAGGAAGAAACAGGTGTCTGATGCAGGCAAGGCATGGTCAGTTGTGCCCATATGAAGCTGATCAGAAAATATAAAGTGCTTGTCACATGAAAAACAGTTAGGACTAGAAAAAATATCCAGGACTCTGGAGACCAATGAGACGAAGACCCTGCCAATATCAAGGTATATCACAGGTGTTGTTATACTCATGCAACTGATGTTTTTAACCTACATTAGGGCTACACGTGTGCCTATTACATGTCTTCTTACTAATTTTACTCTCCTTCCAACTTCACGACGTTGTGTTGATTCTGTCATTCAGTGTAGTCACCATGCCTAATATACTCACTGCAGTGTTGCATCTGGGTCTATGAAACACTAGAGAAAAAATGTTGAATGAGATGGGACCCTGTCAGGCATTTCACCTTAGTGTTTTTCATCAGGTTTCTATAAGTTAATGAAAATTTATGCCTTCATTGAAATTAAAGGAATCTCAAAAATCACAAGAATTTCAAAAAATCACCCATTTTGCAGTATGGCCCTCAAATATGCATACATAGCACCAGCTTTAATAAAAGGAAATAGACATTAAGCTCTTCTAGTATTTAGATTTCTCTCAAAATTGGCTTAACTATTGTCCTAAACATATCCAACCTTTGCCTTCCAGTCGCATGAACCAACCATTTAGTTGTTCGAAGAAGTTTCATGCAAATACAGCGTCAAACTGGGCAGACAATAATTCCTACTTTATATGACACAGCTCCTCATGTTTGATCTAATCACTTTCATGAATCTTCAGCAGCAAGGATACCAAAATGCATGCAAGGCTTACAAGCACTTTGAAAGACATTTAAGCACATAAGAATCCCCTGACATTTTATTTTTATAAGCATTTCTATGTAAGTTATACTGATGTATTTATATAAATATTTCTATGTATTAATCCTCCAATTGGCCATTTTTAATAAAATATTAAAAGGATGGAAATATTGGAAATCCCATTTATTGGGACTATAGAGTAAATATAAATAATAAAACTAATTTTATTCACTGTATCTCATAATGTATGACTATTTTCTGTATTTTTTCTCCTTTTAACTCAGTTTGAATTCAAATATTGAGAAATGCACCTTCAGCAACAGATATTGTTTAAAAGCTAAAGGTAAAAATACAATATACAAAAATGAGATTCCATCATTATAGCTGATGAATAGTTATATTCCTTTCCAGGAATGAGGAAGTGTCCACGGTAAGGAAAGTAACGAAGTAAAGAAATAAGAAAGCATTTCCTTACATTCTTCTTGCATACCTTAAATATAAGTTGGCATGGAGTTCTTCCAGATTAATTTCCATGATAAGTCATCATGTTATCAAGTTCTAGAACAGCAGGAACATGTCAGCCCAATTGACTCTAAGTGGTACCTAGCCATCCACAAAAAGGCATTAATAAATCTTTTGAAGACCACAGGCGATGCAGAGACTCTGTCATTTTATTTCAGATCTATCAACATTCGTTCTGTTTGCTTACAATTGACAAAACACTCTTATGTGCATTGCCTCATTTGCTCTCCACAATTATCTGGTGAGGTACGCAGGGAAAACATAATCCTTATTTTACGAATGGATAATCTTAAGTTAGTAGTGATCGTGTTCAGCAGGTATTTGACTCTAAATAAATAAAGATGAGAATGTCTGGGATATTACAAATGTGGGGAATTTTACAAAAGACTCATAAGTGCGTATTGAGATTTAAGACTGAGATTATTTAATTTTATTTTTTGTTGCCTCAAATAGAATAGACAATAGAAGTAAAATACTGAACGTTTTCAGTGTATAACAGTTATCACACAGTGAACCACATTTAATGGTGTTGTACATGTACTAGTTGTCTAAAAACAGCATTGGTTAATAGAACATGACCAGGAAAAAATATCATTAAATGGAAGATATTTCTGACACTAGAGAGATTCTAAGATGTCTTGGGGGAAAATAAATCATAAAGATATTATCTCATTTGTAAACATGACCTCTCCCTCAACTCTTATGCCTAATGGGGTGCTGCTAAATGTTTAACAACCAACTCCTGGGGGAAAAAAAACCCTGACTTGAGCATTTGCCAACTTCTAGGGTATAAATACTCTCACTATGACTGACTTCCAGTTACTAATAGTTTAATAACTGGCTCATAAAACTGCAAATCTGGTAATTGGTTCTCATAAGCTGGTACAAGCTGGCCAGCACACTACCATGTACAGTGTTATAACTGAACACTGAGCATGTCCATGTACAAATGATAATCATCTAAGACCTCTTACGCCAAAATCTGAACTCCTGAAACCCCCTGTCTCACAGCCCCCTAACATACGTACCTCTTCTGCCTGTGGTCTTCCCTGGCTCCGTTAATGACAACCCCATCCTTCCAGTGGTTCACACCAAAATCCCTGACACCATCCCTGATGCTTTTGTTATTCTCCTTTTCAAATCGGTCAGAAAATCTAGTAGGTGGCTACCTCAAAATGTATGCAGTGTCCAGTCACCTTTCATAACCTGCTAACACCCAGATCCAAGCCATTACAATCTCTTGCCTGGTTTATTGAACTAGCCTCTTGTATTTGTCAGTGTAAAGCTCCCTAGAGCTGTAACAGAAAATGGTAAAAAATATCCCGGACTCTCAGTGGCCTAGCATGGTAAACGTTTATTTCTCATTTACATCTCTGTTTTATACAGGCTGGGGGCACTCCTGGGTAGCTCTTCTCTACCTAAGTGATGACTTAGGGACCCGCCCTGCTTCCATCATATGCCTCTACTGTTTGAGTTCTTGGCTTCCAGCCCCACAGGCCAAAGGGAGCATATAAAAGCATGAGACCTTTAGGGGGCAGATCTGGAAAGAAGATATATCCATTCACATTCTGTTGTCTACTTCAAGACATATGACTCCACCCAGATACCAAGGGGCTGGAAAATGTAGGCTTCGTGTGTACCTGGAAGGAAAACAAAGCTGTTTTGGTCAACATGTAACATTGTATGTATCAAACCTCCTAAATGATGTCTCTGCACCCAACCTTGTCTCCTCTAATCTATTCTCAACACAGCAGCAGCTGAACTACCTGTTTCATGATCAAACTATAAGTCAAACGATACACTCCTCTGCTTAAAACTACCCAGTACCTTTATAACTCATGCAAATTTAAAAAAAAACAAGGTACCTCAATGGCTGTAGAGACACCTCATGGCCTGGCTCCTGTTTCTTTTCCAGTCTTATTTCCTACAACTCTCCCCTACACTCACTCTATTCCAACCACGCTGAAATCTTTGCTAGTCCATTGACATGCTAGGCACACTACTGCCTCAGCAGCTTTGCACTGGCTTTTTGTTGGATACCTTTTGCCCAGATATC
The DNA here is from genome assembly GCF_024542745.1 of Macaca thibetana thibetana. Taxonomy (NCBI): domain Eukaryota; kingdom Metazoa; phylum Chordata; class Mammalia; order Primates; family Cercopithecidae; genus Macaca; species Macaca thibetana. The sequence goes on along the minus strand of NC_065579.1, from coordinate 132,892,634 downwards.
TACATGGGTAGCTCCCCCTCCTTCCACAAATATTCCTTCAATGTCACCTTCCTTAGCCACCCTATTTAAAAGGTCAATTCTTGTTCAGTTCCCTTTACCCCATCTGTATTACTTATCCACTTTTCTGCTTTACTTTTCCCTGTAGCACTTAGCACCTTCTAATAAATAATTTACTTAATTGTTATTTAATTATTGTCCTCTAATCCTACTAGAATTTTCTTTTAATTTTTTTCTTTCACTGACCACATTTCTACTGTTCACACCTAGCAGAATTTAAGGGAGTTCAGTGTATTTTCTTACTGTGATGTCCCAGAACCTGGAACAGTGCCTATAGATAATAGATATTCAATAAATATTTGGTTAATGAATGAATAAATGATAAGTGAAGTTAAAATGTTTTCTTATGTAGTGATCCATTTTGAAAATATTAAGTATTGAAGGATTTTTGCCTTTATCAAAAGCCTCACAAATGAAGATAGATGATGTATTTAAACCCATAATAATATGGTGTAGATATTATCCAAACTACTCTCATTGGATCATGTTATTTAGTCTTTACAAAATTATAAGGAGATCGATACTATTCTATCCTATTTTAATGTTAAGACTAGGCCAGGTGTAGTGACTCACACCTGTAATCTCAGCACTTTGGGAGGCCAAGGCAGGAGGATCACTTGAGCCCAGGAGTTCAAGACCAGCCTGGGCAATATAGCAAGACTTCATGTCTTAATAAAAAAAATTTTTAAATAGGCTGGGTGCAGTGGCTCACACCTGTAATCCCAGCACTTTGGGAGGCTGAGGCAGGCAGATCACCTGAGGTCAGGACGACCCTGGCCAACATGGTGAAATCCCATCTCTACTAAAAATTTAAAAATTAGCCAAGTGTGGTGGCACACACCTGTAATCCCAGCTACTTGGGAGGCTAAGGCAGGAGAATCGCTTGAACCTGGGAGGCAGAGGTTGCAGTGAGCCGAGATCATGCAGTTGCACTCCAGCCTGGGCAACAGAGTGAGACTCCGTCTCAAAAAAATAATAATAATAATAATTAGCCATGCGTAGTGGCACGTGCCTGTGGTCCCAACTACTTGGAAGGCTGAGGTGGAAGGATCACTTGGGCCCAAGAGGTTGAGGCTACAGTGAGCAGTGATTCCACCACTGCACTCCAGCCTAGGCAACAGAGCAAGACCTTGTCCCAAAAATAAAAATGTCCTGGAATACAGGAAAAGTCATTTGCCCTGGGGTTATATGCCTGGTAAGAGGAAGAGGGGGGATTTGAATCCATAAAATCTGACCCCAAAGTAAAGCAAACTAGATATCGAGATTGAAACATTTCTAATGTGTGTTTACAGGGAGTAAGACTTACTTTAAAGTGAATGTTAAGCCACTGATTAGCTCTGTGACCTTCAGCACATCTGAACCCCTTTGGATCTTAGGGGTTTTTTCATCTGTAGAGGGGATATTGATACAGATCACTGTAGAAGCCTCTTCTGGCTTAAAAATTAATGAATAAGTATCTTGCCGAGGGCCACACAAGCAGTAAATAGAAAAGCCACCCGTGAAAGCCACATCTTCTGAGCTCTCTCAGGGGCTTTTTCTACCATATCCTGTGGTGTCTGCCATGAGGAATATCTCAGACAGGCAGAGGCACTGAGTGACTGAGTTGCACTCAAAGTGAGTAAATACAAACAAAATCATGACACAAAAGAGGTGCAGACAATGGACACTATAGCTGATTTTATCTTAAATGTGTTTCCTTTGCAATGACTAGCACATCAACACTTGATCCTGTGCCTCACTTTCCTTAATCGTAAAGTGGAGTTGATGAAAGGACTAGGTCCATGATGGTTGTAAATGGTAAGTGAACTTATACATGTGAGCACCTAAATCATGATAAAGTTATTAAAAGTCTCTTCTGCTCTAACATTTGCTAATCTTACTGCCTGAGCATAGTGCCTGGATCATCGTAAATATCTCATAAATGTAAATGTTGGCATCATCGGCATATTTCATTCTACATTGGGATGGTATGTATTAGTTTCCGGGTTGCTTTGTTTTGTTTTATTTGAGATGGAGCCTTGCTCTGTTGTCCAGGCTGGAGTGCAGTGGCACAGTCTCCACCTCCTGGGTTCAAGTGATTCTTGCACTTCAGCCTCCCAAGTAGCTGGAATTACAGGCATGCACTATGACGCCTGGCTAATTTTTGTACTTTTAGTAGAGACAGGATTTCACCATATTGGCCAGGCTGGTCTTGAACTCCTGACCTCAAGTGATCTGCCCACCTTGGTCTCCCAAAGTGCTGGGATTACAAGAGCTGTAGGTATTAGTTTCTTAGGGCTGCGGTTACAAATTACCACAAACTGGGTAGCTTAAAACAACAGAAATTTATCCTCTCACAATTCTGGAGGCTAGAAATCCAAAATCAGTATGTTGGCAAAGCCATGCTTCCTCTGAAAGCTGTAAGGGGGGACCCTTCCTTGCCTCTTCCTAGCTTCTAGGGGTTGCTAGAAATCCTCAGGATTCTTTGGCTTGTAGCAGCATCACTCCAACTTCTGCCTCTGTCTTCACATAGTGCTATTTTCTGTGTGTATAGCTGTGACATGGCTTACTTATAAGGAAAGCAGTCGTTTGATTTAGAGCCCACCTTGATCCAGTATGACCTCTTCTTAGCCAATTACATCTGAAAAGACTTATTTCCAGGTAAAGAGATGAGTTACATCCTCAAGTTCTAAACTGACATGCAATTTTGGGGGACTCTATTCAGTCCAGTATAGAAGATTCATAGTCTTGCCCTCACTTCATCTCCTTCCCCACCATGTCTCTACTCGGGTGTCCTATCACCCTAGAAACTTCCAATACTATTGAGAGTTTGAAACAGGCAGCGTACGCATCTGTCTACTAACCCTGGGTGCCTCATTTGATAAAGTTGAAGTAGTCTTCTAACTCCCTACAGGGTTTTTGTTTTGTTTTGTTTTGTTTTGTTTTTCTGTCCTGTAGGATGAAAGAGTTGAAACTAACCCTGAAACCCCTTCCAGCTAGGTAGCTGTAAAGTGATCTTTTTTGTGCTCCAATTATCCGTGAGTGTTCAGAGGGACACTAATTTGTGTAGTGTTGATCACATGTGAAAGGAACAAGATTGCAAATATTAAGTAAGCATTTTCAGTATTTTGATAAATGTGTGAAACTCCTATGGCAGGTGCAAGAGAAAGTGCCAATTAAAAATTAGCTGCCATGCACATTTATAGATTGTGTTGTTGACTCCAGCATTTCACTGTTGCCTATTAAAGCAGGAGTTTGACAGGTAAATTTCCTCTACTGGATTTTTCTATAGGTCAGGAAATAGTCTTGCATAGCTTTTGAAATCCATCCAAACTGTTTAATGAGTTTTCTCTTGGCTATAGAAGCTATAATTCAGCCTGTTTGCTTTGTTAAAGAAGTGTAAATATGACATTAGATGGTGTTTAAGAATCCCACAAATACAAGCTTTCTATGGAAAGAAAAGTTAAAGGTCACCTGTTCACTCTAATCACATTTAAATTTGTGTCCCTGTAACATCTTTGTCAATATGTCATTCATGTAATGTGTACCCAGAAGCTCACTTCTCTAGGGACAGCTCTGACCATCAGAAATTTTTTTCTGTTAACACTTAGGATAAATGGAAAGTGCGTGATTTGGTCATGTAAACAACAGAATCATTTTTAGGCATTTGAACACCATCTTTAAGAATCCTGGTCTCGGCCGGGTGCGGTGGCTCAAGCCTGTAATCCCAGCACTTTGGGAGGCCGAGACGGGCGGATCACGAGGTCAGGAGATCGAGACCATCCTGGCTAACACGGTGAAACCCCGTCTCTACTAAAAAAATACAAAAAACTAGCCAGGCGCGGTGGCGGGCGCCTGTAGTCCCAGCTACTTGGGAGGCTGAGGCAGGAGAATGGCGTAAACCCGAGAGGCGGAGCTTGCAGTGAGCTGAGATCCGGCCACTGCACTCCAGCCTGGGCGACAGAGCAAGACTCCGTCTCAAAAAAAAAAAAAAAAGAATCCTGGTCTCACCTGATGCAGCTCCAAGATAGTTGCCACTTACACATTCCTTCTCAAGGTGTAAGGTATAAGGTGTGCTGGGATTCCAGTTTGAGACAAGGATTTTTACCTGCACTGCTAGCCCTTTCCTCATACATTGTAAGATCTTCACCAGCCTGTTAATACAACACTTAACCCTACACCTTCAGATAACTGAGAAGCAGCTTCTCACCAAAAGGCTGCAGAGTCATTTAGAGCAGCAAGTCTCAAATGTGAAAGTGTATATGGAGTACCTGGGATCTTGTTAAATTGCAAATTCTGATTCTGAAGATGGGGCCAGAGATTCTGCATTTCTAACAAACTGTCATGCAGTAATAAAAAGTCGTCATAAGAATTTATGGAACATATCTGGATTTGGGTTCCAATCTGAATAAAAATAAAATTCTATATTTGTATTAGTTTCCTGTGGCTGCTGTAACAGATTATGACAAACTTGTTGGCTTAAAACAACAGAAATTTACGCTTTTACTGTCCTGGAGGCCAGAAGTACGAAATCAGCTTCAATGGGCCAAAATCAAGGCATTCGCAGGGCCAGGCTCCCTCCAGGGGAACAAGGGGAGAATTTGTTCTTGCCTCTTCCAGTTTCTCAGGGCTGCTGGTATTTCTCAGCTTGTGGTCACACCACTCTAATTGCTGCCCCCAAAGTTAAATTAGCTTCTCCTCTTCTGGCTGTCTGAAATCTCTCTTCCTTCCTTTTATGGGAATTCTTGTGATTATATTTAGGGCTTACCCAGGTTATTCAGGATAATCTTCCTATTTCAAGATCCTTAATGTAATCTCATCTGTGAAGACCCTTTCTCCATATGTTAATATTTATAGGTTGCAGGGATTAGGACCTGATATCTTTGGGGGTCATTATTTAACCTACCATGATATTCCTCTTGCAGATTGCAAACTTCTTGGGTGGGTTCCAAATAGTGGTACCAGAACTTCAGGTTCAAGTCAGACCTGGAACTCTGTTTCATTGCAGGTAATGGAGGATGTTTTTCTTTCCTGTCCTTTCTTGTGCGTTCACACACAGTGCTTCAAAGCAACTTGCTTGTAGATATTCCTTCTTTTACTGTTTTAACAGGGCATTTAGGGACAACATCTCCCAATCTGTTTTGTTTTAATCCACGTAAAGGTATAGAAAGACAATACCAATAAAATGGATCCTGACATGAAGCCAGGGGGTGCACATTCCAAGTATATTTTAAGCCCTCAGTAGCCAGCTTTGTAACTGAAGATTGTTGAACAGAAAATTTTAGGAAGGAGGAAACATATTTCTACATCGACTTTAGAGACAGAACTCCTAAGGGATTAATGTTGGCTCTTATATTGAGTAGCATGCTGTTGAATTTACATCATTGCATGATGTTTATTTGTTCATTCATTTATTCATCCATGTATTATTAACTTAGCCAGCTTTAGTTTAGTGCTAGGCTAAATTAATAATTTTTAATTATTAATTTAATTATTAATTTAATTAATAATTAAATTATTTAATAATAAGTTATCAAATTATTGTGCTAGGGGCAACAGAAACTAGAGAAATGTCAAGATATAGTGCTTGCCCCCAGGATGCACATGCAGTATGTACTTAAACCAAGGCCAAACAGAAGAAGCCATGTAAAGATATTGAGATATTTTTAAATATTTGCTTAAAAATGTTGCTTTAGGCCGGGTGCAGTGGCTCATGCCTGTAATCCCAGCACTTTGGGAGGCTGAGGCAGGCAGATCACAAGATCAGGAGATCGAGACCATCCTGGCTAACACGGTGAAACCCCCTCTCTACTAAAAAATACAAAAAATTAGCCGGGCGTGGTGGTGGGCATCTGTAGTCTCAGTTACTCGGGAGGCTGAGGCAGGAGAACGGTGTGAACCTGGGAGGCGGAGATTGCAGCGAGCCAAGATCGCGCCACTGCACTCCAACCTGGGCGACACAGCAAGACTCCTTCTCAAAAAAAAAAAAAAAAAAAAAAAACTGTTGCTTTAATCTAGTGCTGCAATTGCTGCCTACTCTGGAAAGTCTGTAAAACCATAATGAGCCTTTCAAAGAGGGTCATGCTAATGAAAAACAGTCATCAAAACATATTACCATGCAGCATTAATATTAAAATTATATCTGTAGTTTTATAGTTCATGTCTACTTCTGAAATGGCATTGATTTTCTCATCTTTATCAATTGTTTGGAATAGGAATAAGTTATGGTCTAATAAAGCATATGGTATCATATATATCTTGGAAAGCAAGGACTAACAGAAATACTTTGCAAACAAGTTCTGAGTTTATGCTCATGTGTGTATGTTTTCATCAAACTCTGAGGACATCTTTTCTGCCCTTTACTTTGACTCAGATAATTCTTTAAGGTCTGCTAAACTCAAGTTCATTTTGAAAACATAGAGAGTGTAATCTAATCGCCATTTAGCAGCAATTAGCAATCCATCCTTTAAGGGATTCTCAGTCCAAGTCCACTCAGTGGATAATTGCAACAATTAACTCCTCGTACCTTTCTGTAGTTTTGGACAAGCGAGTCTTGCTTTCATTAGCAGAAGTCTCGGTTTGATGAAGACCAACTAGTGCTGAATGTTGAAGCAGAGATTTTTTAAAAAATAGATTTTAAGATGACTGTTTTCAACTAACCAGCATCCACAGGATCACTTTTTATTTTCCTCATGTTGTGTAAAATTTCTATGATGACATAGTAGCTCAGAATTCATTCTTCCTACCGAGAGAGCTGTCCAGGAGTGGGTGCATGTTTGTGCATATAAGCCAAGGACAATTACATGGTGAGAAACAGAAAACATGAGAAATCTCTCTCTGATGATTTAGTTTGTTTATCCTGGTTTCTACGCAGAATAAAGTGATATTAGAGGTCTCGAGCATAGTGTAAGCAAAGACAAAGAAATGGGTATAAAACGTTTAGTGGGATTATCTCTGATATGAATTTATTCATTCAAGAGATGAGAATAAATTGAATGATGATGATGATTGATAGACAGTAGATAAATAGGATAGATTACAATAGATATAAAAATGGTAGATGATAAATAGTTGTTATATGGATGGTTGGATAGATAGATATTGCTCATATGCTTACTATGTGGCAGGCACCATACTTAGCTATTCTCATTTTATACTTACAACAACATCATGAATTTGGTGATGTGCATTTTACACATTAAAAAAGGCTTAACAAGTAAATTTCCTAAGAGTTTAGGAAGTGGGGTTCTGGAATTTAAATGTAGGCAATGTGACTGAGGAAGCCAACTTTTTGTTCATTTATTCAGCAGATATTTATTGAGTACCTGCTGTGTGTCAGGAGCTATGCTAGACGGCCGATCCAAAAATCAAACCCATGAGTAGATAAGGAGTTGCAAATCATAACAGTGTTGGGAAGGGAAAGGACCAGTACTAACATGCAGAAAGAAGGTGGGTGTCTGTGTCATCAGAGTGGTCAGAGAAAGCTTCTCGGAGGATGTGACATTAAAGCTGAGTCCTATGTCACAAGGAATGAGCCACAAAGAAGACTATTGCAAGCAGAGGGAACAGCTTATACAAAAACTCATGGGCCTGAGGAGGCTTCATGGAGGAGAAGGAGATAATTTATTAATTATCCAAGCCTGGAGAGACTTTTACCAGCAGGGAGGGTTTTGCAGGTGAGCAGAGCTATTGAACTAAGATGTGGTAGGGCAGAGGGAAAGAAGCAGAATATTTCTATTTACAGCACTATGTCTGGGGCCCTTATTTTATTTTATTTTTATTGATACCCACATTACACAGATGTAAGGGGGCCCTTCTCTTGAGCATACAATTCAATTACAGAAGATGCTAAAGGATTTAAAACCCCTTTTAATATTATCAAGTTGCATTGATTTTGAACTTTTTTCCTGCTGGGTGTGGTGGAGGACAAAGAGTGCATCATGTAACTTATACCCGACTGATATGGTTTGGCTGTGTCCCCACCCAAAGCTCATCTTGCATTCCCACGTGTTATAGGAGGGACCCAGCGGGATGTAACTGAATCATGGGGGCAGGTCTTTCCCCTGCTGTTCTCGTGATAGTGAATAAGTCTCACAAGATCCGATGGTTTTAAAAAGGGGAGTTTCCCTGCCCAGGCTCTCTTCTCTTGTCTGCCGCCATGTGAGACATGTCTTTCACCTTCTGCCATGGTTGTGAGGCCTCCCCAGTCACATGGAACTGTAAGTCCATTAAACCTCTTTCTTTTGTAAATTGTCCAGTCTCAAGTATGTCTTTATCAGCAGCATGAAAATGGACTAATACAGTAAATTGGTACCAGTAGAGTGGGGTGCTGCTGAAGAGATAACCAAAATGTGGAAGCAGCTTTGGAACTGGGTAACAGGCAGAGGTTGGGACAGTTTGGAGGGCGCCACGAATACAGGAAAATGTGGAAAGTTTGGAACTTCCTAGAGACTTGTTTAATAGTTTTGCCCAAAATGTTGATAGTGATATGGACAATAAAGTCCAGGCCGAGGTGATCTCATATGGAAATGAGGAACTTGTTGGGAAATGGAGCAAAGCAAAGATGACTCTTGTTATGTTTTAGCAAAGAGATTGGTGGCATTTTGCTCCTACCCTAGAGACTTGCAGAACCTTGAACTTGAGAGAGATGATTTAGGGTATCTGGCAGAAGAATTTCTAAGCAGCAAAATAGTCAAGAGGTGACTTGGGTGCTGTTAAAGGCATTGAGTTGTATAAGGGAAGCAGAGCATAAAAATTTGGAAAATTTGCAACCTGACAATGCGATAGAAAAGAAAATCTCATTCTCTGAGGAAAATCCAAGCAAGCCAGCTACAGAAATTTGAATAAGTAATGAAGAGCCAAACGTTAATCCCCAAGACGATGGGGAAAATGTCTCCAGGGCATGTCAGAGGTCTTCATGGCAGCCCCTCCCATCACAGGTTTGGAGGCCTAAGAGGAAAAAGTGGTTTCATTAGCCAGACCCAGGGTCCCTGTGCTGTGTACAGCCTGGGGACTTGGTGCCCTGCACCCTAGCCACTCCAGCCATCAGTGAAAGGGGCCAACATAGAGCTCAGGATGTGGCTTCAGAGGATGCAAACCTCAAACCTTGGCAGCTTCCATGTGGTATTGAGCCTGCCAGTGCATAGAAGTCAAGAATTGGGGTTTGGGAACCTCCATCTAGATTTCAGAGGATGTATGGAAATGCCTGGATGTTGAGGCAGAAGTTTGCTGCAGGAGTGGGGCTCTCATGGAGAATCTCTGCTAGGGAAGTGCAGAAGGGAAATGTGGAGTTGGAGCCCCACACAGAGTCCCTACAGGTGCACTGCCTAGTGGAGCTGTGAGAAGAGGACCACCAACCTCCAGACTTCAGAATGGTATAGATCCACCTACAGCTTGCACTGTGTGCCTGGAAAAGCCACAGACACTCAATGCCAGCCTGTGAAAGCAGCTGGGAGGGCTGTGCCCTGCAAAGCCACAGGGGAGGAGCTGCCCAAGACCATGAGAAGCCACCTCTTGCATCAGTGTGACCTGGATGTGAGACATAGACTCAAAAGAGATCATTTGGAGCTTTAAGATTTGACTGCCCTGCTGGATTTCAGACTTGCATGGGGCCTGTTGCCCCTTTATGTTGGCCAATTTCTCCCATTTGGAATGGCTGTATTTACCCAATGCCTGTACCCTCATGGTATCTAGGAAGTAACTAATTTGCTTTTGATTTTACAGGCTCATAGGCAGAAGGGATTTGCCTTGTCTTGGATAAGACTTTGGACAGTGGACTTTTGAGTTAATGCCGAAATGAGTTAAGACTTTGGGGGCTGTTGGGAAGGCATGATTGGTTTTGAAATGTGAGGGCATGAGATTCAAGAGGGGCCACAGAATGATACAGTTTGACTGTGTCCCCACCCAAATCTCAATTTGAATTCTCACATGTTGTGGGAGGGACCTGGTGAGATATAATTGAATCATGAGGGCAGTCTTTCCCCTGCTGTCTCGTGATAGGTAATAAGTCTCACCAGATCTGATAGCTTTCAAAAGGGGTTTCCCTGCACAATCTCTCTTCTCTTGTCTGCCGCCATGTGAGACATGCCTTTCACCATCCCCCATGATTGTGAGGCCTCCCCAAGCCACATGGAACTATAAGTCCGTCAACCCTCTTTCTTTTGTGAATTGCCCAGTCTTGGGTATGTCTTTGTCAGCAGTGGGAAAATGGACTAATTCACCAACTAAAGCATTTTCTCATTAAACATTTGAGTCATCCATCCCACTGGCCCACATGAAGACTATGGTGGGCAGGAAAGGTGATTACTCATGCAGTCTGAGGTGCGTAGAGATCAACCTCCAGCACACAAGCCAGGCACCCTGCTATGTCCTAGATGTGCTAAGATGGGAGGTCCTCAAGGGGAGCTTTTACTGTGTTGAGTTTAAAAAGTCAAGTAAACAAACAAGAGCTTAGATCAGAGATCAGCAAACCATGGCAAAGTCCAAAGACCAAATCCAGTCCACATCCCTTTTTGTACAACTGGGAGCTAAGTATGGTTTTTACATTTTTTAAATGGTCAGAAACAATTTTTAAAAAGTGTAATATTTCCCGGTCCATGAAAATGATATGAAATTCCAATTTCAGTGTCCATCAATAAAGTTTTGTTGAAACACAGCCACATGCATGGTTGCTTTTGAGCTACAGTGACACAGTTGAGTAGTTGTGATAGAGACTTTATATGGCCTGCATAATTAGAAATATTTACTTGCTGGCCTTTTATAGAAAACGTTGTCTGAGCCCTGGTGTTGGTAGTTGAAGGGGCCATGAACATATCACAGAGGGCACATGACTCAGATGCAAGGATAAGGGACATCTTCCTGCAACTCAAGTTGCAGTTGGCTGTTTAGCATAAGAAGTGAGTTAGGTAAGAAAGGAGCAGGAAGAACACTCCAGGGATGAGAGAGTAAATGTGTTCCCTTGTTTATGATATAAAGATAGTGGCTCTTGAAAACAGTTTGCCAACCCCAAAGACATGAAGACAAGCAAAGATAAATAAAGATAAGGACTTTCAGTCCTAATATACTTTCAGTATATAGCAGTGTTGTAACCTAACTATATACCAGTGCCCTTTCACCCACCACACATACACACAATGTTGGTGACATCCTATTGCCGGGCTCAGTTCATTACCAAAGAAATGACACAGGGAACAAAAGCTATAAATTCAGAGTTCAACTCTGGATGCTGGTGAGATCTGGGAAGGCTCCATGAAGGAGGAGGAGGAGGAAGAGATAGGATCTGTCCAGACTTTGTAAAATCTGAACCGGAAAGAGGGCCTGCCAGATCATCAGCACTACCTGAACAAAGACTCATCTTCCAAGTAAGTAAATCTGTTTCCATTTAATTGTCTGGGGTCCCTTCCCTCAAGCATATGATTCAATAGAAAAGGATTTCAAAGGATTTAAGACATTCTTAATGTTCTGCAGTTTGCACTGAAATTGCGCTTCTCTGTGTGTGAATTTGAGGGGAGGCGGCCTTCAAGTAAATTAAACCTAGTCTTGGCATTTTCTCATTAAATACCTGAGCAGCTCAATCCCACAGGCCTACACAAGGACCACGGTAGACAGAGCGGGTGATTAGCAGTTTCAGAACCATCAAAAAGATGCCCACAGTACCTGACTTTTAATTAATAACTATTCTGCATCTAGCCATTTATCTCAAGCATCTGGGGGACATTGAAAAGTGTTTCTCTCCACATAGCTCCAGTATATCAAGGTTGGGGCTGAGCAAAGCTGATATAAAAATTATGACTGGCAGGAAGTTACTGAAAACCCTACACCTCATTTTCTACTTCTTAAACTTCAAATCACAATTGTAAGTTTGACTTTAAGAACATTCTGGAATTATAAACAAATATCTTAAAGAGAAAACTACATTTAAGTATTTCTATTTTTCCAAGGGACAGGATTAGGAGCCTCCCAAGCTGAGACAGATCTCAGCTTCTGGCTGTATGCAGTTGGATGAGCTTCTTACCTGACCCCTGGGCTTCAGTTTTTTATCTGCAAGATGAAGTTTACCAGAGAATGGGACAAGCAGGAGGAAAGTTCCTCTGCTTGTATGCCAGATAATCTTAGTTGAATGTGCGATGATTTTACAAGGAGCATGGAAAGGACTTTAAATGGTATTGAATTACATCATGAGAAAGTTATTCCTTTCTGATCAGCTCTCTTCCCAGTTTCTACATTGAAGCAAAGTCTCAGTTTAATGCTGGAATATTGTAACATAGCTAATCTCTCCTTAAAAATAAAAAGAAAACAACAGGCTTAGACTAAAATATTTCTACATAGAATTGCTAGATTAAGCAAATGAAAGTACACAAGGCAATGAATGACTCGTAAGAGAAGTATGTCCAAATATTGTATGGATCATACTTATTCTAAAAATGATTTGTTGTTTATCTGAAATTAAACTTTAACTGAGTATCCAGTATTTTATTTGGAAACCCCATTTCTGCAGGCAGTGGTGGCTAAGTAAAATTTTAAAGTATTGTTTTGTTTTCATCATGTTGACTATTTCTTTTTCACATGTGGTGGATAAAGGTTCATCAGATACTCACCCCGTTCTCTGTGAGCAAATTATCTTTCCCTGCCTTATTGATGTTGGGATTGGTGTGTGACTTGCTTTGGCCAATGAAATATGAGTAGACATGATGGGGTGCCAGTTTCAAACCACAGACAGCCTCTGTTCTTTAATTTTGGGCTCCAGAATAAGATATGTGAGGCAGACCTACAACTTGGAGCCTGGCCAACTAAGCCCAGCTAGATCAAACTAAGCCAACCTGCAGACCTGTGCATGTGAGAATAAGCACACCTTGTTATAAGGCACTGAGTTTGAGGTTGGCTTAACTACAAGAATATTTTGAAAATAGTTCAGCCATATACTTCTTGTTTATGGCAAATGACACTAGTTTTTTCATTGTCAGTAATGACAGAAAGCTTTTATAAAAATATTTTATTAAAAATTATAAATCTATTTAAATAAAAATATTGTCATATTAGTTTAGGTGTTACATAGATAGTTTAAAATGTGTGGAGATTTGAATGATAGACTGACTTCTGGGAACTGTTTCACTTGATGACATCCAGGGTCCCTTCTAGCCTAATATTTTAGGAATGGGGCATAGAAGGAATATGAGATTTGCAGTGTGATAGAGATCTTAGCTTTCATTCTGGCTCTGACACCATCTGCGTGACCTAGGAAGTCACTAAGTGACTGGTTTATAATGAGCCTGGGCAAGTCACCTAACTTTTCTCAGTTGCTTCATTTCTAAAATTAGATTGATAATTGTACCAATCTCAAAGGGCCAGGCATTTTGGAAAACAGTACAGAGGTTTCTCAAAAAATTTAAAATAGGACTACCATATGATCTGGCCATCACATTCCTGGGTTTACTCTATCCAAAGGAAATGAAATCAGTATGTCAGAGGGATGTCTGCACTCCTGCTGTGAATATACACAAAGAAAATTCCATAAAGTGCCTGGTAAACATAAAGTCCCTGATATTAGCTCCCTTCCCTTTCTCAGTGATTGGCAATGGTACAGACTACAAAGAAGATCAGAGAAATTTCTATAAGGCCCAATCAATAGTTAACACATGTAGAGGAAAAGTGAGGAAGTCATGGGCACATGACAAAGACATGTTTGCTGAGAAAGACAAAAGGACACAGGACTTTAAACTCTTCTTCTAGTCCTTTAAATATCCTGTTTCTTTACTTCAGGGATGATGCTAGGAGTCTTCTAATTCCTTAGCAAATAGAAGTTGGTTGGGCCAGTTTCTGTCCTAACCAGCCACTTCACAGACCAGCCAGTTCCTATTCTTTCTGTCTGTTTTCTTTCTAAGCACATGACTCACACTGGCGTAAATTTAAATTTAGGGGTCCCAGACAGAGGCTTGGATGTCTAAGCCAGAAACTGGGACCCTTTGTCCTCCAAGTGCTTTAGGGTTGACCTTCATAGAAGCTGGAACTCCAACATCTAGAGGAAACCAGCATTTGGGGCAAGCCACCCAGGAAATGTTAAAGTCTCTGTTGACAAATGAGCACAGGCACCAAAGAGAGGGGGCTGAGCAGACACTGTGCCCAACCGAAGCCTGAGGGATTATCAAAGGAAGTACAGGCCCATGTCCTGCTCTTGTCATCGGGGATGGACTGAGAAGAACTCTTTCAAAATTGAAGAAATAAAGAAAAAAGAGAAGATTAACAAAATTAAAAGCCAATTCTTTGAAGGTATTAATGCAAATAAACAAAATACAGAATGAAATCTAAAAAAGACAAATCTGTGGAAACAAAAAGTTGATTAGTGGCTGTCTGGGGCTAGGAGTGAGAACAGGAGTGACCAGCTGACCCCATCCCCACATGGGATCTTCTGACAGTAGATTGGATTAATGGTTGCATAGCTCTGGAAATGTACTAAAAATTATTGAATGTACACTTAAAACAAGTGAATTTTAGGCTATGCAAATTATATCTCAAAGCTATTAAAATATATACAATACAAAGTGAACTAACCATAGATATAATGGACAATTATAAAAATACTAAGGATTATTAACAACTATACAGAAATGATTCTGTAAGCATAATTGGATAAATTCCTGAAAAATTGGCACAAGAAGAAGATGTCTTGCATAGTACAATAGTTATTTTTAAATGTAGACAAAGACTAGCCTCTAAAACAGTTCCAGGTCCAGATGTCTTTACAGACACTTCGTTCAAATTTTCAAGAAGCAGTTGATTCCTGACTTACACAAGTTGTTTAAGGAAAAATACAAAAAAAAAAAAAACCCAAAATCTACCTAGTTTGTTCTATGGTGCTAGTGTATTCTTAACTCCAAATATAGATAACAACAAAAGCAGAAAAATATATAGAAATAATGGGCACATTTCATTTATGAACATAGGTGTAAAAATATACTCACTAACTGAATTGAAGAGTGTATAAAAATATAAATCAGGACCTTGCATGGTAGTACACACCTGTGCGCTCAGCTACTTAGGAGGTCAAAGTAGGAAGATAGCTAGAGCCCAGGAGTTTTAGGCTACAGTGAGCTATGATTGCACCACTGTACTTCAGCCTGGGCAACAGAGAGAAACCCTGTCTCTAAAAATAACATATATGTGTGTGTGTGTGTGTGTGTATGTATATGTGTATGTATATGTATGTATTTATATATGTGTCAAAATCAAGTGGAATATATTTCAGAAATATAAAATATAGTTAAACAGCAGAAAAGTCATATGATTATGGCAACTGAAGTGAAAACATTTTTCAAAATGGCTCCTGCAACTTCAGGATTAGGCAGGGAAGTCCCAGGGACTCTCACCCAGATCCATAAGACATGTATGTGAAGGTTCATTGCCAAGATAGCTGGTAACTGAGGAGCTGGAGACAATGTGGATATTATTTCTGCAATAGCGCTGAATATGTCATGGCAGATGCACACCCAGGTGGATGATGCAGCGGAAGAAGCATCAGGGCAACACAGATCTCAAAAACAGAGCAAAAATAGAGTCAGAAACAATAGGGTAGATAACACTGCCATGTATATAAATTAAAACACGTGCACACAGAACAACAATGCAATAATCACAAATTTTATTTATACAAAATAATATATAAAATCAACAGAATGCACTTTTTTGGGGTTTTTGTTGTTGTTGTTGTTGTTCTGAGGCAGGGTCTCACTCTGTCACCCAGGCTGGAGTGTAGTGTTACACTCTTGGCTCACTGCAACCTCTGCCTCCCGGACTCAGATGATCCTCCCACCTCAACCTCCTGAATATCTGGGACAACAGGTGGCCGCCACCACACCTAGCTAATTTTTTTATTTTTTGCAGAGACAGGGTTTCACCATGTTGCCAAGGCTGGTCTTGAACTCCTGGGGTCAAGCAATCCATCTCCTTGGCCTCCCAAAGTGCTGGGATTACAGGCGTGAACCACTGTGCTCAGCCAACAGAATGCACATTTAACACACTGAAATGTTGGAGGAGAGGCGTGGGAGCAGAGTGTGGATAGACAGTGAAACAATGAATCAAGCAAACAGCTCAGAAAATTGGAGACTATTTACCATGAATTGAAGAGTGCAATTAACTCCTGCACTGGGTCTTACAGAAAAGTGTTCTCTTTCTGAAGTTCTTTCTGGGACTGAAGTAGTATTCTCCTATGCTCTAATACTAGACACATTGTTTAATATTTGACAAGACTAATTTTGCACATAGATTGAGTTGCCCGTATTTCAAAATAGTGAGTCTCAGATTGGGATTTTAATTAACCAGAAGAATTTTTTTAACCTGGATACCAGCAGAGTTGTCTAATGTTTACTATTCTAAGAAAGGAAAATCTCAAAATCAAAACGCGGAATTCTCCCAAGAAGCCCTGTTAGCAAAATCACATGGATTGTCTATCTGATCTATCTACTCTATGCAGAGGGGTGTGTGTGTGTGTGTGTGTGTGTGTATAACACAACCTATTTTTCTTTGGGCTTGGAAAAATATTCTTGTAAACCAGTGCTTCTCAATCTTTTTTCCCGCTATCATCCCCCTTTCCCCAAAGGATCTTATAAGATTTTTTTCGAATCACCCACACCCCATGCAATGTTAATACCACAGACATACTGTACATTTGTCTCTGTGTCATGGCCCTTTGGGGAGGGGCACAAACCATTGTAATATCTGACAATGTTTTCATCCCTCCCCAAGAGCCAATTTTTACCCTCTTAGGGGACAATATGACCCCAAATGAGAATGCATGCTATACACCAAATGAGAATGCATGCTATACACCAAATGAGAATGCATGCTATACACCAAAGCCAGTCTGTAAACTAGGACTTGAAACCCCTATTTATGCAGTAAGATTCAAAGGACTATTTCCCCTACCTTTGCATGAAATCCCTCCTTCAGCAGTTCATTCTTATTTGTTCATCCTTTTCTATTCTTATCCCATTTCTCTTCTAAGTAGCAAATATTTCTGAGACACAACACGTTAAGAATATAAAACATTAATTTTTAAATTAAAATATACAGAGCACCTGCTAAGAACAATATGCTTTGTTCAGCAGTTGGGGAAGGACTGAAAGTTGACTTAGCTGGGGGCTGATGCCTCAGAAGAGTTCAGAACTGGTGGGTCAGGGAATTGGGTACAAGAGAGTGAATGAAGGAATGGAAAGGGAGGTGATTAGTGTGAGCTGGAGGTAGAGGGACCTCGGCTCAAAGTGTCAAACTGAAATACTATGGTATCATCATGTGCTTAGTTTATTCAGTCTGTCTTCTGGCAAGTGGAGGTAAAAAAGAAGGAAGTAATAAGGTTGGGTGGGAGAGATGTTTATTCAATCATTCATCCATTCAGCAAATATTTCTTGAGAACATGCCATGTGCTAGGCACTGTGTTAGGGATTATGCAGAGGGCCAGTGCAGAGCATTGGGGCTTTGCCCTCAAGCCAACATTTCTCCCAGGAAGCAAAGCCAGATCCCAGGAGAGCTAAGGTTCTAGCAATAAGGAGAGTTCCTCTATTTTGTCAGTCACTACCGTACTGGCCCTTGTAACTCCACTGATGAAACAAGTTTTGGTTTTTTTCTCAGCCTGGGCTGTCAGCAACACAGTAATGAGATGGGCACATTGTGTAGCAGCCCAGTCTCCCCTGCGACTGCCTGACAGGGCTTAGAATCATTTGTCACACCGCTAAACAATAAGCTCGCAGCCTTAGCAAGGTGGCAATTAAGAAAATTCAAGCATATCTTCATTTACCCCAGTGGAATTCTTCATTCTTGACAGTTTGTGAAATTACGATGTTAAGTAAAGACATCACCAGAATGTTCTTAGCTTATTTGAAAACTCGTTAACTAGAAAACAATGAAGGAAATTTATATACCTAATTGGTGTTTACAATCATGTGAAATGTCTGGAGATTTTTTTTTGTTTTTGCCTTTCTCTTATTTTGCTGTTGTTTGTTTGATGCCCTCTAAATTTCAGGAGTTTTTGTTTAGTTTTTATCTTTGATTCTTAACAAACATTAGATTTGGTACCATGTAAGATGAGATTTACTTTCTGCAGAGTGTGAAATGCATGTTTATGGAAAGTCTAAACTGTTGGGCTAGGCTTTGCTGAGGAATTGTGCCCTTAATTATTTGCACAATGCAACTGATATATAGTGTGAATAATCCCCTGCGAGCCACGAGACCAAAATAGATGCCCTTTCATCAATTAAGATGGGCCCTAAGATTCAGAACACAAAGTTAACCATGGGGTTGAGGAGTGCAGACCTGGCTGCCGTAGCAAATTTTAAATTTCTGCTATAAAAGAAAAACATACCCTTGCTAAACTCCCTAACAATAGGAGTGATCAGGCTGACTTACTACCCAGACCACTACAACTCTGATTGGACAGGGGACCAAGGACCAGGCTTACAAACATTCTTTTCTGATAAGTTATTGCAGAACTTAGACCAGTTTCAACAGCTTATAGAAGTTGCACACAAACTGTCCTTGTGTCTTATAGTTCGCCTTTTGACATAAGGGGCCAAATTCCACTTCATTTTAATGCTAAAATCCCACCCCAAAGTGAACATGGAATGTATATTACATGCAAGTTTACTCAGTCTGAATGCTCTCAGCTTCCCCTCATAAATATGTATGGTTTTTCCCTCAAACCTGCTGAATATGTATGATACAGGCCTTGTGAGTCATAAAATTCAACCTGTCCTTCCCCCTTTAAAGATAGAATACGTTCAGTCCAAGCTGGAGACTTTCTCTTTCTGGCCTGCAAGCGGATGTCACCAGTAAAGGTCTCCTTTCTAGTATTTAGCCATCCTGATGGTGTTTTGGATAATACCCAAAATCCTATTTAATTAGTTTTTTAATACAAGCTGATTAAAAATACTAAAAACGAAATCCACTCTGCTCAAGTGTTGGATGTTATTCTCTCTGTCCCTCATTATAGCTGAAATATGTTTTTTTCAGTGTGGTATGTTGGAAAAAAGCCTGTCTAGGAATCAGGACTGAGGCTTAAAGCAATTCTGTTATTTATTTGTTGGATAACAGTACCAGTCAGTATAGGCTATATGATGCTGCAGTAACAAATCAACCTCAAGTCAACAATACCAACACAGGTAGCTTGCAACAACAAAGGTTTATTTCTCATTTACATTGCTGAGAGCAAACTGTGACTCTCCATCCCTTCATCTGTGATCTATCTTAGACATTGCTTGTCACATATAAAGAGATACAGAACATAGTAGTACCATGTGATGGCTTTTAAAGTCCCTGCCTGAAAGTGACATACATCATTTCTGCTTATATCTCATTGGTCAAAGCAAATATGGCCAAATCCAATGGCAGAGAAGTAAAGAAAATCATTCCACAAAGAAGGGGGAGCGATATCTTGAAGAGTAACAATCTGCCAAAGTGGCCTTGCATGAGGCATTGAACTTCAGTTTCTTCTTCAGTAAAATGAGAGGATAGAACTGAGCATCTCTGAAAATCCTGTGCTTCTAATAAAGTGTAAAGTATTTGTGTAGCTGGGGAGGGCATATAATGGGAAATTCAGGCTGAGATTAAATACTGACTCTGGAAAAAATGTATGAAATGGGTACCTCTTCTGGATAATAAAATAAAATGCCTATATCACATGGGGTGAAGGAATAGCAATAGTTGTAAGCCATTCAAATGCCATTATTTGAGACATGCTAAAGTCCTCCTCTGCTGAGATACTTTGGATATTTGACCCCTCCAAATATAATGTTGAAATTTGATGCTCAGTGTTAAAGGTGAGGTCTAGTGGGAGATGTTTGGGTTATGGGGGCAGATCCTGCATGAATGGCTTGGTACCATCTTCATGGTATTGAGTGAATTCTTGCTCTATTAGTTCCCACAAGATCTGGCTGTTAAAAAGAGTCTGGAACCTTTCCCCTTCTCTCTTTCTTCTTCTCTCACCATGGGACACACCTGGTCCCCCTTCACCTGCTACATGATTGGAAGCTTCCTGAGTCCCTCACCAGAAGCAGATGCTTTCTGTACAGCCTGCAGAACCATTAATCAAATAAATTAATTTTCTCAATAAATTATCCAGTCTCAGGCATTCCTTTATGGCAACGTAAAATGGAATAAGACACCTGCCACACTGGCTGCAGGGCCAGAGATCCCTGTGATTAGAGACACACTGCATCCTCTGCTTCACCAGAAAGCCCCCAAAATGACAGATGTTGAGACAACCTCGTGCTCATGTCACCTTTGCAAACAGTAGGTCCAGATTATCAAAAGTGATAAAGGAACGGGAAAGATCTCAGACATTTTGAGGAAGACCCACCCCAGATGCGCAGTAGGATATACTCTGGGCATCCAGGTGCTATAGAATATTAGAATAAAGAAACAGCTGTGATTGAGATAAAGGAGAGGAGGTACCCACATTACAAATTAAACTCTGTTTACTTTGTGATTATTCCTAAAGCAGCTGAATTGAATAGTTTTCTTTAACCCCAATTTGACTTGTTCCTATTATGATAAAAATGAAGTTTTCTAGCCCTGTGAAATGTGGCCATGTGTTTAACAGAGATAGAACTGAGGTAGCAGAGAAAAGCCACACTACTTCAAGGTCTTGTGGACCTGAGGTGGGTTTGGTAGGAAATTTGCTGTATTATTTTTATTCTACCACAAACTAGTCACTGTCTGCCTGCACAACATAAGGCAAATTGTAGGTAGAATGACTTGAGGCATAAACAAGCAATATTTGGACATGGAAAGCAGATGTTTTAAGCACATTTGTTCAATAATCTCATGCTTTCTTATTCCCTTACACCTTTTGTCACCTGGAAGCTGGCTCAGTAAATATTTTAAGTTGTAAAGGTCAAGGCATTTCCAAACAACCAAGGGCTGGGGACTGGGAGAAAACAGCCAGATGGAATTTCCCAGTTGAGCATCACTTTGGCCAGCTGTGGCCAGCCTGGCCTTTTCTCTGATGCATTAAGCTGTCTGTTTCTGTAGAGGTGTCTCACAGCCAGCAGACAGGTGGCTGTGATATATGCCCCTGCACTGGAGAGCAGATAGAGCTACAAGAAAAATGAAGGGATTTGCCAAGGCCTTTGTGCAGAATAGAGACCTCAACCAAAGAAAGTGGGAGATGAGCCATTCATCTCAGACCTATCATTGCTGCTCCTTTTCTGGGTGTTCTCATGACCTGCCTTCTGAGCTCTGTGTCAGGGCAGTTTATGACTCTGAGGCACCGTCTAGGGCCAGGGCTTCTCAGCCTTGCCACTATTGACATTTGGAGCTAGATAATTCTGTGTTGTTGAGGGCTCTCTTATGCCTCACAGAATGCATAGTTGCCTCCCTAGTTTCTACCCTCTAGATGCCAGTAGCAACCACTCCACAGGTTCAGACAAGTGAAAATGTCTCTTGCCATTGCCAAATGTCTCCTTGAGGACAAAGTCACCTCTAGTTGAGAACCACTCATCTAGAGGATGTGATGTTTGAACTACCTGAGCCAGTCTCTTCTTGGCCACAGCACAACGGCTTGTGGTTTGAAATGATGCACTTCCGCATAGTTCATGTTTAAAAGTATAAAAGAATGATCAAGAGTCTGGCTCTCCCAGGTTAGTAATTACCTCTGTCATTATTAATTTTCTCAAGCAACCCAGTCAAATGAGTCGTTATTATCTCAATCCCTCTGCCATGGCTGATTGATTTTGCTCCCCTATTGTTTCTAATTTCATGTAATGTCTGATTACATAGAGAAGCATTGAATACAATTCTTATGTAAGAGTCATTACAAATAGGCTTATTCCTCAGTTGTAAGTAGGAACGGATAGGGGATTTTCTATCATTTTATTGCCATAAGTGCCTTTATAGAAGTAAAATGCTCGAACACTCCACAAATTGATAGCATAGTACAAAAAGTCAAAACGAGTCAATACAGGTACCTAATGATTTTTAAATATGTTTAAGATGCATATTTATGATATGCTCTCATTTACATTGTATAATTAGAGCATCGGTTCAATGAAAAACGTCCATAAATGATCAACATACTTCTTCTCACTGGAATTCCAGGGATGTGTCTGTTCGATTTGTATGGTGTTTGCTCCTATCTGAAAATTGATCAAGAGCTTTCTGCCTGTCTTGGGGACAAGCTTTGACAGATATAAAATAGTGTAAAAGGCATGGGCTTTTAGCCCAGTGAAGGTCTAGTCCCTGGCAGTAAATGAGGCATGTGGGTGGCATATACCCTTGCTCAGTTCCCTGGAGGCCCCGCCACTTAATCCATTGCTAGGAAAGCACCTGGCCATGGCGAGTCTTTGAGCAGATGTTGGTCTGGGGTATTGCAATGCTGACTTTTCACCAAGCACTACGACTATATGATGACTAATACTGGCCAATTCGGGAGGGACAGTGGTGACAGACAAAAAGGGGATTTGATGGAGGTGGGTGGGAGGCACAGGAAGAGAAGTAGCCCATCAACTGAAGCTGGCTACCAGATGATATCAAGCCTTAGGGAGATATATCTGGGGCTTTCTTCAGGATTAAGGGTGCTTTTTCCAGGGACTGTGCTTTTGGTTTTAAGGGTTGAACCAACAGTTGAGCACTAAGATTTACTATGTTAAAAGAGCTATGGTGAAACATTTCCTCAATCTATGTGGCCACAGACCTCACCTGGCATAATTATATCATAATAAGGAGCACAGATTCTGCAGTCAGACTGCCTGGGTTCAAATTCCTCACTCTGCCCTTTATTAGCTTGCCTTGGGCAAGTTACCTAGGCTCTCTGTGTCTCAGTTTCTTCCTCTGGAAAAAAGATACTGTAATAGTACCTACCTCGTAAGATTTTGTAAGGATTAAATGAATCAAAATATATAAAGTGCCCAGAACAGAGTCCAGCATATAACACATGATATATAATATTGATGGGACTATCTTTAACATGTGCTCAACTCTTTTTTGTAAGTAAGTTTAGACTAAAATCCTTCTCCATTGGGTTTTCAGGTTTAGCAAGTGAAATACAGAATGTTCTGTTCAATTTTGACTTCAGGTTTACAAACATTTTTTATAAACATTCTCCATGCAATATTTGGGAATTCTTTCACCAAAACAATAAACAGTTAGTACTTCTGTGGTTACCAGATACTACTCCTTAAAAGAGATAAATGTGTTATATTCCACTTCATTGCCATTTTAGATAGTGTATAATGACATATTCTTCAATCACACCACATGATAACTGTTTTCTGACCCTCATTTATAAACTCCCTCCCTCCACCACCCATAACCAACATGCAACTCATCAAATACTCCAAAAGACATACATATTCCCTTTCTTCTAGAAAAGCTCAACCCTTCCAGTAAACTTTTAGTCATTAATTCCATCTAACACTCTTGCATGCTTTCTCTCTCTCTGCAATTTTTATTCTATTTGTTATATTAATTAGCAGGAAGTTAAATGTCTCCTTGAAATGTTTTCTTGATGTCTCCAATGGACTTCCAATGAGTACTTTGTGATTTGAAGCAAGAACTGTGTTTTGTATTTTCCCATAAGGTCTGCTTCTCAACTCTTCACACAGTAAGTGTTCTAAAAAGGCTAATTAATATAATACATGCATATGTTGACACCAATTCCCTATAAGTTCAATGCACGTTTATTTGTTCACATTTAGGTTGCATTGGCCTGAAGGGCTTTGAAAAATGTGGCAGGATGCAGATTAGCAGTTGATTTATAGCCCTTTAAAAAGAAATAATTTAGCTGTATTCTTTGGCAAGTGTGGATCACATAAACTATCTTTCTCAAAGCCAGGTTTACTTTGGGAAATCCTGAGAACATCTGTAATTCACAGTTTAACTCTTGAGCACATTATACTAGCTTATACCCAAGGTCTATGATGAAATGACAGTATTATTTCCCTAGAGAAGTTGGTAGTAAAATAAAGTGGATCTCTTAAAGTTCTTTCAGTACAACTTGTACTCCTTTTATATAAAAGATCTCTTTGGGAAGCATAAAAGTAATTTTCCCATGCTGTTTCTGGGTGACAAGGATTCTGATGTGACCCAGAACATATTTTCTCTGACTTTACTTATGGACAACAGCGTTCAACACCAATGTTTTGTTTTGCAAAGTCCTTGCAGCCAGGATGCTAATTAACTCACATAATGCATCACAGTCTTATTAAATGTCAGAGCTGAAATTCTTGTCTTACCTCCTCCCCCTCTTTTAAAATTTTAAAAATCTGCCACTCAGAGAAGGGATATAAATTCCAAGGGTCACACAGCTTGGGAGTATCTGTGTTCCTTTTCCCTTTACAGGAACAAAGTGAAGAGAAGAGAAATATATATTAGGGTTTTTTTTTTTTTTTAACCTCTTTAGAAGAAAACACCACAGAAATGGGAGCATCATTATAACATTTTCCATACTGTCTTTGCAATGGTGTGTGGGCTCTCAAGATTCACAGTAGCTTCAGTGCAATGTTGTGGGTGGTTCCAACTGCCTTTGAACTAGGTGTTGACAGAAAAATAACATAGCACAGCAGGACTCTTCAGGGAGGAGTCTCATGAGGACATGTAGGACATGTTTCCTCAGCACTCGTTCAATTGTAAGTGACAGGATCTAACTCAAATTAGCTCAAGAACAAATGGAAAATGTGTTCCCTTAAGTAGGAAATCCAGTATTTGGTTTAGACACTTCTGGGTCCAGTGGTTAAAATGATGTCACCCAGACTCCACCTCTCTGTATCTGGATTTAGCTTTGTATTAATCCATTCTCATGCTGCTACAAGGACATACCCGAGACTGGGTAATTTATAAAGAAAAGAGGTTTAATTGACTCACAGTTTCACATGGCTGGGGTGGCCTCAGGAAACCTATAATCATGGTGGAAGGGACCTCTTCACAGGGCAGCACGAGAGAGAAGAAGGGAAGAGTGAAGGGGGAAGCCTCTTATGAAACCATCAGATCTCACGAGAACCCACTCACTATCATGAGAACAGTATGGGAGAAACCACGCCCATGGTCCAATCATCTTCCTCCAGATCTCACCCTACACACATAGGGATTATAATTCAAGATGAGATTTGGGTGGGGACACAAAGCTAAACCATATCAAGCTTAATTCTCAAATAGACTCTCCCCATGCCATGATGAGGAGGTCATCAGAGTTCTCAAGCTTATATTTTTCTCATGATTCCAGAGAGAGAGAGTATATTTCCTGATAGCAACAGGAGAATTTGTAGGAGGTATTCTCATTGCCCCAGAGTGATGCAGTTACATATCTCTTGACCAACAGCTAACCAGAGTAATGGAGTAATCTGATTGGCCAGGCTTGAGGCATGTGTCCAGCATGGAGCTGAGGGGAAGGAAATTCTCCATCCCAGCCACATAGACACTAAGAATTTCCCCAAAAGAATGGAAGTTAGAGGCCAGGCCTGGTGGCTCACACCTGTAATCTCAGCATTTTGGGACACTGAGGCAGGAAGATCGCTTGAGGCTAGGAATTTGAGACCAGCCTGCACAATGTTATGAGACCTCATCACTACACAATTTTTTTAAATTAGCTGGGTGTGCTGGCATGCACCTTTAGGCCCAACTACTTGAGAGGCTGAGCCAGAAAGATCCCTTGAGCCCAGGAGTTTGAGGCTGCAGTAAGCTATGATCGCACCACTGCACTCCGGCCTGGGTGACAGAGCAAGAGCAAGATTCTGTCTCCGAAAAAAAAAAAAAAAAGAATGGAACTTACACAAGCTACAGACTACAGATGTTCTCTCTGTGGTCTATATATACATTTATTTATATACACACACATCTATAGCTGCTGCACCTATTCCTGAGGGTAAGTTTATTCAATCCTTGGGATCCACAGCAGAGATAAAGATACTTATGGATACTGTATAGAGTCATTCCTCATTTCTTTCAGAAGTCCTTAGCTCCTTAAGGATCTCTATTTCTACTTTAACCAAATAGTGAGAAAAATTGGCTCTGTGTCTCTACTTTTTGCCATATTTATGACCTACAGTTTTTTTTTTCCACTCAGACAGCTGCAAGGTGCACAGGATCGTATATAGTTGTTTCCTTCATGGTAAAGAAGGTTGCAGAGTGCTTGGAACTGACCACTGACCCTCAGAGCTTCAGAAAGCATGAGACCTGGGATTCTAGAGGGATTACTAATCTTCAGGAGACTGCGGATCTTAAGACAGTTTTAGAGGCTCAATCATTCATTTATCATTCATTTACTGAGTCAAACTATGTGCCAGGCATGGTTCTAGGTATAGAGCTCAGGTATAAACCGTGAAGACAATGGCCCTATTCTCATGGAGTTTGCACTCACAGTATGGGCAGAAAATAAGTAAAACCAATAGGAAAAATATGAAAGAGGTGACAGAGTTACTGAAAGGACAACTGTAACAAGAAAGGAAAGAGCTCTCTGGGGAGACCAACCTTGAACTGACACCTAGATCATAAAGGGGATCCATTCATTTAAAGATTTAGGAAAGGAATATTCCTGGCAGAGGGATGGTCAAAGGCTCTGAGGTAGGATAAAGTTTGAATGACGAGAAATGGAAAGGAGGCTCAGTGAACAAGGAGGAAATGAGGTTAGTGCGGTCATCGGGAGCATATCAAAAAGGACTTCATGGCTTGCTGGGCACAGTGGCTCACATCTGTAATCCGAGTGCTTTGGAAGGCCAAGGAAGGAGGATCACTTGAGGTCAGGAGTGAGCTATGATTATGCCATTCCACTCCAGCCTGGGAGACAGAGCAAGAATCAGCTAGATTTTTGTAATGGGTATAAATGAGAAGGTATCAAAAAGAAGCTTGTGTATAAAGGACTGAATTAATCTGATTTGAGGTTAGGAGAGATCACTCGGGCTATTGTATGGCAAATAGATTGTGTCAAGCAGCAGTTTTCAGATCATGGTCCCTAGACTAGCAGCAGTGGCATCACCTGGGAATTATTTAGATGTGCAGATTCTCAGGCACAATCCAGACCTACTGAATCAGAGACTCTGACACGGGATCCAGCAATCTGTGTTTTAATAAGGCCCCCAGGAGATTCTGATGCATACTCAAATTGAGAACCGTGGATGATAAAGCATGACAGGAGAGAGCCCCCTTGGGAAGCTACTGCACTCATCCAAATGAGGATAATGGTAGTGTAGACTCAGGCGCAGATGTGGGATCAAACCAGATGAATCCAGTATCTATTTGGTAGGAAAAATTGAGAGGACCTGCTAATGGATTGGATGTGAAGATGAGAAAGAAAGAGAAGTTACCTCCTGGGTTGTGGTTGGAGATGCTGCTTTTACATAATCTTTGCTTTCCACATGCCATGAAGTATAGACACAACAGCAAAGGCAGGCAAGCCCAAGTTAGAAAGAGGAGAAGGAGCCAGATGACTCAGTTATGTGTTGGTTCTGCACTTAGTTCTGTTTCCTTGGTAATAGTCACCTTTATTCTCTGAGCCTTAGTTTTCTCAACTCTAAAATGGGATTATATATAACCTATCTCAAAAGATAAGCATTAAGACTCAGCATTGACTTTGTGAATAATTAACTATCACATACATGGAAAACATTGTCATTAACATTGTTTATCCTGGGAGGGCTGGGCAGGGACATGAATCTACACACGAATTTTGTGGAACTCCACTGCACAACCCCGCTTCGGTGACATCCATGAATACTTAGACTGAATTCCAATTTATAGATAGCTTTAGTTCCAACAAGATCATATTTTTTTTTTTACTTTGAGAGCTATGTCCACTTAATTTCTATACTTAGAAAACTCCCACAATGGAAAAAAATACTCATTTGTAAGATCCCTTTGTAGGATATGAAGATGACTAAAATTGATGCACTTTTCTTGAAGAGTTTACATTCTAATAAGAGATAGAATGTATATGGGGTGTTAGGGTATAACTACATTCTATAGAAGTTCAGAAAAAACAAATATGTCCAAAGACCACTTCATCCTCCTTAAAACCTGCTTGTAACTTGTTACGTATGACTAACACTCTGGGACTCTTGGTTACATTCCTTACTTCTGTGAAAGATCCCAAGTCTCAAAAGGGAATAAACAATGTGGAACCTCTTCAGAAGCCCAAAGATTAGCAAGTCTAGTTCTGCATTTTAAAGAGAAGGAGAAAAGCAGATTCAGTACACCACTGACAAGTGTATTTATAATAATCTCTGGCAATTTTTCCAGCATACAATATCAAAAGAAACCCAAAGTAAATCTGAAAGTTGGCCATTGGCAGAAGGGGGCTATGCCTTAGAAATTTATCATAGATTCACCTAAATCTGATGGTAAACACTCAGAAATATGCTGGGGTTGTTTTCTACTCATTAATTGCACCTGGTGAGTAGTGGTTCATAGCCAAAATCTAAAGGGCAGTTGGAAGGCAAGGAGGATATAAAGACCTTTGAGAATAGGATAGTGCCGTCTTTTTTGCTTATTGAGGATTCAATACTACATGAAGCGGGTACCAGGTGTGGATCTCCATGGGAAATTTTGGGAGACCTGGAAAGTCAAGAACATACTATCTCCTGCTTTGAGTAGTCATCTCTAAAAAGATAAATGTCCTTATCTTTTGCAATTACAGAAATCTCACAACTTTTTCCTGTGTCTATCAATGTCTTTTCATGAATCACAGACATTGCAACAAGCAGGTAGATGGTTTTGGAGCTGTTAAAAAAGGTAGGAGTAATCACAGGAACCAACCACCATGCCAGACCAATTGCATTTCCCTTTTTGAAAGGATTTTCAGAACAAAGCATAAGAAATGTAGGAGACATAGTATGTTGAAGTTTTAGTAAGGCATAGTTATTTTATATGATTATAGATAGATACAGAATATGTAGTAGAGGACAGTAACAATTGAAAGGGTCTGGTTTAAAAGTCAGTCTCTAAGGTTGTAGATTGATAGATTTTCACTTGCTTCCAAGCCTGTGCCTTGTGACTTGGTGCAGGCTGATGTATCCATTCTCATAAGGCAAGATGGAGGTTGACTCCCAGGGAGATTCCAAGTCAGTACCAGGCAAGCACAAGTGAATATCTGTCCAATTCCATCTGTGATAATGGAAGATAGATAAGGAAGGGGTCAAATAAGATTTGTAAGGAGACACTCAAAGCCAATCCAGAAAAAGTCCAAATCTGAAGATCAAGGGCATAGTATTAAAGGTACCAGATAGTTATCATAGAAGAAGCAAGATGTAGTCAGAAAGTAAGCCAGACAATAGCCCCAACACAGCTCTCGGCACCCCAGAAAGTTTTTAATGGGACTGTATTATGTGGCAGGGTTTGCAGGGGTGTCTTAAAGGTACTGTAATTGGGGCAGAAAAATCCCAAAGTCAGTAACCAATACATAAACAGTAGGTAGGTTGGCCAGTTGATCCGGTTTTCCTGGGATTCAGGGAGAGTTCCAGGATATGGGACTTTTCACTCATAAAACCAGGACATGCTGGTCACCCTGATGGTGGAGGGTTTCAGAACTATGTCATATGAGGACATATTGGAATTTGTTTCATCAGAAACGTAGTCATAATATGAATAGTAATAAATAGTGTTTACTGACACCATTTTACAGGCTACAAAGGACTTTAGATGGATATCCTCATTTAATCTTCACAACCAACCAGTAACTAGGCATAATTATTTTCTCCATTTTTCATGAAGAGGAAACCAAGGTCTTCCATGACTAAATAACTGCCCAGTGACACATCTAGTAAGTAGTAGAACCCCAAATTGAACCTAAGTGGTTGGATCCCAGATCCCACAATCCTAAACCCTTCAGAAGACTTAAGGGAACTCAACAGATGCTTCAATAATTGAAGGGCTATCATGGAAGAAAGATGGGTTTAATTTATGAAATGATGGCAGAGAGGATGTTATGGAGAGACAGGATTCTGAGTTTCTAAAGTTTCCAGAATGGAATAGGCTGCTCCAGAACAAAAGACATTCTCTGTACTTGGTAGGAATGCTTAGAGAAAGACAAACAGTGTGTAATTAGCCTAATGTTAAAATCCCTCCTCACAATAACATGGTTTTGCAAAATTTATTTTTCTAGCAAGGTCAAAATTAGGAAAGCACTCCATACCCACTCTCAAAATTAATATTAAAAACACAGTGGAAAATCAACTTATTTTACAACTAAACTTATGATTTATCATAAATTCCCATGCTTTCTAAATAAATGTTGATATACCACATGCCTCCTTCAGTTCAAATTTGAGTATAAATTATAAAAAGTCCATAATCCAGAATGCTTTATGTGTTTTTACGATCACAGAAGGCTGCCCTGCCTTCCATTCATGATTAATTTTTTTGGATGGCTCCCTCTAGATCTTAGAAAATAATTAAAACTAATGAACAATCCTAAATGGCAGTAAAGCAAGGAGCATATTGTTTCCTGCCTGCGCTCTGAGCTTGATCAAAGGGAAGACTCCCTGAGATGCAGACATTGATGTTTTACACTTCACTTCCTGACCACCCACTGAGACCACATGACAGCTTCAGGGGAAATCATGAATTAACATTTTTTAGTACTTCATAGAATACTTAGAGTTTGCAAAAATACAATTAGTCAGTATAACTGCTGATTCCTCAACAGAGAAGGATTCTAAGACGTGCGCTTTTCATTTTCTCTTAGCTCTGTCCTGTCATGAGTGGGGTAACGTTTTCATTGAAGCAGGTCCCCTCTTCACACATATCACAAAAACCAGTGTGACTGCTGCAAAGAAGAGTAGAAAAAAAAGGCATTCGCAAAGTGCCCGTTTATTATATTTTCCCAGTTTGGTGATATGTTTTCAGCAGATATTTTAAAGAATATTTTATTCAGAGGTTTACCCAGTCAAATACAAGAAGAAAAGCAAAGTTTCAAGTTAAGTCAATTGTTTTGGGCACAGAAGTTTGGTTTGTGAAGTGTTTCTATAGAAGTTTAGAGGGAAGTAGAAATTTGGGGGAGGATTGATTACTTCCATCTACTTTCTATTGTATATCCTGTAACTTCATCTACAGAAAAACATTCGACTTTTTTGCTTGACCTGGCATTCAATTCAATTTCACTCGACTGGTTAGGCAACTAACAAATCGTGGTCAATCAAAATAGAAGCATTATCTTCTTTCATTTTTCTTCTGCAAATGACTTTTAAAAAATAAATCCTACACATTAAAGATACAGCCAAAGCAAATTAGCTTTTAACATTGGCCACAAAGGGGGTTTAGATAGTAATAATAAAAATATAGTCAAGTCTTTTTTTAAATCTCAACTTTTATTTTAGATATGGGGGTACATCCGCAACTTTGTTACATTGGTATACTGCACCCTGGAAGTGAGCATAGTACTCAGTAGATAATTTTTCAACCTATGCCTCCTCCATCCCCTATCTAGTAGTTCACAGTGTCTCCTGTTCTCATGTTTAAGTCCATGTGTATTCAATGTTTAGCTCCCACTTATAAGTGAGAACACGTGGTATTTGGTTTTCTGTTCCTGCATTTTGTTTACTTAGGATGGCCTCTAGCTCCATTCATGTAGCTGTAAAGGACATGATTTTATTCTTTTTTATGGCTGTATAGTTTTCCATGGTGTATATGTACCACATTTTCTTTATCGAATCCACTGTGAATGGGCACCTAGGTCGATTCCTTGTCTTTGCTATTATGAACAGGGTGGCAATGAACATACAAGTCCATGTGTCTTTTTGGTATAACATTCTATTTTCCTTTGGGCATATACCCAGTAATAGGATTGCTAGGTCAAATGGTAGCTGTTTTAAGTTCTTTGAGAAATCACCAAACTGTCTTCCACAATGGTCACACTAATATACACTCCCACCATCAGTGTATTCCTTTTTCTCCACAACCTTGCCAGCATCTGTTGTTTTCTGATTTTTAATAAGAAACATTCTGACTGGTGTGAGACAATATCTCATTGTGGTTTTGACTTGTATTTCACTGATGATTCATGATGAGCATTTTTTCATATGTTTGTAGGCCACTTGCATATCTTCTTTTGAGAAGTGTCTGTTTATGTCCTTTGCCCATTTCTTAACGAGGTTATTTGTTTTCTGCTTTTTGATAAGTTCCCTATAGTTTCTGGATATTGGACCTTTGTCAAATACATAATTTGCTAATATATTCTCACATTCTGTAAGTTGTCTGTTTACTATGTTAGTAGTTTATTTTGCTGTGCAAAAACTCTTTAGTTGAATTAGGTCCCACTTGTGAATTTTTGTTTTGTTGCAATTGCTTTTGGGAACTTAGCCAAAAATTATTTGCCAAGGCCAATGTCGACAAGGATATTTCCTAGTTTTTCTTCTAGGATTTTCATAGTTTGTAATCTTACATTTAAATCTTTAATCCATCTTGAGTTCATTTTTGTATATGATGAGAGGTAAGGGTCCAGTTTCCTCCTTCTGCATATGGGTAACCAGTTATCCTACTACTGTTTATTGAATAGGGTGTCCTTTCCCCAATGCTTGTTTTTGGCCTTGTTGAAGATCAGATGGTTGTAAATGTGTGGCTTTATTTCTGAGTTTTCTACTCTGTTCCTTTAGTCAATGTATCTGTTTTTGTATCAGTGCCATGCTATTTTGGTTATTGTAGCCTTATGGTATGGTTTGGAGTAGTTTGATGTCTCCAACTTCGTTCTTTTTGATTAGAATTGCTTTGGCAATTCAGGTTCTTTTTTGTTTTCATATGCATTTTAGAATAGTTTTTTCTAATTCTGTGAAGAATAACATTGGTAGTTTGATATGAATAGCATTGAATCTGTAAATTGCTTTGGACAGTATGGCCATTTTAACAATATTGATTCTTCTAATCCATGAGCATAGAATGTTTTTCCATTTATTTTTGTCATCACTTATTTCTTTTAGCAATGTTTTGTAATTCCCCTGTAAAGATCTTCTACCCTCTTCGTTAGCTGTATTCTTAGGCATTTCATTTTCTTTGTGGTTTTTGTAATGAGATTGTGTTCTTAATTTGACTGTCAGCCTGGACAATTATTGATGTATAGAAATGCTACTGATTTTTGTACATTGATTTTTGTATCCTGAAACCTCACTAAAATCATGCATCAGTTCTAGTAGAATTTTTGCAGAGCCTTCAGGGTTTTCTAGTTACAGACCCATATCGTCAGCAAATAGAGATAGTCAGACTTCTTCTTTTCTCATTTGGATGCCTTTTCTTTCTTTCTGTTGTCTGATTGCTCTGCCTAGGACTTGCAATATTCTATGGAACAGGAGTAGTGAGAGTGGGCATCCTTATCTTGTTTCAGTTCTCACAGGAAACGATTCCAGCTTTTGCCTGTTCAGTATGATGTTGGATGTGGGTTTGTCATAGATGGTTCTTAATTATTTTGAGGTATGTTCCTTCGATGTCTAATCTGTTGAGGGCTTTTATTATGAAGGGATATTGGGTTTCATCAAAAGCTTTTTCTGCATCTATTGAGATAATTTTATGGTTTTTGCTTTTAATTCTGTTTATGTGTTGAATCACATTTATTGGTTTACACATGTTGAAACAGCTTTGCATCCCAGGAATAAAGCGTACTTTATTGTGATATATTAACATTTCAATGTGCTACTGGATTTGGTTTGCTAGTATTTTGTTGAGAATATTTGCGTCTGTGTTCATCATAGATATTAGCCTGAAACTTTGTTTTTTGGTGTGTCTCTGCTAGATTTTGGTATTAAGCTGATGTTGGCTTTATAGAATGAATTAGGAAGGAGCCCCTACTCCTCAATTTTTGGAATAGTTTCAGTAGGATTAGCACCAGTTTTTCTTTGTATATCTAGTAGAATTCAGCTGTGAATCCATCTGGTCCAGGACTTTTTTTGGCTGATAGATTTTTTATTACTGTTTCCATTTCAGAGCTCAATATTGATCTATTCAGGGTTTCAATCTCTTCCTGATTATATCTTGGAAGATTGTGTGTTTCCAGGAATTTGTCCATTTCCTCTATATATTCTAGTTTGTGTGCATAGAGTTGTTCAGAGTATTCTCTGAGGATCTTTTCTTTTTCTGTTAGACCAGTTGTAATGTCATTTTTGTCATTTTTGAGTATCCTTACTTGGGTTTTCTTTTTGTTTTTTTGTTTTGTTTTTTTTTTTTTTTTTTTTTTTTTTTTTTGCTTTGTTAATCTAGCTAGTGGTCTGTCAATCTTATTTTTTCAAAGAACCAACTCTTGGTTTCATTGATCTTTTGTACAGATTTTTGCATCTCAGCTTCGTTCAGTTCTTCTTTAATTTTTTAATTATTTCTTTTCTTCTAGCTTTTGGTTGCTTAGTTCTTTTTTCCTACTTCCTTTGGGTGCAAAGTTAGACTGTTAATTTGAGATCTTTCTAACTTCTTGATAAAAACATTTAGCACTATAAACTTTCCTCCTAACACTGCTCTAGCAGCATCTCAGAGATTTTAGTATGTTGTGTCCCTGTTTTCATTAATTTCAAAGAATTTTTCTGTTTTTGCCTTAATGTCAATGTTCTCGCAGGAGTTATTCAGGAGTAAGTTGTTTAATTTCCACGTATTTGGGTATTTTGAGACATCTTCTTGGTATTATTTTCTATTTTTATTGCACTGTGGTCTGAGAGTATCCTTGGTATGATTTCCATTTTTTTAAGTTACTGAGATTTTCCTTATGACTAAGCATGGGGTCTATCTTAAAATATGTTTCATGTGCAGAGGAGAAGAATGTACATTCTGTGGTTGTTGGGTGGAGTGCTCTGTAGATGTCTTTTAGGTCCAGTTGGTTAAGTGTTGAGTTTCTTTGTTAATTTCTTTGTTAATTTTCCTCCTCGATGATCTAACATTGTCTGTTGCATATTAAAGTCTCCCACTATTATTATGTTGTTGTCTAAATCTCTTCATAGGTCAACAAGAACTTGTTTTATGAATCTGGGTGTTCCAATGTTAGGTGCATATATATTTAGAATAGTTGAGTATTCTTGTTGGATTGTACCCTTTATGATTATGTAATGTCCTTTATCCTTCTTCACTTTTATTGGTTTAAACTCTGTTTTATCTGATGTAAGAATGGCAACTCCTACTCTTTTTTGTTTTCCTTTTGCATAGTAAATCTGTCTCCATTATTTTACTTTGAGGTCGTGAGTGTCATTATGTGAGATGGGTCTCTTTACAGTCAATTCTTAATTGCTCTGAAGCTGATTACATTTGGGGCCTACTTGGGATCTTGAATTTCTTCCTTCTTTCATTTTCTGTCTATGTTTATTGGCTCCAAATGGGTAGGACGAACCCACAGATGCTCCAATAGCACCTGACATACACAAAAGGATTGGCATAGAAGAGTTGCTAGGAGTTGTTAGATTTCGATCGTCCAAGCTTGCTCCATTTGCTTGTTGGCACACCAAATTGAAAGTTGACAATACAGTTCCAGAACCCTAAGTCAAGATGCTTCTGTAGATTTACAAGCAGTATTGTCTCTAGGCAAGGAAGTGAAGTGCTGCCTTCAGAATGCTCTCTGTGTCTCCACCTTCTTCTGTCTCTATTCTAGAATCTTAAAACCTCAAGAATGGAAAACCTTAGCTATTTCCTTCTTCTCCCCTCAGGTCAAAGCCTGCTTTCAGTAAAGGATCTGACACCTATAGAATTTCAGATGGGTTTTTAAAATCTCCTTATTTATTGTGGAATAAAAGATGTCATTGGTTGAAAAGGACAACAAATAGCTGTGAGTTGGTGGAGCAAAAATCTTCAGGAATAGAGACATCCAGAGCTTGAAACCACCTCAAGAGTTGAAGTCATATTCTGTACACTACACACCAACTTAGCCTGCATCTAAGATTGTCCCTGACCCTTATGTATGAGAAAGGGCAGAGTTCTTCCCTAGGGTCCCTTGATAAAGTCTAAATCAGGGTTCAGCAATCTGTTGTTCAGAGGCCAAATCCAGCCACAGCCTGTTTTCATTTGGCCTGTGAACTAAAGAT
This sequence comes from Macaca thibetana thibetana, assembly GCF_024542745.1. Lineage (NCBI taxonomy): Eukaryota > Metazoa > Chordata > Mammalia > Primates > Cercopithecidae > Macaca > Macaca thibetana. The sequence continues at coordinate 132,856,653 of NC_065579.1, read as the reverse complement.
GGTTTTTGCATTTTAAAATGGTTGGAAAAAATCAAGAAAATAATAATATTTTGTGACATCCAAAAATGGTATGAATAAATAAAGTTTTATTGAAACACAGCCATGTACACCCGTTTAAGGAATGTCTATGATGCTTTTGCACTGCAATAGCAACAGACTAAAGAGCCTAAAAGACCTAAAATATTTACTATCTTGCTCTTTAAGAGACAATTTACTGAGGTCTAGGTCGCTATTTTTTAAACAGTGTGCTAAAGATCCTGATGGTTCAACAGAGCTCACCTCAATGCAGGGAAGGGGAAGGATGGCCCTGAGAAAGGGGCCACATAGAAGATGTACCATCTTCATTAAACCAGAATGGTTCTGCTTTTACCTCTTTTATACTTTGGAAATCAAAGGTTGATTTTGTAAGAGATTATAAAAAGTTTATAAATGTGGCAAGCCATGACTCTTCAAACTGTAAAGTATTATAGATCTCTATTTCTAGCACTTTTCCAAATTAAATGCTCAGTAACACACAATATACTTTTGAGGAAATGGGGAACTGCTATCATTATTTCACCATGAAAGCAGAGGTTTCTAGAGAAGAAAGTTAGCACTGGAGACTTGTCAGGGCCAGGCTAGAGCTAGGGATTCTTTTACCTTTTCTCCCCACTTCCCATCTCAAATCCTCATCTTCACTTCTTCCAAAATCTATTTTTATTTTTCTCTTCTCTGTTTATACTACCTTTCTCAATCACTATATGTATTTTTTCATTTCTTTTTTTTAAGACAAGATATCTCCATGTTGTCATGGTTGAGATGAAGTGGGATGATCATAGCTCACTGCAGCCTTGAACTCCTGGGTTCAAGTGATCCTTCTGCCTCAGCCTGCCAAGTAGCTGGGACTACAGGCATGAGACACCATGCCTGACCCCTTATTCCTTCTTAAACAAAGCTTACCTGTGGCTTTGGTTTGCCATGGCATCCTTATAATTTCTGTTCCACTACTACTTTTCAGATTTATTTCTGTTTCTCTCTAAGAGAGAAAAACCTAGTGGGTAAAAGGCATGAGTTTTGTAGCCAGACTGCCCAGGCTTGAATCTTGGCTTCTATTTACCAACTGAGCAAGTTATTTAACTTTCTGTACTTCATGAGTCTAATGGGGATAATAACAGTACCTATCTCCTGAGGTTATTGTGAAAATTAGGGGTGTGTGTGTGTGTGTGTGTGTGTGTGTATAACACATATATAACACATATAATTTTCACAAAACAATATATAATGATCTTATATATATATCGTATATATATGCAATCTTATATATATGTACACACACACACACATAAAATCATTAGAATAATACCTGGAATATGGTAAGCATGATGTAGGTGTTTGTTCTTATTAATATCTGAATGGCTCACTCAAAACATGCCATGGACCCCTCGTCAACCAAAAAGAGTTTTAGGAATTATCTCTTGTCAGCTACCACCCACAGATCTGATCAGCGTAGTCTACGTTATGGAACATGGTAGATTGCATTAAAGGTCACAATTCTTTATTTCTCCCTGTATCTACTCACTTTTTTGTGTAATTTTTCAGTATCTTCCTATTTGAATAGGACACATTTCCCATGTCTTGATGCTATGCTTGGCATGTGACTTGCTCTGGCCAATGGAAAGTTTGCTGACATAATAGAAACAGAGGCTTAAAAAGGGCTTATACAGTTGAGTTTACCCTCTTGATCCTCTGCCATCATCATGAGAAGGTCATGCCCAAGTTGATCTGTTGATTCGAGGAGGAGGATGAGAAACACGTGAAGCAGAATCGTCCTGAGCCTAGATGAGCCAACTCCCAGTCAGCCAGCAGACTGATGAGAAATAAGATGTGATTATTGTTTAATGCCATTGGGTTTTGGGTAGTTTGTTACACAGAATAAATAGGAAAAAAATACTGGGTTGAACCCAGTAGCATATTGTATTAGGCCATTTGCACTGCTACAAAGAAATACCTGAGGTTGGGTAATTCATAAGGAAAAGAGGTTTAATTGGCTCTTGGTTCTGCAGGCTGTACAAGCACGGAACTGGCATCAGCTTGGGTTCTTGGGAGAACTCAAGGAGCTTTTACTTATGGCAGAAAACAAAGCAGGAGCAGATGTGTCACATGACCAGAGCGGGAGCAAGAGAGAGAAAGTGGGGGGGGAGGTGCCACACTTTACAACAACCAGACCTCCTGAGAGCTCCTTTATTATCATGAGGACAGCACCTAGCCATGAGGCATATCAACTTACTCAATTTTTTAAAATCACACTCAAGCACTATTATGAAATGCTTTTTACTGAATTCATCAAGCTATTCTTTTTCTTTCAAACTGAGTTACTCAGAGATCCTAACTCCAAAATTCCTGTTTTTCTCTTCCCATTGACTCCCCTGACCTTGAAAGATTTTTAGCCTATTTTTTCCATAAACTCCACAAATATCTGTAAATGACTGAAAGAAGATGTTTTGCCTTGCCAGTGCAAATTCTCTTTGGGATTCCCTTAAAATTCATCTGCTGTGAAAGGGCACTGTAGGTGGTTTGCATAGCTGTGGACAGTGAAATCGATTTCCAGACTTCCAACTCAGTGAGTTCCCATGGGGGTTGTGGAGAAAAGGAATAACGTTTATCAGAATAAAGGAGCAAGCTGACTTATACATATCTGTAAACTTTAGATTTTTGTTCAAGAGAGAGTGGAAAGAACAATACAGATACAGACATACCTATATAAACAAGGGTAAACTTCAAACCTAAGCCTTCTTTGTAGAAATCCATCTGTTGAGGCTGAGAGTAGAGAAATAGGACCAAAATAGTGTCTATAAATTGAAAGATAAGATTTTTAGCCTTTGATCCTGGATGTATGCATTTTCCAAATGGTCCAGGCAGTCTGAGATCAGGATGCAATTTATAGGCTATAGAAGAGCATAGGAAAAAACAACTTCCTAGAAGAGATATTGACCACTAGTTTCAAATCCTGGTTCCACTGCTTCTCAGCTTGTAACTTTTGGTAAGTCATACAACCCGTCTTCTCCTGAGGTTGTGATGAGGATTAAATTACTTAAACCATTTAAGATGCACAGAAGAGTGCTGGGCACATAATAAGCACTCTATAAATGTCTGTTGTTATCACCTTCCCTTTTGTTACAGCTATTACTACTATTTTGGGTAACACAACTCTGAGTTTATTCTGGGAAACCATCCCTTCCTTTAGTTTAGATCCTGTTCTATAAATGCTGGCTCCACCCTCCCAGCCTGGCCAATTATAGCCATCATCCTCAGGCCACAGTTTGAGGTTTGAGCATGTGACCCAGTCTGATGAGGTGCAATCTTTAGATTTGATGGCTTTATGAGAGTGATATGTACTTCCTCTTCTACTGGACATCAATTCATACGGAAGTAGGTGAGAATGAAACCCATTACAAAGAGCAAAGCCAAGAGATGGAAGAGTAGGTCCTGATAACAAAATATAAAACCAGAGATTGAAGTCTTGAAACCCATGGGTTTTTTGTTTAATGAGGCTATAAAATGTTTCTTTTTGCTTAAACTAGTTCAAATTGGGTTTCACAGGAGAACTTACACACCTTCTAACAGCTTTTACAGAAACTTTCATTGAAACTTTAGTTCCCTTTCTTAAATTTTTCATGGAGATTTAGACTACTTCAGGTCAAACTTGAATGAGCAAATGTTAATTAATTTTTTTAAAAATAACAATCTCATTCAGGTTGAGCTGCCAGGAATTGTCACGTGTGGGGATTTTTCCTTTTATTTTGTGGGGGTTTGGAGTGCAGGAGCTTACAGCAGAAATCACCACCTTGATCTTCTGTCCAGAGCTATGCATTAAGCCAAGTTGAATCTAAGCTTTCATGGAATCTAAAAATGGCAAATAAAAGAAAGCAGCTTTGATTTCCCCCCCTCATGAGATTTATTCTGACAGTTTGCAACTCGATGAAATAGATAATGGAACTCCCTTGTCACAATAACTCAGTTTAAATGCATTGTCAGATTAATAGACTCAGTTATCCACTTCACTAAGGACTGTAAGAGGCAAGGTTTGAAATCATCCCTTCTCATAAACATCCCAAAGGACTAAAAGATGTTTCTAAGCAGAAGAAATTGTGAAGTGGGCATATTTTGCCTTGAGTTAGTTATTCCCCAGATCCCCCTTCTGTTCGTGTGTTTGGCTTCCTTATCTTTCCTATACTTCCCCTTCTAAAAAGGCCTCCTTCCCCCTCTTACACTCTCTCTCTTTATGCCTAGTAAGAATCCCCATTAGTTTATGGAGATGGTACTGGAGTTAGTTAACGGTGTTCTGGAAATTGTCACATTTCCCTGGCACCAAGGGAATGCATGTGGTTCAGACTGGACCAATCAGAGTCTCACCTCTCCATAGCCACAGTGATTGGACCAAGCTGTGGGTGTGTGAAACAAGGTGAGCCGATCACAATTCTCCTGCAGGATTTTTTTTGTTTTTGAAGCTGAAGGGGAAGATCTTTTGGTTATGTGGTAACAGCTTTTAGGGTGTGAGTCCAGAGGTTCCTGCAGACAGAGAGAAAACATGCTGACAGCAATAGTAAACAGTAATATTGTCACAGGGAGAATTCAAAATGTGGAGAAGGAGTCTCTTGGCAGTATTCAAGGCCTTAGTCCTGGTGATTCCTGAAGCCAGCTCTGCCTCCCTTCCCATGAATTTGTTATATAGGTAAATAATATATCTTCATTTCTTGAGAAAGAGACTTCCAGTATCAACTCTGACATGTGAAGAGCTTGGGAGACAGCATTCCCATCCTCAAAATAACAAAAAGATAGAAAAACAAAATCAGTTTTTATGGACTTTCCTTGAAATTCCAGAGGACTACAATTTTGGGGGGCCCTCACTTCCATGAGCATTACCTCCAGGAACACTACCAGGTTTTCGTGCTGAAGATCCCAGAAAGATGCTCTTATAGCTCTGGCAGGGGTAAGGAAAGAGTAGCCATTGTAAAATTTAACCGGAGCTTTCTCCATTACAAAGACCTACTACCCATGGGAAAAGACTTTGCCAGAGCCTTACTCAGTAGATGAAAGAACATTCGTTCAATTCATAGCCTCCTCCAGCTTTCCTGCCTCACCTACTAGAGAGGGAACAAAACAACAACAACAACGAGGGATAGGACTTCAAGGAAATAAATTGGGCATGGTGCTGCCAGGGAAGGGAGCAGGAGACAGAAGAAAAAAAGCTTTACCACTGGAGAAACACTTGTGAATGTCACAACTCCAGGTCTCAGGCCCGCTATAACACTGAAAAGTCCCTAGAATGTTTCCCTTTCCCTACCCTTAACACCACACCAACAGGACCCCAGTATGATAACATTAGGTTACAGCTGAAAGCTGCAAAATGCAGATTCTATCTGAGGCAGAATACTTGGGGAAGCCCAAAACCTAGAGAGGAGACAAAAACTTGAACACTAGAGAAATTTGGAACCTCTGGCACCTATAGTTATAGCAAATATGAAACGGAGTCTGGGTAAGCATAGGCACAGAATACATTTAAAGAAGAAGGAGGAGGAGGAGGAGGAGAAAGGAGGAGGAGAAGAGGAAGAGGAAGAGGAAGAAGAGGAAGAAGAAGAACAAGAAGAACAAGAAGAAAAAGAAAAGAGTCCAACTCCTAGGCTTATAACCATAAATCCTCACACTAAAGGCCTATTTACCTCAAGTTCTACTGTCTGATACATGTCTTGATTTCAACAAAAAGTTACAAAACATGCCAAAGGCAAGAAAAAAGAATGTCTGAAGAGACAAAGCAATAAGCAGAAACAGGTGCAGATATGACATAAATGTAGAAATTATCTGACAGGGTATTTAAAGTAACTATGATTAATATGAAATGGGCTTTAATGGAAGAAGTAGACAATGTGCAAGAGCAGATGGTAATGTAGATAGAAACTCTAAGAAATAGCAAAAAGGAAATTCTAGAAAAACATTGTACCAGAAATGTAAAAATGCCTTCAGGTAGGCTCATCAGTGGATTTGATACAATTCAGGAAATAATCTGTGAGCTTGAAGTGAGATCAGTAGAAACTTCCCAAACTGAAAAGCAAAAAGTAAAAAGAAAAACAAGCAACATCCAACAACTGGGGGATAATTTCAAAAGGTGTAACATACATGTAATTGGAATATTGGAAGGAAAAGAGAGAATAGAAAGGAAGAAATATGTGAATAATGGCTAAGAACGTACCAAAATTAATGACAGACACCAGACCACAGATCCACACAGGATAAATTCCAAAACCTCACTCAGTTATGCAGAAAGTCAAAGGCAAAGAGAAAATCTTGAAAGATTTTCTTAAACAAAATAGCTTACCTATAGAGGAATAAATAAGAATTACAGCATGCTTCTCATCAGAAATCATGCAACCAAGAGTGTAGAGTGCAATATCTAAAGTGAAAGCAAAAGAAGGAACAAAAGATTTCCACCAACCTAGAGTTTTATATACAGCAAAATTAATTCTTCAAAAATGAAGGAAATATCAAGACTTTCTCAGACAAACAAAAGCTGAGGGAATTTATCACCAGCAGACCTACTCTGCAAGAAATATTAAAGTAAATTCTTCAGAAAGAAGGAAAATGATGTGTCAAAAATATGTATCTTGATACAGAAAAGCTCCAGAAAAGAAACAAAAATATTTTATTTTTCTTTCTCTTAATTGATGCAAAAGACAACTTTTTTAAAAGATATAATAGTAATTAAAAATAGAATTACCATATAACCCAGCAATTCGTCTTCTGAGTATATATCCAAAAGAAATGAAATCACCATCGTGTAAGGATCTTTGTTCTCCCATGTTCATTGCAGCGTTATTCACATTAGCCAAGATATGAAAACAACCTAGATGTCCATCCACAGACAAATGGTTAAAGAAACTGTGATTGTTTATCCATTTGTCGGGGGATGGACATCTAGGTTGTTTCCATATGTTTCCATTGTATATTTCCATGTACAATCTGTTGTGTGTATTTGTATGTATGTATGCAACAGATTTTTATCCAGCCTTTAAAAAAAGGAGATCCTGTCATTTGCCAAAAATGGATGAACTTGAAGAACATAATGATAAGTGAATGCCAGATACAGAAAAAATATTGCATAATCTCACTTATATATGTAATATTTTTAAAAATCAAATATAGAGAGAAAATGAAACAGTGGTTACCAGGGGAAAGGTGGTAGGAAGGAAATGAGGAAATGTAGAGTAAAGGATACAAAGTAGCAGATATGAGGGATGAACGAGTCTGAAGATCTGATGTACAACCTGAAGACTGTAATTCATAATGCTGTAATATACTCAGAATTGTTACTAAACGAGCAGATTGTAGTTGCTTTTGCCACAGGAAGGAGAAATGGGTAACTATGTGAGATGATGGTTGTAGCAATTTCTTTCACCGTAGTAACCACTTTAATATATATACATATATATATATATATCTCATAACCTTATATATGTGTATACCTTCAATATACACTGTATATATACGATTTATTTTTGAAAAATGAATAAAAGTAACAGTCTACTAGTTATTATAGCATGTGGATCAGGGAAATGAATGACAGCACTGTCACAAAGGACAGGAAGAACTAATTGGGAGTACTCTATTACAAATTGCCTGCACTACACAAGAAGAGTATAGTGTTATTTGGAGGTGAATTTAGATTTAAAATGCATATTGCATAATGGGATACTGCTTCATTTTGAAAAAAAATGAAAAAATTCTATATGGTTACACAGCAATGTGAATGTACTTATTGCTGCTGAATTGTACACCTAAAAATGGTTAAAATTATAAATTTTATGTTATATATATTTTACCAAAAATATTTAAAACTTTTTAAAAGGTACATTGTAAACTCTAGGGCAACCACTGAGAAATGCTTTTTAAAAATTAGAATTTAGAGCCGGGTGCAGTGGCTCACGCCTGTAATCCCAGCACTTTGGGAGGCCGAGGGGGGCGGATCACAAAGTCAAGAGATTGAGACCATCCTGGCCAACATGGTGAAACTCCATCTCTACTAAAAATACAAAAATTAGCTGGGTGTGGTGGCACATGCCTGTAATCCCAGCTACTCAGGAAGCTGAGGCAGGAGAATTGCTTGAACCTGGGAGGCAGAGGTTGCAGTGAGCCCAGATCATGCCACTGCACTCCAGCCCTGTGACAGAGCAAGACTCCATCTCAAAAAACAAAAACAAACAAACAAAAATAGAATTTACTTGCTAAGAGATTGATAAAATTGAGTCACATTAAATGTTCAATTATAACCAGAGAAGGCAGAAAATGGGGTTTGGAGTAATAAAGAACAAATACAATGTATAGAACACACTTACAAACATGGTAGAAAACCGTAAACACTTTTAAATACGAATGGTCTAAATATACCAAATAAAAGGCAGAGATTGATAAAGTGGATTAAAAAACAAAAATAAAATTAAAACAAGACCCAACTATATGTTGTCTATAAGAAACCCACTTTAACTATAAAGACACAAATAGTTTAGAAGTAAAGGGATAGATAAAGAGATACCATGCTAACACTAATTAAAAGAAAGCTACCATCATTGTATTAATTTCAAACAAAGCAGACTTCAGAACAAGAAAGATTATGAAAGACAAGCCAATTACATAATGATAAAGGGGTCAATTGTCCAAGACATAACCATCCTTACTATATATACACCTAACAAGAGACTGTCAAAATACATGAGGCAAAAACTGACAGAACTGAAAGGAGAAATGGACAAATTTAGTATAGTTAGAAATATCAGCACCCATCTGTCAATAATGCATAGATCAAACAGGCAGAAAATCAGTAAGGATATATATGACCTGAACAGCACTATCAATCAACTTTATCTAATTGACATTTATAGATTGCTCCATTCAACAACAGTAAAATATACTTTCTTCTCAAGCTCACATGGAACTTTAACCAAGATAGACCACAATCTGTACTATAAAATTCACCTTAACAAATTTATACAAATCATACAAAGCATGTTCTCGCACCACAATGAAAATAAACTAGAAATCAGTAACAGAAACATGACTAGAGAATCCCCAAATAGCTTAAAATTAAACACATTGCTAAGTAACATGTGAATCAAAGAAGTGTCAAGAGAAATGTTAAAATACTTTGAACTAAGTGAAAAAGACAATATAACTTACCTAATTTATACAATGCAGCATAGCAGTGCATAAGTGGAACTCTGTAACATTAGATGCATGTATTACAAAAGAGGAAAATCTGTAATTTATAACCTAAGCTTCCACCTTAGCAAACTAGAGAAAGAAGAGCAATGTATGCCTAAAACAAGCAGAAGAAAAAATAATTAAAATTAGAGTAGAAACCCATAAAATTAAACACAAAAATATAATAGAGCAAATCACCAAAACCAAAAGCCAGTTTTTTGAACAAGGTAATTTTTTGAGATAGTTCAGATTGCATTCTGTAACTTAAAACCAAAAGTTCTGTTTAATCTATTCATTCTTATCTCCATCTTCTAAAGTTTCTAGGTTTTCTCTTTTCCACTTGCTCCTCTCAGTCTCTACAGAGGGAACTTTTCTGATAAATGGGTTCATACTAAGGCATCAGTGAGATAATATGTTAATCATTCCAGGATCATTGCACACTGCTGTATCAGCAGTGCCTGATATAATGCAGGTGCTCAATAAATATTTCTTTAAAGGACAAATGAATTACTTACACTTTAAACAGGAACCACTGGAATTGATCAGATCATCTTCAATGCTAGAAATTTGGAAGTTATAGAATTTACGTTGAGGAAGTTGCATGTTACAAGTGTCCTTAGATTCATTCAGGTTGCATAAATTGGGCCAAGTCCTAAGACCAGCTTGCCTCCAAAATTATATTCCCAGGCTCATCTTTGTGATTAATATTTACTCTTTCTCCCTAATTTCAGGCTGGGGTGACATTTAATATTATCTGTATTGAGAAGATGATAATACACTCACAACTAAACCTATTCAAGTCCAGGGTGCTTATGTATGACAGCAAGAGGGAATGGTTAGCCTTGATCCATCTAAAGCATTACTACAAACAGAAAAAAATAGCTTCACCTCATGTTCAAGGAGAGTGCTACCATTTTTATTAACTTTATTTATTTATTTATTTAATTTTGAGACAGAGTATCACTCTTGTTGCCCAGGCTGGAGTGCAATGGCACCATCTGGGCTCACTTCAACCTCCTGGGTTCAAGTGATTCTCCTGACTCAGCCTCCCAACTAGCTGGGATTACAGGCACCCAGCACCACACCCAGCTAATTTTTGTATTTTTAGTAGAGATGGGGTTTCGCCATTTTGGCCAGGCTGGTCTCGAACTCCTGACCTCAGGTGATCCTCCCACCTCAGCCTCCCAAAGTGCTGGAATTACAGGCATGAGCCACCATGCCCAGCCTACCATTTTTATTATCTTAAGACCCATCCAAATTCTGAAATTTAGCTCTGAGTGAATGCCCCAATGGTTTCTGTTCCCTTATGATGCCTAAAGGTATGACCTTGTTAAGAATTTCATATACCTTTATTTCATTTCCTTTGATATGTAAATGGTAAATCAATGGTTCCATTGTAGAAATAGTTCACAGTAGTTCTTTTTATAGAAAAATCAACCTAGAAAACTGACTGTCAAACCCAGGGCCCATTGGTTTTGCTTAAATGATAATCATAGAGAATCTAGTGGTGTTAATTAATGAAGTCTGCATCAATACAGGAGGGCAAAAAGTGATTTCCATTAAAATAGTGCATTTCATGAACTTTTTGCTCATTCTGTAACTTAATAATTTTTAGTTTCTTTGACAAAGTTCTTTGAGTTTTTTGTGTTTTTGTTGTTGTTGTTGTTGTTATTTTTGAGAAACAATGTCTTGCTCTGTCACCCAGGCTGTAGTGCAGCAGTCTAATCATAGCTCATTGTAACCTCAAACTCCTGGGCTCAAGAGATTCTTCCACTTCAGATTCCCAAGTAGCTAGGACTGGCTACAAGCACAGGCTACCATACCCAGCTAATTGTTTTATTTTTATTTTTTGTAGCAATAGGGGTACTTTCTATGTTGCCCAGCCTGGTCTCGAACTCCTGGCCTCAAATGATCCTCCTGCCTCCCAAAGGACTGAGTTTATATGCGTAAGCCACCATACCCAGCCATTTTTAACTTTTAACAAGAGAGGATTAAATTAGATGTAAGAAATTTGTTTTCACTCTGTGGACTGCTAATAGCTAAAATGTGTTAATAAGGAAATTTACATAGTTTTTAAAAACATGAAACACTAAATTGTCAAAATTTTATCGTAATAAAATAAATCCACACTGCTTTATTATCATGCAATTTGGTAAGTATATAAAATTGCAAGACATATCACTTACAGTCTGGATAACAATAACTTCCATTTATTAATTAAATCCTATGTGCAAGTCATGATATTAATGTTCTACTTAGAGTGATTCTCGATCCTCATGACAATGCTATAAAAGCTAAGTATAGTTGTCTCAGTTTAACAGATGTGTAAATAAATTTTGAGACATTACGTTTATTGCCTAAGACAGTAAGCTGAGATCAAATCCAAGTATGTCTTACACCAAAAGTCATACCATCCTAAATACAATGCTTCTATGAGAACTTCAGATTCAGTGAAGCGTATTAAGCATGTACTATGCTCTGGTCCCATTGTAGATGCTGGAGGCACAGCAGTTAATAATACAGAGACCTGCCCCAATGCTTATATTCCCTTTTTTTTTTTTTTTTTTTTTTTTTTTTTTTTTTTTGAGGCAGAGTCTTGCTCTGTCGCCCAGGCTGGAGTGCACTGGTGCAATCTCGGCTCATTACAACCTCCGCCTCCTGGGTTCAAGTGATTCTCCTGCCTCAGGCTCCCGAGTAGCTGGGATTACAGTTGTGTGCCACCACGCCCAGTTATTTGATATTTTTAGTAGAGACGAGGTTTCACCATGTTGGCCAGGCTGGTCTCGAACTTCTGACCTCAAGAGATCCACCCGCCTCGGCCTCCCAAAGTGCTGGGATTACAGTTGTGAGCCACCATGCCCGGCCCCAATGCTTATATTACAATGGGGATAGGAAATTTATGCCATGAACAATTTAGGAGAAAGTAATAGTCAGAAGCTCTCAGAAGAGAGACTACTCACACTTTATCACTCTTACCTCTTCTCTGGATAGATACTATTTTGTATACGGCACAAACATTTTGGAAAGTTAATGTGAGAAAGGAAAAAGAGTTGAATAGTTCATTTGCATTTGGTAACAGGAAATGGAAAGTGCAAACAGCTGAACTGTAGCCTCTCAGCCCACTACCAAAGCAAAAATGAGCTCTTAATATAGTATCTGTTAAGAGACAAGTCACAGCCTTTCTGGTACGGGACAACTTGTAGTATTAAATTTTTAGAACTAGTTTAGAGATTCTCAGTCTGCAAAATGGATATGTTCCATCACTAAATTGGAATAATTGCAGGGGTGTTGCAATTTCCAGAAAATATAACTTAATGGATAAAATTTTCACAATTTTAAGCTTTTCTTTGCCAAAATTTTTGAGCCGTTTTTGCACCTGCTACTGCTTGTCTGCTGGTGAGTGCTAGCTGATAACAAATGCAACGAATAAGTATCAAGCAAAAGTTAATGCAAACAGCCAATCACTCTTAATTCAGCAGCATGATTTTTTTACGGATATGTGAGTTTGTGGTTATGATTTTATATTGTGACATATAATAGAGCCACATTTTCTCCTTAAAATTATTCCTAAAATTAAATGTATCAATATTTCATGGTGTTCTATGAAGAGTATAACTTCCAAGTGTTCTATGATTATAAGCTTCTTAAAAGATCAACAAAATACTGTTTTTGTGAATCACATGTTAAATGTGGAAATCACATCCTCTGACATATATACCCTGGTAACCCCCAACTTCCGCTCAGTCAAACTGCCCAAGAAGGGAGGAAGTTGGTCCCCTCATGTCAGATTTCTGGAATGACTCCAAAAGTTGGATCGTGAAGGAATATTTGGCCCTCCCAACAGAAGAAGGGCTGCTTGTGCAGATGCTTATTGGCCCATATTTTATAAGTGAGTGGAATGCTTGTGCCTTGTCAGGAATGCAACTATATCTCATTTCCTTCTTCATGTCCTGCCCCCACTCTGTGAAGGCACTCTTCCCACCACTTCTTGCTTCAATATGACAAGGGTAAGAAGCTTAAGTCCAAGTGCCAGGCTACATGTTCAGATTCATGCTCCAATTTGATTTTACCAGAAAAGTCCCCCATTGGAACTGAGTACTGCCAAGCCCTGACCTTATTTCCCATTCTGCCAATGATTCTTCCTTAGACATAAGCTTCTTGTGTTGACAGCCTGAAAGGAAAGAAGTACCCATGCGGGACTCAGGTCTTTGAATTGTTAACACTACCCAATTACTTTCTTCCCTACCAGAGAAAACCACATGATTATGAGCCAAGTCATGGCCTCCAGATTCAATGTAGTCATTGGCTAAGTGAAAGAGACCCCCTTCTCTGAAAATGCTCCACTAAATGCTACCAGCAAGCTCTTTATTACTCAATTCAATAGGCTCACTAGTCCCCTGTATTATCTGAACTTTATAGAGTATTTAATATTATAGACCACCCCATTTATTAAACATGCTCCTCCTTTAATTTCCTACATAGCACCATCACTAGAGTTTTCCTACTTTATAACCACCAGCTTTGGTTACTGGCTCCTCATCCACTTAACTGCTAGATGTCTGTAACTGAATGTCCACAGGTACTCCAATGAGCATGCCCAAAATGGAATGTATCAACAGATTACGTACCTTCTCTTAAATTCCTCTTCCTCCTGCATTGTCAATTATGATGATGATGATGATATCAAAGAAGATGATGGAGAGGAAGAAGTAGAAAGCAAATAATGATAAACCCACACAGTTCTAAGTGTTTTATGTGTGTTAAATTATTTACTTTTTACATTAATTGTATGAGATAGGCACTATTACTAGCCTCAATTTACAGATATTGAAATGGAGGCAAAGAGAAATTAATTTGTCCAAAGTTACATAGCTAGTAGTGGCAGCATCAGGATTAGAACCTATAGTTCTAAATTCTACCTTGCATATTATTCTCCATCTCTAAATATAACACCACTACCCATCCAGTTACCTGGGAATGAACCTAGATGCACCCCTCTTCCTTAATGCCCAATCAGCTACTAACAGGGATCTTTACTTACATTCCTAGAATGGGGGATTGTGAAGAAGGGAGAGAAAGTCCTTTCACCAATGTACTCTTGTGACTGCTATCAAAGTGATCAGACTCAATTTTAAAATGAGCAAATGATCTGAATAGACATTCCTCCAAAGGAAATATATAAATGGCCACAAAGCACACGAAAAGAGGTCAGCTTCATTAGCCATCAGGGAAATACATATCAAAACCACAGTGAGATATCACTTCATACCTCCTAGGAGAGCAATAATCAAAATGACATAAGTACTGACAAGAATGGAGAAAAAATGGAAGCTTCATACAGTTCAGGTGGGAATAAAAAATGGTGTAGCTTTGGAAAACAGGATAGCATTTTCTCAAAAAGTTAAAAAAAAAAAAGGAGTTACCATATGACCCAGCATTTCCATTTCTAGGTATATACCCAAGGGTAATGCAACACATGTCCATACAAACATTATACTGAACATTCATAACAAAATAGCCAAAAGGTAGAAACAATCCAAGTCTATGAGTGAATGAATTGATAAACAAAATGTGGTATGCCCATAGAATAGAATATTATTCTGCTGTAAAACCGCATGGCTACTGATACTAAATAGATGAACCTTGAAAATATGACATCAAGCAAAAGAAGCCAGTCACAAAAGAACATACATTACATGATTCTGCAACTCAAAAAGTATTTGAGACAGGTCTCAATTAATTTAGAAGTTTATTTTGCATAGGTTGAGGATGCCCTGGGGAAAAAGGAACACAAAACCATGGTAACATCTGTGGTCCATGCTTTTTCCAAAGAGAGACTGTGGACTTCAATATTTAAAGGGGAAAGAGCAGGCAGTAGGAAAACATGAAAGGGGAAAAAAGGGGAGGGTAGATAAAAGGGGCAAGCAGTTGCATTCTTTTGAGTCTTTGATCAGCATTCAATGAGTCCACATTTTACTTTGAAAGGAGGAGGTATACAAATAATTACACATTTGTCTCATGCTCAGTGAATCTGCATTTTTACATAAGATAAAGTAAATTTTTACACAAGATAAAGTAGAGGAATCAAATATACATTTGTCTCAGATGAGCAGAGGGATGACTTCTAGTTCAGTCCTTTGTCCCATGCCTGTGAGGATAAGCTGTCAATTTACATCGTTGGGGGCAAAATTCAACAGAACTGTTTTTGTGTAAAGATCCTGGGGTCCACAAGAGGTTTTCTTGTGAGCAAATTGTGAGGGAGGTATACAGCCTTTTATCTTCATAGTTACCTATTTATGAACAAAATGGGAGGCAGTTTGGTGTTATTGAGTTCTTGAGCTTGACTTTTCCCCTTAGCATATGAGTTTGGGGTCCCAAGGTTTTTATTTTCCTTTCAGTATTCCATTTATATGAAATTTCAGAATAAAGAAATTCATAGAGACAAAAGGCAGATTAGTGGTTGCCGGGGGTTGAAGGGAGGGGCTCCTGGAGAAGGATTGCCAAAGGGCACAGAGTTTCTTTTTGGGGTAGTGAAAATGCTCTAAAAACTGATTGTGTTAACCCTTGCACAATTCTATAAATATTATATATTAAACATCATTGAATCGTATGTATACTTTAAATAGGCAGATTATACAGTATGTGAAATATAACTCAGTAAAGCTGTTATTTTTTTTAAAATAGAAATGATAGGAAATTGAGACTTCAGATGAGGAGCAGGATACAAGTGTTGAGAAAGGGATAATTTTTCTCCATAATGTCCCTTCACTTTGAAGATAACTTTTTGCCTGTGTCGAAGAGGATGTTGCCATATACAACTGTGCCTGTTATGGCTATGGATGGTGGCATTCTCGCTCCAATATTTAAACACAATTTCCTTCTGCACATAGGGGGAAAAATGACCTCTTTGCTGACTTTACCCTAATGTGATTTTTATCACTCATAAAAAATGTATGCTATAAGTAATTATGTTACATATGCTAGCTACAAAAAGCTAGCATGAGTAGTTCCTAGACATGGGTCATGGTAGAATAAGTTATGGATAATTTTAGTTCATTTCTTCATTGTAATTGCATTTTTTATAACTGTATTCATCAGAACTCTTTTATTTCAACTGACAAAAACCCAAGTCAAAACAGCTACATCGAGAGATAGAAGAAATAGAATGTATGAGCTTATATACCTGGGGAGTCCAAGGGTAGATTTCTTTCCTGGATGCAGAGACTTAGAGAATGAGTGCTCTAGGACACTCTCTCTATATCTGTCTAGGTGCTGCTTTTTTATATACACTCATCTTGTCCCCTCCTGCCTCAGAGAGGCCCTTTCCACATTGTGAGAAAGATGGCTGTTGATATATGTTTACATCTTGTCAGCCAAAAACAAGCACAAGCTGTCTCTGCAACTAGCTTGGTAAAGTCTGGGGACAGAATCTGATTGGTCTGACTTTGGTCACATGCCTGTTCCTGAGCCAATCATTGTTCTGAGAGGGAAAAGTATACTCAGACTGGTCTACCTGGTTTATATGCCCACTCCAGATGTGTTTGGAAGAGGGAGAGGATGCTACAATTGACTGTTCCACAAAGACCACATGTACTGGTGGAGAAGTTTCCCAAGGGAAAGGAGGCAGTGTTACCAGAAAGGAGATGGGAATACATGCTGGACAGAAAAACCACAGCCCATTCCAGTGCCCCTTGTAGGTATTAATACATGCTTTACCGCTGGCTTCTGGGGGAAAGCCAGGCAGAACCTGCCTCCAAGAGAGCCGCGCAGCCTGGAATCCAGTGTCATCTGCCTGGGGCCTACCATCTTGCATATGCCTGCAATGCTTTTTGACAGTCCACTACCTTTCACCCCGTATCTTATCTTTCCCTTCTGGAAACATTTCCCATTACAGGAGAATGGCAGGCACTTGACAAACTGCAAATGCAAATGGGGAACGTCATCCATGCTGCCATTCAAGAACAGCTAAATTAGGCAGCACAATATACTCCATCAAACATTTAAAATGGTGCAATCAAATGGAAGGTTTATTGTTCCAAAAGCACTAATGATACATCTATACATGTTGCAAATTGTTTTTTATGCAAGGAGTTTATAATACCAGCTGCTGTGTTGTATGAACTGCTCTCTTTTTTATCTTTGACCCAGGTATTTCAATCAAAGATTCATTCTGCTATGAACTCCAATGACTTGCCACCCGCCAAGTTGTCTAGCCAAGCCTCGGAAAGTACATTCAAGAAAAATTGTCTGCCTTGGAAAGTACATTTAAGAAAAATTGTTTAAATCGGGTTTCTTTAGGTCCAAAAAAAGGCTGTCAATCTGATTCAAGAGATATATTTGAATTCTGTCCAAGGTTCAGATGTGTAGGAAAATGGCGAGTGTTTATGCCTGTTAGACAGAGCTAAATATTAAATCTTACAAGTTATGCAGAGGTAGTTCTGTTTTTCAGAAATGAACTCAGTGTCCTTATCATTAACTGTGAAATATAGTACAGAGAACCCAGCTAGTATCAGGAATCAAGGAAAACTATTACACTATAGATATGTTATGTGACAGTGAGAACTGCATGGCAAGTGGTTTTTGAGAGTCTAGTGTTTCTACCCTGTGCTCACAAAGAAGCCATTTATGACTTAAAAAATGAGGAGTCATTCTGAACTGTCCAACTATCTAGAGGCCATAGTGCTTTTTTTAAGAAATGAGGAAACGTAAGAATACTGATCTCTATTACAGAGAACTTCTTACTACCCTTAGCAGCAAAAGACTGAGATGACTTGAGTGATTTGAGGAAGCTACAAATGCAGGGCTTCAGGGGCTATACCAGAAAGAAAGATGACTCCCAAAGACGTACAGACATATGATGTCTCCAAATGTGGTAGTGCTAAGGAAAGCTGAACCACTCTGAGGCCTCTATGACTCATTCTGAGGGAAGTAGTTGGCTCACTGGGGGAGATACCACCCTCCCCATTGCTATGAGGTTGATCTACCAGAGTAGAAAGTGATTCTTCTCCATGTAGAACCTCTGAAACTCCACCTTTAAAGAGTCTTAAAGATACTCCAGTGCTCAGATTCCTGGGGATGAGATATTTGGACAAGGGTTATGTAGACTTTATCTGTAGCCAAGAAACTTCCCTTTATAAAGCATTGCTGAGTTATGTAATACTTCCATATGCTGGGTCTTATTTTATCCTGACAAAAACCCTGCAAACTAGTTTGCCCATTTTATGGGTAAATAAACCTACTGAGATAAAACCCACGAACCAACCTAATAGCAAACAAAGATTGGCACCATCGTTTTTCTATTCTGAGCCCTCTGCCCTTTCCCATCCTGGCATTTATCTCCGGCTCTAGTTCCACATACTTGGCCCTCTGGATCTGGGGTTCCAGATCCATGAATTCAACCAACTACAGATTGAAAATATTTGGAACCAAAAAAATTCCACAAACTTACAAAAAGCAAAACTTGAATTTGCCACATGCCAAGTACTATGTTGAATCCATACAAATGACATGATGTGTAGGCATTGTATTAGGTGTTATAAGTAATCTAGAGACGACTAAAGTATACAGGAGGATGTGTATAGGTTATATGATATCAGGGACTTGAGTATTGGTTGGGGGTGAAGGATCAGGAGGGAAGGTCTTGAAACCAATCCTTTATGGATACTGAGGGATGACTGTGTATCCCTTTTCTCTCTTATCTAGTCATTTTCAAATCCTGTCAGTTCTCTCTGTTCCCATTACCTGTTCCTCAGTTTGTGCTGCTGGCTTTAATCACCAGGATTAAAATATTTCCTTTGCATTAAGCACCCTGCCTCTAGTCTAGTCTTGTCCCCTTCATCCTTTGCGAACAACTAGAGTTATCTTTCAAAAGCCCAAATCCAATTATGTAATTTTCCTTTATAGCTCATGACTCTTGTCCTTTGAGTCAAGTCTAAACTCCTTCACGATCTAAGAATACCTTGTGTATTTCTCTAACCTCCATCCCTATACCATTACTTACTCCAGCCATATTGAGCCATTCCACTCACTCACACTTCCAGGAGTTTGCCTGTGTTGTTCTCTCTGCTTGAAATGTTCACCTTCTGTCTCCCACTTTCTGCCACCCAGTAGGACCTACTGTGAGCCCTTTACTTTGGCATCTACTCTTCATGGAGACATTGCTTACACTTTGTCCCACTTTAGATGCTTTCCTTAATTTTCTCAGTCTTCATCTTCTACTGTCCCATTGCATTTAGCATCATCATAACACCACATTTTGTTGAACTTGCCTTTCGCATAAGGTAAGTAAACCTTAGTTTCTGTGACATAGAAACACAAAAATATTCATGATTACTACAGTATACATTTCTTTTTGGTTTAAACAATGATCCATTGAACCGGAACAGTATAGATGTTCAAGAAGCAGCCTTCCACTTGGGCATGGATAAACCCAGATTCCTTGCATCTTGTGACTGCCATCTTCAACACATAGCTCCCAAGGTCATTGCAGAAGAGAAAAAAAGCGTGAATAAATAAGACATATTTTTTATCCTGGTCAGATTGAAAGTGACACACTGTGCATCATTCATGTTCCATTGGCAAGATTTAGGCATGTGGCTATGCTTAGATGCAAGTGGGGTTGGAAAACATCCCTGGAACTACAGTGCTACTGTATGGAAAGAGAGTACATGCTTTGGTCAACTGGCCATCTCTGCAATCTTTATGTTTTTTTGTTGTCCCTGGTAACTTTAAGGTAGGAGCTGTGTCCCAATCTCTATCTCCTAGATTATATTTGTGAACTTAATGAATATATATATACATAATTTGTCAATACAGTTGACCCTTGAACAGCTTGAGTTTGAACTCTACAAGTCTAATTATACATAAGTTTTCTTCTGCCTCTGCTACCCCTGAGACAGCGAGACTGACACCTCTTCTTCTTCCTCCTCAGCCCACTCAATGTGAAGACAATGAGAATGATAACCTTTGTCATACTCTAATTCCATTTATTCAGTAGCAAATATATTTTCTCTTCCTTATGATTTTCTTAATAACATTTTTTAGCTTGCTTTATTGTATGAATACAGTATATAATGCATATAACCTACAAAATATGTGTTAATCTACTGTCTATATTATCAGCGAGGCTTCCAGTCAACAGTAGGCTATTAGTAATTCAATTCTGCAGGAGTCAAAAGTTATATATGGATTTTAGACTGCACCAGGGTTCAGCGTGCCTCATCTCTATGTTGTTCAAGGGCCAACTATAGGAATCAGTAGTGTTGATATTTTGTGGGTCACAGACACCACTGGAAATATGCCACATCAATATAGATAAATCTATGTACCTTTTCTACAAAACAATGCAAATTCATAAAATTTGACCTATAATTTCATAACTTACATGGTCACAAGATTGATAAACTCATCACCTGTCCTCAAAGAGAATGAAGTAAGGCCCAGAAGACAATCAAGCCCAATTACAGAAGTGGTAGGGGAGGTCTTTGAACTCCATGTTAAGAACTGTGGCATAGGGATACATAGAAGGGTCTGAACAAATTATTCGCACCTTGGTTTGGTTGGGTGGTTTGAATATACTTTTTTTCCCTGGGAAATGCCACATCAAAGTGGCTACCTCAATTGCCCACTGATTAATTACTTCCTCCTCTGCACTCCCCCAGCATTCTCTACATTCCTCTATTTGTTTCCAATATATTTAGAAGTTGGTTCCGAAATTAAGCCACTTAACTCATCTCCATCACCTCAAAGTGCCTAGCACACAGTGGGGCACACTAAGCATCTCTTGCACAGAATGAACTAGACCAGTTGAGCACCAACACTCTACAACACGTGTCTCCAGGCAAGTCAGCTCCACGTCTACCCTAGAGAGAAAACCCAGCACAGCCCGGGAGTGACAAAGGGGACAGTTACACACCACAGTGACTAATTCCCAGCTAAAGGGGGAAAGCAGGCTCCATCTGGGAGACAGATGGAAAGCTCCCCTTTTAGCGCTCAACATAAATTAAATCTCACTATCCACCAAAACTGAAGGTTTACATTGATTTCGTAAGATTTTTTTTCCCCTCCTTAAATAAAAAAGCCATTTGTTTATGAACTCCAATTTCATGACAAATTTTGCTCCGTATTGTGATTATAACACCTAATTTGCTAATTAAACATGCTAATTGCAAGTAGTTACCTCACATAACTACAAGATGCAGAAGTATAATTATGTAATAAAGAGCTTTTATGAAACTTTTGTGGGAAAGCGCTGGCTGAGGAGGCAGCTGCTTCACAAGACCAGGAGTGGTACTCCCTAGGGCCCACTGCATCTGAATTGCCCCTGGGTAACAATTATAACCCGGCTCCATGCTCCAGTTTTACTGTTCATAAGTCTGAGAAAAGCTCCTTCTGCAACCAAGGGCATGAGGACAGAGGCTGTTGGAGGAGGAAGAGGAACCTCTTTACGAACCGAAGGGATTCTGCTGACTTCCAGCTTGAGACTGGAGTGAGCCGAGGACTTCCATGGGGGCTTTCCTTACAGGAGTTTGTTTCTAATACCCACCCCCGTCAGCTCCCCATCATTATCCACCCACTGAAAGCAAGTCCCGAGGACTCTAGTTTCCTTGTCTTTTATGAAACAGAATTGCAAGCAAGAAGCAGATCCAAGAGGCAAATGAGAGATTAGTAGAATGAACTTGCCTAATAAAGAACTGGAGGCCAGGCACAGTGTCTCACGCCTGTAATCCCAGCACTTTGGGAGGCCAAGGTGGGTGGATCATTTGAGGTCAGGAGTTCGAGAGCAGCCTGGACAATATGCTGAAACCCCGTCTCTACTAAAAATACGAAAATTAACTGGATGTGGCAGCATGCGCCTGTAATCCCAGCTACTCGGGAGGCTGAAGCTGGAGAATCACTTGAACCCAAGAGGTGGAGGTTGCAGTGAGTCAAGATCGTTCCACTGTACTCCAGCCTGGGTGACAGAGTGAGACTCAGTCACAAAAAAAAAAAAAAAAGAAAAGAAAAGGAATAAAACTAGTGGAAGAAAAGCCATTAAGCTTGGACTTAAGAGTTTGATGATTTGGTATTCAGGGAAATGTAGAAAGGAACTTGGGATAAGTGTTGCTGAACAATATGGATGGAGTTCCTTTAATGTCTTCAGGAGGCTCAAGTAAGGATGGGGATTTCTTTTCAATATCTCTCTATGCTGAAACTGTGCTTCTTAGAATGTGACTTTGCATAAACTTCAGACCACATGAGGTCCCCACATGTATTTGGGCTATACACAATCGTCTTATCTATACTCATTCCTATAAAGCAAATATCTTTTATTTTTCCATTCTTTTTCTCCTCATACATAACCTAATCACCTTTAGTATATTTATCTAAATATATAAGTGTTATTATTATTATTATTTTGGAGCCAAAGACAGCAAAAGCTTCCCGAACCTTCCCATAACCAAGAGCACCCAAAGTAACTCAAGGAAACAAAACCACCAACAGCCAGCCTGGGCATTGGTGGTGGTACAACCTGACCAGCAACCATTTCCTGAGAGAAATTAACGTATGTTTGGAAACTTCATTTCACTTCATATGGCAGAAAGAGTTTGAAATGAAGGTTATACAAAATCGAAGAGAAGATATTCACAATAGCACAGTTCTTAGCTCACAGAAGGAGATCCATAAAGATTTGGTGAATGAATATTTTTTAAGAAAGCAAGCATTGCAATTGGTGGTCCACAGCTTATATTTTTCCCTCAAACATTGTGCTTATTGTGA
Organism: Macaca thibetana thibetana; assembly: GCF_024542745.1. Lineage (NCBI taxonomy): Eukaryota > Metazoa > Chordata > Mammalia > Primates > Cercopithecidae > Macaca > Macaca thibetana. The sequence continues at coordinate 132,833,667 of NC_065579.1, read as the reverse complement.
TAAATATAAATTCCATGTATAATTCCACATGTTATATTTTCTTTTTTTTTTTTTTTTGCAACAGAGTCTTTATCACCCAGGCTGGAATGCAACGGCACCATCTCAGCTCACTGCAACCTCCACCTCCCAGGCTCAAGCGATTTTCCCAGCTCAGCCTCCCTCCCGAGTAGTTGGGATTACAGGCACACAGCAACACACCTGGCTAATTTCTGTGGTTTTTGTAGAGACAAGAGTTTTGCCACGGTGCCCAGGCTTGTCTCAAACTCCTTAAGCTCAGATGATCCACCTGCCTCAGCCTCCCAAAGTGCTGGGATTACAGGCATGAGCCACCATGCCCAACCTTAATTCCATATATTTCATGAAAGATGGAAAATGCTTTCTTCAGAGGCCACAATGTAGAAAACTCTCCTGGGTTTTGATTCTTAAATTCCTTTTTAAAAACTCTTTATTTTGGCCAGGCATGATGGTTCATGCCTGTAATCCCAGCATTTTGGGAGGTAGAGACAGGAAGATTGCTTGAGCTCAAGAGTTTGAGACTAGCCTGGAGTTTGATTGAGTTTGAGACCCTATCTCTATAAAAAATAAAAATTAAAAGTTAAAAAAAAACTCATTATTTTAAGATAATCTTAGACTTAGAGAAAAGTTACAAAAAATAGTACAGAGTTCCCCTACACCCTTCACTCTGTTTCCCTTTATATTAAATACCCCTTACATAACCACAGAACAATGATCAAACCTGAGAACTACTGTTAACTAAATGCAGAATTACTCTGATTTCACTAGTTTTCCATTAATGTCCTTTTACTGTTCCAGAATCCAATCTAGGATCTCAATTTGCATTTGGTTGTCATGTCTCCTAAGGCTCCTCCCACCTATGACAATTTCTTCTCTCCTTGTCTTTATGACCTTGGCACTTTTAAAGAGTACTGTTTAGTTATTCTGTAGAAAGTCCCTCATTTGTGTTTGTCTGATGTTTTCTCATTGCTTTATTGAGGAAATGGATTATTGGAGTGTATACCATGGGGGTGATGTGGCTTCTCATTTGTCAAATCAGGGATTATACGATCTCTTCAGGTATTGCTGGTGATATTAACCTCCACCACTTCTCTAACGTGGTATCTGCCATGTTTCTCCACTGTAAAGTTACTATTTTCCCTTTGTCATTACCAAATATTTGGGGAATATACTTTGAAACTATGAAAATACTATGTTTCTGTTTAAACTTTTACCTACCAACTATAGCATCCATCAGGAGAGATTGTTGGTGGTAATTATTAGTGTGTGTTGTAATGATGATTTTCTATTTCTTCCATTTCTTTCACATGTATTAATTGGAATTTATCTGCAAAGAAGAGTTGTCACTTATCCCCCATTTATTTGTTCAGTTCATTATTTATATCAGAATGGGCTGGTGAATGTTTTTATTTTATTCTTTAGGTTGTAAGCTAATACATCATCATTAGGTTTGTAGGTCAAGCTGTTCTCACTTTAGCCAGTCAGAGCTCTTCCAGGTATCTCTTGTGCCCTTTCAGCATCTTTTTGTTTTGTGTTGATTTGTTTAGCATTTCCTTACTATTTGGCATTCCCAGATGCTCCAGGCTCATTCTGTATTTTCCCCACCCCAGCTGGGGGATCAACCAATTCACCAAAGAGCCCTTGGTTGCTTTTATTTAGAGAATGGTGTTTAGAATGGTGCTACTGAAATGTCACAAATTTATTGTTTTGAATATTGTCCTAGGCAAGTCAGTGCTTCAGGAAGTCTCCCATTCCAACCACCCCGACCTACCTATAGAACAGAAAGCACAACCCTTTGTCCCAATTGTAAGCAGCATATTGATACGCAGCCCTGCTTACCAAGAGCAGTATTGTTTTTAATTCACAATCATTATGACAGGGATAACAAAGGTCATATTGGATGCCAGTCTTAATCCTGGGGCAGGATCCTGGACTCCCCAGCTGTGGCTGATATCACAGTCCTTTGTTGCTAGGTTATGAAGAGATACCGGGAGAGTACAAGATGCAAGCAGGTCCCATAAAAGAGGTCACAGTAGTTTGAGGCTATGGGGCAGGCACTCAGAGTCAGAGCAGCAGCAGTTTCCAACCAGTTATTTCTATATCTTAAGTAGCAGTAGAACCATACGTGCACATAGCAGCTGATTATCAGCCTTGCTCTTACAATCTTATAGTGCCAGTCTTCTGCAAACGGGGTCCTAATTCTCATTAATGACACTACAGTCCTGTCATTTTTCACCTTCCACCTGACAGCCAGGACTCAGACTCGGAAGTCAGCTCCAGCTGCCTTTGAATCCCCATTTCTTCCACACATCATTCTAGTCAAGTCATTTGAGCTCTCTGAGCCTCTGTTACCTCAAAAGGGATAATGAGATTACCTACCTCACAGCACTGACTATGTGATAGAATCCATATAAAGCACTCAGAACAGTGCCTGGCACATGGTAAATGTTCAACAAACATTAGCACTATTGCTGTTATTAGTAAGGGGTTTCAATGCAGACCCCAAGAGAGAGTTCTTGGATTGCGCACAAGAAAGAATTTGAGGCAAATCCATAGAGTAAAGTGAAAGCAAGTATATTAGGAAAGTAAAGGAATAAAAGAATGGCTGTTCCATAGGCAGTGCAGTGGCTTGAGCTGCTGGCCTAAGGATACTTAATAGTTACTTATTGTTTATGTGCTTAAAAAAAAAAAAAAAAAAAGGGTGTATTATTCATAAGTTTTACAGGAAAGACATGGGCAATTCCCAGAACTGAAGGTTCCTCTCCCTTTTCGACTGTATAGGATGAGGTTCCCATGGTATTTGTAAACTGTCATAGTGCTGGTAGGAGTGTCTTTTGGCATGCTAATGCATTATTAGTGTATAATGAGCAGTGAGGATGACCAGAGGTGGCTCTTGTCACCATCTTGGTTTTTGTGGGTTATGACCAGCTTCTTTACTGCAACCTGTTTTATCAGAAAGGTCTTTATAAACTGTATCTTGTGCCAACCTCCTATCCTGTGACTTAGAATGCCTAATCTCCTGGGAATGCAGCCCAGTAGGTCTCAGCCTTAGGTTACCCAGCCCCTATTCAAGACGGAGTCGTTCTGGTTCAAACACCTCTGACCTTTCTGCTACTACTACTACTACAAATAATAAAGATTATTAAAAATGTTAGCTATTATTTGATCTATCATTGAGGGTTTTTTCTATCCTCCACAGAATCAGAAGACATTACAGAATTCACTATATTCCCTACAAAAGAAACTTTTGTATTTTGTCAAGATGATACTATAACAATGAGATGGAGAGTTCTACTTCCAGTTATTAATTACCCAAGCATATTTCATATAACTAATCAACTTTAAATGGAATGGTAAGTTAATGAAATTTTTCTCTGCTCTATCTTTATGAAACCAGGAACAGTAATTGCACAGGAGAAATCTGATCTCTGTTGGCATGATTACGTACGTTATTAATTAGTTTTAATGCAAATACCTTGGGCACATTTTTAAAGTTTGTACCATGTGTAATTATACTCCAGGATACTGGAAGCAAAAATAATCTTAATGATAATTTAGTTTGATAAATTTGTTTTGCATAAAAGATCATTGAATCCCAGAAAAGTTAAGTGACTTTCCCAGGGTTACATAGCCAGGTAGTGTGTGTCTACCTCAGGACCTCCATGCTTTTTTTTTTTCAGACATGAAATATCATCCTGCAGATAATTAATTGGTACTTCTCAATCAGAGGTAAATTTTGTCCTGATGACTCTAAACTTTAGCCAACTTCTGTGTTGTATCCCATGTCTTCCAACTCATAGCATCCCAACAGGTGATTTAAGAAAAACTCGTAACAGTGATAACAATACCGTTTCAGCTTCCAGAAGTGTTAACTCACCATAGCCCTGGGATCACCATACTGCAAATGAGAAAGCTTAAGCTCTGAGATCTGGAATTTGGAATAACAAACTCCTCTCTTGGTAATCAAAGAAGACTTCATGGAAGCAGTGGCATTTGAACTATGACTTAAAGAATAAGTAGAATATTACCCATTGGGCCAGAGCAAAAACGAGGAAGGCAATCCAGGTTAAAACAACAACAACAACAACAGCATCAGCAAAAACAAGTAGGATATTAGAATGTTCATTAAGAAACTTCCTCTCCTGCTTTGATTTAATATATTAAACACTGCACAGGAGGCATCAAATGATAGAGATATTTTTATTGGTCATGGAATTTCAAGGGCTTATCAAATGGTTAATGAGCAAGGATTGTGTACATTTTGTGGTTACAACTTTAACTAATAGACAGAAGGGGAATTCGAATTTTATCATCCAGTGTCCATAAAACAGAATCATGGTACTGTAATTATTAACATAATCATTAAAAAACAGTTTAGTTAAATTTAAGAAAACCTAGACACATCAAGACATAGAGTCTTCATCAAAGCAGCTCAAGTCCAGATAAAACAACCCTCCTAAATTGACTGTGATACTTTGAAATAAAATCCTTGGAGCGCCAATTACAGCAGTCTCTGAAAAGCAATTATTATCAGCCTCCACTGCTTTTCACGAAGCATTCTAATTGAACTACATCTTCTCTGTTTAAAATGTAGTAGTGTACTGAAAGATATGGCAGTAGAAAAAAAGAGTTCATGTTAATAAAAAAGTGTTTTTTATATTGAGGATAATTAGTCTTGGTCTTACTGTTTCCAAGAGAGACATGGGATTATGAACTCATTAATTTCAAGTGGTCATTGCTGCAAAATAATTTCTTTAGTGTTGGGGGAATTGTTATCCCTGGGTGGAGAGGATCTAGGAGAGAAAAGACAGAGCTTGATCATCTTCAGCATCCGCCCTGCCCAGGTTGCTCAATACCTTCCAGGGATCTTCTCCAGTCCAACTTCCTTGTTCCAAGCTAAATCAGGTTTACAGATTTGTTTTATTGATTGTGAATATTTAACAATTGCATTTGGCTTCCAACTCCTGTAGATGAAACAGCCATTTATTTACACAACTCATGAATTCTCTTTTCACATCTATAATGCTGGGGAACAAAGTGGATGTGTGCTTCCCTGGCAGAAAACCAAGCCACATTGACCTTTTACAGAAAAGGCTTTTTCCCGTCATTCTCACAGTTCATCGTTTATCTGGAGGCTCTAAAATTCCTCTTGTTTCTAAATGTACCATCTCTCTGGATGGTGGTGAAGAATCATTGCATTTTCTGGGTGGAAAGAGTCATTTTGATCATATGCCCACTGATTTATTTTATAGATGAGGAGATCCAGAGGTATAGTTCTTAAGAGGATTCCTCAAGGTCACCAAGATATTAGGCAAAACAGGGACTAGGCTGTAGGTCACCTGCGTTCCAGTTCCACTAAGGCAGGGAATATTCTATGACAATGAAGCCTATTTGATTCTGAAATCAACATTTGGTATTGACTTATAGAATGAGGTTAATCTCCACCCTATATCACTTTTTTTTAACCTTGGATAGTCACTGCTTCTTAGAATCTTCATAACACTGTTTCAAATCCACTGTGTGAATATTCCTTTAAAAAATTTCAATTGCACATCTCTACACCCTATGTGAGACCTTCTAGATCAGAATGTACCATATACATTAAAGTTTAAAACAGTTGATCCTTAAATAAGATAGCTTTGATTGCATGGGTCCATCTATAAGTAATTTTTTAATAAAACTTATGTCAAGTGTGCCTGCCTCCTCTTCTACTTCCTTCACCTCTCCCACCTCTGTAGACCCTGAGAAAGCAAGACTAACCTCTGCCTGTCCTCCTATTCCTCAGCCTGCTCAACCTGAAGACAACAAGGATGAAAATGTTTTTGATGATCTACTTCCACTTAATGAATAGTAAATATATTTTCTCTTCCTTATGATTTTCTAAATAACATTTTCTTTAGCTTACTTTATTGTAAGAATACAGTATATACTGTATATAACATGCAAAATATGTGATAATGGACTCTTTTTGTTATTAGTAAGTCTTCTAATTCTGCTTCTGTTTAGTAAGGCTTTTGTAATTAGTAAGACTGAAGCTTGAGACCTAGTCTCTCCCCTCCTACCTGCACTTTGGCCCCTGTTTATTTAGCTGTTGGAGTGGTGCTACCTTCAAGCTTGATGGCATGATAGGCATGATATGTTGACCACTACCAAGCCCTGAAATGGTGTTGGTTCATAATGGAAATCTACATGTCAGCTACATAAATTGCAGAGCCCAGCGCAAAATTAAAATGCATATCCTCTTGTGCAAAAATAATTAAGAATTTCTAGATGGTGATCGCAAAGCATTAAACCAAGAGCTGAACACTTGCAGTCAACAGTAGGCTATATGAGTAGTCAAGTTTGGAAGGAGTCAAAAGTTATATACAGATTTTCGTATGTACAGTGTGGGGTTGGTGCCCCTAATTCCCATATTGTTCACGAGTCAACTGTATTGCTCTTCCCCTATAGCTTTCAGCCTGGGGGGAATAGGTTGAAGGATTACATCGATATCATCAAGGTATCTTTTCTGAACCACACATATCTAGCACTTGTCAAATAGGGAGGGAAGGTAGTACCTAGGGTACTCTTAAAAAGAATATCCCCCAATATGCAAACTATTGCTCTAAAGAATATCAGGAACAAAGATATATCAGGTTAAATATTCTACAAGTAGAGTAAATGGGTTCTATGTATTTATTTCCAGCTGCTTATACTAAAAGCCACAGATATGATAGAATGATTTAAAAAAGAGAGAAAATCAGTGTAATAAAGATGGCCAGGGAGAAAAAAGCTGCACCAAAAACTGAGGTTAATGACATTTGCTAAGATAGAGCATGTAGCAACTTCTGAGCTTCCTGGCATCCAATGCAAAAAGGAAGTATAATATGCCACAGTGCTCTCACAGTCTAACTGCAGTATAAAAGAGTATTGGATTTTTTTCCCAAGCATAAAATTCTGAGATATTTTAATGAAAATTTATACATTGAACACCACTGGAGCTGTGTCTGTCCTCAGAGCCTTTAGAAAGATACAGAAAGAGGCCAGGAGCGGTGGCTCATGCCTGTAATCCCAGCACTTTGGGTGGCCAAGGTGGGTGGATCACCTGAGATCAGAAGTTGGAGACCAGCCTGGCCAACATGGTGAAACCCCGTCTCTACTAAAAATATAAAAATTAGCTTGGCATGGTCGTCCATCCCTGTAATCCCAGCTACTCTGGAAGTTGAGGCAGGAGAATCGCTTGAACCCAGGAGGCAGAGGTTGCAGTGAGCCAAAATCATGCCACTGCACTCCAGACTGAGTGACAGAGTGAGACTCTGTCTCCAGAAAAAAAAAAAAAAAAAAAAAAAAAAAGATATAGAAAGATTGTCTGCAGGGTTGTTCCAGCACATGTCCAGTACATAGGTCAAAGCAGTAGGATTCTGGCCCCTTCATATTTCTTGATCTCACGTTATTGTGCATCATGAGGAAACGAGAAACAGAAAAAAAGACACTTAAGAAGGGTAATACAGCATACCTGACTTTGCCTGTGTCATGTAGATAAAAATTCTCCACATAAAACAGTTGCCAGGCACAGGGAATATAGCAGCTCCCACAGCAGCCTCAATGCTAATGATTCCTGTAGGGATCCAATCCAATGCAAGGGTAGCTTTGCATTAGATGCATTGTGATTCACCAAGGCCTCACCCATGAACAGGGTCTTAAAGACACAGGCATCCAAGCAATCATACACTTTAGAGAATTCTAGGGAAATTCAATCTTTACTGCAGTGGCTAACTGCAGCACCCCTTAAATTACCGTCTCAAGTATGTCAGTGTAAAAACCAAGCTGCCGCTGCCTTTGGCTGAAAATTGTTTGACTTGTTTGTTATTCTGTCAAAATATTTTTTAGAACATTTCTTAAGGCTATAAAACAAAACAAAATAACTCCTCCAGGTCAGAAGCTCTCCAGAGATCCATAAAGATAATGTTTTGTTCACCTAAAGGGGGGAAAATTATTCAAAACAAAAACTCATAACTTGGCCTATAGGTTTTACCTAACTCCTTTGGAACAGTGCAGTGGAACTCTAAAATACAGTAAGATTGTCCTCCAAAGGAAGAGGCTATCAAAAGGAATGCAAAAAGTCTAATTTAGTAATGTTTTATTGAACAACCAGATTAAAACTCACATAATTTTACTCTTTTGCAAGTTGCTGTGTGTTTTTCAATTTTGTTTTTAAACCCTGGGCCTGTGACATAAACAGATATTATCAGGCATACCATTGTATCATCTCTCAGGGAGGAGGTGGCCTCAGGACCAGCAGGCAATTTTGTCTGAGCTGCCAAGTGCTCTGGGAAAGAGAAATGTCATTCCTTCACCAAGGGGATTTCACTGTGGACCTTCACTCATATTGCTAATTGCTCCTGTGCCTAATTCTCAGGCCATGCTTGAAATCATCCAATTCAAAGCGGAAACTCCTAAGAGATTATTCCTCATTTGCAAATTTGGCACTCAAATTAAAGAATGAAAGTTACAGGTCCTCAGGCCTTTCCTTTCTTTATTGATCTTTACCAAGACTACTCCTCTGCTGTTTCATCTCAACCAAAGAAGACTGAGGCTCTATGTCAGTCTCGACCTAATATACTGAAGACTTTCCATGAGAAATTCACAACTGAAAGCTAGCACTGAATTTGGCTACTTTACTCAGGGTTGGACTGAACTAAGAATTGGATGGTCAAATCCAGGAAACTGTCAGAGCCTTTGGGAGCCTGATAGAAGATGGTGTCTGCATAACATTGAAGACTGAAGCTTGAGACTTAGTCTCTTCGCCCTTACCTTCACTTTGGCCCCTGCTTATTTAGCTGTTGCAGCAGCACTACCTTCAAGCTTGATGGCATGATACAGTCACCACTACCAAGCCCTGAAATGGTGTTGGTTCATAATGGAAATCTGTATGTAGGACTAGCTACGTAAACTGCAGAACCCAGCACAAAATGAAAATGCATATCCTCCTGTGCAACAATGATTGAGAATTTCTAAATGGTGATGGCAAAGCATTAAACCAAGTGCTGAACACTTCTAAGCACAGGACCCTGTCTGACCATGAAGCCAGCCCTATCTGCATGGTTGCTCCCTAGAGACTGAGAAAGTTCTCAGCAGCTTTATCAACATAAGACCAGAGTTTTTCTCCCGATCTCATAGACTCTCAGGATGGAGGAGAGCTTGCAGTCAGCAGGTCCTATCTGAGGGTTTTTCTCATGACAAACCCTCTTCTGCTGCATCCTGCTTTCGCTCTGCCCATCATGATTCTAATTTGGAGTCAGGGTTGCAGTTTCTGTTTTAGAGCCTCTAGTTCCTTAGATCTTCCTGGTCTCCATAGTTGAAGATCCTCTTTTCTTGAGTCAAACATCACTATTGTCTTCAACGATTCATTCTGTGATATGATTTTAAGTCCCTTTCCTGGGCAACAAGTATTCACCTATATTTCCTTTATCACGTTGCACCCAGATCAGAGGATAATATTCTTGGTGCTGTCCAGCTCACAGAATTGCCTACTACCTCAGTCATTGTCCCAGATATGAGGTTTGTACTCTTGAATAACTCATGTCACTTCTCTGAGACCCAAGAGCTCTCCCTTAGAAATGAAAGCATTAATAAGGAGGATTCAGTTGACCATTACAGATCCTTCTGTCATTCTCTCACTCTCCTAAAACATTTTAAAGTTATGTAGATGGGTGTAAAATGTTTCCCCAAATCATACAAGAATGTGCAGATTCTCAAAGGCTAAGAGCTCCTAAGATGACACATTCCACAAAATCATTTTGATGGGACCACTTCTGGAAGAAGTGTAGCCTTGAGCATCTCCTGCCTCCAGTACTAGTGGAGGGAAGAGGGCTCCATCCAAGCACACTTTCCACTTTCTTCACGTTGTCTCATAAGGCCAAAAATGCAACTTCCTCCTTTCATGTTGAAGTGGCAGTAACTTCTACCTTATCCCTTCAGGAGAACAGCCTAGAGAGATAGAACACAGGACATCAGGACCACAGAATGGAAAGGGCAGATCCACGAGTCACACAAAAATCAAAGGCAGTGTTTGTCCAAAGATAAAGCTCCTATTTTAGTATTTTTCACAGGCCAGACTAGCTGGTTCCACTTAGACACCAAACAAAAAAACAAAAAACTCTGAAGTGCTAAATATGATTATCTTATTGAACATTTTATAAAAGAATTCCAAATACAATATTTTATTTAATCTTTACAATATTAAGACTGGTCAATATTATTATCTTCTTTTTATGATGAAGCCTGGCATCATTCTCACCTGTTGCTTTAAGGATATCATAAAATGTGTCTGACCAACCCAATAGTATTGTACTTGAAAATATTACATTTATAACAAGAAGAAAGAAAAATAAAATTCATTGAAGTTAGAGGACTGGGAGAAAATGCTAAGACACTCAGAGAAAGAGAGATAATAATGTAAATGGGATGACTACTAAGCACCTTTCTAGTTCTCAGCGTTCTAGCTCAACACTTCTCAAAGTGGTATCCCAAAGAGCGCTGGTCCACAGGCTATTCATAGATATGTTGAGAACATAAGTGTTTAATGCTCAAACAGGCTTGAGAGACTAATAAAGTAAAACCAGCCAGGTGCAATGGCTCACACCTGTAATCCTAACACTTTGAGAGGTCAAGGTAGGGGATCACTTGAGCTCAGGAGTTCGAGACCTGCCTGGGCAACATAGGAAGACCCCATCACTACAAAAAGTCAAAAAATTAGCCAGGCGTGGTGGCATGCACCTACGGTCCCAGCTACTTGGGAGGCTGAGGTGGGAGGATTGTTTGGGCCCAGGAGGTCAATGCTGCAGTAAGCTTTGATCACACTGCTGCACTCTAGCCTGGGGGAAAGAGTAAAACCCTATCTCCAAAAAAAAAGTAAAGCCAGGTGCTTTGCTGTGTGACTCCTTAGGGTCATGGACATGTATTCTATATCTCCTAATGGCCGATATTAGGCATAATTTAGGAAATATTTTTCGAATTCTTGCAGGCCACTTGCCTGCTTCATTTTACATCGGGAATCCAGGATCTGTGGTGTCATTGCTGATCCTATTTCCAGATAGCTGATAAAGTATCTCAAAGCACTAACTCTGAGTCATTGCATCTTTGCTGCTCTCTGCTCTGAAGAACTTGGATAAGTAAAACCTGTAAATAATGCAGGAAGAAAAAAACAGCCAGTCACATCTCCATGGGCTAAATCAATGTTATACCCATCCCTATTAAAATGCAACTTTAGTCTGATTCAAGGACTTTGTGATCTCATATTTGAAACAAGAATCTGTTCTGGATAAGTAAATGATATTTGGATCTGAGGCAATCGTCATCAGTTCCTTATAGTAAAAGGCTATTTCCAATGATTTCCATATAATTCGATGTTTAAGGTCTTTTTCCTCCAACCACCCCCACATAAAACATGCTAAAACTGAATGTTCATGAAAAATAAATATCAAAAATATATTTGTATGCGATTTCAAGAATATCTGCTACATGGGCCTCTCATCCTTTTATTCTTGGTTTAAGTAACTTCTCCAAAGTGACTCAAAGCCATTTCTCAAAAACCATCATGGAACTCCAAGTCCTTTGTGTCAGTGAAGGTACTGGGATGGTGCAAAGTGGCAATGGAGCCAGGGGTGAAAGGGTGATTGAGAGCCCATTATGCTTTCTAGGTGAGGTTGAGTGATGGTTATTAATACAATGTTACTGGGAAAAATTAGATCAGACAGACCAGATGGAACAATCCTTTAAACAAGAAGAAATTGTTTGCAGGTGTAAACAAGCATGAAATAGGATTCTGCTAATGAGTTTTCATTACTAGCTAAATACATAATCAAACAATTTGAGCCCTATTCACAACAGTGAGAAATCAATTATTCATCATAAATCTTAGGGTATGTATTGACTACCTTGGTATGTGTCTAACCTGGTCTATAATGAATGAATGTTTCAGTTTGATCAAGGGCATATTATTAGCACATAGGTAATGAAAAAATCAAAAACAGCTGAAAAGTTCTGAGTTTATGAAAACCCAAAGCAGTTGAAAAATTTTCTTCAAGACTTTTCTTAAATAAAAGAAATATTGATCAAGGTGAAAATTAAATGAACTGCTTTTGAGAAATTGCTAGAATAATTGGACATCTATGTTAGGAAAAATGAACCTGAACCCATATCGTATACCTATAAAATTTTAATATGAAATGGATCATAGACCCAAATGTAAAACTTCAAACATAAGATTTCCAAAAGAAAACACAGAAGAAAATCTTTGTAACCTTGGGTTAGGCAAAAATGTCTTAGAACACAAAAAGCATAAATCATAAAAGAAAAAAGTGATGAATTGGACTTCATCAAAATTTAAATATTCTAAAAATACTGTTAAGAAAATGAAAAGAAAAACAATAGGCTGGGAAAAATATTTTCAAAGTACATATCTGATAAACAACTATAGTCCAGATTACACAAAGAACTCTCAAACTCTATAATAAGAAAACAGCCTAATTTTTAAAATAGGTAATAGGCTGGGCATGGTGGCTTCTGCCTGTAATCCCAGCACTTTTGGAGGCTGAGGTGAGAGGATCACTTGAGGTCAGGAGTTCAAGCCAGCCTGACCAACATGGTGAAACCCTGTCTCTACTAAAAGTACAAAAATTACCTGGGCATGGTGGTGAGTCCCTGTAATCCCAGTTACTCTGGAGGTTGAGGCAGGAGAATAGCTTGAACCCTGGAGATGGAGGTTGAAGTGAGCCGATCACACCACTGCACTCCAGGCTGGGCGACAGAGTGAGACTCTGTCTCAAAAAATGATAATAAATAAAATAAAATAAAATGGGTAACAGATGTGAACACTTCACCAAAGAAGATATATGATGGCAAAGAAATAAATGAAAAGATGCTCAACATTATTAGTCATTAGAGAAATGCAAATTAAAATCACAATAGGCACAACCATTAAAATGACTTAAATATTTTAAATTGACAATAGTATGTGCTGGTGAGTTTTGAACTGTGGTAGACAGAATAACGCCCCCAAAAAATGTCCATATCCTAATCCCAGGACCTTTGAGTATATTATATTATATGGCAAGGGAGGAATACAGCTGCAAAGGAAAGTAAATTTGTGAATCATTTGACTCTGTCTCAAAAAATAAATACCCAGGCTGTATACCCAGGCTGTATACCCTGTATACCCAGGCTGGAGTGCAGTGGCATGATAGCAGCTCACTGTAACCTCCTCCTCCTGGACTCAAGCAGTCCTCACACCCCAGCCTCCCAAGTAGCTGTGAGTACAGGCCCGTGCCACCACACCCAACTAATTTCTTTTTTTTTTTTTTTTTCCTGTAGAGACGGGATTTTCACCATGTTCCCCAGGCTGGCTGGTCTTGAACAACTCCCACCTCAGCCTCCCAAAGTGCTGGGATTACATGCATGTGTCACCACACCCAGCCTCATCTGACTTTAAAAGAAGGAAATTCTCCTGTATTATGCAAGTATCTGATGTAGTCATAAAAGCCTTTAAATTTGGAAGCAGGCAGAAGAGTAAGTGTCAGGGTGATGCTATATAAAAAGACTCAACCAGCCATTGCTGAATTTGCAGATAGAAGGGACACAGGGCAAGGGACGCAGGTAGCCTAAAGACGCTGGAGAGGCAAGGGAACAGATTCTCCCATAGGCTTTCTAGAAAGGAATGCAGACTGCCCCAACCTTAATTCTAGCTCAGTGAGACCCATTTTGGATATTTGACCTCCAGAGCTATAACATAATAAATTTAGGCCACCAAGTTTGTGGCAATTTTTATAACTGTCATAGAAAACAAACACATAAACTAATGGAAACGCTCCAAAATTGCTGATAGGCATGCAAAAGGGTGCAGCTACTCTGGAAAAATCCTGACAGTGTCTAATGAAGTTAAAAATACATCCACCACATGACCCAGCAATCCCATTCCTAGATATTTAAACAGAAATCCACGGAAATGTTTTTTGTGGCTTTTTTTCAAAATTCTTCCACTGGTGAATGAGTAAACTGTGGTACACTCACACAGTGGAATTCTACTCAGCAATACACAGGGTTGAATTACTGGTCCATGCAACAACATGGATGATGCTGAAGTGAAATGAAGTAAAGTGAAAAAAAGCCAGACTCAAAAGTCTATAGACTATATGACTCATTTACATGGTTTTTTGGAAAAGGCAAACCTATAGGGACAGAAACCATCAGTGGTTGCCAGGGGCTGGAGTCAGGTGAGAAGATTGACTGCAAAGGGGCATTGTGGAATTTTTTGAGGTGATGGAACCATATCTTGATTGTGATGGTGGTTCCTTGGTTGTATGCATTTGTCAGAACTGATAGAACTGTACACCAAAACAGGTGGACTAAATTTATGTGTGAGTTTTACCTTAGTATGCTCAATGATAGGTGATTGATTGATTGATTGATTGATAAATAGATAGATACATAGATAGACATCCATAAATAAAATTCTCAGCTAACTACCACTTAGAAGTCAGGCTGCATTTGAAGTCAGGGAATCAGAGAAGCCCCATCTATAAATGGCTCCTTTCTGCTGTTTTACAAGAGTTACTTTTCAGAAAAAAAGAATTTAGAACTGAAAGGAATTTAGGCCAGGAGCATTGGCTCATGCTTGTAATCCCAGCACTTTGGGAGGCCGAGGCGGGAGGATCACTTGAGCCTAGGAGTTCGAGATCAGCCTGGCCAACATGGTGAAATCCCTGTCTCTACTAAAGTTACAAAAATTAGCTGGGCATGGTGGCACATGATTGTAATCCCAGCTACTTGGGAGGCTGAAGACAGGAGGATTGATTGAACCCAAGAAGCAGTGGTTGCAGTGAGCCAAAATCATGCCACTGCACTCCAGCCTGGGCCACAGAGTGAGACTCCATCTCTCAAAAAAAAAAGAACTGGAAAGAATTTAAAAGATAATTTAGCTCATTGATTTTCAAACCAATTTTAGGTTTCAGAATCCTGTGTCCAAATATAGTAATATTAAGTAGGTAGTGTGTGTGATATGGTTTGGCTATGTTCCTACCCAAATCTCATCTTGAATTACAATTTTCAAAACTGCCATGTGTGGTGGGAGGAACCCAATGGGAGGTGATTGTATTATAGGGACCTGTGTTTCCTGTGCTGTTCTCCTGACAGTGAGCAAATCTCATGAGATCTGATGGTTTTAAAAATGGGAGTTTCCCTACACAAGCTCTCTTTGCCTGCTGCCATTCACGTAAGACGTGACTTGCTCTTCCATGCCTTTCACCTTTGCCATGATCGTGAGGCCTCCTCAGACATGTGGAATTGTGAGTCCCTTAAACCTCTTTCTTTTGTAAACTGCCCAGTCTTGAGTATTTATCAGCAGAGTAAAAACAGACTAATATAGTAAATTGGTACCAGTAGAGTGGGGAGCTGCTAAAGATACCTGAAAATGTGGCAGTGACTTTGGAACTGGGAAACAGGCAGAGGTTGGAACAGTTTGGAGGGCTCAGAAGAAGACAGGAAAATTTGGGAAAGTTTGGGACTCCCTAGAGACTTGTTGAATGGCTTTGACCAAAATGCTGATAATGATATGGACAATGAAATCGAGGCTGAGGTGGTCTCAGATGGAGATGAGGAACTTGTTGGGAACTGGAGCAAAGGTGACTCTTGTTATGTTTTAGTAAAGAGACCGCTGGCATTTTGCCCCTGACCTACAGGTTTGTGGAAGTTTTAACTTGACAGAGATGATTTAGGGTATCTGGTGGAAGAAATTTCTAAGCAGCAAAGCATTCAAGAGGTGACTTGGTTACTGTTAAAGGCATTCAGTTTTATAAGGGAAGCAGAGCATAAAAGTTTGGAAAATTTGCAGCCTAACTGCGATAAGAAAGAAGAATCCCATTTTCTGAGGAGAAATTCAAGCTGGCTACAAAAATTTACATAAGTTACAAGGAGCCAAATGTTAATCCCTAAGACAATGGGGAAAATATCTCCAGGGCATGTCAGAGGTCCTCACACCAGCCCCTCCCATCGCAGTCCCAGAGGCCTAAGAAGAAAACATGGTTTTGTGATAATGAATGAGTCTCACGAGATTTGATGGTTTTAAAAAGAGCAGTTCCCCTGCACAAACTCTTTTTTCACCTGCCACTATCATGCAAGACATGACTTGTTCCTCCATGCCTTTCACCTTCCACCATGATTGTGAGGCCTCCCCAGCCATGTGGAACTGGAAGTCCAATAAACTTCTTGCTTTTGTAAATTGCCTAGTCTCAGGTATGTCTTTATCAGCAGCATGAAAACGAACTAATATAGCGTGGTAGACACTGTTGCAAGCCCTTTATATTACCTCTTTTAACCCCCAAAGACATCCCTATGACTATAGTTAATAATAAAAATATATATATTGTTAATAATAACAATAAGTTTGCAGATATGGAAACTGAGGCTTACATAACTCACACAGCTGGAGTTGTTGAATGAACATTTAAACTCTGTTGATTTGATTCTAAAGCACATTCTTGTAACCATTACATTTTACATGAAATGTAAATGAAATCCCTATATGATATTCCTTTAAAACAAGTATGTGTGGGGCTACTTGGGCTGTGAATGTGTGTGTTTGGGTGTGTGTAGTGGGGGTGTGGGTCTGGATCCTGTTGGTGGTTTCACAATAACAATATAACTTGAATACTATTGATCCAGTCCAAATGATGATTATATAAGGAAGAATTTGAAGCCCAGAGAGGTCAAGTGACTAGGTCACACATCTAGTTAGTGACTGAGGCACAACTCCTGACTCTAGGTCTAATGTTACTTCCTCAACGTAATGTCAACTTGCAATACAAAGCCCATTTAAAAATGTTAACACAAATAGTCCCTTAACCCATCCAAGACAAAAATCAGTAGGAAAATTAACCTGATAAGTTGGCTTTCCTCTCTCTGTGCTATACTTTATGATTTTTAAAATAAAGATTGTTATATTTAAAGAAACAATGTTGATCCCCCCAAAAAAAACTGGTTGTAGGCTGGGTGTAGTGGCTCATGACTCTTAATCCCAACACGTTGGGAGGCCAAAGCTGGAGGATTGCTTGAGCCCCAGAGTTTGAGACCAGCCTGGGCAGCATAGTGAGACCCTGTATCTACAAAAAATACAAATTAAAAAATTGGCCGGGTGTGACAGTGCGTGCCTATAGTCCTAGCTACCCAGGAGGCTGAAGTGGAAAGATTCCTTTGAGACAATCACATATAAAGGGAACCCTGGAGAACCTCCCACCAGCCTGTACACTGGGAGGAATGCGCACTGGGGTAGAGCCACGGAAGTTTGTGCTGTTTGCAGTTGGGAGAAGCCTGGCCTCTCCTGTTCCCGGGTGGTAACCTGGGATTCAATCTGTGAGACAGCATGCCTACCAGAAGGACTCTCGCTTTGCTGAGAGTTCCTGTTCCCCTTTTTCTTCTTTTTCACCCAATAAACTCTGCCCTTCTCATCCTTCAAAATGTCAGCAAGCCTAATCTTTCATAGTTGTGTGACAAAAACCTGGCTTTTAGCTGAACTAAGGAGAGTCCTACAACACCTTGAGCCCAAAAGATGAAGGCTGCAATGTGCTATGATTGTGCTACTACACTCCGGCCTGAGTGACAGAGGAAGATCCTGTCATTAATAACCAAATAATATAATAAAATCAAAATTTAAAATGTTATTGTAAATTTTTTTTTTTAAAGGCCAAAGTCACCCAAAAGACTTGCTTGACCAGCTGATTCCAAAGTCTAGTCTTTGGCCATCTCATGATTATCTGATCCTTTCTAATAGTGTTTGTTACATGTTTTACAATCCAAATAACTTGAATTGAGTTTTATAATGGAGAAATGAATTTAATTTGTATTTCATGGGCAATACTTCCTTGTACTCCTCACTCTGTTCTCAGATACAAATTCTTTCTGTACCCTTGAAACTTGCACTGTACTGGAGTCCCATATGTATGTTATTTCCACTGAGAACTGCATAGTAAACCTAGCTCGGAACAAAGGTTTGGCTGATCTTCCTACAAGTAAATTCCGAGAAAATATAGTAGTAGATAAAGTAAGGCAGACCAATTTAAAGCTCAATATAGGAAGTATGTGAATTTAACCGTGCCTATTCACACATAAGGCAAGAGTAAATGGATCTCTACTGCTCTCATTATAGAGAACAGGGGTTGTGGCCTTACATAGTTTTCAGTAGAAGGTAAGTGTGATCTGGTCTCAGTTCATTAATATGAGTCTGATTCTGTTAGTTCTGCTGACCTCTCTTAGATATTCTGGGATGTAGTCCAGGAGGCATGTCTTTCACTGGGCACTGGCTGTATAGTGGGGATAAACTCACTTCATTTGCTACATCATTTGTTGAGTGCCTACTATGAGCTGTATACTGTATTCAGTGTTTTACATCTGTTATATTACTGAACTCTATATAATGTTCCTGGGGTAATCATTGTTACTCATATTTTTATCCTTTTAACTTTATATTTTGATCTTTTATCTTGATTCTAAACATGCTAAAGAGAGTAAGTAAATTGCTCAAGTTCACATGTCTACTAAGTGGTAGAGGGAATTTGAGCACAGCTCTGTCTGACTATATCACAGGCTCTTTTTTTTTTTTTTTTGGTAGATCACATTATCTTCAGAGGCAGAAGTGATGGCAGTATAGCACAATCAAACTAAGCTGGCCAAGAATTTATCCTTTACCCAAACCTGAACCTTTCTACTCCTTAGAGACCATCTGATATTTGTGTTTTGGCTGGGCTAAGATATTAAAGATTCATTAATATCCAAAGAATATTGGGATCAGAAAGAAGTTCAGAACCCATGTGGTCCAACTCCCCTATTTTACAAATTGATTCTTTATTCAACTTATGTTGACTGAGAACCTGTTATATGCTGTACAGTGCTGAGGATACAAATCCTCATGCCTTTCAGGAGATTTTGGTATAGTAGTAGCAAGTGACAATAACAGAGATGCCTTAGAGCCCTGGCAATGTGAGGTTTGGGTGGCAGGGGGCTTAATGGAACACAATGAATAGGCATTCCATGCAGATTTTGGAAATTTAGAAAATGTCTTTGTTAAGTACTGGGAAAGATACAAAAGAAATAGAAGATAGCAACTCAAAAGGATTCGAGTTAAGGCCCTAGGGATAAATGGACTTGCATTAAATATCTAAGAACTAGACTGTTTGAATCTAACCTTTCCCTCTTCCTAGTTCCTTGATGGAGGCAAAAGGATGTTGTCATTAGACCCATGCAGCCAGAACTCCTGGCCAGTACTGTAAGAATCCATGTAGCTAGCACGAAGGACCAGATGAGAAGGAAAAACATGCAAGAAATTTTTGGTGGATGCTACTGTGGTTTGTGTAGTACAGCCTATATGTGTCATTGGAATTCAAGGAAATAAATAGACAAATGGGCAAGGACACGTAGTTGGCTCTTTAGGACTACTCAATACATTTATCACCCATTTAATTTCTTCTGACAACAGAACCCACCTTCTTGACACAGGGTTGGGCACTTGACCCAAGCGTGGGTAGTCACCATGTTACCAGAGCCCGGGGTTCTGGCAATCTCCCAGGAGAGAAATCGAGAGATCACTAAACATAGCAGGAAAGATGATTTGAAGTTTATTCCAGCTTGTGCACAAGGTAGCCAGCACCAAGAAATGACAAAGGAGTAGGCTGCTCCCTGAGGGCACTGTGAGTTAGTTTTATAGGGTCTTTGTATAGAGAAAGGTTACATTGGGGCATGTATAAGAGTTTTCCTAGTGCCTGTGCAGTGGCTCAGCATGCTTCTTCATATGTTGTATATAGCATTAATATTTTAAATCTCCACCCCTGGGCATTAATTTTAGCATTCAAATGAAGAAGTGGTAACTTTAAGTTGGAGTTCAAGTCTAGCTACGGATGCAGGGCTCTGAGGAACCCTAGCCCCCTGAAATAGGAACTTGCAGTAAATGGCTTCTTGGATCTCTTGTAACGGATTGGATGAGAGTTACAGAACATAGAGCTTGTGGAAGGGCATTTATCCTTTCCCTCCAGATCATCTTAAGATAGTAAATAAACCAGCCTGCCTGTCTCAACAGTACTTCATTTTCCTAGACACAACTGTTGTCCCACGCAAAACCAACTACAGTGCTTCTCTGGGATTCACAAACAGAAATTGGAAAAGAGAATTTTCTTATCGGTGAGGTTGCTAAACTGGAAAGAAGAGAATCTGGGGTGCCAATAGCCACTTTCTTTGCCTTACTGAGAGCCTGACTGCTGCATGAATCCAAGCAGAGACCAGCAGAAATGAGAGATGAAACCCTGTGACTTCGTCATCCAGTCCACAAGATGGGTTCCTGTAGTTCTTCTTTCAGTTTTGTGAGCAACTAAGATGTCCCCGACAGCTGGGTGAGCAAAGACATCCCATTTTTCCTAGTTGGTGGATTGGTTGGTTGGTTGGTTGGTTGGTTTTGAACCGGTTTGAGATGGGTAACTGGTCATTACAAAACAGTCCTGACAAACAGGAAAATCACTCATAGAAAAAAAAAAATCACAAAAGAAGAAATCTAAATAGTCTCTCTCTGTATATGAAAAGTTCTTCCTTAGCCGGGTGCAGTGGCTCATGCCTGTAATTCCAGCACGTTGGGAAGCTGAGGGGGGTGGATCACGAGGTCAGGAGATCGAGACTATCCTGGCTAACATGGTGAAACCCCGTCTCTACTAAAAATACAAAAAATTAGCCGGGCACAGTGGCGGGCGCCTGTAGTCCCAGCTACTTGGGAGGCTGAGGCAGGAGAACGGTGTGAACCCGGGAGGCAGAGCTTGCAGTGAGCCGAGATCCTGCCACTGCACTCCAGCCTGGGCGACAGAGTGAGACTCCATCTCAAAAAAAAAAAAAAAAAGTTTTCCCATTCTACTAATTAAAGGAATGGAAGTAAAACAGTAATATATTAGCTCCCTATCAGACTGAAAAAGCAAAAGGTATAATGATGCCCAGGGCTGGTTAGGGTACAGGAAAGGAATTTTCATATACTTTTGGTAGGAGTGTACCTTAAAAAGTAACCTGACCATAGGTATCGAAATGTGAAATATGCATCTCCCTTAATGTAACAATTCCTATGCTAGCAAGTGATTCTAAGGAAATAATTGCATAAGCCTATAAAGGTGTATGTACAAGAATGTTTATCACAGACTTGTTTCTAATAGGAAAAAAATGGAATAAACCTAAATGTCCTTATTTAGGAAACTATTTTTTTTAATAATAGTATGGTTATAGAGTGGAATTTTCATCAGTTGTTGTTATAATGATTATGGCAGATCCTATGTGGTGATACAGGAAAATGTCTGTAATATACTGTCATGTGATCAAGATAGAATATAGAATAGCAAGTATAGTAGGATGTATTATTTTATTTAAGATATATGTGTTTACACCTATGCATAAACTAATCTAGAAGTCTGATTATTTCATGGGGACCCAGAATAATGGAAGCAATTTTACTTCTCAAGTTGCTTAAATATTTCACAATATTTTTCCGTTATTCTAAATTCATTTTCTTTTGAGAGGTATTATGGATGGAATGCTTGTGTCCCCCCAAAATCCATGTTGAAACCCTGCCCCCTAATGTGCTGCCATTAAGAAGTGAGGCTTGGGGGAAGTAATTAGGATGAGATGAGAGCCCTCATGAATGGGATTGATGTCCTAGAAGAGTCCCACAAGAGCCTGCTTCATCTCTAAAACATGTGAGGACAAAATGAGAAGGTGCTGCCTATGAACCAGAAAGCAAGTCCTCACCAAACACAGAATCTTTCATAATCTTGATCTTGGACTTCCCAGCCTCCAGAATTGTGAAAAACAAATTTTTATTATTTATGAGTCACTCAGCCTATGAAATTTTATTATAGCAGCCTGTGCTGATTAATTCAGGGGGAAAGGGTATACGGGAAGCATCAGATCCATACCCCTGGGAATCATCACATTATGGAGGCAGTAGGCCAGTTACACTTTGGGTAAGCCTTCCTGGAATGAAGAATAGATACTGATTGATGGGCATGATATGGAAGGAACATGTAAAATTTTCATATAGTCCAACAAATTGGAGCTAATGTAGAAATGGCTTAAATCGCCATGCCTTTTCCTCCTTCTGTGCCAAGCCCACTATCATTAGAAGTAGACCTGTATTCCCAGGTTCTACTACAGCTCTTGACATTTTGATTAATTCATTTTATTGACAGGACTCCGTTCTTGGGATTTCTAGAAAGCTGGTGATGTTTACTGGGCTACCAGAGAAGTTTCAGGTTGCCATACTTTTCAGGTGGAACCATTTTTGCTGCACTTTTTAGGTTGAACCATTTGAAATGGCTAACACAAACCACTTTGACCTACAGAAACAAAAACTATATATGGTTCATTATAACACACACTGATATAGAAAGTTATATTCCATATGATGTACGAGATGATATCTTCAGCAGCCCATTAGTTAAGAAGTGGCACGTATTTAACGTGACCAGGTATTTGGCTCCCCAAGTTTGAGTGATGTAAAAATGGGACTGTGTACTTTTGCTACCATTAGTTTGAAACTTTTAGTAGAAACTCAGTTGTTCTAGCTATGGGTCTCTCCTCCACTTTATTGCATCTATATTGCAGTGCTCATCCCTCACACTCACCACAAGAAGCTCTTACCATAGGCTTGTTGTTTTTACTTCCAAGAACTATTAAACACAAGGCATAACATAAAATCAAACTGTGACGGCTCTCTGAAGCTGAAGCATGCTCTGTCAAAGATGAGAGAGCAAAGCTAAATCAAACAATGACTTGGACCTTTTAGGTGGCCTAAGTTATAAATTGCAAGGCAGCAAAGATAATTGAGAATAATGTAGGAAAAGCTAGAATCAACATAAGTCATTTAAAAAGGATAACAAGATATATCAACTGGACTGATTTTGAGGCAGGTTTGAAGTCGGGTATGTTTGCAAGGCACCAAAATAGGTGATTAGATACAATATTCAGCATAATGTGCAGGAAAAGCAATCAGATGAAGCAAATCAGTTTCCTGGACCCTAATGCAGGGAATGTGGAGGTTTTTATTAAATATCAAATTAAATTTAGATTTATGGCTGCTGTTGATCCACTAGATTTAAACTGACATTATCACACCATTATTTTTTAATTCCTTGCTGTAGATGCTTTATTAAACAAACAAAAAATAGACTGGAAGCAAAAGTCAGCACCAATTTCTAAATAATTTTTGCATTTTCTCATAATTATTTCAGTCTGTGACCATTTATTCCCTGCATTGATATCACACAGACTGCACTGCTAGTATAGAATATTATGTTACGGTGTAGATGAGACACAGGGGGAAAGACATTTTTTAACATTGACCTTTTTTTAAAAATAAATGACCCAAATTATTAACATTTAAAAAAAATATTTCCATGACCGATGATACTAGAAGCAATAGAATTTGTCCAGAGAAAGTAGCACTGGTGTGTTGACTTTCTAGGAGGTGGTTTTTAGGAAAGGTAAGATGCATTGAGGCAGTAATGCAGGAGCCAGAATGATAGATGTGAGAGTTTTCTGAGAGAAATTGTCATTCCCAAATATGGGGATGAATAGAACTCAGTTGCTTTGTTCCAGGAGATATGTCTGAGTCCTGAGTGGAACAAAGCAGTCTCCTCCATTCTTCTGCTTTGCTGAGGAGACCCAGAACAGACACAACCAGTAGCAGAGTGCAAATGAAGCCAGTATAAGGCAGAACCACATAGAGGGAAGCAGCTGGGATTTTACCCCCAATAGAAGAAAAGACAGCAGCTAAAAGGAACCTGAAATGTGACTAGGTCATGATGTGCAGCTGTCTGAAGAAACTGGAGAAAAAAAAGTGGCACGTCTACCCAGGAATAAGCTGCCTTCACTGGCCCCACTGCTGTGTGAGTTTCCTTTCCAGAGCTATCTACCAGGACTCCATCCTCAGCTCATAACTGGCAGGAATTTCCAAGCATTGCATTCTCACCTCTGAAGGGGGCAGGCCTACCAGGACACCTTGGAGCATTCCTACATCCTCCATTCCCAGGTGCAGATATAAAATGGGACAGGGCTCCAGTGATGCTGCTCTTATTGACTTGCAGATTGATTGATTGATTTCTTTTTTTTTTTTTTTATCAGAGTCTCACTCTGTCACCCAGCCTGGAGTGCAGTGGTGCAATCTCAGCTCACTGCACCCTCCACCTCCCCGGTTCAAGCAATTCTCCTGCCTCAGCCTCCCAAGTAGCCGGGATTACGGGTGTGCACAACCACAACCACACCCGGCTAATTTTTGTATTTTTAGTAGAGACGGGGTTTCACCATGTTGGCCAGGCTGGTCTCAAACTCCTGACCTCAGGTGATCTGTCCACTTCGGCCTCCCAAAATGCTGGGATTACAGGCATGAGCCACCATGACTAGCCAGACTTTTGCAGATTTCTTGTGCAACCTGGTCCTGCCAGGCTTACCTGCCTGGTACTTCCACAGCTGAACCATCATGGCTTCATGTCTTGGTTCCCTGACCTGTAGTATCTACAAATCCCTTTTGGTTATTAGGACTTGTAGTCATTACCGTCTCAAGGCTGTCTTTTCCTTTTGCCACCTATTGCTCATCAGGGAAATAATTCAATCCTCCTCTGTTCCAAGGGGTAGGAAAAGAGCACCTTCTACCCTGTAACATTGGAATAAGAAGAGTTTGGGGGGCAGAGGGGTGGAGATTGGTGTTTTTCTTGACCACCTGGTAATATTATTAGCATTTAGTAGAAAAGGAGCTTCCAGTCCCTTTCCTCACCCCATAGCCCCAGCTCAGAAGACCCTAGTATGCCCCAGTGAGCCCAAAATCCCATATTCACAATGGCAGTGTTTGTTTCCCACAGTGCACATGAAGTACAAAATGATAAGTTGACTGTTGATGGTACCCAAGGGAGTTTTCAATGGCATAAATACATGCATGGGACCATTTGAGTAACGGAACTATCCTCTTATATCAAACTCATGAATTTATGGGTTGTTTAGGACGAAGCTAAGGTAAAAGAAGTGAGTATATTTAAAGAACAATAATACAAGAGGTACAGAGATATAGAGAAAATACTGAAGGGCTGTGCAACTGCCTGGAGATTAAGGTAACTCTGCTGGAAGATTTTGTGAACAAAGGTGAAACTACTGCAGCAGTTGACCTGGATGGTTTTATCAGGAGCCTTGTGCCGGACTAGGTCCTCAATTTCATACACTGCCCTAGAGACTGACATAATGCCAGGCTGAGCAATCCACATGCCAGTGTCAGAATGCAAAATATAGATGAGCTCAGGTTGTGCCTGCCAACTTAGAACCCAGACCCTAGCCTTATCCCACCTGATTGGGTAGCTTCTCCTTTGGACCCCAAACATGAAGGTGTTGATGACTCTCCCAACCAGTGCCATGGCACTGCTGACCTATCCTTCTAGGGATGGCTCCACAGATTGCATCTGGAGAACCTGAGGGGCAGAAGAAGGAGTTCAAAGGTGAGTTCCACCACCCATCCCCAAGGGGAAATCAGTGTAGTCTGGGGATACCAAACTCCATAGAGTCAAAGTGGTGAGAATTATCTCTATTGGTCTCTATAATAATAAGGATCAACAGTTACAGTGCCCCTCTGAGTGAGGATCTGTAGAATAACATGTGAAAATATATTCGTGGATAAACATTGACATGGATACTCAGAAATGTGACTTGCTTTCTTTCTGGTTCTGGTCTCTGTTACAACTGCTTGAGCTTTTTTGACTAATAAATGAATAGATACTGAATAATAACAGCAAATACCTATACAGTTAGCATATATCAGTCTCCTTGAGCTGCTGTAACAAATTACCACAAACTTGGCAGCTTATAATACTAGAAACACATTCCGTCACAGTTCTGGATGCCAGAAGTCCCACATCAACACATCAGCGGGGCCACACTCCCTCTGGAGGCTCTGTGGGAGAGGCCATTGTTTGCCTCTTCCAGCCTCTGGATGGCTTTTGGCATTTCTAGGCATTCCTTGGCTTGTGGCTACATCTCTCCAAACTCTGCATCCATCTTCCCATCACTTTCCCTTCTCTGTGTCTATCTTGAAGTCTTCTGTCTGTCTACACATCCTCTGTCTGTCACTTGTAAGGACACATGAGTAGATTTAGGGCCCACCCTGACAATGCAAAGTTAACTCCCTGCCTCGAAATCCTTAATCACATCTGCAGAGTCCCATTTTCCAAATAAGATCGCATTCATAGATTTCAGGGAGGATTAGTCAGGGTTCTCCAAAGAAACAGAACCAACAGGATGTGAAGAGATAGTATTGATTTTAAGGATTGGCTCACACAAGAGTGAAGGCTTATAGCAAAATCTGAAGGGGTAGGCCAGGAAGCTGGAGCCAGATGCCTGGGACGAGGTGCAGTTTGAGTCCAAAGGCAGTCTGCTGGTGATACAGGAGCTAAAAAGAAATTATTTAGGCAGTTAGTGAGGGTAAGAGAGTCCTCAGTAAGGCCTCCCTTTTAACAAAAAGCAGCCCCCAAATCATTTCTCTAATAACAAAAAGCCTGAAAACTCAAGCTGCAGACATAGAAAAGCAAACTAGAAGCTTGCACAGGTGAATGCCAGCAGCTGTGCCAATAGGAAAAGGCTATCTGTAGGCCAGGCATGTTCAACACGGCAGGTCCCTCTTCCCTTTTCTTTGTCAACAACATGTATAGTCAGGAACAGACAACATGGTGCAAGCCAGGCAGAGAACCCATCTCCATAATAAAAGAGTAGAGTGGGATGGCCAGCTTCCTCATACGCTATGCAAACGTCACACCTGGTCTGACCAATCTCTCGGGCCCTATGTAAATCAGACACTACCTCCTCAGGCTCATCTATAAAAGCCCGTGCATTTCACTAGAAAACCAGAAGAACCACTCGGGCGCCCCTCTCTCTGCAGGAGAGAAAGCTGTTCTCTTTTCTTTTACTTTCACCTATTAAGCCTCCACTCTGAAACTCACTTCTTGAGTGTCTGTGTCCTTGATTTCCCTGGTGTGAGACAATGAACCTCGGGTACTTACCCCAGACAACAATGCTGCTTCACTGGCAGCATTTGTTCTTATTCAGGGGAAGCCAGTCTTTGATTTATTAAGGCCTTCAGCTGATTGGCTGAGGTCCACCTACATTAAGGAAACAATTTAAGAGTTAATCTCACCCCAAAAACACCTTTACAGAAGCATCCAGACTAATGTTTGACCAAATATCTGGGCACCATGGGCCAGCCAAATTGACACACAACATTGACCATCATACAGGTATTAGATGTGGATGTATTTTTGGGAGCCATTATCAGCCTGCCACAGTCAGTTAATAAATTATAGGCAATGTTCTAAGCTTTTACATATATTGACTGATTTAATATGTACAATGACTTTGAGAGTAGAATTGCTGTTGTTATCATCATCCCCATTTTACAAATGAGGAAGCTGAAACAGAGAAGATAAGGAATCGGACTTAAGTCACACCGCTTTTAAATGATCGAGCCAGGATTGGACCAAGCAGTCTAGCTTAATCCAATTAAGTTTGGAAAAAAGGGTCACATTTCTGGTAAACCTCCATTTTTATTGTCTCATGTACAATTACATTCAATATTTGCTATAGCTGTCTGGATAGATTTTACTTGCTAGTTCATTATGTGAGAGTGATCACTACTCTAAGGGTTGGGTAGTTTCTGTAGTCATTTCTTCTTTCTCTTCCTCCTACTGCAGTGATTACCTTACACCCTATTTTGACTTTGTGCAGGTACCTCAGATAATAGCCTCAGTCATCTGACATTTAATAAACATTCACTCAGTGCCTGTCTCATGCTAGACCCAGCTCCAGGCATTTTGGGTGCAGGGAAGAACTCCAAGCTCTATTTCAGTGTTTTCAGCTTCCTCCAAATCCGCATGTTCTATCATTATCTTCCCTTGAGCAGATGCTGAAAATTGGCCCAGAGCTGCTAAGAGGAAGCCTTTCCTCTGACTCAGTTCCAGGGGTTACCTGCAGGCATAGGTGAGACTTTGAATATATATATATCAATCTTGGGGGAAGATAGCAAGGTTGTAAAGCAGATATAATCATCCAGGCTTTTCCTTATCTCAAAACCTAGCTATAGCCAAGATATCCAGCACATCACAAGGATAAGCCAGATGTAAATAAAGACCCGGGGAGGGCTTAAGTAGCTTTATATCACTTCCTTCCAGGCTCTCAGCAGAGCAAAAAGAATCTCCAGCTTCTTATAGAGAAATGTTATAAAACCAAAGCGTTTTCATGTCTATTTCCCTTTTCCTAACCACTTCACATCGCTGTTTCAGAAGATCCAGATTTTAATGGCTAAGTAGTTTTGTGTTTTCTATTATGATTAAAGTTTAACAATAATCCTTTTTTATTTCAGTAGGACTTCAGTTCCTAAGTGCATTCACATGTGTGGTCTGGTTTAGCCTCCCAACAACCTTGCTGGATAGGCCAGGAATGTTGCCTTCTTTTTTTTTTCTTTTTTCTTTTTTTTTTTTTTTTTTTTTTTTTTGAGACAGAGTCCTGCTCTGTTGCCAGGCTGGAGTGCAGTGCACTGCAATCTCCACCTCCCAGGTTCAAGTCATCTCCTGCCTCAGCCTCCCAATTAGCTGGGACTACAGGCCCGCGCCACCACGCCAGGCTAATTTTTGTATTTTTAATAGAGACAGGGTTTCACCAGGTTGACCAGGATGGTCTCGATTTCTTGACTTCATGATCCACCCACCTCGGCCTCCCAAAGTGCTGGGATTACAGGCGTGAGCCACTGCGCCTGGCCGTTGCCTTCTTTTATAGATGAAAAAGCTCAAACTCTGAGGAGGGAAGTCCCCAAAGCACACGTGGGGTAAGTTGGGCTTTCTCCCTTTAGTCTTTAAATGTCCCTGCATGAAATGAGCACAGTATTTAACACCAGAAAATAGGAGGGAGCCATCTTCCACCTTCTTCTGAACAGTAACAGCAGTCATCTCTATTATAGAAATGTAAACATTCCTGTGGTCCTTTAGAATATCTCCACAGTCTAAATGATTTTCAAGCTGAGTAAGTTTTAAGTTCCTTAAATAAAGTTATTGAAAATGACCTAATAAGTTGCATGCAAAAATTTAAGTACTCTACCCATTACAACCTATTATGCTACAACAAGGGAAACATATATTAGGAATATTTCTTTATTGCACTTATTTTACATAGTGCAGACCTGATGACAGAAACTAAGCTCCTTGGATTAAACTGCTTCAACCTGACCTGATTTATTGGTCCATTTTTAAGTTATAGCTAGCTGCACATGAGTATGAAACGTACCTTTTTGGCCTGAGAAAGTGTGAATGCATGTTCTAAATGCAGTGTTTCAAAGTAGTATTTTACTATTATTTTATTTATGCTAAAAGTTTTCTAAGTCAAGTTTTATCAGGGTTTCTGGAGCATAGTTCATGATATATGTGAGTATATCCATCTATACCCCCACATGTAGATACTGTTGATAGCTGTTGTGATACCTCGGTTGTTGCCGTCTTAGTTTAAAAGAATTTAAGCAAGAGACACACAGTGAAGGAGATGCAGCATAGAGCAGTTTATTGCAAAGGAGAAAGAATGCTCTGAAAGTTAGGTGCAGAATAGATATTACACCCTGAGAGAGGATTTGGGACAGGCTGCTCCTAAGGATGAGACAGCAAAGACAGGCACTAGGGAGACCCCCTTTGTGGGAGTCTTACATGATAATTCATAAGTGGTTGGGAAGAAGTGTTACTGGTAAGCATGTTCTGGGTAATCCTCTGAGTGTATATGCGCAGTAGCTATACATACTTGTTCACATGTCGCATGTCTCATTATCATCTTAAATCTCCACCCTGGGTGTGTTTTTTACTATTATAATGAGCAAAGGGTCAGTGTGAGGACTGGACAAATCAAAATGTGCGTGCTATCTACAGGGGAAGTTTCCTACCGAAGATAGCTTTGCTTGACCAAACTGGAGTACAGTGCAAATGCTGAAGCTTATTGTGTTGACTGTAGGGTTGTCACATCCCAAGAATGTGGTCATCACTTTTTTGACTTCCCATCCTGCTTCAATACCTACATACATATGCTATATACCATTAAAAGAATGTTTGTGGTGTCCAGCTGCTTTGTGTGTATCAATCTTAAGCTGTGTGACCTTAGACAAGTTACTTAATCTTTCTAAGAATTAGAGATAAGATGAATAATCGCGTATATCTCATGAACTTGTTTTGAAGAATAAATTATATAACCACGGGAAAATGATAGATATAGTAGCCTGCCCACAGTGAGCACTTAGTACACATTATCTATTGTTATTCACAGGACAATCTCATTTATGCAAAGTGCCTTAGCAATATAAAGGAGAATATAAAAGAGAGTCAGGGAAAAAAATGGTCTCTGTATTACTTTCCTGCTTCTGCTATAACCAATTACCACACATATGATGGCTTAAAACAACATGAATTTACTATCCTACTGTTCTATAGATCAGAAATTAGTTTCAATAGGCTAATATCAAGGTGTTGGCAGGCTTGCATTCTTTATGGAAGCTCTATGGGAAAATCCATTTCCTTGCCTTTTCAAGCTTCTAGAGTGACCCCTTCTTTGAGCTTCAAAGCCAGCAATAAATGGATGATCAAGTTTTCTACAGTATCACCCTGATATTCTTCTTCTATCCCTCTGCCTTTCTCTTATAACAGCAGTTCCCAACCTTTTGGGAATGAGAGACCAGTTTCATGGAAAACAACTTTTCCGTGGAGTGGGGTTGAGGCAATGATTTCAGGATGATTGAAGCACATTACATTTATTGTGCACTTTATTTCTATTAGTATTACATTGTAATATATAATGAAATAATTATGTGACTCACTATTATGTAGAATCAGTGGGAGCCCTGAGCTTGTTTTCCTGCAACTAGATGATCCCAGCTGGGGATGATGGGAGACAGTGACAGATCAGGCATTAGATTCTTATGAGGAGCACGCAACCTAGATCCCTTACTTGGCACAGTTTATAGTAGAGTTTACACTCATATGAGAATCTAATGCCACTGCTGATCTGACAGGAGACGGAGCTCAGATGGTAATGTGAACAATGAGGAGTGGCCGTAAATACAGATGAAGCTTTACTAGCTCATGTGCCACTCACCTCCTGCTGTGCGGCCCAGTTCCTAACAGGCCACAGACCAGTACCTCTCTGTGACCCAGGGGTTGGAGACCCCTGTCTTATAAGGATTCTTGTAATTATATTGGTCTTACCCAGATAATGAGGACAAACCTCAACATTCTTAACTTAATCAAATTTACAAAACCCACATATTCACAGGCCATGGGGATTCACAGGTCATTCCCTTTGTCATGCAAGTGCACATAGTCACAGGTTCTAGGGATTAGAATGTGGACATCTTTGTGGGAGAGAAATTATTCAGACTACCACAGTTTATGCCAAATATATGCCATAATAACCACATATTAAGGTTCATGGAGTCTGCTCATTAGAGAGTTCTAACTCAGAGCTTTTTGTCTTATTTTGAGGCTATTCTCATAAACTTGATACTTCATTTCTTTGTGGCCTAGTACCAATTGGAAATAGTCAATTATTTGGTGTTTCAGGATAACATAAATTTAAAAAATAATAAGAAGAAATAGTCAATTGTGTGTGCCTGGGAAAGGCTGGGAAATTAGGAAATTAGGAAAGGCTGGGAAATTCTGCCCACGTCCCATTGTCCCTTCCTTGGTCACATGCCTGCCCACTCCCCAACTCAAGGAAGAATAGAAAATATCAGCTGATGCTCAAGAAAAAAAAAAAATAGTAAACTCCCCCAAACCAGTATCTGTCAATCTGTCACATTTTCTGCCTGTCATAATAATCCAGTTGAAAAGGAGAGCAGAGGAGAGGCTAAGAGAGTAGAAGTGACTGAAAGGGAATACAGAAGCAACTAAGAAAAGCTTTCACATTATAGTTTGCTAAAGGCCCATGAGGAAGAAAGCAAGGGTCTTTAGATGACCTTTGATGCATCTGGCATCAATGACTTAGTCTGGTTTGGTTTGCAGAGCCTTGGTCACTGGGCATACTGTTTCCTAAAAGAGCTCAGAACTACTGTACAATATCCCAGGCTAGATTAGGAGACCAGTGAATAGACCCATGTTCAATGCAAATAGAAGTATTCTTCTACTGAAAATAATGTAATATCCAGAAGATATCAAATTTATCTTTTCAAACAAGTAAAAGGAATATCCAGCAATACTTTTCAAATAAAGGAAAATATTTTCCCTTTTTGCTTTCTATAGCTAATTAAAAGCAGAAAGACACTAGAGGACTGAAAATTGGCCCGAAAGCACAGGCTGAGTCCAGTGATTGAAATGATCGAGATGAGTTTTCTAGTATATTTCTTTCCTTATCACAAAACCTCCCTATTACTTCTAGAAGCAATAACTTTTTTTCCATTCTTTTGTAATTTGTTTTAGATAGCATTTTGAGTATCAGGTCAACTTTTCTCTGGGTTTGAGGAATTGGGAAACAAAGTTTGAATGCAAAGTTGCCTCCAACTTACTTGGAGTGTTTTGGTAAAGTAAAACAGTTGGAGAAGAAGGGAACAAACTGGGCACTCCTAAGGAAAATAAAAACATCAGGCAAGGTTATGAATTTTAAGCCTTGTGTAACCTTTGCAGCATGTCAGAACTTAGAGATCATCATCATCATCTTCCGCACTTTCAAAATGACCATGACAATATATACTAGCCCACAAGTCCAGTGCTAGGAGAAATGAAGGTACTTGATTGAAGTAGGTTTAAAAAATATTGTTCACCTAAGAGGCATCTAATATCCTAACTTCTGTGTTTTAAAACTTTTTTATTTGGCTTTCATGGGACTTTGAGATTAGAAGAGCCTGCACCTGTCAAAACCCAAGAATAAATCAGTACTGAATGAAACACTTGGTCATACAAATAAAAACATTTTCCAGCCCTAATTAGAGTAAGTTGATTAGATGAGATTAATATTTGTAAAACTACAGGTGAGCCACTTCTTGGTTCAAAAAATTGCTTTTCTGCAAAATGGATTGTGAAGTACAAATGATATATTAGATAAGAAAGTATAAAGTAGCCTAAAATACTACACAAATGCACACTGTAAATGTTTTCAATGAATTTGTTCATGCACAAAAGAGGTATCCTTACTATTGTCTAAAGGTGGGCAGGCCTATGCAAACCTATCCTCAAAGTCCAAGGAAGCTGAGAGGCCAAAGAAAGAGGCTGACAAATCCAGTTTCTCAGAAAGAATCATTGAATAGGGACTTACAAACAGAAGCCATGTCTGGGTCTTATGCAGTAGCAAGACAAGATGGTAGATCCCCACGCCATTAGCCCCAGACTTGGGGCTTATATGCCATAGGGAAAGGGCATATGTGCTTCAGAAGGGATGCATAGAACAATTGCTTAAGGGTAGGATTTATGATATGTACACTCTCTTATACAAGGAACAACAGATAAACTAGAAATCTTGAAGATTTCCAGAACTGGAGTTAATCAGAAATCAACATGGCAGATTAGCATTCAAGATGAAGTTGCTATAGCCTCCACACTCCACCTCCATAATCTAGCTCTGACAACTTCACATGCCCTCCTCTTCCATGATAGTCCCTGAGGCTTTAGGGAGGATGATTTACATCGTATAGCTTTAGCAGCAGTGAGTTGGCATTGGAAAACAGATTGGGCCCAGTGGGATTCCAAATGAGGAAGGTTCACAAGCTCTGTGGAATCATTTCTTGGTCTTCAGAATACTATGGCTTTGGTTTTCTCAGGAGAAGTAAAACAGTGAGAGATACATAACATTAATAGTTTGAATAGTAGAAATATAATGTACACAAGGATTACAATCAAAAGAGAATTGGTATGCCTGAACGAGAGCAACAAAAAAGAATCTGGTCCATTAGGGACCCAACTAAAAGCATCATCAAGAAAATTAAAACCCAGTAGTTCTTTAGAGGCTTCTTATAGCCAGGAAATTATCCAGGATTTAAAAACTCAAAAACAATGGCTAGGGCTAGAATCTAATAATTAATGGGTCTACTATAGTTTTCTTCCAAAACGTATTTTTTTCTCTTTAGTTTCCCCATTTCTCCTAAGGATAAATTATAGTAGGACTAATTTATTTGGAAAATAAATTTTAGTCTTATTTTACTTGGCCTGGTTATTTGCATAAAGTGCACAAGAATAGTGATTAGCCATATAGGCTTCCTTTAAGTTGACTTTGCTGGAACTTTCATAAGGAATTGCAGATTAAACTTTTTAAAAGCCTTAAGACTAGGAAGCCAAGCTAAAGATTCACCATTTGACTGTGCTTGCAATGCCTGCATGAACTGGGTGAGTTCCCCTCTTCTTGAGTTCCCCAAATATCTTGATGTTCTTGGGCCTATCAAAAAATGGCATTCATTACTTGCCACAGTTCAGGAACCTTGCAAGGGAAACTTATAGACAAGGTACTAGGCCAGTCTTTCCAAAAGGCTTTTTATTGGCTCTGTAGCATCAACATTAATTCCTCAAAGCAGTCTGGTCCTATATGAAAATATGGCATTCCAGTCAAAGCCTTGGTAAAATAACCAGTGTCTCCAATTGTGTCCTGTTACAAAAAAAGAACCTGATTCTTATTAAACTTACATAAATAATTATATTGCCATAAAATAAGAATACTTATAAATAGTTTCCAAGATCTGGAGAAATAAGGTAGAGAGAAAAGCAAATTTTGCTCACAAAAGTATGCTTTACCCAATCTATGTTAAGCTATTAATTGCTCAAAAGAGAAAGGTTTTCTTGACTCTTCTTCAATCAGAGTAGCAGCCTTGCAAACAAGATGTTGTCTGTTCACATTGGAACTGCCATCAGCAAACAAAGCAGCTCTTTGTCAGTCAGGTGAGAGCTATTTATTGGGCACTGTAGAATCCAGCATCTCCGTAGAATCCAGCATCTCCTCACATAGTCTACAGTCAGTCATAAGGAAAAGGAGGCTCTCTGCTCGTATTTCCTTCTTGTGCTGCCCATGTAGCATGATCCTACATAAACTATTTATATTTTATTATGGAATTCTTTGGGGTACTTGTATTAGTCAGGGTTCTCTTAGAGGTACAGAACTAATAGGAAAATATATATATATCTGAGTCCCAAAAGTGAAGAACTTTGAGTTTCATGTTCGAGGGCAGGAAGCTTCCAGCATGGGAGAAAGATGTAGGCTGGGAGGCCAGGCCATCTTTCCTTTTCATGTTTTTCTGCCTGCTTTATATTTGCTGGCAGCTGATAAGATTGTGCCCACCCAATTAAGGGCGGGTCTGCCTTTCCCAGCCCACTGACTCAAATGTTAATCTCCTTTGGCAGCACCCTCACAGACACACCCAGATTAATACTTTGTATCCTTCAATCTAGTCAAGTTGACACTCAGTATTAACTATCACAGCACTGCTATCGCCATCAGAGTATTTCTCTGACATCACTCTAGACTGCACGGGTATTTCAGGTGCCAAGCTCATGTTATGTCCTCTAGTCATAGGGGTGGCTTCAGTTAATGTCCCAGAGCGAGGTAGTAAATGCCCCTCAACTGGAAATTCTCTAGTCCAAAGTCCTATTAGTTGTCATGAGGAGGTGGCTCACAGGCTTTTGCCATAAACCCCAATGAATGATCCATGAAGGTCTATCAAGTAGAGAACTTGTCCCTACCAGCACTCCAGCATCTATTCTACACTCTGAGGACTCAGGCAGTCTTACTGGTTCCCATTTAGCGTGTTCAAGTAACATTTCTCAAATGGCACGTTTACATGCCTTCAGTTCTGCAATGCTAGGTAAGGGAAACATTTCCCAGTCAGACACAATGCCTATTCCCATAAAACATTTAGGTGAAAAGACACAACTACTTTACATAAAGCTTAAACATTTTAACTTTTATAATCCTATCAGTCTTTGCATTCTTATGTGCTAGTCCCAGAAATTTTTCTCTCTACCTCCAGACCATTTTACCCTCTATGGTGAAAAAGGCTGTGGGTTCCCACAGAAGGTTGAACCCAGGCCCCTTTTATCAATCTTTATCTTGATTGACCTGCCTCAACATTGCCCCAGGCATTTGTGACTCAGCTTTCTCATTGTAACTCTGCCTTCTGAATTTTTAAATTTCTCTAATCTGGAGTAAATACAGAAAACTGATTTGGGGCTCTTTAACAATGGGGGACCAGCAGGGGCTCCCTTTGGCCCACTCAGCCTTCAATAGTACTGTATTAAGACCTTTGTTTTAACACCATCAGCTTCCATTTTATTCATTTCATGTCTTAATAACCATCTAAAGATTTCCACCCTGCTGAGACTAGTCCCATGACTCTCCCTTTCTTTTTGTGTCTTAGTTTCACCCCACCTGTGTTTTTAAATTTACCCACTTTTTTTTTTTTTTTTTTTTTTTGAGCATGCTGATAGGAGCTTTTTATTCCTTTTCTTTTCTTTTCTTTCAGACAGGGCAAAACTATGCTGCCCAGGCTGGTCTTGAACTTCTGGACTCAAGTGATCCTCCCGCTTCAGCCTCCCAAAGTGCTGGGATTACAGGCATGACCCACTGTGCCTGCCCTAATTTATCTTATTTTTAAATAACTGTTTAAAATGTTTTACCTTCCTAGGATGAGTTATTTGATTATCCCTCTGCCTTTCCCCATTTAAGATTCAGAGGGGAAAGCTGAGACAGCAAATTCAATAAGACTTCTTGAACTGTTGTTTGATTCTGTAAGCATTTATCATGACTTGGGTAATGGGCATATTCAGCAGGTGAATATCTCTGTTATCATAAAGCCAGTCCCCCATGGTTTGCATACAAAGCATATCAGCCACCTCTAACACTAGCTCTCACCTGTGACTGTCAGCCATTACACATACCAAGGTCAAGTCCTCTCACAATACAAAGTAATCTTTGGTACTCCCAAAGCCAAAGAGATCAGTAACATCACACAAAAGGCAGCAGGGTTTAGACATGAGAGGAATCTGTCTGCTTATAACACTTAGGGTTCCATGAAGAAAAAACAGAGTTTTCCCCAAAAAAGAGGAGTCTGGCACTGTTGCTGTTTTCCCCAAGTCATCCTAGGGTGTCAGAAATTCCTTTTAAGTCCCTCATGTGGCATTGATGTTACTGGGAAGGGGTCCTGATGCAGACTTCAAGAAAGGGTCTTGGATCTCGCACAAGGAAGAATGCAGGGCAAGTCCATAAAGTGAAAGCAAGTTTATTAAGAAAGTAAAGAAATAAAGAATGGCTTCTTCATAGGCAGAGCAGCCCCAAGGGCTGCTGGTTGGCTATTTTTATGGTTATTTCTTGATTTTATGCTAAACAAGGGCTGGATTATTCATGAGTTTTCCAGGAAAGGGGTGGGCAATTCCTGGAACTGAGCATTAATCCCCTTTTTATACCATACAGGGTAACTTCCTGACGTTGCTATGGCATTTATAAACTGTCATGGTGTTGGTGATAAGGCTTCTTGAACTGTTGTTTGATTCTGTAAGCATTTATCATGACTTGGATAATGGGCATATTTAGTGGGTGAATATCTCTGTTATCATAAAGCCATCATTTTAGCATCCTAATGCATTATAACTAATGTATAAAGACCTATGGGTACGACTAGAGGTCACTTTCATTGCCATCTTGGTTTTGGTGGGATTTGGCCGCCTCGTTTACCACATGCTGTTTTATCAGCAAGGTCTTTGCGACCTATATCTTGCGCTGACCTCCTAGCTCATCCTGTGATTTAGAATGCCTAACCTTATGGGAATGCAGGCTAGTGGGTCTCAGCCTTATTTCACCCAGCCCCCATTCATAATGGAGTCACTCTGGTATGAACGCCTCTGACATTGAGAGTGGCAAGAGAAAGGATAGACAAGGAAAAAGAGAAACAAAAATAATTCAATTGACTGAGAAGTTTTACAGAGAGAGCAGAGGCCTTAGAACAAAACATATCTATACATATATAGCCCAAATATTATATTTAACTAAGTTGACTTTTGACTCTGAACTCTTTAACAAACATTTTTTCTAATTGTAATTCCTACTGAAGTCATTTTACTTTGCTTTTGCTGCTGGCTGGGCTCCGGTCAACAAATGGACAGCCTAGAGAAGCAGCCGTCTTACTGTAGCAGCAGTTCACCGCCCTTCCTTACCACCCTGTGATAGACAGCTCTCCAGTAACCAATCACTCTATTTTTTTTTTTTTTTTTTTTTTTTTGAGACGGAGTCTTGCTCTGTCGCCCAGGCTGGAGTGTAGTGGCCAGATCTCAGCTCACTGCAAGCTCCGCCTCCCGGGTTCACGCCATTCTCCTGCCTCAGCCTCCCGAGTAGCTGGGACCACAGGCGCCGCCACCTCGCCCGGCTAATTTTTTGTGTTTTTAGTAGAGACGGGGTTTCGCCGTGTTAGCCAGGATGGTCTCGATCTCCTGACCTTGTGATCCGCCCGTCTCGGCCTCCCAAAGTGCTGGGATTACAGGCTTGAGCCACCGCGCCCGGCCCAACCAATCACTCTAAACACGCTGGCATTTTCAGCATGTCTCTGTACTTGTGCACAGTCTTCTAAAAAGTGAGCCCCAGCACTTTGGGAGGTCAAGACGGGTGGATCACAAGGTCAGGAGATCAGAACCATCCTGGCTAACATAGTAAAACCCCGTCTCTACTAAAAATACAAAAAATTAGCCAGGCGTGGTGGCAGGGGCCTGTAGTCCCAGCTACTCGGGAGGCTGAGGCAGGAGAATGGAGTGAACCTGAGAGGTGGAGCTTGCAGTGAGCTGAGATCACGCCACTGCACTCCAGCCTGGGCAACTGAGTGAGACTCCATCTCAAAAAAGGAAAAGTGAGCCTCACCACTCCACATACAAAGGGCTGCCACCCTAGGATTTCCCCTGCAGATGCTTCACTCTGTTTGCCCACTTCTTAGCCTCTCAGCTCCTGGCTAACTTGCCACATGTTTTGTGGTGGACAAGTAACATGGTGTGAATTTAGATCCCCACCTAAATCTCATGTCAAATTATAAACCCCAGTGTTGGAAAAGGGGCCTGGTGGGAGGTGATTGGCTCATGGGGATGGACATCCCCTTGCTGTTCAAATTATAGACAGTGAATTCTTATAAGACCTCATTATTTAAAGGTGTCTGGCACCTTCCCCTTCACTCTCTTCCTCCTGCTCTGGCCATGTAAGACCTGTCAGCTTCCCCTTCGCCTTCCACTATGATTGTTTCCTGAGCCCTAGCCAGAAGTAGAAGCCTGTACAGCCTACACAACTGTGAGCCAGTTAAACCTCTTTTCTTTATAAATTACCCAGTTTCAGGTAGCTTGTGTGAGAACAGACCAACACAGCACCTTCCCCTAAAAGTCTGAGGAAGCCAAGAGGCCAAATAAAGACGCTGACAAATCCAGTTTCTCAAAAACATTTGATGGTGACTTAGATACAGAAACCATAACTGTGTCTCAGGCTACGGTGAGACAAGATGGTGGATCCTCATGCCATTACCCCCCAGACCTAGGGCTTATACACCACAGGGAAAGGTCATATGTGTTTCAGAAGGGATGCATAGGACAATTGCTTAAGGGCAGGATTTACGTTTCCTCTTATACAAGCAACAATTGATAAATGAAATCTTAGAGGCCTTCCCAGAACTAGAGTTAATCAAAAATCAACATGGCAGATTAGCATCCAAGATGGAGCTGCTTTAGTTTCCACAGCTATAGATCAGGTATAGCATGGACTTTGGAATCAGCCCTGGATTCAAATCCACTACTCAATGGACATGAAAACTTGAGCAACTTATATAACTTCCCTGAGCCTTAATTTCCTGTTCTTTTATTGGGAATAATAGGAACCTCACAGAACTACCAGGAAGATTCAATAACAAGGGTCTGGCACAGCACCCAGCACATGGTAGTGCCTTCAGTAAATGTTCGTTTCATTCACTCATTGCCTCAACACAAGGGTTGATGGCTATCATTGAGAAATGTGTGTGCCCTTGATGTAAGATGTTTGCATGCAATTACCAAAAATCTGAACCCATAAATAGAAGTCACCATGTCTCCAGTCTTTGCCTAGCTGAAGCAGGACACCACAATATACCTCCAAATAATCAAAAGTTTTAGTGACCCAGCAGGGATTTTGCCAACTTTTGTTGGAGATGATGAACCCTATTAAATAGATTGTTTACCTACCTGACAAGTCTTTGTAGCTGAACTTCACAAACTTCTTGGTCTAAGAAATGAAATTAGAAATGTCAAGGGAAGAAATGGCCTGTGAATTTTCTACATGGTGATAATTTGAAATAATGCATCATTTTATAAAAACACAGAGTTCACTTTTATGAAAAATTGCTAACTAGCCTAGAGACTCAGTCTCAAAGAAAGCCAGACCTTGTTTTTGAAAATTGGCACTTAAAAATATATATATATTTTTTGACCAGACATAGTGGCTCATGCCTGTAATCCCAGCATTTTGGGAGGCCAAGGTGGGCAGATCACTTGAGGCCAGCAGTCCAAGATCAGCCTGGTCAACATGGCGAAATCCCATCTCTACTAAAAATACAAAAATTAGCCGGGTGTTGAAAGTGGCACACACCTGTAGTCCCAGCTACTCAGGAGGCTGACACAGTAGAATCACTTGACCCCAGGAGGTGGAGGTTGCAGTAAGCCTAGATCATGCCACCGCACTCCAGCCTGGGTGACACTGCAAGACTCCGTCTCAAAAACAAAAAAACAAAACACACACACACACACACACACAAACAATTTTTGTTTTCAAAAGCATTGTTGTGCCAACTACGTTCCAAGCATGCGAACTACTTTACGTAAGTTATCTCATGTCATCCATACTGGACAGCTTTATGAAAAGGTACAGCCACTGTCAGAGGGACTAGGCTGCAAAGCAG
Organism: Macaca thibetana thibetana; assembly: GCF_024542745.1. Taxonomy (NCBI): domain Eukaryota; kingdom Metazoa; phylum Chordata; class Mammalia; order Primates; family Cercopithecidae; genus Macaca; species Macaca thibetana. The sequence goes on along the minus strand of NC_065579.1, from coordinate 132,792,689 downwards.
GACTGTTCTGTTCTAGAGGCCATGCCAGCAATGACTATGTAGCAGAAACTACTCAACACACAAGATGTTAACAAACACTCTTTTTGATCAAAAAACCATGAGATAATTCTGATTATACTCTGACTTCAACATAATAACATGTGCATGGTGCCTAACTCTTCCCACCCCAACCAGACAAATTCTCAGATAAAGTAGGAAAGTATCTCCCAGAATGGAGGATTGCACCACTGGTTGTTTGAAAATGTTTTTAAGTGGTACATGACATTAAATAACATTGACTAACATGTAACCTCTTGATGGGTTCTTCCTGCCTGCTGCACAAATACAGACCATGGCATTGCAGTAAGGAAAGTTTAATTGACACAAGGCCAGCCACACCACACAGGAGACTGTTATTACTCAAATCAATCTCATTGAAGGTTTGTAGGTTTCAGTTTTTTCAAAGGCAGTTTAGGGGAAGGGGTAGGGGTGGCTAAGCAGTGGGTGCTTGCTGCTGATTGATTGGGGGTGCAATCATAGAGGTGTGGAAAATGGTCCTCCTGCATGCTAAATTGCTTCTGGGTGGGGCCACAGGAGCAATGGGTGGGTCCAGTTGGAGCCATCATTATAGGTGTCAGACATGTAAAAACCTGAAAAGATATCTCAAAAGGCCAATCTAGAATAGTGATATTATCTGCAGGAGTAACTGGGAAAGTTGCATATCTTGTTACCAGTCTACACCTTAGCAGAATTTAGGCTCCTCTCCTCCCCCTGGCCTGGTGGTCTCTCACCTTCACAAAGGTGGGTGATTTTTGAGAAGGGCTATTATTTAAAGTATAACCTAAACGTCTTCCAAAGTTAGCTCTGCTTAAGGCCAAGAAAAACTAAGGCAGCTTGAAAACTAAAGGCAGGAGGTGGGTTGGCTAGATCAGATCTCTCCCACTGCCATGATTTTCTCACTGTTACAATTTTTGCAAAAGCAGTTTCAACATAATGAGAAAATCACTCCCTTACATTTTTTATACCCCCATCCTTTGAATACCACAAGGAGAACCTGTCATCCTCATGTTAGCATGTCTTCAACACATTGAATACTTCTCAGTCTCTCCAGTTTGATAAATAGAGCACAGACCTTAGGCTATGATGAGATTTCTGCAGCCAATACTATGGAGTTAGAATTTAATACTTTTGCTGTCTGTATATGTATATTTTTAATTACCTTCTAGTTAATGCTGAGCTTCCATTTATGAGAGTAGATTAAATGTTTCCTTTTTAAATAAATTTATTTCCACCGATAAAGGGAAATAGCTTTAAGAAATATTAAATAATAGAGCAGGTAGTATATAAATTATCAAAGTTCTTAAAATTAGTACACAATGATGGGAAAACACATTAACAGGGTATTGGAATGACTAAAAATTTGGGAAGTTCTCAATTGAAATACATTAGAAGAGTCCTTCTAGAAGCCACTAAAAAACAGTGAATATTACTCTTAAGTAAAAGTCCCAGCCCCAGCAGTACTCAACAGGAGGAGCAATTTTATATACCTGGGAGACACTTGATGATGTCTGGAACACATTGATTGTCGCTTTCTGGTGTGGGGAGGCAGGATGGAGGTAGGAGTTGTGCTGCCTGCATTTAGTGGTAGAGGCCAGGGATGATGCTAAATATACCACAGTGTACAGGACAACCCCCACAAGAAAGAATTTTCCAGCCTATGATGCCAATGGTGGCAAGCTGGAGAAACCCTGCTGTCTCCTGACTGTAAGTGCTGGAAGTGATCCAGAGGCTGACACTCGTCTTCTCTGAAGGCCAAGTTCCTATCTGACAAAGTTCATACATCACATTATAATTGGCAATTCTTGTTGGGCAATTTGCCCTTTGGTTGCAATTCCTACTTGTTTTAGACAAATGATTAGATTGTAAAGTAGCTTCTATTTTAATTTATAATTCAGAGAGTATCCCCGCAGTGATTTGCAGTCCCGCCCCAGTCCTATTATTACCAGATGTGAGGGCCTTTTGCTAACCTTTTTAAATCATTTCATCTTTAAAAAGTGAACCTCATGTGGGTGGATCTGATCCAAAGATTTTGAGGGTTTTCATTTTAACTGTTTAAAACATTTCATTGCAGATTTTCTACAATTTTTTTTCTTTTAGTTTATTCTATGTTTTTATTTTTAATCTATATTTTACTTTAAAAGTTATTCCTAGGCCAGGCGTGGTGGCTCATGCCTATAATCCCAGCATTTTGGGAGGCCAAGTTGGGAGGACTTCTTGAGCCCGGTAGTTCAAGATCAGCCTGGGAACACAGTAAACCCAATTTCTCCAAAAAATGCAAAAATTAGCCAAACGTGGTGTATGCCTACAGTTCCAGCTATTCCGGAGGCTGAGGTGGGAGGATAGCTTGCACCTGGGAGGCAGATGTTCCAGTGAACCAAGATCACACCGTTGCACTCCAGTGTGAGCAACAGAGCCAGACCTTGTCTCAAAAAAAAAAAAAAATATATATATATATATACACACACACACACACACACACACACACACACATATATTTTTCTATAATGACATGCAATTTACCACATGCAATTAAACAGATGTGATGTCTGGATTCTGAGCCTCAATTCTTATTATTGGAGAATGCACAGGCAGTTTGGTCTGAAATTGTACAAATTTTGGTCCATACACAAAAACTAAATGTTCAGACTAACACGTGAGTTTATTTTCTTGACTTTTTCTCCCAAATATAAACTATAGAAAGAAAATAGTAGTTTATTGAATACATCTATCACTGAAAAAAGAAAATTAGAATTTTACTATAATAAGCTTATCCTGTGTGTGGTAAGTTTAACTTACTCAGTGGAGAAGAATCGCATAACACTCACTCAAACAGAGAAGAATCAGGTAATTAAAGAGTATTTGTTTGTTTTTTTTATCCTAGAATTATTTAAGTAAGAGAGGGAAAAGTCTTGGAAGCACAAAAATATTTACTAACAATTTACTGCTTACAAAATTAGCCCCTATCCACAAACAGAGACCACTGTCTATGTTAGGTAGCACCTTATTGATTATTTGTCAATTCTGTGCTGCAACAATGCAAAGCAATTGTAGACCGCATAAATCTTGCCCCCAAAATGCAGTATTTTGTAACACCGATGAAAGAGAGAGAAAGCTGCTCTAATTGAACACAAAGCCATTTGACACATAAGGATCTAGTAAAGTCAGATGGTTAACAATTAAAAGAAAAATAGACAAGAATGATTGCAAGATAAATGCTTCAGAGGAGGACGATTTAAGAACAAAAGATGAAAGAGAGGCTCTTGGGAAAATTGATGAAGCCTTCAAACACTTTCACGTAAGTGCCCCCTCTTGATTACCACACTGTGAAAATCAAACATGAAATAAAAGATATTGTGTCTTCTACCACTGAAATTAGTCAGAAAAAATATCATGCTTGTCCAGAATCAATCACTGCTTGATTCATGCTGTGTTCGTTCTGACATCTTATGCATAGTTGCATTTATAATCTAAATGATGGTAACTTTGGAATCAAATTTTGTAATTTTCTTCTCATTTTTTGAGATAAAATTCCAATCAAACATTTCACAATTTGGCATACATTTTTGGTCCCCATTTTAATTGCATTTCTTTTAAATGGTCTTTTTCCAGTGGAGCATCACTTCCTGTAATGGGCCAACTATCACTTCCGGGAATAGAAGCTCATAAAATGATAGAGTTGAATTTTCAGAAGCCATCATGTTTACCACTCTTTTCCAAACAAAGAAATTAAGACTGAATGAGATCATTACCTGTCCTAAGATTATAAACAAACTCTATGAATCATTTTAATGGAGTATAAATATCACAATTTGGCTTATAATAAATAAAATAATTTCTAGACAACAAGGATGATTCTTTTGAAGACAGTGCTTCTAAATTTGAAATCATTTCCTTTTGTAAGAACCACTACTACTTTGCCATATTTTTGCCAGTCCCCTTCATGTTTTCAGTAAAAGGGTGAGAGACTAGGAATTGTGAATTCTGTATCTACCACTTCCTCTGGAATTGTCATTCTCTGCTCATCCTACAAATCTGTTCCAGCTCAGTGTTTATTTTTATTTTCTCCTTCACTTACTGTAATCTGTGGTGGATCATTATGCAACTAATTCAAATTACCAACATATCATTCTAATAATCTTTTTAACTACACTAAAGTGAATATGGTTCTGATTTAGCAGACACTTACTGTCTGGTATAGGAAACCATGTAAATGTACCTGCTTTGCTCATGCTCCGAAGATGATGACAATATCATGTTCTAACTGTGCTTTTTTCTCCCCATTTCCACCCCACTCAGCATGCCTACCTTTCCAGTTGCCCCAGACTTCTCAAAATGGTGATCCATGACTCAGAAATGGCCTATAACATGTTTTCTTCCCAAACCTATGTGATTTTTAAAAATTTGAATTAGTGGCCAGCTTCGAAAATTGGATTATTTACATAGAAATCCAGATTTCTGGCTTCTCTTGGAAAACAAAGAAGAGCAGATCTTGCAATAATTATTTGCCATCTGTATCAGTCAGCTAAGGCTTGGTAACAACCAAACCATTTTTGCCCAGCACCCACTTTGAAGTTTGCCTAAGTCCCATCAAGCTCTGTTGTTCCCTGAAAAGATAAAATGTTAATTGTTATTTTGTGTTTGTGCTAGTTGCTAGTCTTTTTTCTTACAGTGTAATTAAAGTGAAATATTTCTTGTATTCATGTCCCTGGAGAAAGTAGAGAATCAAAAAGACAGGGAGGTCTGTGTGTTTCACAGAAAATGGGAGATAGCCCTCTTACACTCATTTGTTTCACCCAAGGATACTGTGAGTACTACAGTTGGCGGTATCTGATTCAGCCTATTGCTTCAATGACATTTAGTGTTTGTATTAGTCAGGGTTCTTCAGAAAAACAGAACCAATACAACAAATCTGTGTATATGTATATATGTGTGTGTATGTATACATATATATATACCTATATCTCCATCCATATCTATCTATATACATATGGAGAGGGGTAAGATTTATTATAAGTGATTGGCTCATACGATTATGGAGGCTAAGAAATCCCAAGAGCTGCTGTCTGCGAGCTGTAAGCTGAGGAAAGCCAGTGGTATAGTTCCAGTCCTGAGTCTGAAGACTTGAGAATTGGAGAGCTGATGGTATAAGTTCAAGTTCAATTTGAAGGCCTGAGAACCAGGAGTGTTGAGAGCAGGAAAAGATTGATATCCCTCTAACAGTAAGAGATTCAGAATGAGTCCTCCTTTCCTCCATGTATTTGTTCTATTTAGGCCCCCAACAGATTGGATGAGGCCTACCCACATTGGAGAGGGCTATCTACTGAGTCCACTGTTCAAATGCCAATCTCTTCTAGAAATGCCCTCACAGACACATCAAAAAATAATATCTGATCAGCTATCTGGGCATCTCATGACCCAGTCCATCAACATGCAAAATTAACCATCCCAGTGATCTTGTAGTAGGGATGAAGAATATGAATCAATACATGAATTAATGCAGAAAAAAAAAAGGTAGATATGTTTCACATACCAAGGTGGTATGTCATCAGGGATATTCCACCAGTGTTGGGAAGTGCACACCACAAATCTTAAAACTAGAAGATTTTCCTACTGGACTACTGTGTATATAATTGTCAGACTGTTTATTTGTAGTCTCATGCCCTTTAAACCCAGAGAATTTGGGGACCTGCAAGAAACGAAAAGAAGGCAAGGCAAGGCAACACAGGTAACTCTCTTGTATTTGGAGCTTAAGAATCATCCTGGATATATTCACTTATTTTCAGCTTCCTTCCCTCCTCCTTTTATATGCTCATCATGAGGAGGCTTCATGCTATCTTAACCTAATTTAAGCTTAAATGGAAACATTTGCCTGTTTTATCATAATAAGAACAAACTAGTACCTTTTCCTCTTTCCAAGTAAAGAAATATTTAAAATGTGTGAAACTGTTGATAGCAAGTCCCAATTCCCTGAAGACAGACTGATCATTTACTTAGCATTCTGCCTTGGGGGCTACACTGAAGATCTCAGAGGTCAAGTCCCAAATCAAAGCTTGAGTGGAATATTTTAAAATACAGCCAGTAACCAAGAGAGTTAAAAGCTCTTTGGCATGTTTATGTCTGACCTTCATCTATTAACCTCAAGGAAAGGTAATGAAACTTGCATTCACGAGAGATGGTATTATCTACTTCAGGATAAATCTATTTAATGAATAAGTAATAAGCAAATTTTTAAAGAAAATGAAATTCCTGGGGACTCTTAGAAAATTTAACATCGCAATTTGGGAATGCGTTTACCATATAACTATGAAAATGATAATGAGCCCACAATTTCTGAGCAAGAAAATTTCTTCGTTACTAAATAATGCACTAGAAAGAAAACAAACCACCACCACAGGAATCTGCAACGGCCAATATGGATTGAATATGGATTTTTAGAACCTTGTTTTAACTAGCTGTATTAAAACGCCCTTGTCACAGTATCGAACAGTAATCAAGACACTAGGGAGGAGATGTGAAATAGACAAGAAACAGCTCGGATAGAACTGTCCTCATCATCAGTGATGTGTAGGATGATGCAAGGGACAGGAGAAAGTTAACCTTGGTGAGGGAGTTTAATCTGTGTGTATTTGCCTATTTATACTCAGGTAAGACAAAGATTAAGCGAAAGCATGTATTCGTGCCTTGCTTCAACATTTTACGAACCCCACTCTACCCATAGCCATCACTTACTGAGGAAACTGGGAACTCCACAGGCATCCAAGACCCTTCACTATCTGGCTGTCACTTCTTGGCTGTAAACAGATTTCCTGCTATTCCCCTCAAGAGGTAGTAAAGCCTAGTGGTTAAGAATCTGTGTTTAAATTCTAATTCTACCACTAACTAGTTGTGGGATAAGGTTACACAATTTATTTTAGCCTCCATTTCTCTATCTGTAAAAGAGGATTACTCACCATAGGCTTAAACAAGGATTAAGTGAGATTGTCTATGTCACATGCCTAAGCACATGCCTGACATAGAGTAGGTATACCAGAAATGTTAGCTATTGTGAAGTTACATTCAGCTTCTCTCTATTCTCTGGTAGTTACCCAGCTTCAGGCTTTTGTGGGTTTTTAGCCCTTCCTGTTCAAAGGCTCTGCCCATCTCATCTCTTCAAGTCCAAATTCATCCTTCAAATGCCTCTCCAGATAGCTCCCTGACTCCCCACCTCCCCTGAAAATCACAGTTCACCTCTCCTGCCTCCTCTTCTGTTCCCTGGAAGACACACACTCAGCAACTGACCATCAGCTCCAGAAGGACAGGAAGCATGCTCCTGCCATCTTCATCATAACCACGGGGGCAACCCCAGCATCTAACAAGCATTAGGTGCTGGGTAAATACTAGGTGATGAGAGAGGCAGAGAGAAGGAAAGGTGAAATGAGGGAAGAGAAAGGGAGTCTGAGAAAGGAGAGGCAAATGCAGGGTGGTAACACAAATGCATGCAAAAGCAGCCACCCAGAGAAGGCCAGGAAAGGAAGGACCGAGTGTGAGAGAGTAGGAAGCGGATTAGAGGTGGCTATGATTTTCCCCTTCGTGGTTGCTGCTGCCAGCCTGTAAATGGCTCCTGCAGCTCTTCAGTGGGATCTCTGCTAGAATAAAGCAGCTCTGTGTAAACAATATCCCTGTGTGGTCATCAAAGAATGTGCAATAGGCTCTCTGTGTGAGGGAATATATAATAGACTCTCTGACGAGATCGCCACTTTGCCCCTTGCTATTTCTGAGTGCTGCTCTGATGAAATCTCAGAATATATTACAACTAGGACCACTGGAATTTTAGTGTTGATGGGGATGAAGGGGAGAAGGAGAAGCCTTTCTGAAGCTCACAGATTCTAAATGATGATGACCACCACCACCACCCGTGGCCTGCAGTCAGCCCCAGCCTCAGTCTGTGCAAATCATTCTCACTGTGATGCTTGTTCACAATTCTGGCTCTCTCCTCACCTATGCTCTGTAGTGCCTGCTGCCTGTTATCTCTAAAGGATAGATTTGGGGGATTTTTGTCTATTTTCAGCCATCCTGTTAGAATTCAGTAATCCTCTTTCAGGGGTGTCTCTACCTGATATTTTTCATTACTTACTGTCTGAACAAGCCACTGGAGAGGTCCTGATAAGAAAGGTCAAGCTGGGCATTGCTGGGGACAAGAGGTTGTCACATCTGGATGCTTCTCTATAGAACCCTGCTCTCCAGTGCTCAGGGTAAACTTACAGGTTACATGCATAGCTGCTTGTGATATGTGGCTTCAGGGATGCAGGAAGGACCGTTACTCCCAAATTCTCCCAGATTGGCCTCTGTTTTGTGAATGATCATGAATGGAGGTAAGGCACAGCCTACATATACCTTGCAATAATAAGTAGAGTTACATCTACTATGCCCCTAGTCTAGCATTATGCATTTTACAGACATTATGTGGTTTGAATTAATCCCTGTATCAATTGTATGCATTCATATATTCATTTTTACAACAAATATATACTAAGCATCTACCATGTTCCAAAAAAGGTGGATAAAGGAGTTTACAAAACCAAGTCCCCATTCTTATTCCTTTACAGAAACAAACAATAAATATACAACATGTCAGGGGTTACAAATGCTCTGACAAAAATAAGCAGAGCACAGTCATGGAATAGAGATGTGATTGGGATGGGAAGAAGTTATTTTATATAATGGGGTCAGGGAAGGTCTCTCTGATAAGGGCAGTCTTGAACAAAGATCACAAGGAAAAAAAGAAGTAAATGCTCTTGGGAAAGAGAGGTACAAGCATGGGGGCCAGAAGTGCAAAGGCTCTGAGGTGTGAGAGCCTTCACGTATTTCTCAGAAATATCATGAAGGCTAGTGTGGCAGGAGTGGAGTGAACAAGAGAAGTAGTAAGGGCAAGATTAGGAGTACATGGCATCCCAGTTGATACAGATACGCTTTGTTTCCTCACCCATATCTCATCTTGAGTTGTAATCCCCCATCTTGAAATGTAATCATATATTGTTAAGGGAGAGACCTGATGGGAGGTGACTGGATCATGGGGGTGGTTCCCCCCTGCCGTTCTTGTGATAGTGAGTGAGTTCTCATGAGATCTGATGGTTTATAAGGGGCTCTTCCCCCTTCACTTCCCACACATGCTGTCTTCTGCCACCATGTGAGGAAGGTCCTTGCTTCCTCTTTGCTTTCTGCCATGATTGTAAGTTTCCTGAGGTCTCTCCAGTCATCCGGAACTGTAAGTCAATTAAACCTCCTTTGTTTATAAATTATCCATTCTTGGGTAGTATCTTTATAGCAGGGTGAGAATAGACTAATACACCAGTATTCTACCAGTCCTCTAGCTTTTCTCCTCTGCCACAAGACCAGGCAGGTGTCTTATAGGGGTTGCTCCACTGGCCTGGCTCCCAGAATAAAAAGATAAATGCAGCTATGGCAGCAGCATAAAGCTGCTGATATGTAACATGAAAGAAAAGTACATGTTTATCATTTTGATCCCACCAAATTATTAAGATTGTTTGTTACTACAACAAAGCTGTGTGGTACTACAAAGAAGGATTCTGCCTGGCTGTCTTTATATTATGTGCCCACCCTTGGAATGAGCACTGTTCCCAGGAGAGTAGGGCATTATGTTACCAAAGCTCTGGCTAGACTGTTGTAACAGCCCCCCCAAATCTCCATGGTTTAGAAGATTAAACTTTATTTCAAATCACACAAACACCAGTGCCTACAGTGCCTAACAGAAAAGGGTCTCCTCCATTAAGTGGATCTAGAGTCCCTTATTCTATGACACCTGGTCTAAGTATCTGGCCTGCAAGGTCCCAGGATGTGAGAAAAAAGTTGGAAGTATATAAAGGATGTTTTAAAGGACGTGCCTGGAAATTGCATATACCATTTCTATCATATCCCACCAAATAACATGGCCCCACCTAACAGTGAGAGAAGCTAGAAAATAATGCAGTTATTCTATGCCCAGGAAGAGGGGAAAATTAAATTTGTTTATTCTAGGACACAATCCCCAAAATAAGCACTAATTTGATCAAGCCTAAGCCATGTACCCTCCTCTGTGGTCAAGATTTTGGCTTTATTACAAAAGGAGAATGAGAAAAATGAATAATCCTAAGAAATTATAACCCCTGTTTACTCTGCGAGGTGGAATTGCAGTGGATCACTAAAGGAGGCACAGTGGCCTAGGAATCAGGAGACTTGAGCTCTGGTCCTATATGTTATTCTCATACAGAGAGTAATTTACAATAGACCCCCTTGCTTCAGGAATCTATTTCTTTATGTGTAAAGTGTCAAAACCAACTTTAAAGGTTATTATTTTGGGTAGACTAGAAGGCCCAGAAATAAACTGTCCATATATAGTCAACTTATTTTGACAAGGGTGCCAAGACCATTCAATGGAGGAAAGGACACTCTTTTCAAAAAAAGGCACTGGGAAGTATGGGTATCCATATGCAAAAGAATGAAATTGGACCCTTACATAATGTACAAAAATAACTGAAAACAGCTCAAAGACATGAATGTAAGAGCTAAAACTGTACAACTCTTAGATGAAAAAATAAGGGAAAAGCTTCTTGTTACTGAATTTGGAAATTGTTTCTTGGATATGAAATACAAATATGAAATATAAAATATTTCATTTGTCAATTTTGACTTTTGTTGCCATTGCTTTTGGTGTTTTAGACATGAAGTCCTTGCCCATGCCTATGTCCTGAAGGGTATTGCCTAGGTTTTCTTCTAGGGTTTTTATGGTTTTAGGTCTAACATTTAAGTCTTTAATCCATCTTGAATTAATTTTTGTGTAACGTGTAAGGAAGGGATCCAGTTTCAGCTTTCTACATATGGCTAGCCAGTTTTCCCAGCACCATTTATTAAATAGGGAATCCTTTCCCCATTTCTTGTTTTTATCAGGTTTGTCAAACATCAGATGGTTGTAGATGTGTGGTATTATTTCTGAGGTCTCTGTTCTGTTCCACTGGTCGATATTTCTGTTTTGGTACCAGTACCATGCTGTTTGGGTTACTGTAGCCTTGTAGTATAGTTTGAAGTCAGGTAGCATGATGCCTCCAGCTTTGTTCTTTTGGCTTGGGATCATCTTGGTAAATGGGATCTAATTAAACTAAAGAGCTTCTGAACAGCAAAAGAAACTACCATCAAAGTGGACAGTCAACCTACAGAATGGGAGAAAATTTTTGCAATCTACTCATCTGACAAAGGGCTAATATCCAGAATCCACAAAGAACTCAAACAAATTTACAAGAAAAGAACAACCCAATCAAAAAGTGGGCAAAGGATATAAACAGACACTTCTCAAAAGAAGACATTTATACAGCCAACAGACACATGAAAAAATGCTCATCATCACTGGCCATCAGAGAAATGCAAATCAAGACCACAATGACATACCATCTCACACCAGTTAGAATGGTGATCATTAAAAAGTCAGGAAACAACAGGTGCTGGAGAGGATGTGGAGAAATAGGAATACTTTTACACTGCTGGTGGGACTGTAAACTAGTTCAACCATTGTGGAAAACAGTGTGGCAATTCCTAAAGGATCTAGAACTAGAAATACCATTTGACCCAGCCATCCCATTACTGGGTATATACCCAAAGGATTATAAATCATGCTGCTAAAAACACACATGCACACATATGTTCTTTGTGGCACTATTCACGATAGTAAAGACTTGGAACCAACCCAAATGTCCATCAATGATAGACTGGATTAAGAAAATGTAGCACATATACACTATGGAATACTATGCAGCCATAAAAATGGATGAGTTCACGTCCTTTGTAGGGACATGGATGAAGCTGGAAACCATCATTCTTAGCAAACTATCGCAAGGACAGAAAACCAAACACTGCATGTTCTCACTCATAGGTGGGAACTGAACAATGAGAACACTTGGACACAGGAAGGGGAACATCACACACCAGGGCAGGACCTGTAGTGGGGTGGGAGGAAGGGGGAGAGATAGCATTAGGGGATATACCTAATGTAAATGATGAGTTAATGGGTGCAGCACACCAACATGGCACATGTATACATATGTAACAAACCTGCACATTGTGCACATGTACCCTAGAACTTAAAGTATAATAAAAAATAAAAAATATTTCGTATAAATATGAAATATAAAAGTACAGGCAACAAAGGTAAAAATAGATAAATTGAACTACATCAAAATTTAAAAGCTGTGCATCAAAAGGCAAAATCAACAGAAGGAAAAGACAACCTAGCAGAATGGGAGAAAAATATTTGCAAATCATATATATAATATGGGGTTAATATACAGAGTATATAAAAGAACTTCTGAAGTTCAACAAAAAATAAATAACATGATTGAAAAATGGACAAAAGACTTAAATAGATATTTCTCTAAAGAAGATACACAAATGGCCAACAAGCACATGAAAAGATGCTCAATACTATTAATCATTTGAGAAATGCAAATCAAAACCACAATGCAATACCAACCACCTTGTGCCTATTAGGATAGCTACTATCATTTAAAATAAAAGAAAAACAGCAAAAAAAAAAAAAAAAAAAAAAAAGCACACACACACACAGTGTTGGTGAGGATATGTAGAAATTGGAACACTTGCGCACTGTTGGTAGAAATGAAAATTGTGCAGTCACTATGAAAAAAAAGCATTTCTTTTAAAAAGTTAAAATTACCATATGATCCAGTAATTCCACTTCTGTGTGAGTGTACCCGAAAAAATTGAAACCAGGTCCTCAAATAAGTATCTGCATACCCATGTTCACAGCAGAATTATTCATAATATTTAAAAGCTAGAAGCAATCCAAGTGTCCATTAAAAAGGTAAATGGATAAACAAAATGTGGTATATGCATACAATAGAATATTACTCAGTCACAAAAAGGAAGGAAATTCTGACACATACTACAACATGGATAAACCTTGATGATATTATGCTAAGTGAAATAAGCCATTCACAAAAAGACGAGATATTATTCCACATATATGAGGTGCCTAGAAGAGGCAACATCATAGAGACACAAAGTACAATAGTAGGTGCCATGGGCTAACAGAAGGGGGAAATGGGGAGTTATTTTTTAATGAGTACAGAGTTTCAGTTTTGCAAGATGAAAATAGTTCTGGAGATGGGTGGTGGTAATGGTTGCACAGCAATGTGAATGTACTTAACACTCTGAACTATACACTTAAAAATGGCTAAGATGGTGCATTTTAGGTTATGGGTATTTACAACAATTTAAACTTTGTGTGTGTGTGTGTGTGTTGGTGTGGGTGTGGGTGTGGGTGGGTGCATGCACGCACATGCTTTTGAGTGATTTGGGGCCTCAGGACCTCTTTGAAAGTCTTTATAGAAGCTTTTAGACAAAGAAATATTGAAGAAACTTTTAGAGGCTTCAAGATCTATCAAGTTTGTGGATTTCAGGCTCAAAACCTTGGAAAAGGATATGATAGACCCCTTCAACTCTAACACTCTATGATTCAACTGAATATATCAGAGGGTAAAAAACAGAGAGGTATTTACAGTGGAGAGGAGACATAACCTCTGGGCTATGTGTTCTGCAAACCTGCCCCATAGGCTCTCATCCTTTGCTTTCCATCAGCAATAAGATTTACCCAGAGACATTTTTATCATGTCCCGCTGGAACAGATAAAAAATATGTATATATCAGGTGGATTTATTTTCATACATTTTCAATGAGTTGACAATCTCTTATTCTTGACTGAAATATGGCTTGGGTGATTTCTTCCCATTTGCAATACAGCCCACTTTGTGCATCCAAATGACAAATGGCTGATCCACAGGTTGGTAAATAAGAGAACAGCCATCAGCTGTGCCATGTTCTCCATCATTAACATGAATCAGTTTTACGTGATGCATCGTACCTCTTAGAGCAGAGAAAAACTGCACCTCTGGAATGCAGCTATTGCAGTCTGTCTTGATTAGACCACCAACTCCTTTAGGTATTTTGGCACTTACGTTATCTGTAACTGGTATATCTGTCAGGAAAATGGGTGTCAGCCCCTTTTATTAATGTATTATTCTCAGGAAATAAAGACAACTAGTTACCCCTCACAGGGAGGCAGTTGCGGGGAAAGGAGGGGAGTTAGTTTCACTCTACTCGGTGGCCATGGCTGAGATCCTAGTCTTGGACTAACCATTTTACAAATATCTCAGGTGGATTTTGTGTGACAGAGTATGGATGGTCAGTTTCAAAATATTGTTATTCCTGGCATTTAAATTTCAAAAAGATCAAAGGGTATGTACCTAACTGTAGCATCTTCACAACTCAGGGTTTGTTCATTCCTTCATTTAGTAGATACCTATTAAGTGTCCAAAGTGCACTGGGTATGGTTCTGAGATGACAGAGGCATGATTCCAAAACTCAAGAGTGACATTCCAGTTGAGATAAAACATGTATCCTGAAGTTACCTAGTTTACAGAGACTACATTCCAAAGCCAGCATTCTTCTTGAGGTTTCCCAGAAAGGTCTTGTCCATGTTAAAAAACAAGATATCTTGCTCAAAAAGCCCAACAAAGCCAGTTTTTCCAGTGATTGGAAAGGATCATCAGTTCTTTGAGCACTATATGAAGGAGTTAACTTGCTTGCCATTTTTCTATTTGCCCAGGAAGAGGAAAATGAAATTGAATTAGGTGACCTTCAGTGCTGTCTCTGTGGTAGGAAATACCTTTGGTCCAACCTAAGCCATATGCCTGCCTCTATAGTCAAGGTTTACTATGGAAACTTCTCAGTCAACCATGGGGAACTAGTGTTTACAGATACATGTTTATATTATGACATGTTGTATTAGTCTGTTTTCACACTGCTGATAAAGACATACCTGAGACTAGGTAATTTATAAAGAAAAAGAGGGTCGGGCATGGTGGCTCAAGACTGTAATCCCAGTATTTTGGAGGCCAAGGCGGGTGGATCATTTGAGGTCAGGAGTTCAAGACCAGCCTGGCCAACATATTGAAACCCCATCTCTACTAAAAAATACAAAAATTAGCCGCCGGGCGTTGGGATACATGGTTGTAATCCCACCTACTCAGGAGGCTGAGGCAGGAGAAATGCTTGAACCCAGGAGGTAGAGGTTGCAGTGAGCCAAGATAGTGCCACTGCACTCCAGCCTGGGCAGTGGAGTAGGACTCCATCTCAAAAAAAAAAAAAAAAAAAAAAAAAAAAAAAGATGTTTAATGGACTCACAGTTCCACATGACTAGGGAGACCTCACAATCATAGCAGAAGATGAAAGGCACATCTTACATGGCAGTACACAAGAGAGAATGAGAACCAAGTGAAAGGGGTTCCCCCTTATAAAACCATCAGATCTCATGAAATTTATTCACTACCACAAGAACAGTATGGAGAAAACTGTCCCCTTGATTCAATTATCTCCCACTGTGTTCCTCCCATGACATGTGGAAATTATGGGAGCTATAATTCAAGATGAGATTTGGGTGGGGATACAGTCAAACCTATCACATGTCCTAAAAGCAAGACCCTGGGGACTGGCACTAATTAAGGGTATAACAGATTACTTTTATCTCCCACCTTGGGCTTGTTCCAGAGCATATACCCATCGAATGGAATGGCAAGTAAAATAGTCTGCTGTATCCAAATTTTAAAAAAGATCACTTGTGTTTTTTCTTTTATTGTTGGCTAAATGCAGTTTTAAAGTTCAAACAACTTTTCTTTTGATTTTACTCTACAAATAAATACATTTCAAGCTACATTGTGAAAATGCAGTAAGAGGCAATCAAGTGCTGCTGGTCATTGATAACATGGGAGTGGGTGCTTCCAGGTGAGAGAGCTGAGATCATCCTCTTGGAGAAAATGGAATTTGAACTGGACATGAAAGATAGTGAGCCAGAGGATTCAGCCAGGGGAAACAATCAGCAAAGACTGGGAGATGGCCACGTGTTGCATGTATCCAAATAATATCACAGAGTGCATCCATAGGTGATGGTAGAAAAAAAAATTGAAGCAGATAATTGCAAGGCTTGAATGCCATGCTTAGGGTTTTGCATGATTTTGAGAAGGATATGGGAAGTTAGAATACGTTTTGCAGTGTAGGAAACATGATGAGAGTAGTGGCAGCAGAGTGTTAAAAGTATTAGAAATGGAAAGTTTGGAGATTTGAAGGCCACGTGGGAGACAGTTGGCTCAGAGGTACAAATTTGCAAGGAGGAGGCAAAGCTGAAGAATTAGAGATGATTTCACTTCCTGTGTGTTTGTCTATCTCCTCAAGTAGACTATTGTGTCCTAGAGGCTAGGGATCTACATTCTTCTGTTTATCTCCTGAAGTTTCTAGTATAGTCCTTGACACAAAGTGAAGCTGAATAAATGCTTGCTGAATCTCATGCTGCCCCCCAACATTTTTCGTCTGTTCCCAGAAACTCTGCTCTCTAGAGGGTAGGTGATTAGTTCTTACTATAAAGCAATCCCAGTCTTTCTTCTTTCTGGGTTATGTTATCACAGATGTTTCTCTAAGGATTAGAGAGACAGATGGAACTGGCCATTGGCATTAGACTGGAAAATTGGTTTACTATATGGGTGGCAGCTATAGGGACTCCTACACTTTCTGTGTTTTTTGTTGTTGTTGCTGTTATCATTTGAGACATGGCCTCACTCTGTTGCCCAGGCTGCAGTGCAGTGGCATAGTCATGAATCACTGCAGCCTCGACCTCTCAGGCTCAAGTTTTGACCTCCTGCTTCAGCCCTCCAAGTAGCTGGGACTACAGGCGTGCACTACCTACACCCAGCTAATTTTTTTATTTTTTGTAGAGATGGAGTTTCTCCATGTTGGCCAGGCTGGTCTCAAACTCTTAAGCTCAAGTGATCCACTCGCCTTGGCTTCTCAAAGTGCTGGGATTCTAGGTGTGTGAGCCACCATGCTGGGCCACTTTCTGTGTTTTGATCAATTGATTATTGCTTGTTAGTGATTTGGACTAATAGGAAATCGAGAAACAGTTCAGTAGTCCAACGTTCCTTACATTATGAGACTCCTCACTGCTATGGCTAGCCTTTCAAGCCCTTTGCTTAAAGATTTCCAGGGTCGAGAGAACACTACCCTGACGTTATTGGACTATTCTAATTGTTCAGAAGTTCTAAAACCATTAGCTTTCTCCTATGGGTCTTTTGTGTTACAGCTATGGATACCTCCATACACATACATACCAGCCTTCCCACATCCATCTTCTTCTGGTTGTGGCCCTTTGAACACCTAGATTACTTAAAAATAAGATAACAACTATTTGGAAGTTGTCTTGAGAGACTTTATTAACACATGGCATTCTCAAGCAATAAGAATCATCCCTAGCTCAAATCCAATCCCATTGGGGAGGAAAAGCTTTGTTAAAAATCTTGTTAAAAATCACCAATATTTTTAATCGGAAATTTTACCATATTACTATAGCTTTCCCCATTCACCATAACAATCCACATAGAAAAGGGCATGAAAGGAGAGTCATATAAGGGGCCTCATCTCATTCTTTGGTGTTCCTAGATATACAATATCTCTGATTAATCTGGCTTGTGGTGATTTGACTGTCCAAATTTTGCTTATCATTGGAGTTGTTTGCAGATAGAAGAAGAGAGATATGTAGGAAATAATAAGAGATATTCCACAACATTTAGTTGAAGCAACAGGAAGAGGAGGAAATCTTGAAAGCCACTTTACATCTACATCAATTCATGAAAATCCATTTAAAGTCTTTTAGCCTTGAAAAACATCACAGACTTTGGCAGACAATAGGGCAAAAATGAAGAGTGGAAAATTTTAGTCAAGTCTGAGTTTGCATCTAACACTGGATATTATTATTTAAAGCATAGTATTTCGGCTGGGCACAGTGGCTCATGACTGTAATCTCAGCACTCTCTGAGGCCAAGGCAGCCCAATTGCTTGAGCCCAGGAGCTCAAGACCAGTCTGGCAACACAGTGAAACCCCATCTCTAAAACAAAATACAAAATTAACTGGGCATGCTGACACATGCCTGTAATCCCAGCTACTCAGGAAGCCGAGGTTGGGAGGATTACAAAGCCCAGGAGATCGAGGCTGCAGTGAGCCATGATTGTGCCACTGCACTCCAACCTGGGTGACAGAGTGAGACTTTGTCTCAAAAAATAAAAACAAAAATAAAACATAATATTTGACCAGGTGCAGTGGCTCACACCTGTAATCCCAACTACTTGGGAGGCTTAGGTGGGAGAATCACTTGAGGCCAGAAGTTTGAGACCAGCCTGAGCAGTATAGCAAGACTTCAGCTTCACAGTAAAAACAAAAACAAAAACAAAAATACAAAAAGTAGCTGGGCATGGTGGTTCATACCTGTAATCCCAGCTTCTCAGGTGGCTGAGGTGGGAAGATCACTTGAGCCCAGGAGGTCAAGGCTGTAGTAAGTCAAGATCATGCCACTGCACTCCAGCCTGGGTGACAGATTGAGACCCCCATATCAGAAAAAAAAAAAAAAAAAGTACTATTCTATAGCATCACATAGTAATAATCTGCAACTATCAGCCCTTTTTTTTCTAAAGTGAGAAAGTTACCTTCTTTCACATAGCAGCCAGCTGTTACTTCTCTCTTAATCCTTTTCTTTTTGGGTCCATACACTCTCAGTTCTTCCAAGCAACCAGCTAGTGGGTAGAGAAAGATAATAAAGTCCCAATCTCTGCCTTAGAGGGTTCACACTCTCCAAATAAACCCACACTTACCCCATCAACCTTGATATGGTTTGGCTCTTTGTCCCCACCCAAATCTTATCTTGTAGCTCCCATAATTCCCATGTGTTGTGGGAGGTTCCCAGTGGGAAATGATTGAATTATGAGGTGGGCCTTTCCCATGATGTTCTCATGGTAGTGAATGGGTCTCACAAGATCTGATGGTTTTAAAAATGGGAATTTCCCTGCACAAGCTCTCTCTTTGCCTGCTGCCATCCATGTAAGATGTGACTTGCTCCTCCTTGCCTTCTGCCATGATTGTGAGGCCTCCCCAGCCATGTGGAACTATAAGTCCAATAAACATCTTTCTTTTGTAAAGTGCCCAGTCTCGGGTATGTTTTTATCAGCAGTGTGAAAACAGACTAATACAAACCTCTTCTATATACTCTTGGATTTATCACTGTTCCCTTGAAAATATGGCACTTGGGATTAAATTAGTAGTCTAGATCTGGACTGACCAGTGTAGATGGTAATGGGACAGAAACCTCCCATATTGTGTTAAATGTTGTGTTTTTATTAATAAAACCTAACAATTTGCTGGCTTGCAATGAGCATGTGATTAACTGAAATTCCCTGGTCCAGATACCCATCACACATTTGTGCAATTTACTTATCTGAGCTTTAGTAAAAGACTATATGCAT
Source organism: Macaca thibetana thibetana (assembly GCF_024542745.1). NCBI lineage: Eukaryota > Metazoa > Chordata > Mammalia > Primates > Cercopithecidae > Macaca > Macaca thibetana. The sequence goes on along the minus strand of NC_065579.1, from coordinate 132,773,270 downwards.
CCCCATCAAATTTTATCTTAATGGTCTGGACTCCCGATTTTTGGTTTGTTAGTATCAAAATCCTTTTTAAATGCTAGACTCAAGTCTCTTTCTAAGCAGAGAGTAATACTCTGTTCTGCCGAAAGTGAGCTAAAGCACTGTAAGAAGTCATTTGCTGTCAATCCCAAATCCCTTGCCATTGAGCCCTTTAAAAATGGCAACAAGGAGAGTTGAGTTCAACACTGAAAAGAATACCTGCAGTAACCTCTGCCTTTGTTGGAAAAAAAATAGAGCTCTATATGAAGAATTTGAATGTTCCCATTCAGACTGTTTGAAGATATAAATCTGTATTCATCCTTATAACGTTGAATGGTTAGCTTAATGTGTGGTGAAATAGGCTCACAGGCTAATTCCTTTATGCCTGTGTGCGTTGTTGCATCATCTGGAAGGAAACAGCATTTTCATCAGCTCTTTCAAGGAATTTAGTGCTCCAGAAGGAGCTATATTTTTCAGGGCTCCCAAACTCACCCCGAGGTACCATAAAAGATTAAACTTGGCTCATTCATGAAAAGTAGATTTTTTAAAATCTTGATTTATTTCAACTTTGTGTAATAAAGCTTTCTGATCAGCCTCATGTGTATAAGAAAAATAAAGAGGAAAGAAATTATGACACAGAAAATATTTTCTGAAAATTGTTTCTTCTCTGGTCAAGATGCATTTCAACAATATGCAAATTAGGCAGTGCCATTGTACGGTAATTATGTTTTCTTAATGTTTCCACAACAGCTCTGCTTTTGCCAGACTTAAAAATTTTAGCAGCATAATGGTCACTTTGAAGGGATTAGCACCCATTATATCTAGAGAAGGAAGGAAAACCTTGGAAAATCAAATTCAGATAATGCAGAGAGAATATACTTTCCAGTGCTAATTTGTTTTGTAGTTATCTTAAGGGAGAAAAACAGACTTCTATCTCCAGGGAAAAAAAATGGATAAAATGCAAAAGAATTAATTATAAACATCCTAAAATGCAGAATCCTGAAGTTCTAAAACTATACTTAAAAATCTTCACAGGACCATTGGATCCTCAGGCTGAATGGATTTCAGGGTAGCTGCAACTCATCAAAGCGTGTGCCACAGGATGTAAGTTCCGAGCCATGTTAATAGATGCTGTCTTTCAGAAATATGCTCTTTTTGTCAAGTAAATTTGTAAACTGCACTAGATTAAACAAAGTTAGCCAAGTTTCAGTCCCTATAGGACCTCTCCTAAATATGCCAATGTTCAAGGATTGTCCTCCAAAACCAGATAAATAAAGGACACAGCATTCCCAAATGGAATCCTATTTTCACAGTGATTCTTTTAAGATATGGGTATTTTAAGAAAAACTTGTTAGGGAACATTGGCTACATCAATCCCTAGTGTTATAATAATAATAAAACTGTAGCCCAAGAAATTAAAGAGAATCTTCTGAAGTCACCCAGATGACTAAAGGTTGAACTAGAAATAAAATTTCAGCCCTCTAATTCCCGGTACAGCTCTCTGCTACCTCTTGCATATTCACTGGCTGGTCATTCAGTAGAAGCTCATGTGATAATGACACATCTATAAATTTCTACTTTTTAGAAAATTCCGTAATTTTTCTACAGGGAACAACAGATCTGTCATATACTAGCTTATGCTTTTCTTATTCTAAGTGAATTTCACAGTTTAGAAAATTCCAAGTAATCTTGACACATCATTATTACCCAAAAAATTACTTCCAAGTCATTGTTTAAATAGATGAAACCCATTGCAACAGGGGTCTCAGATCTTATTGCCTCAGGGGCCTGAGAGATGATGTAAGTGAAATAGCCCAGCTGTAGCCAGCAATTGCTTGATGGAAATTTGGGATCTTTGTTGCTAGCTCTGAAGAAAAGAAAGAAAGGAGAGAGAGAGAGAGAGAGAGAGAGAGAGAGAGAGAGAGAGAGAGAGAAAGGGAGGAAGGGAGGAAGGAAAGAAAAGAGACAGAGAGACGGAGAGAGGGAGGGAGGGACGGAGGGAGGCGGGGAGGAAGGAAGGGAGGGAGGGAGGGAGGGAAGACAGGGCCGGGCGAGGTGGCTCATGCCTGTAATCCCAGCACTTTGGGAGGCCAAGGCAGGCAGATCACCTGAGGTCAGGAGTTTGAGACCAGCCTGGCCAACATGGCAAAATCCCGTCTCTACTAAAAATATAAAAATTAGCCGGGCATGGTGGCATGTGCCTGTAATCCCAGCTACTCGGGAGGCTAAGACAGGAGAATCGCTTGAAGCCAGGAGGCAGAGGGAGGTTGCAGTGAGCCAAGATCGTGCCACTGCACTTCAGCCTGGGCAACAGAGCAAGACTCTATCTCAAAAAAAAAGAAATGAAAGAATGCCAGAAATGTATGTTTTTATGTGATACTTACAATTTTACATGTTGTCAAGTAGTTTATATTTTAAAATATAGTAAATTTCTGACCAACAAAACATGCCTGCAGGCAGAATTCAACCTGTAGGCTGCCAGTTTCCAGCTTCTTCTTTACATTTTGGAATCAGTCCAATTCTCTCCCTTGACTGTGCTTATGCAGTGGTATGGTAAAGACTCTGGGTATCTCCTGGACAGAGTCACACAATGAATAGACCACCTGTTTCCAGCACCCAGCTTCCATTTTCCATTAAAACCAAATGATGCAAAAGAAAGCAGAAAGCCAGAGATAGGTCAGAGATAAAGAGAGGGAGATATCTCAGTTAAGATCCTGGCTGCCTCCCACTCAACTTGTATCTCTTTTTCTAGTTAATTTTATTTTTTAATAGACTTTATTTTTTGGAGCAATTTTAGGTTCCCCCGCAAAACTGAGTGGTAAGTACAGGAAGTTCCCGCAAGCCCCCAAAACACAACCTCCCCGACTGTCAACATCCCCACCAGAGAGGTACATTTGTTATAATCAACAAACCTACTTTGGTATATCGTTATCACCCAAAGTCCATAAGTTTGCATTAGGGTTCATTCTTGGTGTCGTACATTCTTTGGGTTTTGACACACATAGAATCACATGTATCCACCATTGTAGTATTATACAGGGTATTTTTGCTGCCCAAAAAGCCCTCTGTGCTCTACCTATTCATTCCTCCCTCCCCTCAAACACTGACACCACTGATCTTTTTACTGTATCCAGTTTTATCTTTTGCAGAATGTCATATAGTTGGAACCACATAGTATTTAGCTTTTTCAAATTGGCTTCTTTTACTTAGTAATATTTACAGTTTCTCCATGTCTTTTCATGGCTTGATAGCTCATTTCTTTTTAGCAATGAATAATATTCCATTAACTGAATATACTTTACAGTTTATTTATCCACTTACCTACTAAAGGAAATCTTGGTTTCTTCTAAGTTACAGCAATTATGACTGTAGCTGCCATAAACATTTGTGAGCGGGTTTTCGTGTAGACATAAATTTTCAGCTCATTTGGGTAAATTTCAAGGAACAAATTGCTGGATCGTATGGTAAGAGTATATTTAGTTTTGTGAGGAAATGACAAACTGCCTTCCAAACTGGCTGTACCATTTTGCATTCCCACTAACAATGAATGAGAGTTCCTGTTGCTCCACAACTTTTATCTCTTTTAATGCCTGATACTTACACTCAGCTTACTGATGGATATGCATTACTCACCAAACAAATTGGTACATGAAGATTCTGCTTCAGGGACCTGGGTCTCAGAATACCTGAGTTCTGTTCTTTGTGTATTTGATTAATTTTCAAAGTTGGGCATCTCAAGACAAAGCAGCTTCTCTCACAACTCTGGCCGTGAGACTAGGCTTCTCCTGACCCATCTCTCCAAATTTTGGTTGTGAGAAATCATTTTCTTGTTACGCTTCTGGGAGGAAGTTGGGCAGCATATATTATTAAATATTTTCCCCTTGGACTTTTAAAATAGCCCAACCTGTAGTCTGAGAGCTGATAAATTGAGCCGAATAGAGATCTGGATAAAATTAGAAGTCCCTAAAACCTAGACGGTGGCAAACTTCACTTTTTAATTTCTATAACCGTTTTCTTACACTGCTGAGCTCAATATGAGGGCAGAAGACAACTTTATTTTCCTCTGTTACTTGTTCAAATTTATGGCATGAATGAAATCTTGGTCAGATCTTAGAACTTTCAGGGGTCACTTTCAGATAATTACAAAAACTCCCCATCATTTTCTGTTCCCGAAACAGTCTCAATTCAAGGAATTTGCAATAATCCAAACTCTTATCTGACTGTAGAGATTTTCAGCCTCCAGCATAGTGGTGCTTTTAGTTCTTTTTAGCTTTGCTGAAGTCTATAAAGAGGGTAGGGAGCTTTGGGGTCTCCTGGTCCACATTAGCTGGGTTCACCCTCCAAGCTGGAACCAGAAGGCGATGGGCAGGTAAAAAGGGCATAGTTTTATGTGACTAGTGATGCCATGATTTGGAGGATGTTTTAAAACTGCCTCTTTCCCTTTGGGGCATTTGTTTCCCTCTGGTTGTGGGGCTTTTGTGTGTTTCTCGGAGATTTCCCTCCTACGAACCTTCAGCTGAACTTCAGAGACATCTCTCTTGGACCAGTTGCACAGGGGTCCCTCCCTTAGGCTCTGGAGTCAGATCTCAGGGGTTTGTATTGTCAATTATGAATAAATTACCCATGCCTCAGTTTCCCCACCCAGGAAATAAGGATGATAATAATTATTTCTAATTCATAGGGCTCTGAGGATTTAAGGAAATGATCAATGTAAGTTGTTTACAATAGAGCTTGCTATGTAGTAAGACCTCATAATATATGTTGTTATTATTAGGCCATGTATCAATATTTTAAAGGGAGTTCCTGGAAGATTAGGTTACCAAAGGCACAATTTTAGAGTCAGATAAGGAGGGAAAGATGGGAAATAACTACAAAAAATTATGGCTTTAAAAAAATAAGAAATATGTTCCAAAGTTATATGTGATGCTATAGTAAAATAGACACTGGGTTTGCCTTCAGAAGACCTGGGTTCTAGTCCTGACTCTGCCTCCCACTGCTTCATGTTCTTGAAAATGTAACAGAACCTATCTGTTCTTAATTCATGGTTTTAAGCCCATCTCTTAATTTTGCTGGTTTAATATTGGCTAAATCACTTAAATTCTCTAATCCTTAGTTTCTTCATCTTTAAAATGGAATGATCAGTCCAGCCCCCATGGGATTCTGCTAGTGATCAAGTGGGAGAGTATATAAATGAGCATAAACTCTAAATCATTAATTCATTCATTCAGCAAACATTTCTTGACATTTATTGACCAATCACATGTTCCAGACACTATCAAACTGTAAACTATTGCTAACATTACCATTAAGGAAGTGGACAAACTCTAATATTTCTTCCAGTTTTAAAATTATTGAAATCAAATAATAAAGGAGGACTCCTTCCTCCCCTTGTCCATGAATGGTTTGTACCCGCCAGCTAAAGAAACAGCTAAGGCAGCTCTGTGCAATAGGACTTTCTGTGGTGATGAAAATACTCCAAATTCGCGCCAAAACAGCAGCCACCAGGCACACATGGCTATCGAGTGCTTGAAGTGTAGCTAGTGTCACTGGGGAACTGGATATTTTATTTTATTTTGAATGTTTTATGTGTAAGCACACTCATCTAGTGGCCACCATATTGGACAGTGCAGGATTCTAAGACCCTAAGCAAAGGGTGGTGCAGGCAGAAAAGAGAAATGCAGACCATGAAGTCTAATTCAAGAGATATATTTGCCACTGGGTAGAAGCATATGTTTGACTGTAGATATTTGGTGTTACTGTTTGTCATTATTGAACCCTGGAACTTAGATCATAGTGATTCATCTGGAAGAGACTTCCAGCTTAAGTTGCAAAGAGACTTGCCGACTGCCTTTACCTAAAACGGGGTGGGGAAAATCCTCAAGACCTCTGTTCTTACAGAGTATAATTTTTGTTTCATGAACAATGAAGAATCAAGGATTTATTAGAAATTTTCTATTCGTTGGTTTTTAAAACAGGCATGGTTAACAGGCATTAAATGCAAACAAATGCATTTCCTCCTAAGTGCTCCACTGATGGAAATATAAGAGTGAATGATTTAGAGAGCATATATCAGAGCCTCTAATTCTGTAATTTCTATAAATCAGACATTGCTAAATGGTGTTGGGAATTCACACACTGAGAAGAACGTTGGCATGACTTTATGAAAACATAACTAAGGCCGGGCACGGTGGCTCATGCCTGTCATCCCAGAACTTTGGGAGGCCGAGGTGGGTGGATCACCTGAGGTCAGGAGTTTCAGACCAGCCTGGCTAACATGGTGAAACCCCATCTCTACTAAAAATACAAAAATTAGCAGGGCAAAATGGCAGGCACCTGCAATCCCAGCTACTTGGGAGGCTGAGACAGAAGAATCACTTGAATCCAGGAGGTGGAGGTTGCAGTGAGCAGAGATTGTGCCACTGCACTCCAACCTGGGCAACAGAACAAGACTCCACCTCAAAAAACAAAAAGAGAGAGAGAAAGAGAAAAGAAAGATGAAAAGAGAGAAAAGAAAAGGAAGGAAGGAAGGAAGGAAGGAAGGAAGGAAGGAAGGAAGGAAGGAGAGAAAGAGGGAAAGAGAGAAATAAGGGAGGGAGGGAGGGAAGGAAGGAAGGAAGGAAGGAAGGAAGGAAGGAAGGAAGGAAGGAAGGAAGGAAGGAAGGAAGGAAGGGAGAGAGAGATAAAGAAAAGAAAAGAAAAGAAAAAACTATGGAAGGCCTGGTATGGCTGAAGGGGCAATGGACTCCAAGTTCATTCTCATGCCAGGTCTGGGTTTTTGTTTTTCCTTTTACCATTTCTACAAAATGGGTGCAATTTCCCAAATCTATCAAAATGAGATAGCTCAAAGAGACAAATCTCCTTAACAGAACTTTAAAAGTCTGATTCGATTTGATACCTGGTTTTACCATTTAGTGCCTGTGTGACTTTGGGAGAATTCCTTAACTTTTCCATGCCTCAGTTTCTTAATCTTTCTAAAGTAGGGTACCTGACTCACAGGGTTATGGCAGGGATTTAAATAGTAAATTCACATAAAGCACTGAAATCACTGCATAAAATGGAAGACTCAAGGAATGCTAGCTAATTTACTATGATTAAGAGCTCTTCCAGGCTAAAATAATAACAATAAAAGAAAAATACAATTTAGTGAGAGATTATAGATTCTGTACATTCTATCAGTTCAGAATGACAGAAAAACTTGGCAGGGGCAGAATCATAGAAGTTGGGTTTCCGTTACTCTTGGAAATTGGTGTAGGAGCTGTGCATCTTTACATGTTCTGTAAAACGGGGAATCCACCAACAGGTGAGCAGACAGTGAACAGAGCCAAGAGCAGGGCAATTTGACTATATCTCCCGTATTCCCGGGTGAGCAGAGGAAAAGTAAGACAAATACAACAGAACCAGAAAACAGAACATCATATTGAATACAGGCATATTTCTGAAAATGATCAATTCTAGGAAACAAAAGAAATACTTGGCATCTTCAAAAGGATGCAAGAAGAGTTTCTGTGATGTGAGAAATCATATATATATATATATAAAACAGACTGCTGTAGAAGACTACAGGGCAGATGCAAAGTTAGCAGGCTGGCCATGGAAAGAGACCTGGGCCTGTCACAGAAGAACAGTGGTAGGATTGGCATGATATAGAACAACTTCAGAAGCCCTTCCAGAGTGCAGAAGAACAGCACACAAGGGGTGAGATGATGAGAGGCCATCAGCACAACAATTAAGAAGGACAAAGGGTGAATTCTCATCTAGGGTATTCACAATGAGGGAAACAGAACATTTAAAGCAAAAGTAATCAACAAAGACACAACTAGAAAAAATAAATGCTCTCGAAGAGGTCGAGGAAATGGGCAAAGTTACTGAGTCTGCAGATGGAGAGACTACCCACTTCCAATACTCAATGGGAAAAAGCTGAAAAGGCAAGGAGACATCCTCCCCTATAGCCTCTTCCAGCTTCTTGAGGCTGCCTTCATTCCTTGGTTCATGGCCCCTTCCTCACATCACTCCAACCTCTACTTCTGTTCTCACATCTCCTTTTTCTCACATTGACGGTCTTACCTCCCTCTTATAAAGACCCTTCTGATTATATTCAGCCCACCCAGTTAATCATGGATAATCTCTCATTTTCAAGATGCTTAACTGCCATCTGAAAAATCTCTTTTGCCACCTGTTTACATATTCACAGGTTCTGAGAACTCACATATTTGGGGGAACATTATTCTATTAATACTAGAACCATAAGCAAGTAACAAGCAGCCTAAACAATGAGAAGTGTAAAGTCAGGTCCACCTGCTTTTTACTTAGAGCAGTTGTTCCCTGGGTGTAGTTCCTGGACCAGTAACATCAGTATCACGTGGAAATTTGTTAGAAAGGTAAATTCTTAAGCCTCACCTCAGACCTATAGAATGGGAAGCTCTAGGGAGGTGAGGCTTAGCAATGAGCATGTTAATAAGCCTTCAAAATAATACTGATGCATGGCCGAAGTTTGAGAATCCATGGCCTAGGGGAGGTATGAGAAGCAAGGACCAATATTCTGTTCATGCTGTCAGCAGCTGTCTTCCATTTCTGTTTTGTCAAGGAGAAATGCCACTAAAAGGCCTATAAGAGCTTTGAAGGTTAAATTACAATAATCTATAACTATTTTGTTTATTCCTTTTATTGTTCCAAATAGAATTTAAAAAGATAACTTGCAAAAGTCAGTCACCTTAATAGGTAAAGTGTTATTCCTGATTTTGTAATCCCTGGGGAACTTTTGCAGAGAAGACAGAATTTGGATTGAGAGGGTGATGGAGGGCTTGTAACCATAATAGGTCTGTTGCCCGATGTGCACAGTAAGTCAATACGCCTAGACACTGACAGCAAAAAAAAGACATTTAATTGTAGGGCCACCAAACAAGGAGACAGGAGGAAACCTCAAATCCATCTCCCTAAGGAGTTTGGTGCTAGGGCTTTTAAGGGTTTTGGAGTTGGCCAAAATGTGGAGATTGTTGATCGGTAAAAGACTGTAGGGTGAAGTCATAGGACAGGGAGATGAAGAAATAATATTCCCATCCATGCTGATTTGGTTTGGTTTCTCTGGAGGGGTCTTTAAACTGGCATCAGCTGTTTTGCTGGAATTCAAGAATTCCAGATCTGCTTAAGCAGGTTTTTTTTGGCAGTGGTTGGGGGGTGGTTAGGGTAGGGGGCGGTCATCTCTAGGCTGCGGTACAGTGGAGCAATCACAGCTCACTGCTGCCTCGACCTCCCTGACTCAAGCAATCCTCCCACCTCAGCCTCAGGAGTAGCTCGGACTACAGGTGCACATCACCACACCTGGCTAATTTATTATTTGTGGAGACAGGGTCTCACTATTGCTCAGGCTGGTCTTGAACTCCTGGACTCAAGTGATCCTCCTGCCTCAGCCTTCCAAAGTGCTAGGATTGTAGACATAAGTCACCATACCCAGCCTGCTCAAGCAATTCTTAAACAAAAACTTTATTAATCTAATATGACAGATCCCATCTATAGAAATAATGGGGATGCAAATGGTTAGTATCTAGTGTTATGTGACTTTTGGTTACAAGGGAGTAGGTCAAAGTTCAGCCTGATTAATGCTTAATGGTAACTATATTTCTGTCCATAATTCCTGTTAACTCGGTGAGGATGGCTGTAAGCTGAGCCCCTCCTTTCTTCCAGCCTCTCTCCTCCTGTCCCTCCCCACCCTTCCCTTTACCCCTTCCCCTGACCCCCAACAAAGCAGCCCTGCTTGTATTAGTTAGGAGTCAATAAAAACCACATTGGAGGAGGTTGGGCAAAGTAAGTAACCACTGATTTACAGAATTATAAAATGTTAGAATGAGAAAGAGTCTCTGAGAGCATGTTTTGAAGGCTCTCATTTTACAGAGGACTCTGAGGCCCGAGGAGGTCACGCCCAAGGTCACACAGTTAATGTGTAGAAGCCAGGACTAGCTGCCCAGATTCCTGACTTTATGCTAGTCGGGTAGACTCCGACATGCCAAATAAAAAAGCATGAACTGTTTTCACCCGAAACCAAGAATCCTGACTAAAACAGAGTAAATCTGCCCTGCTCTTATTTTCATTATGGTTCCACACTGTAAGGAGAATCAGTTAGCAAAATGTGAGAATCAAGCTCTTTGCTCTACTGCCAGGGCAAAATGAAATTGAAATTTATCTGAGGTGTGGCCAGAGCAAGAGCAGCCCTGTGAAATCTTTGTAGTACCCTAGGAAAGAAATCCCCTGAGGGCCAAAATAAGAATTTTAGAAAATAAGATCACCAAGGGTAGACAGGGGTAATGAAGCCAGTTGCTGGGATGGGGATGGGTGAGGAGTGAGGCAGGGTTGCCTGTGCAAGGTGAAAGGATACAGAGCCTTGCCCTGTCCCCCAGGCTGGAGTGCAGTGGCACAATCTCAGCTCACTGCAACTGCTGCCTCCCAGGTTCAAGCGATTCTCATGCCTCGGCCTCCCAAGCAGCTGGGATTAGGGGCCTGAGCCATCACGCCCGGCCCCAGGGAGTTCTTGAAATTTATTTACAGAAACGGAAAGAAGAAAAGGATTCACTTTAGCGAAAAGAACTAGAAGAATGAGGAGCAGTGCTTTTGTTTCCTTTAACTGGGAGGATGAAAATTAATATGATTTGAACAGGAAAGGGTTTAGAAGTATAGTAGGCAGGGCCAAAAGGAGGCTGGGGAGCCAATGAAGAGGCAGGAGAGGATGTAGAAGCTTGTCCCTAAGGTGAGACACATGAAAAATTTTGTGCCAAAAAAAGGTGGGGCTCTTAAAATAACCCAAGCTCAAGGTATTTCCCTTATTTTTTAATTTTTAAAATTTAAGTTCACTTTTTAGTTGTCTTGGTGAGGGGAAAAAAGGTTGTGCTGGTGGCAAATATGTGTTAGGAATTGGTGAATTCCAAGCACTGGCATCATATAGAGTGAGACCGTCTAGTGAGGTCACAAACCCAGATAACATTAGTTAGTTTGGGAACATTTTTCTACTTTTGAAATCTTACTTGAGCATTTATTTAAATGCCTTTCTTTTCTTATCTGCTTTCATTTTCTTCTTCATTAAGTGCAAAGAGATAGAGAATGTGTGCGTCTGTTTCTGCGTGTGAGCAATTCTCTCAAGTCCAGTATTTCCTCTCCAGCCACTCTCTGTTAAATGCCAACCGCGCCATCTTGTGGCTAATAGATATTTGTGCACCTGGCTTAAAGTTCACTTGGAAAATGAACAAGTCTGAAAAACACCAATATCATGATTTCGCATTAGCTTCAATCATTAAATAAACTATGAATTCTGATTCTGCGTATATTGACTATACTGCAATGCGTTAATGAGCTGGATGCTTGTTGTAAAATATATATGATGAAATGAAGGGCAATTAAAATATAATCAATACCAAAAAACCCTCACTGGAATTTTATGCATAAACATGGGTTTGAGAATTTAGAATGGTCTATGGGACTACAACTGTGAAAGCTTCTGTTTTCCACTCAAACTAAACTAAAGTCATCCTCCTCTACTTCAGCCACTCATCATGTACTTCAGATTATTTGTTACAACTTCCTGTTACTTTTCTCCCCCCAACCCCCAGCTTTGCATGTAGAATGCAGTGAATTCGACAAGATTAGGGATTGCCTTTGCGTTTTTCAGCGTTGCATCCCCAATGCTTAGCATTGTTCCTAGCACACAGTAGACACTCGACAAATATTGGTCAAATGGATTTAACTGATTAAAAATAATAAATAAAATAAGCTCTTAAAAATAAGCACTTATAGGACTACATATAAATTAGAGAAATCCAATCGGGTGAATAAAGAAACTGTGGTATATATATGATGGAACACCACTTAACCATAAAAAGGAATGAATTAATGGCATTTGCAGCAACCTGGATGGGATTGGAGACTATTATTCTAAGTGAAGTAACTCAAGAATGGAAAATCAAACATTGTATGCTCTCATTCAAAGGCGCAGCTAAGCTATGAGGATGGAAAGGGCATGAGAATGACACAATGGACTTTGGAGACTCAGGAGGAGAGGGTGGGAAGAGAATGAGGGATAAAAGACTACAAATTGTGTTCAGTGTATACTGCTCAGGTGATAGGTGCACCGAAATCTCACAAATCACCACTAAAGGACTTACTCATGTAACCAAATACCACCACCTGTTCCCCAAAAAAACTATGGAAATAAAAAATTAAAATAGATAAATAAAAATAAAATAGAGAAATTCCTCAAGAAATTCCTCTAACCAAAGTGAAATGACATTTTTTCAAGGAATTTGGTGACACTGGTTTAGGTATGTACCTCTGGTACTTTCTTTTTTTATTATTATTATTATTATACTTTAAGTTCTAGGGTACATGTGCATAACGTGCAGGTTTGTTACATATGTATACTTGTGCCATGTTGGTGTGCTGCACCCATCAACTCATCAGCACCCATCAACTAGTCATTTACATCAGGTATAACTCCCAATGCAATCCGTCCGCCCTCCCCCCTCCTCATGATAGGCCCCGGTGTGTGATGTCCCCCTTCCCGAGTCCAAGTGATCTCATGCACACGTATGTTTATTGCGGCACTATTCACAATAGCAAAGACTTGGAATCAACCCAAATGTCCATCAGTGACAGACTGGATTAAGAAAATGTGGCACATATACACCATGGAATACTATGCAGCCATAAAAAAGGATGAGTTTGTGTCCTTTGTAGGGACATGGATGCAGCTGGAAACCATCATTCTTAGCAAACTATCACAAGAACAGAAAACCAAACACCGCATGTTCTCACTCATAGGTGGGAACTGAACCTCTGGTACTTTCAGAAGCTGCAGTGTTTCTGGCCATGCTGCTGAAAGTAAAACTGGTAGAAGAATGCTTCCATTATTCAGTGATAAGTCGTTAGTAATGAAAAGTCCTCTTTAGAAGGCTGGGGTCTATTAGCAGTAAACTGGTGCCTTTTCAAAATCAACAGTCAACTCAGAACAGCTGGGAAATTTATATGTTTTGCCAGATTTCACTGGGTTATTAGGTAACATTTAGATAACGGATTTAAGCCCCACCATCGGGAGCTTAGTAACTCGCTAAGCTTGTGGATTTCAATGCATGGAAGCAAAGTGCTGGGGCTCTTGTCTTCTTGGGTATGAACTTAATCATGTCACATCAAGCATTCATTTTAAATTATAGCACCACATCTGTATTTTGACTTCTGACAAATGCTAAGTGTGTCTTGACACATATATTATTGTCATGGTAAGAGCCTATGTGAAAACCAGAAGAGACGGTGAAAGAAAACCAAATTGTACACGGGTTTGAATTTGAGTTTGTATCAATTTTGAGTTTTTGTTGTCTTCATTCAATTCAGAGAGCAAGTTGGTGAGTTCCCAAATGTTCTCCAAGGGGGACTATTCACTAAGAATCTGAGAACCTCCCAAAATAAAATGAGGTGCAGAGGAGCCCTGGCTATAATTAGAGAAGGAGAGGTGCTCTGATTGGCTCTTCTTCCTCCCGCACCTCCACGATTGCTACAGGTCCCAGTGAACTAAGGAGGAGAGTGTGGAAATGAGAATCTACCAGCTGAATTGTTTTTATTTTTGGCAGTGAGGGACAAAATTTAATGTGCATTAAAATCACCTAGGAAGCTTGCTAAGATGTGGACTTTCAGACCCATCCCCTTGTGGCTTTATATATGTATAGGAATTAGGAATCTGGTAATTCTGATAGAGAAGAGCCATAGAACACACTTTGGGAAACGTTGATCTACTACTTTCAACCAAACAAGTGCAGGGACTCTGATTTGTTCACGAATGCATCCCAAGTGCCCCTAGCACAGGATCTGGATGCAATGAGTAACTTGTAGGTGTAGACGATGGACACGTGGATGGATGAATGAGTGGATGGATATGTACATTCAGGGATTTAAAGACAGGATGAACAAGAGTTAAAAAGAGAATTGTAAAGTTTCCAGGGTTTCAAAGATTCTTCAAACTTATTCTTAAATATTTGATTGATATGTTGCATTTGCCCCTGATTACGTGCGACCTTTATTTAAATACCATCTCCCCTTGGCGACAGAGTAGTTTTGTCACTTGAGATTAAAAGTGATTTTGTTTGTAAAATGGCAAACCATCTTGACATTTCATCTGCAAACCATTTAACAAATTTCTGTTCTCATCCAAAACTACTCTTCCAAGTAGAATAGAGACTTCTACCAGTGGTTTTATGAAACAAAATACTTCTTTGTAGTGAGAGTCCAATCAGAGGTACTCCAGGAGAGGTGGAAAGAGGACTAAGCTATGTGCCAGGAGACCTAGATGCCAAGTGTATTCCTTTGCTAACAAGTTGAGTGACCTTGATCAAGCCATGTGCCTGGGTGAGCACCAGATTCCCCATGTGTAAAGTAAGAGATTTAACAAAATGGTCCCCAAGGCCCTTGGAGCACCACATATTACTTAGCATCGTTTTGAGGCTTTGGGTTTCCTCACATGTCTCATTTTTGGGTGTAAAAATTAGGCTTTCCTGAAGGCCTCCCTGAATTATATCATGATAGGTAGAATAATGGTTCCCCCAAAGATGCCCACATTTAAATCTCCGGAACCTATGCATATGTTACCTTACATGGCAAGAGGGAGTTTGCAGATGTGATTAGGTTAAGAACCTTGAAATGGGGAGAGTAGCCTGGATCATACAGGTGGGCCCAATCTATTCACAAATGCTTAAAACCTGGATTATACAGATGGGCCCAATCTAAGCACAACACCTTAATATCAGAGAACTTTTCCCAGCTGGGGTCAGAGAGAGAAAGGGAGCTGTGAGGATGGAAGAAGGGTCAGCGAGATGTGATATCGCTGCTTTGAAAACTGAGAAGAAGGCCATGAACCAAGGAATGCGGGCAGCCTCGAGCCACTGGAAGAGCAAGGTGAGTGTTTCGTCCCTGGAATTTCCAGAAAGGAATGCAGACCTACCAACACCTTGGTTATAGCCCAGTGAGAGGTGAATTGGACTTCTGTCTTACAGAACCATGAGACTTTTGCATTGTTTAAACTTCCAAGTTTGTGGTAATTTATGATAACAGCAATAGAAAACTTATAAATACATTCTAAGGATACAGGAAATATTCAGGAGTCTAGCACTTTGCACAAGCCAACCCACTGTGCAAACCAGGGCTTCCTCTGCAGTGGTCCACAAGGGTCATTTAACCTGGACCTTATACTCATCACAGTCCTCAAATTTAGATTTTGACACTTAGCTCCAAACAATTCCTTTGAAAACTATGTGTGTGTATAAAATGCATGTGTGCATATATACATATGTGTGTGCCTATATATGCATACATACACATATATTCAGTCAGATATAGTCAGTGAGATTATTTCTTCAGCATCCCTAGAAACCCATAGAATGATCTGAAAACACAATTGATAACTTGTAACAAATGCCACTCAAGTGAAGCCAGTTGCATTGGGTAAGCCCGGTATAAATACTGAAAGAACACTCTGAGGCAAGTAGCCTTTATCATGAAGCTCTGGATCAGAAAGCTAATTAGTCTGGGTTTGATGAACTCAGAGGCTAAAAGGAGCACCTGGATACATGTAAAATTATAATGCAGAAGGGAACGGTGGAAATTTCCCAGGCCTCCTCCTTCATGCCACAGACTGAGACTCAGACAGTCGAGAACTATTCCAAAATCACACCTGAAATATTCTCTCGGCTATAGTGGAAGTTCTTATAATCAAAAGGAAAACAGAACTGGAAAGTGAACTGGTATCACCATGTCCTAGAACCTGTATCGCGTGAGCCTATCTCGAAAGCCAGCTGGTGTGTCATGTTTCGATGGCTTGCTAAAGCAACTGGGAAGATGAGCGTGGTTTAAGAAGGCAGCGGGTGGAAGAGGGGCAGCTGGGATACAAGAACCGATTCTCATCTAGGCAGTCAGCACACCCTGGCTAGCAATAGACACACGCAGCTCAGTCATAAAAATAACCTCTACTTTAAAGTGGGCTACAATCCACTTTGGCCCAAATTATCTGGATGAATTCCCTATCATCAAACGTTAATCGAGCACCATCTAGAATATTAGAGCTGGAAGAAACTTTGGGAGCATCTAGTTTATTCCAGTTATACAAATGCAAACAGGCCTAACAGGTTGAGGGTTCCTCCTAGTGGCAGAGCCAGGATTTCAGCCCCATTGATTAATTTCCAGACACTTGCTTTTTCTCCTCTGCTCGCTAGAACTTGGATGATCCCTTCTTATGAAGATCCTCAAAGCGTCATGAAATGAGTTCAGTCTCAGTTCCATGTACTAGCATTGCCTAACTGTTAGTCTAAAAGTATGCCCCCTGGAGTCAGGGTTCATGTCCTCTGGTAGAAGGGAAAATGGACTCAGAATGTAATCCCAACTCTGGTGAAAAAATAAAAAGCGTTCCACTTCTAGGCTGAAGACACAACTTCTGTAAGGAGATTTGAATGAAAAGCACTAATTATTTGCCAGCAGTCTGATATTTGAATCACCCACAGTGTTTCCAATGCCACAGACTTCTCAGTTTTCTTTCATCCATCAAGTAATGCTGCCTTAAAAGGCTGTCAGTGATCAGCACAATATATTTTAACATTAGATAAAGAAGTCCATCCAGAGCCTTTAGAAAAAACTCAAATTTGCTGTTAAACCTAATATGAAGATATTATTCAAATACTTCCAATCTCAGACCTTTGCTAAAGCAATTTCTTAGATCTTTGCTCCTGATTTTTCTAAATTCACTCTCCGAATGAAGAGACCCACTAAATGTCTCCCTGTCAAGTTTTAGGAAAACTGACTTGACTGTTAAGGGACAGAGGGATTTCAGATTTGAGACATCTGCATTCTATGGGGATACTTGATGTGTGTCTCTGTGCTAATTTTAAATATCATCATAGAAATGAAATACATAGATAAGAGTTGTGTTAAATGAGCACTGTACATGGATTATCCATTGCAAAGACTGATAGTGCAATAAAATACTCTTACCATTGAAAATGTGAGTAATAAAATGTAATCTTTCTTTGATTCTGAATGCACTTTAAGATTGTGCAGTGCCTTGGACTTATCATAGGGAATATTACTTTTTATGGATCATAGGACCATAGAACTTTGGAATTGAATGGAACATTTTGGATCATCCAGTTAAGGGTTGACAACTAGGTTTTGCCTAGTTATGAACAACAATTGATAGTTATGGTTCTGGTGTGCTATGCTGAGAATTCTAAGGCTATGTTTGGATTCAGTGAAAAAGTATAATGAGATTGATTAGCAATGTCTGCCTAGGGTGGGAGGAAGAAATAGTGGCTGGTTTGGCACATATTTGGTGTCCTTAACAAGTCCAACCTCTTCATTTAACAATGAATAGCCTAATGTCAAACATAGTCAAAGGATTTGCCAGAGTCAACCAGCTGGCAAAGTTGTGGTCAAGCAGAACCAACCACCACCATTGCTACCACAGGATGTTAGCGCTACAATTTCAACTGGCATCTTCTAGAAAATAGAAAATAAAATAACAATTTCTTGGATGTCTAAAAACTTTGGCAGAAAAAAATAACCAACTAAGCAGAAAATATATTTGGATGGTGATATAGTTTACCTAGGAAATTGATAACAGTTCATTGAATAGTTTAAAAGAATTTGAAGTCAATTTTTTTGTGAAGCACCATGTAGTTTAAACTATAATTATGCTTTTAGAATTCATTTTTATACTCTGAAATATGTTTGTTTTCTCTATGCAAGTTACTGTATTAGAGTTGTGAGAATAGTAATGAAATATTTTAGGCAAAAATCCCCTAGCATTTAACAGATACTTAAATCTAGCACTTGCTGGATTCAGACAATGTACTCAGGCCTGGAGATTCAATACCAAATAGAACCCTACGTTAAAGGAGTTATCAGCATGGTTGGCAATATCTGGCACCATAACCAATGGTTAAAGCAACTTTGTTTTGTTTTGTGTTTTAAATCTGTAGAGAAATCCAAGAAAAGAGATAAAAGTCATGTCCTAAAGAAAGTTAATAGTAAGTGATGGCTGGGCACTGTGGCTCACACCTATAATCCCAGCACTCTGGGAGGCTGACGTGGGAGGATCGCTTGAGGTCAGGAGTTCAAGACCAGCCTGGTCAACATGGTGAAACCCCATCTCTACTAAAAATGCAAAAATTAGCCAGGCTTGATTTCAGGCACCCATAGTCCCAGCTACTCAGGAGACTGAAGCAGGAGAATCTCTTGAACCCAGGAGGCGGAGGTTGCAGTGAGCTGAGATCATATCACTGCACTCCATACTGGGCACTACGGCAAGACTCCATCTCAAAGAAAAAAAAAAAAAAGGAATAGTAAGGGAGAAGCTGAAAAGTTGACAATTTTTTTCAAATAAATGCTCAATGATGATTTGAAACATCAAGCTTTTAAGTATTTTAAATCTTTTCACTAAAATATAGCACATGTACAATAAATGAAAATATACAGCTCAATGAATTGTCCCACAATGAACAGAGTGATCACAACCATGAAACCATTCAGAGCAAGAAATAGAACACAACCAACTCAGAAACCCCTTTCATCTTCCTTCCAATCTTTACGCCTTACATTAGCCCAAGGGTAATTACCTTCCTGACTTCTAACACCAGATTCATTTCTCCAATTTTTGACCTTTCTGTTGATGAATCACATTATATTCATTATTTTATATCTGGCTTCTTTTGCTTGATAGTGTTTTGTCAGAGTTATCTATGCTCTGAGGAGCTATAATTGATTTTTATTACTGTATAATATCACACTGTATAAATATATTTTAGTTTGCTTATCCATTCTGTCATTGAAGGATAAATATCTCTGTTACTTCCAAACCGGAATTACTACAGATGACTTTTGTTTTTTTATTTCTTTTTTTGTTTGTTTGTTTGTTTTAGTGGAAGCAAGTTCATTAGGAAAGTAAAGGAATAAAGAATGGCTACTCCATAGATAAAGCAGCCTACAGATGATGTTTCTATAAACATCCTTGTACATGCTTTTAAATGCATGCATTTCAACTAGGGATATACTTAATATTATAATTGCTGGGTCATTGGTTTAGATATGACTAACATAAATACTTCCAAGCAGTTTTCCAAAGTGGATGTAACCAATTTATACTCATACTTGTAGCATAGGAGAGTTTGCATTGTTCTACATCCTCATTCTCTTTGGTTATTTTCATTATTTTTAATATTAACTGGTCTAGTAGGTATTTCATTAGAGTTTAAACTTGCATTTTCCTAATTACGAAGAAAGTTGAACATACTCTCATGTTTGGGCATTTGGAGACCCTTTTATGAAGTACATGTGAAAGCCTCTTGCTCAATTTTCTTTCAGATTGTCTATTTTTTTAATTTGTAGAGTTTTTTCTTTTAAGAAATTGAACTATATTCAAAGTAAGAACTACAGTTCATCAAAAAGCACCACAAGAATGTGTGTCAGTCAGGGATAAGTCAGGTTTCATAAACCACCCCAGTTATATGAAGAGAGAGCTTAATACAAAGAATTGCTAACTAGATATAGAATTGTAACCAGGTAACTGAAAAGGCAAAAAGAGAACATTAAGGTAATGTGGAGGTAACAGTTGCAGGTCTAGAGTACAAAAGGAAAGGTTGGCATTATTAAACTCAGAAGCTGGAAGCAGCAGCCTATTGAGCTGAAATTCAGTCCTCTGAGAAGGTGCTGGTCAGCTACAGCCAGGATCTCTGACAGGTTGAAAGGCTGGTTCTGCAAATGTTGGAAAAACTGCATACTGGATGTGACTGCTACTACGGGAACACACTGACATTGGAGAAGTAGGACGAGCATTATGCTCCCAGGAGCAAGAAGCAGACAGGAAGGAGTGAATCCCTTTTTTCTCCAGCCCTGTGGTTTCCCTCTAGTACCTCCTAGCGGGGCAAAAAGCCAAATAGCTCCCGGGTAGGTTGGAGCAAAGAGACAGTAGGTTAATTACTGTCTAGAGAACAAAAAGGCAAACCAATGAGTGGGAGAAGATATACAACAAACAATGGACTTGGCTCTAGATTTGAGTGATATATAGCAGATAATAATAGTGTAACTAAAATGTGGGTTAGTTGCTCATCACTGGCAGAGTTTAATTAACAAGAGTGAGGTCTGGCATAAAGAAAGTGATTTATTTCCAAAGCTAGCTTAGAGGAAGCAGCACAGGCATCCCACCGTTAAAGGTACCGCTTCCCTTTTGGAGCAGAAAGTGAGCACTTTTAAAAGACAGGGGAGAAAGTGAGCAAGGACAAAAGTCCTCATACTAGCTTATCTACCAGGCAGTAGAGCTGGTGACTGCTGGCGTTTTCCTGGGCAAGCTATTATCTCTCGAGGCAACTTCCTGGACGGTGAGAGTTCCCTAGCAAACATGCTGCGGTTTGTAAATTAACTGTTAAGAGTTCTGTCTTAGAGCACACAGTTACATGAACTTACCCAGTAGGAAAATGTCTGAAGGGGAGGTAAAAATCCACATAGTTCCATTTCTGAAGGGCTAAATAGGAGAACAATAAAAGAAGAGAGAGAGAAAAACCACCTCTTAGAAAAATGGGGTTATTCGGTTACAATTGCTAGGCTTTGAGATAGTGCTTACCACGTGCCAGCCCTGTTCTGAGGCTTCACCACGTTATTATAATCCATCTCACAAAGACCCTTTAAGATGTAAACTATTATCATTCCCACCTGAAAGATGAGGAAACAGAGGTAAGAGAGTTTGAGTAACCTGCCCAAGGTCGTACAGCCTGGAAATGCCAGATAGAATAACAATTCAGATAGATTTAATTCATTTTTATCTTCATACTCAAATTCAAAAATAGGATTTACTGTTAAAACAGCTATAAAAATTATAGTAAATGAGACATAAAAAGTAATAGCAGGTCTCCTGACTTAAGGGAACTTTTACAGTAATCAATAATTTCCAGTCATAAAGATGTGGCTCATAAAAATTATTGCCGATGGCATCCATATCTTTTATCCTTTACCTTCTAGAAAATTCTTATCTTCTTTTACTTGGTCTTTGAAGAATTCTTGTCACTATAGTAAAAAAACAGATTTATTGATGTGGGTTGTTTATGTTTACTGACTGTTACTTTGCTTTCTGCACTTTTTTCTTGCAGATGATAATTGTCTGGGTGAGAATAGTTCTTCTTTGCCTTCTCTGGAATCAAAATTTAGGCTTAAACTGGTCCCAAAGCAGTAACCCATAGGAAAACTCTAGATTACTCATTGCCTGTGCATGATTGTATGAATGTAACTGAACTGCCTACAGGCCCAGTAGTTTCACTTTTCTCACCTGTGGATGCTGCCTGCCCTTGCTGATCGGTCAGAGATCTGGAGAAAATAGACTTCATTGATTTATTTATGCTCGCTCTCAAGTGTAGGGTAAGCTGAAAACCTGACTTTCTTTAAAAGACAAATCAGTGTTGGCAGTCTTCTAGAATGAGAGTGGGGAACTAAGGCTTATTGGGCCCCCTCTGGGTCTCAAGCACTGTGTGGTGAGTAATGCCACTGCCTCCTTATTGGTGTCTCCTAGTCCACACTTGTCCAGATTCTTCTGTTCCCCCACCTCGCAGCCAAATACTGATTTCCAAATGCAAACCTAGTCATAAGATTCTGCTTTTGGGAGGGTGAAAATTCTTAATATGGCCCACAAGGAGCTAATTTTCTTGTCATCTGCAACCTCAACCTCCCGGGCTCAAGCGATCCTCCTGCCTCTGGCTCCCAAGTAGTTGGTACTACCGGTGCATGCCATCATACCTGGCTAATTTTTTTTTTTTTAATAAAGACAAGGTCTCACTGTGTTGCCTAAGCTGGTCTTAAAACCCCAAACCCAATTGATTTTCCTGCCTCAGTCTCCCAAAGTGGTGTGATTGCAGATGTGAGCCTCAGCCACTTTTACCTTTTCTCCCTGAGCCCTGGCCTCAGTGAGTCTCTCCAGCCTCAGGTTTCTTGCATATGCCTTTCCTGCTATGCTGTCCCTCCCTCACCCACACCCTCTTCCCTAGTTACCTCTTGCTAATGTTTCAGACATTACTTCCCAAGGGAAGGTCCTGTGCCTTTCTTCCCCAGACAGGTCAGGTCCTCCAATTAGAGGCTCATAGCACCATGGACTTTCTCTTTATAACATTCATCATTTATGTTATAAACATCATTTATATTTATGTAATCAATGTCTGCTTTCCCCATTACAACTGTAGGTTCTGGGAGAGGGTGGGGCACATCTGTTTTGTTCACCACTGTCTGTCCTCAATACCTAATGCTGCACTTCAATATGGCAACCATTTGAAAAAGATGCGATGAAGGGTAAATTAACTTACATTACATCTCCATGATCACAGCTGGTGGGGAGAAGTGAGCAACCCACCTGTTCAATTTCTGGTCTAAATTTTTCCATCAACAAGGGCCAGTGCAAATCAATATTCTGATGTCAGCTTTTGATTTATTTGTCTATCTGGAGAGGCTATAACTTCATCACTGTCATCACAGCAGTACACACACAGTCATGAGGGTCACTGTAGGAGCAGTCTGATTGGAAAGTTCTAAGGTAGGGCCTGGGGTCTATCTGCATGTGAACAGGCACTCAGATGTCCTAGGCCCATTTTGAAGAACAACGCCCTGGTGCTCACCCTATTCCATCCTCACCCCAAAACAAACTCTGGCTGCAAAAACATTTTCTGCACTTCAAGATCTCTGTATAGTCACATTCCACGCTGCATTAGTTTTCTTGTGCTTCTATAACAACCACAAGCTTGGTGGCTTCATACAACACAAATTTATATTTATAGTTCTGGATATCAGAAGTCTAAATTTAGTCTCAGTCAGCTAAAATCAAGGTGTTGGCAAGGCTGCATCCCTTCTGGAGGCTCTTGAGAGAATCCTTTCCTTGCTTTTCTCAGCTTCTGGAGGCTGGTGCATTCCTTGGCTCATGGTGGTCCCACATCACTGGACCTCTGTTTCTCCTGTCAAATCTGTCTCTGACCCTCCTGCATCCTTTTTTTTTTTTTTTCCCCTGAAAAAGAGTCTCACTCTGTCACCCAGGCTGGCATGCAGTGGTGTAATCATGGCTCACTGCAGTCTCAGCCTCCTGGGTTCAAGCGATCCTCCTGCCTCAGCCTCCAAAGTAGCTGGTACTATGGGTGCATGCCACCATACCTGGCTAATTTTTTAAATAGAGACAAAGTCTCAGTGTGTTGCCTAAGCTGGTCCCAAACCCCCAAACTCAAGCGATTTTCCTGCCTCGGTCTCCCGAAGTGCTGGGATTGCAGATGTGAGCCACTGTGCCCAGCCCTGCATCCTTCTAATAGGGACCCCTGAGATTAGATTGAGTCCACCTAGATATTTCAGGAAAAATTCTCCATCTCAAAATCCTCGATTTAACACATACGCAAAGCCTATTTTGCCATGCAAGGTGATGTATTCACAGGGATGTAGAGTTCTTCAGGGGACCATTATTCAGGTTGCCCAAACCCTACCCCATCATTCATTCTTCCCTTCTATTTCTAGGGAAGAAATGCCCCTTGCATTTGCCAAGGCTTACATCATAACTTTCCCATGTTCTGTCCTTTACCTGCTCCCACACAGTCTGCTCTTCCTCTCAGCAACTAATTCCCCTCATTGTCTTTAAATGGAGTTATCAAGTTCTGAGTTTGCATTCCCAGCTCTGCTACTTTGATGCTGTTAAGTAGTCACAGAGCTTTGACTCCCTAGTTCCCTTTAAGTTGCCTTACAGATACCAACCTTTGGGACTATCTGGAGGATTAACTCAAATAATGAATGAAAATCTCTCTCCCAGAATATGGCTGGTGGAAAGCATTCCACACATGTAGGTTGTTGTATTCATTACCTTCAATATCTCCCTCTTTCTTCTGTCCTATCCTGGGGACCCGGAGGTCTATACTACTTTTAGTGATGACTGGGTTCTCGCTCTAAGCCATCATTCGATAGCACATACCATGACTAGACATAAGCTGGACTTTCTCCTCTGAGTTGAATTCAGTCCAACAATTGTCAACATTTCACTCTATGCTATCACTGAGCGTACAAAGATGAGTGAGGCATGGTTCCTAACCTCAATCAACATTCTGCAGAGCTGTGGAACTGGATATGGAAAAATAAAACTTCAAAATAAAGTGCCTGGAAGAAAAGACATTTGAGCTGAGTGATACAGGAAATACTTTTGCAAGAAAAAGGTTAAACTATAAGCATTATTGCTATTTGTAATCATTGATTATATCTCTGCTCGAGGCATTGGGCCAATCTCTGTCATCAGCAAGATTCACGCTCAAGTGTTTCAGAACAGTGAGAGCCTCACCACTCTCTTCTTTCTGGCCCAAACCTGGTAAAGAGAGCTTGTTAGAGGGGCCTGGATAATCCCCAGATTCCCTACTTTTTCAGCAACAGGCATGATATAAATTTAAAGCAGCACAGTCAATTTGCTTTATCGGAATATGGTGGCTGCCCAAGGGTCATCAGCCAGCACAGAGACTCCTGCCAACAGGAAAATGGCCATGTAATGCAGCTCAAAAGACATCCAGCTGGGCTGTAAATCAGCAGCGCTCAGACTTTCTAGATGCTGACTCATTACAGCAGAGCAGAAGACCTAACCCTCCCCATCCCATGCATTCCTGCTTTGCAGAGCAAAAGACTTCTGTGAAGACCAAGAATTGGAGTAGGCACAGTAACAATAAAACTCGCTAAAAATGCATCAGTCAATCAACATAATGAACAACAAAAGCAAGTTCCAATATTTTTCTCAACTCAATTAATGCAATAAAAGCAACAACCCAAACCCAAACCGACTTAAGACAGTGCTGACACTGTGTAAGTAATATAGTACCCTTCCAGAAAGTTGTGGGAACCCCTTGATCTATGCCTGTACAGTCTCAGTAGAAGTTTTGCAATATTGTCAAAGCATTGGTTGGCTGCCAGACTTATTCACAGAATATAAAATGAAAGTGTATAGCAAAGTCTAATAATGCCCTAATTTTTGTTTATGAAAACCAAGTTTTAGTTATTCATATTTTAAATTTGTATTAATAAAAAAAATCTTTAGTTGCACATCAAAATGAAAGTCCACAGGCTTGTCTTCACTCCCCAAAGAAAAGATTTAACATTCAGGGATACATTTGTATCTATCCAGGAGGACCCCTTGTAGAGTACAATGGCCTCATAGCCCTACCCTGAGAAACACTGAGACCAACATCCACTCCTTATCTCTTAGATCCCTTGATGTCTCGTCCCTGGCATCTGTCTTGGGGGAAGCTGAGCAGTATCACATAGGACTGAAAGAAGTAAGAATAGGACCACAAATCTAAAGCAAGAGGAAGAATCTGGGGATTGACCCAGGCAATGGCGGAAGAAGGACCAAGTGAATAGTACAAAAGTTAAGGAACACACAGTGAGTTAAGATATGAAAAGGACTGAATTCACAAAGCTGTAGAAAAAGTGAAAGCTGATTGAGACCTAGAAAATCATTTATCCTGAACCTGTGTTTTCAGAGGGAGAAAGTGACTTGTGATCACAAAAATAGGGATAGTAGCACCAACCTCTCAAGATGGCTGTAAAGTTCAATGAAGGAACACATGCAAAACACAGATATCGATTTGGGATCAGAGTAAGTGTTTAACAAATGTTTGCTCATTCATGAGTGACAGAACCTGAACTAAGTCTTCTAATTTAGAAGCAAGTACTGTCAGGCTGACAGAAATCCCAAGTATGTAGGAGATTCATAATAAAACAATGGTAACCTTTAGAGCCTGATCCTGGGCCCAAGCTGTAGTCTGTTCACAGGGATCCTGTTCAGACAGGAATGGATCTTAGGTCCGGGATGTGCCTCCATCCAGTAAAGTTAAAGTCATTTGCTATGTGGTATACTCTTATAACATAAAGTTCTTATAGACAGCACTTGTCACGTTGGGATGTATACTATTATTTGTATATGTGTGTCTTAGCTACTAGTGTGACCTTTGGAAGAAAACATACTTCCTTTTAATTTTTTTATAATGAAAGTAATTTGTTATAATTATGTTTATGTATAATTTCTTATAATTATGGCATCTTAGAAAAATAGGAAGCTTTTAGAAGCCAGTAGAGAGAAAACTCCTGGTATCCAGAAGTACCCACTGTTTCAAAGTATTTATTTTGGTGTGCATTGTTTTGTCTGCGCATTTCTTTTTACCTATATATATACACATGCAAGAAGCATACAACTTGCTGAGAAAAAACAGTTTCTGTCTAAGCATGCACCTCTGTGGACTAAGTTGGATCTAAGCCCCAGTAACAAGTGGACAGGGAAGACGTGTGTTTGTGTGTGTTTGTGTGTGTGTGTGTGTCTGTATTTCTGGGTTTTCAGTAATGGACAACAGAACCTGACTCTGGCTTACCAAAGCAGAGAAATCATTTATTGGAAAGATATCAGATAACTCACAATTTGTTATTTAGCTCATTTCCATCTTGCATGTTTCACATAATGCTGACATAAACATCTTTGTGGATCAATTTTGTCTGCTTTTTGCATTATTTCCATGGGATAGATTTCTAGAAGTAAAGAATAAAGGTTAATCCTTCTAGATCATGAGAGTCCCTATTTTGGATCTTTAATTTTGATTAATATCTTAGATGGCTAATTAAAGTCTACAAGTAATTTTTATGAAGGAAAATGAGTGGTAAATCCTTTCAGTGTGTGTATATCTAAGATGCATACACTATAAGGCCTACCAACTGCTCATTGCTCCGATTGTGGCTGTTGCTATGGGTACACACAGAGAACTGATGACATACCTGAAATTTAGTTGGTAGAGAAGCCTCCATGTGCTGCTACTGCTGCCACCACACTAACTAGCCTGGTGTTCATGCTGAATCCAGCAGCTGAAGCAATGTAGCTGAAACAAACCCTCTACTTAATCTTTCTTCTCTGAGATGGTCCCTGCACTCCTTCTCCAGCAACCATCATGGTTCATACTGTTTCTCTGGAGAAAAAATATATAATAATGTATCCTACTTAACTAGATACCTGTTATGCCATTTATGTGCCTGCTTCCCAACCTCTACCCTCAAACTGTAATCCAGCCCAGGGCAGAGGTTACATTTTGGTCATCTTTCTTCTCTGCTAGCTCATTAGCCTCATTCACCCAGGGTAATGGACTCTTCTGTCTGTTTTCTTTTCTGCTGTACCCCTGGTTCCTGTAAAAAATACCGGGTGCATAGTAGACATATAGTGACTATGTTTATTAATTTGAGTTGAAGAATAGACAAGTAATTCAGAGTCTAGAGTATTAGCATGATTTTTGTCTCTGAACACATTGGGGTTCTGTTCTCATCTTGGTCTTGCAAGTCACTTTAGCCTTTTTCTGCCTTATGGCTTTTCAGTTAGCTCCTTTACTGAAACACATTATTGGACTCTTATATCCATCTTTCTATTTTTCATTAATTAAAAGCTACGTTACTCATGCATCCATTAGTAACTTTATATTCAATATCTTCCCCAATTAACACCTAGGTTCTAAAATTTTCTGTTTCCTTATATACAAATAGTAAGCTAATGTCAGTTGCAGCAAACGATATATTTACTAGGATTTGGGGACCCAAATCCTCTTCATGCTATTGGGAATGATATTTATTTAGACTGTGATTTGACCTGGTTTTTGTTTCTCTTCTCAGTTTCTTTGTGAGTTGGTTAACTTTTTCATACAGTATAGGTCTTCTCAGTT
Organism: Macaca thibetana thibetana; assembly: GCF_024542745.1. Lineage (NCBI taxonomy): Eukaryota > Metazoa > Chordata > Mammalia > Primates > Cercopithecidae > Macaca > Macaca thibetana. The sequence continues at coordinate 132,745,512 of NC_065579.1, read as the reverse complement.
ACATGATTCTACTTACATCTGATTTTAGTAATTATGCTGGTCTGTTATTTTTAAGCTAGTTTCTTAAGAAGTTATTCTGTTTCTGACCACTGAATAGCATGATAGCATTTTACAACTGTCCAGGGATTGTGAAAAGTTGGTCTTCCTGAAGTACAGAAGGGTGATGAAAGCCAAGAACATCATCCTCAGTGTAGTTCTACTTTCATTTGCTATACTTACATTTCCATGTAAGATTTCCTCTGAGCAAATAATTTTGAAGCTTATATATGTGAATATATATGTGTATGCACACATACATTTGTATGTATGTATGCATATATCAACATATGTACACAGATATCAAAATCACTAAGATAGTACCACCCTGTGGCAGAGATTACAAATGTAACCAAGTTCCACTTCTCCTACACAGAGTATTAGACTACTCTGCTCCCTTGAAGTTAGACTGAGCCCTGGGATTCACCTTGGCCAGTGAATACGAGTGAAGGTAATATGTTTCTCTTCCAGGCAGAAGCATTTAAGAGACAGTGTTCAATTCTCCGAGCTTTTTCCTTCAGCCATGGGCAATCTGCAATTATAGAAGCACATGCTGATGTGAAGTTTCCACAAGACCAAAGCAGCCTTCGCTGGTGATCTGTCAATAGAGAACATGGTGCCCTGGAGAGTCACCAAATCCATAGAACATTTGATTTGAGCAAAAAATACACCTCTATTGGTTAAGCTGCTGAAATTTTTGTTACTGTAGCAAAACCTCACATATCCTGGCCTTTGTAAACCCTTATGTGCAAGACCAAGAATACAAGTGCAAGGAGGAAGACATTGAAATACCCCAACAAAAGTTACAGGTAGAACCAAGGCAATGACTAGAACCAAGGTCTCCTCTCTCCCTGCTTTGTGTTCGTTCCTCTGCAATATTCTGTACGCCTTTGCTTCCAGTGGAAATAGCACGTAGTGTCAGGATAAGCTATTGGGTGAGTCATGAACAAAGTTTTGCACACAAGTTGAAAAACCATAAATTGCCCAAAATTTTACTATCTTACAAAAATCTTCCCTACTTTACTTGTCAAGTCAGAGATGGATGTAGTGGCAGGAAGTCTCAGTAAATTGCAACATTAAGTATCATCACAAATAATCATTTTTGGCAAATAATCCAACATGCCTGGGACTTGTATAGGCTCTAGTGTACCTGAAAATATTACTGTAGCAGGGAAAGTTGCATATAAACGTATTTTTTTCAAATCCCAAATTACTCACCATATTACTGAAATACGAAACTGCGTCATTAATAAAATTGTCAACATTTTGAAGGGGCTATGAAATACCCTTACTACCTCTGGTTTTCTGCCTGCTAACTGAGCAGGCTTCCCTGTTTTTCTTCTCTCTAGGTCTGCATAAAGCTGACAAGATCTATCTTTCATTCCCTCATAACTCTGGGATTTACAGGATCAGATGCTGCCATACACATTCCACAGCCATGACTTCCAGCCCCTGCGCTTGATGGTAAGAAGTAGACTTAAAAAAAAAAAAAAATGCATTCCTGAATATGTTACTATTTTTCCTGATATATAGGTTGCCAAAAAGTTTAAAAGATTTTTCCACTGAGGCAAGTTTAGGAAACTGTTTGTAGCCTCTGTGGACTGGGAACTTGAGAATTACCCTGACTTAACTCTAAAGACTCTTTAAGTTAGCGACAGCACAACTAGCATAGTTCTAAGAAAATTCATGAACATGATTCTCTATGACTGAATCAGAGAGCTACAAAGGATTTACAGATCCATAGTTATGATCCTTCCTTGTCAAGGGAGGCTGATTATGAATGGGACTCCCCAGGCAGATAACGATGTCCACATAGCCCCATCACGGTGCTGCAAGCACCTCTACTGCTCTATATGTAGGACAATTTATTGTACAAACTGGCACACTTTGAAGAGTGGAATGGGGCAAGAGGTGGGGCTGCTCTGGTAGTTATGCTGATACACCACACACAAACCAAGGCTGTCCTGGCCAAATCCCAATGTAGGGTTGCTCTATCAATTGCTACACACTCATATAAGTGGTTGCACACACAAATGCAGGCCAGACCAAGGCAGGTAACACACACACACACACACACACACACACACACTGGCTGGTTGGCTTCTGTGACCAACAGGGGTTGCCCCAACTAAACCAGGCATTGTTATTTAGTCAGAAATAATTGTTCCCATGCATGAATCTGACTTATGGTGGCCAAATCTTCCCAGTTTTAAAGAGAAGCAGGAAATCAATATTGGTATGTGTATTCTTCAATTGCCAAATGCTGGCTGGCAATCATATAACTCAAAAACTCAAAATACCGCACAGGGCAAGAAAGCCTCTAGCTTGAGAGGTCACCTGTTTGTGACCTGCGTCTCACAGAGTGGCCGAGGGAACTGTGGCACTGTGAGAGGAACATGTCCGTGGAGCTGCTTGTCTCACCTGTGCTTTTGCCCCAAGGGAGAAAGCATTGGAAGATTTATGCACTTCCAAAATTAATGAATTCATCTATTCAAAAAACGATAACCAAATACGCCTACAAGTTAATCTAGCTTTGCTTTTTCTAAAGTCCACAATTACCTTTAAAAACAATTTTGGATCTTTGGACTAGGTTGGCTGGTTTTATCCATCAAACCAATATGGGTCTTAATCTTCATCCCAGCAGGAAGTGGGGAGGAATGACATCTTTGCCTTTCATCATGGAGGAAAATCTCTTCTTAAAGTTGTCTTCCCTCTTCATCATCCTTAGAGGTTACCAAGCTGACTTTCTCTAGGTGTCATTAGCCAGGACCAGGTCAGGTGATATCATCAGCCATAGAGGAGCTTGGGGGAATAGAGTGGGCTCATTATTATAGGCTTACAGCAAAACATGACCCCATAGCAGAGTACACTATTGCCCCAAACAAAATTAGAGTTCTTGGCAAGGAAGGAAAGAGGAATTGCTGTTGAGTCAGTAGGAAATCGGTGTCTGCCAGACTGTGCAATTTATCTTTCATTTAATGAACATTTTTTGAGCAGCTTTTAAATGCCAGAACCTGTTCTTGGGAGCAGAAATCCCCCATCCAGACTTTATACTTTTGAGTGGGGAGAAGTGAGACTGTTTTTAAAAGTAAGCCTCATAGTATTTTATTATTATATTATTATTATTTTGGAAACAGGGTCTCACTATCTTATCCAGGTCTCATAGTATTTTAAAAGTTGAGAAATGCTTAGATGAAGGCAAATGAAGCAGAGAAGAAGGATAGAAAATGGTGGGAAGTCGGGGAAAAGGGTCACAATCTGACACTGGGTAGTGTAGGAAGGACTCCCCAAGGAAGGGGTATTTGACCCAAGATGTGGAAGTTACAAGGGAGAAAGTCATGCATCTATGCAGGAGGAGAGCATTCCAGCCAAAGGAAAAGGCAATTGCAAATGCCCTGAGGTGGCCATGGGTCCATGTGGTTGTGGAAGAAGAAGGTCAGTGTTGATGGAGGGGACGGAAAGCCCACAGAGCAGTAGGGAAGTGACATCAGGGAAGGATACAGGGGGCCCACTGTGCACTATAAGGGCCACTGCAAGGGAGATGGGGAGCCAAGGAAGGGTACTGAGTGGGGAGTCACATAATCTGACTTGTGCTTTAACAGGATCGCTCAGACTTTGTTGAGAAAGCACTGTAAGAACTAAGGGTAGAAGCCGAGAAACCGGGATTGATGCTATTGCCATACTCCAGGCAAGAGATAATCAACTGCTTAGACGAGAGTAGTAGCATTCTTTAACACATTAAAAAATATGTAGAGGCTGGGCGTGGTGGCTCATGCCTTAATCCCTTAATCCCAGCACTTTGGGAGGTGGAGGTGGGCAGATTACTTAAGCTTAGGAGTTCAAGATCAGCCTGGGTAACATGACAAAACCCCATCTCTACAAAAAATACAAAAATTAGCTGACTGTGGTGGCTGGTGCCTACGGTCCCAGCTACTCTGGAGGCTGAGGCGGGAAGATCACTTGAGCCCAGGAGGTGGCAGGTGCAGTGAGCCAAGATTGCACTACTGCACTACAGCCTGGGACAGAGCAAGACCCTGTTGCGAGAAAAAAAAAAAATTATCTATCTATCTCTCTATCCATCTATCTATATGGGGGGGAGAGAGAGAGAAAAAAAAATACAAAAAAAACCAGGGGGGTGGGGAGACCGAAATGTCTTTTCCCAGTATACATATCCCTTGCTGCTAATATTGCGTAGAAGCCAGAAATTGAAAGAACGATAGTCTCTTTCATTTACATTTTCTCCCATCTTCTACCACCCTTAATTCTGCACTATTAAAGTTAATTCTTGAGCTGTAAGACAGTGATCTATGAACCTATATATTTCTTTTCCCTCTGGTTTGCAGAGTTCCTTATCCATTGATACTTCATGCAAGCAAGAGGAAATGTGAGGAACAACTCAGTATGATATCTTCTTTCAGGATAAAGTTACCAAATTAAACATAAATGGTAAATGATCATGTTTTTCTTTTGGTTTTAATGACCAGTGCTTAATCCAAGAAACCTGCTTGCTTAGATATTTTTGTTCAATGATCATCTGTTGTTATCCCTATTGAAAGGTGTAGCTATGGATGACTGGGTAGACTCTGGAGGGATAACATGAAGGAGGGAGCAGATGGTGAATGTGAAGAGAGGGGAGAAAAAGAGGAGAATGGGGGAGTAAAAGATAAGCAGATGTGAGCTCTGGTGATCTGCAGCAATGCACAAAAGAAGAAAGAAAAACAGTGCTTTTCCAGCCACATCTGTGGACTCCACCAGGCTTACAGCTGTGCTTTCTTGTCCAAAGAATTCTTGATTGACCCAGGGTTCAGACAATTCTGATATCACCTCTGGGGAGAATGACTGGAAAGTCAGAGCTTACTTGTTTAGAAGCCAGATGCTTGCATAAAGAACATTCTGCTGCAGGTAAGCACAGGTTATTGAAATTCTACAAACTATAATGAGACTGATAATGCTACAGCATCAAACACACACACATATTACTTAGTGCATGCTCCCTGCTTGCCCGCGTTCTATCTTTCACGTGTGCACACACACGCACACCCACACACCGGCCATTCCCTCATCGTTCTGTTCTGGTATTGTGGCATATAATCATCCTTCAATTGACTGGAGTGATCACCTTAACTCTGTTAACTCATTATGTAGTATATGTAATTGTTATTAACCTAATCGTATATTGCAGACATTATTAACTGGAACAAATAGGAGACACTATTTGGTTTATTCTTATTTTGCAAACGGGTGAATTGAGGCCTGAGGCCATAAGTGATTTGACCAAGACCACAGACTGATTCGGAGACAGGAGGCAAAATGACACAGGAATGATTCACAAACCTCTGTCACAAGGGAGTTTTCCGCTTGTAACTTATCAGGGAGGCAAATTTTCTGAAATCATTTTTTCAAATCTAGATCCATGACTTTGCTGTTGAGCAATGCTGCTGCTGCCTCTCAGCCTCCACCCACCACCACCTCTACCATGTTAAGCTGTTTTATCTCATTTAAGGATTTTTCAGTTTTCCTTCCTCGCCGAAAAAATGATATTGAAAGTACACTACGAAAACTTTTGTCCACCCTCCAAAACAAATATCTTGCCAGTCACAACTCCACCATTATAACAGAATCATCTTCATTTTTTACATAGTCTTTATTTCTTTTTTGCCACAGTGACTTGTTTTTACATAGCTGAAGTCATAATGAGTAGGTTAGTTTATATTTAGACAGTTTTATTTACCAATTATAGGCGTTTTCCATTCTGTGGAATCATTTCAAGTATGTTTCTGATTAATACTTGTTGATTTTGTAATGTAATGTACATATATGGAAACTACTGAAGTTATTGAAGTTACATGTACATATATTGAAACTACTGAAGAAAATCAGCAATAATTTAACCACCCTCGGAATAACTGATGGATTCCCCCAGCCTTCACATATATGCTTATTTTATATATGCTTCATATTTTAAGAATTGAAACTATTGCTGCATGAACAGGTTTCTATTTACTCCCTACCCTCTTCGTTTAAAAACAAGGTGGAGACTAAAGGCTCTCAGCCTCAGTTTCTCCATATGCAATATAGTACGATTAAATAAGTCATGCTAAAGGCTGGAACAAGGTGAGGACTCTGCAGCGTGTACGCCGGGCACTCAGCCCTGGATGGCGGGGGACGGCGTTCTGTCTCTGGTGCGGAGCGCAGGCCTGTAATTGTCCCTTCCGCCTAGGGCATCACTCCCAGGCCTGGGTACGCGCCGCCGTCTGCTCCTCTGGGGCCGCCAGGGGGCGCTGTGGCCCCGGTGCGCGGCAGCGGCGAGACGCGGACCCTCCCCCGGAGTCTCCGGCACCGCCCTGTCCCAGCCTCCTTTGCGGGTAAACAGACATGGCCGGCGAAGGAGATCAGCAGGACGCTGCGCACAACATGGGCAATCACCTGCCTCTCTTGCCTGGTAACCGCCCGGAGTAGTTCCCTGTAGTCGGGAGTGCGGCGAGGCCCGGAGCCGCTAACGGTGCAGCTGGGCCTGGGAGGCGGGTGTGGGGGCGCCGAGACTGGCCAGCCAGCCCAGCAGGGCCGCACCAGGAGGCTGCTTCACGTCGGCCCTTGGCCAGCGATGGAGTCGCGGCACCTTCTTCGCTGCTCTGTTGCCCCGAGCCGTGAGCCAGGGTGTCGGGGGACGTTTGCTCATAAGAACAGGAAACTCATCCTCTCCATCCTCCCTGTGTCCTGAGTGTAGCTCCTAGGAAATGCTCTGGAACTAGAGGGCCGGGTCAGATTCACAGCTGTTACTTTTGCTGGTTTCCTTCCTTTTAATAAGAGTGACAGCTAACATGTACTAAGCACTTACCGTGTTACGAGCCTTGCGCTTAACGCTTTGCCTGCATTTCGCCTTTTAATCCTTTCCACATCACTTTTCAGTTTCCGATTTGATCAGCGAGTATTGGATTGCAGATTAGTTCAGTGACTTGCGCAAGGTCACACAGCAGAGTTAGGATTCCATCCCGGGTGTGTCTGTCATTATCTCTCTAAATCCCTTCTCTATTTTGTTTTTCTTACTGTTGGTCTGTTTTTCTCAGGCATCTACGATTATGCTTTATCAGAGATACTTAGTTTTTCTTTTTCCTGTATGTTGTGTGAAATGTTTAGACTTTGGCCTTGTGTTGAAATACTGAACAGAAAAAAAAAGGCATGGAATATTGTATAAACTTCTCATGCAATGCCTTTCAAGAGATGCTTTCCAAAAGGCGTATCATCCAAACTTGAGACTATTAACTGAGTCCCTTGGTTAATCAAGTATGTTAGGTGTTGTGGAGATGAAACGAGAGATAATACACAATCTGATACTTGAGGTTTACTGTCTAGGCGGGGCTGCTGAGAATATAACTAAACATAAATCAACTGCAGAGGCAGTTGATTTAGGGCCAGATAAATGAATGCTATTGTGGTTCTTCAGAGGCAGAAGTTGTTCAAGGGTCAGAGGAGCTGGGAAAAAGCCTTTCAAGGTAGATCAGGAGACATCCAAAAGCACATATTTAGGATATGGTTGTGGAACATAAGGCCTAGGAGGTAGATTGGGTTTAAGTTGCTGGGAAACTGGCATCTCTTGCCAGTGTGTTTGGGGTTTTTCCCGTGGATTGCCAAGAAACAGTTTTCGGTTTCAGGTAATTGCCTAAGGAAATCTATGCTTGGAAGATTAATTTGTCCACTAGTAGCAGCATGGAAGAGACTGAGTGCACGCCCACCATATAGGAGAGAACTTTTCTATAAAAATAAACCATAGTCAGTGGTTGTTCTTGAAGCCATCCTAGCTGAATTGACACAAGGGTAAGTGTGCCAGCCTTTGATGGAAAGCTGAGCTGTTTTTTCAGAGACATTAGCCCTACTCTCTGTGCCAAATCCGGTGTTTCAGGGAGAATGGTAAATAGAAGAGGAAGGATACTGATGTTCTGTCGGCATTCACATGGTGCTTCTGCATGAGATGAGTCATCAGACTTCACTGTGATAGCTCTGAACAGTCAGCGTGTTTTGTGTGTGTGTGTGTGTGTTTCAGAAAAACATCGGGAGAGGGCCCAGAGATGATGTAGATATAGCAATAATGCCTTTCCAAATTACGTAAATTTTATTTGTAGGAAAACATTGGACTTTCCATAATTCCATGTAGTACGAGTTGTTCTGAAGAATAAGTCCTCTAAGTTGCAACAAAAAGCTTTATAGTTGAGATGTGAAGAATTTATCCTAGGCAAATGAAACAATAAACATAACTGAGTATGGGAAAGTGGGTTTTAGCCATATTTATGAAAAAAAAGTTACTAAAGAAATTATTTAGAGACTAGGAGTCAGAAGAGTTAAAATGTAAATTTTTAACAATATTAATTCCAGCCTTTGAGCTAATAGTTTATCTTTTAAACTTTCTGTAGTAGAGCAATAAAGTGGATCGTGCTGCATGCCAAGTGATAGCCATGCTGTCAGCGTTGGAAATACAAAGAATTTGATACAGAATATTTTTCTCATCCATTTAGATTGCCCTTTTTTATCTTTTGGTGAAACTTACATGTTCCAAGGAAAATTTGTATGAAGTGTTAGACCATTGACTATTTACATATAAGTTGAAGTAATTCTGTTTTTGACAAAGTTTTGTATCTGGGAAATTGTAACAATGAATAGAAAGTCCAAGGCAGTTACCATATTGAAAAACATTTTTATTTTCTGTCAGGGACCTGGCTACAGGTGGTTTGACTTAAATAATGATATGTAAAGGAAAAAAATGATTATTTTGTATTGACATTTTATTGATTTAGAAGTTTGTTTGGGGCGTTTAAAAATATAGGAACTGGGAGGTGAGAAATGAGATTCAGTAATTCTTTATTGTTAGTCTAGGCCAGGGTTTCCCAACCTCAGCACTTGAGTTTTGGGCTGGAGAATTCTTTGGGTGGGATTGTCTTTTGCATTGTAGGCTATTTAGCTGCATCCTTGGCCTCTACCCACTAGATGCCAGTCAGACTCCCTTAGTTATTACAACCAGTATCCCCTGAGGGGCAAAATCACCTGTGGTTGAGAATCACTGGTCTAGGATAGGAAATTTACTCATAGTTTGTATGAAACGGACAGACTCACAGTTAGTATAATAGCATTTGTATTGTGTAGCATTTTCTAATTTTCTTTGCTGTCATTGGTAACATCTAGTTTTCTAAGACGTTCTTCTAAAATGTTTTATGCTTCATGCAACTTTATTTTTAAATTTAAAATTACTAAGCAAAATAGTATGAAAATGATTGCAAAAATTTCTTTTTTTCTTTTGAGATGGAATCTTGCTCTGTCACCCAGGCTGGAGTGTAGTAGCACAATCTCAGCTCACTGCAACCTCCGCCTCCTGGGTTCCAGCAATTCTCCTGCCTCAGCCTCCCCAGTAGCTGGGATTACAGGCACCTGCGACCACACCCGGCTAATTTTTGTGTTTTTAGTAGAGATGGGGTTTCAACATGTTGGCCAGGCTGGTCTTGAACTCCTGACCTCAAGTGATCTGCCTGCCTCGTCCTCCCAAAGTGCTGGGATTACAGGTGTGAGCCACCACATCTGGCCTTCACTTTAAAATAATGTAGTGACAGCCACGGAAATGTTATCATTAGAAAAATGCTGTGAAATTCTTCCTGCCAGATTATCTTTCTCTGTTTTAATTAACAGATCTTGCCTGCTTTGGTTTCTTTTCTTACTTATGTAGGAACTCTTTGAAGTTGAGAGTTTGAGAGAACGTTAGAGGTTGACGTGTTTAAGCCTGTCATTTTGCAGATGAGGAAACTAAAATTTAATTGGGCAGAATGAGTTGTCTAAGGTGTTAAAATTAGTTTCTGGTGAGGGAGAAGAGAAAAATCTCCCATATAGAAGAATTTTAAATAACGTATATAGGTATTTCCCTTTCAAGGGAGTGGAGCATAACTCATCACCGCTTAAGTGGAGGCTACACCTAGTGATTTGCTTCCAAAGAGTATAATGTGAAAAGGAGGGGGAAAGGAACTTTATAGTGGGAAAACCTGACACATACTGCTTTAGCCAGGTGATCAAGGTTCATAGCAGGACTAGTTCATAATATGTAGGCTTGATATGTAATAAAAACAGCACATTGGCGACAGACCCCATTTCTAAAAAACAAAAGAATAACAACACTTCACTTTTTCCTCCCTGAAACACGTATCCTCAGTCTAATTGTGGGAATTACATCAACAAAACCCAGTTGTGGGATACTTTTCAAAATACCTGACCAGTACTCCTCAAAACTCAGAAACAAGCAAAGTCTGAAAACTACACTAGCCCAGAGGAGGGTAGGGAAACATGATAACTAAATGTAATGTGGGATCCTGGAACACAAAAAGATTAGATAAAAACTAAGGGGATCCAAATAAAATGTGAAGTTTAGTTATAGTAATGTACCAAGACTGATTCCTTCGTTGTGGCAAATGTACCATACTAATATAAATTAACTATAGGGGAAAGGGGTGTGTGACATACAGGAGCACTCTGTATTATCTTTGCAACTTCTCTATAAATGTTAAACTATTCTAAAATTCACAGTTGACTTAAAAAAAAAATAGCTACTGACAGAGCCCAGCATAGACCCCAGCCCTCTGACTGCCTCTTCACAGTACTGTAGAGTTTACCAAATGCATGTGGTTTTAGAAGTACCCCTTTTTTGAAGAAGGAATTATGTGTTTGAAAGGTTTTCATTCATTTTTTTTTTCTTACAATATTCTACTCTTACAGCAGAGAGTGAGGAAGAAGATGAAATGGAAGTTGAAGACCAGGATAGTAAAGAAGCCAAAAAACCAAACATCATAAATTTTGACACCAGTCTGCCAACATCACATACAGTATGTAATTTAGTGATAGATCTAATATAATAGATACAAATTTAAATGTAGATAAAAGTTCATAAATACAGGTGACTGATACTTGTATTACTAGATATCAGAAATTGTGGATGAGGACATGGGCTATTTGCCAGTAGATAAACATTTAACTATAATTTTGAAGAAGCTTAATACTATGTTGTGGTGGAATTGTTTGAAGAATTGTTGCTCTTTATAGCCTTTCTAGTAATTGAGCTATTAAATACTTCTCTGTACTTCTAGGTACTAGAGTGTTACTGAACATACATTTTTTACTTGCTGTTTGTGATATTTGGACATAGAGATATTTCTTGGTAAAAATAAAATACTTTGCATTTAAAAATTCTTGAATTTCTGTGTTTGTGAGATATTCTTCATAAAAGATTAGAAATTCTTCTAAGAGTTAAAGTTAGATTAAAAATTATATTTTCACATGGGATGCTTATATACCACATTTATTAAGTGTTTGTAACCCCATTTGTATTTTTTTTTTTTTTTTTTTTTTGAGACAGAGCATTGCTCTGTCACCCAAGCTCGAGTGACTGCAGTGGCACAATCTCGGCTCACTGCAGCCTCCACCTCCTGGGTTCAAGTGATTCCCCTGCCTCAGCCTCCTGAGTAGCTAGGATTACAGGCGTCCACCACCACACCCAACTAATTTTTGTAGTTTTAGTAGCGACAGGGTTTCACCATGTTGGCCAGGTTGGTCTTGAACTCCTGACCTCAGGTAATCCACCCATCTCGGCCTCCCAAAGTCCTGGGATTGCAGGTGTGAGCCACTGTGCCTGGCCTGTATTTCTTTTAATGTGATTTGCTCTTTAGTCTGTTGAGCTTATATTTTTATTACATACTGATCATGACGCTGTACCTATATATGTTCTTAAATAGTACCTAGGCGCTGATATGGAAGAATTTCATGGCAGGACTTTGCACGATGACGACAGCTGTCAGGTGATTCCAGTTCTGCCACAGGTGATGATGATCCTGATTCCCGGACAGACATTGCCTCTTCAGCTTTTTCACCCTCAAGAAGTCAGTATGGTGCGGAATTTAATTCAGAAAGATAGAACCTTTGCTGTTCTTGCATACAGGTAAAATATTAGAGTCCATTTGCTTAATACATTTCCTCTCATGGGTAATTGCGGTGGTCATTGTTGAAGCCAAAGCAGGCTGTTATTATGCATGTACAGGAGAGGTTGGGTAAGAATGTGAGGTTAGGAGTTTGGTTAAGTAGAAGTTTCATAGTGCAAGTTGGAGTATTTTTGTTCATTTAATTACCATCTAACTCAGCTCTACACCTTCATACACAATTTAACTTTCTGGTATTTGAAAAATTTTTAATCATTTATATTTGATGAAAAACATTTCTGGAATCTTGGTTTCAATAACTGTCTTTATTAAAGAGAAATAGTGCTTTTTTATTTTAACCTAAAGGATTACTTTTCCAAAAGAGTGGTCTTTTCTTTCCTTGTCTCTCAGAATTCATAGGTTGTACCCTTTAAATTGAAGCTGAATGTTAAGTATCCCGTGGCAAATAAAGGAAATCTGCAGTAGAGGCAGGAAATACATACAGGAAGCTCCCACCCCAGTACAGTGCTGCCAGTAAGCAGCAGAAATGATAAGTCATTTGACAGAGTGAAAGAATGTTTGGTTTGGGAAATGAGTTTAAACCCCTGTAAGTTCTAAATTATTTTCAGTGACTAGAAATCTATTCTTTTCCTAAAGTTCTCTAATCGTACTTCTTGAATCCTCCTTCTATATCCCCCATGTGATTTAAAAATAAATAAAATTGGCCAGGCACGGTAGCTCACGCCTATACTCCGAGCACTTTGGGAGGCCGCGGCGGGTGTATCACCTGACGTTGGGAGTTTGAGACCAGCCTGACAAACATGGTGAAACCCCATCTCTACTAAAAATACAAAAATTAGCCAGGCGTGGTGGTGTGTGCCTGTAATCCCAGCTACTCAGGCGGCTGGGGCAGGAGAATCACTTGAACCTGGGAGGCAGAGGTTGCAGCAAACTGAGATCATGCCACTGCACTCTAGTCTGGGTAACGCAGCCACACTGCGTCTCAAACAAATAAATAAATAAAATTATACTAGCTTTGTAGTAAGGGTTGAGTCTATAAATTGTTTACCCATATGTATTGCTTTTGCATACTTTGCATATATTTAAAACTCAAATGTTCAAAATTCTTTCCTTTTAAAATTGTCTTGGAAGCAATATACAGGAAAGGGAAGCACAGTTTGGAACAACAGCAGAGATATATGCCTATCGAGAAGAACAGGATTTTGGAATTGAGATAGTGAAAGTGAAAGCAATTGGAAGACAAAGGTTCAAAGTCCTTGAGCTAAGAACACAGTCAGATGGGTAAGAAATAACATACACCCTAATGCTCTGTGAATGTTTTATAATGAAATAGTTTTCTTGTACTTTGTTATTCTACTGACCTTTCAGATTTTGTAACTTTTAACTAGTTGTTCTCTTTCCCTTCTAAGGTATAGCCCAGTGGTTTCCAACCTTGCTATGCATCAGAATCACCTGGGAAGCTTTTAAAACTATAGAAGCTTGAGTTTCAACCTCATCTCCCATCTCCAGAGAGTGATGAGGCTGCAGCATCTTTTAAAAATGATTTTCAGGTGATTCTAATGTCTCTCCAGGTTTGAGAATAGTAATGTAAATCCAAAGGGAGGTGCTATTTGGGACTTGGCTTCTTTAGGATTGAAGGCCTCTCAGAGCATAAGAGGATAGGGAGACCACAGGCTTGTGAGCTATTTGTGTGCTCACCAGGACAGCTGTGGTTTTTGTAGCATTGCTATGATGTTTGAAAGCCACACGGGTTACATCTGCCAACTGCTCTATCTGAGCTATAAAAGCCATTTATATTTAGTGTCCTTCTCCAGTGTGAATTTTATATCACCCAGAAATGCTATTTACATAATAAGTGATCAATAAATACTTGTAGTCTATGTGCCTTGTGACATTTAGAAATTCCCTGAGTGTACTGTTTCAGCAGTTACTCATTTTGACATAGCTCGAATGGCTGGGTTTTGCACAAATTCAAGGGATGCACATTAAAGCAGACACAGAAAAGTCCAGTTTATCTTATTTTATCCTCTTTTAAAAAGGAAACAAAGTAAAGCATTTGCCTTGATCATTGGATATTATCTCTTAAGGAAGTGCTTCTCAACTGTGGCACATCACCTCTGAGGTCTTACAGATACACAGTCCTGGTACACAATACAAGTACTAGTGAATTGGTTTCCAATTTATACCCAGAGTTGAAAATCTCATCAGACCTCTGTGTTGCCCAGGTAGTATCTTCTGAACACATGGAAGTTCTGAGTATTTTGGGGTTTTTATTTGGTGGGGTGGGGATTAAGACTGAAAAAAGAATGTGAACAGCATGAGGGCAGGAACGTTTTATCTATTTTGTTCACATGGTGGGCATTCCTATATATTTTTTAATTATGGAAATGTTGACATGTCAGATAGCTCCTTGGAGCTAAAGAGAGCATAGAGGAATGTGAGATGGGATTGCCAGAGCTCTTAGGGTGTTTAGTTCTCTCCAGGTACTTCCTCAGAACATTCATTGTGCACACTTTGATAGCCTTACCACATTGCCCTGTCCTGATGGGATTATATGTCTGTCTCCCTCGATAGATAACCTGCTTAAGAACAATGACCAAGACTTATTTATGTTTTACTTTTAGGACCATAAATGTTATATAAATGAATGAAAGAATGATTTCCTGGGGGTGGTCTGCATTATGATAATTAGAAAACTGTTTTGTTACTGTGGATTTTGCTAACAGTTCCATTTTTAAAGTACTTCTTACTTCATACAATTTCAATTGTGAATACTATTCTAGAAACCATAAAGGAAAGTTGACTTGGGGAAAAGTATATTTCTCAGACTGTCTTGACATTAGTGAGTTTTGATTGTGGAAAAACTATTGAACACAAGATGGCAGTATATCGTTAACTCTGAAAACGAGACAAGGAATGAATGCTTGACTCTAGTAAAAATTAACATCAGGCCACATGCAGTGGCTCATGCCTGTAATCCCAGCATTTTGGGAAGCCAAGGCAGGACGATCACCGGAGCTCAGGAGTTCGAGATCAGCCTGACCAACATGGAGGAACCCCATCTCTACTAAAAATACAAAGTTAGCCAGGCATGGTGGCACATGCCTATAATCCCAGCTACTTGGGAGGCTGAGGCAGGAGAATCGCTTGAACCCAGGAGGCAGAGGTTGCGGTGAGCCAAGATCGTGCCACTGCACTCCAGCCTGGGCCACAAGAGGGAAACTCCATCTCAAAGGAAAAAAAAAGATTACTATCAAACTGATACAGGCGGATAAGACTTGGAAAGGACACATTCTCTCTAGTATTCTGTAGACCCATTATTAAGGTCTCTCATAAGGGTATGTCTGTCTTCATTTAAAAGGCCTCTGTGGAATGAGATTTCTCTTGGCTCCACTACTTCTCTGGCCCTGTAACCACCTTCACTGGAAGTGGTGAAATGAAAGAAATTCTGGAGATGATTTAGTGCAGTCTCCTCTTTTTCTATATCAGAATGCTAAGTACTAGAGAGGTTAAGTAATTTGCCTAAACAGCAAATAAGCGACAGACCTGATTGGTTCTAGGTCCCCTGATTTCCAAACTGGTACTCCTTCCCTTATACCAGGATTTCTTCATAGCACATTTGAAACTCAAGCCACCTTCCCTTTCTCCAGTAAAATATTTAATATTCATTTGTTTTAGAGAAATAAGCATATAGAAAACTAAAAAAAATTAAAAAATAAAAATATCCATTTGTCTTTTACCTAAATGACACTTCATTTATTGAAAGTACACTACAGAGGCCAGGTGTGGTGACTCATACCTGTAATCTCAGCACTCTGGAAGGCCAAGGTATGTGAATCACTTAAGGCCAGGAGTTCAAGACTAGCCTGACCAACATGGTGAAGCCCCATCACTACTAAAAATAAAAGAAATTAGCTGGGCATGGTGCCTGTAATTCCAGCTACTCGGGAGGCTGAGTCATGAGAATCACTTGAACCTGGGAGGCAGAAGTTGCAGTGAGCAGAGATTGTACCACTGCACTCCAGCCTGGCCAACAGAGTGAGACTCCATCTCCAAAAAAAAAAGTATACAACAACCAGAATCGTAGGGGGTGGGGCGGCAGGAAGGGCATCTTCTGAACACAAAGAAATTTCTTTTTAGTAAAAACACAGGTCTCATTGACATAGGACTCTTCAGAAGTTCCTACTTGTTAGCATGTAGAGAGGAGGAGGGGATTGATATCCTGTTGGCATCATAAGAGAAGATCTCTTACCTGTCATGACTGAGACCAGTAATTGTTAGTCAGAAAGTTAGTTGAAGCTGGAAATCACAAAATGTTACACATATATAGCTTAAACATTTTATTTTAACTTAAAATGTATAAATTCATTCATTTTTCATTTGGGGAGACCAACGTCTTTTAATTGAAGCAGGTCTGCACATTGGAGATGACTGCAGACTTTCTAGCACTTTCATTGTATATTATCCGCAGTTTATACTGCTAGTTTTTCTTTAAAGAGGGATTCTAAAGATAGTCACAAGGCAATTTGAGTGCAGAAATTTTCCAGATTTGTGCGGTTTTTTTCCTATTAAAGTTGCATATACCTAAGTTGAAAGCAGTTTTTTTATGTCTCTACTTAATGTTCCTTGAAGCAATTTTATTGTTGTACTCATATTTCACTGGTTTTTATAACATTTATATAAATTATGTTGCTGTAATCACAAAACAACTCTGATAAACAGGTTGGAAAGAAAAAAAACTGGCTTATGTTAAAAACAAAACTCAGCTGCTGGGAGAACCAGCCACTGCGTATGCAGTGGATCCTGGCCGTGTTTAACCAGGTAAAGGAGAGCATTCTTTCATCCTTCAAGGCAATTCAAACAGCTTGTACTGCAGACTGTTAACATGATCTGTAAGCCACGGGATCAATAATGTTACTGTTTTTATCATAATCAAATCTTACACAATAGTTTGGTAAAGCAAAATTCTTAATTCAGTTTCCTATAACCTTAAAGAAGAATCAGCTTTCTAAAAATTTCCATAGGATGTCTTCATAATATAATTAACAGGTTATTTGTGTTCATGAATCAGGTGAAGGAAATTGAGATTTTGTTTCTAATGAGCTCTAGTAACATAAGAACACTTGACCATAGTTTGACTATAGTAAAATGTTTTAACATTTTCCCAAATCATGTAGACAAATTTTTTGAGTATTTCTAATGAGTTTGCATGAAGGAAATAAAGTTGGTAGAGTGAGTCTACTATTATCATTAAATTAAAGCTAGGTACTTTCTAACACACTCAGCTATTTTTCCTTTTAATAAGTAAAATGTCAGAATTTCATCCATAATATTTTGTGGTCAAACAGGGGTTATTATGAAAGACTACTTTAGAAGTCTTAAGTATAACTAATAAAGCAGAGACTTTTAATATATTTGACTTTGTCAGTCTGACAGTGTTTTATACTAGCATTTGAATATAGTTACATATTCTACATTTCAAAAGCTACACTCTAAGAGATACAGCGCCTCACAGGAAGATAGCTCATGCATACAACCTTCCTGTTTGCACTAGTTCATCAGATATTTGCAATTATGATATTCTCAAGTAGCATTTTGGAAAAGGCTTTATTATGACATTTTAAATAACTTTTAAGAATCTAATGTATAGTTTGATCCTCTGTACAGATAAACTTTTAATGTGAAAAGGAATGCATACAGAAAGATTGCATGTAATTCCCTAGTATTAATTCATCCATGTAAATGCATTCTTGATTTTTCTCTTCCTTTCTCTACTCAGATGACTTATGGGAAAGGATAGATGTAAGAGTTAAGCAGCATAAGAAGTGGGGGGATAGAAGAGTTTGGGTGTCTAAAGAATGTTTAAGAAATTAGAAGTATCAAGCAGTAGTTAGTTGTATGTTGGTTTTTTAAAACTTTGTTTCATTTATAGACTCTGTATTTATCTGAAATGTGTAGATCTCCCTTTCCATTCCACAGTGACATTGAAAATCCATACCTTAGGCTATCTTTGGTTTTAACTTTGGTATGATTTATGAAATAAAATTATTTTCTGAAAATTTCTATATCTAAACATCAGTATTTGATGAATGTTTAAAAGATAAAACTTGGAAAATCATAGTATTTAAAATTATCACTGTTTAGAAACTTATAGTTTTAGTCGATTTTAGAAATGAATACCATGCTTGGTTCTCTTTATTTTAGAATCCAGCAAGCTAAAGTGCAAATTCTTCCCGAATGTGTGTTGCCTTCAACCATGTCTGCAGTTCAGTTAGAATCCCTCAATAAGTGCCAGATATTTCCTTCAAAACCTGTCTCAAGGGAAGACCAGTGTTCATATAAATGGTGGCAGAAATACCAGAAGGTGAGAAACTAATTTTTTATGCATCTTCAAAAAGTGAAGATAGATTGTTTTTTTCCTGTTTTAAGAAAGAAACACAACTCTCATGATTCATTCCCCAGACACCTTGTGTGGCAGTATTCCAGCTACATTTGATCATAGCTGGACCCTCTAAAAATTGCACAGGCAGCTATTTTATGTAAAAGCAGTTTACAAACACAATAAAATGTCACACAGCTGTAAGATATCCTTGTTATTATGCTTATTGGTTATATTAATCACTTATGATTTTTAATTCTGTGGGAATTGCTTATTAAACTATGATCAAATTAGATGTTTGGCTCTTGAATCATAAACATCCATTATCTTAAGGAAGGGAGGATTTATTTGGGGTAGAGTAGTAGTAGAAAAGTAGAGTTTGTTTCTTCTTCCAGATCAGAGAGAAAAGGTTTCTTTTGCTATGTGTTTTAATGAAACGCAGTTGACATCACAAAAATTGACTTGAGACTAGGTGCTCTTTAAAAATGTCGCTTGTTTAGGCACTAATTCCTATGTTATATCCTTTCACTAAATCATAATTGTCATGTGGAAAAAAAATTGAGGGAACCTGTTTCTATTCATTTGTGAGATGTGCACTTTTAAGTATAGTTAATATTTATAATTGCTACCTAAAGAAAAAGATTACTAGTTTCTAAATTTAGAATAATTGGGTTTTTTGAGGTTTTTCTCTTTAATATGGAAAGACTGTTTCCATTGTAACCTTAAAAGTTCTGTATTAATCATCCCTTTGTTAAGTCATGAGGATTTAATATTTTAATGTAAACACAGATTTCCAATTTAACGTAAATCATTATGGATAATTAATGAAGTGGACTTATACACTAGTTACTGTACCAAACTTTTATTGCTCTTACTGTAGAATTCCTCCAGTTTTCCACGAAAACTTGTGCAGAATGGGTACTTGATGAGCATCAGGGTTATAACCAGGTATCTATAGGACTTCCTGGTCTTATCTTTATTTCAGTTAACTGATCTGTTTCATGGTACAGTGTGTTTTGACTAGTGTTTCTAAGGAAGATTCTAATGAAGATATAATTAGACTGCTTTAAGACTCCCAAACAACCTTGAAACTAGTATTTTTTAATGTTTAATAATATTGATACTGCCTTAACAGGCAGCTTTTGTATAGCTGTGTGTATTAGTCCATTTTCATGCTGCCAATAAAGAGATAACCAAGACTAAGCAATTTACAAAAAAAGAGGTTTATTAGACTTAAAAGTTCCACATGGCTGGGGAGGCCTCACAATCATGGCAGAAGGTGAAAGTCGAGGAAGAGCGAGTCATGTCTTACAGAGATGGTGGCAGGGAAAAAGAGCTTGTGCAGGAAAACTCCCATTTTTAAAACCATCAGATCTCGTGAGACTCATTCACTATCACAAGAATAGCACAGGAAAGACCCACCCCCATAATTCAGTCACCTCCCACTGGGTTCCTCCCATGACATGTGAGAATTGTGGGAGTTACAATTCAAGATAGGATTTGGGTGGGGACACAACCAGATCATATCACCGTGCAATACTTTCTTCCCTATACCAGATACAGACACTTTAAATACGCATTTGCCCTTGTTTCTTTGAACTGTGGGAAATTTTGCTTCCATAGTCATTTTAAATGTTACTGTAGAAATAAGTATGTCAGTGATCACTGTCAGTATGTGGCCCCCCAAGGAGTAGATTTGGAATATATTAAGTCATTTAGTGCCTAAAAGTATGTTTGGCACTGGTTTGCTACTGAAATATGTGGCAAGGTAACTGCATCAAGATGTTCCCTATGTGTCATCTCAATATTCACATAGTTGTGTATTTCATATTAGATATTTTTTTTCAGGGGGGTACAGGCATACAACAGAGATATTGCAGGTTCAGTTTCAAACCGCTGCAATAAAGCAAGTGTCACAATAAAGTGAGTCTCATGAGTTTTTTTGGTTCTCCAGTGCATATAAAAGTTTTATTCACACAATACTGTAGTCTATCACATGTATAATAAGATTCTATCTAAAAAACAATGTACATACCTTAAATTAAAAAATGCTTTATTGCTAAAAAAATTCAATCATCTGAGCCTTCAGTGAATCATA
The DNA here is from genome assembly GCF_024542745.1 of Macaca thibetana thibetana. Taxonomy (NCBI): domain Eukaryota; kingdom Metazoa; phylum Chordata; class Mammalia; order Primates; family Cercopithecidae; genus Macaca; species Macaca thibetana. Next base: position 132,725,039 of record NC_065579.1, on the reverse strand, counting down.
ATCTTTTTTGCTGGTGGATAGTCTTGTTTTGCTATTGATGGCTGCTGACTAATCAGGGTAGTGGTTGCTGAAGGTTGGGGTGACTACAGCAGTTTCTTAAGACAGCAATGAAGTTTGCCCCACAGATTGACTATTCCGTTCACAAAAGATCCCTATGCAGCGCTGTTTGATAGCATTTAAGCCACAATAGAACTTTCAAAATTGGAGTCAGTCCTGTCAAAACTTGCTGCTGCTTTATCAACTAAGTTTATGTAATATTCTGAATTCTTCATGTCATTTCAACATTCACAGTATCTTCAGCAGATTTCTTCTCAAGAAACCACTTTCTTTGCTCATCCATGAGAAGCAACTCCTAATCCGTGTTTGATCATGAGATTACAGCAATTCAGACCCATGTTTGGGTTCCACTTCTAACTTTAGTTCTCTTTTTATTTCTGTCACATCCACAGTTCCTTCCTTCAGTGAAGGCTTGAAACCCTCAAAATTGTCATCCATGAGGGTTGGAGTAAACTTCTTCTGAATTCCTGTTAATGTTGATGTTTTCACCACCTCCCATGAATCCTGATGATTCTTAATGGCACCTAGAATGGTGAATCTTTTTCAGAAGGTTTTCAATTTACTTTTTCCAGATCTATCAGAGGAATCACCATCTGTGGCAGCTATAGCCTTACAAAAAAAGTATTTCTTAGATAATAAGATTTGGAAGTCTAAATAACTCCTTGATCCATGGGTCACAGAATAGAAATTTTGTTACCAGGCATGAAAACAGCATTAATCTCCTTGTATATCTCCATCATAACTTCTGGGTGACCATGTACATTGTCAATGAGCAGTAATATTTTGAAGAGTCTTTTTTCTGAGCAGTAGGTCGCAACAGCAGGCTTAAAATATTCAGTAAACCATGCTCTAAACAGATGTTCTGTCATCCAGACTTTGTTTCATTTACAGAGCACAGGCAGAGTAGATTTAGCATCATTCTTAAGGGCCCTAAGATTTTTGGAATGGCCAGTGAGCATTGGCTTTAACTTAAAGTCACCAGCTATTAGCCCCTGAAAGGAGATTTAGGGACTTTCTCTGGATTAGGCTTTGGCTCAACGGAAATTTGTGGCTGGTTTGATCTTCTATCCAGACCATTAAAACTTTCTCCATATCAGTAATAAGGCTTTTCGGCTTTCACCAGAGTAGCACTTTGTATTCACAGCTTGGCTATTTGCCCCAGGAGACCTAGCGTTTGGCCTCTTTCAGCTTTGACATGCCTTTCTCACTAAGCTGTATCATTTTTAGCTTTTGATTTAAAGTGAGACATGTGTGACTACTCTTCTTTTCACCTGAACACTTAGAAGCCATTGTAGAGTTACTAATTAGCCTAGTTTCAATATTGTTGTGTCTCAAAGTAGGGAAGCCTGAGGAGAGGGAGAGAGATGGAGGGGCTGGTGAGTGGAGCAATCAAAACACATTTGTTAAGTTTACTGTCTTAAATGGGTGCAGTTCATGGTGCCCCAAAACAGTTACAATAATAACATCAAAGTTCACTAATCACAAATCATCATAACATATAACAATGAAAAAGTGTGAAATATTGTGAGAATTACCAAAATATGGCACAGACAGGTAATTAGCACATGCTATTGGAAAAATGACTTGATAGACTTGCTTGAAACAGGGTTGCCAGAAATCTTCAATTTGTTTTAAAAAAAAAGAAGAAAAAAAGGCAGTATCTGTGAATCGCAGTATGCTTGTATTAAGTATTTGGGTATATAGAATAGTTCTTCCACACCAAGATGGGTTAAAAATTCTTAACCATTAAAAATCCTAAATTAACTCTTCTTTGCAAAGTTCTAAGTATAGGTTGAGAGCAGTGGTAGTTACTTCCTGACTTAAGTGTTCTGTGCAGCTAGTTCTGTGACCTGCCCGTAGGATCCTGCAATCTTAAACCTGAACTTGGGCTAAGCAAGTAAGACTGCTATTTAAATTTGTTTTTTATGTGAGTTACTGCTTAAATTCTTCCTGTTCTATGGTTAAAGCACCTTGCTTACATTACATTCCAAATTTGTCCCATACAACTGGGTTGCCACTGGCTTAACAAGACAAGAAAACATAGAGCTGCGAAGACCAAAGAAGCATGTATTTGCCTGGGTTCAGATCCTCTGAGCTTTTCCTCTTGTCTTAATTAGCCCTTGGTTATTTTCATATTCAGAGTTGCCAAGGGCTAAAGAGAAGATGCTAAGGAATGAGAAGGCCTAAAAAGTTTTAGGTGATACAGATATCTCCATCCCATATATGTCAGGTTATCTAAAGGGTTCCCTTGTTTAAACCTTGATAGAATTTCTTAGGTTCTGAAATTTGGAATCTAGATCACTAGGCCAAGAGCAACTGCTAGCTGATCTATTTTGGACTCCAAGTGACCTACAAACTCTGTTCTGCTTTAGAGAAACCACTTAGAGCCATTCTGTGTGCATCAAAAAGGAATCTAACAGGGAAAGGGGATGGCAGATATCTTTGGTAGGAAATCCATATGCAGTGGGACCATCTGAGTGGTTTGGCATGCTGCACCTTTAGTGGGACGCTAGCTTACCATGGGGCTGGATTATGTAACAGTGCTTGTCTTTAGACAGATACAAGGTTCAATTCATTCCTTTCTTCATAGAGCTTGCTTGTATCTGACTTGTCCATCCCACCATAATCTGAAGCACAGCATATGTGTGTTCTGTCTCCATGTCTTAGTAATTAAAATGGTCAGAGTTGGGAGATGCTTACATAACTGTAAGCTCACTCAAGCTAATAAGGTTGGCACACACTTTTCCTGCAGAAAAGGAACTTAAAGGATCCAGGATTGTAGTCTTCCTGAGATGTATTCAGTTAACCTTGAAACGGCACACAGCATTTGCCATGGAAACCTAAACATCCCAAATGACATGAAATAAAATTATTTAAACTTCTGGAAGTGTTCCTGTGTTATCTACCATTCTGACAAGGAAGCATTAGAGAATATTCAGCACGTGTCTCTCATGATTAAGGAGTTAGGCCAGTGTAATTAGGAAACACTTTCAAAACCCATTCCATCTAGAGACCTTTCTTGTTCTGGAATTCGAGCTCTGAAACTGTTTGCTGCTTTTCCCATCACAGTGCCTTTCTCTATTCACTGGTTTACTGTAGGGCGATTTGAGAATCCCCCTACAGTAAAAATCTCCCTAAAAAAAGAGGAAATTTTGTTTAAACCTGTTTGGAGTATGACTTAAATGTTTCTAAGTATATTCCCTGCTTGCCCAGACCACCTGCTTATTCATACATCAAGGCTTACTGTGTTAATCAGAAAAGAGCTGAGTATGAAATGTTAAGTCAAATGAGAAACAAATAGATATTAAGAAAGTAATTGGTGCTCATCTTTCTGGCCTCTGCTGAACTTAGCCATGGTTGTTCCTGTTTATGGCATAGAGCAGGGAGGAACTGAGCACGAATTTGGAAGGGCAGGGGCCTCACACATAATCTCTCAGATTAGTGTTTAAATCTCCTCCTAATTTTCTTTATCTAGATACAAATGTTCTTATTTCTTTCTTTTATAGAAGGATACATACCTTTTTATTAACAGTGTATCTTACAGGAGATTCTTTTGTATTAGTTTATAGAGCATTGCTCATTCTTAAAGCTGCACAGAATTATTTTGTATGGATACACTGTATAACCAGTCCCATACTGATGATAGATCTGTACTAAATAACATGTACAAATGATCTTTTATATAGGTAAATATTTATGATAACTTTTGAAGAGTGAGGTTATTGGCTTACAGGGTAAATGCATTTATAATTCTGTCAGTTTTAAAAATAATTTTGAGGCCGGGCACGGTGGCTTACGCCTGTAATCCCAGCACTTTGGGAGGCCGAGGCAGGTAGTTCATGAGGTCAGGAGGTCAAGACCAGCCTGGCCAAAATGGTGAAACCCCATGTCTACTAAATATACAAAAATTAGCCGGGCATAGTGGTGGACGCCTGTAATCCCAGCTACTCAGGAGGCTGAAGTAGGAGAATCACTTGAACCTGGGAGGTGGAGGTTGTGGTGAGCCAATATCGTGCCACTGCACTCCAGCCTGGGTGACAGGGTAAGACTCCATCTCAAACAATAATAATAATAGTAATAATAATAATAATAATGAGTTATTTTCAAAATACTTAAGGTGTTTGTACTTGTTTTTATTATCATTGTTTCATCATGGCCTCACAGGCAATGTAGTATCAAACCTGATGTTTGCTGATCTGATAAGTGAAATATATTACATTGAAGGTTCAATTTTAATTTCTGAGAGCAAGGGTAAGCATTTTGTTGTAAGAGCAGTTTGTGTTTCCTTTCTATAAAGTATTTGCCCATTTTTCTACTGGCTTGTTGATTTCTTGGAGCTCTTTGTAAGCTTTATAGTCTCTGTAATTAATGAGTTCCAAACATTTTTCCTAGTTTGTCTTTCATCTTTTAACTTTGTTTTTGGTGTGCTCTGTCATACAGAACTATTTTTGTTGTTCTTATATAGTTTACTTTTTAATGCTTCTATATTCTAAATCATAGCCAAAAATGATGTTCCCATGCAAAGGAATGTCTCATGTTTTCTTGTATACTTACTGTGGTTTCATTGCTTTTCCGTGGAAAGCTCTGATCCTTCTGTAGTTGATCCTGGTATAAATTCCACTTTACTTTTTTCCAGATGGCTCCCTGTTGTCCTACTACCACTTTTTGAATAGTCTATATTTTCCCCCATTGATTTGAGATCCCATCGTTGTCACAGACCAAATTCATGTTTATTTTACTTTTCTTCTCTTTTGGTCTACTTGTGTGCCATCATCATATTGTTGTAAATGTTGGCACTTTATAATCTGTGTAAATAAAAATAGGGCTGGTAAGCCCCTCACTGCTCTTTTGTCAAGCTTGTCAGTGACTACCATTGATGAACATGTCCTTGTGAACTTGAGAATCTGTTTGACCTTGTTCCAGGATAGAAATAGTAAGAACAGTAACATTTATTGACTATTTTTATATAAAGAAGAAAAGTCTTGAAATCTTAGGCTATGTATAGTCAGGTGCTTCCTCAGAAAGTCTGGTCATTTCCCAGGCATACATATTGTATGTGCACTTGTATATCTATCATTAGCGTATAAGCCTCAGGAGCAGGAAAAAGAGCTTATCATTCCATTCCAGTTCTTATTACCATGTAGGAATTTGGTTCATGAAAGGAAACAAAAACTGGTAACTTTTTAATTATTTGTATAAATTATTTCTGTCATTTACATTGCTGATTATAATAGGATTTAACACAGTAAGTGACCACTTTTAGTCACTATATAAAGGAAGTCAGTGGTAGTGATTTACTATTTATGTTTAGCTTTTCACATTACTCTTTCCATTTTCATTGCACTTCAAAGACTCACTTAAATGGAGTTTCACATTTTGTGAACATTCTACATTGTTGGGAGGCAAAGCTGAAGCCATAGTTATGAGGCTTAAAAATGGAGGACTGTGATAGATTACCTCCAGGTAACATTCATTTTAAGGGCTTTTATGCCTGCTTTCAGTAGTAAATCCTGTTCCCAGAGTGAATACTACTTTGCTGGAGAATCAGTCATTGGTCACTTTTAAGTGCCTAAACTTTTTGGCTAGTATTAAAATTTTGAAGTACAACCATTTTATGACATCAATCATGGTATTGATATATTTAAAGAATAACTATAAATTGCTAGAACTTATCATCCATTTTACCCAGATATAAGACAGGAGCCTTTCCTATTATGCCAGAAAGCGAAATGGGACTCTTAAATTTGAGGATGTTGAAATGTCTTAAATTTTGGCAGTTGCTCTGTAACAGCTAGCTAATGTTTTCTGGTATATGTCTCTTCCGTGTGTCTAACTAACATACATCACAAATATTAAGGATGGATTATGCATATTTGAATCTGTCAGGATGCTCCAGATAAAGAATTTTGGAGGTCTTCTGACCCTGAAAAGAAGCTACCTGAAACTGTAGCTTGCTCATGGGCATGGTGGCAGAGTGAATGCCTGATCCAGTGCATTGCTCTTAATATGCTAGTGTGCCACATTTTATTCTCTTTATACTTGAAATTTATAATTATTTCAGATTCTTTTTCTTGACACGGGTGCCAAATGAAATTACACTTTTGTAGTACACTTTACATTTTTTTTTTGTATTATAAAAGTAACCATTCTGATATGTGAAGTATATTTTAATAACTGAATGAGGAGTGTGTCAGTCAGCCAAACAAACTTTCAGTTGGGTCTTTGTCATTTTGTAATTCTAAGAATATATAAGTTAGTAAGCTTCTTCCCTCTAAAATATAAGCTCCACAGGGCAGTGAATTTTGTTGGTTTTTCTTTCATTCACTGGCATAGCCTAAATGTATAAAAAATAGCCTGACACGTGTTAGGCATTGTATTAGTCTGGTCTCACACTGCTAAGACATACCCAAGACTCAGTAATTTATAAAGAAAAGAGTTTTATTTGACTCACAGTTCAGCATAGCTAGGGAAGCCTTAGAAAACTTACCATCATGACAGAAGGGGAAGCAAACATGTTCTTCTTCACATGATGGCAGGAAGAAGTGCCAAGCAAAAGGCGAAAAACCCTCTTAATAAAACCATCAGATCTCGTGAGAACTCACATGTATCACGAGGGAAACATGGAGGTGCCTGTCCCCGTGATTCAATTACCTCCCACCGGATCCCTCCCACGACACATGGGGATCATGGGAACTACCATTCAAGATGAGATTTGGGTGGGGACATGGCCAAACCCTATCAGGCACTCACAGTATTTGTTGAATGAATGATGATTAGAGTCTCAGACTCCCTGTATACAAATCCTAGCTCCTTCCTATTTACTGAGTCTGTAACCTTGGGCAAGTTATAGCATCCTTGTGTGCCTGTTCCCTTACTTTAGAATGGAGATAATAAACTACTAACCTTAGACTAGTCTTAGAAATGTGAAGTTCTTGGCACAATACTAATGGTTGCCATTGCTGTTCCTGAAGATTCAGAGCTACTTGATGTGCTCTTGGTAGTATTTTTTTAAATTCTGTAACTGGACTGTGACAATAATCTTACCATTAGATATTTAGTCTTAAAAGTGAAGGACAACTTATTGGAGATTACCCGAAGGGTCTCATAGTCTGACTCCTCAGGCTTTAACCACTACCAGAGCACACAGTAGGAGGCTATCTCAAATCACCTTTGGCAGGGGTCCCCAAATCCTGGCCCACAGACCAGCACTGGTCTGTGGCCTGTTAGGAACGGGGCCACACAGCGGGTGGTGAGTGGTGAACAAGCAAGTGAAACCAAGCTCCACCTCTTATCAGTGGCAGCACAAAGTCTTACAGGAGCACAAACCCTATTGTGAACCGCACATGTGACGGATCTAGATTGCATGCTTCTTATGAGAATCTAATGATGAATGTAATGCACTTGAATCATTCCAAAACCATCTTCCACCCCATCTTTGGAAAAACTGTTTTCCACGAGACTGGTCCCTGGTGCCAAAAAGGTTGGGGACGGCTGATCTTTGCATAGTCTCAAATATAAGGATTATATTAAGCCAGAAATGTTTCTCATCAAGGAATCCTTTGTTTTGAGCTGCAGGTCGTGTTTTAGAACAAGTCTGTCCTCTTCCATGTTGCAACTCCTAAAATATTTGAAAACAGGTATGTCCACTTGAGAGATAGCTCTGAACTGAACATCCCTGGTAATAAGACATTCCCTTTGATAATGAAAGTTCCCATATTTGAACAGCATGGAATAGAATAACATTGTCTCTCAGATTCTAGTCTTCTATTAAAACCGCAGTTACTTTTGCACCAAACTAACATAGCTAGAATAGGATTGGGGTAGTAGGTAAGTATAGGGTGTGAGTGGTGTAGCACATCATACAGTTGTGTAGCACAATTCCAGCTATTAGCTCAGTCCCAAGTCCCTTTTATGTGTGCTGTGTTCCCACGTTTCCTGCAGATCTTAACCCCTGCACTTGCAAGATCAAATGATTAGGTATGAAACATATGTAGGTTAAGTATTCAGCATATGAAAACATACCTAGTCATTTGATCTTGCAGGTGCAGGAGTAGGGTCTTCACTTGTTTTGTTAAATGTTACCTTGTTTTTCTTGTTCTGGTCTGTTAAAAGTGCCTTTTGATCTACCTTATTCCTTTTCTCTCACTTTCATGTGTCATGTCACATGTCAATTAACATTTTATTTACAGTGAAATTACAAAGATTTGTACATATGTAGGTTTTGTTTTGAGAAAAGTGATAATTCTTTATATTCTGCTATACCTTGTTCTTTGATCACTTGCAGAGCATTCCTTGGTATAAACATATTCTAACGTATTTCACTCTATTTTTGATTGATGTTTAGGTTGTTTCCAATTTGTTGCTATTAGCACTGCTGCAGTGCACCCCTTCAGTAATATTTTTGTGTCCTATAGACCATTGCTTCTCTTTCAAAAATTGTGTGGTTATTTTTGCGGTTATTTTTCCAAACGAACTTTAAACTTATAAATTCCATTCTCACTGGTATTGCAATGAATATGTAATTTGAGGACTGACATCTTAACAATATTGAGTCTCCCCCTCAAATACTGAAATTCTACAGAAATTAAGTACAATTCACATTTGTATATGGACTTAGGCATGGTTCTGTTTGGATTTCAGTTACAATTGGAGGTCATATATAATCGGTTTCCCCTTTCTTTGAGTTTTATGAAATGAGGAACTTCATCATAAAGTCTCAAGTGTATAAATATTTTATCCTTCTTGGGATTCTGTTACTTCTTATCTTTGCCCTTATAGTGATTCAGCTGGTTCTCATTTAAAGTTTTTACACAAAAACAGTTTGGATTATATTTTGAGGTTTTCACTTCAGATACTGGACAAGTAATTACTAATATAAAGGCAACTAACATGGTCATAATAGAAGTATGGTGTTTACTCTTCACATTTATCTTCCCAAAGTTGCCTTCAGCATTGAAATTTTAATGTTTGACCTTTTTAAATAGGAATTAAGATTCTAGTTACTACTATATATTTGAAGGATATAGAAGCATGATTTCACACTTCATAGTCACATTATGGGATTATCTACAAAATTTTTTATCTTTTTAAAATTAGATGGTTTCCTAGGCCAAAATCATTTAGATGTTGCTCTTCCAGTATTAGAATCTTTATTCTGTGGGGTTTTTTAAGTGCCTTTTTTTGTTTTGTTTTCAGAGAAAGTTTCATTGTGCAAATCTAACTTCATGGCCTCGCTGGCTATATTCCTTATATGATGCTGTAAGTAACTTACCTTAAATTTACTTTATATATGGTAGGCCATGTCATAACTAAGGGTCATTAAAAAACAAAGGTTTAGTTTTTCCAGTTTCTAGTGCCTTATAACTTAAGAACAAAATATCCTAAGAGTGGTGGCTAACACCTGTAATCCCAGCACTTTGGAAGGCCAAGGCAGATGGATTGTTTGAAGCCAGGCATTCAAGACCAGCCTGGGCATCATGGTGAAACCCCATCTCTACAAATACAAAAATTAGCCGGGTGTGGTGGCATGCGGCTATAGTCCCAGCTTGGGAGGCAGAGGTGGAAGGATTGATTGAGCCTGGGAGGTCAAGGCTGCAGTAAGCTGAGATTGTGTCACTGTACTCCAGCCTGGACAACAGAGCAAAGACAAAGAAAAAATTATCATAAGACTTTTTTAGAGTTTTACTAAGCACGTGAGATTTTGTTGGGTTGGGTGATAGTTACATTTAGAACATGAAAGCATCCATCTATAACAGTTTTGGTTTTTCTCTAAACAAATATATTAACTTACATCTCTTGATCATTAGTCTATTAAGTAATGCATCCATGAGGGGTTTTGCTCCTTAAAATTTAACACTAGGCATTGCCACATTTTGCAAAACTAAGTAAGGGACAGTGTTGAAATGGTTTAAAGAATCTGGATTTCAGATCAGAGACTGACTTCAGAGTCTGATGTCTGTCATTTACTCTGGGCCTGGAGCAAATTACTTCTCCAAGGACCTGCAAAATGGATACAGTGGTAGCTATTGTAGTTGGTGTGCATAGCGGGCATTCAATAAATGCTAGCCATTTCCCTTAATGAATCACTGCCCACTAATCTGGAGTCCTGGGAAAACTCAGCAGCATGCACAATACTAAAGGAAACTGCAGTTGATCTCTGCTTTTTAGCAGCTTTTAAACAATTACAAAGACACAATATATGAGTGTTTTTGCATATGTTTTGCATATGCTTGTGAAAATTATGTAGTAAATAGGTGCCAAGTAAGGTATGTAGATAGCAGGTGCTAGTGCAAATTATAGGTGCCATAATCCCTATGGACTGAGTCAGAAATGGCCTAATAGAAGGCAGAAGAGAGGCCAGTTCCAAGCAGGGGCACAGAACAGAGCAATCCACAAGGGAGTTGGGAGCACATACTGCTGGGATAAGACAGTGAGTGAGAAAAGGCTGGAAGGCAGACTTAATGCTGGGCAAAGGAGCTGGAGCTTGATCATTGCTGCATAAGAAAATGGAGGCATTTAAACTGGGACTGAGATGGGACTGAGTGATTACTTAAATTGCTGCCAATGTGTTAGTTTTAAGAGTTGAAAAGCTTAATAGTAGATTTTGATAAGTCCATGAACTTGATTATTATACCTTTATACCTTTATTTTAAACAAGATTATACCTTTATTTTAAACAAGGAAACCTTAATGGACAGAATCAAGAAACAGCTACGTGAATGGGATGAAAATCTAAAAGATGATTCTCTTCCTTCAAATCCAATAGGTATGAAGTTAGTTTACTGCCTGGGGCCTGGGATGTCTTGCTGTAAAAAAAATAGCTTTCTAATGGATGAAATCATATATTTTAGTTTTGGTTTTTTTTTTAGACTGATTAAAACATTTTAATTCTGAAAAGCATAACTTCCTTTGAGCAGTTGAAAAAAAAATGAGTATTTCAAAATTAATTGCAATAAAATCCTTATATTCTGTGAACACTCCAATTTCAGACAATTTCAGACAAATTGCAGGAAGTGGCTGTCATCCAAAAACACCTCCTGAGTGTGAGGATTCCTTTCTGTGTTCTTTAAGGTGCCTTTAAAACAAGTGACTTTAGTTCCAGGACTTGCCTTAATTACATAAACTCTCTTCATCTGTTTATAAGGTATAGTTTAGTTATTTTTCTAGTCTCTTGGCAAATAACTTCTAACATGGATTTGAGTTCACGTTTAACGTAAAAGGATTTTACCAAAAAAAGTATAGGAAAAGAAGTTAAATTTAGAGCTTCTGAAAAGTATGTGTTTGACAGCTGGTATATTTTCATATTGTTTATACATGTATGAAATGTGTAACCTTATAGAGAAGGATTTATTTCAAAAGGACATTATCTGATTTGTAAGTTGTCTGATGCTTGTCTGACTCTTAAGTTTAAAACTTGAAAAACCATGTCTTGAAGATTTTTCTTACAGAGTAGCTGCTTGTCTTCCTATTGATGATGTATTGAGAATTCAGCTCCTTAAAATTGGCAGTGCTATCCAACGACTTCGCTGTGAATTAGACATTATGAATAAAGTGAGTAAAGTGAATATGTTTTTGATGACCATGTTTTATTCAGGCTGGAGAACTAGGATGCTCTGTTGGGTCCAATGGAGCTATATATAAGTCCAGTAATGTAGTCAAGCAATTCAGATTTCAATTGGGATCTTACAGATAAACTCAAATTGTTTTGTGTTTGTCAAATATGAATACATTTATCAACTTAGTGAAAAATACTTGATTTCTACATGGAAATATCCAAGGTTATATATCACTATTCTTTTACCCTAGAGAAGGTCATTTAGTTTTATGTAAATATGTGGCAGATCTCAGTTTCAGTGATTTTCTTGCTCCATCTTTAAGTGTTTTTGAATGCTTGGAAGGAAAATGTGGTATTCAGAGAGGGCAATATCTTTATGAGTTTCTTGATCTATGTGATTACATGATAAAATGAATGCCAGTTTTTCCCAATTCTTCTCTCAAATTTTTTAGTGTACTTCCCTTTGCTGTAAACAATGTCAAGAAACAGAAATAACAACCAAAAATGAAATATTCAGGTAAGGTCTTTATTACATTTTTAATATACTTGCCTTATCAGAATTACAATCAAGACTGTGTTTCTGTTTTCCATATACTTTCCTCCAATACCTAAAAGTTACAAACACTCAGCAAATGAAATATAGGGAATTAGTTCACTTTTGGTAAGACCATCTTCCAGATTGAGTACTCAGATCAACAATACATGTCAGGGATTATTCACAGGTAATGAGCATGGTAAGGTAAAACAACTGAGCAATTCTTTTCCCCCTAATTCTATATATTAGACTGTCTTAGAAATCTACACAATATATTGTCTTCAATTAGGCCCTAACATAGATGCCTCAGAAATTACATTTCAGTCATCAGTTTTGCCATATAGGGCCAAAGTAGGACATGCTTCTGAACACTGATGCTCTGATATAACAGTGTTTGATGAATTTGTCATAAAATGATTTTCAGAGTTATAAATCAAGAAGGTAAGGAAACTGCTTTCTGCAAAATAATCAACTGCCCCAAAATGACCGCACAGGACCTTGTTATTGCACTTATACTCTCAGACTCCTTTAGAAGCATTTGAATTTTATATTCTTTACAATGTCTGTCTTGAGGAGGATTTTAAAAACAAGTACTATTTCCTTTGGGTCATCACAGAAAACACTTAGACATTTAGACAAAACAGGCCTGTCTGCCAGCTACACCCCCACCCCATTTTAATACTAAGATCCTGGTATTATGTAAAACTGAAAGATTAAAAACTATATAGCTCATACCTCATTTCTTGGTGAACTTCAGGAAAATTCTAAGCATTTAATAGAATTAGACTTCTTATTTTGACTTGTCCTCCATGTTGATTCTTTGTTTTAGTTTATCCTTATGTGGGCCGATGGCAGCTTATGTGAATCCTCATGGATATGTGCATGAGACACTTACTGTGTATAAAGCTTGCAACTTGAATCTGATAGGCCGGCCTTCTACGGAACACAGCTGGTTTCCTGGGTAATGTTATGGTGGTGGTTGCTTTTTTTTTTTTTTTTTTTTACCCTAATTGGGCAGAAAAATCCAGAGTCCTAAGCAGAGTTGCTACAATCTTTATAATAAAAAGTAGACAAATGAGTAATTTTATACAAAAATTAGCTGGGTGTGGGGGCAGGGGTCTGTACTCCCAGCTACTCGGGAGGCTGAGGCACAAGAATCGCTGGAACCTGGGAGGCAGAGTGTTGTAGTGAGCCAAGATTGAGCCACTGCACTCCAGCCTGGCGACAGAGTGAGAATCTGTCTCAAAAAAAAAAAGTAATTTTATTTAAATGTCCTTCATTCCACAAATAGCTAGAAACATGTTGCACTTTTTGTATCTTTTATATAGCATCATTGAATGAAAAGTTAAGAAAAGGTTGACAACTGCAGTTGTCCTCAAATTACTGTATCCAGTTAAATCCAAAATTGTTTTTTTCTGTCACATAATTCTGAAAATCAGCTGTTTTATGACCCAGTAAAACTTCATATCTGGACCATATTCTGTAGTAATGTAAAACCGGAGAATGTTTACAAAGCAATGATAGACTAAGAAGGTGCAGAACCCATTGAATCCTGCTTTTCTTCTGGTTTGCCTTTCGTTGTTGTTGTTGTTGGCTTCAGCTTAATGATTCTCAAAAGTATGATCCTGGGAACCTGCTCCCTTCCCTCAGCCGTACTATCTTCAACTATCTTCAGTTTTCAAAGAGGGATGCTAAGAAGGGATTACATGCTACTCTAGAGTTAGGACCATGTCACTTGGATTGCCCTATCTATCTTATTTGGCACCCTATGTGAGGACTAAAACTAGAATACATTTGTTACTATAAATAGTAAATGTGGCATACTATACCTAGGGGAAAAAGAAATAACAGTTGCAATTATGTGGTTTATCTTAAAAATAAAATGCCATGGTTTGTATTTCTGGTTGCATTATCTGACAATCATTCTTATTTTAGAATAGTAGTTTTCAAGTATTTTTTGAGACGTGTCCTTCCTGGCCCATCCAGTTTAACTCAGACAGAAGTGCCTACTTCTGCAGGTGGTTGCTGTTTCCTAACTTGGCTGCAATACAACACAAGTTAGAATGTGGTCTTGGCAACCAGCAATTTGTATAAAGAAATTTATAAGATTACTCTTTATTTCTATGCAGAAGAATGTGAACATGGCTTAAGAGCATAAAATTATATATAACAGACTGATGTATTACCATAGGATGTATCCAAATTAGAAAATGTTTTTAGGTTTCAGGGAACTGTATGGATCAAATCCTAAGGATTAAGGAGATATTCTAAGGTCTGTCTTCATGATAGGTTGATATGATAGGATAGGCTTGGAGTACAGAAGTGTTTCCTTAGCTGATATCTTTCCTTATTTTCTTAGGTATGCCTGGACTGTTGCCCAGTGTAAGATCTGTGCAAGCCATATTGGATGGAAGTTTACGGCCACCAAAAAAGACATGTCACCTCAAAAATTTTGGGGCTTAACGCGATCTGCTCTGTTGCCCACGATCCCAGACACCGAAGATGAAATAAGTCCAGACAAAGTAATACTTTGCTTGTAAACAGATGTGGTAGAGATAAAGTTATCTAACAAATTGGTTATATTCTAAAATCAGATCTGCTTTGGAAATTATTGCGTCTGATACATATCTAAGTAAACACAACATTACTTGGAGGGTTGCAGTTTCTAAGTATACTTTTGGAGAGCATGAACAGCAGTCTAGAATACTAGAAACATCTACTTGGGTAGCTTGGTACCATTATCCTGTGGAATCTGATATGTCTGGCAGCATATCATTGATGGGACATGAAGACATGTTTGGAAATGAGATTATTTCCTGCGTAAAAAAAAATTCCTACAATGTGAAACGAATTATTTGATCCTGATGTATGGGACAGCATATCTGTACCAGTGCTCTAAATGACAAAAGCTAGGGTGACAAGTACATGTTCCTTTTTGAAAGAAGCAAGGCAATGTATAATTCTAAAAGGGCTTTGTTCCTTTCCATTTTCTTTAGCTTCTCTGAGATACTGATTTGTAAATTTTGAAAATTAGTTAAAATATGCAGTTTTTTGAGCCCACGAATAGTTGTCATTTCCTTTATGTGCCTGTTAGTAAAAAATAGTATTGTGTATTTGCTCAGTATTTGAACTGTAAGCCCATTTATACTGTTCCATACAAAAGCTATTTTTCAAAAATTAATTTGAACCAAAACTACTATTACAGGGAAAATTTGCCAAAACATGTCCCCTCACACAGGCTACACGTGATACTGTATTTTGTTCAATGTAAATTGAAGAAAATCTGTAAGTAAACCTTAAATGTGAAACTAAACATGTTCTTTGTTCAAATAATATAAAATATCACTCATAATTTTAAAGTTCTAAAAAGACTGCTTTGCCACCTACCTCTTTGCTTATATTCAACGGTTTAGTGGGTCCTTTCACATTTGTGTAATAACTTTGGTTTTATTGATACTCTTTTGCTACTTTAAAACTAATCAGGTTAAATGTTTACTCAAACTAGAGTAATAGTATGAGGCCAAAATACATGCCTTGAGTGGAGTGAAATCAGTTGAGTATCACATTGCATATTTATGTAAATAGAGTAAATGAAAATTCAAGAATGCTTCTATTCAGGATATGCCCCTGCCTTATTTTTTCTAAGCTCTACTTTACTACTTTTTGAGACAGAGTCTTGCTCTGTTGCCCAGGCTGGAGTGCAGTGGCACGATCTCAGCTCACTGCAACCTCTGCCTCCTGGGTTCAAGTGATTCTCCTGCCTCAGCCTCCCGAGTAGCTGGGACTACAGGTGCCCACCACCACGCCTGGCTAATTTTTTGTTTTTAGTAGAGACGGGGTTTCACCGTGAGAGCCAGGATGGTCTCGATCTCCTGACCTTGTGATCCGCCCGCCTTGGCCTCCCAAAGTGCTGGCATTACAGGCATTGAGCCACCGCGCCTGGCCTACTACTTTTAATAATTGTGGGTTTATATGACTTCATTGGTTGTTCATAATAGTTCTTACACTGCACTAAAACTGACTCTAAGTGGATCCCAGGAAGTTCTTTTCAGCAGCATTTGCAATGAGTTACCTTTCCCCCTGAAAAGTTAGTTATAATTTCAGTATGTCCCATACTGCTTACTAGCAAATAAAATTTTCTGATCTGTAAAAACACACATATACTACTACTGAAAATGGCTTTACACATGACAAAACCAAACCTCTGATAGCTAACTCTGCATACTTTCTATACAGAAATGGTATGTATTATATGATTTTGGGTCTAAATCTGTATTTTGGCACTACTTAAATATTTCAAAGTATTATTTTATAATGCATTTAATTACTGACCTGTGTGCAGTCATTTCTGAGGCTTTCTTGCATCATAGCCCCTGTGACACTTCCTCTTAGAAATATTATACTCTACAAAATTGTTTTATCAAGGTCCAAAATTACTATTTGCTCACAGAGCACAAAGATGTTATGACTGGCTACACAGAAAGGAAATAATGATATGTCAGTATAGCAGCTGAAATAAACAGTTTGTGTTATACATTTTATTTACCTAATGAAAGCATTTAGGACTCAAATCTTTAGAGAACAAATATGTAAGAATGTAAACCATATCCTTTTAATTAATAAAATAACATTTACTTTAAAGAGAGGCATATTACCACTGTATATGACACCTGATATACATTGTCAGATATCACATAAACACATTTATCTTCCAATACCAATGTTTTATTAAAATAATAGGCTCAAGAGTAACCCTCAAGTTAATCCCATGACTGTCCCAGGCCCTGCAGCACAAAGAAATCATTGTGACAGGAAAATATCAACCACATACTAAAGCATAACTTGCTAGAACAAATCCTGTACGTATGAATGCCAGCAACTGGGGACACATTTAGTATTCATATTTTATGCAGACTTGTCAGTTATTTCCTTTTTAAGCCCAAGTTTCTTTTGGAATTCAGATAAGAACTGACATATCATAGATAGTCATTGTTCAAGGTAACCCAGTTATTTCAATTGCAAACAATAAACATTTTTTCTTCAAGACAGTTACTACTTTTTAAGATCTTAGTACTACCCTATGCAAAAACAATTTTTTTAAAAAGGCTGAACAGGTTAAGATGATAGCCAACTATGGAAACTATTCCAAAAGAACTGTACATTTCAGTGATATAAATCGGATCTCAGTTTAGTTCTTGAAATATATTTCACAAAATAAGACCCTTGTTGTTCTACAGAGGTCCCCTAAACTGTCTTTTATTATGATGTAGTTTCTAAAACCTCATTAAGAGGGGAGAAAATTAATCTTACCAGAAATGCTCTGCTTTTTAGTAGCCATCAGTTTTAGGTCTTTTTATGTAACTCAGAAGTTCATCTTTTTCCATTTGGTAACCACTTTTTTTCCACTGTTCTCGCAACTGTTGTAATAGAGCCCCAATTTCTTTTCCTGAAGAAATGCCCACTTTTCTGATGTCATGGCCACTTACAGGAAATGGAGGAATGGACCACTGCTGCATTTCCTTTAGGAGACAGTGCTCTCCTTGGTACTTCAGTAGTTCACATACACGAGTAGTTGCATCAGGTTCCCTAGACTATATGTCAAAATCAAAATTTAGTTTCATCACACATGAAAACATACACTTACGATCTTATCCTAAAATTTAAACACTCAAATTTTTTCCTTTAAAATAAGTAAAGTTCACAGAATTGTAGATCTTAGTTTTGATAAATTATAAATTAGTGACAATACTTCATATTTCTGACCAAGCCGAGTATATACTTACATCTATAATGAAGTCTTGATAGGGTTTCAATGGGTCTGAACTATCTGTTGCTTTAATTAAATCTTTCCTATTTTTAACTATAAATAAGCCAAGGTTTTTCTCTTCTTTTGCGATCTTCAACCTCAAATCCAATTTTGTGACATCATCTTGTACTTTGAATAATGAGGCCAAAAGAGTCATTGGCTTTGGTGAAAAACCTTCAACATTTTTACTGACTTTGTCAAATTCTTCTAGACTTGCATTAGCAGGTAAACCTGTAGGGATAAAAGCATTTTTCACCTGTTTTTAGTGGGGGAAGAAAACCACTCATATCCTAAACCTTGCCACTGTTTTAGTATACAGAAATGCTTTGTCACTAGGATACATCATATAGGTTCAGTCTGATGTTCCAACTTACAGGCAAACCACTAATATATTATTGTTATTCTCTCCCCTATCACCTTCAAAACCTCTAAAATGTTGTTTCCATTAACAAGCTACATCAAGAGGTCCAGAGGTGGTAGTGATGGTAGTGTCAGATTCACAAGGCATATTCTTTCTAATCACAAATTCCTGACTTTCCACTGATACAACATCCACCCCCCATTCAATAATGTTACTGAAATTTGAAATAATATACCCAAGCTTCCAGAAGTGTGATAAACCATATAATCCCACTGTTCTTTGTGAAAATGAATTACATTTACTGAACAATTTCTGTGTACAAGTTACTCTTCTAAAAGAGCTTTACATGTATTAACTCACTGAATCATTTAGCTTTTCTTTTAGACAGACGGTATATTACTTTTAAACCCCTTTTTTGGGTTGGAAACTAACCCAAGTTGCAAAGACTAGATAAGGGGCTGAGCTTCCTTCAAACCTAGATCTGACTCGAGACTACTCTACAAGCATCACAGGCTGTCTTTGAGCTGTTCCCTACTCACGACAAAATGTACCCACCCCATAACCAAAACTTTGTCTTATTTTAAAGTACTCCATTTCTTCATCAAGAATTCAACCAAATGAGTCAAACATTTTTTCCTTATGAAATTTGAAACCAGATATTTCGGTGCCAAAAATTCAAATACTTTATAACTTGCTCTCACCTATATAAGGAGCCACATCAAGATCATAGATAAGGTGAATCAAATGATTTACATGGTTACCAACAAGAATTTTTTTCAGTTCCACCCAAATCCTCTCTCCTGATATTCCAGCCAAGCCTTTTGCATTTTCTGCAATTGCTTCCAAAGTCTCAGCATCGTGGTCACCAGGTTTGTCTACAATTCTCCCATAAAACCTACAAGACAAAATCTTCACAGGGTATTACCTCTATATTGGCATGTCACAAGAAAAATCTGTTTTTCATTTTTATTGATACTATCCCATACATCTACTGGTATTTTAGTAGAAAGCAACTGGTCATTTCTCCACCTCCTCTTTCTTTTCCCAGATAAGAAAACCCTACATCTAATAAAGTATAAGTAGCCTTTCTGAGGTTAGCAAGAACTAGAACCTCAAGGTCTCAACCTCACTTCCAAATCATTGACTTAAGACGTTCAGAATGGTCATCAAATGCAATTTCTGAACTGGCACTTGCAGTAGATGAAAAAAAATAGCATTCTTGTAAAGGGAGCAAACCAAAACAAGACTGCAGTACCTTAACATAGTCGTCTTAATTCCTCAAAACTTGCCTGTCTGTACACATTAATACTTTCAATGAAAACCTTCAAATATGACTAATCTAGTTGCACACCCTGGAGTATATTTCACGGAATCTTGGCACTGGAAGCCCTAACGTACATGTGTTTTACCACTCATATCCTTAAAGTTCTAATGAACACCCTCTATTCATCAGTGGTCCAAAGTTAATGCTAAATAAGTAAATTAATGCTAAATTTGGATTAGTGATCCAAATACAGCTAAGTCTTCATCTATGTTCTATTATTTGTAAGAGAGACTACAGGTACTCAAGTTAAAAAAAAACTACATTTATTGACAAAATATGATCTGTTATAGAATATTCTGAGAGCAGTCCCAACCAGTGAAAAATGAGTATTACTTGACATCAACTAGCCAATTCGGATAGTTTTTTAAAAAGGTTAGTGTGTGACATTTAAAAATCACTGCTACTCACAAAACTAGTCGTGCATTTCATATTTACCAACTTTATCCAAGTTTTTCTTTTTTTTTTTTTGAGATGGAGTCTTGCTGTTGCCCAGGCTGGAGTGCAGTGGCGCGATCTCAGCTCACTGCAAGCTCCATCTCCCGGGTTCATGCCATTCTCCTGCCTCAGCCTCCCGAGTAGCTGGGACTACAGGTGCCTGCCACCATGCCTGGCTATTTTTTTGTATTTTTAGTAGAGACTGGTTTTCACCGTGTTAGCCAGGATGGTCTCAATCTCCTGATCTCATGGTCAACCTGCCTCAGCCTCCCAAAGTGCTGGGATTACAGGCGTGAGTCACCGTACCCGGCCCATCCGAGTTTTGAGTATGTCTTTATACTTTGATAGTTTTAATCATATAACAGGTATTTCTTTTCAGCAAAGTCATTTTGTTGTGAACTATCACCTGATTTCCACGACCACCTAAAACCATAAGCTGTATGAAGGCGAACACTTCCACTCATTCATTACCATGTTTAATACACCTAACACAGGGATTGACCTGTGGTAAGCATTCAAACATCTGTGTAACTAATGGATCAATGAAGGAAATATCAATCAAAAAGAAAAATGGGCATTTAAAAAAATGACTTAAACCAGAATTACAGGAAAGATCACAAAAAGTATATGTGCATTCTGGGAATGAAAATACAATATGAAGTAGCTAAGTAATTTTCACTCATAAGGCATAGGATGCCAGGTCTCCACTGGAGACAGACATCTGGGATGTCACCATTTTGTACACTGACCTGCTGTAGGTTTCATATGACTAGTGTTACGCTCTAGTGATTATATTAAAACTATCACTTTTTATTTTTAAAAATTCTTACCTGAAGTATCTTAAAATTCTAAGATAATCCTCTTGTATTCTCTGTTTAGCATGTCCAACAAATCTAACTTTCTTATTTTTTAAATCTTCATAACCATTAAAGTAGTCAAATAAAGTGCCATCAAAACCTATTCGTTAGAAGAGAGAAAAATCACTGTTGGCAAATAAGAATTTGAAAACACAAGAAAATCAGCTAAGCACTATCACAAACAGTAAAAATTCAGCAGGAGGAAGAGTTATTAAAACACAGGTATTCATATATATCAGCTATCAAATGGAAGACAATAAAAGACAGTCTTTTAGTCTGTTTAGTTGCATTTACAATTGCAACTAAAAAGGTAATTCAAGAATAACCTAAACAAGAAATATGCAAAATTTGTATGAGGTGGAGTGGAGCCAACAAGACACCATACAAGCTAATTTTCACAATATGGGAAAATAAACAATAGCCAAAATAAAATGGAAAAAATACATAACAGGATTAACAGAAGAAACAAAAATATTTCATATTCTTGGAATGGGGAAGATCTTTCAAACTCTACTTAGCAAGAAAACAGAAAACAAAACACAAAACAACAGGATTTTCGAAGAAATAATTGAATGACATAAACAATCAAAAATGCCTGTATGGCAGAAACTACTGTCACACAGAAAGTCATAAGTGACATCTTTGGAAAAATACATGTAAGCCCATATTAAAAAACATGGCTAATTTCCGTAATATATAAAAATTATTCTAAATAAGGCCACATAAATAGAAAAATAGGCTACATATAAAGGAAATGTAGAAATCTCTTTAATAATGAAGATTTTCAACCTTAGTCATAAATCCATTTTTTGTTCTTTGAGGCAGATTCTCACTTTGTCACCCTGGCTGCAGTGCAGTTGGTGCAATCTCAGCTCACTGCAGCCTCCCAGGTTCAGGTGATTCTCCTGCTTCAGCCTCCCAAGTAGACCTGCCATACGCACAGCTAATTTTTGTATTTTTAGTAGAGACAAGGTTTTGGCATATGGGCCAGGCTGGTCTCGAACTCCTGACATCAAGTGATCCACCTGCCTCAGCCTCCCAAAGTGCTAGGGTTACAGGCATAAGCCACCATGCCCGGCCAGTAAACACACATTTTCGAGATAGCATTTTTCAGCGGCAATGATGCAAACATTTGATAACAGTGTTAGCAAGGGTGTGGTAAACATGGGCAGTCCTGTTGGTTACAGATCAGGAGACTTCACTACAGAGCCTTTAAAACTTTGTGAATTTTGAACCATGTTAATCTATTAGCCATTCACAAAAATGGTAATAAACAAATTCATATGTCAAACCAAAAAAGAAAAAGCAACATAAAATAATTTTATATATATGTACATAAAACCTTAAGTATTAATTAGTAGAGTGACCACTTCATACTGGTTTGCCTGAGACTTTCCTAGTTTTAAAGCTGAAAATCACACATCCAAGGAAATATTTCAAACTCAGACAAACTAAGACAGTTGGTTACCATGGAGACTTAAGAAAAAGAAAAAGGAATTGAGAGCCGAAACACAGACACCATTCAGCTAACCAAATGGGGAGGTCAGTGATCCTATGAGATACTTCACTCTGTAGCATTACAGAAGAGGCACTGACAACTACTTGTCAAAAATACCTCTTGGTTGTGTTTGAACTTGAATGCTCTTTGATTATCCCAAAAGCAACAGTATATTGGTAAGTTCACACTTAATGCTTAAGTCTTCCCAAGCTGTTAAAAGTTTTATATGCATATAGTAACTTTTAAAAGGGAACCATCTTGACGTATATGGCAAATTTCGAAGGCTCCAGATTCAAAAAGACATAAAAGAAAATGAAGATAAAAAAAAAATACGTAAATAAACATACAAAAATATGATAACAAAGTAGCAAATATGGTATATCCATCTCAGTGTTATTTCTCCTAATGAAGAGACTTGTAACTCTCCCTGGGGAACCTAAAGGCAAGATCAAAATTTGGAGGAAAAAAAATCACAGGAATATGATCAAAGCAAAAATAAGGGTTTGGAAAGCAAAATAACCAACCATAAATGCCAGAACTATGAATGCTTGATCCAATAAGGCTTGGAAAAAGCCAGGATAGAAAACTACACAAAGCTTAGTAAGCATCATATTGGTGTGTATTTTGTTTTGCTCTGAATATCATCCTTTTAAAATACAGTAAATAAAAATACGAAATACAGCTGAGTTGCAGGGAATAATGTAGTGGTTAAGAATGTGACCTCTGGAGTCAGGCTGCCTGAGTTGGAATTCCGATCCTACACTTTACAAGCTGTGCAACTTTGGGCAAGTTACCATCGGTTAAATAGCAGTATCTGCTTTGCAGGGTTGTCAGGAGATTGTATATAACGTGCTTAGAACAGTGCCTGGTACGTTATAAGGGTTCAGTAAATGTCAGAAAATGATAGTTCCAATAAGAACAGCTTTTATTTTATAAACTTGGACACTGAAAAAGAATGTTGGTTTCTCTCTTTCAGTATGCTTATGAGAAGTCAGTTTGACAAGACTCTCTAT
Source organism: Macaca thibetana thibetana (assembly GCF_024542745.1). Classification (NCBI taxonomy): domain Eukaryota; kingdom Metazoa; phylum Chordata; class Mammalia; order Primates; family Cercopithecidae; genus Macaca; species Macaca thibetana. The sequence goes on along the minus strand of NC_065579.1, from coordinate 132,701,599 downwards.
ATTGCACTACTTGGAGCAGTTTCTTCTATGAGTAAATATGAGAATAAATAAATACCTGGAGCTCTGACTATATTAATTGAGAGAAAACGCACCAATTGGGCTCTCTATGGTCATATATTGCCTAGGCTTTGCAAACAAGCCAAAATAATGGTTCTCTATGACTTAAACTAAGTTACTTAGTATCTCTCAGTCTCAAGTTTCCTCTTCTATCAAGTGGGCTTAACACACTTTATGATGTTTTTCTGCGAGTTTAATGAAATAAAGTATATCAGGTACCCAGTGTTGTACCTAGAACCCAGTAGGTACCCTAGAAATTGTATCTGCCATTACTGTAATCAGCAAGAGATCCCACCTTAGCTTATAAACTTCTTGCCCATCCATGCATGAAGCAAATCCTATTACTTCATCCTTTTACCACTATTGTTGCTACAAACTACGTTATGAATAGCAGATGTTTCATCCTTTTTTAATCCAAAATCTTAAACATAAAGGGCTTGTCTTAACTTTAAAGTACAACATATGATGCATCAGTAACGTATCAAAACACTAACCTAATTCATATCTACCCCCTATATAATTCCCAGTGCTTTCATTAAACATAAAAGTTAAGCTGAAGTAAATAGGTTTCATCTTACATACTGACTCTGATTATTGATGACTGCTAGAAAACAATGCTAAAAAAGAATCTGAGGTTGTGTGTAGGCTCAGCAGTAAAAAAAGGTGCTGAAGTCATTCACCATTGTTTGCCAGGGAAGCAGAAGAAAGAGTGAATACACATGCATGAAAGGTAGTGCAAAGGAAAAAGAATGATCCTGGGTGTGTGTGTGGAGTGTGTACATGTACCATGTGTGCATTTTCCTTCCCTGAAATGTTAATGTTGTTCAGATGCAGTTAAGAAGTTAGCACTGACTGAATGTGTACATGTGTCAGGCACTGTTCTGAGCATTTATAATTATTAACTCTTAAACCTCACAACGGCTGTACAAAGGAAGCCAATATTAATTAACGTTTTTGTTTTGTGGCTAGTGAGTGATGGAGTCAGAATCTGACCCCAAGGATTTTGGCTCCAGAGTCTATTCTTTTTTTTTTTTTTTTTTTTTTTTGAGACGGAGTCTCACTCTATCACCCAGGCTGGAACGCAGTGGTGTGATCTCGGATCACTGCAAGCTCCACCTCCCAGGTTCACGCTATTCTCCTGCCTCAGCCTCCCGAGTAGCTGGCACTACAGGCTCCCGCCACCACGCCCGGCTAATTTTTTGTAGTTTTAGTAGAGACGAGGTTTCACCATGTTAACCAGGATGGTCTCAATCTCCTGACCTCATAATCTGCCCGCCTCAGCCTCCCAAAGTGCTGGGATTACAGGCGTTGAGCCACCGCACCTGGCCCAGAGTCTATTCTTTTAAGCAATCTGCTAAACCATCTCTTAGAAGAAATTAACGCGAATTCTGAAGTTGAATAACGTTTCCAGAATGTAGGTTTTACTTGAAAAGAAGGCATTCTGATAGACTCAAAATATGGTTTTATCTGCAAGTATTACCTAAAAACATAGAATTTATAGTGAGATCTCTGCGTTCCGCATCTTTCTGCCAGTCAGTTGTAAATTCTACCTCAGCATGTCTTCCATCAGTGGTGACATCAATCCGTAGTGTAGTAATCTCAAAATTTTCTTCATGAAGCTGCAATTAAATACATGGGGTTTTTGTTGTCATTTAAATTCGGTTTCCATACTACTGAATTGAAAAAAAATAAGTTTTTGTCTTTATAAAGAGATGGTACTATAAGCCCTGACAGTTATAATCTTTTTAACATCAACTACCATATCTAAACATTGAAACAGAAAGATATCCACGTCATTCAAAAACAGATCCAAAGACTGATTTTTTTTTTAAATATCCATCATGATTAAAAAAGATGAGTTTAACTTACAAACATGTCACCTCTGCCAGGTGATGTGGAGAAACCCTCAAAAATGTTCTTCAATTTCAAATCAAGCTGTTATCTGAAATACTTTTAATAGCTCCTGTTTGCAAAGAGGTGAATGTCAATTTATGGAACATATGCCATTGAGCAAAAGACTGATAAACAGTAAGTACAGTTAACAGATCCTGTAACTCCCTTACTGATAATTCCCAGGGAAATTAAAATAAAGGCTGGGGTGGTGGCTCATGCCTGTAATCCCAGGATTTTGGAGGCCAAGGCAAGTGGATGACTTGAGCTCAGGAGTTCAAGACCAGCCTGGACAAGATGGTGAAACCCCGTCTCTACCAAACATACAAAGAAAAACAGCCAGGTGTGGTGGTGCATGCCTGTGGTCCTAGCTACCTGGGAGGCTAAGGTGGAAGGATCGCTAGAGCCCGGGAGGCAGAGGCTGCAGTGAGCCGAGATCACACTGTGCACTCCAGCCTGCACAACAGAGTGAGGCCCTGTCTCAAAAGAGAAAGAAATAAATTAAAATAAAGAGTTACCTCTATCATAGGAAGACAGACTACCTCCAGCTGGGGAAGCTGTGTAACTTCGTGATAGGGTGGCATCTGTGCCAAGCCTTGAAAAAGCAGCAGGGTTTGTACATGCAGGTGTGGCAGGAAAATTTCAAATGAAGAGAAAAGATGACCAAAGGCAAGGTGGAGAAAGAGGAATACATGTAAAAGAGAAAGTATATTTGACAGACAGCATATTAGCATTTAGGAGTAGAGAATAAAGTGTTTTATGTGCCAAGAGTTAAGAATGTCTTCATTTAGGAAGTGAAAGCCATTCATGATCACCAGAAGTCTGTTGTAAGATTTCTCTCAATTTCATACATACTCTTCTCTAGATACAAGCTACATCTATCTCTCACTATAGAATTCCAGAACTCAAGAATTTGAGGCACACGTATCTCTGAAGGCAAAGAATACGGTAAGGTTTGAAATAGGAAAACTGTTTCAAACTCATTTTAAGAAATAATCAGACCCACCTAGAATGACTCCCTTAACGAGGCCGAAAACCAGGGATTGACCCTCTAGAAAGGTTGAACCAAAAATAATCAGAACTTGTTTCACCAGGCACAGATGCTCATAGGAATGAAGCATCATAATGAAAACAAAATTAAAGTGAAAATTAACATGACCCTCATCCCTTTCCCTACTTGGTTTCAAGATGCTAACAATCAGGCTCATTCCCTCGCATAATACTGGAGTATTCTTCTCTGATTTCTCCTAATGAAAACTCCTACTGAGACTTACACTGGGAGTCCCAACTGGCTGACACTTCCCATGCAAAACTACAATAAAGCCCTCAAGTATACAGCATCACCCAAATATAAAGGCAGAGCCAAAGAATACCCATATTTAAAGAAAGCCAACATGAAAGAAAAAACTCAGAAGAAACAAAGACATTGTCAAAATAACTATAGTAGATATCCTAAGAGAAATAAAAGATCTTGCATCTGAAACATGAACGGGAAGCTTTCCAAAGAAATATACTAAGACCGACCTCTTGAAATTCTACAAGACCACAGAACTTGCTAGTATTATACAATGACTGGGAGACGAAGTTAAGGCACTCTCATAGAAAGTAAAAGACAGGAGAATGTAAAATAAAGACAAAACATAAAACTAGAAGGTCAGTCCCAGCAATCCAGCATCCAAATAATAGGAGTTTCCAAAGGAAAAAACATTTAACAAAAGGGATGAAATTATGAAAGAAACATAAGAAGGCCCACAAAGTGGCATGCACAATAAGTGAAAATTATCCAAAACAAGTTATATCATCTTGAAATTAAAAACATTAGACATAAAAGATCAGAAAGACTTCCAAAAGGAAATAATGGCAGTCAGGTTTTTAAACAAAAGAGAAATCTAAATGGAACTAGACTTAGTGGCAGTACTGGAAGCTAGAAAACAATACCTTTAAATTTCCGAGTAAAAATTATTCCCAGTCTAGAATTCTATAACCATAACTATCAAACCAGTGTGGAGGTAAAATAAACACATTTTCAGACGTGTAAGGCTTCCTCAGGTATTGGATTATTAAAATGAGGGCTTAAGCCAAGAGAGAACAGCACATGGGACCCAGGAAACAGGAGATCTAACAAAATAGGCCAAGGAAATTCCTAAAAGTCCATATTGGAGCAGGAAGACAGCACCAGGTAAGATGTTTCTCAAAAACGCAACCGAAACTTGATGTAATGTGTTTAAATCTTTTGAGAGGAACTCTACAGTTCTGGCAGAGTGCAGGAAGAAATTAGTGGTACATGGAAAGCTATGTAAAAGAAAAATGCTATTAACTGCAGGAAAATTAAAAACCATGCCAATAGAAGAAATGTAATCACAATATACTCCACAATCTGGCTGTAAACAATACAGAGTCGTAAACGTGAACCCTGAATATTGACTTAACCAAAAATTATGATATAAATATACTAGGAAGATAGAAGTAGGAGAATTACATGTGCTTGTTGTTGAGAAGGGTGTGGTAAGAAAGCTAAATCATCTTCCCTCATGGAAAGTCAATACATAACACATCTTAAAACTGCGATAGTAAAAACTAAAAAGTAAACACCATAGTATACAAAGGTCTTTTTAGAAATGGAGAAATAACATAAAACTTAAATATGACTGCGAGAACAGAGGACTGCAGGGTTTCAGACAGGGGTAGAAGAGACTGACTTTTCGTTATTTGCTCTTAACTAGAGAAAATTATTAAGTTTTTAAAAATTACCAAAAAAGCAATGTAATTAACTGTCAAACTTTTGACTCACCCTGGCAGTAATTGTTCCATGCTTTTCTCCTTTGTTGTTTATCATCCGAATCCCAGCCGACTGAAACATCTCCTTCATTTGAGTAGGGGTAGCAGTAGTGGCAAAATCTACATCCTGAGGCTTTACTCCATTTAACAAATCCCTCACTGCTCCTCCTGCTATTCTTAATTCGTGATTCTCTTTGACAAATAATTCTGAGATAAGAGAAAAAAAGATTTTTATTCCCAAGTTCTTTATTTCAATGTGTTTAACCACAAAGTACGAGGCTTTTCCATCTAGTTGGAACAGCAGAGATTCATTTAACTGAGGCTTTTCTTATGAAAAATGAGAACAAGGCCCAAAGAAGTAAAAAGACTTGTCTTCAGGAGAGTGCCTCTGAGGACCAACGGGAAACAGGGAACTTGCAGAATTTTCCTTTGCTTATTCAGAAGATAATTCAGAATTCCACAATGCCTCAAAGTGATCAATACAAATTTGAAGTATTACTAAAGACTAAAGCAGGTTAGGCGCAGTGGCTCACACCTGTAATCCTGATACTTTGGAAGGCTGAGGCGAAAAGATCACTTGAGCCCAGGAGTTCAATATCAGCCTGGGCAAAAAGCAAAAACTCTAACTCTACAAAAAATAAAAATAGCCAGGTTCAATGGCGCACACCTGTAGTCCCAGCTACTTGGGAGGCTGAGGTGGGAGGATGGCTTGAGCCCTGGAGTTCAAGGCTGCGGTGAGCTATGATCGTGCTACTGCACTCCAGCCTGGGTGACACAGCAAGACCTTATCTCAAAAAAAAAAAAAAAAAAAAAAAGTAAATCAAACAATTCTACTTTCTTTTCCCCATTTATGTGCATACTTTAGAAATGGTAAGATGTTCTTTTATTTCTCTGTGTGTATAAATAGATGTTGAGGCAGGATGTTCATGCATCAAACTATCAGACAACATTAGTCTATACCACTTATGATAAATGTTTATAGCTATAAGTCCTTCAAGAAATGATCTGTATATAATTCTAAAATCAACTCCTATCTGTGCTCTAGGTAGAACCGTTTGGACACTGAACAACTACAAGCAAGTATATAGCTGACTCCTCTATATGTACAGGGTAAGGCAAAATCCACAATAACTATATCCATATGCCCACATGGAACCTAGTGAGAATGGCATCCAGGAGCTGGCCTGTCACAATATTAGGTCCTGGGGTCCTGTGGAACAGAAACAATTTCACAAAACATCAATATCTACACAAGCCCATTCTGTGCCATGATGGATCGATCAAGACAACTCTGTAATCAGCTAAACATACACAAAACATGAACACTGTACATGATACACCCTACAATAGTTGGTAACAGTGACTGTGCCTTACCAATTAGGTTTAGTCTCACAACTGTACTCAACTTCTAGGAAAGCATTATTAAGACACCCAATCAGAGAATTACTTCTGCTTCCTGAGAGCATCTAACCCACTGCAAAGCTCTACTACCTTAAATGCTCTCCAATATGACCCAATACAAGCCCAACTCCTATAAGAAGTCATTTCTAAAGCCCTCTTACTGAGCATACCTCTGGGTTCTCCAGGGTCAGCATGCTACTCCTCACTCAGCATGTTGCTCCTCACTGCCAGGAGTAACAACCCAACTTGTGTCCCTGTTGGTCTTTGGCTAGTGGGCAGTGACACGAGCATTCAAATAAACTCATCATACATCAAAGTTCCAGCACCTCTAATCACAACTCAGAACATAATCCTCCGTCCCTACCTCAACGTCTTCTGTTCTCTATCCTGCCCACACTCCTCTTCTACCTATTCTTCCCACATCTTTCAGCCCCATTCTCTGTAGACTCCTTAAAATGATTTGCTTAAAAATAACAAATGCGGGGGCGTGCCCAAGATGGCCGAATAGGAACAGCTCCAGACTCCAGCTCCCAGCGTGAGTGACACAGAAGACGGGTGATTTCTGCATTTTCAACTGAGGTGCAGACCGACATCTCACACCTCACACGGCAGTGTACACCCCTGAGACGAAGCTTCCAGAGCAAGAATCAGACAGCAACACTCGCTGTGCAGCAATATTCTATCTTCTGCAGCCTCTGCTGCTGATACCCAGCAAACAGCATCTGGAGTAGACCTCAAGCAAACTCCAACAGACCTACAGCTGAGGGTCCTGACTGTTAGAAGGAAAACTAACAAACAGAAAGGACACCCACACCAAAACCCCATCAGTACGTCACCATCATCAAAGACCAAAGGCAGATAAAACCACAAAGATGGGGAAAAAGCAGTGCAGAAAAGCTGGATATTCAAAAAATCAGAGCGCATCTCCCCCTCCAAAGGAACACAGCTCATCGCCAGCAGAGGAACAAAGCTGGACGGAGAATGACTTTGATGAGTTGAGAGAAGAAGGCTTCAGTCGATCAAACTTCTCAGAGCTAAAGGAGGAACTACGTAACCAGCGCAAAGAAACTAAAAACCTTGAAAAAAGAATGGATGAATGGATAACTAGAATAATCAATGCAGAGAAGACCTTAAAAGAACTGATAGAGATGAAAACCATAACACAAGAAATATGTGACAAATGCACAAGCTTCAGTAACCGACTCGATCAACTAGAAGAAACTGTATCAGCGATTGAAGATCAAATGAATGAAATGAAGCGAGAAGAGAAGTGTGGAGAAAAAAGCGTAAAAAGAAATGAACAAAGCCTCCAAGAAGTATGGGATTATGTGAAAAGACCAAATCTACATCTGATTGGTGTGCCTGAAAGTGACGGGGAAAATGGAATCAAGTTGGAAAACACTCTGCAGGATATCATCCAGGAGAACTTCCCCAACCTGGTAAGGCAGGCCAACATTCAAATTCAGGAAATACAGAGAATGCCACAAAGATACTCCTCGAGAAGAGCAACTCCAAGACACATTAATTGTCAGATTCACCAAAGTTGAAACGAAGGAAAAAATGTTAAGGGCAGCCAAAGAGAAAGGTCGGGTTACACACAAAGGGAAGCCCATCAGACTAACAGCAGATCTCTCCACAGAAACTCCCCAAGCCAGAAGAGAGTGGGGGCCAATATTCAACATTCTTAAAAGAATTTTCAACCCAGAATTTCATATCCAGCCAAATTAGGTTTCATAGGTGAAGGAGAAATAAAATCCTTTACAGATAAGCAAATGCTTAGAGATTTTGTCACCACCAGGCCTGCCCTACAAGAGATCCTGAAGGAAGCACTAAACATGGAAAGGAACAACAGGTACCAGCCATTGCAAAAACATGTCAAAATGTAAAGTCCAATGATGCTAGGAAGAAACTGCATCAACTAGCAAGCAAAACAACCAGCTAATATCATAATGACAGGATCAAGTTCACACATAACAATATTAACCTTAAATGTAAATGGACTAAATAGTCCAATTAAAAGACACACACTGACAAATTGGATAAAGAGTCAAGACCCACCAGTTTGCTGTATTCAGGAGACCCATCTCACATGCAAAGACACACAAAGGCTCAAAATAAAGGGATGGAAGAAGATCTACCAAGCAAATGGAGAACAAAAAAAAGCAGGGGTTGCAATCCTAGTCTCTGATAAAACAGACTTTAAACCATCAAAGATCAAAAGAGACAAAGAAGGCCATTACATAATGGTAAAGGGATCAATTCATCAGGAAGAGCTAATTATCCTAAATATATATGCAACCAATACAGGAGCACCCAGATTCATAAAGCAAGTCCTTAGAGACTTACAAAGAGAGACTCCCATACAATAATAATGGGAGACTTTAACACCCCACCGTCAACATTAGACAGATCAACGAGACAGAAAGTTAACAAGGATATCCAGGAATTGAACTCAACTCTGCACCAAGCGGACCTAATAGACATCTACAGAACTCTCCACCCCAAATCAACAGAATATGCATTCTTCTCAGCACCACATCACACTTATTCCAAAATAGACCACATAGTTGGAAGTAAAGCACTCCTCAGCAAATGTACAAGAACAGAAATTATAACAAACTGTCTCTCAGACCACAGTGCAATTAAACTAGAACTCAGGACTAAGAAACTCAATCAAAACCGCTGAACTACATAGAAACTGAACAACCTGCTCCTGAATGACTACCGGGTATATAACGAAATGAAGGCAGAAATAAAGATGTTCTTTGAAACCAATGAGAACAAAGACACAACATACCAGAATCTCTGGGACACATTTAAAGCAGTGTGTAGAGGGAAATGTATAGCACTAAATGCCCACAAGAGAAAGCAGGAAAGATCTAAAATTGACACCCTAACATCACAATTAAAAGAACTGGAGAAGCAAGAGCAAACACATTCAAAAGCTAGCAGAAGGCAAGAAATAACTAAGATCAGAGCAGAGCTGAAGGAGATAGAGACACAAAAACCCTCCAAAAAAATCAACGAATTCAGGAGCTGGTTTTTTGAAAAGATCAACAAAATTGATAGACCACTAGCAAGACTAATAAAGAAGAAAAGAGAGAAGAATCAAATAGATGCAATAAAAAAATGATAAAGGGGATATCACCACCGACCCCACAGAAATACAAACTACCATCAGAGAATACTATAAACACCTGTACGCAAATAAACTAGAAAACCTAGAAGAGACGGATAATTTCCTGGACACTTACACTCTCCCAAGACTAAACCAGGAAGAAGTTGAATCCCTGAATAGACCAATAGCAGGCTCTGAAATTGAGGCAATAATTAATAGCCTACTGACCAAAAAAAGTCCAGGACCAGACGGATTCACAGCCGAATTCTACCGGAGGTACAAGGAGGAGTTGGTACCATTCCTTCTGAAACTATTCCAATCAACAGAAAAAGAGGGAATCCTCCCTAACTCATTTTACGAGGCCAACATCATCATGATACCAAAGCCTGACAGAGATACAACAAAAACAGAGAATTTTGGACCAATATCCCTGATGAACATGAATGCAAAAATCCTCAATAAAATACTGGCAAACGGAATCCAGCAGCACATCAAAAAGCTTATCCACCATGATCAAGTGGGCTTCATCCCTGGGATGCAACACAACATATGCAAAGCAATAAACATAATCCAGCATATAAACAGAACCAAAGACAAAAACCACACGATTATCTCAATAGATGCAGAAAAGGCCTTTGACAAAATTCAACAGCCCTTCATGCTAAAAACTCTCAATAAATTTGGGATTGATGGAACGTATCTGAAAATAATAAGTGCTATTTATGACAAACCCACAGCCAATACCATACTGAATGGGCAAAAACTGGAAGCATTCCCTTTGGAAACTGGCACAAGACAGGGATGCCCTCTCTCACCACTCCTATTCAACATAGGGTTGGAAGTTCTGGCTAGGGCAATCAGGCAAGAGAAAGAAATAAACGGTATTCAGTTAGGAAAAGAAGTCAAATTGTCCCTGTTTGCAGATGACATGATTGTATATTTAGAAAACTCCATCATCTCAGCCCAAAATCTCCTTAAGCTGATAAGCAACTTCAGCAAAGTCTCAGGATACAAAATCAATGTGCAAAAATCACAAGCATTCTTATACACCAGTAACAGACAAACAGAGAGCCAAATCAGGAATGAACTCCCATTCAAGATAGTTTCAAAGAGAATAAAATACCTAGGAATCCAACTTACAAGGGATGTAAAGGACCTCTTCAAGGAGAACTACAAACCATTGCTCAGTGAAATAAAAGAGGACACAAACAGACGGAAGAACATACCATGCTCATGGATAGGAAGAATCAATATCGTAAAAATGGCCATACTGCCCAAGGTAATTTATAGATTCAATGCCATCCCCAGTAAGCTACCAATGACTTTCTTCACAGAATTGGAAAAAACTGCTTTAAAGTACATATGGAACCAAAAAAGACCCTGCATTGCCAAGACAATCCTAAGCCAAAAGAACAAATCTGGAGGCATCACGCTACCTGACTTCAAACTATACTACAAGGCTACAGTAACCAAAACAGCATGGTACGGGTACCAAAACAGAGATATGGACCAATGGAACAGAACTGAGTCCTCAGAAATAATACCACACATCTACAGCCATCTGATCTTTGACAAAGCTGACAAAAACAAGAAATGCGGAAAGGATTCCCTATTTAATAAATGGTGCTGGGAAAACTGGCTAGCCATAAGTAGAAAGCTGAAACTGGATCCTTTCCTTACTCCTTATACGAAAATTAATTCAAGATGGATTAGAGACTTAAATGTTAGACCTAAAACCATAAAAAACCCTAGAAGAAAACCTAGGTAATACCATTCAGGACGTAGGCATGGGCAAGGACTTCATGTCTAAAACACCAAAAGCAACGGCAACAAAAGCCAAAATTGACAAATGGGATCTAATTAAACTAAAGAGCTTCTGAACAGCAAAAGAAACTACCGTCAGAGTGAACAGGCAACCTAGAGAATGGGAGAAAATTTTTGCAATCTACTCATCTGATAAGGGCTAATATCCAGAACCTATAAAGAACTCAATCAAACTTACAAGAAAAAAACAAACAACCCCATCAAAAAGTGGGCAAAGGATATGAACAGACATTTCTCAAAAGAAGACATTCATACAGCCAACAGACACATGAAAAAATGCTCATCATCACTCGCCATCAGAGAAATGCAAATCAAAACCACAATGAGATACCATCTTACACCAGTTAGAATGGCAATCATTAAAAAATCAGGAAATAACAGGTGCTGGAGACGATGTGGAGAAATAGGAACACTTTTACACTGTTGGTGGGACCATAAACTAGTTCAACCATTGTGGAAAACAGTATGGCGATTCCTCAAGGATCTAGAACTAGAAATACCATTTGACCCAGCCATCCCATTACTGGGGATATACCCAAAGGATTATAAGTCATGCTGCTATAAAGACACATGCACACGTATGTTTATTGCAGCACTATTCAAAATAGCAAAGACTTGGAATCAACCCAAATGTCCATCAGTGGCAGACTGGATTAAGAAAATGTGGCACATATACACCATGGAATACTATGCAGCCATAAAAAAGGATGAATTCATGTCCTTTGTAGGGACATGGATGCAGCTGGAAACCATCATTCTCAGCAAACTACCGCAAGAACAGAAAACCAAACACCACATGTTCTCACTCATAGGTGGGAACTGAACAATGAGATCACTTGGACACAGGAAGGGGAACATCACACAACGGGGCCTATTGTGGGTAGAGGGGAGTGGGGAGGGATAGCATTAGGAAATATACCTAAGGTAAATGACAAGTTAATGGGTGCAGCACACCAACAAGGCATATGTATACATATGTAACAAACCTGCACGTCGTGCACATGTACCCTAGAACTTAAAGTATAATAATAAAAAAACAAAAAACAAATGCTCCCTCCCTCTACCCTCTTAACTTAATTAAGGATATCTTTTCCACAAGCTCTCCCCAAGAAGAAGTGCTCATATTCCCCTAATGCCACACTTCCCATCAAGGCCCACTTCCAGGACCACGTCGCGTCCCTTAAATCCAGCCTCCACCATCCAGACTTGGGGATCTAAAACACTAGGTTAATTATGCTATGCATTAATTGCTCGTCCTAACTATTCACAACACAGTACCCAAAACACCAGGTTAATTATGCTATGCATTAACTGCTCCTTCTAACTACCCACAACACAGTACCCAAATTCCTCAGTGCTATATCCAAAGGCTTCCATGACCTATTTGTCTCATCTCTTGCTAAACTTTGCATCACACTTTGCCTGCACCAGCTGTCTGCACCAAACTCTCCCCGTAGTTTTCCTCCATAATTTTGCTTGTGTGAGCCACTTCGCTGAAATACCTCCCCAATTTACGCTCGCTCAGTGGCTGGCTGTCACACTTCTTGGCCCATAACCCACGCTAAGACATTCACATAGCAGTCACTGAAATTTGTATGTCTACATGGCAAACAAAAGTATCATAAAAGAAAATCTGCCCTTCATATCATGCAATCTATTCTATTCTTTCTTTTTTTTTAAATACAGGTCATGACGACTAAATTGACTTCATGGCCCACTAAGAGGTAACTACCCAGTTGGAAAACATTGATCTAGCTCACTCTTACTTATCTGTTGTGATTCACTTTAGGAAGCCTCACCTGAAGGTGAGGTTAGGTGAATTTCTTCTAAGAGTCTAGTACAGCGTATCTTTATACATACCAATTATATTAAAATTACCTGTTTTATGTCTTTGTCTCCCCACTTCTCAGGGTAGAAAACCTATCTTATTCATCTTTATACCAATTTGGCTCATAATTAAACTGAATTAGGATATTCTAGCTATTAAAAAAAAGAATGACTTCACTGGAAAGTATTGGGATTTTTTAAGTTTTCTTAAAACAGTATCAGGTAGCTGTTCTGAAATTCAAGCAAATAAAGGGCAAGTTTTACGTTCATTTGAACCTACTATAAATAATGGAATGAAGAAGGTCAAGGCTTAATTTACATAGATAACTACTGATGTAAGATTCTCATGCTGGCTTTACTAAAATAAAACAATAAATTCAAAGTTAGTATGTTAACTGCATTACAAAGAGATCCAGAACTCAAAGTAATATATTCACCATTTTGATTAGCCCTATGTTATTAAACCACTCCAAAGAACTTGCCATTCAGGATTTTCAAAATAACATTTAAGACAATTGAGAAAGACATATCAAGGCATATTTATCTGTCTGTATGAAAGAGCAGTCATAAAAATTATAAGAAAAGCATAATTTCACATTGGCCTAAAACAGCAGGGACTATCAACCTTAAAGATGTATTTATTCCTGTTACTGGTATCTTCTATCTTACAGAAACAGGGATGCAGTCAACATTTCAAAAGACTTTGCAAGCTACGTTCAATGAAATAATTCAGTGAAAACAACACCTAATGCAACCAAATTTAACTGCAAACTTAAGCTAAAAGTCAAGTCAAGAAATGCAGACTCTCATCATCCCCAAACTGTGTTTATTTGCTCCAAATGCCACATCTGATAGAAAGCAATTGTTAATCATTCTTATTAGCAATTCAAAAGACCATACATTAATGTCAGAAAACTTTTATAATTGTCACCTCTTTTTAATGTTAACTTTTAATTAAATTTTCATGAACTTCTTCCCTTTACAGCTTTGAATTTTGACAACTGGAGGCTGGGGTGGGGTAAGGGGCAGTGAGTGGGAGCTATGAGTGGGAAGACATGATGTAAGCATTACTACAGGAAAACAGACCATCTGTTCTAAGAGTTCCGGACTTCAAGAGAGTGATCAGTTGTTCCTATTGTGCTAAATTTTAATATGATGGCCTTCTGACATCACATAACACTGAGCACTATCACCCCCTATAGACAACAGCCAACAGACCACAGAAGTCCTTGCTCGTCTATTAATGCTGTTAGCTCAGGCAAAAATCATCCGCATTGGGAACTTCAGCCTCATCTCTAGGACAGAAAAATAATCTTTTTTTTTTGAGAGAGGGTCTCACTGTCATCCAGGCTGGAGTGTAGTGGCACCATCACAGCTCACTGCAGAGCCCTGACTCCAAGTTTAAAGAACCCCCTGCCTCAGCCTACTGAGTAGCTGGGACTACAGGTGTGCATCACCATAACTGGCTAAATTTATTATTATTATTTTTGTACAGATGGGATTTCACTATGTTGCTCAGGCTGGTCTCTAACTCCTGGGCTCAAGCAATTCTCCCACCTCAGCCTCCCAAAGTGCTGGGATTACAGGCGTGAGCTACTGCAGCCAGCTGAGAAATAATCTTATATGCCACTAGCATGTGATTGTCCTGAAGCAAAAAGAAAGATACATAAAATAACCTGACAAATTATAAAACCCTTATGACATGACAATAATACACTATTCTAGTCTCTCATATTCTTACATACTAAAAACTAATTTTACACATGGCAAAGCAGCTATTAAGATTTGAAAATTGGTACAGGATTTAAACTCCAAGTATCACTATACAGCAGCCATCACAAAGGCTGTGTGTTTTTGTACATTTTGTTTTTATACAGAACATTACATTTTACCAGGGCACCCAAGTCTTTGACATTCTAACTTGTTAATCGTTGCACTAAAAGATTCCATTCTTGACACTTCTCCAGTAGCCTAGAAAAAGTCAACTTTAGAATATATCCATGTTCTCATTTGCTAGTCCTTCAAGGACAGGACTCTGAAAGCAACCACCACCTCTACCTTACCATACCATTTAGGCTCTAACTTCCTTAGGACCTTATTTCTCAGGGTGGAGAAAATCCAGTTCTCAATGTCAGGTTGAGAAAGTCAAACACACTTGTTAAAATGATGTTCAAGAAACTAGAGTAATCAGTATCTAGAACCTTATTTCCAAAAAATGCAGAATGACCTGAGTTAGGCCATCAAGAGTTAATTACTACTCCTTCTTCCAAGAGGCCTCTTGCAATTGAAGTTGAAAAATTGGGGGCTGTGAAGGGCATACACAGAAAGAAAAAAGCTTCAACTCAACCCAAAATCAGAGCTTCAAAATCTGCACTATTCAAACAGTAGCCACTTGTACTTACTGAGCACTTAAAATGTGGTGAGTCTGAATTCAGATGTGCTGTATTAAATGCATGCCAGATTTCAAAGACTTCCAAATAAGAATATGAAATATCTCATTAATAATTTTTTTTTTTTTTTTGAGACATGGTCTGTGTCGCCCAGGCTGGAGTGGAGTGGCACAATCTCGGCTTACTGCAACCCCCACCTCCCAGGCTTCAGTGATCCTCCCACCTCAGCCTCCCAAGTAGCAGGGACTACAGACACATACCACTATGCTTGCCTATTTTTAGTAGAGATGGGGTTTCACTGTGTTGCCCAGGCTGGTCTCAAACTCCTGGGCTCAACTGATCCACCTGCCTCAGCCACTCAAAAGTGCTAGGATTACAGGTGGGAGCCACTGTGCCCGGTCTCATTAACAATTTTTATACAAAATTCATACTGATAGTATCTTATATATATTGGATTAAATTAGATGTACTAAAAATAATTATTAAAATTTATTTTACCATTCCTATCTTTTTAATGTGGTTAGTAGAAAAGTTTATATTACATATGGGCTTATAAATTTCTATTGGACAGTGAATTTTTAGCAATTTTCACTCTCTCCAATTAAAAAAGATAGTGAAGCATCGGTATAACCAAACCTGCATTTAAGCCCTCTACTTAAAAGTCTGTCTAAAAGAACCTAAAAGAATCAACATATTCTGGGCCATTTATCTCTGGCACGTACCTAAAAAGCCATCATCTAATTTCAAGAACAGGAAAGTAGCTTTGAGAATAAGCTAATACAAGGTGAGTCATGTTAAAGTAATGGTTCGTCTATCTTCTTGCATCAGAATTAACTTGTGGAGCTTTTACTAAAAACATAGATGCTCATCCCACCCAGAGATTCTAATTCAGTAGGCTGCAGGTAGAACCCCAGCATGTGTTTTAAAGCTCCCCAGGTGAATCTAATAGATAGCCAGTGCTGTTTAGGTCATATTTCTACATATACTACTAAATATATTTATGAAGGTGCTACTAAAATTCCCACAGGCTTTGCAATGCTACTGTGTGGCTGCTTTATAGCAACATCAGTAGATGACATTAAGAACCAATACTAATAAAACTGTGGCAACAGCAAGAAACTACTGGAGTCAGGCGCTTAGCTAAAGCCATTTCCTATGCTCCTTCCAGACAGGTTTTGCAACATGCACAATGGAGGTAACTCCTATTTCCTTCTTCCTTCAGTTCTCATGAAAGCACTTACACCTAGGAAGGAAACAGATCTTGGTGGTTACAAGCTGGGCTCTGAAATCAGACTGCGTAAGTTTGAAACCCAGCTCTCTAGTTAGCAGTTACAGAAACACAGGCAAAGCACTTCACATGCCTAAGAATCTGTTTTCCACATAACAAGTCAAAATGTACGTACTCATTAAGTCAGTAGGACCAGTCCTGTAATGTATGGAAAGTACTTAGCACAGCATACAGAAAAGCCATGCTTTTTATTGCAGTCAACTTCTTGCCTTTTCCAGTGATTTAGCTATATTTTTGGATCACCCATATGTAAGCTTTTTTTTTTCTTTTAATTTTTTTTTTTTTTTTTTTTTTTTTTTTTTTGAGATAGGGTCTCACTCTGTTGCCCAAGCTAGAGTGGCATGATCATAGCTCACTGCAGCCTCAAACTCCTGGGCTCAAACAATCCCCCTACCTTGGCCTCCCCAAGAGATTACAGGCTGGGTACACCCAGCCAAGCCTTTCTTCCAACAATGAAAACATACAGACTGGGCACCGTGGCTCACACCTGTAATCCTAGCATTTTGGGAAGCCAAGGATTGAGCCCAGGAGTTTGAGACCAGCCTGGGCAACACAGAGAGACCCTCTACTTATTTTTTTTTTTCTTAAAAAATAATTAAAACAACAAAGAAAATATCCAAATGTAGGCTTAAAAAGTTAACCCTCTACTTCTCCATTTATACAGGTTTCCAGATCAAGAAAAGGTATCCTAATCTCTCACCTGTCAGATTCTTCAATCCTTCTGTGAAAAGTGACTGGAATTCGGGAGACTGCAACTTCATTGTAAATAGATACTGCTTCAGAAGGCACAGCCTATTCCACCTACAGCTCAGTACTGGCCTGTGCCAATGATACAGGCACCTCAGCATCTGGAGAGGTGGTCACCAACTACACGTCTACAAGGCAAACACACAGGCATACCAATGAAATTAAAAGTGAAGGAAAGTGAAGGAAAATAAAGGGACACATTGCAAGTTTATCAACTCAGAAATTCATCTCTTGTTCAGATGAAAAAACTGAAAAAGGTGTCAATTTGAGGGATTAAGACTAGATCTATGTATCTACCTGGTTTTGTTCTCCAGAAGCACTTACTGTGGCAGGCGGGGTCTAACTAACGCAGGCCTCCGTAATAACTGTTTCAGTACTGAGTGGTTGAAAAAGCTAGCCACTGCCCTTAAACAAGGCTGGAAGGTAACAAAAGCCCAGCAAGAGTTTTGCCTAAGACTTTCCCGGACCTTGAAGCATGATAAAATAACAAAGGAATTCTTTTTTTTTTTTTTTTTTTTTTTTTTTTGAGATGGAGTCTCCTCTGCTGCCCAGCCTGGAGTGCAATGGCACGATCTCTGCTCACTGCAACCTCCGCCTCCTGGGTTCAAGCGATTCTCCTGCCTCAGCCTCCCGAGTAGCCAGGATTACAGGGGCACGCCACCACATCAGGCTAATTTTTTACACTTCCGGGTACAGACAGGGTTTCACCATGTTGGCCAGACTGCCCTCGAACTCCTGACCTCAAGTGATGTGCCCGCCTCGGCCTTCCAAAGTGCTGGGATTACAGGCGGGAGCCATCGCGCCCAGCCACAAAGGAATTCTTAACAAGACCCGTTTAGAATTAAACAAGTTTTACTGGGGATCCGAGGAAACTCCCCAGGCCTCCACAAACAAGTTTACTAGCGGTCTGAGGGAACTCCCCAAACCTCCATGATTTAGCAGTAGAGAATATAAGGGTAATCACCCCAGCACCTGGACCCATTTAGATTAAGTAAATTTACTAAGGCTCTCGAGGAAGGTCTTCAGGACGCAGATCTTATAGATAATTCGTTAATCACTTATGTCTTTAGATGAATGCAACACTTACACATACACATATAGCTTAGAAGGTATATAAGCTCTGGAAAACTTCGTTATTCTGAGTTGGTCTGGGATATTTTCCAGGCCTTCTCCCTGTACCCGGTTACATAAATAAACTCCCTTCTTTCCTAGTTTATCTGCATCTGGTTATTGGGAGGCGAGAATAAGCAGCCTAACCCTCGGTTTGGCGGTTTGGTCGGGGAGTATTACCGCTACACTCGCATGCCACATGGTACTGTGATGGCACTCTCCCCAGAGCAGGGCTTCAGTCAGTATGTGAAGGGTGCGGGATTCTAGAAACGCTATCCGAGTTTCTGGACTCCAGAACTTGTCATGGTCACAGGTGTCACATAAGCCCTCCGGTCCTATGAAATTACTCGGCACAAATATCACCCTACTTCCCCACCTGCACTCGAGAATTCATGACCCTGGGATAGCGCCTAGGAATTGTATTTTCCCATGAATTAATTAGTTTTGCTGCCATTTTCCTCATTATTTTCCTGTCATCTTGCAATCTCCTCTGATTTCCAGCACACCCTGCCTTCCCTTCTAAGTATCACATCCTCGTTTCCCCCATACAGGGGTTCTGCCCATAAGGAGGCAGCAGCAGCTCTTCAGTGGCCCCGGTGTAAACCTGCAGAGAAAAACCATTCCATTCCACGGAAGCGGGCTGGAGGAGCTGCGCTTCCCAGCAGGCCACGTGGGACCCACTTAGTTTCCGTGCACCTCCGCCTCAACTCAGGAAAACGCTCTGGGGACCCCCGCCCTGAAAAGGCGCGTCCCGCCCCCCAGGCCGGGTGCTGGCGACAAGGCCCAGTGAAAAAGCGTCTCGGGGCAGTCCGCGCGGAGGGGAAAGTGCTAAGGGAAGCCAAGGAATCCGCGCCTGCGGTCGCCAGAAACGTGGCGGGGACACGACCTCCGCGTCGGAGCTCTTATGCCCAGTGCTGAGGAGGCCTCTGGCCACTTCCCACTCCCGCCTTCCTCGAGGACTCAGGGCGGCGGCTCCCCTGGCCCACAGCAGGAAGGAAGGGGCGGCAACCCACGCCACCAACTCTGCCCCTCTGAGCGGCGCGAGCCCGCTTACCGGCCCCGCTGCCGCCGTCGCCGTCGCCGCCACGCGCACTTCCGGGACGGTGAACGCGATGACGTCGCCAACGCACATCGGCTGGCGGTGAATGGGAAGTCGCGGCAGGGCGAGGGCGGAGGCGGGGCCCGGACCGAAGGGCTTCCGGCTTCCCTCGCCCCTCCCCACGGTGAGGCTAAACTCTGATCCGGTTTCCCCGCCCCGCCGAGGCCCGTCTGGGTGAAGCGGAGCCTCGGGGGACCCTGAGGAAACCGAAGCGCGTACGCTTAATTGCGCGCCTCTTACTGCACCTCTGGCTGGCCCTGAGCTGCTCAGAGGCCCATCTGCGCGGTATGCCTGTGCGATCGGGGACAACTGGCAGCTGTCTTCCTTTTCAAAATGAGACTGTTAATAAAACCTACCCCAGGGTAGGACGGATTGTTCGGTAAATGTTATTTTATTCTTGTTTAACTATTCTGTACTCTAATCTCTGCATAGGGTTAAGTCCACAGTTGACAGAGTCACACGCATTCGAAATCTAAGCCCTCCGGTCCTATGAAATTACTCGGCATATTTTATTTTCTTACCTGGTTTGTGTAACCACTGGCCGCCTTGGCCTGGAGGCTTCCCAGCTGTAAAGTGGAGAACTTAGATTTGAGTCAGTTCATTAATTTTTTCTAGAGCGGAGAAGAGCAAAGAGAGTGGCAAAGGAGTAGTACAGCCCTTGAGCCCTTAAAGTGCGAAAATGTGTAGGTTTTGTTTGTTTGTTTGTTTATGAGACGGAGTTTTGCTCTTATTGCCCAGGGTGGAGTGCAGTGGCATGATCTGGGCTCACTGCAACCTCTGGCTTCCAGTTTCAAGCTATTCTCCTGCCTCAGCCTCCCGAGTAGCTGGAATTACAGGTGTCTGTCACCACACCCAGCTAATTTTTAGTAGAGACGGGGTTTCACCATGTTGGCCAAGCTGGTCTCGAACTCCTGACCTCGTGTTCCACAGGCCTTGGCCTCCCAAAGTGCTGGGATTACAGGTGTGAGCCACTGTGCCCGGCTGAAAATGTGTAGTCTTTTAAGTGTAACTTTACATCACTTAGCTTTCCCTAAAATTTTCCTAGAAAAATGTATGTGCATGCTGTTTCTGTTCTTTTGCCCGCCCCACATGCCTACTTGTTCTTCCTAAACTCTTCAGCCCCACTCTCCGTAGACTCCCTAAAATGTAAAAACATTTTACTAAAAAGTAAAATGTTCAATTACCACACCTCTTCAAGGTGTTAAATATCCTGTTTCTGGAAGCACAGGACTGGCTTTCCAAATTGACATTCAGATGCACAGCATTGATATAATCCGGTGCCTTAACGGAACAAGGAAAGCCCCAAATCATCCTTTCAGGCTTGTCTCCTGTTTCTCACCACCATGACTCTAGACAAACTGGACCAAACTCTCCGTTGCTGTACCCACCTAGAATAGATTCTCCAAATCACCACCAATGAAGGCAACACTAATATAACTATTATAACTTACTTCGTACCACTTACTGTGCTGGGCACCCTCAACAATTTCTGGCCTTGTAAATCTATAGTTTATATATACATGTGTATATACAGTTGTCCTTCGTATCCATGGGGTATTGGTTCCAGAACATCACCCCAACCAGTGTTCAAGTTCTTTATATAAAATGGCATAGTATTTGCATATAGCCTATACACATTCTGCAATGTCAGGCCTCTGAGCCAAAGCTAAGCCATCATATCCCCTGTGACCTGCATGTACACACCCAGATGGCTGGTTCCTGCCTTAACGGATGACACTCCACCACAAAAGAAGTGAAAATGGCCCGTTCCTGCCTTAACTGATGACATTACCATGTGAAATTCCTTTTCCTGGCTCATCCTGGCTCAAAAGCTCCCCCACTGAGCACCTTGTCACCCCCCACCCCTGCCTGCCAGAGAACAACCCCCTTTGACTGTAATTTTCCTTTACCTACCCAAATCCTATAAAACGGCCCCACCTCTATCTCCCTTCACTGACTCTCTTTTCGGACTCAGCCCGCCTGCACCCAGGTGATTAAAAAGCTTTATTGCTTACACAAAGCCTGTTTGGTGGTCCCTTCATATGGACGTGCATGACATTTTGGTGCTGTGACTCAGAGCGGAGGACCTCCCTTGGGAGATCAATCCCCTGTCCTCCTGCTCTTTGCTCTGTGAGAAAGATCCACCTTGGGTCCTCAGACCGACCAGCCCAAGGAACATCTCACCAATTTTAAATCTGGTAAGCGGCCTCTTTTTGCTCTCTTCTCTGACCTCTCTCACTATCCCTCAACCTCTTTCTCCTTTCAATCTTGGCGCCATACTTCAATCTCTCCCTTCTCTTAATTTCAGTTCCTTTCCTTTTCTAGTAGAGACGAGACACTTTTTTATCCATGGACCCAAAACTCCGGCGCCAGTCACGGACTCTGGAAGACAGTCTTCCCTTGGTGTTTAAATCACACGGGGATGCCTGCCCGATTATTCACCTACATTTCAGAGGTGTTTGACCATGTAGGGATGCCTGCCTTGGTCCTTCACCCTTAGTGGCAAGTGCAACTTTTCTGGGGGGCAAGAACCCCCCCCAACCCCTTCTCTCCCTGTCTCTACCCATCCTCTGCGTTTCTGGGAGGCAAGAACCTCCCGACCCCTTTCCCACTTTTCTGAAGGGCGAGAACCCCCTGACCCCTTATGTCCATGTCTCGACCCCTTTCCCGCTTTTCTGGAGGGCAAGAACCTCCTGACCCCTTCTCTCCATGTCTTGACCCCTTTCCCACTTTTCTGGAGGGCAAGAACCCCCCCCCCCCAACCCCTTCTCTCCGTGTCTCTACTCTCTCTTTTCTCTAGGCTTGCCTCCTTCACTATGGGCAACCTTCCACCCTCCATTCCTCCTTCTTCTCCCTTAGCCTGTGTTCTCAAGAACTTAAAACCTCTTCAACTCACACCTGACCTAAAACCTAAATGCCTTTTTTTCTTCTACAGTGCGGCTTGACCCCAATACAAACTCAACGGTAATTTCAAATAGCCAGAAAACGGCACTTTCGATTTTTCCATCCTATAAGATCTAAATAATTCTTGTCATAGAATGGGCAAACAGTCTGAGGTGCCTGATGTCCAGGCATTCTTTTACACATCAGTCCCTCCTTAGTCTCTGTTACCAATGCAGATCGTTCCAAATCTTCCTTCTTTCCCTCCCGCTTGTCCCCTCAGTCCCAACCCCAAGTGTCGCTGAGTCTTTCTAATCTTCCTTTTCTACAGACCCATCTGACCTCTCCTGTCCTCGCCAGGCTGAGTTAGGTCCCAATATTTCATCAGCCTCTGCTCCCCTACCCTATAATCCTTTTATCACCTCCCATCCTCACACCCTGTCTAGCTTACAGTTTCGTTCCTCGACTAGCCCTCCCCCACCTGCCCAGCAATTTCCTCTTAAAAAGGTGACTAGAGCTAAAGACATAGTCAAGGTTAATGCTCCTTTTTCTTTATCCGACCTCTCCCAAATCAGTTAGCGTTTAGGCTCTTTTTCATCAAATATGAAAAACCCAGCCCAGTTCATGACTCGTTTAGCAGCAACCTTCAACCCTGAGACACTTTACAGCCCTAGACCCTAAAAGGCCAAAAGGCCGTCTTATTCTCAGTATATATTTTATTACCCAATCTGCTCCCGACATTAAATAAAACCCAAAAAATTAAATTCCCGCCTTCAAACCCCACAACAGGACTTAATTAACCTCGCCTTCAAGGTGTACAATAATAAAGTAGAGGCAGCCAAGTAGCAATGTATATCTGAGTTGCAATTCCTTGCTTCCACTGTGAGAGAAACCCCAGTCACATCTCCAGCACACAAGAACTCCAAACGCCTGAGCTGCAGCTGCCAGAGATTCCTCCAGAACATCCTCCCCCAGGAGCTTGCTTCAAGTGCCAGAAATCTGGCCACTAGGCCAAGGAATGTCCTCAGTCTAGGATTCCTCCTAAACCATGTCCCATCTGTGCGAGACCCCACTGAAAATAGGACTGTTCAACTCACCTGGCAGCCACTTCCAGAGCCCCTGGAACTCTAGCCCAAGGCTCTCTTGACTCCTTCCCAGATCTTCTCGACTTAGCAGCTGAAGACTGACACTGCCCGATCACCTCGGAAGCCTACAGGACCATCCCAGACACTCTAGGTGACTGTCACAGTGGAAGGTAAATCTGTACCCTTCTTAATCAATACCGAGGCTACCCACTCCACATTACCTTCTTTTCAAAGGCCTGTTTCCCTTGCCTCCATAACTGTTGTGGGTATTGACAGCCAAGTTTCTAAACCTCTTATAACTCCCCAACTCTGGTGCCAACTTGGACAACATTCTTTAATGCACTCTTTTTAGTTATTCCCACCTGCCCGGTTCCCTTATTAGGCCAAGACATTTTAACTAAATTATCTGCTTCCCTGACTATTCCTAGGTTACAGCCACACCTCATTGCCGCCTTTTCCCCCAGTTCAAAGCCTCCTTCGCATCCTCCCTTGTGTCTCCCCACCTTAACCCACAAGTATCGGATACCTCTACTTCCTCCTTAGAGACCAATCATGCACCCCTTACCATCTCATTAAAACTTAATCACCCTTACCCCACTCAACGCCAATATCCCATCCCACAGCATGCTTTAAAAGGATTAAAGCCTGTTATCACTCACCTGTTAGAGCATGGCTTTTTAAAGCCTGTAAACTCCCCTTACAATTCCCCCATTTTACCTGTCCTAAAACCAGACAAGGCTTACAGGTTAGTTCAGGATCTGCGCCTTATCAATAAAATTGTTTTGCCTATCCACCCCATGGTGCCAAACCCATATACTCTCCTATACTCAATACCTTCCTCCACAACCCATTATTCATTATTCTGTTCTAGATCTCAAACATAACTTTCTTTACTATTCCTTTGCACCACTCATCCCAGCCTCTCTTCACTTTCACTTGGACTGACCCTGACACCCATCAGGCTCAGCAAATTACCTGGGCTGTACTGCCGCAAGGATTTACAGACAGCCCCCATTACTTCAGTCAAGCCCAAATTTCTTCCTCATCTGTCACCTATCTCGGCATAATTCTCATAAAAACACATGTGCTCTCCCTGCTGATCGTGTCCAGCAAATCTCCCTAACCCCAATCCCTTCTACAAAACAACTCCTTTCCTTCCTAGGCATAGTTAGTAAGGTCAGAATTCTTACACAAGAGCCAGGACCACGTCCTGTAGCCTTTCTGTCCAAACAACTTGAACTTACTGTTTTAGCCTAGCCCTCATATCTGTGTGCAGCGGCTGCCGCTGCCTTAATACTTTTAGAGGCCTAAAAATCACAAACTATGCTCAACTCACTCTCTACAGTTCTCATAACTTCCAAAATCTATTTTCTTCCTCCCATGTGATGCATATACTTTCTGCTCCCTGACTCCTTCAGCTATACTCACTCTTTGTTGAGTCTCAAACAATTACCCTTGTTCCTGGCCCGGACTTCAGTCCGGCCTCTCACATTATTCCAGATACCACACCTGACCCTTATGACTACATCTCTCTGATCCACCTGACATTCACCCCATTTCCCCATATTTCCTTCTTCCCTGTTCCTCACCCTGATCACATTTAGTTTATTGATGGCAGTTCCACCAGGCCTAATCGCCACTCACCAGCAAAAGCAGGCTATGCAATAGTATCTTCCACATCTATCATTGAGGCTACCGCTCTGCCACCCTCCACTACCTCTCAGCAAGCCCTAGTTGCCTTAACTCAGGCCCTCACTCTTGCAAAAGGACCACGTGTCAGTATTTATACTGACTAAATATGCCTTCCATATCCTGCACCACCATGCTGTTATATAGGCTGAAAGAGATTTCCACACTATGCAAAGGTCCTCCATCATTAATGCCTCTTTAATAAAGACACTTCTCAAAGCCGCTTTACTTCCAAAGGAAGCTAGAGTCATTCACTGCAAGGGCCATCAAAAGGCATCAGATCCCATCGCTCAGGAAAATGCTTATGCTGATAAGTTAGCTAAAAAAGCAGCTAGAATTCCAACTTCTGTCCCTCACAGTCAGTTTTTATCTTTCACATTAGTCACCCCCACCTACTCCCCTGCTGAAACTTCCACCTATCAATCTCTTCCCACACAAGGCAAATGGTTCTTAGACCAAGGAAAATATCTCCTTCCCCCTCACAGGCCCATTCTACTCTGTCGTCATTTTGTAACCTCTTGCATGTAGGTTACAAGCCGCTAGCCCGTCTCTTAGAACCTCTCATTTCCTTTCCATCATGGAAATCTATCCTCAAGGAAATCACTTCTCAGTGTTCCACCTGCTATTCTACTCCTCAAGAATATCCCAAGCCCCTTCCCTTCCCTACACATCAAGCTCAAGGTTTTCCCCCCGCCCAGGACTGGCAAATTGACTTTACTCACATGCCTCCAGTCAGGAAACTAAAATACCTCTTGGTCTAGGTTGACACTTTCACTGGATAGGTAGAGGCCTTTCCCACAGGGTCTGAGAAGGCCACTGCAGTCATTTCTTCCCTTCTGTCAGACATAATTCCTCCGTTTGGCCTTCCCACCTCTATACAGTCCAATAGCAGACCGGCCTTTATTAGTCAAATCACCCAAGCAGTTTTTCAGGCTCTTGGTATTCAGTGAAACCTTTATATCCTTTATCATCCTCAGTCTTCAGGAAAAGTAGAATGGACTAATGGTCTTTTAAAAACACACCTCACCAAGCTCAGTCACCAACTTAAAAAGGACTGGACAATACTTTTACCACTTTCTCTTCTCAGAATTCAGGCCTGTCCTCAGAACGCTACA
The DNA here is from genome assembly GCF_024542745.1 of Macaca thibetana thibetana. Classification (NCBI taxonomy): domain Eukaryota; kingdom Metazoa; phylum Chordata; class Mammalia; order Primates; family Cercopithecidae; genus Macaca; species Macaca thibetana. The sequence continues at coordinate 132,675,301 of NC_065579.1, read as the reverse complement.
GGTTCCAGCCCATTTGAGCTCCTGTGTGGACACTCCTCTTTATTAGGTCCCAGTCTCATTCCAGACACCAGCCCAACTTGAACTGCGCCCCAAAAACTTGGATAGAGCCTAAAAAGTCACCAACCAAGCAAGTAATTACACTGAACCCCCTTAGACTCTCTCTAATTGGATGTCCTAGGTCCTCCCAATTCTTAGTCCTTTAATACCTGTTTTTTCTCCTCTTATTCAGACCTTGTGTCTTCCATTTAGTTTTTCAATTTAGACAAAACTGCATCCAGGCCATCACCAATCATTCTATATGACAAATGCTCCTTCTAACAACCCCACAGTATCGCCTCTTACCACAAAATCTTCCTTCAGCTTAATCTCTCCCACTCTAGGTTCCCATGCCGCCCCTAATCCCTCTTGAAGCAGCCCTGAGAAACATTGCCCATTATCTCTCCATACCACCCCCCAAAAATTTTCACTGCCCCAACACTTCAACACTATTTTGTTTAATTTTTCTTATTAATACAAGAAGATAAGAATGTCAAGCCTCTGAGCCAAAGCTAAGCCATCATATCCCCTGTGACCTGCACGTACACATCCAGATGGCTGGTTCCTGCCTTAACTGATGACATTACCTTGTGAAATTCCTTTTCCTGGCTCATCTTGGCTCAAAAGCTCCCCCACTGAGCACCTTGTCACCCCCCCACTCCTGCCCGCCAGAGAACAACCCCCTTTGACTGTAATTTTCCTTTACCTACCCAAATCCTATAAAACGGCCCCACCTCTATCTCCCTTCGCTGACTGTCTTTTCGGATTCAGCCTACCTGCGCCCAGGTGATTAAAAAGCTTTATTGCTCACACAAAGCCTGTTTGGTGGTCTCTTCACACGGATGCACATGACATGTAGTATACTTTAAATCATTTCTAGATTACTTATAATACCTGATATAATATAAATGCTATATAAACAGTTGTTATGCTATATTGCTTTTTTGTCTTTTTTAATTGCTATTTAATTTTTTTTTTTTTTTTTTTTGAGATGGAGTTTCACTCTGTCACCCAGGCTGGAGTACAGTGGCACGATCTCAGCTCACTGAAACCTCCGCCTTCCAGTTTCAAGTGATTCTTCTGCCTCAGCCTCCCGAGTAGCTGGGATTACAGGTGCCTGCCACCACACCCGGCTAATTTTTGTGTTTTTAGTAGAGACAGGGTTTTACCACGTTGGTCAGGCTGGTCTTGAACTGCTGACCTCAGGTGACCCACCCACCTCAGCCTCCCAAAGTGCTGGGATTACAGATGTGAGCCACTGTGCCCAGCCTTACTTAATATTTTGACCTATGGCTGGTTGAATCCACTGATGGAGAACCCATGGCTATGGAAGGCCAACTGGAAAGAGAGACAGAGAGAGAGAGAGAGAGAGGAGAAAGAGACAAAGTAAGAGAATTCCTACTGTACTGGCCAAGAAAATGAAATGAAAACAGGGATATTACTACAGATCATATAGACATTAGTAGGAGATATTATAAACAATTTTATGCCAATTAATTTGACAGTGTAGATGCAATGCACCAATTCTATAAAAAAGACAATTTATCAGAGCTGAAATAGGGTAGAATTTAAAAATCTGAATAGCTCTTCATGTTTAAAGAAATTGAATGTTGTTCAACAGACTTCCCACAAAGAGAATTCCAGGCCCAGATGGTTTCAGTGGTCAAATTTATCAAACATATAAGAAAGAAAGAACTCCAGTCTTGTGCAAAGTTTGTTTAGAAAATAGAGGAGGAAACAGTTTTCCTCTCCTTTTGAGGCCAGCATAACCCAAATAACATAAAATCAGTGCTACAAAAAAAAAAATTAATATACAGCTTAATTGACCACATGACCATAGAAACAAAAAAACTTTAATAAAATGTCAGCAAATTGAATCCAACAGTGTATATAGAAAGATAATATATCATGATCAATTTGGGTTTATCCCAAATGCACGGAATGCAGGGTAGATTTAATGATCTAAAACCAATCAACGTAATTCACCATATTAACTGAAAAAGAAAAACTGTCATCATCACAATAAATGTAGAAAGACCACTTAAAATTCAATCCCTACTCAAAAACTGCCAAAAAAATAAGATTAGAAGGGACTTCCTTAATATGGTAAAGGCCATTCATGAAAAATCTATAGCCAATATCAGACTTAATGGTAATATATTGAACACTCGCCCCCTCATATCAGGAACAAGGCAAGGATGCCCCATCTTACCACTTTTTCTCAACATTTGTCTGTCACTATTAACAAAGCAAGAAAAAGATATGGAAAGTGTAACAATTCAGAAGGAAGTAAAATTGTCCCTATTTTAAGACGACATGATGGTGTTTTTACACAGAAATCATAGGAACTGACAAAACTATTAGAACTAACAAGTAAATTTAGGAAGGTCTCAGGATACCAGGTTAATATACATAAATCAATTCTATTTTTATATACTATCAGCAAAAATATAGTATGTAAAAATATATATCACATATGAAGAAATAAGTGTAATAAGAGAAGCTATATGGTTAGCAACCAAACATATGTAAAGATACTCAACATCATCAATCACTAAGAGGCCAGATATGGTGGCCCTTGCCTGTAATCCCAACACTTTGGGAAGTGAAGGTGGGAGGATTGCTTGAGCCCAGGAGTTTGAGACCAGCCTGGGCAATATAATGAGACCCTTTCTCTATAATTTTTTTTTTTTAATAGCCAGGGTTGGTATTGTGTGCCTGTATTCCCAGTTACTCAGGAGGCTGAAGTGGGAGAACCACTTCAAACCCAGGAGGTCCAGGCTGCATTGAGCTGTGATTACACCACTGCATTCCAGCCTGGACAACAGAGTGAGACCTTGTCTAAAATAATAATATAATATAATATAATATAATATATAAAATCATTAGGGGAATACAAATTATACAACAATGAGATACCTTTGGTTTTTTTAAGATGGAGTCTCACTCTTTTTCCTAGGCTGGAGTGCAATGGCATGGTCTCGGCTCACTGCAACCTACGCCTGCCGGGTTCAAGCAGTCTCCTGCCTCAGCCTTCTGAGTAGTTGGGATTACAGGCATGTGGCACCACACATGGCTAATTTTTGTATTTTTAGTAGAGACAGGGTTTCACTATGTTGGCCAGGCTCGTCTAGAACTCCTGACCTTGTGATCTGCCACCTCAGCCTCCCAAAGTGCTGGGATTACAGGCATGAGACACTATGCCTGGCCAACAATGAGATAACTTTACATACCCATTAGAATGTCTAAAATTGAAAAACCTGGAAATAGCAAGTGCTGATGAGGATGAAGAGCAACTGCAACTCTCATACACCGTGGGTGGGAACACAAACTGGCCCAGTCACTTTGGTAAACAGTTTACTGGTATCTGATAAGACTAGCTATACATATACCTTATGGCCCAGCAATCCACTCCTAGATATTTACCTGAGAGAAATAAAAACTTATGGTCACACTAAAATGAGTTGAGTGGTGTAGTCACAAATTATTCCAAACTGGAAATAACCCAGATTTCTTCCAGCAGATGAATGGATAAGCAACCTGGAGCATGGAATACTACTGAACAAGAAAGAACAAACTTCTGATACACACAGCAACACATCTGAGTCTCAAGTGAAGAAAGCCACTTTCAAGAGGCTGCATATAACAGACTCCATTCATAAGACACCCAGAAAAGGCAAAACTATAGGTCGGGCGCAGTGGCTCATGCCTGTAATCCCAGCACTTTGGGAGGCCAAGGTGGGCAGATCACGAGGCCAGGAGTTCAAGACCAGCCTGGCCATGGTGAAACCCCATCTCCACAAAAAAAATACAAAAATTAGCTGGGCGTGGTGGTGGGTGTCTGTAATCCCAGCTACTCGGGAGGCTGAGGCAGAAGAAGTGATTGAACCAGGGAGGCAGGGGTTGCTGTGAGCTGAGATCGCACCATTGCACTCCAGCCTGGGCGACAGGGCAAGGCTCCATCTCAAAAAAAAAAAAAAAAAAAAGAAAAAGGGAAAACTGCTGAGACAAAAAACAGATCAGTTCTTACCAGGGGCTCAAGATGGGAGGAGGTATTTACTACAAAAGCACATGAGAATAGTGAGGGGAGAGAAAGATGATAGAATTTTTCTATGTTTTGATTATAATGGTGATTAAATAACTCTGTATTTGCCATAATGCATAGAACAGTATTGTATTAGTCCATTCTCACACTGCTATAAAGAAATACTTGAGATTGGGTAATTCATAAAGAAAAGAGGTTTAATTGGCTCATGGTTTGGTAGGCTGTACAGGAAGCATGGCTGGGGACGCCTCCAGAAACCTGCAGTCATGGTAGAAGGTGAAGGGGAAGTAGGCTCCTCTTACATGGCCAGAGCAGGAAAAAGGGGTGGTGGGGAGGTACTACATACTTGTAAATTGCCAGATCTCATTGCAACTCACTATCAGGACATGGCCAGAGCAGGAAAAAGGGGTGGTGGGGAGGTACTATGCACTTGTAAATTGCCAGATCTCACTGCAACTCACTATCAGGAGAACAGCACTAAAGGGGAAATCCACCCCCATGACCCAGTCACTTCCCACCAGGCCCCACCTCCAATATTAGAGATTACAATTTGATGAGAGATTTGAATGGGGACAAAGACCCAAACCATACCAACTACATTTAAAAGGTAAACTTTCCTGCTTATAAATTATAGATCAATAAACCTCCCCCCAAAAGTAATTACATTTTTATATATTAGCAAAAAAAATTAAGAACATGAAACTTAATTCAATTATTGAAGCATGTACCTATGAAAGCAGGACAGAACTTTGAGGCCATTAAACTAAAGGGGGAAAGAACTCTGGACAGAATGCCCAGTTCAACCCCTTAGGACATGGTGAAGACAACCAAAGCAATCTCAAACTCCTCTCTCCCACACAAGACATTTTCTATTATCTCTTAATATACGCCCATCCTAAAGGAAATAAAACTTTATCTGCAAAGGAACTGACGTTTACTGCACAGAAATCCTACTGGAAATATTCTCTTTCTGTAGGACATACCCAAAAGTAAATACCATAGACATGGAGTACTGTTAGCATCTGGCAAGTTCACACCTTTCTAGGGAAACACCACAGTCATGAATATTATTCTTCAGTTAGAAGGCTACACATTATTAAATAAATTCAGGAGGCCACGAGTGGTGGCTCACACCTGTAATCCCAGCAATTTGGGAGGCTGAGACATGCAGATCACTTGAGGCCAGGAGTTCAAGACCAGCCTGGCCAACTTGGTGAAACTGTTTCTACTAAAAAAAAGAATAATAATACAAAAACTATCTGGGCATGATGGCACATGCCTGAAATCCCAGCTACTCGGGAGGCTGAAGCAAGAGAATCGCTCAAACGTGGGAGGCGGAGGTTGTAGTGAGCCGATATCCCACCACTGCACTCCAGCCTGGGCGATAGAGCGAGACTCTGTCTCAGAAAAAAAAAAAAAAAAAAAAAAAATCAGAAAAGGTAAGAACAGCTTAGAAATATATATATCAATATTTCTTCGATACACCAATGTTAGGTCTGAATGCTAGTTTGAGTGTCCTTCAGTGCTTACTAGAGGCACCCTCAAGAGTTTAGCAATTGCCTCAAAGGATTTCCATCTTTCTTCATAGTAAACCAGATCTTAGATCCTGTTGTTTGTATATCTTTGTATGTCTCTTGGTTTATCTAAATTTTGACTGTGTGTCTGTGACACTGATTCATTCTGCACACTGGAGAGAGAAGCAATGGAACACAGAGAGAAGTTGTGAATGTAACATTACTTCCATTCATTGATGCACTCATTCATTCACCAGATGTTTCAGTGCTCATGATTTGCCAGTAGCATGGGTAAGAATAAGGCTTCCTACCAATTGTATTGTGTTTAGAACAGTGCCAGGCATTTTATTTCGATCAACTTGTTTAATCTTCACAAACATCCAATTAGGTACTTTATAGAAGAGGAAACTGAGGCATAGAGAGGTTTATTTGTCTAAGGTCCTACAGAGAGTAAGTGGCACAAGCAGAATTTGAACCCAGACATTCTGCCTCAAAACCACCATTGAACACTGATAAGGCTGGAGACGAAGGCAGGGACTAGAGCATGCAGTGCTGGGTGCTTCTCAGGACGACATTTGGATTTAATTTTAATGTCAATAGCAAAACATTAAAGGTTTTTCAAAGCAGGAGTTTTCATAAACCTATTTGTGCTTTCCTGCAATCAGGCACACTGCAGCATGAAAATGGGTTGGAGAGCCCAGGCAAGAGGCTGGGGCAGTTGTGCCCAGGAGGGTGGGCCAGGATGTTGCCACAGCGGGGAAGAGAAGTGAGTGGATACTAGAGTCAAACTGGAAGGCTATGAGGGTGGAATGGAATGAGACATGAGGAAAAAAGGAAATCACCCATGACCCCTGCATTCATTGCCTATGGCTGCTGTGACAAATTACCACAAACTTCATGGCTTAAAACCACATTACTGTATCATCTCATAGTCCTGGAGGTCAGAAGTCTAAAATGGGTCCACAGGACTGCCTACCACAACCTCTGAGCCTGAGCTTTAGTAACTTAGTGGATGAAAAGATAACAGGACTATCAAGGAAAAGGATGTCAAAAAGAATTGATGGCTCGACTTAGCATTAACTGCATCAGCCTCAATGCTGAATACTTTCTCTATTTCCCCCCCTTTCTGGGTTTTAGGCAGGTAGTTCAATTTCATTTTTTCATTTAATTTTTTATTTTACTTTTTTTTTTTTTTTTTTAACATGGAGTTTCACTCTGTCTCCCAGGCTGGAGTGCAGTGGTGTGATCTCGGATCACTGGAAACTCTGCCTCCCGAGTTTAAGCGTTTCTCCTGCGTCAGCCTCCAGAGTAGCTGGGATTATAGGCGCCCACCACCACGCCCCACTAATTTTTGTATTTTTAGTAGAGATGAGATTTCATCATGTTGGCCAGGCTGGTCTGGAACTCCTGACCTTAGGTGATCCGCCCACCTCAGCCTCCCAAAGTGCTGGGATTACAGGCATGAGCCACAGGTAGTTCAATTTCAAATGAAAACCCACAGCTGAGTAGAGGTAGACCCATCAAAAAGCAGGGTGAGACCTTTCTGATGGCGTTTGCCACTGCCCACCAGCACTTACTCCAGGACTGTCCCCTCCACATCAGCCTTCCCTAATATATCACTGTTCCCAGTGCACTTATATTTTAAAATAGGACAGAGAAGGAAGAATAATGCTTTCCATAAAATATGAATTAGGCTGGGTGCAGTGGCTCACACCTGCAATCCCAGCACTTTGGGAGGCCAAAGTTGGAGGATCACTTGAGCTAAGGAATTAAGAGACCAGCCCAGGCAACATGGCCAGACCTTGTCTCTACTAAAAATAGATTTTTTAAAAAATCAGCCAGGTCTGGTGGCACAAGTCTGTAGTCCCAGCTCCTTGGGAGGCTAAGGTAGGAGGATCACTACAGACTTGGCGCAAGTCTGTAGTCCCAGCTCCTTGGGAGCCCAGGAGATTGAGGCTGCCGTGAGTCACGATTGTACCACTGCACTCCAGCCTCAGCAACCTAGCAAGATTCCAACTCAAAAATAAATAAAATAGGACAGTGAAGGGAAAATAATGCTTTCCATAAAAATATGAATTAGGCTGGGCACAGTGGCTCACACCTGTAATCCTAGAATTTAAGGAGGCCATGGCAGGAAGATCATTTGAGACCAGGAGTTTGAGACTAACCTGGGTAACAGTGTGTCTCTGTCTCTGCAAAAACTTAAATTATAGCACTTTAGGCCTCCTGGGGAAGATATTTGAGGCAATATTTAGACAAGTCAGAAAAAACATAAATATGAGCTATTTTTAATATTCTGCAATTTATTCACACCCCTCCCCACCCTCACTTTTCATTGTAAATGACACTGAGTAATTTGTTTAAAAGAACAAGTTCTGTTTCAAGAATATGTTCTTTCTTTGAAACAACAAAAAGTACCTGTTTGGAGAAAAAGTCATTGCTAGTTTTGTTCTCATAAAAGTTTAATAGAAGGCAACCAAAGTTTAATATCTCCCAGAGGACAAATAAAGATATTTCTCAGCAAATGTAGAATCACAATTTTCATTGGTGCTGGGGGATTTTACACACAAATGCAATTTTATTTTACATTTAAAAGAGGTAAGTAAATAGACAAATCAATTTTAGCTGCTCTGAAATGTCATACTGGGTCATTAATTTTAAAAGATGGGACTTCAATAATAGTTAAAAGAACAAAGGCCCAAGGGTAAAGACTGAGAATAATCACCTTCAAATTTCTGAATTATCAGCAGCCTCAGATCAGAATCAAGAGGAGCCTAATTCAGCTTCCTTGCGATGTTCTCCTGTATTTTTTACCTTCAAAATATAGGTTCAAATGGAATTCCCTTTTACAAAAACAGAAACCCTCTTTCCTTAAAGCACGAGGACCTCCTCTGTGTGCTGGATACTCGGATGAATTCTGGCAAAACCAAGCTCGATAAAATAAAGACCTATTGTCTAATCTGCATTCAGATAGGAGATATGACACTTGCACCTGGCCATCTCTGTGGTGGAGACAGAGATATCAACATAATATTTGGCATGATATAAAATTTAAATGAGGCCAGGCATGGTGGCTCATGCCTGTAATCTCAGCACTTTGGGAGGCCAACGCGGGTTTATCGCTTGAGCTTAGGAATTCGAGACCAGCCTGGGCAATATGGCGAAACCTTCTCTCTACAAAAAATATAAAAATTATCCTGGCATGGTGGTGTGCGCCTGTAGTCCTAGCTACTTGGAGGGCTGAAGCAGGAGGATCACTTGAGCACAGGAGGTCAAACTGCAGTAAGTCATGATTGCACCACTGCACTCCAGTCTGGGAAACAGAGTGAGACCCTCAAAAAACAATTATATATATATATAAAAAATATATAATTATATATTTAATTATATATTTATATAGATAATTATATAATTAAAAATTTATATAGATAATTATATAATTATATATTTATATAGATAATTATATATATAGATAATTAGATATATATATATATAACGTTAAGTAGACAAATACAAGCAGCAGTTTAATGCACACTTGAGGGAAAGACGAGAGAGTGATCTTCCCAAATATGAAATGACATTCAGACTTATTCTGAAATAATCAGGAGTTTCTCAAGAGGAATTCCCCACTCACCACCATCAAATCAGATAGTCCAAGTTAAACAATTGTACTGTTTTGTAAAAATAATAATTATGACAATCATAGAATTAAAGTTTTGCCATTCTAGGCAATGTGAATTTGGAGAGCATGACAAAGAGTCTGTGCCATGTAAATTCTGTGAACCTCGGTATACTCATCTGTAAAATAGGTTTATAGGACTGTGATGTGATCATGTGTATAAGGCAATTGACAGTCCCAGGAAAATGGTAGGTTCTCTTTTGACTGAAATGGGACATTAACCTACATTAAAAACATAAGTTTAGCCCAGGTGTGGTAGCTTACACCTGTAATCCCAGCACTTTGGGAGGCCGAGGTGGGCAGGCCACCTGAGGTCAGGATTTCGAGAGCAGCCTTGCCAACATGGCGAAACCCCATCTGTACTAAAAAATACAAAAAATATTAGCCAGTCGTGGTGGTGCATGCCTGTAGTCCTGGCTACCCAGGAGGCTGAGGCAGGAGAATAGCTTGAACTCAGGAGGCAGAAGTTGCAGTGAGCTGAGATCGCACCATTGCACTCCAGTCTAGGTGACAGAAAGAGACTCCGTCTCAAAATAATGATAATAGTAATAATAATAATGTTTAATTGTATAGTTTTTACTATTGTTTTTACACAGTCTGGTTGATTTCCTTTATTTAGTTTTCAGAGCAAAGAACTGGTCTCTGACTAAAGAACTGATAAAAGGACTAAAGAACTGAAAAAAGCTTATGCTACTGAAATGCTTTACTGAATAAAGATATGCTTTTAATTTTAGCTACATGTGACAACTCCACAGGTTGATTTTACACTAGAATTTTTCTGACAACTACCCAGAATTCTGTTTCAATCCTGTGAGGGCATCTAATCTTGCTAGGGTATTTTTTAATGACAGTTTTATTGAGATGTAACTTACATCTCATAAAATTCACCTATTAAAGGGTACAAGTCAATGGTTTTAATATATTCACAGAGTTGGCAACCATCACTACAATCAATTTAAAATATTTTTATTATCTCAGAAGAAAATCTCATACCCATTAGCAGTAACTTCTCATTTTTCCCAAACTCCCTCCATCCCCTGGCAGCCCTAGGCAACCATGCATCTCTTTTCTATCACTATAGATTTGCTTATTCTGGACATTTCATGTAAGTGGAATCATGCAGTGTGTGACCTTTTGTGACTGACTTCTTTTACTTAGCTTCGTGTGTTCAAGGTTCATCCATGTTGCAGTATCAGTGCTTTTTTTGATGGCTGAATAATATTTCATTGCATGGACACACCACATATTCTTTATCTATTCATCAGTTGCTGGACATTTGGGTTGTTTTCACTCATTAGCCATTATAACTAATTCTTCTGTGAATAGTTACATATAAATTATTATGTAGACACATGATTTTAATTCTCTTGGGTGAGTATTTGCCTAGGAATGGAATTGCTGAGTCATATGGTAACTCCACATTTAACCTTTTGAGGAACTGCCAGGCTATTTTCCAAATGGGCCGCCTCACTTTACCTCCCCAGCAACAGTATGTGAGGCCTCCAGTGTTCCCACATCTTCATCAACAGTTGTTATTGTCCTTTTCATTTCGGCCATTGGAGTGGGTGTGAAGAGGTATCTCAGTGTGGTTTTAATTTGCATTTCCAATAACTAATGATATTGAACAGATGTTCCTATGCATCTTGGCTATTGCTACATCTTCTCTGGAGATACATCTGTTCAAATTCTTTATCCCATGTTTAAACTGGGTTATTTTACTTTTTTATTTCTTGCGTTCTTTCTTTGAGAAAGGTCTTGCTCTGTCACCCAGACCGGAGTACAGTGGCATGAACAAGACTCACCATAGCCTCAAACTCCTGGGCTCAAGCTATCCTCCCATCTCAACCTCCTGAAGTGCTGGTATTACAGACTAAAGTGGGTCATTTTTCTTTTTATTGTTTGGTTGTAAGAGTTTTTGACGTATTCTAAATAAAATTTCCTTGTCAGATATATCTTTGCAAATATTTTTCCCATGCTGTGGCTTGTCTTTTCACTTTATTTTATTTTGTTTTATTTTATTTTATTTTAGACATAATCTTGCTCTGTTGCCCAGGCTGGAGTGCAGTGGCACGATCTCAGCTCATTGCAACCTCTGTCTCCTAGGTTCAAGCCATTCTCCTGTCTCAGCCTCCTGAGTAGCTGGGATTAAAGGCACCCGCCACCACACCTGGCTAATTTTTGCATTTTTTAGTAGAGACGGGGTTTCACCATGTTGGCCAGGCTGGTCTTAAACTCTTGACCTCAGGTGATCTGCCTGTCTTGGCTTCCCAAAGTGCTGGGATTAGAGACATGAGCCACTGCATCCTCTTTTCACTTTCTTGATGGTATCCTTTGAAGCACAAAATCTTTTAATTTTGGTGAAATCTATTTATCTATTTTTTTCTTTTATTCTGTCTGCTTTTGTATCTTATTTAAGAAACCATTGGGTGGGCACAGTGGCTCACACCTGTAATCCCAGCACTTCGGGAAGCCAAGGCGGTTGTATCACCTGAGATCAGGAGTTCGAGACCAGGCTGGCCAACATGGCAAAACCCCATCTCTACTAAAAATACAAAACTTAGCCAGGTGTGGTGGCACATGCCTGTAATCCCAACTACTTGGGAGGCTGAGGCAGGAGAATCGCTTGAACCCTGGAGGTAGGGGAGTTTGCAGTGAGCCGAGATCACAGCACTGTACTCCAGCCTAGGTGACAGAGTAGGATTCTGTCTCAAAAAAAAAAAGGAAAATAAAAGAAACCATTGCCTTATCCAAGGTCATGAAGATTTATGCCTATTCTTTCTTCCAAGAATTTTATAGTTTTGCCTCTTACTTTTAGGTCTTTGATCCTATTGGAATTCATTTTTGTCTATGCTGTGAGGCATTCTTTTGCGTGTGGATATGCACCACTTGTTGAAAGACTGAATTGTCTTGACACTCTTGTCAAAAATCGATTGACCCTAAATGCAAGAGTTTATTTTTGGACTCTCGATTCTATTAAATTGATCTGTATGTCTCTAATGTTTTTTAAAATAACTTTTTCTGCCTGCATTTGTACAGAATAAAACATTTGTAAATATAGAAACACAGAATAAAAGTAAAAGAAACATTAACCCTGCTGTGGTAGAATGAACTGTTGGTCCCATTTCTTCACTCCCCACTAGGGGTTGTCCATGTCCACACCCTTATCATGGTGGAATGTACTTTGGGCTTCGTCCATTTGACTCTGGGCTTGGCCATGCAATTTGCTCAGACTCTTGAGATGTCAGGGAATGTGACAGGAGCAGATGCTTGGTTTGTGCTTGTGCAGTTGGTCCTGCTCTCTTGCATTTTTGCAGTCACCATAAAAAGATTATGCCCTGGGTAGCCACTGATTCCAAATGAATGGCAGATACTTGGAACAAATCTGAACTCACTCTGTGATCTGGAGCCCAACCTAAGATTAAGCAGACCCCAGTCAAAACTCAGACACATGGGTTAGAAATACATGCCTATCACAGTTTACCACTGAGGGATCTGTGGTTTTTTGTTCTGTAGCAACAGCCAACTAATACACCTACCACTTAGACATAACTATTCCTATCAGTCTGATCTTCTGACCAAAAATAAGATTGTAAAAAAATTGTATGTGTGTATACCCTCCTGTTGTTTTTACTTTACATTTTTTCATAATATCCCATGTTATTAAAAGTTCTTGATTGGCTCTTGCCTGTAATCCCAGCACTTTGGGATTCCAAAGCAGGAGGATCACATGAGGCCAGGAGTTTGAGACCACCCTGGCCAAAATGGTGAAACCCTCTCCCTACTAAAAATACAAAAATTATCTGGCATGGTGGCACATGCCTGTAATCCCAGCTACTTCAGAGACTGACGCACAAGAATCACTTGAATCCAGGAGGCAGAGATTGCAGTGAGCCGAGATCCTGCCACTGCACTCCAGCCTGGGTGACAGAGCAATACCCTGTCTCAAAAGAAAAAAAAAGTTCTTGATAAACATTCCTTTTAACATCCACATCACATATTTCAACCTTGAGCAGTTACATATTTCTCTTCACCATTCCTATATTACTTTTACTATTCCAAGTAAAGGTACAATGAATTGTTCTCTCTTTTGTATAAATCTTGATCTACATTTTTCATTATTTCCATGGAATCAAGTTCTCGAAGTTGATACCTTTAACAAGCTCCTTTAACCAAAGTTCATGGTGGAGCCACTGAACCATGATTTTCATTTTATTACTATTCATATTTCTATTTGGTTAAACTCACATTGTTTTGCTTAAGGGATGCAGACATATTTAATTTCACTTTAAAAAAAAAGACTTTTGTGAATTTTTCCAGCATGTTCTGTCATACTGTCTTCATTTATATTTTATTATAAAGAATTAAATTATTGCCATAAAAAACAAACAGGCCTCACTCGGTGCCTCATGCCTGTATCCCAGCACTTTGGGAGGCAGAGGCAGGTGGATCACCTGAGGTCAGGGGTTCAAGACCAGACTGACTAACGTGGTGAAACTCCATCTTTACTAAAAATACAAAAAATTTAGCTGGGCGTGGTGGTGGGGGCCTGTAATCCCAGCTACTCGGGAGGCTGAGGCAGGAGAATCGCTTGAACCCAGGAGGCAGAAGTTGCAGTGAGCTGAGATCACGCCATTGCACTCCAGCCTGGGCAACAAGAGCAAAACTCCATCCCAAAACAAACAAACAACCAACCCTACCCCCGCAAAAAAAATACAAGTCCCTGCCTCTCGTTTTTTCCTTTGTGCTTATATAGAAACATAGAGACAATGTCTCTGTGTGAGCATGTGTTTGTTTTGCTTGTTTGCTTGTCTTTATTGGTGTAGTTAATTACAGATCATATACCCAGGAAGGTGGTATGGAAGGAGTAGCCAGATCTAATTTTCTTTATACCCTTCACCGTGCCTAGCATAATGCGTAGGTGCATTCAATGAGTATTTGAGTAAATGAATGTAAGAAATATAGAGACCATTGGCTGGGTGTGGTGGCTCATGCCTATAATCCCAGCACTTTGGGAGGCCAAGGCGAGTGCATCACTTCAGGTCAGGAATTTGAGACAAGCCTGGCCAACATGGTGAAACCCTGTCTCTACCAAAAATCCAAAAAATTAGCCAGGCATGGTGGCGGGTGCCTGTAATCCCAGCTACTTGGGAAGCTGAGGCAGGAGAATGGCTTGAACCTGGGAGGCGGAGGTTGCAGCGAGCAGAGATTGCACCACTGCACTCCAGCCTGGGCAACAGAGGGAGACTTTGTTTCAAAAAATAAACATATATATATATAGAGAGAGAGAGAGAGAGACCATTAAAGCAGACTTTTAAGCCAGAAATTACTGTCTTCACAATGATTAATAAGTATTTTTAAGGCTTCATTAGTGAGAAATATGCTACAGGTATAAACAGATGTGCAGGACTTAAAAGAGTAGGCCAGATGGTTGATACTATCGCTAAACTTTTCTGGGTGCCTCTTAGCAAATAAATGGATCTCTCTCTGTTCCTTGTGTTACTTTTCTTTTCCCCAAGGAAAATCACATTTTTCAGGTCTGACAACAATTTTCAACCTGACAACAATTGCTCCAGTTTCATTTTGGCAACTGCTAAAATTGTCACCTTGGGAACCCCAAGCACACACACTGACTGTACTTGCACGGCTCCTACCCTGAGCCTTTCGGAAATTTCCTTCAGGAAGCCCGTCTATCATCTCACAAACAGAATCACTGATCTAACCTGGGCAACCATCTTTCGGCATCTGCTCTGTCTGAGACTCTCACCGGCTCCTAAGGAGACAGGGAATCCTGAATCACTCATTCCTTAGGCTAGACTGAAGGTCTCCTTCCAAAGGCAACTACTTACTACTCTCTGCCTTGGGTCATACAAGAAGCACTATTCTTATCTATTCACATGCTAAGCTATTTTTTTTTAAGTCAGCTTTGCTAGTCAGTCTCCTTGAAATTCCCCGGAAGGAATCAAACAGAAATGGAACAAAGGACGGGAAAAGCCAAGGAGGTTTGCTGAAATTGAAGCATTCTGAAGATAGCTGGGTGCTACAATGGGTGTAATGTGAGGAAGGTGGTCTTGGGTGCACCCACAGACCAACACTGCCATTGTTACAATTTGTGTAGGATGATCTCAGGTGACAGTAGCAATTTATCACACCCAGAAACAGATCCCCCACACATATTTACTTGAGGGTACCAGACCTGCTCACAAAGCAGAGAAGAGCTAAGGCTGTTCTCTAAGGGCTGAGAATTGCTGCTACTGCCTAGTGAGTAGGGAGACGGTACTCCTCAGGCCCTATTTCCTATCAAATCATGTGTCAGTGTTGCCTAGGAGATAGAGACACAGTAACTACTCTAGCCAAACAAGGCACATAAACAGAACAGAAATGCAACGGCTTAGAGTACCCACAGAAAACTTGATTACCTTGTCACCATGAGTAAAAGCTAATTCCAACTCCTGAAGAGAGCAAACCAGCTCTGAAAGAGAGTGAAAATGCAGACGAGACAGTTATCAGATAATGGCTATCTGGACAAGAGATTCTTTCATTTGACAGCAGTTTGGTTGTTGGGAGTTCCAGTTCGGCTTCTGCATAGTTGCTCTGTACAAATCCTCCTCCATATTTGCTTACAGAAAATGTGTTGCCATCCCATCATGAAGGAAGCTGCCCAAGAGTTTTTAACCATTACAGCTGTGATGATGAAAGAGTGAAGAACCGCCTCTGAGTTAAAAAGTGCACCCAGAGATAAGGTTCATTCTCAATGCCCTGCCGCTGCTTCTGATCGCATGGCCACTGCACTTCTCAGTAAGTGGGAATCAAATGCTTCACTCACCACAGAGTAAGCAAATAAATATCTTTTTTCTATGACACGGGCTAAACAATACCCTGTGCTCCACCTCCTAATAATTTCACTATACCCAGGGTGGGGAGGAGGGTCAGGAAAAGCAAGAAACAATGACTTCTAAATATATGACAAACTTGTAAACAATAAAAAGGGGAAACAAAACTCTTTATAATTCTAGTATTATTAGCAGGGACAGAACTAATAATGGTCCTATTAAACTTGCATTATTAGGCAGGTCATGTTGATTCTGGGTATAGCATTCTATTCTTGTGTTTTGGCTCAGTAACTGAGATGTGCAAATCCGTGGCAAGGTGAGTCATATTAAAACAACACCTATGGTTTTGTTGATGCTTATATAAGGCATTTCTTTTCCACTGATCTAGATAATTATGCAATTAAAATGAGAACATATATTCTGCCAAGATTTCTTAGAAAATAAATGAGTTTTCAAAATACGGTATAGGGTTTAATAAAATAGCTTAGGAAGTTTCAGAGTTAAGCAAGAAATCTACAAATAAAGAAACAACAACAAAAAGTAGATAATGGCACTTTATCTAACTGAAGGAGGCATTCTGCTTTTTCTTTCTGGCAGGGGTACTTGGATTTCCAGGATTGTTTCATTGTATATAAAATGTACACAAATTTGCTGAAATATTTCACTTGCTTTTGTGTTCATTAATGTATTTACCTAAAGAAAGGTAAGCATATTTCCATGTAGACAGAAAAAAAGGATGAAATAGAACCAAAAAAAGAGGATAAAAAGAGAGACAGAGAGAGAAGAAAAATTAGAATCTTTTAATACCCATGAGCCTAAAATTAATAACCACATGAAAAGTGGTGGTGCTTTTACAGCCATGTGAATAATATACTTAGTACTTGCTTTAATGAATTACCATACTGAACATTTTATTACCTGGTATGATTTCTATTTTAAGTGAATATGTCCTCTTTCATGGTTATCGAAAAAGGGATTTATGTAGCTATTTGTTAAAAGTTTGCATTTCAAAGCATAAACAGTTTTAGAAGTTAAATCACCTCATTTGTTTATATTACTTGAAACACTGCATGGGAAATTTTTAGGCAAGGTATCAAAAGTCAGCCAGGCTTGTTACACACTCCCCAGCCTGCTGCACTCCTGACCTAACTCATTCCTCTGTTAGGTTTCACCGCACATTGCACATTAGGGCTGTGCACTAATTTGCTTCTATTCCACACAGGGCCAGGCACACTGAGCATCAGTCCTGTGCCTGACACTATGCTAGATGCTGGGGTTGCAGCCATGAGCGTAGACACGACAGACACAGTCCTCACCATCTACTGTTGAGTACCGATTGGAACAAGAGGATCGTCTGTAGACAGGTATGCCAGGAGCATGGATGTGGGATGACAAATTGCACCGTGTGCAATTGGCAGGAAATATTTAACCATTGGGATATTTGTAGCAAACTCCTTTTTCTATTTTTCTAAATACTCAAGGTGGCAACACCATTTCCACATGGACTGACAGAGAGTTTTATGATTATAGCCACAACCTGAACTCATGAGTTATATTTTAGGACTATTTCAGAAATTTAATCAAAAGTACAGTAGTAGTAAAAAAAAAAAAAAAAAATTACATGCATAAGTGGTCCTTATTATTCATTTATATATTTAGACATGAATGTGCAGTTTTTCATTGGGGGGTAATGCAATATACCTAGGTAAACATGTCTTTTGCAGTTTATACCTTGGTTTATTTATTCTTCATCCCCCAAGAGATAACTTTTATTGCTGATTATACTGTACAAGATTAAAGAGAAAGTAAACTCTTTATATTTAAAGGCCTAACAGAGCATGAATCCTCTCAGTTGCTTTACAATTTCTGCCACTAAGGTTGAGTCTGGAATTAGGTGTCACCACAGTTGACTCAAAAAGGTTTTAAAAACAGGGGTGCCAGTATAACTTTGGTTATGAAACAAATGTCCCAGGCAGAAAAATAAGTTTGGAAAAGAAGAGGGGAAAATATTTGTAAGTCTGAACTTCAGTAGAATTTGATCAGTTCTCAAGAACACCGGGGAAATCCACTGCTAATTGTCAAAATTTCTAGAAACACCTATAGAGAAGGAGGTTGTGGTTGTTTTCTCCAAAGTTTCAAAAAATGTTACACCTACCAGAAACTAGATTTTTAGAGAGCACTTAAGGAATTTTAGATTGACTCGATGAAATGTTATATGAGCAAGTAGATCATGATTTTTCTTAGAGATTGAGCATATATTCCTGGTGATAAACAACCTATAGTTGCTTCATTCTGCTTAGTTTGCATCTTATTTTAACAATTTAATGGTTTTCTGCTAGATTTTAATTGGTAGCCATGAGAAGAATGAGTTGAACATATTGTTGATATATATCTATTTAAGCTAATGAAGTTGCTCTATTATTTTATAGTGAAATATGACCCAGTTGACGTGTATATAATAGTGTATCTTTGGATTAAAGAAATGGCCTGAAGAGATTTGTTTTTTATATTTTTTAGCAGGGAGACAAGAAGTACTAAGAGGCCACAGAGAGTGAGCAGAATTGTAGAAAACATGGTACCAAATCCTGAAGCTCTAGTAATATTCAACCTTATGTACAATTTATCTGACTCACAAAAAAAACCTGTCATTCTTGGTAATATTTAGACCCCTATTGAGTACCTTGTGCTGCCTATAGGACAACTGATTTTGTTCAAAAGCATCTCTTTTTAAATATAAAATACAACAATGAGACATGAAAAAGTTATCTACTTATTTATGGCCAAAAACTAACAATCAAAATTTTTTTGAATGATCAAATTTGAAAAACAATTCTATTTTTAGGAGCTATAAAATCAGAATACATGACAAATTCTAGGGGAGAGTGCCTGCTTACATAAAATATTCAATTATCTCTCCACTGAGATATTCAACAGTTTTATTATTTACTTCAACAATTTAATTGCAAAGGATAAATAGATGTTTATTGTTTTTACAAGTACACTTATAACATAGTTCTACTTTGCCAGTGAAAGTCACAAAAAAATTAATTGTGCAGTTTTTTCTGACCTAGAATTCCTATTATTGAAAATTAGTGCAAAATGAGAGCATATTTAATATTATTTCAGGAAATGCTGACATTTTAAGAAATCACCTTCATAACTTAAAGAGGAAGCTATCTTTGTTGCTGTTCTTAAGGAATTTTTATCTTTGCTTCTCAGGCTTAGTAGATTACCAGTGTTTTCTCTTAATTCATTAAAATTCTCGCTTGTTGAAACTTTATTTTAAATTATAGAGTACCTGCTTTTGTTGTCATGGTCATTTTTTTTTTTTTTTTTTAAATTTCTACATACTGTGAAATCCTCAGAGAAAAATAAACGGGATTTTAAAATAAAAACTGGCATAGTTCTGATTAACAATACTTAAGTTTATTGGAAAAGGAATTGAGTGATTTATATGCCGATTCTTTCCTGCTGTTGTGGCATTTTACCAATTTCATTAATAAGTTCAGCAGTAATAGTAGCAACCTAAGTAATAATTTAAGAAGTAATAATAAAGTTAAGAGTGTTCTGTGCTATTTCCTGGAGGTATTCATTTAGCCCAGGTCTCTCCTGTGGTTCTACCAGAATTATATTTGGAAAATACCAAGCCACTTAAATAAATGTTTTAGCTGAAATTATAAATCATTGTAATTAGTACCATAAAGTTGACAGAGCCTAGGTTTCTTTGTTGGAAGATCAGAGATGGGGTCTAGGCTCCATTACTTAACAGCTGTTTGATCTTTGGCAGATTATTTCACCTTTCAGACTCCTTTCCTTCATGGGTAGGAACAATGTCCGTGGAAGGGATTTCCATCATGTATAACAGCCACATGTGTCTGGTACCAAATCTCTGAGGGGAGCACGTGGTAAGAGACTAGGAAGAACTGCTGTGTAAAAGTGAGGGCAACATAGGGGGAAGCCATGCGTGTTATCTGCCCTTTAAAGCTAAGTTCTTATGAACTATGCCTTTCAAAATGTACAGAAGAAAAACTCAAGACTTCTCATCTGCAATTCCCAGCAAGAGATCACCGACTCCCCTCTTTGACATGTAGAACAGGATGCCGAGACTTTTGTGTGTGTTCACCCTGGGTTATCACATTTCCAGCTCTAGATTCTTTCTCATTGCCCAATTGTTTCAAGGAGATAGAAATACTGTTTTTATTTTCCCCAGGTCTATCACTACGTTTTTCAATTCTTTTGTAACCTGCTCCCTTTTGGGGAAAAAAAAGAAAAAAGAAAAACTCTTCAAAGTCAAAGTACCACAAGTTGATTCTGGATTGGTGAGACAAAGTTTCTCTTTCTCAGGCTACCAATTGTTTTAGATTGAAGTTTCCTGTCATGTTCGCTCATCTTTAAATCCTCATAGTGAAAATGGTAATGTTGTTTGTTTCTTTTATTGACTATGCTACAACTTCTACTGTTCAAAGGTCTGCTCTGGTCTCTTGCCGAAAAGCAATCCCCTCCTATTTGTTTCCTTCTCTTCCAGTTTTGCACATACCTTGGGTTCCACCAGGAGTGTCTTTTCCCTGTTGTGTGTTTCAAGGACTCTAGTTCACCCTTTAGACGGCAAATCAGAAGTCTCTGCTCCTGTTGTACTCCACACACACCTTTATTGGGGGCAGTTTTACAACTGGTCTACATTTATCAATTTATGTTTCACTCTGTCTTTCAAGCTATGAATCTACATCAGAAGGACAAAGTCCAAGATTTAGTCATGTTTGTATTTCTAGCACATCACGAATATGCCATAAATGTTTCTCAAATGGCCAAACAACTACATTTTATGTTAGAAAGCAGCTTTCAGTTTTTCTTAAAAATAGCAGCAAGATGATTTTGGTATCTCCCTTGTTTTCTGTAGGATATGATCATCATGGCACCTGTATTACTGATACTTTTGGGGGCCACTGAGATACTGCAAGCTGACTTACTTCCTGATGACAAGAGTAAGGACCTTCTATTCAATTCAATAATGTTTACCTTTAAAAGTATGTTAGTAAAAGGATAACATTATTTTCTCTTAAACTGTCAATTAGAACATTATATATGGATTTTTATGAGATAATATTTATCCTCAAGACAGATGCTTTAAACATGCTATATTTTAAGAAAGCAATGCTGGCTGAAATGCAAATGTTATGCTACAGTGGGAAATCAAAGTCAAAGTGTGGGTGTCCAGGCACCATGGAATAAAGCTGGCGCCAGTGGTTGCATTTGGAATGTCTTCCCACACAAGGGAGTAGTTAGAAGGCCCCATGACCAAACAGTAAGAAACTTCCACTGCATTTTGTCCTGAAATGTGTTGATGTACGTATTTGGTGTGATGACAGAGTTTAAGGAAAATCATCCCAGGTCCCAGTCTAGCATTGTCAACAGAACTATCTATGGTAATGACAATGTTCTATCGCAGTAATGTCCAATGCAGTAGCCACTAGCCATATGTGACTACTGAGCCCTTGAAATATGGACAGTGCAACTAAGGTAATGAATTTAAATTAATTTAGGCCGTATGTTGTGGCTCACACCTGTAATCCCAGCACTTTGTGAGGCAGGGGCAGGTGGATCACTTGAAGTCAGAAGTTTGAGACCCACCTGGCTAACATGGTGAAACCCCAACTCTACTAAAAATTCAAAAATAGCCAGCTGTGGTGGCACATGCCTATAATCTCAGCTACTTGGGAAGCTGAAGCAGGAGAATAGCTTGAACTGAGAGGCAGAGGTTGCAGTAAGCTGAGATCGCACAACACTGCCCTTCAGCCTGGGCAACAGAGTGAGACTCTGTCTCAAAAATTAATTAATTAATTAATTAAAATTTCAATAGCCACAAGTTGCCAATGGCTACCATAATGGACAGTGCAATACAGACAGAGCTCTAAAAATCCTCAGAGCTCTAAAAACCTCTACATGGATGTAGAGGTGTGGGAAGTCTGTTAAGATGCATGGATAAATCCTGATAACTTAGTAAATGAATAAAAGAAGGTTTTGTAATTGTGTGCACAATACTGCCCTAAATGTAGTAAAAAAATTAAAAATTGCATAAATATACACCCAAGAAAAAAATAACAAATATATCATATGTTAATGCCATTCTTGGTGGTACAATTATTTTAAAAAATTTATCTTCTTCTTTTTGCTTATCTGTGTTTTCCAAAATTTCTTCAATAAACAGATATTGATTTTGCAATTAAGCAAAAGCTTTTATTTTGAAAGCAAAGTCAGAGAGTGGCTCATGAAGGGGGAAGAAACATTTTCTTTCTGTAAAGCCCTATTTAAATAAGTTTGCTTGCAAATATTTTTGTCTGTGACTCATAATAAGAGGTAAATACATTTTTACGTTATGTACCAGCACACATACAAATATATAACTACCCTTATGTAGTGGAAACGAGATTCATGAAACAACTCTTACTAGGTTTGATGCACACTGATATTTTCTATTCTATTTTTCTTCCACATCATTAAAAGAAAAATTATGGTCACAAACCAATACATTGTTATCATTGACTGCTAATGGATAATGACTCTCAGTTTGAAAATTATAGTTACAGTGAATAGTGAATAGTGATATAGTAACATGTTCATATTTCAATAAAAATATAGGTATTATAGGTAAACACCTGGACATGGGCAATGTAAAAAAAGATGTTAAAAACAGTTTTAAAGAAACCTTTTCTAGGCTGGGCGTGGTGGCTCCTGCCTGCTAGCATTTTGGAAGGCTGAGGCGGGCAGATCATTTGAAGTTAGGAGTTGGAGACCAGCCTAGCCAACATGGTGAAAACCTGTCTCTATTAAAAATACCAAAAATAAAAAAATAAAAAAAAAACCCATTAGCCCAGCGTGGTGGCATGCGCCTGTAGTCCTAGCTACTCAGGTAGAAATAGACACTTTCTCTTTGCCCCGGTGTTACAGGCATGGCAGGAGCAACTGTGTCTGTGGTGCTCGCAGGTCCAGGACAGCATCTGCAGGGCAACAAATATTCAAAAAATTTTAAAAGTGCTGCCTATGTTCAGTTGAACATTGTGCTGTTTCTTTATTCTTTGAATCAACAGTTTCACTTCTCCCACCTGTCAATTTCACCATTAAAGTTACTGGTTTGGCTCAAGTTCTTTTACGTTGGGAACCAAATCCTGATCAAGAGCAAAGGAATGTTAATCTAGAATATCAAGTGAAAATAAACGCTCCAAAAGAAGATGATGTAAGTGTTTATTCTAATGGATATCCTTATTGAGAATAAATATGCGTTTTGACTGCATTTTCTTTATCAAATGAAATTTTATATTAAAAAACAAAAGTACTGACAGGCTCTTTGTTATGTTACCAGTAGACTAGTGTCTCTCTAAGAATGCCTGTGAGCTAGTGCTGGGTGTATTGTTCAGCATTAAACAGCATCGCAGAATATTTTAACTTTCGGATGATTCTTTCCCTTAACGAAGAATGTTTAGTAACTTTTTAGGCACAATGGATTGGATACTGGTTTTCTGTTTCCCCTAAAATCACCAACCCAACAGAACAGGAGACAGTAGCCTAGCAAAACAAGAAGACAGCAGACAGAATGGAGAGTCAGGGAAACCAAGTTCGAATCCCAGTTCATCCACTTCCTACCTTTGCAACCTGGGACAAGTCATTTAGCTTCTCAGAGCCTCAATTTTACCTCAGGGCTACATTCAGGCACCTACTACATATTAGATGTGTAATAAAGTCAAACAAAGGGAGAAGTGATTCATATTAACCATTTTTCAGTCAATATGGAATTCTAGAGAATTTTCTGTCAAACATTGACCTCTGGGGAGATGGTGGTCAAAGGGAACTTCAGTTTAACTGTAATATTTAGTTTGTTTTTACAAGAATAATGTGTTCATGTGTCATTGAGAAGTTACTATGTTGTTATTACAATAGTTTTGTTTTGACTTTTTTTCTAGCAAAACTATTTCATTGCATCTTACTCGTCATTTAAAAAGTAGAGGAAAATGCATATTTCATTAAAATAGCTCTCTTAAGGCTAGTTCTCTTTTATGTATCAAGACTTGTGGGTTTTATTTTTAGTATGAAACCAGAATCACTGAAAGCAAATGCGTAACCATCCTCCACAAAGGATTTTCAGCAAGTGTGCGGACCATCCTGCAGAACGACCACTCACTCCTGGCCAGCAGCTGGGCTTCTGCTGAACTTCATGCCCCACCAGGTAAAGCAGGCCTCCAAAAGTCCAGTTTGTATGTTTTGGACTTTGCAAATATGGAAAAGCAGAAAAATTAACACTAACTCACTTTCCTTTAGTCAGTCACTTGTTCTTGTCAAGTACTCTCCCATATCAACAACATCCTAACTAAGGCTGCTGCCACTTCTTATCATAACCAACTGAATTCCATCTGGCACATTCTTGCAGAAATATCCACCGTCTGTGAATTGACCTCCAGTGGAAAGTTGGTGTTTCTGATAATTAGAATCAGTAATACTTCTGATCACACACTTAAGTGCACACACACAATAGGGGAGAGAAAAGAGGAGAAGCAGGCTACCAAGTCCTGGGGCATATGGGTGCACCCAATAACAATTGCCTTGGTCAGTTGAGCTCACGGGTAATTTTCGAACAATTATCCTGTCATATGGCCAGCTGGAAAGACCATGCCTTCTGAATTGTGTTAGTAACTTAAAACAGAATCATAAAGATCTTCTCATTTACTTTTTTTTTTTTTTTTTTAGATAGAGTCTCCCTCTGTTGCCCAGGCTGAAGTGCAGCAGTGTATTCTCGACTCACTGCAACCTCTGCCTCCTGGGTTCAAGCTGTTCTCATGTCACAGCCTTCCAAGTAGCTGGGATTATAGGCGTGCACCTCCATGCTGGACTAATTTTTGTACTATTATTATTATTATTGAGATGGGGTTTTACCATGTTGACCAGGCAGTTCTCCTGCCTCAGCCTCCCGAGTGCTTGGGATTACAGGCACGTGCCACCACACTCAGCTAATTTTTGTATTTTTAGTAGAGACTGGGTTTCACCACGTTGGCCAGGCTGGTCTCGATCTCTTGGCCTCAAGCCATCCACCTACCTCGGCCTCCCAAAGTGCTGGGATTACAAGTGTGAGCCACTGCACCCAGCCAAGATTTTAAATGCAAACTTATTTATGTTTGCTTCATTAAGTCTTTCTCAAATTATGTGACTAGAAAGGCTTGTTTTCATTTCAACCTCTCATTGCTGTATTAACTGTTGGTCTTTAAAATACACTGTGGGAAACACTGGTCTTGTTGGTGGTTGCTCAGAGAAGGAAACAAGCTCTTGCACCCAGGCCAGAAAGGACCGCATCCAAGTGGGAGCCTTGAGAGATAGAAGGGAGTCTTTTGGTCGTAGCTTAAGTCAGCTGTAGATCATTTTTATCACTGTCAGCCAGTGTCTTTCAAGAAGCAGAGGGAGAAGATGATGAGAGACAGCCTCTTATTACCTGTAGAGAAGTTAAAGATGGATTTCTTCTTTATATCTGTGCTTTTGCACAGATAAAAGATATATCTGTACTTTTGCTTTTGCACAGATAAAAAGAAGAAATATCTCGAAGCAAATTGACTTATTCAGTTCATGTATATATTCATATATTAGGTTGATGCAAAAGTAATTGTGATTTTGGTCATTACTTTTGCACCAACCTAATATATATTTGTCCATGCACCAAATGACCAGAAAGTCCATGCCCAAGTACAGTTTAGAGATCTATAGAGACTCTTTGTCTTATAGTTCTCATCCAAGGAATCATTTTATGTGAATTCCACTTGGTTCAAAACAGAAATAATTTTTATTAGTGTCATCCTATATTAGAGTGCTCAGAGGATAATTAGAATTGTAGAAATGTAAGCTGCAAAGTGCCTTATAGGTAAAATCCAGTTATTCACTATAGAAAGGGGAAATAGTGGTTTGATGTAAGCCACATACAATAACCCATCTCTGTGATCCTGTATCTGCCTTGGATTAGTCTCTGTACTTGGGATCAAGCTCACGCAAATTGGCTGGTATGTGGTCTAGACAAGTTATAACAAGTAAATGGGGCTGGACATGGCAGCTCATGTCTGTAATCCCAGCACTTTGGAAGGCTGAGGCAGGTGGATGGCTTGAGGCCAAGAGATCGAGACCGGCCTGGCCAACGTGGTGAAACCCAGTCTCTACTAAAAATACAAAAATTAGCTGAGTGTGGTGGCACGTGCCTGTAATCCCAAGCACTCGGGAGGCTGAGGCAGGAGAACCGCTTGAACCCGGGAGGGGGAGGTTGCAGTGAGCTGAGATCATGCCACTGCACTGTAGCCTGGGCAACAGAATGACTCTGTTTCCAAGTAATAATAATAATAATACAATAAAATCTGAGTGAGCTGAGATCTGGCCACTGCACTCCAGCCCAGGCAAGAGAGCGAGACTCCGTCTCAGAAAAAAAAAAAAAATCTGAAGGTTTTCTTTTGGTTTTTTGAGACAGGGTCTCACTCTGTTGCCCAGGCTGGAGTGTAGTGGCATGATCTTGGTTCATTGCAGCCTCAACCTCCCCAGCTCAAGTGATCCTCCCACCTCAACCTCCCAAGTAGCTGGAACTACAGGCACATGCCACCACACCTGGCTAATTTTTGTATGTTTTGTAGAGTCGGGGTTTCGCCATGTTACCCAGGCTTGTTTCAAACTCCTGAGCTCAAGCAATCTGCCCGCCTCAGCCTCCCAAAGTGCTGGGACTACAGGTGCATGCCACCACGCCTGGCTAATTTTTATATTTTTTGTAAAGACGAGGTTTCACCATGTTGCCTGGGCTGGTCTCAAACTCCTGGGCTCAAGAGATATCCACCAGCCTTGGCTTCCCAGAGTGCTTGGATTACAGGCATGAGCACCGTGCCTGGCCAATTCAAGGTTTTCTTAAAGTCCTAGTATATTAAAGAGGACTTTAACATGCTAATGTGCATCAAGTCTGCAAAGTAGTGGTATTATCTTGCAGTGTTGTCAAAACTCATTTCTTCTGAGCAGCAACCTATGTAATTCATGAAGCATTTGGATACAACCTAATGAATCACACAATTCTAGGATGGAAAGGGATACTCAAGACCTTCCTATACCAACCCTCTCCTTTACAGTTGAAAATACAGAGCCCAGAAAAGTGGGGGTCAATGTCTCACAGCTAGTTATTAACAAATGTGGCATTAGAGCACCAAAGTTGCTGGACATCAACCTCTAAACGACAATATATTGTACTTCTCTTGAACTTTGTCACATTTATTGCACAAACATCACCCCCAAGCCCCAAACAAAATAGCTGGGAAGCTGTTTAATATCAGAAATGGGGACTTTATAATTCTAATTCCATATCTCCAGTAAGTTGGCCTTTTGTAGTTAGTAGGTTTCTAGAAATATGTGATGATGGCTGGGCATGGTGGCTCATGCCTGTAATTTCAGCATTTTAGGAGGCTGAGGCGGGTAGATCACTTGAGGTCAGGAGTTCAAGACCAGCCTGGCCAACATGGTGAAACCCCATCTCTACCAAAAATACAAAAATTAGCCAAGTGTGATGGTGCACACCTGTCATTCCAGCTACTTGGGAGGCTGAGGCATGAGAATCGCTCCAACCCAGGAGGCAGAGGTTGCAGTGAGCCAAGATCGCACCACTGCACTGCAGCCTGGGTGACAGAGTGAGGCTCTGTCTCAAGGGGAAAAAAACGTGAAGATGATTATTTTTTGGTGGTGAATAAGATGTTTATATCATTATAGTTCCAAAAGAAGCATGAAATTCAGAGTTTGCCATGGCAATGTTTTGTTCTTTTTATTTTTGACTACCTAGGGTCTCCCGGAACCTCAGTTGTGAATTTAACTTGCACCACAAACACTACAGCAGATAATTATTCACATTTAAGGCCATACCAAGTTTCCCTTCACTGCACCTGGCTTGTTGGCACAGATGCCCCTGAGGACACGCAGTATTTTCTCTACTATAGGTTAGTACTGTACCTATTTTTACTTAGGCAAATGGTTGTTTCCTGCAACCTCATAAAACTCATGAGTGTTCCAATTTAGGTATGGCTCTTGGACTGAAGAATGCCAAGAATACAGCAAAGACTCAATGGGGAGAAATATCGCATGCTGGTTTCCCAGGACTTTTATCCACAGCAGAGGGCGTGACTGGCTTGCAGTGCTTGTTAACGGCTCCAGCAAGCACTCTGCCATCAAGCCCTTTGATCAGCTGTTTGCCCTTCATGCCATTGGTAAGATCGACTTAACCCAAAGCTGAAATAACTGAATCTCAGAATCTCTGCACTGGAGAAGATCACCTAGTTCTACTACTTTTCTGATGCTAAGTAAGCATCAGGCCCACGTTTGAAAACCACTGGGGCAGGGTTCTCCAGCCCAACGCCGCCAATGATTTTTGCTGGATAGCTGTGTTATGGAGGGCTGTCCTGGGCATTGTAGGATATTGAGCAGCAGAGGGGCCTCTACACACTAGATGCCAGCAGTATGCCCCTCTGCCCCTGAGCTGTGATTTTTTAAAAAGTCTCAGACTTTGCCAAATGCCCCTCAGGGGGTAAAATTTCCCCCAGTTGAGAATCACTGCACCAGGAAAAGTGAACTAGCTGCTTAAAAGAGACCATTTAATCTTTCATGAGTTCTGACAGGTTTTGTGAAATTTCTGCCCCTGGGTCCTGTGATGGACTAGTGCCACCCCAGCCGGTTTGAGTCCTTTCCCTAACAAATGGCCTCTCTTAGCTGATCACAGGCAGCAGGTTTCCCATCCAGAAGCCCTTCTTCTCCAGGCTAATATCTCTCTCTCTGCATTTCTCACTGTTCTGGCCCATCTCCTGGATGTTTTGCAGCTCGAATATCTCTCAGTGTGCAATTCTCAGCTCTAAAAATTATATTCATGGTTTCATCTGCTCAGTTCTCAATAGAGAAGACACTCTCCCTCATCCCAGATAGTTCTATTCGTGAAACTCACCAGGCGCTCTCACATGGCATACTGAGTTACGGAGATTCTAGATTTCAATGGTGGGTGGTTATTATGGGCTGTGGGGCCAGACTGCCTGGATTTGGATCCTGGCTCCACCGCTGACTGAGTGACCTTGGACAAGCTGATCATTCCTTTGTGCCTAATCTTCTTATCTGAAACAATGGAGAGGAATCAATACTTCCTGTGCGGTTTTCGTGAGAATTGTGTTACTAATGATAAAGTGCTTAGAACAGTGCCTGGCATAAAGGTTTAATAAATACACTACAATATTATTTAGAGAGTATGATTTGGCTGTGACATACCTATTTTCCAATGGAATATAACTTTGTGTCAAGAATCATAGCCCTTACTAAAGAGGTTATGCAATTCTCTCAGTAGTATATTTCTTAGGTGAACTAAAAATGTCACTTTCATGAAAATAGGCAATAAAAGATGCTGAGGAAGACCTAGAAACAATGATATTAATATGAAAATGGATATAATCTAGTACAGACCACAGGAATTCATTTTCTTTTATGATTTTCATTTTATTGAGGCTAATTCCTAAGATTACTAAAATAAATAAGTACTTTCTTGGTTAAGAATTTTCTCCTTAGGCAACAGGAGGCTCTGAAGCCAGTCGACCCCACTCTTAGCTTGTCCCTATTAACTGTGAGATCTAAGTCACATTACCTAAGACAAGGACACTCATTAAGAATTAATTTTCCCCTCACTTCACGGGACCATAAGACAATCAAGTGAGATCTCAGGGGAAAGGACATTAGAGTCCTAAGTGAAGACCAATCCATTCTTCTTTTTTTTTTTTTTTTTGAGACAGAGTCTCACTCTGTCCCCCAGGCTGGAGTGCAGTGGCATGATATCGGCTCACTGCAATCTCCGCCTCCCGGACTCACGCCATTTTCCTGCCTCAGCCTCCCGAGTAGCTGGGACTGCAGGTACCTGCCACCACGCCCAGCTAGTTTTTTGTATTTTTAATAGAGTCGGGGTTTCACCGTGTTAGCCAGGATGGTTTCGATCTCCCGACCTCGTAATCCGCCTGCCTCAGCCTCCCAAAGTGCTGGGATTATAGGTGTGAGACACCAAGCCCGGCCCTAATCCATTCTTTTTTGATGCAAAAGACAACTGAAGCTTCCTGCTCCATCCCCCAAACACACAAAAAACAAAAGATGCAGTAAACAAAATGAAATTAAAATTGAAAACTGAATCTCAGAAAGGGGAAGTGATTTGCTCAGGGCCACATACCTACTGGGAAGAGGCAAGGCTTGGTGGAAGGTCCAGGGAAACGTTCTCTCAGTGGTCAGGTTTATTCTGGGCCTGGTACAACTTGAGTAGTAAAGGTAGATGGTGGGTGAGTCTTGCAATGAGCTGAGTGGGGAAGAGATTCAAGCATTTGACTCCATTTGGAGTAGTAATCCTTGTAGTTTCCAGAAAGGGTCTCTTCTTCTTCAGCACTATTAGACAAGAGTATTACGGGAGGCCACTGGCTTCCTGTGGCTTGGAGATCAGCTGATTAAGACCTGATGGTAAATATTTGAAAAAAGCATATCTTAGAAATGCCTTGAGAAGTGTGGGTGGATTGGAGTTATCAGCTCTGATCACTGATTCTAAAAAAAAAAAAAATCACTGATCTTTCATTCCTTTAGATCAAATAAATCCGCCACTGAATGTCACAGCAGAGATTGAAGGAACTCGTCTCTCTATCCAATGGGAGAAACCAGTGTCTGCCTTTCCAATCCATTGCTTTGATTATGAAGTAAAAATACACAATGCAAGGAACGGATATTTGCAGGTAATTACTCAGATCATTCCAATATTTGATGACAGACATTTATTTTAGAAACATTTAAAAAATTATCTTCAGTGACTGCAACCAAGTTACAGCTTGGTACTAACAAGGTCAAAGTTAACTTACATCTACCCAGGTATTATAGGTATAAACCAAATCTTACTGGCCTTTTGTTTTGAAAGAACATACTTTTGGTTGAAACTAATACAAAGGATTAGAAACAGACTTATTGGTACTAGTGTTGGTTAAAATCTAAAATGATAGATGGGTGCAGTGACTCATGCCTGTAATCCTAGCACTTTGGGAGGCCACTGTGGGTGGATCACCTGAGATGAGGAGTTCAAGACCAGCCTGACCAACATGGTGAAACCCCATCTCTACTAAAAAATACAAAAAAAACTAGCCAGGCGAGGTGGCGGGCGCCTGTAGTCCCAGCTACTCGGGAGGCTGAGGCAGGAGAATGGCGTAAACCTGGGAGGCGGAGCTTGCAGTGAGCTGAGAGCTGGCCACTGCACTCCAGCCTGGGCGACAGAGCGAGACTCCGTCTCAAAACAAAACAAAACAAAACAAACAAACAAAAAAACCCCACAAAAATTAGCCAACATGATGGCGCATGCCTATAATCCCAGCTACTTGGGGGTAGGGGCTGAGGCAGGAGAATCGCTTCAACCAGGGAGGCGGAGGTTACAGTAAGCCGAGATCGTGCCATTGCACTCCAACCTGGGGGACAGAGCGATACTTCATCTCAAAAAAAAAAAAAAAAAAAAAAAAAAAATCTAAAGTGATGCAGCTACTATAAAAACGGTATGATGAATTCTCAAACAATTAGAAATAGAATTCCCATATGATCCAACAATTCCATTTCTGGTTATATATACAAAAGAATTAAAAACAAGGATTCAAAGAGATGTTTGTACACCCATGTCCATAGCAGCATTATTCACAACAGCCAAAAGCTGGAAGCAACCCATGTACCCATTAAATGAATGGATGAGCAAAATGCAGCATATACATACAATAGGATATTATCCAGCATTAAAAGAAAGGAAATTCTGACACATGCTGCATCACGGAGGAGCCTTGAGGACATTATGCTAAGCAAAATAAATCAGTCACAAAAGGACAAATACTGTCTGATTCTACTTTCGGAGGTTAAATAGTAAAATTCTTAGAAACAGAGTAGGATGGTGGTTACCAGGAATTGGTTGGAGGGCGGATGGAGAGCTATTGTTTAATGGGTACAGAGTTTCACTTTTGCAAGATTAAAAGACTGTTGAACATTGGTGACACGACAATATGAAAGTATTTAATATCGCAAAGCTGTACACTTAAAAGGGATTAAGATGGTAAATTTCATTATATGTATTTTACCACAATTTAAAAAAACTCATTAGTACTAATAGACAAAAATTACAAAGGGAAAGGAACTGAGAAGAAAGTCAATCAACATTTCTTGAGCATCAATTATGTGTCAAACTTTATTATGTGTATATTCCACCCTCACAATAATTCTATGATGTAATTATCATTCCCATTTTATAGGAAAGTGAGGCAAAAGAGATGAAGTAACTCTCCCACA
This sequence comes from Macaca thibetana thibetana, assembly GCF_024542745.1. Taxonomy (NCBI): domain Eukaryota; kingdom Metazoa; phylum Chordata; class Mammalia; order Primates; family Cercopithecidae; genus Macaca; species Macaca thibetana. The sequence goes on along the minus strand of NC_065579.1, from coordinate 132,642,844 downwards.
GTCACAAAGCTAGGGAAAAAAAACAGGATTCCAACTCATGTCTTATAGAGAGTAGACAAAGCCAATTCCATTAGATTCAACAAATATTTACAAATTGGCTTCTTTGTGAGAAATAAGACTGTTTCTGCCATGGAGTGACCCAATCTTGTGACATATTTGCCCAGCCTTGGGGTTGCTCTCCCACAGGAAAAGCCAGTGCAGCTAGAGATGGGGGTGTGTGCACAGAGTCTGCTATGCAGAGAGGAATTGAACGGAGTCTGCAAGGATGAAGAGAAACTGGTCTGGTGAGAAAACATGAGAAGGACTTTCTTAGCCAGAGCTTCCCAAAATACTTACACTGAAGGGCTGTGAGTGCGTGTGTTTTTATAATATCTAATCTACCATCGATTGGTGCTTTTGTCAAATACATAAAAATGATTTGCTAGCAAAAATTAAATATAGCCAAAGACATGTAAAGTATCAGTTCACTGATCATGTGTTTGGATGTCATGGCGATGTCAAATTGCTACCAAAACTTCCAAATTGTAGTCATAATTTTATCTGTATTTAGCCCATCACAGGCCAGTAATAAATAGTTCCTGACCTGCACCAGTCTAGGAAAAGGACTAACTTTATGCTTGGGAGAGTATGGTTCTTTCAGTCAAGTGGCAAGTAATTCAGTCTGCCTGGATGCCTGGATATAAGACCAACACTGAACTCATGACTCTGTATCTGACACTGTGACTTCTCCCAGAGTGGCTCTATAAGATTTTTTTTTTTAAATAAAGAAATGGCTTCTTTGTTAAAAACCATGACTGCGGGCAATGGATGCCACTGAAGAATTTCACACAAGAGAGAAATATGTCCACATTTGCAGAGTAGAAGAAGAATTTTGGTAGCAGTGTGAAAACCGGATGTGAGTGGGGAGGGGCCACATGGACATATGGATATCAGTTAGTGGCTACTGCAACAGTCCAAGCAAAAGATAATAAGAGCTAAAATAGGCAGTGGACACAGGGCTGGAGTAAAAAAGGGAGAAACACCTCCAGGGAGTATTCAAGATACAGGTGTCAGGAACACATCTCTGGCACAGGGGACTGGCTGGATGGTGGCGACCGTGATCAGCAGAAAGAAAAAGAAGAAGGGCTCATTCATGAGAAAACTGCTTCAACACGAGACAATCTAGTGTTCGTGTAATATTATTTAGTAATGTGACCATAGATTATGGAGGGACAAGGTGAGGGAATAATGCATCCTGGCAGAGGCCACTCCAGTCTTTCAGTCTGGAAACATCTGCTCGGCCTGGATAGGATCACCTGGATCTTGACTGTTGACCATTTCATATATTTGGGTTACAAGATAGCGTTTTCCTGAAGGGTGACTGCCAACACAGCAACACTGAAGCGCCTAGTATAAACGAATTGATATGTGCCCTGTTGATTTTAAATGGCTTGCTGAACAGTGAGTCACATGACCTATATAGGGCCTCCCATTCTGATAATTGGCAGAACTAAATTAGGTGTTTAGAGATTCTTATAATGCTATTTTTCCCCACTTAGATAGAAAAAATGATGACCAATGCATTCATCTCAATAATTGATGATCTTTCTAAGTATGATGTTCAAGTGAGAGCAGCAGTGAGCTCCATGTGCAGAGAGGCGGGGCTCTGGAGTGAGTGGAGCCAACCTATTTATGTGGGTAAGTAGCTTATGTTTATTTTACATTGGCAGCCTTCCTTGTGATCAAAGAAGGTAATCCCAGAAGTGTACACTTTCATTTGTGGGTCTTAAAATGGTTTCATATCTCTAATGTGACTCATTTTCTATTGGTCTACTGCCTTTCCAACCAGGAAATGAAGCCAAGTGAAGTTTAAGTGTCCAACCTTGTCATTAGCACCAACCCTCCTAGACCCGGTGCCTATTTTTTTTTTCCCAAATCTTGTTTCCAGTTTTATCCATGTTTTAAATTAAACTTTTTATTTTGAAATACTTAGACTCACATGCTGTGGGAAGAAAAAATAGAGATCCTGTGTCTATTTCATCCAGTTTTCCTCAAGGGTAACATCTTATAGAACTATAGTACAATAGTGGAATAGAATATTGGTGTTGGTAATCCAGATCTTACTGATTTCATCAATTTTATATGTCCTCATTTGTTTGTTTCTTTTTGGACCGAGTCTTGCTCTGTCACCCAGGTGGGAGTGCAGTGGCGCAATCTCAGCTCACTGCTACCTCTGCCTCTTGGGTTCAAGTGATTCTCCTGTCTCAGCCTCCCGTGTAGCTGGGACTACAGGCACATGCCATCACACCTGGCTAATTTTCATATTTTTAGTAGACACAGGGTTTCACCACGTTGGTCAGGCTGGTCTTGAACTCCTGACTTCAGGTGATCCAGTGGCCTCAGCCTCCCAAAGTGCTGGGATTACAGGCATGAGCCACTGTGCCCAGCCATATGTCCTCATTTGTATGTGTGTGTTTGGTTCTATGCAATTTTAGCACATGTTTAAATTCATGTACCCATCACCACAGTCAAATACAGAGCAGTTTCATCATCACCTGTTACCCTTTTATAAACACACCCATCTCTCTCTCCTCTCTTCTATCCCTGAACCCTGGCAACGACTAGTCTGTTCTCCATCTCTGTAATTTTCCCGTATCTAATTTTGACTTTATACTTTTTTTAAAAAAAGAAGATTCCAAAATTGAATAATCTACAGGGGCCCACAAAATCTGGATCTGTCCCTGAGCCTTCAGCCTAACAGATATAGAGTATCAAAAGGTCCATGCATCACCGGGCTCCTGTGTTAGCTCTGCAACTGTTTATGTTAGGACCAAATGGACTAGTTTGCTTGGCTAGTAAGATGGGCACCTTCTCTGTCAGTGAGATCCGTGAAGGATAATATACCCAATGGCAGCTATGGATGAAGGGGCACATTTCCAGTCTTACCCTGACACAGATGTCAATTCCACACCCAGGACATGTGGACTTGCACCTTGAAGACAGAAAATTCATACCCTGTGTTAGCCGGGTGCGATGGCTCACGCCTGTAATCCCAGCACTTTGGGAGGCCGAGGTGGGCAGATCACGAGGTCAGAAGATTGAGACCATCCTCAGTAATACTGTGACACCCCGTCTCTACTAAAAAAAAAAATTAGCCGGGCGTGGTGGTGGGCGCGGTGGCAGGCGCCTGTAGTCCCAGAAATTCAGGAGGCTGAGGCAGGAGAATGGTGTGAACCCAGGAGGCGGAGCTTGCAGTGAGCCCATCATGCCACTGCATTCCAGCCTGGGCGACGGAGCGAGACTCCGTCTCAAAAAAAAAAAAAAGAAAAGAAAAGAAAAGAAAATTCATACTCTGGCTATTACTCGGGTGTTTCCGGCAAGTCAGCATAGGCATTGTATGAGAGAAGGAAACAGTTAAAAAGCAACCAGTGTGTCTCATGTATATGATAAACCATGCAGCCTGGGGAGGCACACACATGTCGTCAACTGTTGCACTAGGTCTATAAGAGCATGAGATGGTGGGAAGAAGACTGGAGCCTTACATAGAAAGCCCAGGTTTAACATTCAGCCTTGACAAGGATTGATTGTGTATCGCCAGACAAATCATTTCTCTCTGTTTGCTAGGGTTCTCAAGATAAAGGAGATAACATCCAGCTTTCCTGCCCCACAGGGTATCTGAAATAAAAACAACTGCAGGGATAGCAGATTACATGTGTTTTTTTATTTTTATTTATTTATTTATTTATTTATTTATTTATTTATTTATTGCCAAGCACTATGGTAAATACATTATCTTAGTCCTATCAAAAAACTTGTTTGGAAAGTTTAGATAATTGGCTTAACTCTGTTCTGCATGGCCAACAAGTGGCAGGGATGGGGCTCTGACCCCAGATTAACTGACTTGATCTTACCTGATCTCTGGACACTCTGGCATGGTGGGACAGGATTCTGCAAGCTTTAAAGTGCTGGGTAGATTAAAGTCTTATTTAAGAGATCTAGGGGATGGGTGTGGTGTCTCACGCCTGTAATCCCAGCACTTTGGGAGGCCGAGAAGGGCGGATCATGAGGTCAGGAGATCAACACCATCCTGTCTCTACTAAAAATACAAAAAATTAGCTGGGCGTGGTGGTGCGCACCTGTAATCCCAGCTACTCGGGAGGCAGGAGAATCACTTGAACCCAGGAGGTGGAGGCTGCAGTGAGCCAAGATCACGCCACTGCACTCCAGCCTGGGCAACAGAGCTAGACTCTCCATCTCAAAAAAAACAAAACAAAACAAAACAAAAAAAAAGAGAAAAAGATCTTGGTAGCCAACCTTTGTGATTATGGGTGATCAAGTGTGTGGATGCTATCTCTCATGAATCCTATGAGGTATTCATTAACCATTGGAAGAGTATACATGGGAGAGATTTCGTTCAGGCACATGCCAAAATGTTCTACTATTTAATTCATTTGCTTACGCTATGGGGTGGGTCTTCAGGAAAGTCTTGGGCAGTGACCCATTAGCCCATGTGGAAATGACTCTGATCTGACACATAGAAGATAGGTTTCCATTGAAGACTGGGAAAGATAAGGAAAGGCCTAATAAATGGAGAACTGTTCTGAAACTGCCAGGGGGCTGGTCATGCTAAGTTAGTGAGTTCCCAAAGGAGAATAGCGTCCCCTAAAGTTGTGCAACACACAACCAGCTCAGCCTTAGAGGAGTAGCCGTCCCATCAATCAGAGAGACTTACAGGAGCATCATGAGCCTTCCTGGGGAGAGGGAACTGAAAGGACACTAAAAGGAAGTGAGAATGGGCAAAACTCACCTGCTTCACAATTCTGTTGAGACCAATCTTCCCCTCCCCTCCCTTCCTCCCTAGGTTGACACCCTCACCTAACTAACCAGCACACACAGGACTTTCCTCAACATGGCTCCATTTGCACAGGGAAAATTCATTCTGTTCCCCAGGAGAGAAACAAATATGAGAAGCATTCATCAGTCTCAGGGAATTTTTAACAAGGTCATTAATTTTGTCAAATGCCTAAGGTGGAAGTTTAATTTTTGTTACTTGAATTCAATAGACTTCTTTTTAAAAATGCTTTCTGTGACTCCCCAGGGGCACAAAACTCACTGGCTCAAAACTATTGCTATTTCTAAGTGTCTTCCCAACACCTCTCTCTATATATATTCAATTTGGGAGATTTTTAAATGCTGTCTAAAGAAACTTAAACCAAGATGATGGGCATCAAGGTCAGAACCCTGGATAAGAAGTGAGTTATGCTTTCTGAGTCTTTGACTTTTGAAGTTATAGTCAATGTTGCCTGCTGAGAATTTAGAACGTACAGGGTGAAATAGAAGCACTAGACATTCAGGACATCTAGGTTTTTAGCCACGGCTCTGCCAACGTCTAGCTCTATGATGTAAGCTAGAGATGACACGAGATAATATTTTGTGAGCAAAGTAATGAGAGACTGCTTAGAGTGCAGCATTGAGGATTCTGAGGCTAAATTTAGATTGTCAGAAGGAATCGTGATCTCCTGCCACCACCGCAGGGGACAGAGTGGTGACCAGCGTGACAGGGTTTTTCCACCCTGACCTGGTCGGTCTATACCTAACCTCTCTGGGCCCCAGCGTCCTCACCAGTAAAATATAAGTGCTGCACTACAAACCTGCTTCCATCTCTGCCATTCACGTTCACCTTCTCTGTACCACCCCACTGCAAAAGTGCTGAGAGTGAAATTGTGATCCATAATGAGCGCTTATTTTAAGCTTGTTTTTAATTTATTATTCACTCTCCACTTTAGAGCTCTCTCACCATTATTATTTCCTAAATAATACCTTCCTAGTTTGAATCTGGACTCATTATCGTTTCCCCCCAGGTGTACCTCGTTGCCATTATCTATAGCAAATCCCATTTCATTTACTGCCACCCTTTTCATGAAGATGAGCTGATTAATATTACTACTCACCTTATAAATCTATCCTTTCTGGAATTTACTCCTCGCTCAGTTTAGGATCATTAGTGAATTTAATCAATGTAGACTTTCCATTTTCATCAAGATGATTAATAAACATAATAGGAAGTCCAAGCCCCTCTGGGACATTTTGCATGGCTCTTTTTTATCCCTTGAGGATGCAGCAATAATTATGCTCAGCTAGAAGTCTATCAGGCGATTTTGCTGCTACATTCATTTCCTTTAAACACGCTCTCTCCTCTTTTGCCTTATCTTAAAAATAGCACGCTGCAGCCCTTCCATTCCATTTTACGCCAAGACTCAACTCAAATATCACCCCTTTCTTAGACATTAATTCCCCCCCACCGTTATTTTAAAGTAAGAAAATGGAGGTCCTGAGATACTAAATGACTCAGTAGTTGCAAACAGCCAAGAAGTGGCTATTTATATGATTTTCTCAAATAGATGACATATGAGCCAATTAGTGAATTAGAATAGATTTGATTAACTAATTAACCCATTATAGCCCAAGGTTATTTCATTAAAAAAATGAGACACAGGGTAAGTTTTGATTGATGAGATAAGGGGAGCTGGGAGAGGAAGGGGGTGCTGTCCAGCTCTGTTGGTAAGGTCCCTGGCCAGCCAAGGGGCACAGGGGACAGCAGGGAGAGGGTATAATTAGCAAGTGAGTGCTCTTCGCTTGCTCTGAACAGTGCCTGATTGGCTCTCCTGTCCTAGAATTTCCAGAGCATGGAATTTTTTAAATTAAAAATAATTGTTTTATTTCAACAGCTTTAGGGGTACAAGTGGTTTTTGGTTACATGGATGACTTCTATAGTGGTTAAGTCTGGGCTTTTATTGTACCCATCAGCTGAATAGTTTGTATCATACCCAATAGGTAATTTTTCATCCCTCATGCTCCTCTCACCTTCTCCCCTTCTGAGTCTCCAGTGTTCATTACACCACTCTGTATGCTTCTGTGTACCCAAAACTTAGCTCCCATTTATGAGTGAGAACATGTGGTATTTAGTTTTTCGTTCCTGAGTTACTTTCCTTAGGGTAATGGCCTCTAATTCAATCCAAGTTGCTGCAAAAGACATTATTGCATTCTTTTTGTACAACTGAGTAGTATTTCATGGTGTATATTTACCATGTTTTCTTTATCCACTTATCGGTTGATAGGTACTTAGGGGGATTCTGTATCTTTGCAATTGTGAATTGTGCTATGATAAACATGCACCTTAGGCGTCTTTTTGATATAGTGACTTCTCCTTTGGAAGATTTCTCAAAAACTGAATGAGACCTACAATTTGATTCAGAATGTTTTTTTTAAGAGATGAGGGGTCTCACTATGTTGCCCACGCTGGTCTCAAACTCCTGGGCTCAAGCAATCCTCCTGCCTTAGCCTCCTGAGTAGTTGGGCCTATAGGCACATGCCACTGAGCTGGGCGGGAATTTTTTTTTATGGAAGTAGCAGTTTCACTTTATCAGTACTCGTTATCAACTGCCCTATGTCAGCTGGCTTCTCTGTCTTATCTTAAGAGCTAACTTCCCAATTTTCACATGTCTTTCTCCTTTTTAAACTTTCTTAACTTCCGATTCTTCTGTTCCTTTGTTATCTTTGCTGTCTCCTGTTTATCGAAACTTTTTGTTTCCTGACCCTGGTCTTCATGAAGCTGTGTGTTTTCTCAAGTCCATCACCTTCTCTTCTTTCCTCCATCCATGAAGCTCAAATGCCAAGTGTGAAACAAGGAATGATGAAAATAAATTTTCCCATGGTCATGTCCTTGCTTACGGAAAAGGAGAGTTATGTGGGTCTACCCTGCTCTTATTTCTGGCTGTGTCTTTGGTCAGGATCAGTGGTTCTGAGACCTGCTTCTTCTGTGACAGACCACAATCACTGCAATTGCCCTTCAAAGAAACGATGGGGTTTTGCTTTGACCTCACTGAAGGCAAAATTTGATGGCCAGGATCTATGCAATGATGCTACTGGGTTCCATTAAAAATGTATTTTATTTAAAGCTTTCTTTAGTCTTGAGATGCATGGCACCTACACCCGGGGGAGTTGAAGAAGACTCAGCACAGTTTTCAGATCACTCAGTCACGAGGTCACAGCAGACAGGAGCACCTGCTGCCCCCAGCAGCTCCTTAAACATAGAGATGTGTTGCTCATAGGAAATATTGGCCTTTGCTTTCCTCTCAAGAGTTTGAGCTGGTGGGGTGGGTGTCTCAGAGTCCTGTGACACAGCCTAGAATCTGTTAGGACTTAATGAAAATGGGTTGAGATAGGGTATCAGGGTGGCCTATGGGAATATGGGCTGGAAGGAAGGCCACCCCAGAGAAACTCCTGTGCCTTTTCCTTTTGACTTGACATTCATGGGCTGATGTATGAGGTGACTTCGTACCTTTGTCCTGGGCACCTGGAATCAAAAACTGGAGTCACCTTTGGGACCATCAAATACATCTTCATTTTCTAGTTTGCCTGCATTGTGCCAAGGTCCCGCAGCTCCAACCTGATTCCTTGGACTCTGACTCCTACCTGGAGCTCTGATCCCTTCTCTCTGTCTCTCCTTATCCCATCCCTCTCCTTCAGCAACTTTTCCTTGTTAAATTCTCACACTATGGTGACACGAGGAGAAAGATGAAAGGGAAATGTTGTAGAAGGGTCCACATGAGCTATCCCCAGGCCTTCCAAAATAATCTTGCAAAACTCTTGTGAGGTTTGAGATGGGAGCCTCCGGGTCTATACTGTAGCAAAAATTGCTTAAAAGGAACAAGAGTTGACCCAGTAACAACATGAAAGACCCACTTAGGCTGACTTAAGACTAACACAGCTTATTGTGGTTCTGGTTTTCCTGTGTAGACAGATGGCTTGGTCACACTGCTTCCTTTTGTCCAGCCTGGTTAGAACCCACCTGGCAGCCCCATTTGTTCCCACCAGCGGAGCAGGACTGCCTCACCCCAGTGGTCATCCCACTGGCCTGAAGGAGGGTTAACAGGGGCCTTTCAGATTTCATCTCCAACTGCCAGGAGCAGGGAGTTCCCACAGCGCTTTCAGGCACAGCCACCTCTATTGGTGTTTGCACTTCCCTTCTAGGCATACATTCTGCCTCATGGTGGGATGGCAGCTTGGGGGAGGGAGGGACTCTGTCAGGGGGCCAGCTCCTGTGCAGGACATATTCACCTACATCATCTTATTTATCATCACATACATGATTTCCTAATCACCCAGGTGAGAAAACAGATGCAGACAGGTGAAGGAACTGCTGGAAGCTACACAGATAGTAAGTGGGACACCTGGGTTTGGAATCCACCCAGAGGACTGGCTCCACACCTGGGTTCTTTTTGAGATGTTCCATGGCCCTGGTGGTTATTACTCCAGCCAGGGAAACTGAGGCTGGAGGATGGGCCAAGCTCAGGCAGAGGGGCTGGGGGCTGTGAAAGCAGGAAGCTCTGCCAGCTCTTGACCTTGTCAGTCTCCATCCAGACAAGCCATTGGGAATGAAGTTAGTTTCTTCAGGCCGTTCTTGTCTAAATGTTCCTGTCCAAGTTCTTCATAATGTTCATTAACATGAACATTATGAACCCTAAATCCTTGAAGGGCAGGAACTTCCATTTCTCTTCCTCAGTATCTGGAATATTTGGTGTGTGTTTATTTCTCCTGACCTGAGTTTATCATTCTGCATTTTGGGAATTCTGATAGCACTCCAATTTTGGCCTCGCTTTGATGAAAGGGAAATTATCTTGATGAATTTGTTGACACAATGCTTTTCATCCTAATCGTAATTACAATAAGTAATATTTATTGATCACCTATGTACCAGCACTGTGCTAAGCACTTCACATGTGTTAATTTATTCAGTCCATCTCCCTGTTTTATAATGCAGGACATAGAAGCTGGAGAGGCTACCCTGCTGAAGGTCACTTTGGTAGCAAGTGGCAGAACTAGGGCTAAACCTCTGGGGTTTTTTTTGTTTGGTTTTGTTTTGTTTTGTTTTTAATAAGATAGAGTCTCGCTCTGTCCCCCAGGCTGGAGTGCAATCACACAATGATCCCGGCTCACTGCAGCCTCCACCTCCCATGGGGGTTCAAGCAATTCTCCTGCCTCAGCCACCAGAGTAGCTGGAATTACTCACACCATCACGCCCGGCTAATTTTGTATCTTTAGTAGAGACAGGATTTCACCATGTTGGCCAGGCTGATCTTGAACTCCTGACTTCAAGTGATCCACCCACCTTGGCTGCCCAAAGTGCTGGGATTGCAGGCCTGAGCCACCACACTCAGTCTAGGACTAAACTTCTTTATCCCTTGTTGCTTACTTCTATGTGATGACCACATGCTCTGCAGCCAGCTTTCATCTGCTTTAGCAGGTTGATAAAACAGGCCCAGCAGCCCCTTACAGGGAAGAAAATTCTGGGTTGCTTGGGGGGCCCTAGAAGGTACATGGCCCTTGGTGCTTTGTGGGAAAGCCTGCAGAGAAGAAGACTGCCATGAGGAATTCCCCTCTCAACTTCATCAAGTCTAGTCCTACTGGGGGATAATGCAAACAAGCAGTAAACTTAACAAGCAGTAAAATTAACTGCAGTGAACCATCCAGTTAATCCTGAATGCACACACAAATACATGCATGCACACAAATACATGCATGATGCACACAAATACACACATGTACACAAATACACAGTCTCCATTTCCTCTCTCTATTCAGTTCATTCAAGCCCAGTTCCACCAGATGAAGATAGTGCTGGTTGTGTGTGTTTGATCTGGGTCCTTCACTACTCTACACATTTTGTTCACTGAAGCTGCATTTTGCTGTCCTCTTTTTATTTCTCTAAACCAGGTACCTCCCACAGTCCATTTGACAGCTGCCTCGAAAGCTCACTCACCCAAAAGGTCTGCTTCTGACTTGCTTGCACTGGGAGCCTGTGATCTGGTTTGGGGTGCTCATTCATGAATGATGCCACAGTCTCCCCTCCAACCAGAGGCAAGTCACAGGAAGCTAGTTAAACCCTGTATCATAGACTACCATATTAACATCCTCTCAATTATCCAACCCTGTTGGTGCCATTTGAACTTCTCTCAGCACCTGCTGGTTCTAAAAACACAGCAGGCCTGCTCCGTTGGAAGCATCCCATCAATTTACTAATTAGCTCCTGGAAACCTATTGTTGAGTCTGAAATCAGATTCAAAATCAATATGTAAGCACTGAAAGTTCATACTTACATGCACAATTTAAGGTGGAACAGGCTTCCAAATCAAATTTACCTCCTAAGAGCTATTAGTGTAAACCTCATAGATCATAGAGCAAGAGAGACTGCAGCCCTAAAAGGGAAGTGGCTTGACAAAACTCCCAGAGGCAGAGCTGGGACTAGTTTGGGTGCAATACCTGGAGTCCTTCTGCCCTCTGTGTTGCCACTGTCTCAGCCCACCTGCACCCCATGTCCCACTCCATATACATTCTAGGGTCATAGAAGAATAGCAGACTATTGGCTTCTTTGCAAGGTCAAATGGTTAAGATGTCAAAAATAATGGAAACTGAGGTCCCCAGACACCAGAAACTGAATTTCCCAAATGGTCTAAGTTAGCGATGCCTAAAAAGCACCCAGGAATCAAATAGGGAGTCTGGAGAGCTTGTCCTCCTTACAAGGACAGGCTGTGTGACTTCTTCTTTCTGAAACCCATTTTTGCATAACCAAATGGCAGTGCCCATTGATTTCTTGAAAAGAAACATCTGTGACTTCCTTTTTAATGGCAAGAAAGGTATTCTCCTTGAGTCAGAGAAAAGAGCCATATTACCTGGAAATACATTTTGTTTTTAAAATCTCCAAGGTTGGAGACCCCAGAATTCAAACTAAGACTACATTGTGGGATCTCCCAACTTTTAAAGTATTGAAATTCTTAATCATTTTGACCCAAAGAATGTATGCTCTCAGTGGGATCTTCTCTCCTTGCTCTACTTTCAGCAAAACAGAGTAGGTGCTTACTTTAATTCACTAATCTACTGGGTGTTTTTTTTTTTTTTTTTTGGCATAAATAAGTAACTGACCACAAGTAATCCACAAGTAATTTCTACTTGGCAATGAGTACGTGAAAGCTTTTTCTTGCACAAAATTTTCCTGCCAATTTATATTTTCTTCAAGGAAAAGCTGACCTTGATTGTGTTCTCAGGGGTTAGTTCTGTTTTCAACTGGCTATAGGTGAGTAGCCCTAATGCATTTGGGGCAAGTGGAGAAGCCAGGCCAGGAGAAATGACTAATGTGCCAACTCCCTCCCGGCAGTGACCATGACTTTGCTTCTCACGTAGTACTTTGTATGCATCAATAACTTTTTTTCATTTAATGAAATAAAATCAGGGTTGCCTCTATATTTTTGCTAATTCAGTGAGAATCTTCGCTTATCAAAATGAGGGCTGAAGTGAATAACTCGAGAGTGGTTTAACTGAAAAGATTTTTGTAATCATGGTCAGAAGAAAACGGTACTGTTATCAGAACTTGCCATATCAGGCTAGGGGGTATTGCACAATTTAAGACCCAAACGTGACTGACAGTGTGACCCTGATAATTATTTACAACACTGCCCCTTCTTTCTGCAGGACCCATATTTTTTCTGTTGGTTTAACCTAGTTGTAAACAGGATAACATTTTTTCTGCTGATGTACCACTTGCTGAATTAGAATCCCGTGTCTCTGAACCTACAGTTTCTGAATGTGGTTATCGGGATACTTGCATAATGGTTACGAGCAGGGAATAGTTTGAGAGATGGAGCCATGAAGCAGGCTGAATGCCTTATTCAGGAAATCAGACTGGGAGATAAAGTAAGACAGTATTTGATTTGCTGGTATTTGTTTGTCCCAGCTACTCTTCACATTACCTAAGAGAGAATGCAGTAAAAACGAAGTCTAACAGAGCACTCAGCTCCCATCCAGAGAACTGAATATTAATCCTGGAACCATCGAGTATCTGTAGGATTTAGGAAAATAAAAGCTTTGCCACTTTAAGGGTCCATTTTCCATTATTTAACAAAATGTGGCGAATGCTTTTTTGTAAAACAATAGACATAAGTATATTTCAAAATAAAACTTGAAAAAAAAATAACTATAGCCATAGGGCTAGGCACAGTTGGTCACGCTTGTAATCTCAGCAGTTTGGGAGGCCAAAGCAGGAGAATTGCCTGAGTCTAGGAGCTTGAGACCAGCCTGGGCAACATACTGAGGCCCCATCTCTACAAAAGATTTTAAAAATTAGGTAGGCACGGTGATGCGCGCCTGTAGTCCCAGCTACTTGGGAGGCTAAGGCGAGAGGATTGCTTAAACCCAGGAGTCAGGATCTGCAGGGAGCTATGATCATGCCACTGCACTCCAGCCTGGGTGACAGAACAAGACTCTATCTCATATAAATAAATAAATAGTATAGTCATAGGTTTTTAATCAAGTGCTTCAGTCTCACCTAGAGTTTGGGGAATGTCAGGAGGAACGGTAGTTTGCAAAGCAGCCACCTTTAATTAGAGAAGCTGCCTGCACACTTAGCCTTATCAGGCAGCGGGGATGCAAACAATAGAACAGGGCTTCCCACCGTGAAGCACAGAGAGCTATAGGGATGATGCTCAGGAGAGTTCTCAAGGAAAAGCAATGCTTAGAATAAGTGAAGTGAAGTTCCTGTGTATTCAGTGTGCCCTCAGTTTTGCAGAGGGAGGGAGAGGAATGGGATTCCTGCATCAAGGCTAAGAGCACGGACTGTTTGGGCTCCCTCACTTCCTTGCTGGGTGGCCTGGGCTGACTTACTCTGTCCTTTTCTGCCTCAGTTCCTGCATCTGTACAGTGAGAATAATAGTGTCCATCTCAAAGCATCGCTGTGAGAATTGAGAATGTACGTGAAGCACTTTACACAGTATCTGGGCACCTAGAAGCACTCAGAAAAAGGGAATGTAAAAATATGTATAGAAAATAAGCTCTTAGTTACTTCCAGTGACTACTGATTTCTCTTTTTTTATTTTTATATTTTATTACAACTTTTAAAGTTCCAGCAGCAAAAAGGCACTACTTTTGTTTTCCTTTTTTTTTTGGAGACAGAGTCTTGCTCCATAGCCCAGGCTGGAGTGCAGTGGCGCGATCTCAGCTCACTGCAGCCTCCGCCTCCCAGGTTCAAGCGATCCTGCCTCAGCCTCCCTAGTAGCTGGTATGACAGCCAGGCGCCACCATACCTGGCTAATTTTAATATTTTCAGTAGAGACGGGCTTTCACCATGTTGGCCAGGCTGGTCTCGAACTCCTGACCTCAAGTGATCTGCCCGTTGGCCTCCCAAAGTGCTGGGATTACGCCAACACACCCGGCCCAAAAAGGCACTCCTTTTCTAAAACCAATTTTATTAAAGGTATGTATATATGAAGTGACAGTACCCTGTACTGAGTGAGTGGTGCTAGAAAAGGTGCTGGCTGGGGAAGGATCTGCAGGATTATATATTTCAACTGCCATGTTTTAAGATGAGGAAACCAAGGCCCAGAGTGACCACCTCCACAGCAAGCTGACACTAGAAGCCAGGTGTCCAGACTAGGCAGGGATGAAAGCACTGGACAAAGCATGCCTGTCTGGCACTAATCACTGGGTACACAGTAATGACATGAACCGAGGGAATGAGGAGAAGGGACAGGGCCTGTAAAGGATGGAAAGAGTCAAAGTGACTTCAAGGCTTCAGGTTTGGGGGCTTGGAAGGATTGAGACTGAAATGGGCAGTTACTGAGAGAAGGGGTTTTGATGTGAAGAAGAGCACGCATTTGGTTTTGAATGTTGTCAGCCTTGAGAAATATTCCAGCAGGTTTCACCTACGGACAGGCTAAGATCTAGGCCTGGAGCTGAGTATCAGGCAGGATCAGGAATAAAAACCTAGGAGAAGATTTCCCAAAATTAAAAGATGAAGCGGTATAAACATACTTTTCAAAGTTCAAAGAATAGACCACAGTGGAAAATACCAAAGGGTCAAAGGATGAGTGGAGAGGGCAAGTCAAAATTAAAATGGGGAGAAGTGCCATCTAAGAAGAGGAAGATTGGGGCAATAAAGCTGAGGACTCGGTTTCAAGGTGGGCTCAACTATGAAATTCAGGAAGGAGGTCAGTAAAAATAAAGCTGGAAAAAGAAAACAAGCGTCTTTTGAATTAGACTAGGAGAAAGTCACCGTGATTAAAAAAGCAGTGTTAGAGATGGGAAATGAAGCGGCCCGAATCTTTTTTTTTTTTTTTGAGACAGTCTCGCTTTTGTCACCCAGGCTGGCATGCCAGGGTGCGATCTCAGCTCACCACAACCTCCATTTCCCAGGTTCAAGCGATTGTCCTACCTCAGTCTCCCAAGTAGCTGGGACTACAAGTACGAGCCAGCACGCCCTGCTAATTTTTGTATTTTTAGTAGAGACAGGGTTTTGCCATGTTGACCAGGCTGGTCTTGAACTCCTGACCTCAGGTGATCCGTCCGCCTCAGCTTCCCAAAGTGCTGGGATTACAGGCGTGAGCCACCGCACCTGGCTTTTATTCAGTAATTTAGACTGGGAAATAAAGAAAGAACGTGTTTGATGACAGTGGAGACAGACGGCAGAGCAAGGTAATGGCTTATTCAAGATGAAGGACTCCATGGATATTTGAAAGCAGAACAGAAGAGATGAAGAAGGAGATTAAAACTTTTGGGAGGCAGAAGATAAAGCTTGGGTAAGGGTCCTCAGGAGGCAAAAAAGCAAAAGCAAGAGAACAAGGCAAGACTGGAATCACTAGGATTATATCCCAAGGCATCTCTCCTTCTTGTTACTTGAATGATTTGAGTTTTAAGTATTTTGGAGGTTTAGGAAGTCTTAGGCTATTAACAAGGACCTGAAAATTCCACTTATGTATTTCTTGTTTTCTAGAGGAAGCAAATCATGGCAAACTGGGGATGGTAACCTTTTCTCCTGGTGCAGTGTGGTTGAAACCTCACCACAGTATTTAGCACACTGGTCATTACATCATTGCTTGTGTTGCTTTTTGCTGAGTGTGATTCTTTCCTAATGGACTCTATGACGGGAGCACCCATATGTGATCTTTTGACCACTGAATCCCAGTAATTTGTACAGTTCCAAACATACAATAGGAGCCCAATAAATATTTGTTAAATGGATGAATAAAGGAATCAGTGAATGAGCAGCCTCTCCCACAGAAAGGAAACTCATATTCAGGGAGATGACGCAGGATTTACCTTATTCAATCAGGCAGGTTAGCAAACACATAACCTCTTTAAACACTGTTTGGTAAATGGCCTTGAGTTATTTTCTTCTTTTTTTTTTTGCAGGGGAGCTGTTGCGGGACAGAGTCTCATTTTGTCCCCCAGACTGGAGTGCAGTGGTACAATCTCGGCTCACTGCAACCCCCACTGCCTCTGTTCAAGCGATTTTGTGCCTTGGCCTCCCAAGTGGCTGGGATTACAGGTGCCTGCCACCACACCTGGTTAATTTTTGTATTTTTAGTAGAGATGAGATTTCACCATGTTGGCCAGGCTGGTCTCGAACTCCTGGCCTCAAATGATCCACCTGCCTTGTCCTCCCAAAGTGCTTGGATTTACAGGCATGAGCCACCCCACCTGGCTTGAGTTTGTCTTGGATGCCTTTCTAGTACTTAAAAGACAAATTACACACCCCAAAGCTATCATAGAAGTTCCTAGAAGAATCTGTCCCTTGAATGTAGATTCAAAGCAAATTTAAACAGAGAATAAGTGGCATACAAAATACTGACTTTCTGTACTGACTTAATGGCAGTTTGCTTTTTTTCCTATCTGTAAAATGGTAATGGGTGCTTTGAAGGTATTTAAGATTGAAAAGCACTTAGGGTCTAATACCTTTATTGTTCACTACAAGTATTATCTCATTCTTTACTTCCTCCAAAAGTTTAATTTCCAACTTCGTAAAATATTTTGATTGTGATGCAACTGGGTTACTCAGTAGGCTTATCTTTTTGTGGATTTTTCTATCTAAAAACCTTACTACGTACCAAAAACAAATAAGCTTCAGGATTCAAGTGGCACAGTGCATGGAATGAACGCCATCAATATTTGCTGATTGATTGAATAAATCATTCTTTAAGAAAAAAAAGTGGCCTCACTGCCGCCATTTCATTTCACCCTATATCAACTTTGTGAGATGGCTGTTACCCATCTTTAACAGATGAGAAATCTTAGGCTCAGGGAAATTAAGTTACTTGCCCAGCACCACCCAGCACCAGCAACTCAAACCTGAGCTGTCTGATGACCCAAGCCTCATCATTTCTTTTACCTGCTGCTTCTAACTTGGACTTTATCTTCTTTCTTTCTTTTTTGTTTTCCACCAGGAAAAGATGAACACAAGCCCTTGAGAGAGTGGTTTCTCATTGTGCTTATGGCAACCATCTGCTTCATCTTGTTAATTCTCTTGCTCATCTGTAGAATGTAAGTATTTGGGTACCTGCAGTGGGGTCTGAGTACTGCATTTTTACAGGCTTACCATGCCTCCGGTAGGCAGAAGGTTCTTATTATCTGGTAAAATTATGGTATTTTTGTGCCTGGATGACCTGTCCAAGATGAGTGTAGGTCAAATCAAAAGTGGAAACATCAGAGGTGATTTACAGAAGTTGGACAGAGCACAACGCAGCCCTCGGCTATCACTCACTCCTACTTGAAGTTGTCGACAGCTTTTAATATCTGTGAAGGTTTCTACTTGCAGGTTCTTTTGATTCCTTCTCAGTCTTCCACTCAGTCCTTGGCTGTCTTGGGTAAGCTGTCGACATAGGCTTTTCACAGCTCAGGAAGGTTAAAATCACCAGAATGCCTGCACATCATCATCCTCAACTATCAGGTCACCAGGCCTCTGAGTGGCTGATGGCTATTAGGTCAAACACAGATTCTAGAAATCTCATGTGGATCTGGTGTCCTATCCTAGAGCCTGCAAATAGCCCATAAGTACCCCTTACCCATTTTAGCATTCAGTAAGGCACAAGACCTTTTAGGAGACTTAAAAACATGTTTTGTCTTGGCCCTTTCATAATTTAGAAAATGAGTTTTATAAGGGCTGGGCACGGTGGCTCACACCTGTAATTCCAGCACTTTGGGAGGCCACGGCGGGCAGATCATGAGGTCAGGAGATCGAGACCATCCTGGCTAATGTGGTGAAACCCATCTCTACTAAAAATACAAAAAATTAGCCGGGCGTGGTGGTACACGCCCGTAGTCCCAGCTATGAACCTGGGAGGCAGAGGTTGTAGTGAGCCGAGATCGCACCACTGCACTCCAGCCTGGGCAACAGAGTGAGACTCCATCTCAAAAAAAAAAAAAAAAAAAAAAAAAAAAAGGGAAAGAAAAGAAAAGAAAATGACTTTTCTATTAAACAGCTTTACTATATTATAAACGTTATATTTAGATGGCATCTACAGGTTGGGGGAAGGCAGTACAAAGGAGATGAAAAGCAAATAAACTCGGCTGGGGATGGTGACTCACATCTGTAATCTCAGCACTTTGGGAGGCCGAGGTTGGAGGATCACTTGAGGTCAAGAGTTCGAGACCAGCCTGGGCAACGTGGTGAAACCCTGTCTCTTCAAAAAATACAAAAATTAGCTGAGCACAGTGGCATGTGCCTGTAGTCCCAGCTACTCAGGAGGCTGAGGCAGGAGAATTGCTTGAGCCCAAGAGATGGAGGTTGCAATGAGCTGTGATGGTGCCACTGCACTCCAGCCTGGGTGACAGAGCAAGACATTGTCTCAAAAAAAACAAAATTAAGTAAACCCTGTGAGTAAACACAGTTGAGGAAGGAATGCTTCAATCAGCATTGCAGGAAACGGCACAACATCACACACTTGACAGTTCATTTTGAGAGATTAGGCCTCGTAACACCCACTGACACAAAGCACTTTCCCATTTGGTCTTCCCTGGATGACTCAGAAGCCACAACAAAGCCTTGTGGTACCCACAAAGTCTTCACCTATAATTTTGGAAGTCTTGGTACATAAAGATTTTGAATTTACAAAACAGCAGGTTCTAGAATTAACCAGGTCAATTTTTAGAGTAGATATTTAGAGACAAAAGGTATACTCATGCTCACCTAATTCCTTCTTTACTCTGTTTTCAGATGTCATTTATGGATCAAGTTGTTTCCACCAATTCCAGCACCAAAAAGTAATATCAAAGATCTCTTTGTAACTGCTAACTATGAGGTAATATTGAAAGTTCTTATGATATGCCATATGTGTCCAGGATTGAGTCCCCTGGGATCTGTCATTGGGTTTAGTTTTCTATATTACAAGGCAGGGCTTTTACTCAGAAGGCCACGAGCATTTCTGTTGCTTCAGTCATTCTGTTCTTTGGCTGATTCAGTTGTTTGTATTTTTTAAGAGATGGGGTCTTGCTATGTTGCCCAGGCTGGTCTCAAACACCTGGGTCTAAGCGATCCTCCCACCTCAGCCTCCCAAGTAGCTGGAACTACAGAAGCATGCCACCATGCCTGCTTGCCTGATTGTTTTATTATGCATGTTCATTATTGACATATTGGAAAGGTACTGAGTTACAAGTGTTCTTTCCAGTTAGTCTTAAATTTTAATTTCATATCAGCCATCCCTTAACTGACGTTGGACAATCTCTTCAATCCTATGAGTTTTGAATTTCTTTCTGGTATAATAAGGGACACAAATGAGATTGTACAATGTTCTGCTTAGCTCTAATGTTTTAAGACTCCATGTTTCCACATGAGTAACTAAGTTAATAGAGAATTTTCAGAGGGAACTTTAGCTCTTTAGTATAAAAAAGACTATAGAAAAGGCAAATTATTTCACCCAATATGCATTTTCTTAGGTCTGTTCACCATTCAGAGCACTTAGGTTCAGCCCAGTGGTCACTTACTTATGGCTATTCAATTGTTCCAGCATCATTTGTCGAAGTAAATAATCCTTTCCCCATTGACTTGTCTTGGCATTTCTGCTGGAAATTAGTTGCTATATATAGTTGGGTCCATTTCTGGAGTATCTGTTCAGTTTTATTGATCTATTTGTCTGTCTTTATGCCAATACAATACTGTCTTGATTACTATAGCTTTATTGTAAACCATGAGACCATTTGTGTAAGGCCCAAAATTTTTTAATAAGTTGTTTTGGCTATTCTAGGTCCTCTGCATTTTCATATACATCTTAGATTCAGCTGATAATTTTCTACAAAAATAGGTAGCTGGGATTTGGGGTGATATTGTGTTGAGTTATAAGTTAATTTGGGGAAAAGTGACATCTTAATAATATGAAGTCTTCTTATCTATAAACATAGCATATCACTCCGTTTATTTAGGCTTTCTTTAACTTCTCTCAGCAATGGTTTGTGATTCTTCAGTGTATAATTAATGCACTTTGTCAAATTTATCCTTAAAGTGAACAGTTATTTAGATCAGAGCTCAACACACTTTTTCTGTAAAGGGCCAGGTAGTAAATATTTGAGGGACAAATGGTTTCTGTTTCAACTCTTCAACTCTGCCATTGTAGTGTGAAAGTAGCCACAGAAAATGTGCTAATGAATGAGTGTGGCTGTGCTCCAGTAAAACTTCATTTACAAAAACAGGCAACAAGCCAGATTTGGCGCGCGGCAGTAGTTTGCCAATCCTTGATTTAGATCAAACAATTTTCTTAGTAAATTTAGGTTTCTCTCAAATGAAGTAACTCATGATTGGATGAACCACCTGGTGACTGGTTGTAGGGAAAATAAAGGGTTCATGGAAAAACTCATCAAAATGATTAATTTCAATAAGTGATGAACATTCCTTAGCATTTGCAGTTTGGGTATTGGAAGGATTTATAGACAGTTACAGTTACTAGCCGACTGAAGTAGAGAGTGGAGGCTGGCAAAAGAATCATTCTGCCCATGGTTGGATCCTTGTGTTCTCCTTTATCAGGGGAATGGCCCATCTGCTCTTGTTCACTGAGTTCTTTGGGAAGAAGAGTGGACCCCAAGGTGGAGCTTTGGTGCCGGTTCTGGATGTGTGCTGCCAGTCCCTCCTTGCTCTAGCACACTCACTCCTGAGTAAACACATCTGGTTTTGTGTGTTTGTTTGAGATTGAGTCTCGCTTTGTCACCCAAGCTGGAGTACAGTGGAGCCATCTCGGCTCACTGCAACCTCCGCCTCCTGGGTTTAAGTGATTCTCCTGCCTCAGCCTCCCGAGTAACTGGGATTACAGGTACCCGACACCACGCCCCCAGCTAATTTTTGTAGTTTTAGTAGAGACAGGGTTACACCATGTTGGCCAGGCTGGTCTTGAACTCCTGACCTCAAGTGATCCGGCCTCCCAAAGTGCTGGGATTACAGGTGTGAGCCACCGTACCCAGCCCACATCTAGTTTAAGCAGCCAAGTGAAGTCATTTGTCCCAGCCTCTTAATGGAACATCTTAATGCTGGTATCTAATTTCCCTACAGAGCCCTGAAAGATTTCCTTTAATATTCCAAAGTTGGTGAAATAAACTGGTTTAAGAGCTTATTGTATAAGGTTGTGATTTGTTGTTAATTAAAATCAAGTCAAGTGTGTAAAATAACAACTTGGGGCAGACAAGCTGGTTTCAGAATAAGCAGAGGATGAATGGCAGCACTCAACAGCGCCTGGCTTCTCAGGACAACTTATTCTCTTCTCACATTGCAGAGTTTCACATAAAAACAAAGCAGTTAGAGACTGAGAGAAGAAAACGCGCGTAGAATGGGGGAAATGAAGTACAGCCTGGTGCTGTGGGCCCTATGGCCTAAATTCTTCACCTGAGAGAGGATGAGAGCGAGTGCAGAGCTGCCTACAGCTGGGCCCCATGAGGCCGTGCACAGCCTCCACCTCCAAGGACAAAAGCCATTCTCAGAGGCTGTGCTACAAGGGTGACAAGAGGGCATACTAGTGCTATGGATGGCCGCTGGGAAATGTTTGGCTAGTGGGAAAGGAAACCCTCTGCTTTTCATGGTCATGTGCACTCTGAGCTTGGGGTGGGTGCCCAAAGTCCCAGGACTTAGAGGAGCTCTGCCATCCTAGAAGCAAATTTTTGCTTGTTCAGACCTCAGTTAGAAACTTAGACCTCAGTTAGAAATTTAGACATCAGTGAAGGGCCGGGCTCAGTGGCTCATGCCTGTAATCCCAGCACTTTGAGAGGCCATGACGGGCAGATCACTTGAGCTCACAAGTTTGAAACCAGCCTGGCCAACAGGCAAAACCCCATCTCTACAAAAAATACAAAAATTACTCAGGCATGGTGGTGCACACCTGTAGTCCCAGCTACTCGGGAGGCTGAGGTGGGAAGATGGCTTGAGCCCAGGAGGCAGAGGTTTCAGTGAGCTGAGATTGTGCCACTGCACTGCAGCTTGGGTGATGGAGTCAGAACTTGTCATAAATAAACAAACAAACAAACAAACAAACAAACAAACAAACGTACTGTGAAGGAAGAAAGTTGGCCTTTAGCAGTAAAAAAGAAAGGCTTATTCTAAAAAATCAAATCCTGAGCTTTCTGATAATTTACTTATTTAGATATTTTTTGTAGAGACAAGGTCTCACCAGGCTGGTCTCCAACTCCTGGGCTCAAGCTATGTGCCTGCTTCAGCCTCCCAGTGTTGGGATTACAGGCATGAGCTGCGGCGCCCGATCTGAGCTTTTAATTTATGAGACTGGTTTCCAGGTGTTCCTTGTTTCTACAATGGCAACCAGAGAGGGTTCCTCCCGCAATTAGGTTGCCTGTAAACTATTAAAAGTAAAATGGATAAAAGCAGGAGCCATGCCTGCTGTGTCCATCAGTAAATTCCCAAGACACGGCACTGTAGCTAGTGTGGAGCAGGTAGTAAAAAATATGTTAGATGAGTAAATGAAGTAAAAGAATAGGATCTCTTACAGGCAATTTTATTTTTGTTACCAATTTTCCAATTATTATCAGCATTATTCATTATAGCCAAAATGGGTCAGAACTGTCCAAAGTTAGGGGGATACTATAGTAAATTATGGATGGAATTATGATGCAGCTATCAAAAGTGATGCCACCAAAGCACATTTAACAATGTAATTTATAATCAGTAATGTCAGAGAGAAAGAAATCAATTTTTAAAGATGTGTATCCAGTCGGGCGTGGTGGCTCATGCCTGTAATCCCAGCATTTTGGGAGGCTGAGGCGGGGGGATCACAAGATCAAAAGTTCAAGACCAGCCTGGCCAACATGGTGAAACCCCATTTCTACTAAAAATACAAAAATTAGCTGGGCACGGTGGCGTGTGCTTGTAGTCCCAGCTACTTGGGAGGCTGGGGCAGGAGGATTGCTTGAACCTGGGAGGTGGAGGTTGCAGTGAGCTGAGATCATGCCACTGCACTCCAGCCAGGGTGACAGAGTGAGACTCTGGCTAAAAAGAAAAGATGTGTATCCATATGACTTCAAGTAAGTCTAAAGAAAACATTATGCCTAGAAAGAAAGGCTTACGAGAAGCAGTGGGCTGTGTTTGGGAGAAAGGTGTATGGCTAGGTATTTTCTTCTTTCCACTTTATTTTTTACATCTTCTTCAGTGAACATTTACTATTTTTATTTAAAAAATAATAGACTTAAAGCCAAGTGTAAAGATTTCAAAGAACCCAAAAGTTCTCTAAAAGACATCTAAGGAAAGATCATTTGTTTTGCAGAAAGCTGGTTCCGTTGAGACAGAAATTGAAGTCATCAGTTATATAGAGAAGCCTGGAGTTGAGACCCTGGAGGATTCTGTGTTTTGACTGCCACTGTGGCATCCTCTGATGAACTCACACACACATGCCTCAGTGAAAAGAAGAACAGGGATGCTGGTTCTTGGCTAAGAGGTGTTCAGAATTTATGGAATATTCAATTTAGCTGCGAAGCAATACACACAGACACATCAGTCTTATATCCCTTAAAAGTATGGATGCTTCATCAAAATCTCCTCGCCCACAGCAGGGAAGTTGATTCATCCAAGCATTTTGCCATGTTTTTTCTCACCACTCCGAACAGGGTAGCACCTCCTCACCTGCCGATCTTTGCAATTTGCTTGACTTACCTCAAACTTTTCTTGCACAAGAGACAGCTTTTAAGGCTAACGTTCAGCTATCTTTACTTCTGGCAGTGCCCGTTTGGTTGTTTAAGCTGCCAGTGGTAGCACTCAGCTACCATCTGAGGAAGAAAGCATTTTGCACCAGCTTGGAGTGAATCATGAACTTGGATTCAAGACTATCTTTTCTATAGCAAGTGAGAGCCACAAATTCCTCACCCCCCTACATTCTAGAATAATCGTTTTATAGGGAGAGAGAGAGAGAGAGAGAGAGTGTGTGTGTGTGTGTGTGTGTGTGTGTGTGTGAGAGAGAGAGAGAGAGAGAGAGAGAGAGAGAGAGAGAGAAAATTATCTCAAGCTCCAGAGGCCTGATCCAGGATACATCATTTGAAACCAACTAATTTAAAAGCATAATAGAGCTAAGATATCACCCCATATTAAAAGAGAGGACAGGATTTCGTTCAAATATACATTCTTGAAGGAAGACTTAATATTCTGGAAATATGCTGAGAAAGTCATTGAGCATAATTCAATCATGAAAGGGATCACTGAATCAAGAAGGAACTTTCTGAAGAGATGTTTGCTGCCAAAGGCTTCAGAGCAACTCAAGTAATGCCAGGTCAATCCTAGTCTCTCAAGTTTGGAAAGGTTTCTACAAGGCCATCCCATCAAATATCCCAATCTATACAGAAGTTCTTCTTCCTAACATCTTCACATATGAGTCTGCATCCAGATTGGAGGCCTTTGTGATGGGTGATGAACTACAGGTGGAACCAAGTACAGGTGTGTCCTGGGCAGAGATGGGCCAGAGGAAGGAACCCAAACAGTGTTGATTCTACATGGCCCTGGGTCAGGAAGCTGAAGGCTGAGAAAGGAGGTAACAGTGCCCAGAATTCCCACATGGCACACTCTTTAAATGCTTTCTGGAGTTGTTTTAGTCAGTCTTGATCCATCAGTGGGGACACATTGATCACCATATATTTCCAGGTTTGTTTTCTTAACTAACCTATAATTATCCACTCTAACTAGCAGAGGGTTGAACCCTGGGTAATAACCTATAATTATCCACTCTAACTAGCAGAGGGTTGAACCCTGGGTAATAACCTATAATTATCCACTATAACTAGCAGAGGGTTGAACCCTGGGTAATAGGCACAGAGACAGCTTAAATCTTGACAAGCCTGAACTGTCTTATAGTGATCTGTATTACTGTTCCATTTTATAATTGCAGTTACTAAGGTTCGGAGAAGTTGATAGGAAATGGCATAGTGAGGAGTTGAATACCAGGCTCAGGGGAAAGTGACCCCAGAAATGTGGGGAGGAGTGTCAGGGAAAGCTGAGGCCTGCTTAGGGGTGTGGCTGAGAAGGCAAGGCCCATGGAGGTGGTGCAATAATTGGCAAAATGTTTAAAATGTTTGGTCACTCGAATGATTCAGAATCTCAGACCTGCTTTTGTTGTTGTTGTTGTTGTTGTTGGGGGTGGGCGGAGACAATCTTGCTCTGTCACCCAGGCTAGAGTGTAGTGATGTGATCTGAGCTCACTGCAACCTCCCTCTCCTGGGCTCAAGCCATCCTCTTCCCTCAGCCTCCCAAGTAGCTGGGACTACAGGCGCATACCACCATGCCCAGCTAATTTTTGTATTTTTTTTTTGTAGAGATGGGGTTTTGCCATGCTGTCTAGGTTGGTCTCAAACTCCTGGGCTCAAGCGATACACCAGCCTCAGCCTTCCAAAGTATTTGGATTACAGGCATGAGCCACCATTCCTGGCCAGGAAACTGTATTTTTAATGAACACCTTAGGTCAGAATCAGAGGCACCTGGAGGGCTTATTAAGACACAGAGGAGCAGGATCCATTCTGAGTCTCTAATTGAATAGGTCTGGGTGGGGTCTGAAAATCTGCATTTCTAACAAGTTCTCAGGTGATGCCAATGCTGCTGGTCTCTAGCACACACTCGGAGAACTGCTGCTCCGGGAGTCTTATGAATACCAAAATTTGAAAATCAGTCGCTGAAGGAAAAAGTGACAGAAAAGGCCTGTCCCCAGAAAACTGTCCTTATGGGGAGGCTTGAAGCACCCTGTCTGATCTCTTTCAAACCAGAACCTAGACAGTCGGCATTGTGGACGCTGCCTCTGCTTAGGAGGCAGGAACAGAAGCAGGGAGCTCCCCCCCACAAAGGTGGCCGGCTCTTCAGTGCTTGGTGTGATGCTCGCTTCAGAGACTGCTCCCTCCAACTCAGCAGCCATAGATCACCTGCGCTCTGTGCAGCTCCTTGCCACACTTCCCTGAGCTGGTACCATTATCTGGCCCTTGGTATATGTGTTTCAGGAGCAACACGAAGTAGCCCATGTGGCCTCCTTGGTGGATTGGGAACTTCTTCCTCCCTTCTTGCCTTGTGGAACTCATAGTCATTCTTTGGGAACCCATAATCATCATCACTTCTTCCATGAAGCCTTCAAAAGCAGAGTTTGTTGATCCCACCTCTGGATTCTCATTCTGGGCCTCATCCAGAATGAGAACATCGCCATGTTGGAACTACTGCATTGCAGGATATACCATTGACAGCTGGGAGGCCTCCCCTCTAGACTGCGAGTTCCAGGAGGATGGAGCTTGTGTGAAATACGTCTTTTTATCTGCGGTATCTAGGACACTATCTGACCTAAGAAAATATGTTTCTTAAGCCCTCTGTCAGCCCTGATACGGCACCTTGTATATAGGTTAGACTGAACAGTATTTGGCAGAGATCCTCAAGGCCTACAATAATAACATGGGGAGGAAGCTGGGTGTCTATCGACAATGTGGTTAGAAGCAACCAGGAGACACATGTGCCTAACCATTGAGCTACTGTGACCTGGATGTTTTTGCTGCCAAAGTGTCTAAATGGTTATGTACAAATTGCTGTGTAAGAGGCGTTTCAGAAGTGGCTCATTTTGAGTGGTCTATACTGTTCTCACTAGCCTTGTCATGGCAAGTCAAAGAGTTTGAAATTCACTTAACAGTAAACACCATCAGCGACAGGTTGATGTAAGGTAAAGTCATGATATCGGCTCCCATCTCTTGCCATCTCCCACTAGGACAGGGTAGAGAGTCACTTTTCCCCTAGAGCCTCCACGGCTACAGGATCAGAACAAACACGCTTTTCCAAGACATCCGTTCCAATAGGGATTTTAGCCCAATTTCTTTCCTTGGCATTTGGAATTCACTGCGTGCAGCATGGGGGAGTGCTGGAGAGACTGGAGGGTGAAGGTCATGTTTGCCAATAGCCAGACCACCTGAGCCTCATTGAAATGCCTCAGACCTCAAGCTATTCATGCAGGCTGGGGAAGAATCCATGTGGGCAAAGAACATCCTGATTAAAAATGCAAACGTTTTCATGGTGAGACTTATATGTGTCAGGACCATCTGCTGGTGGAATTAATAAGCCTTAGGTGCTAATTTGTCAAAGAAAAAGTAGATATCTGGAAGTGAGAACAGAGAACTGAAAACAATCTTTGATGGCACGAGTAAAGGTGAAAAACCTAATTAGAATAGGACTTGGTGCTAGCCTAAGGACTGTAGCTATTCCTGCTTCTACATCCTTCAAATTGAGTACCAGGGTGCAAAGTTTTTGAAAACCATTTCTTTCTTTGGAATTTTGTATTGTACTAAAAGACAATTTTGTTTATTTCCTGTTTTGTAGGTAATAGATGTGAATATAAATATTTCAAAATGAGAACTATTAAACATAAATGACAGTGAATTGTCTAAGTCTGCAATTAAAGAGGAGTGGGTACATTTCTCATTTTTCCCCTATATTCCCCTTCTCGGTCCCCACTATTGTCTTCCTCCATCTCTCAGCTAGGACTATTACAGTAGCCTCTGAACTGAACTCATGGCCTCCAGTATTTCCTCCCTTTGAAGGATCAATGTAAAAGGCACATCTGCCTACATAACTCCCCATCATCTTCAAGTTAAAGCTAAAGTCCACTATGACTCAGCTCCTTACTAGCTCTCCAGCCACACACCCAAATACTCCTACCTCAGTTTTCACCAACGTGCTGATTATTTCCCTGTAGCTCCATGCTATTGCATCACTCCATGCCTCTGCCAAAACTTTCTCTGGTGGAAAAAGCCTTTTCAACCTCTTTTCGTTTTGTTGACACTTTGATTTATCTTCTAAGTTTCGACTCTTTGCCACGTGAAAGTCTTTGCTCACCTTCCAGTTTGAATTAAGTGTCCTTCTGTTTAATTCTATCAGTGATTGGACTGTTTTCTTTTTCTTTTTTTTTTTTGAGATGGAGTCTGGCTCTGTCGCCCAGGCTGGAGTACAGCCGCACCATCTCGGTTCACTGCAAGCTCCTGCCTCAGCCTCCCATGTAGCTGGGACTACAGGCGCGTGCCACCACACCCGGCTAATTTTTATATTTTTAGTAGAGACGGGTTTTCACCATGCTGGCCAGGATGGTCTCGATTTATTGACCTCGTCATCCACCCGCCTCGGCCTCCCAAAGTGCTGGGATTACAGGCGTGAGCCACTGCGCCTGGCTTGGACTCTTTAACAATCCTCTGTCTCATTTCCAGTGTAAACACTCTGAGGTCAAGAGCAGTGTCTGCTTTATCTTTGTCTCCATAAGCCCCAAGTAGGAACCCACTGCTGGTTGCGTCTAACCAGACCAAGGAAAAGGAAGTGAGCTTATTAAATGTTTACCAGAATAGAAAACAATATAGATTCTAAATAAGTAAGTTCTAATGGTAGGTTCATTTATTAATGTGTGGTTATAGCAGAAGTTAAATCGTCACTGGAGCTTAAATTAATGAAGTAATAAAAACTCACAGTTTGTGTGATGCTCGTCTCAGAAACGCCGCCCTCCATCCACCTCAGCTGCTACCAAACACCTGGACTCCTCCGCGCTCCCTGCGCACCTCCCAGCCGGCACCACCCACCATTTGGCTCTCAGTAGACATCTGCGTTGGTTGTCAGGAGCAACACAAAGCCGCCCATATGGCCCATGTGCGTGATTTTAAAGTTCTAGCGGACTCTTTTCAACGTGAAGGTGTCTTATTAGGTTTGTTTCATTTATTAAAATTAAAAGCAAAGATTTGTCCCTGCCAAGTAATAAATTGAAAGAACACATAAACCCGAAAGGAAAATTGCAAGAACGAAATCAACAATAAAGTACTGCTGTCGTAGTTTAAAGGTCGGCAAGCTGCTGCTGCCCTTTTTTTTTTTTTTTTTTTTTTTTAAGGCGGGGTCTCCTGTCTCACCCAGGCTGGAAAGGCCGGAGTGCAGTGCCGTGATCACGGTTCACTCCAGCCTCGACCTCCTGGGCTCAAGTGATCCTCCCACGTCAGCCTCTCGAGTAGCTGGTACCACATGGGTGTGCCACCATGCCCAGCTAATTTATAAAATTTTTTTGTAGACACAGGGTCTCCCATGTTGCTCAGGCTGGTCTTGAACTACTGGGCTAAATCGATCATCCAGCCTTGGCCTCCCAAAATGTTGGGATTACAGGCATGAGCCACTCTCCTTGGTCAGCAAACATCTTCTTAAAGGACTAGATAGTAAATATTTTCAGCTTTGAAGACCATATGGTCTTTGAGGCAGATACTCAGTTCTGCCATGATAGCACAGAAGTGGCCATCAGCAGTATATCAATCAGTGTGGCTATGTTGCAATAAATCTTTATTTACAAAAAAAGCAGGCAATAAGCTAGATTTTCCCAGAAGGCCAATATTTACACATGGCTTCATGTATTCAAAATATGTGTAAATGTGTTTTCATTTTTTTTTTTTTTAAGAAAAGCAACCAATTTGAGAAAATAACAATCACGTTTGATCAAATAAAAATCATCACGGGGGATCAATGGTAAAAAAAAAAATGTGTTTGACTGAACTTAACCTCATTATAAGTAGGTTTTGCAAGAAACACCGGTCCAGCATTCTGTTCATACTTTTATCTGTCACACTATTCACAACATCCTTTAATAAGTGTATTTCTGTCTCCTTCAGTGAACCAGGAGGGAAGCCTTAACCCTATTTATCTCAGTTTCTCCAGTGCCCAGCAAGTGCTTGACACACAGTACGCACTCAATATCTTATTTGTTAACCACTAAATTCAAGAGGAACAACCGGGCCAATTCTAACCGCCAGTTATTTGGTCTTGGATATTTGGTCCTAACATTGTAGTTGATAAATGATGCATCCACTACATAGTTTTCAAACTAGCTGTGCTGTGGCTTATGTTCTTGGCAACAGGCCCATTTTTTTTAACCCTTCAGAATATTTCTGGAATCCCTTCCACCTGCTTTAACACCTTCTTGCCATGTAACGTGGGCCTTTGCTGGGGAAAGATTCCCTTGTCTTAAAACTCTTTTCTGGGCTGGGTGCGGTGCCTCACGCCTGTAATCCCAGCACTTTGGGAGGCTGAGGCGGGTGGATCACCTGAAAGCAGGAGTTCGAGATCAGTCTGACCAACATGGAGAAACCCGTCTCTATTAAAAATACAAAATTAGCCAGGCATGGCAGCACATGCTTGTAATGCCAGCTACTCAGGACGCTGAGGCAGGAGAATCACTTGAACCCAGGAGGCGGAAATTGCAGTGAGCCGAGATCGCGCCATTGCACTCCAGCCTGCGCAACAAGAGCAAAACTCTGTCTTTTTAAAAAAACAAAAACAAAAACAAAAAAAACCTCTTTTCTGCCAGCTCTAACAGGAACTTTACCCACCAGCCCTGTCTCTCTGGACACATACACATCCCATCCTCACACCATCCAAGGAAAAGTGGGAAGGAGAATTCAGCAAACGAAACAGAACTCAAAACAACAAACTTCAGGTCTCGTCCTCAGAGCCACTGACCTTCAGAGATCTGACAACACATCAGCAAGACCCTGAAATTTTGAATTACAAATTAATTACCTCAATGAGGGTAATGAAGACCTCCTGGTGTAAGGTTGCTAGATTTAGCAAATAAAAATAAGAGGCTCAGTTAAATTTGAATTTCAAATAAATACCACATGGGATGGGACATACTTATATAGAGAAGCATAACTTTTTTTTTGAATCTGAAATCCAAGTTTAATGGGTGCTCTCCTATTTTATTGGGTAATCCTGATCTTGCAGGGTAGCCGGAGTTTAAAGAAACAGCTCTAAGACACCTGAAGTCAAGGACAACGAACATGTAAAAAACAATATTTGCAGTCAAGGAAAGAGAAGCAGAGAAATCATCCCACTTGAGCCTGAAGCTCATGACTGCCTTTCCTTCTTGTTGCTTATGGGAACTGGTATCTATCTGTCTATTTATCTACCAATCTACCTTATTGTTTATATGTCATCTATTTACAGATAGAGACATCTAATGTTTTGGAGTAGGCCCTAAACCCAAGCCACCAGCATTCCAATTCCTGGCCTCTCTGATCAACTGTGTGATCAGGGACAATGTGAACCTCTCAACCTCAATTCTCTGTGTATAAAATAGGAATAATAAATGGTAACTAAATCAGTAGGTTGATTTGCACTGAGACTGGCACATATTATAAGCATAATCACTGTTTACTATTATTATTATCATTGCATTTCTCTGTATTGTGACAAAATACTGTTACTGATGCCTTGGCTACCTCACACACATCTGAATGCCACATCATTCTTCTGTGCCCAGAATAGTGCCTGGTACAGAGAGGGCTGCCAATAGTCCCTTGCTGAATAACTAAAACCCTCTCAGGGACCTATCCTATCCCATTCCTCCAGATGGCTGTGCCCTGGGCCTGGCCAGCACTCAGAACTTCTCCACCTCCAGCATCTGAACCTCAGACATCTCACCCTTCTACCTCACTATTTCCTCTGGCCTATCTATTTGTCCTATAACGTTCTCTAGTTGAACTTCAAAGTCTAGTTCCTTACCCCACCCTGTCCTTTCTCTAAGTACTTATTTCTAGGTGTATGAAATGCATTAATTTACGAGTTTAAGTTCTAAATTCTAGTCTTTTTTTTTTTTTTTTTGAGACAGAGTCTTGCTCTGTTGCCTAGGCTAGAGTGCAGTGGGGCAATCTCGGCTCACTACAACCTCTACCTCCTGAGTTCAAGTAATCTTCCTTCCTCAGCCTCCCGAGTAACTGGGGCTATAAGCATGCACCACCATACCCCGCTAATTTTTGTATTTTTAGTAGAAACTCGGTTTCACCATGTTGGCCAGGCTGGTCTTGAACTCTTGACCTTGTGATCCCCCCACCTCAGCCTCCCAAAGTGCTGGGATTATAGGTGTGAGCCACCATGCCCAGCCCTGACTTTCTAATTGTCTATGTTACTTTGGGCTTCTATATAACCTCTTTGCTCCCATTTTGTAAATAAAAAAGGAATAAAAACCTGTGTCTTCCTCCTTATTAGTGTGAAAAGCCCTTTGAAAACTAGAAAAACAAATTAAAGATATGACTATTTGTTAAAGTCCTATGACATATATATTTCCTGATATAGTCTGTGTTATTCATAACAATAAATAAGGATATGTGGCAAAAATCCAGTTTACAGAGAATGGCGATATCACATGTAATTGCATCTATATTTAAGTAGCTCAGCCTTCCAATTTCGAGACTTTCAGATCGATCATATGGTTGACCTTTTTTAAAAAAAGCTTTCTCTCTATGTGATCTATATCATTAGAGCTCTGCTAATCTACCACAGTCCATAACTGCTGGTGATAAAGGATAGAGGCCAATTTCATTTAAACTGCGATCTCTGTTGAGTATTGTAGTTTACAGTTGAGTTGCAGAGCTGGAACATTTAATCTGCATGGCCCATTTAGCACAAGGGGAAAAGGGGCCTCTGCAGAATGGGCAGCCTGATTTGCATTTAGTAATCACACTCTGGCAGGGGGCCTGAGGAAGTCACAGGAAATGGGGCCAGATATTCTTCTCCCTCTAGGTCTGAGATGGGGGCAACACAGGCCTGGTGCCCGGGAGCACAATGGGGAATCATACCAGATGCCAACGCTGAGGTGCTCTGTGTCTACTATAAGCGGGAAGACACCAACAAAAATGATTTAAATACAAGGTTCAAAGGGATGACTGACATGAATGGGTACTGACCCCATCCCCTGGAGGTCGGAGAAATGCGAGGTCAGTTCCAGATGGGGAAGCTGAGGGAAGCTTTATGCAAAACCTGGCATCTGAATGGGAACCCTACTGCCTAAGTTTAAATTAGTTGATTGTATGATTAAAATTATCGAATATTAAAATTTATATTAAGAAATGATCATGTTTAAATAAAAGGTGATAATGAATATGCCAGCTGAGTTCTACTCATTTTGGTGACGAGAAGCATCCACATCCTACATCTGGGGTTCTGGTAAAGTCCCTTGAGAAGAGGAACAATAACGGATGATAAAATCATCACTGTTTGGAGAGCCAGGCATTTAGAGTTTTACAAACTTTATCCTCCCTAATAAGTAGCAAATCGTTACAATGCAGCCCAGGCAGTCAAACTCCAGGATCCACATTCTTAAGTCTCTGTGTTAGGTTGCCTTTGTAAGGCCTCAGCGTCTGGCATTTTGTAATGGAAAAATCTGGGGTATGTCCACAGATTGATAATAAGTCCTTGATTTTAAAGGCTTGCCTTTCAAATCACTATGGTTGGCCACATAACGTTTTTAGCCAGAACATTTTGCTAATTATAACAACAGGAAAATAACAGTCACTTCTTGATTATAAGTGTTAATGGAGGAGAACAGTAGCATCGATAATCCAATGTAGTGAACAAAAATCACCTGTTGGTTGATTACATTAGATTACTTTAAAAACTGCATGACATTTTTGTTGCTAATTATGTGCTATTTGTATACTTTTTATAACAACATTCTTTGGCATATTTGTAGTGAGGCAAGGTGGTGGAAGAGACTGGGAAAAGGTTAATCAGGATTTAACATTGCCTCTTGGATATAAACAACCACAATCTTGATGTTGGGAATAACACAATCATTTTATCTTAATATCAAGGCCTATGTACCTCCCACCTCACAGGCTGGAAGAATTAAGAGTTTACCTGAGAAATGAAGCTTATCATCCATGTCTTCTGTGCCCATGGAAAGGTGCTGCTTTGTATGTAGCATGTGTGGGCTCCACAGAAAGTAGGTACACTGAGAGAATCCAAATATCTGGCAGAATAGAATTTCTTTTCATACAGTTAAATCACAAGTGGATTCCACACACAAAAAAGAGGGTAAGAGTAGGCACTTGGAAAGGTTAAACAAGCAAAGCAAATTTTCCTAGTGCTCCTCCTTCAGAAAAAAATCTCAAGCAGTAATATATTCATTCCACTCGAGTGTATTACTCGGGCTAAGGGCCAAAGAAAGTCCCCTTGGCTGGCTAAGCATGGAAAATCTGTTACTTATACCAACCCAGCATTTCTTCTGTTACCTTTGGAAAACAGCAACTTAATTTTCCTTTGACTATCCCTCCCCTATGAGTACAGGCTTAGTCTGATCAAGGTACTCTGGCTGTGCAACTCAAATGGAACTGATCACTTTCCCAGGAATCTGAATATTTAGCATAATGGCATCAAAATTGGAAACAAAGCTGATTCATCCCCACAATAGCACCCCAAAAAGACTTTCCAAAGTCCCCACTGTCTGCACCTGCAGAGTGGCCTGGTTCTTATTCTCCTCAAGACTTGGTCCTTCAGTGTTTCCTTGGCTCATGTGATCTAACCTGTGTCATTCTAATTCCTTACTTTTTGTTTGCTCAAGTTACCCAGAGTTGTTTCTTTGCTTACAACCAGTGGACCCTACCTGAGGCAACCATGAAAGCCAAAAAATGAGACAAGCTTGGATGGAGGTGCTTATGGGGCACTTTCTAAAACATCTTCAGCTCAGTTAGATTCAACTAATCCAGGACCTCATTTACCCGATGATGAAGCCGATTGGTCAAATACTTCTTCCAGGCACAATGTTAGAAGCCAGGCCTTTTAACGCTTTTCAGCGTATCATGAAAGTAATGACACAGTCTTCCCTGGTTGGTTTGCTATGGCACACAGGCAGGCAACTGATGCAAAATGCTACTTCAAAGACCCCTTCATTCAATTAATCAGTGAGTATTTATTGCAAGGCACTGTGCTAGGCACTATGGAGAGTACATGGAAGATAAGACCAAAGTCCCTGCCCTCAAGGAGCTTACAATCTAGTTGGGAAGACAAGGCATACATACAAGAAAAGTAAGTAACAATACAGGAGTTAAATTAAAATGCAAGATAACAGTACAAGAGATTTCCAAAAGTAGTATCTGATTAATTACTAAATGAGCGGCATTGATAGGGGTTGCAGCTAATTCCGAGGAAGAATGTCATAAAGGACTGAAACATGGGAAGGCTTTGCAGACAAACTGGGGCTGGAGCTACTGTAGGACAGCTGGGATGTGGATGGGAGAGAAGGGTGGAGAGGGAATTTCAGGAAGGGGCAGCCATAAGACCAAAGGCACAGAGGTGAGACCAAAAGCAAGCAGTGTTCAAGGGTCAGGGAGGGCTTAGTGTGGCTGGATGCACAGTTAAATTGTTTTGGATTAAAAAGGGCCTTAAGGACCAGGTGTGGTGGCTCATGCCTATAATCCCAACACTTTGGGAGGCCAAGGCGGGCAGATCACTTGAGGTCAGGAGTTTGAGACCAGCCTGACTAATATGGTGACACCTCGTCTCTACTAAAAATACACAAATTAGCCCAGTGGAGTGGTGGGCACCTGTAATCCCAGCTACTCGGGAGGCCGAGGCAGGAGAATCACTTGAACCCAGGACAGGAGGCGGAAGTTGCAGTGAGCTGAGATCGCAACATTGCACTCCAGCCTGGGTGACAGAGCAGGACTCCGTCTCAAAAAAAAAAAAAAAAAAAAAGCCTTAAATGCTCAAGTTTAGAACTTATCCTTTTGGAAATGGGGGGTGAGGGAAACAACGCATATACTTACAGTAAATATACAAAAGACTTAGCTAATCAAGAGAAAATATTCAAGTCTCATCTTCAAGACATTTACTTGTGGATTAGGACCCTCTCTACTTCTAAAGAGGATTTGAAATCATGTCTTCAGGGTTGTCAATTCCAAAGGAATAGCTCTGGGTCATTTAGATTTGGGTAGAGACTTTTGAGTCCGTCTATGATCCCAAATTATAATTAGCACAAAGGTAAGCTAACAAATTCCCTGACAGGCAGGCAGGAAAAATGCTCCCAAAAGACAAGTATCTTTACAAATGACAGAATATTTATTAACAATACCTTTAAAAAAGATTACATATGCTAGATCACTGGTAAATATCATTTACACTGGGGTTGGGAACTCCCTGGGTGTCATTTTTTTTATTCATTTTATTATTTTGTTGATTTTTTTGCATGTGATTTTAAATTTTATTTTATTTTAACATAGAAGTAACCATATCAAACTAAGAAAGGAACACAGCTTGAAATACTGACAATATATTTTTTTTCCGGTTACCACCCTAGTTTTTACACAAATGGAATCCTGATTATGACTTTATTGGATAAATATAAGTAGAAGGTTGAAAATTTATATTATTTGTAAGCAAAAATGACAAATTACAGCAAATTTGAGTTCTCTGAGAAAGAAGAAAAGGTGGCAGCATGTTTACATGAGAAAATGTTTATAGAAAATTTCATTGCCTTTTATGTCACTGTTCCACTAGCGTTTGCTTACAAAACCTTTCCCATTGTAACAAATAGTTCTTTTCATAAGAATACAGTTTTGTTGATATTGTCATTTTCCAATGTGTGATTTTAAGAGTTAGAAGGTAAAGTACATAAAGCAACTAGGCTACCTATTGCAAAACAGAATCATCAAGAAACCATACCATTGTACTAAAGATCTTTTATAGAGTCATATTAAAAATTCTTGCAGCAACTATTTGTTGAAATAGGAGAAATCTTCCAAACTCCATATGTAATTTTGATTCAAAAGAAGGGCTCTATTATTACAGAGATACACATATTATATATAAGAAATTTTGTAAAGAAATTACGAATCCATTGACAGAGAATTACTTTTTTTTTAAATTTACATTCAAAATAGATACAGTTAAAGATAATAAAATTATCTTTTATCCTTTGAAAGACTTGGTTGACTATAGTAACTTTTGGTCTGTGTTACTACAGGATATATGTTACTTCAAATTTAATGTCTAAGATAGTGCTACTACAAAGACAATGCTAACTTAGTTGAGTGAAAAGAAAATCTTACTGTACAATGCTAAATTCAGGGATGGGAATATTGCACAAGGTGCCTTTTGGGCAGTAAATTTAGCTTTTGAGATTGCAGCCATTCCTGAAACCATCTCAAGTTGTATTGAACAACAAAATTCACAACGGCATGGGAAACATATTGTACATGTCAAAAGGACTTGATTCAATGCATTAACCACTAGAAGAGTAATTTGCATACAGCAGCCTTGAGTTATAGACCAAGTCTTCAGCTGTTCTGCCACGAGATCCTTGTAAAACTGTACAAGTAATTTGCAATTTATTTACCAAGATGAGTTTCAAACCCTGTCTTTAAAGGAAATATTTTCAAATTATAATTGCATGATTGTGTTGTCCATAGCATTTTACAGCTGAGGAAAAAAAGTAATATCTACATTATATGTTAACTTTAAAAAATTCTATAAAACACTAAATATATAATAAAAAATATGCATATAAGGACATATGTAAACTGCTTTGGTAACATCATATTACAGATGTCTTCAGTGCATTGCAGAGTTTCCAAAGAAACTTCAGACAAAGCTAGATTTGCTTTGAGGAAGTACTGTATAATGCCATTCCTAAAGAAGCAAAAAACATTTTTATTCCAGTAATAAGATGTACTTGAACAATAATATTACTTAGTACTGGGTGTCTTCAAAACAACTAGCTAAATGTTGCTTATATTATAAACAGCAAGTCCTTGAGATAACTTTTGTCATAAACTGGACCTAGCTGTGAGGGAAATCATTATTGTACTGATGGCTGACAGCGTACATGCATTCGAAGTGGAAGCCCCGGATCCTCTTGCGTAGGCATCTGAAAAGAGAGAACAAATTCACTCAAAACAGCCCCATCCTGGCTTCAAAGGGAAGAGCGGCCACGGGGCTTTCTGAAACAGCAGAACTGCGTGGATTCTACTAGAAATGATGATCAAGATCTTAATGGCTTTTAAATATCAGTTCTATGACTATCTAGCTACGAACCTGCGAGTAGGGTAGAGGACAGCCCTGTACCTCTGTCAAAGCATTTGTAAAATAAGGATGTTCCCATCTAATGTGAGAAGAAACTTCAATATTACTAGTAACAGTACTGATAGATACCATGCCACGTCAATGATGCAACAAAATGAAAATTGCTACTCCCTTTTGAACTCTATGAAAATTGCTACTCCCTTTTGAACTCTATGAAAATTGCTACTCCCTTTTGAACTCTGCGAAAATTGCTACTCCCTTTTGAACTCTTTGTGCTGGGCACAGATGAATATGACACTTAAATCTTGCAAAAACTGGATGAAGGCTAGGTATTATTATTACCTCACTTAACAGATGTGGTAATTTGTGCCCAGATCACCCAGCTAGTAAATGGCTGAACTGGGGTTCAAACCCATGTCTGTTTAAATCTACCCTTTTTCTCCAAACAAAATAGCCTCAATCCTTTTTACATTTTCTTATGGGTCTTACATTTTTCATAGTAAGAAGCTATCAACTGTCATTCGGGGGCTCTTCAATCTTGTAAGATCTCTTTGACCAACCTAATGAAAAATTCCTTGAAACAGATCATGTTTGGCTCACAGTCACTTCCTTGTTACCTAATAATTACACCAATATAATTGCTTAATATATGTTTTTGTAATGAATAAAACCAGGAATCATCAGTCTACCTAAAAATACCAATCCCTGCAATGATAAGAAAGCATGAAGTACAAAGTCAGATTTTTAATGAAGTGAGATAAATAAACCCCAGTCTTGTATTTTCATGGCCTGGAGATTACTTCCACATCTCACCAAAAATCTGGCTCCCTTTCAACAGAAGTTAGAGGCTTTGTTTGATGAAGTGTAGAATCCAATTGTCCCTGCTTTTAAGACAAAAATGCCTTTTGTGTTTGTATGAAAAAAAAAATGCAGTAAATATAAACTCCATCCAGAAACACTGGCCTATCACCCCTTAGCAGAGGGATGTTACATGACTAAAAGTCAGGATGGTGGTGAGGATTTTGTCCATAATTTAAAATATCATCTCTTTACCGATGTCTTGAAAATTTATATCTCCAGCCTTCAATGCTCCCCTAATCTCCAGAATGCTAAATCTGAAAGCCTGTGAAAATCTACACTTAGACATCTAACTGCAGTCTTTCTTTTCTTATTGCTGTAAAATACACATAACAAAATTAGCATTTTAACTCATTTAAAATGTACAATTCAGTGGTACTAAGTATACTCCAATGTTGTGCAACCAGCACCACTCTCAAGCTCCTCAACCTTTTTGTCACCCCAAACGAAGACCCAGTACCTAAGCCCCCACTCCCCACTGACCAGCCACTGCCAGTCACTAGCCTCACTCTGTCTCCATGGATTTGGCTGTTTTTTTTTTTCTTTAAATAAATGAGATCACACACAACAACAAAAAATAATACGCTGCTAAGATATTTACGAACATGGTATTTGTAAAAATAGAATTGAATGTATTTGCTCAAAAAGAATATGCTAGTCTCACATGCTATTCAACAATATTTGAAAATGAAGATAATCTTGACTATAGAGAGACATACACATTGATGCACATGTTACATATACCCATTCAAAATAAATAGTAAATTCAAAATATTTCCAAGACATTGAACTGCATATACTGTTTCACTGGAGAAAAACTGCTACAGCATACTTAACAATGCTTTTCCTTCTTCCTTCTGACTGAATCATGCTTTTAACTTTCTAAGCTGTAATTCTGGGGTTACATAGATGCATAGAAAAATAAACGGGCTGACACTGAAAAACCTTAGTGACTGATTCCTGTCTGCTTTAATCTGATTTTTGATTAGCAACTGAGTAGATCAGTCAACACGGGCAAACTGATTTTTGCATGAAACTGCCTATGGCCAGCAAACATCTGGAGAAGGGGGGTAATGTCCTCCATTTTATTTTAAGTCTTCTTTTGCAGGCTGAATGTCTTTCAAGCCCTGACTCAGCTGGAAGGCTGATAAGATAAGACAGGCAGGAGAAAAGGGAGAAAAAAAGGCATTCTCACTTGATATCTTTGGAATTCGAATTTGTTCACTGCTGCTGCCATCTCCTCCGTCGCTGAATGGCTTAATTTCTATTATATAATCTTCATCGAAAGGCAAAGAAAGCTCCACCGATGTTTTATTTGTTTCAATGACAGATGTGCTGCTTTGTCTGTTCCATCTGTACAAGACCTGCCAATACAGAAAGAACAGGTGTCACCTGCCGTCTTCACAAAGGCTCCAAAGATGGAGCATTCATTTGTTTTCACCTCTGGGCACCAGCAAAATGCAGGGAATGTAGAGGTTGTCTGGCTGCCCACTTGCATTTGGAAGGCTCATTTGCGGCGAGGGCCATGACTGCAGCTACCATTTTATTCCGAGGAAAGAGCTGAAAGGATATTATAACAGGGGTGTCAGCAACATGATTCTACCTACTGCCTAGCCTCTCGGAGGCTCAGTTGACACACCTGGGAAAATGGAAAAAATGAGTAGCTCCTTAAGGATGTACAGTGCTGTTACACATCAGGGGCTTTGGCATCAGAATAAACTTGGCCACTGGGGGATCACAGGCCACTTCACCTTTTTGAGCCTTACTTCAGTCATTTGTAAAGTGGGGACAATAATACCCACTCTTCTGGAGTCTGTTTTCAAGATTGCACAAGGAGGCTGGGTGCAGTGGCCCACGCCTATAATCTCAGCACTTTGGGAGGCCAAGTTGGGTGGCTCACTTGAGGCCAGGAGTTTGAGACCAGCCTGGCCAACATGGCGAAACCCTGTCTCTACAAAAAATACCAAAATTAGCCAGACGTGGTGGCACACACCTATAATCTCAGCTACTCTGGAGGCTAAGGCAGGAGAATTGCTTGCACCGGGAGGTGGAGGTTGCAGTGAGCCGAGATCACGCCATTGCACTCCAGCCTGGGCGACAGAGCAAGACTCAAAAAAAAAAAAAAAAAAAAAAAAAAAAAAAAAAAAAAAAAAGATTGCACAAGGTTTGAATCTGGTGAGGGCCTAGCTTAGAGGAAGCATGTAAAAAATAGTATCTCTGAAGGCTTACAGATAATCAGAGAACATACATGGCAAAGGTGAGAGCACAAGCCAGGCACAGTAACTTATGATCATGAGTCTTAGAGACAGGACGTTTCAGCACAGGGAGAAGATACATGAAAGGCAACAGTAGTAACCTCCCATTCCTTCCCTCTGGAACCCCATTTTGTGGGGCTAGGTAACAAAGAGGCAGCCATTGTCACCTTGGACGTATCTGGAGCTTGTAACAGTCCTGTTTTCATCTTGGGTTCTGAGTCTGGAGTGGGATTCATTTGATGAGGTGGCCAACTAGCTTCCTAAAAACACATTCACCTACCTGGGATTGCCTGCTGTGACTGGCATGGACTCCAATCAGGAACAAAATATACAGGTCTGGGAAAGTGTGCCTTTACCTATAGAACCACTAAAGCTCATCCTCTGCAGTTTCCCCTGACAATTAAAAAGACAGGGTTGGATGAGGTCAGTGGCTTTTGGTCCTGGCTGCATGTTAGAACCATTGGGGTGCTTGTAAAATACTTATGCTATAGCTCAGTGGTTTTCAACAGGGTGGGAGGGGCAGGGGAGCAATTTTGCCTCACAGGGAGGTATCTGGCCATGTCTGTAGACATGTTTGTCTAAACAGGCCCTGTTGTTGTAGTGGACAGAGAGACCAGGGATGCTGCTGAACAGTCTACAATGCCCAGGGCAGCCTCACAACAAAGAACTCTCTAGCTCAAACTGTTGACTGTGAGGAGGTCAGAAACCCCTCCAGTTCCACCCTAGTCTGCCTAAGACTGCACAGAGGTGCGATCCAGGCTGTAGGTTTTTTTTTTTAAGATCAGCAGGTGATGTTACTGTGGGATAGGCATCATGGATTAGATGAATTCGACGAGTAGTTCTCAAATTCAAGCGTGACCAGAATCACCTGGAGAACGTGTTCGAACACAGATTGCTGGGCCCCATTCCCGGATTTTGTGATTACTTCTGGGATGGGACCTGAAAATCTGCATTTCTGACAAGTTCTCAGCGAATGCCAGTGCTGCTGGTCCAAGGATCATGTGTTGAGAAGCAGGAGATTAGCTCATCCTTCCCTAAGATCCCTTGTAAATTCTGATCTGCTGAGGCTAGAGACATAAGGTCACTCTCGTGTCTCAAGACAAAACCAGACACAAGTGAAATTCGTAAAATTCCCTTAGAATGGTTTAGAACCCATCTGTTCCCTGGCATTTCATCACCTTAATTGATGTCTCTCTAATACAAGGTGGAAAACACAATTTCCTTAAGGTAGAAAGATTCATAAGCGTCCCCTTCTTCTCCGCAGCATCAGTTGTATCAGACCCAGCATCCCCTTGCTAATGATTAGGCACAAATAAATCCTCAGGCACATTCAGGAGTGTCAAAGCTTCTCATCACAGCCCTCCAGGAGAATGGGCTGGCTGATGGGATGCAAGGTCACATCTGGCTTTGAGGAATAAATTGCTGCTTTGATTTACCTCTGGTCCTTGCAAGAGCTCAGAGGATTCAACTTGTTTCAAATATAAATCCAAAAGAAACACTTACAGGAAAAAGCAGCCCTTTTATCAGCACTGCTTATCAGTCTTGCAATATCAGGGACTGCAGCAGAACCCAAATAAAGTCCTGCAAAACCTTTATTTACACCAAACACTTTGTTGAGCTGATTGACTTGAAGGCTGCGCTTGCATTTGATATAATCTAGAGTGGAAGACAAGGGGAAAGAATGGATTTGTGGGAACAATGATAATAGCAGCAAATATTATAGACTACTTCCATTATCGAATGTCTGAACACTGTATGTTCTAAATCAGGGGTGTCCAATCTTTTGGCTTCCCTGGGCCACACTGGAAGAAGAAAAATTGTCTTGGGCCACACATACAATACACTAACACTATTGATAGCTGATGAGCTTTACAAAAATTGCAAAAAAATCTTATGTTTTAAGAAAGTTTATGCATTTGTGTGAGGCCACATTCAAAGCCATTCTGGGTCACATGCAGCCTGTGGGCAGTGGGCTGGACAAGCTTGTTCTAAACGCTTACATGGATAACCTCTTAAGGAAGGCAATGTTATTATTCTGATTTCAGAGATGAGAACCTGAGACCTGGAGAGGTTAAGCAGTTGCCCCAGGTCCCATGACTGATGGATCCTGCATTCAGACCTAGGCAGTCTGTGCTCCAGAGTCTGGATTTTTTTTTTTTTTTTTTTTTTTTGAGACAGAGTTTTACTCTTGTTGCCCAGGCTGGAGTGCAAAGGTATGACCTCAGCTCACTACAACCTCCGCCTCTCAGGTTCAAGTGATTCTCCTGCCTCAGCCTCCCAAGCAGCCACCGTTACAGGCCTGTGCCACCATTCCCTGCTAATTTTGTATTTTTAGTAGAGATGGGGTTTCACCATGTTGGCCAGGCTGGTCTTGAACTCCTGACCTCAGGTGAGCTGCCCGCCTTAGTCTCCCAAAGTGCTGGGATTACAGGCGTGAGCCACCGTGCCCGGCTTCAGAGCCTGGATTTTTAACTAAGACTAGCTTGGCGAGCACCTGTAGGGCTCTGGACAAATTGCTTTCCCTCTCTGGCATCTGTCCTGGGGAACGCAAACCAAGGGAATTAGACAGTAAAAAACTAGTGGCCCACGGGTCATAATCAGTCTGCATATATTATTTGTTTGGCCGTCATAGTGTTAATTTTTTTTTTGAGTTAGATGTGACCATTTCAAAACAAAGAAAATATACATTAAAAATTTGTGGGTTCTACTGAACAACTGGAAGATATGGCCACACTGATTGCTGTGCTTTGGATGCTTGTCCTCTCCAAAACTCATGTTGAAATTTGCCATTTTAACAGTATTAACAGGTGAACCTTTAAGAGATAATTAGGCCATGAGGCGATTAGGCTCACCCTCACAGATGGAA
This sequence comes from Macaca thibetana thibetana, assembly GCF_024542745.1. Taxonomy (NCBI): domain Eukaryota; kingdom Metazoa; phylum Chordata; class Mammalia; order Primates; family Cercopithecidae; genus Macaca; species Macaca thibetana. The sequence goes on along the minus strand of NC_065579.1, from coordinate 132,598,767 downwards.
TTAGTACTGTTATGAAAGGGCGAGTCAGCTCTCTATCCCCCTCCCTTCTCCCTTCTTCCTCACTCTCCCTCCCAGCACTGGGTGTCAATAAACTTATGTTCATATTAATTGCCCAGTCTCAGGTATTCTGTTCCTGAGTAAGACTCTACAAAAGTGTGATCCAGAATAAAAGAGACTAAGCCAGTGGTCTATATTCCTGTCTGGCAACAACTGGCTGGAGTTGAGAAGTCTCATTCTGAACAATCACAAACTGCAGTTGGTCATAGTCCCAACACTTCCAATGTTGCTACATTGTCATATGCCTACCTCAGGACCTTTGCACCTGCTTTTTTTTTGGGCAGTACTTGGGACATTCCCAGAGAGCTGCCAAGGCCCAAATGAAATCACACCACTTGAAAGTGGCTCCTTAGCCTTTATATAAAATAATAAATTTCTCCTGTCTACTCCATGGCTTTCTCTATTCCCCTCACTCTGGCTTCTTTTTCTCTGTAGTACTTTGTTATCACTTACTATATTTATTTATTGCTGGCAGGCAGAAGAACCAACTGGCTAAACGTAGAACTCAGGATCCATACTGCTGTATTCAGATCCCAGGTCTTCAACATACCAGCTATGTGAAAGGCAAGTTACTAAACTCTGTGTCATAGCTCTTCATCTGTAAAACTAGGGATAATAACTGTACCTACCTTCATGGGTTATTAAAAGGTTAAGATGAAGCTGGGCATGTTGTCTCACACCTGTAATCCCAGCACTTTGGGAGGCTGAGGCAGGCGGATCACCTGAGGTCAGGAGTTCAAGACCAGCCTGACCAACATGGTGAAACCCCATCTTTACTAAAAATACAAAAACTAGCCAGGTGTGGTGGTGGACACCTGTAGTCCCAGCTACTTGGGAGGCTGAGGCAGAAGAATTGCTTGAACCCAGGAGGTGAAGGTTGCAGTGAGCTGGGATCACACCACTACATCCACCCTGGGTAACAGAGGGAGACTCTGTCTTAAATAAAATAAAATATAAAGTTAAGATGAATTGGAACAGTGCTTAGTATATGTATTAGTAGTAGTTTCTGAATCGACTGAACATAACTCATTTATGTTATCTGCCTGGCTCTGTAGGTAGTTTAATTTGTATACTAAAATCAGATGCTCTACTTTTAGCTCTAATGTCATAAAGTAGCTTAAGGATTTGTGTTGGCAAAATATTTGGGGCCTCAAACTTTCTAAAGTCAGTTTCTTGTTGAGACCATCTACCCAAGCTGAGATCTAAAGAATCTAGACAACTTAGTGAAGACGGGAAAATAAACCCACACCCCAACACCTTCAGTATTTGGGAGGAAAACTTAATTTTGGAAAGGGTCAGTCTGAGATAAACAATAGCCATATATAATGGGTCAAATTCTCTAGCAAAGGTCAACTCTTCCATTGCAATCAGATTCACCTTTTATTCAGCCTCTAATACCACCCTAAAAGTGACACTAGGGAGAGTTTCCTGAGATGTCATGGGAAGTGAGATATCACGGGAGGTACACACACACACACACACACACACACACATAGAGAAAGTAGGAGAGAGAGTTGTTCATTGGTACCTTGGTAATTCAGGGAACTGGCTTCAGGACCTCCCTAAAATACCAAAATCTGTGGATACTCAAGTCCTGGACATACAATGGTATAGGATTTGTGTATAACCTTAGCATATTCTCCCATATACTTTAAATCAACTCTAGATTACTCATAATACCTAACATAATGTAAATGGTATGTAAATAGTTGTTATACTGTATTGTTTTTGAAATCTGCATCATTTTCATTGTATTATTTTTTGTGTTTTTTTTTCCCTGAATATTTTTGATTCACAGTTGATTGAATCTGAGAATATGGAACCTGTGGATACAGAGAGCTAATGCCTTACATTATTTATCTCTAAACATTCACATGTATATGTAGCAATCAAAATGTATAGCCAGTTACAGTGACATTCCTTGGGGTGTAGCTGAGGAGGTGTAGGGTATCTGGCTCCTCCAGTACCATCCCTAAAAAGAAGGGGGAGTGACTGAGCTGGAAATTAAGAAGAACTCAGGAAGTGTCCTTTCCTACCATCTGGTCTAACCCTGTTACCCACTCTCTTCTCCACTGCCAACACATGTGGTTTCTGTAGCATTTCACACACTTGACACACATCCATCACTTCTGTCCCTTAGAAGAAAAATTCCCAACATGGAGGTGCCACTAATATTTAGATATAGTCTGGATCTAGAAAATACAATGAACCAACATAAAAAATCGCATTTGGAAAAAAAGTGTCAATCCATGGTTCAAATAGGTTACATCATCTGGTCTGCTGCACAGATCTGAAATGGTTCCAAGCTCTCTAGTTTTAATTTGTTCCAATATTTTACTTTATTCTTTTTTTTTTTTTTTTTGAGACGGAGTCTCACTCTGTTGTCAGGCTGGAGTGCAGTGGGTCAATCTCAGCTCACTGCAGCCTCTGCCTCCCGGATCCAAGCAATTCTCCTGCCTCAGCCTCCCAAGTAGCTGGGACTACAGGCGCCCATCACCACACCCAACTAATTTTTGTATTTTTAGTACAGGTAGGGTTTCGCCATGTTGGCTAGGATGGTCTCCTACTCCTGACCTCAGGTGATCCACCCGTCTTGGTCTCCTAAAGTGTTGGGATTACAGGCATGAGCCCCAGTGCCCAACCTATTTTATTCTTATAAAAATAAAAGTCATCTCCCTAAGTCCTACACTAAGCCCAGCAGATCTTTCCTGGAAAGTGAGATGCCCTTGTGTTTGTCTTGACCTGCTTTATTCTCATCACATACCCTGCTTGATTCTATACTGTTCAAATGAATCTTCTAGATATCTGCAAAAGTGTTGAGAAAATAAGTGTCAGAAGGACCTTCTTGGAAAGATGCTACCAATGCAAGGCCATATAAGAGTTTCGGAGAGGCAACATGAGTATAAATAAGTGGCAACTAAATAATAATCATTACCCAATTTTTCTTCTAAAAATGCCTATAATCTTTTAGACACAGTTCATGAAGCTTGCATATTGATCTCTGCCCTTGAGAAAGCTGAAGGCACTCCAAGTCACTACACTCAACAGACTTCAGTTTTCCTATCGGTAAAGTGGTGGGAAAAAAAAGATTATCTAGGTTTGCCTAGATAATCTCTAGGATTTCTTGCTCAGCTAACATTTGCCTGGTTGCCTGAAATAGCTTAGGTAGCTCCTGGCCCATTCGTTTTCTTTCAGCAGTAACCTGAAAAGGAACTTCAAATCTAGTTACAAGTTCACCCATGGAATGTGTGTAACTCCCAGGGACTCCTTAAGCTTTCTACATTTTTATTGTGCTTTGTCTCCCTGTTCTATGGGTGTACCTGGAAGGAATTTTTTTTTTCTCTCTTTTTTTTTTCACTGTCTCCCCTGTTTTGGTGAAATCAATTCTGCCCACATCACATCTGCTTTTTTTCATGGTGGTCAATGTCAAGATGATCAGGCAGTGTTAGCCTGAGTCAGACATTAAAAGTTGTAAGGGTCTGTCTTCTCTCTCTCTCTCTCTCTGTCTTTTTTCTTGAGACAGAGTCTTGCTCTCTTGCCCAGGCTGGAGTGTAGCCATGAGATCTCAGCTCACTGCAAGCTCTGCCTCCAGATTCAAGCGATTCTCTTGCCTCAGCCTCCCGAGTGGCTGGGACTACAGGTGCCCCACCACACCTGGCTAGTTTTTGTTTTTGTTTTTGTTTTTTTGTAGAGATGGGGTTTTACCGTGTTGGCTAGGCCTGACCTCCAGTTATCTGCCCACCTCAGCCTCCCAAAGTGCTAGGATTACAGGCATGAGCCACCGTGCCTGATCTTCATTCTTGCCTTCTTTCTTTTCTTCTTTTTAGTCTTCTCTTCCCTCATTCATCTTCCAACCTATCCCACCCCTTATCTCTTTTGTCATAGATAAAACTGATCAAATAAACTCTTTTATATTATTTCACACTAAGAGGTTAATAATTTAGTTCAGGACATGAAATCTCCATTCTAATACAACTATAGTGAATATATCTTTGGCTGGAAAAATAATAGTGACAATTCAGGGACTGTCCTCTGGAAGCCCCCAGTCTGGGGATTCACAGCAAGTCAGTTAATTACAATTACCCAAGAGGACGGAAAATAGTATATTGTAAAAAAATCTTGCAAGTAGGCCAGGTGCGGTGGTTCATGCCTATAATCCCAGCACTTTGGGAGGCCACGGTGGACAGATCACTTGAGGCCAGGAGTTCAAGACCAGTCTGGCCAACGTGTTGAAATCCCCTATCTACTAAAAATGCAAAAATCAGATGGGCGTGGTGGTGCACAACTGTATTCCCAATAATTTGGGATGCTAAGCCAGGAGAATCGCTTGAACCTGGGAGGTGGAGGTTGCAGGGAACCGAGATGGTGCCATTGGACTCCAGCCTGGGTGACAGAGCGAGACTCTGTCTCATAAAAAAAAAAAAAAAGAATCTTGCAAATGAAGGGATCTCTGCCCATCAGGGAAGGCTTCTAAGCTAAAACTGAAAGCTGAGTGGCTGATTAGGGATACAGGGGATATGCAAAAGGTCAGAGAAAAATGAAGACACTAGAAGTTTCTCTTTTAATAAAAAAGTAAATGCAGTCCCAAAGAGTTTAAGTGATTTACCTGAAGTCACATAGCCAATAGAGGACCCCAAACAGGGTTTCCTATCTCTTTTTTTGTTTTTAAAGTTTAGACAGGTCTAGCTCTGTCTCTCAGGTTGGAGTGCAGTGGCATGATCAAAACTCACTGCAGCCTTGATCTCCTGGGCTCCACTGATCCTCCCCTCTCTGCCTCCAGAGTGGCTGAGACCACAGGCATGCACTACCATGCTCAGACTCCTATCTCTTTCTGCTATATATTATATGACCCTCCTAGAAGGGTTTAGTTTTAGAAAAGGACCCAGTGACAGTTCTGTAGACGAGTTCTTAGGGAGTGTTTCTGTACTAGTGGAATATAAGTCACTGTGCCATGTGGATGAAGAAAAATAGTCCATGACAGGGAGGGTCTTCCAAGTCCTTCTCTCGTCACATTATCCAAGGCTTTGCCACATTCTATGTCAAATCCCAATTCCAGTTCTGACTTTGCCTACTACTTTCTGATGATCCTAGGTTCTTTACCTAGTGCCAGTCAGCACTACCTATGTCCTACTCTCAACATCTCTGTGCAAAAATGTGGCAAGCCAGCAGCCTGCAGGCTTAGTTCAGACTGCATAGCAATTTTACGTGGTCTGCATCCTCAAGTGTTATTTAAAAGCAAAACTAAATAAAATTAGAAGTGTTGCCAACATTTTACAATTGGAAGATTTTACACAACAATCTTTTTTGCTGCCATCTTTTGAAACATTGGCATGTTTATGGCATTGTGCCCACTTTTTCACAAGGCAACAGAGGCAGGAAGTTAGTAGCAGCTGGTACGCTTTGACAGAAGCACTCTCTACTTAGCTACCGCTCCCACCCCGCATGCTTCAGCCATTTATATAATCTAGCAGGCATGACTTTGCCATCCTTTCATTTATTTTGTGGTAGATAAAAGACCATTTCACAAGATTCCGGAAAATGTTGACTTCCAAGCTCTTCTGCCTGAAAACATTTCAAAATCTTAGGTTTGGTTTTATAATCTTCCATTTTAGTTATTTATTTTTATTTAGAGACAGGGTCTCACTACATTGCCCAGGCTGGACTCAAACTTCTGGGCTCAAACAATTCACCTGCCTTGGCCTCCCAAGTAGCTGATACTACAGGCATGTGCCACCAGTCCCAGGTTTATACTCTTTCTTTTGTAATGAAAACTGGGACTTGCAAAATTGCAACAACCATTTTTCTTTTGAAGAATTAATACAAACCCACTGGAGTTCAAGAACATTGTCAGCATCACCCAATTATTATGGTTTCTCTAAAGCTTTTTAAAAGTCATTTACTCATAACATTCTAGGACTGAATGGGAACAAAATGCTATATAATTAAATGCTCACACTATATTTCCCTTTCTGACCTTTCTTTAGGTGGTGATGCAGGTATGCTTGATTATTTCCAGTGATGGGGAACCCTCTGAGGGTTCATTTTTTACAAGCTTGACTGCTAGAAGGCAAAACAGAGCCAAAATCTATCTCCATGTAGCCTTCACTCATTGGCCATAGTTTTGTTTCTTGGAAACTTGAGGGAAAATTCTACTTGTCATCCACCATAATAGCCCTTCAGATATGTGAAGTAGTTATCATGCTTCTGAGGCTTTTTTAACCCAGCGGTATATCCTCAGTTCATTCATTGTTCAGATGTTTTGAGCCAGCCTCCTGGTCAGTCTTCTCAATGCATGTTCTCAATGCAGTTACAGTCTTCTCAATGCAGTCTTCTCTCAGTGCAGTCATAGTCTTCTCAATGCAGTCAGTCTTCACAATGCATGCTCTGGTTTGCATGCATCTGGTTTACATCAGTTCCTTCCCTCTCTGCACATGCATGCTGCTTCTCATAACAAGACGTAGAATCCATTTTCCCTGCCTTTTAATCTGAGCTGGCCTCACAGTAGCCAGTTTCATCTTTAGCTTTTAAAAGGGCTGGCAGATTCTGCTTTCTTCCTCTTGAAGCTGACAACTATGTAAGAAGTCTGACTACTCTGAGGTCACTATACTGTGAGGAAGCCCAAGTTATCCGTGGGGAGAGACCTCATGGAGAGCATGATCACTGGCCAACCTCAGCTTTCCCACCTATCCCACCTAAGAAGCCAAAAGTGTGTGAAGAAGCATCTTAGTTATTCCAGCCCTAAAATCTTTCCATTCTGGCCCTATCCACATTGCAAAGTCATAAAAAATGATACATTGTTGCTGTTTTAGCCCCTAGCTTCCCTTGGTTTGTGAAGTAGCAACAGGTAGCTGGAAACCTTGCAAGATATTTATAACCCCTTTTAACTGCTGCAACAAGGCTATAGACATGTTCTTTTCATTTTCTCATTAAAGACAGGCCAACATTTATAGGGTCAGGCAAACATTTTCTCCAATTTTGCTGCTTTTTCTTTTTTCTTTTTCTTTATAAAACTCTTTTGACTATAGAAACATATGAACAAAAATGATTAATCATTGGTAATATCAGGAGGCTACTAAGTTGGATAAAAAAAAATACAACTAACTGACACAGGAGCAAAATAAAGCTGACAGTAGAAATGTTTAAAAAGTGGTTCTTCAGGGTATTTCTGGAGACCCAAACACAGGGTCTTTACTCATTTCTGATTGATGCTGCCTGAGCCTAAAGTTAAGGTGATTGTCTAAATCCTGACCAATTGCCATAGACTACAACTCAGATCAAACCATGTTGGAGGCAGTGATTCCTACAGGGTAGCAGAGCGTCACCAGGGAAACTGACAATGCAGACAACTGTGTGATTCATGGAGGAGACTGCCCGACTCACAGCAGGATTAGGTGCCTCTGCAAAAAAGAAATTACCTACTTTGTATCCTTTTACTTCCGACTCATTATCCAGGGCCTTCACTTGATCCCAATTCAGGATAATTTTGGAGTCCGATGAATTCCATATGATGTTTCCAGGGGGTTGACTTGGTGCTATAAAAAAATTAAGATATACGAAGTCACAGATTATTAAGTCTCAATGGATTCTGAGGAATATCTCCTTACTAGAATTTGAGAGTGGAGGCAATTTAATGGGCTATTGCACTAATATGTGTCTTCAAGGTCACTAAAATTTGATGAGATACAGCATTGCAAATGGAAAAAGATTCAGTTGGTCGCCTAACATTTATAGCTAAAAGAAGCAGCCCTTCCCAGTGAGGAGAAAAGCATTTCTCTTTCTGTCCTCCAGAGCAATGAATTTTGCATGGTATACGGAAAGGTTCACTTAAAATGCTGAGGGAAATTTGAATCCACATGCTACTAATTAGTATGCAAATGACCATTGGGAGGTGGGGATAAGGAATAAACTTGGGATATGTGTGATGAGTCCCCAAAATATTTCTGAGCAAGTCTGTTCTTACGTGGCTTTCGGGTTGTCACATTGACTGTTGCACTAGAGGGTCCTGTCCCAGCAGAATTATATGCCTTGACAGCTAAGTGATACAGCGCACTGCCTTTTAAGTTCGTGATTTTTGTTGATGTCTGATTTCCAACTGTTCGTATTTTTCTAGCATTTTCTTCTTTGTCTTCATGTCTCCAATATTTAACCTAAGAAAATAAACAGAAAGACCTTGGAAACCATACCCAGTGGGGATATTTCCAATGGCATCAGGTGATTTTGTATGCAGATTCTTATGATGGAGTTAGTTTTCTATACCACATCATGAGCAGAGCTATCAGGACAAAGGACTGCGTATATCCTGAGAAATTATCCACGGTAAGAAGGGTCCCTTTTTTGTCCTCAGCTTCCTAGTGAGATGGTACATTGATACAACCCCTGTTCATTATTTTCTTTTTTCCCATGTTTGTTTTGAGTCAAAGCTATCCTGGGCATTATCAGAAGTCAAAGCTCATTTTGCCAACCATCCCATAAATGCTTAGATTTGCATATACTTCGAAAAATACCTCTAGAAATATAACATAGAAAAAGGGTAGTCTCACAGCTGAGTATTCAATGCTTCCATCAATGTTCAGCTGGAGGCCAGGCCTAAAACCAATGCCTCTAAGTGGGAATGTGGGTCATTTCCTATAAGAATGTGACTTGGAGGACTCATCAAGGGGTACAAATTCTCTTTCAGACCCAAGGCACATATGTCTTGCCTACCTCATAACCTTGTATTCGTCCTCTATTCTTCTCCAGTGGTGAGGCCCAGAAAACTTCAATATCTGTGGCAGAAAGACTTCTGGCAAAGATACTGGCTGGTGGTTTGGTGGGTTCTGTAGATGAATATGGAGAGTTATTACTCTATCAGTTATATTAGGACAGGATTGTAGATAGTAGCATTATAAGGTAAAATAATTCACGGTTATAGAATCGTCCTTAATGATTGTAAGCCAAACCCTCATTTTGCAGAGGAGCAGTGATTGATAGCTGGAGTTGGTGGTAGTGAATATTTGTCCAGTGTTTGGGTTTTGAATTTAGTTGTGGGTAGAAGAGAAGAACCACTTAAGTTTAAACATCAAGTTTTCATAACCAGCAATTCCCTTAACACAGATCCTTCTCAATTAGCATCTCACAAATGTTATTGCTTATGACATGGCTAAACGGCTTTTATTTTTCTTTTTTGAAATAGGGTCTCACTCTGTCACCTAGGTTGGAATGTAGTGGCACAGTCATGGCTCACTGCAGCCTGACCTCCTGAGCTCAAGCCATCCTCCCACCTCAGCCTCCCAAGTAGCTGGGACCACATGCATGTGTGCCAACACGCTTGGCTTTTTTTTTTTTTTTTTTTTTTTTTTTTTTGGGTAAAGACTGGGATCTTGCTATGTTGTCCAGGCTGGTCTCAAACTCCTGGGCTCATGCTATCCTCCCACATCCCCCTCCCAAAGTGCTGGGATTATAGGCATGAGCCACTGTGCTTGGCCACTAAATTTTGTTTTAGGGAAGACTATTGAAAGAAAAATGTTAACATATACAAATGGTATACACAGCTATGGCAGAAATCTGTCAAAAATAACTGAAATTTGGGAAACAGTCAGTCTAGTCTCTCCTTTGCAACCAAAGATGCTGAGGCCCAGAGAGTATACGTGACTTATCCAAGATCATACAGATTGCAGTGTGAACCTGAAGTGTCACCCAGCTCTCTTGAATATTCGTCATGTCAGCTGACTGTCCTTTTCCCTTTTTCCTCTCATTTTCATAATCCAGAGACATGAACTATTATCTAAGAGAAGTTGAAGCCTATGCAAAGGGCTGAAGCTTGTTTGAATAAATGTAAATCCTTTGGCAATGGTTGGAACATGAAATATGCAGGGAAAGGCATCAGCAGCTGAGTCAGACAGAGAGGCAGCAGCTAGATCATGGAGGGCTACTGAATGTAAGGGGATGATCTCTCTAATTGGGAATAAGTTATTGCATCTTCACTGACTCTAAATCAATGATTCACCTTTTAGATGTTTTAACATGGTCCCATTCCGAGCATCATCTTTAAAACAACATAGACAAACTCCAGTGGTCACAAAGACTGTGTGAAAGGCATCCTGACAGCAGGGATAGCATGGAAGTGGTAATAATGTGTGAGAAATGTTAAACATAATGATGGTATGGATGATAGTGAGCGCAATCACACTGCTTCATGGCTTACTCTTTTCTTTAATAAGTGAGAATTTTTTTTTTTTTTTTTTTTTTTTTTTTTTTTTGAGACGGAGTTTCACTCTTGTTGCCCAGGCTGGAGTGCAATGGTGCGGTCTTGGCTCACCGCAACCTCCACCTCCTGGGGTGAAGCGATTCTCCTGTTTCAGCCTCCTGAGTAGCTGGGATTACAGGGATGTGCCACTACAACAGACTAATTTTATATTTTTAGTAGAGATGGGTTTTCTACATATTAGTCAGGCTGGTCCTAAACTCCCAACCTCAGGTGATCCGCCCGCCTTGGCCTCCCAAAGTGCTGGGATTATAGGCATTAGCCACAAGTACAATATGCTTTATGAAAATACAAGTGGTAAGAAAATGCAAATTATATTTTGATATTCACTTAAAGGCAAAAATAAAATTCTTTCGAAAGTAATGATAACATATAGATAGATATGAAGATCTTACATGGTACTTGCAATTCTGGTCCTTAGCAATGGAATCAATAATAGACAGCCATGTGTTTTCATATACAGAGCAGTTGCTATCTTTTTAAGAGATTCATGGTGGACAGTGAACCAAACTTTTTACATTATCCTCTTCTCCAATCAGGTATGCCTTCAATATATATGTACCATGCTAAATTGATTGTACATCCTAAAATCCACATTTTAGAACTGAAGAAATATTAACAGTCAATGATCTGGGCAGCATAAACCATACCTTCTTCTGCAGAATACACCACTGTGGTGGGACTGAAAGGGCCTTCTCCTTTGTTGTTGAAGACACCTACTTTAACCTCAAAGGGAGAGAAGGGGCGCACGCTCTCATTCCTGAACACGTATCTGGAGGCGTCAGCTGAGGCCAGCACTGTCAGCATCCAGATCATTTTACCATAGGGCCGGAAGGCCACCACATAACCAAAGCCTCGACCATTCTGTAATTCCTCAGGGACCGTCTGGGAAAGAAGGGAGATGGTCTTCAGAAATCAGAGTAGTTTGACTCCAGTGCAAAAATCGTTTTTGTATCCCTTGTAACATTCTTGTCTATATCCTTCTCCACCCATCTTATTTGGGGTTTTGTTAAGAGTCTTTTAAATTTAGGGCTTGCAGTCAGTCTGTCTTAAACAGTTATAAGGTACTGGGCAGGGTTGAAAACGTAATGAAGATCTGCAGTCCAGAGCTTGCTTTTTGATGGGTCAGACCCAGCTCTGAAATGGTTGGAAATGATTGTTTAAAAAAAAAAAAAAAAAAAAAAAAAAAATAACAGGACATCGGTCTCCTGAAAAACAGTATTTCCAACACGTATTCTCTAATACTAAGCTTCCTCCATTGCCAAATAGACAAAAGATCTCACTGAAGGAAGAAAAACCAGCTTGGCTGAAGATCCTCCCTCTCAGAGGGAAGAGTTCAGCTGGGGGGATGAGTGATTGTTTCACTGCTGTGCTCTGGCTAAATGAAAGATTTTAATTTCTGGGGCTGTTTCGAATCTTTCAAAAACATGAAGAACCCTTTCTAAAGCTCCCACCTCTTCTCTCAAAGCCAATTTCTAATATATTGGTGACTAACCTTCCTCCAGGTTGTTTTAAAAAATACCTCCTAAAAGAGGGCCCCTTCTGGAAGCAAAGCCAATTGCCAGGAAATTGTGCTGGTGCACTGACTCTAGTGCTGGCAGACGCTTTAAATCAATTGGCCATGCCGCAATTCAGGAAGAAAAGAAAAACCAGTTTTCTGTGAAACAGCCTTCTTTATTTTTTTTTGTAACTTGTGTTGTCTTCCCTTCATGATTGTTTTTACTGTAATGGATTGAATTAAAACTTGCCTCAATGATGGATGGGCAAGCGCCATCCTTCCTGCCAGCCATTAGCTACCTGAGAGGGAGTGTCTGCACTCAAATGAATTTTCACTGTTAAAAACAGAGGAGGAAACTTCCCAGCTATGTCTAACATTGAGGAAAATAAAAAAAATAGCTTTGATGCATGTACATTCCTTTTATTCTGTGATTCATTTACCTCCCAGGTTATAACCAGTTCAGATTTGCTGCCTCCGCCACCACTGACATTCGCTGGTGTGACTTCGGGGACTGCACATGGAGACAAAAAACAAGTCATGTCAGGCGGCAAAGGCGAATGAGGGGCAGGAAGGTTGCCTGGCAGAGGTGACTCACTTTCAATGAGTACTTTGAGGCATACCCCTTTGTCTTTGGAGATCAGCAACAGCATCATCAAGAGACCCATGGCGTCAGCTCGAGGAAGTGAAATGTACCAAGGAGACTGCTATTAATTACCTGTTTCTCATTCAACAAGGTACACATGTTATCTGACATGTCTGACCAATTGTTCAGCTCCATCCCTAGAGGTTGAGGGGTTCTGGAAGGTAGGAAAGGACTGAGGTCTGGTTCTAATGTTTGGTTCTGCGTTTATTAGCCACGTGATGATACACAAAGGAAAGACAGTACAAGCTCTGCTCAGGCAGAGTTTCCATTCTGGTTGGAGGGGAAGAGCACTTGCACCACAGTTAGAGCAAGGTGGACAACCAGAGTACGGTACAGTCAGCATGGAGAAGCGCAGGGGGCCTTCCGGAGTAGCGGCCTGCCCAGAGCTGAGGTGGGCGAACAGCTTCTTGGAGGAAGAGAGTTTTGATCTGAGTGTTGAAGGAAGTGGCAGATAGAGTTGACCCCTTGCTCACTGTGCTTAACCTCTTTGACCCCCCAGTTTTCTCTGTAAAAGGGAGGAAATTATGTGAGCTTCCACCTGAAGACTGCTGAGGGGAATTAATTCAATTATGGTTTTGGAAGGGGAAAAGAAAGCAGGGGACTAACTATATTGTCATCATGTAACTGAAAGGCTCTGGGCCGCATTTAAAAATGTCTCACTGGGGCATGTGGCTGGTGACTGGGTATATCTCCTTGGTTAAAGCCAATCAAATAGACCTAGATGAGTTTTTGCTTTTCTGAGAGTAGGGTCAGAACTCCCATTTGTGTAGAGACCTTATTATTCCTTCAACACACTGGCCCGTCTACAGCCGGGAACTCTATAAAGACTGCACATGTAGGCCTCCTGCTTTACACCAGCTAAGTAAAAGTATGGCTGACCCTGATGAACTTGTTCTTCTCTCCCCGTGCTCATTCAAGCTGTATATGTAGAGGGCCATACTAAATTGCTGGCTAGTCTTGTTTGAATTAGCACGGTGTTCTGAAACTTAGTTTCTGGGAATGGTTTATACCCTAAGAAAATCTCAGTGAACATTTCTGAAGAAATTGGTTTATTTCTTATTTCTATTCGAAGCAGGACTACCCCACGGTTGCTGTGCCCACAGCAGCCAGAAATTATTCTTTGCCATTAGTTACTTATGTGAGATAATTTTATTTGAAATGTGGGGCATTGTTTTTTGAAATCCTGTTAGAATCTCGGTGACATATGAACCAATGAAGAAAGGGCTGGCTTTTGAGAGGACTAAGTGCAGTGTGCCTGTTGCTGTACAGGTGGACCTAATGAAGGAAGCTTAACTCTGGATTGAAACCCATTGCGTGCTCAGCTGGGCTTCTCCTGGCCTGATTTCTACCATTATAATCATTTGAGGTGAAGGGTGTGCTAACACAGAGCAGCATGAGCGCTGAAGAGCAGCAAGAATTCAAAGCCTTTTCCTAAGGAACAGCAGCTGGCAGAACAGATGATCTGAATCCCGGGTGCTACTCACGAGCTTCTTCTGTTCTCCGTTTCTCAGAGGGGCGGCTGGGCTCCCCAATCCCAATCACATTGGCTGCAACTGTGCGGAATTCATATTCGACCCAAGGATTCAAACCCACCACGGTTGCTGTGAATGTCTTCCCATCAATGAGTTCTGGGACTGAAAGTCAACAAAAGGTAGTGGCTGTTTCATAGGTTCTCAGAAAACAAATGCAGAGATTACCCTAGGAAGATAGGAACATCCACCCATCCTCATGGTTATTGCATTTAGGGCAGTGTAGGTGTTCTGATATTAGCTGCATCAACAGTTGTTTCAGTGAAGTAATCTCAGAACTATCTCTGTATGTGAAACTAACACACTCTAATCAGATACCAGCAGATGACATCATAAAAGACACGCAGTCCACAAGGCCCCAAGCCACCCGACTCAATCATTACTATCACCCCTTCACATGTGTTTCAGCATTTATTATGTAGTGCCAGACACATTATTTCAACTGTCCTCTGAGAAAGGCAAAAGTATTCTATTCTTTTTTTCCCTTTTTTTTTTTTTTTTTGAGACAGGGTCTCTCTCTCTGACGCCCAGGCTAGAGTGCAGTGGCACAATCTCGGCTCACTGCAACCTCCACCTCCCAGGCTCATGCAATTCTTGTGCCTCAGCCTCCCGAGTAGCAGGGACTACAGGTGCATGCCACTTTGTATTTTTAGTAGAGATGGGATTTCACCATGTTGCCCAGACTTCTCCCAAAATCCTAGGCTCAAGCGATCCACTTGCCGTGGCCTATCAAAGTGCTGGGATTACAGGTGTGAGCCACTGCGCCTGGCCTATATTTATTCTTAAACAATTCTTATTGTGTCCGTTTAACAGAAGAGGAAAACGAAGATGTATAGAGATCAGCTGATTAGCAGTCAGGACTAGAATTCATCTCCTAACTTTCATATTTTTCTCATCTTTCCTTCTTAAAGCACACCCGTGACTCAGTGATTACAGTAGGAAACACAGAAACCCGTTTCTAAGGATTGGTAAACAAAAATGATAAAACAAACTGGGGTTAAAATCAACAAGATTCATATGAATTGCGCAACACTGGGCATATTCTCCTTCCAAACATCAAGGCCATATAGCCTACCTTTGCTGTCTAGAGGAGTGTGTATCTTGTTTGTAATAACTACTTGTTCATCCAATTTATCCTTAAATGAAATCTAAATAAGAAAATGAGTCAATTTGGAGGTACTGACAGAAGTGGGGATGGTATAAGAATTATTTTAGATGCAAAGAGAAATAACTGTGAAACCTTTTAAAAAATAGGAAGTGCTGTATAAATGTAATAAAGGGAAACAGGATGGAAGTGCTACCGCTAACAATTTTTGTTTTAAAGAATTTGTAAAATTGGTTAAAAAGTAATCTCAAGTCTTTTTATCCCCAAATTTATCCATCTAAAAAACTGGGTCTGGGCACAGTGGCTCACACCTGAAATCCCAGCAAATTGGGAGGCTGATGCAGGAGAATAGATTGAGTGCAGTAGTTTGAGACCAGCCTAAGCAACACAGCAAGACCTGTCTCTACAAAAAATTTTAGATAATTAGCTGGGTGTGGGGGCCTGTGCCTGTGGTCTCAGCTACTCAACAGGCTGAGGTGGGAAGACTGCTTGAGCCCAGGAGGTCGAGGCTGCAGTGAGCTGTGATTGTACCACTGCACTCCAGCCTGGGTGACAGAGTGAGACCCTGTCTCAGAAAAAAAAAAAAAAAAAAAAGGGCAGCAAGTGAGGAGGCTCCCTATAATCCTCAGTTACTGGTTTTTTGAAAGCACTGTGTAAACTTTACAAAGTCTGTGACTATAGTCAAGCAGAATCTACTGCTTTCCAAAGTGTACCACAATGCTACACAGATGATTTTAGGTAATACAGATTGATGCATTTTATTTTTATAACTAATATATTTTTAATGTGTGTTAGGGAAAATATATATACAACCAGCACAACAGACTTTTTTTTTTTTTTTTTTTTTTTTTTTTTTTGAGATCGAGTCTCACTGTCGCCCAGGCTGGAGTTCAGCGGTGTCTTCTTGGCTCACTGCAACCTCTACCTCCTGGGCTCAAGCGATCCTCCCACCTCAGCCTTCTGAGTCGCTAGGACTACAGGCACGCACCACCACGCCAGGCTAATTTTTGTATATTTTGTAGAGAGGGGGTTTCGCCACGTTGCCCAGGCTGGTCTGGAACTCCTGGGCTCAAGTGATCCACCCAACTCCACCTCCCACAGTGCTGAGATTACAGGCGTGAGCCACCAAATCTGGTCCGGACATACCATTTCACAGATACTATTCCTTAGGATGAGTTTAAAAAAACCTAACTGTGATTCGATATAAAGAAAAATACTAATAATAGTACAGTGGGCCAAGGTTAAGGAAACACTGCCACAATATATCATTTGTAGTAGTGTCTGAATGAGAACTTAGATGTTCCTTGCCACAGTGCTGTGTCCAGTATGCTGAATTCCCAATGTCTCTGAGCCAAGCATCCAATATGGTACCTGTATTGACTGCTTGCCAGCCCACGGAGAACGGAGTCCTGGCTTGAATGACATACATGGTGATGGGGCTGTGGTTGTCAGGCCCGGGTCTCCAGGAGAGCTGAGCAGTGGTGTCTGTGATTTCGTCTATTGTCACAGCCTCTGGGGGACCTGGAGGACCTGGGAAAGAGTAAGACCCCCAGAACTGGAACAGTGTATTCAAACACCCAAGTGAAGGATCCACATATTTGAGTGGGGCATTGACCCATTCATTTATTTACCCATTCACAGATTCATCACTTGTCAAATCCTTTTTGAATCCTACTATGTGCTGGGAACTTTCTTGGGCTTGGAAACCACAGAGATGAATGAGACACAGCCCCTTCCTTCTAGGGTCCCAGAGTTTAATATGAAAAACGAATAGGTAAACAAATAATTACAATTGAATACTTAATAGGGAATACTGGGGTACCATAAGAGCCCACATTCATTAATTCATTATCTATCTATAGGTTCCTACTATGGGTCAGACACTGTTATTTGAGGATACGGTAGCGAGAAAAGATAGATATTGCTTCTGATTTCATAAAGAGTATAGTCTGCTGGAAACAGTTATTTCTACCACTGAGAATATAGATTTAAGCACAAATGGCTTTAAAACTTTGAAGGTTACAGTATTGCTCTGCACATTCTGCTGCACTGTAATTACTAGCACTCTCTTCACCCCCAACCCTGCATCCCATATGAGCACACACTTGCGTGCAAGGGAACTGCTGTGAAAATGGCCGGTGCGCAAGAGTCAAAGCGCTCCCTTCTTCAAAGCAATTTCAAAATTGGGCTTTATTCTAAAGACTCTCATTTGTAGTTTCTGCAAGTCATACCTGTATTTTTCTGCTTCTCTTCCTGATGTTCATTATTTCTGTCCATGTACTTAAACCATGGAAAGGGGAGGAAATCAGATTTAAATGAAGGCTTGAAACTAATAAAGAATTAGAAGGATGGAAAGCAGCTGGCAGGCAAAGACAAAATATCAACAGAGCCAGAGCAAAGACCCGCAGCTATCCCACTTTCCAACATGAAAATCTCTTACCAGGCAGTCAAATGCATTTTTAACAAGGTACAATTGACCACCTCAGGAGGGAAGGTGATGGTGAGGGGACATAATGACAAACCTCATGCCCATTAGACGGGCATAAGGAGATGTTCCTAGGAGGGGTTTGCTAATCCCCAGTCTAGCAATCAAATGTACTACCCAAATACTATCGGGCCATGTCACAGGGACAGGGAGAAAAGAGACCTCTCACAGAGCAGTGCAAAGTTAACAGCAATTTCCTGAAGTTAGACTTTGTTCTAGGATTCACTCCTTCACCGTTTTCGTGATGCCCTAAATTCTCTTTCCTTTTTTAAAAATCACTTTTATAGACCCACAGGTGAGACTAAATTTATCTTCTCCCTCCCACTCCTGAATGAAATGTCTGGAAATCTGTATCCTGGAACTGATTAATTTTCCATGGTGACATTTCAGCATGTCAGTCTAATGTCACCTAGATAGAGCTAATGTAACCTTTGGTCTTGCAACCCCTTTTAACCAGATAAAGTCTTGAAGACAATATAATTTTTTTCACCAGTTTTCTCATCCGAGCATTCCCCACCTTTTTTCTTTATGGATGCTGCACTGATGGCCTTTAAAATCTAAGTACCACAGATAGAAAAGTGTTTCCCTCTAAACTCTTCAAAGAATTAAATCGATAGGAAATATCTGAGTCCATTGTTGGCCTCTCTATAGGAAGGAAATGAAGGGCTGGTATGAATTTGGCCACTGGAGAGAAGATGGTACTTTCCTGGATTTGTTTGTTCTTTTTTTATCTTCCTGCCACCCGCTCCTACCCATGCATAGATATGACCTTACAGAATGTTTACCAACTTTGTTTTAGGGAAGTTGACTCCCTCTTTCAAAATGAAAAATGTACAAATGTTTGCACTCTGAACAAAATGATAACAAACTCAGGGGCATGTAGAAGATTTTGTTTCAGGCAACGGCAAAGGGAAGATTAGTTTGATTCTGGGGTCTGCTTCTCCCTCAGGAAGGATGGACTTTCTGGCTGCCATTAGAGTGCTATAGGTTAAATAGAGCAGGCCTCAGCAAATCAAAGGATCTGGAGCCAAGACTCAAAGCTGCTATAGGTTTCAAATATGAAAATCTCTTTCAGGGTGGTGAAATACATTCCTGCCTCCCCCTCTGTAATGTACAAGAAGAGCTGCAAGGGCAGAGCCGAAGGAGATAACATGAAAGATTATGGTTTTAAATGGCATATTAATTTATTGGCCTTATTAACTGATTAGACTAGATTTTCTTTTAGACTGCATTTGCAAATTCCTCCTGGTATTTAATGTTATTTTCTGTGAAATGAAGTATACAATATCATTTAAGAACTTCAAGTATTACTGATTTAAATATTCATTAGTCTAATTTATTGGTGTTTTAACTGCTAATCTGAACATTATCCTAATTAAATAGAGGATAAATTTTCAACAACAGAATTCTTTTGTCCCCAAGGGGAGGGCAGACCAGCCTGGTGTATTTTAAAATGGAAATAAACACATTTCTATAAGTTATTCTGTGGGCAGATCTACCTAGGTTGAAAGTTTTTTCTCATTTCTAGCCCTTGTCTGCACTGTTACTGAAAGGTTTTTTAAAGGCAATTTAAAGGGGAACAAAGCAGACACATTGGAATCGCTATTTTTCTGGAACCTCTCTTCACAATTAGTTTAAGTTGCTAACTCCCACACATTTCCCCCCCTTACATTATGCCTAGATGATATAGCAACACTCTTTATGGCTTCCAATAATACCTTGTTCTCTGTGCATGCAGATTAACCCTGCCTCCAATTCTCATACCCTAAATTTTTATTTTCTTGCATTCGAAGTTTTGCCATGCACTCTGCCAGCTGGCCAAAGATGCCTGAACACCAACAGTTAGGGATTCTGATGAAGGAGATTCTAGCCAAGAGATTATTTTGATGTCTGGATTGGCCTCTCTTTTAATGCTATAGAAAACCGCTGAGCATGCATAGGTTGGATTCTGTTAGGTACACTGTTTTGTGAAGATTTTAATTTTCATTTAAAAATATTTCTTAAAAGTCCTTTTACAGTTCCTTTGCCAACTGGTTTGTTGAGGCTTGGAATGTACTCAGTTGGTGCTGCTCAGCCGGGGGGGGGGGGGGTCATAGCTCTTAGGTCCAAATTAGGTCATGCTGATAATATTCAAAAGAATCTCAAAAATGTTAGTATTTACATCAACTCTTAGCTCATTTACTACATCCCAGGCAGTCAGGAAGTGTCCTCTCCCAAAACCCTGTTTTAGAAACTGAACAGCACTGTGAAGTTTAGGGAAAAAAAGGAAACTTGGATAAACCTGATGATTTTACTTAAGCTGCTGTTATACTAATTCAGTTTAGCCCAGAGGAAACATAAAAAGGGGCAGTTTAATCCCTCTTTAAACTATCTGCTTTTGTTCACCTAAATTTGTTCTAGAAGGTCATATCAACTCCAACAGCTGTAATCGGGTACTCGATTTACTCGATTATCCTTTTAGTGTAAAGTTACTGGATGTGTTTGGTGCATTTTCTGACAACCCCCACTGAGGAACTGTACATGCACCAGAAACTTCTGTGGACTGTTAGCCACTGTTTACAATGTTCAGCGTCTGCCTGACTTTTTCCCATAATTCTAAACCACTGAGGTTTTTGAAACTCTGTGCTACAGTAGAGATCATGAAAATATTTCAAAAGCAACAACAACAACAACAACAACAAAATCCAATACCTCTTACAATCAGGTCTGCAGCAGCAGAGAGCCTGTCCACACTTGTTTGGACCATGCAGACATATTTCCCAGCATGCTTCAGTTGGATGTTTCGGATCATCAAATCACCAGCTGAATCCTGCTGATAAAGTAGGGGAAAGTGGCTACAATTACTTTTTAATGAGCTCTAAATATCATTATCACATGAAGGACACTGTGACTAATGGATTTATTTTACACTGGCTGATGAAAACATTAGTGATGCAAGCCATGGCCTATTAAAAATATGTGAGCCTGCCTGAGAGATAAGAACACCAACATTTTCAGAACACATCTTCGACAAGACCTCAGGTGTCTGGCTTCTCTGAGTCTCTGGAGCAGTTTGCCACCCACGTTGGAAGGATGTAACTTACATATTACATAAGTACTATGCACTACGATGGCTCTTGATCTAGTTTTGTGAATTTCTTCAGAAATGCCCTCAGCCTAGAGCCTTGGTTGGCATTCTGATACTTTAGAACTCTGTATTTGGAAAATGGAAGCAAGCCCACATGTGGAGGTATCTGCATTTTACCTCACAACCCTTTCTTCCAGCCAGCATTTTTATTGCTTCCAGGTTTGAATTAAAGGATTAGGAAGACCAGATTCTCCAAGGAAATCTCGCACCACCTAGTATGGAACGGTGCTAATTTGTTTTCCAAATGCCAAATGCATGTTTGATTAGCAGATGAATAGGACTAATTACATCCTGGTTTGGATGTCTATGTGCCCCAGAAATATTTCTACAGTGTTCGCCAGCACAGTACTTTTAATAAATGTGAGGAGATGATTCCACAGGCTATCACAAAGGCAGCATTTTACCTGAAGAACACTGCTACACCTTAGAGTTTGGTTCACAGTTCTGTTAATCTAAAGTTTGGAGAATAGCTGCTTGATGAAGAGACCACTCTAGAGGCCAGATTTGAAAAACTACACTTCATTCTAAACCCGTAATGGATGACAAGATAATTTAGGATATATTGGCCCTCTTTCATTTTCCCATTCCAAATGATACAATAGGAAATTGACACAGACTCTTCTGTTGCTATTTCTCCAGTGACAATAGTAATGGATGATGCTTAATGGTATTTACTATATGACAGGCAGCTTCTAAATGCTTTACTTATATTAAACTCACTAAATACTCACATGTCCTCTGAGGCAGGTATTCTTGTGATCCTTATTTTACAGATGACAAAATTCCAGCACAAAGAGGTTAGGAGACTTGCCTAAAGTCACATAGCTAGAAAATGGCAGAGCCAGGATTTGAACCCATGTAGTCCCTGTTCTTAACAATAACACTGGACTAGCATCCAGAAAGACCATATCCTCATGCTATTTCAAAACTAATATGTTCTTGGTTATCTCCATCATTTCAGCACAGAGTGTCACATTCACAGGATAATGGAAGAGATAGATTTGCCAATTAGAAATAGGATTAGAAGAGATGCCAAAGCATGGAGTGAAGGAAGAGCTACAGTTTTGATGCTTAGCTGTCTTGGGCTGACTTCTGCTGTATGATTTCATCTAAATCTCTTAATCTCTCTTGGCCTTAATTTACTGACTTTTGAAAGACCTTTATTGACCTATGTGCTAGGTTGTGAAAATCAAATGAGATAATCTGTGTATGTGAAAATCTTCTGAAAACTGTGAAGCATAGATTAACTCTAAACTGTTATTACTGATGGCCATGTTCCATTTTCTTTGTGAAACAAACATGTCAAAGATGTTAAATCCAATTCAGGTAAAGCTATGGTATGTTAACCCAAAACGTCTTTTGTTTGTAACACTTGGCTTCTCATCCAGATGCCACTGTTTACAGATCAAGTCTTATAATTGCTCAATAAAATGAGAAAATAATTGTTAACTTATTTGACAAGATTTCTGTGAGGATTAAGGAGCTATTACAGTCATCCTTTGGTAGACACAGGGGATTGGACTCAGGACCTGTAGTACACTAAAATCCGCACATACTGAAGTCATGCAGTCAGTCCTCTGGAACCTGAGTATATGACAAGTCAGTCCTCCATATATGTGGGTTTTAAATCCCATGAATATTGTATTTGCAATCTGAGTGTGGTAGAAAAAAATCCACATGTAAGTGGACCCATACAGCTCAAACCCGTGTTGTTCAAGGGTCAAGTGTATATAAGAAAGTACTTGATAAATGATGAGGCACTTTGCAAATATAAGGAATTATCACTATTATCATCATTATTAAGATTATTGTTACTTTACCTAAGAAATTTCACATATTGGGACTTTGAATACAGGTTTAAATAAAAAATATGTCCCTGGGGAGGTGTGCAGGGAAGGTGCACATTGGCCTGAGGGAAATGCCTACACCATCTCACTAATTCACGTTATTCATCAAGGGCTTAAATGTTAAAGAAACTTGTAGCCTGGATATTTCAGAGCACAGCAACCTATTAATAGAAAATTTTGATTTTGCAATTTAGAAAGTACTCTAGTTATTTACACATTTTGACTGGATTTGTGTTTTTAAAGTAAAACTGAAACAAAGAAAAAAATAGGAGTGAGGTAAGAGTCTCATCAAAGGAGACCACAATAACTTTCTCTTTCCCTTTGAAGTCATCCAGACCCAACTATTAACTAAGATCTACATTTTTTATGTTCCTACCAAAGAAAACAACAGCATCTGCTTATTTTCCACCACTGCAGTCTGTTATGTTCCTGACAGAATACTCAGTGGGGATGGGGGTATCAGAGGACAATGAAATAATAACTTTCCTAAAACCTCCATAGGTTAACTCTATACCAAACATCATCTCCACCATGCTGACCCAGGAAGCTGAAACTGAAATAGGCTTGACTTCAGAACTGCACTTGCTTTTCTCTTCTATTGTCAAGTCTTGACTCCACAGACATTAATGATCCTAGTGGCTAATACACTTAGATCTCACATGCGGTTGTGCTGTTCTTAATTTTCTATGTATTTCTCAGCAGGAGTTGATTAGTGTTAGCATTAGTTTAACAGAGGAAACAGATATTTCCCATATGAAAGATGAATGTGAGCGGCGCTACGGACGGCTGTCTCTACAAAAAGGTGGTCATCAGTGTTTGACTTCATTAGGGTGTCCCTATTTCTGCCTTAGCCCTGGCACCATTCTGGCAGAAAGGCTACATGTGTCTGAATGGTAGGACATCCACTTCGATTGTTCAGGCATCTGTTTGGATTGGCTGGTGCTTGCACCATTCTGAGATTTAGCATTTTTAATCTCTCTCCTGCCCAAGAAATTGGTTTTAATGTGAGAACATTCAGCTTAATTTATGAAGAATGTTCTCAATTTATACTTTCCTGTTATTACAATCAATGTTACCCTTCCTTCAGTTGATACCACCATTAAAGTTTATCAAGTACTTCTTTTGTGGTAGACATTGGGCTATGTACTTTTCTAGACCTCAAGATATTCAATATTTCCAATGTCTTTGTGAGGTAGTTAATATTTCTCTCACTTAGCCAATGTTATTAAGCTGAACCATGTGGAAGAAGTCCAGAATGGTTTACTTTGGCAATTTCATATAGCCTTTCTCAACCAGGGTCCCAAGAGATAATCCCTAGTGAACCCAGGCATCCACTGATGTAACTAATTAACTTCTTTCCTGTGCCATCTAAAGTTGTACCAGTCAGATACCACTCTTGGCATAGAATTGAGACAACAGTCATTGAAATTGTTTTTGGCGTTCTGTGACTCAACTGCAAAAACCCTGTTTGATAAAGGTAGTAAGAATGTAATGAACAGGGCTAGTACTGTACTTGGGTGGAAAATATGCTCTCACTATATCATATGGATGACTTTAGGCCACTTATTCTCAACATAAAGGGGGTGGACAGATTTTTATGGCAGCCTAGAAAGTGGGGAGGGCTCTTCAAGTCAGGGCCCCATTTTTATATTCTGCTATGTTTTGGTTGGACTCCTTCATAAAAATGGCAGTCAGAGTCAATCTTTATTGTCAATGGGACCATAGAGCTGTGTTAGAGCAGAAAAATTTTTTTTGACAATGATTGTCATAGACATAAATTGTTTTCAGATTTAACCTCTTCTTGTTATGTGTTCAATGATAATACATAGTTATGGAAAGTAAGGCATTTTGAAAATGCAATCATTTTGAATTCAAATTACCTGGAGATAGTAAATAACCCAATCAGACTTTCAAATTCAAGAAAGAAAACCCTAAATTCACAATGATGAGCCTTCTACAAGGTCAAAGGGAGTTTAATTAGCAGCCTAAAAGCAGAAGGAATCTATCCTTAAGCTATTTTCTTAATCAGATTCTAGGGTATATGATATGATATGTGACACAGAGTTTGAGATTTGAAGTTTTAAGCAGAGATCCGCAATTCAGTAGCTATGAGGCCAAGGCAAGTCATCCAATGTCTGTGACCCTTAGTTTCTAATCCATACACAGGAATGAATAATTAACCTGTAGGATTGGTGCCAGTTAGAGAGCAGTCCTGCCATACAGGTTGTTCAATGAGTGGTGCCACATTTATTGTGCAAAAAGGAGCAGGAATTAACCAAGAGTTTCTTGCCATAAGATTACTTGAACAAAATTCTAAAATAGTAACTTTAAATATATTGTTAAGTTGGTCCAAACAAGTTAGTCTGAGTCAGTTTCGAGAAGTTCATTTGCACACTGTGTTTCCTGTGGATAGTTTGATATTAATACTTACCCCTCCAACTCTTTCAAAGTGGTCCCCATCTCTGTCAAAGTCTATCAGGTGTCCATTAAATGACCAAGTAAACACGATGTCCAGCGAGTGATCATGCGTTACCTGGCACGGCAAAACAATGCTTTCTCCAACAGTGACATCCATACTGGAAGGGGGTACCATGACCCTTGTTGGATCTGGAGAGTTAAAATAAACAATAACAACAACAAAGTCTGTGAGCTCGTGAGGAAATAAAATGTAGACTCCAAGAGCAGGATGAAATACTAAGTAATTTTGCTTTATTTTTTCTGAGGCTGTGACCAGCAAACCTCAGTCATCTGGGAAGCTCAGACTCAGGCCAGGAGGTCATTTTTAATATGAAAAGATGAAAACACTCATTACGTGAACCTTCTCAGAGCAACAGAACTCAGCCAGGGAGCATGGAGGTGAGATCTCTAAAGATGCTCATGGAAGGGCTTACTTTCTGGCAGCCTGCTCTGAATTGCTTCTTTGAAAAGGTTTTCATCTCTCTCCGGTTTCACTAGAAAGCTACATTTCAGCTGAGTGCAAACAGGAAAAATCCATGTTGACTTGAAGTTTGTTGGGCACTTTTTTTCTATTATAAAAGTAATAAATGTTTTAGCACAGGGAATTTCCTAAATTAAAAGAAAATTAAAAGAAGGAATAGAAAAACAAATCCTGGCCGGGCGCGGTGGCTCAAGCCTGTAATCCCAGCACTTTGGGAGGCCGAGATGGGCGGATCACGAGGTCAGGAGATCCAGACCATCCTGGCTAACACGTTGAAACCCCGTCTCTACTCAAAAAAATACAAAAAAACTAGCCAGGCGATGTGGCGGGCGCCTGTAGTACCAGCTACTGGGGAGGCTGAGGCAGGAGAATGGCGTAAACCCGGGAGGCGGAGCTTGCAGTGAGCTGAGATCCGGCCACTGCACTCCAGCCTGGGCGACAGAGTGAGACTCTGTCTCAAAAAAAAAAAAAAAAAAAAAGAAAAACAAATCCTATCTGGATAAAACATCTATTTTCGTGGTGGTATAATTTCCCCCAGTCTTTTCGGTTCATAGTTTTTCAGTTGTTTTGTTTTACACCATTAAAAACATGAGACACATACAATTTTCCTTTTTCTCCTCAATATTATATCAGCATGTTTATTCCTTTGTCAACATATTTTTATAATCTGCCTTAAGCTTATAGTTTTAACAATTTTGAAACTAGTTGGCATTTTAGCAAATTTTATTAGACATTTTTCTAATATTTATAATTAGAAATCATAAATAATGCTGCAATGAACATCACTGACAAAATGATATAGGTATATTACTTTTTTAAAATAAGGACCATCAATTAGCTTTAAAATTCACCCTTTACATTATAGTTAAAACTGGGAATAGAATGGGCTTGCTTAGCTGAGACAGCTTATGAACTCTAAAACTACATTGACACCCATAGTCCCTTATTTTTGTGCAACATGATTTCATAAATGGTGTCAGAGAGTACACACGTGAGAAGCAGTTTGGATTCAATGTAAAGGCCATATGCATGCCTAAAGAATACAATTCTGAATTAGGCCATATTCCAGAAATTTCTATATATCAAACCACATCGAGCCAATCAAACAATTACAAAGAAGACAAACCAAAACCAAACCAAATAATGAAAGAACACTGACTAATCCTCTCCTATAGTCATGGGATTGCATTTCAGGCTATGAGGTATATAAATATTTATTCAGGGGACCTCTTGGATTAAAATATCAGCTGGGAATTTTGAAATTATATCTGATAGAATTTTTGTGAGTCTTACTTACTGATAACCCATGCTAAAATTTCCTCTTTAAAGAGAGTATTTAAAACATTTTTTCTATCCTTTTATTCAACTACAGAAAGAAAATCTCTCAGATAGCTAGAAAAGGGAAATCTCTGTCCTAAATAGGTTATAATCTAGTAGTGGGATATACTTTTGCTGTTTTCTAAAAATAGGAAAAGATCATGATAAACAGATGAATGTGCTTTCAGTCACTGTTAAATGAGTGATGTCCATGAAATGAGAAGTGAACAACAGGTACTGCCAGCAAAGAGGTAATGGGGTAGAAAACCCCTGATTTGAAAACCCGAGGCTTTTGAGGGCTACATAATAAAAATCTGCTATGTTGATTCACTTACCATCAGGAATAGATAGTGATTAAGTTTTTTATTTTATTTTATTTTAAATGAGGAAAACAGGTAAGTACAAATATTATTCTAAGCAAACATCAAGGAGTAGCCCCATTTTGACTTAACATGTCATTTGACGTTTTTTAATTTACATTTTCTGCAAGTAAAAAATGAAGACTGAAACAGATCCCAGGCTAAAATAATATATCTCTATGGGTTTTATTTGATAAAGATGTTGCCTAATTCTACTTTAAATAGCTGCCCACTGATTCTGCAATTTAGATTTTCATTTTAATTCATTTATTTGTTGATTTATCCACCAAGCATGGATTGTGTTTACACGGATAACAGACATAACAGAGGCTGAGGGAATAAGAACATTCATAATAACTGAGTCCCTTAGCACTGTTAGGCACTTTACATGAATTATTTCATTTATTCCTAACAAATAGGTACTATTATCATCCCTATTTAACCGATGAACAGACTGATGTCTAAGAGTCGTTAAGATATTGTCTATTGTGCGATTCTGCCTTTCTTTTCACTGAAAACATGATATGCACATGCAAATCATGCAGAGAATAAGTCTAAAGGCATAATATAGCAATTTGCACTCTTGATTATATGTAGTCAACTGAAGATATTCAAATGCAGAAGGAATTTAAAGAATTTCTGCCATGGGGTGCAGATGGTTGCAGAGGGCTTCACTGCATGAGTAATGAAGTTACCGCCTTAGGTAACAAGCAGTGATGATTTTATGCCAAAATGCTGGCTCTAGCTCTAAGCCTACACATCAAACTTATGAGTGCGGAGTCAAATGTCCAGTCTCCAGTCCCCAAAACTGTCTCCCTATCTCCTGACAACTTCTGGGCAAGAAGCAAGGAGATGGCACATACCCCAAAGCCTAGAGCCCTGTGAAATTCTGGCTCACGTTTCTGAATGACATTTCTCTCATAAAGAAACGTTCACCTCTTTATGCACATGTAGGGATCTGGGACAGATTTTTATTACTGGTAAACTTAGCTGTCTTTTAACCAAGGACCAGAGAAGTTCCCTGAATCAAGGATTATGTTGGTACAGTTGTTGTGCTGACAGCTGCTGATTCATTAACTCAGCACTTGTCGCCGATTCATGTGCTGAGCCCTGAAGTAGCAAGAATCAATGCAACGTCATGTACTATACACATACCAGAGAGGTCTCCTAGGGACAAGAAAAGATTAAACTAAAGAGGTTCAAAAATCTCATTAGCGACTTGGTTTTCTCAAAGTGTATGTTTGTTCTCTTGTTTTCTGTGTTGTGAATTTTGATGCTTTTTACTTGATTAATTTCCTAAAATTTGAATACAAACCCTGTATACAAACAGATGGCTTCCCGCAAAACAAACTGTCTCCTCTCCTTTGGTTTTAATTCATCAAGATCAGGAAGAACCTATATTTATGACTTCTGTTCTGAAGAGTCACTTCAGCTATTGTTCTGTGCATAGAAATCTCAAAGGCAATTAGAACTCAAGATGTGAACTGATAGCTGGATTTGGATGTAATTAAACAGCAACAATAAATAGGACCAACAACATCCCTAAACTTTCCTACTTGTGGTTGGTTCATACTGTGTAGAATGATAAATTCTGAACTCCAGAGGACCGATGCTTAAAAATATATATATTTACCAAGTGCTTAATTCTCCTAGAGTAAAAATGAAAAATTCTTTTACTTTCTACGGTGTTTTCTATAATGTACAAATGACAAAAGGTAAACTAAGTGCTTTGTTTTAAGGATTATAACCATGAGGAAGAGTTAATTATTAACCATTATTTTTAATAATATTAACTACTCAGTTAATAATCAGATCCACAATTAGATGTATAAATCACAACACGTATCCAAGCCTTATTACATTTTCACTTTCACTGTTGGTGGAAAAACTTTCTGATTTATAGCTTTTGTTATCTCTAAAAAGAAGTGTTTTGGGGTCCATTGGATAAGAATTCTATTTTTAAAACACTGCAATGTTTTATGTTTTTATTTTTTGACAGGGTCTTGTTCTGTTGCCCAAGCTGGAGTGCAACAGCATGATCAAAGCTCACCATAACTTCAAATTCTTGGGCTCAAGCAATCCTCCCATCAAGGTAGGACTAGAGGCACGCAACACCACATCCGGCTATTCTATTCTATTCTATTCTATTCTATTCTATTCTATTCTATTGTTG
This sequence comes from Macaca thibetana thibetana, assembly GCF_024542745.1. Taxonomy (NCBI): domain Eukaryota; kingdom Metazoa; phylum Chordata; class Mammalia; order Primates; family Cercopithecidae; genus Macaca; species Macaca thibetana. The sequence goes on along the minus strand of NC_065579.1, from coordinate 132,569,446 downwards.
AGATGAGGTCTCATTCTCTCCCTGTGGTTGCAGTGCAGAGGTGCAATCTTGGCTCACTGCAACCTCCCTATCTCAGGTTCAAACAATCCTCCCATCTCAGCCTCCTGAGTAGCTGAGACCACAGGTGCACACCACCATGCCCAGCTAATTCCATTTTTTTTTTGTATTCTTGGTAGAGACAGGGTTTTTGCCATGTTGCCCCGGCTGGTCTCAAGCTCCTGAGTTCAGGCAATCTGCCTGCCTCAGCCTCCCAAAGTGCTGGGATTACAGGCATGAGCCACTGGTGCCTGGCTAATGTTTTATTATTTTGTAGACACAGGGTCTTGCTACGCTGCTCAGGTCGGTCTCAAATTCCCGGCCTCAAGAGATCCTCCGGCCTTGGCCTCCCAAAGTGCTGGGATTACAGGCGTGAGCCACCATACCTGGCTGATAGTTCTTATTATCTCCAAAAATAAGTGCTTTTGGGTCCACAGGATAAGAATTCCATTTCAATGTTGCTTTCCTGATACCCTATCAATTCTTCTATTTTAGTTTATAATTTCTTTATCTTTCATTTACAGTGCCAAGATATTCATTTGTGCCTATCACGATAGTATTTAATGTGTGTTTTAGTCATCTTCATTCGTGGAAGGAGACACATCCCTTTTGTTAACAAATGTTTTGACTGTAATGGTTTTGATGATGCCTTTCAGTAGGATTGTATCTTTTTTCCTTAAATTAGTTTTTATAGGGAGAATTTAAAAGTGGGATTCTTCAAAGGCCTGGAGCTAGTCAAAGAGCAGACAGCAAGCTCACCTCAAATGATACAAGGGGACTGGTCAGATAATTATTTTTAATAATATTTAAATGCCACAGCAAAGACTGCTGATTAATGATGACAATAATCCTGAGATAGCATCTCTAGGGATGAATTTCAACATTCTATAGTTGGTACCCTCTTTTCAATAAAAATCAATGCAAGATAAACTGTATCAATTCTGCATAAAACACACATCTAAAAGGCATACCCTAAACATTAGATGAGAATCAAGATTCACAGTCATTTCAAGCGGGACCAACCTTTTCACCTAGGCAAACTTTAATAGGGGTAAAGGCAAAAAACTACACTTAAAAAATCAGCTACTAGGCACATACTGGGGGATTGGCAGCTCACATGGATAAGACCTGAGCATTTCAGTGTGCATGGAGTCCGTGCAGCTGGCAAAGAAAGGGAGTGCAATCTTAGGTTGCATTAATAACACATGATGTTCCAATTTAGGGAGGTAATAATCTGGTTGTATTTTGCATTAGTCAGACCACAGCTTATGAGGAACATGTTTTAGATTCATTGATACATTAGTATACCTGGGTTAGTGAAAGACCTAATAATTCCATAACAGCTAAAATAACTGAAAGTATTTGGCATGAGAAAGGTAAATTAGGAGAGACATGACAGTAGTTCTCAAATATGTGAAGGGCTTATAGGCGGAAGATAAGCTAAGGTTATTTTGCATTGCCCCAAAGTAGAAAACAAGGAGTAACTACAAACAGGCATATTTTGGCGCTGTGGAATGAAGAACTTTCTACTAATTTGACCTTTCCAACAGGGAAACAGGCTGCCACAGAAGAACATGAATCTCCATTTCTGGAGGTATTCAGGTGGAGGTGGGCGCCCTCAGAGAGGGGATGCCAGGTTCTGCTAATGGCCAGCCAGGCTGGAAAAAGCCTACTGTCTTGAAGAGCCCATGAATCCAAGCCACCTCCCCACATGCCCTTCCTGGCCACCCTGTTCACTGGTGATTCTGTCCTTTCATGAAGCTCATCGGAATTAACTGTTCTTTTTTCTTCAACATTAAGCTAGTGCCCTGTTGTGCAAAATCATTTGTCTTTTTTACACGTGTCCTGCTTCTCTCCCTGTAACTGATCAGCTTTCTGGGAGTCAGGGACTAGATCTTACACTTTTATAAGTCCCTGGTGCCTAGTTCTGTTCCTACTCATGAGAGTTGGTTAAAGATAAGTTATGGAAGATCTGTGAGTGGCCCTGTTGGAGACTGATGAAAATAAGGCCTTGAATCTTGAAGTACTATAAATCAGGAGGCTATATTAAGTATTTCTTATTATTTACCCTGACTTATGTTGAATATGGAATTTTAAAAAGGAACCACCTGAAGGTTAACTCAGCACTCACCAGGCAAGCACTGGCCCTTCATCTGGGTTTATTACTGAATTTGCTTATAAGGCCACATTTTGTTCTTTTTCCTTGGTTTTAAAAAATAGTTTATTTTGAAATAATTTCAAATATACAGAAAGTTTGCCAGAAAAGTACAAAGAACTCTTTCACCTTCATATATACTCCTCAGTAGGTAGTATTTTACTGTATTTGCTTATTTTCTTCTCCCCCATATACATATATGTGTGTGTGTGTGTATATACACACACACCCCTTTTCCCCACCATACACACACAAATACACACACACAGAGACACACATATATACATATATACACACACATATATATGGTGTTTGCCTGCCTTCTTTCTCCATTTTATTCTTACCATTTACACCCTTGTAAATAAGTATTTTGGTTATTTTGGTATTTTGGCTGGCTGCAGTGGCTCATGCCTGTAATCCCAGCACTTTGGGAGGCAGAGGTAGGCAGATCACTTGAGGCCAGGAGTTCCAGACCAGCCTGGCCAACATGGTCAAATCCTGCCTTTACTAAAAAAAATTACAAAAATTAGTTGGGTGTGGTGCATTGTAGTCACAGCTACTCAGGAGGCTGAGGCAAGAGAATTGCTTGAACTCAGGAGGTGGAGGTTGCAGTGTCGCCCCACTGCACTCCAGCCTGGGCAACAGAGTGAGACTCTGTCTCAAAAATAATAATAAACTAAAATAAACAATAAATAATGAGTACTTTGTGGGGAGGTATTCCAAGATTACACCAGTACCTGATGGTCATCAAACCTGTACCCGCCAGCCTTGGAATCCATTGAAGACTCCTGCCTGAATTAATGACTTTTATGATGGTTGTCAAATGGTGATTCTCCATTGCTATCTTTCCTTCTACATATATCAGCTGACATTCTACTCCAAGGAAGAGAGTTCCCCTCTCTCCCATTTATTTATATACTTACTTACATTAGGATAAATTCATGGCTTATTTTGACAGGTGGTAATACATTACTAACATTATTTACACTGACGCTCAAATTGTCCCCATTTTGGCCAATGGGAGTCCTTTAAGTTGGGCTCTTTGTATATTTTACATTTTATTATTATTCATGAAGTGCTTCTTTACTTTCTGGTCCAGTAAGGTTCATGTTATACTTTTTTCCTGCAATAGTCCTAGAGTCAGTCATTTTGTCAGGGAGCTCTGGTTCTATTTTAGTGGAGGATGGCTTTGAGAAATCAAGAGGTGGAGACCCAATGTGCTTATTGTTACTGAGGGTCGTTGATCCTAGGGCCTCTCAGCAACAGAGCTGGGAAATATCTGTGTGTATATACATGTATAATACCTACACATCTATAAATATTTCTATATCTTATCCTGAAAACATTTCCTAATTTCCTTAATCAACTTACATTTTGTTCAGTATAACCAATCTGTCAACCCTGCCAGGTGTTTCCTCTGCCCACCACCTCTATACTCACCCACAACCATGTCTCCATACAGCTCTCCAACCCATCTCACCATTCTGCATCCTCACTCACTGTGATTACTCTTCTGTGCCAGACAGGAAAGGGAAGGTTGCTCAGATTGCTTTAGTACTTAAAATGTAAATATTTAAAATGAATACTCCACAGAACAATAAAATAAAAAAGATGGCGAATCCTAATTCTAGAGCATATGCCATTTAAAAATTAAAGTTTTATGCTACTTATAAAAAGAAGAATGAGTAAAGCAAATATATCAGTTCCCTAAAATTTAAACACTGAGTTTTTGCATTTCACACCAGGGAGAAAATCTGAATTAATACTTTCATAAAATACCTATTGCCAGGAGCAAGGCATTACTTAAAATTATACTTAGTTTTTAGAGAATAATTCATCCTTAAATGGGAGAAACATTGAGTAATTTTATAATTACTATTCTCTGCTGGGTCATTAGGATCTACATTTTGAAGCAGCTCTCAAAACAAACAAATGAAAACACAGTTTCCAGTTTGTTCTATTCCTCCTGAGTTACTTTGCAGAAACAGATCCATTCTGTTAGGAAGGTAAGGAGGGAAGTAGGAAATGATGGATGGGGTGGGTGAGGTTATCCTTGAGAAATCTACATATACTTAGCTAAAAGTCTTTTTCAGGTGGTTCCATTATTGCTACTTTTGAAGGTGCCATTTGTTCTATTTGCTGATTGTCACTTATGGTGGCAGACTTCCTCAAGGTCTTTGTAATTTTGGTTTGGGAGTTCATCTTACAAGTGAAGTTTTTTCTTCCTCATGAGCACCCACTTCTCCCTGTTGTGTGGTTGTAAAGGCCTGTTATGTGAAAAATTTGGGGTTTGCACTTCACGGCATAGCAAAATAAAGGGCATTGCACCCCACATTGTACAGGTCTGGCTCTTTTTTGGGGGTGGCCTTGCTGCCCATTCTGGCCACAGGTAAATGTCCTTTAAAGATCTCCAATCTGGGTAGAAATTTTTGTCTGCCCCAGGTTCCTGGAAGGGAGCTCAGCTCCAAGTCCTGATTTTAGGGATAAGCTTTAACTGCTGAAATAGCCTGATGAAATAAAATCTGTTCAGGTTATCATCATTCACATAATATCAGACATCTATATATTTGGTTTGTTCCTAAGTATCTAATTTGCTTATAATTTTGCTCTTTGGAAAATTCTTTACACATTTGATCTCTTTTAGACACATTTACTTTTCACTAACATTTGTTTTCCATTGAGGAACTATGCCTGTGAATTGGGAATTTTTACAATTTTAAAACAAAGGCTAGTTCTCTCAATAGCACCCTTATTTATCTTACCTTTCTTTTGTTAACATAATTAAATATGTTTTAAGAAGACGGGAAGAGGAACCAATTGGAAAAAGAACAGTAAGTGTATTTTGGCTGACGACAAGTAAATCCGCCCTTTTAGGTGGCAGAAAAAAACATAGCACTAGCATAGGGCACTTTCACAAGTCAAGGTTTTTAATCGATTCGTACCAAGAAGCACTGCCACGTAGTATTGTGACCTGGTTCTTGGAACAACGTGTGCAACTTGACAAATGGCATCATAAGAAAACACAAGGCAAAGTTTGACCCCAGTTGGCATGAGCACAAACTGGAGCCTTCTGTAAAGCAATTTACAAATCGCCCCTGAGCGGAATGCTTACCGATCTATTTTCAAGGACTGGGGGAAAATCACAAAGCAGAGCCGTTTAATAAGCTTGACTGCCACAAATGGAAACTGCTATGCACAAGCCAATTGAGGGTGGCCAAGTATAGGTACTTGGGAAACAAGCAGCCAAGTGGTAATCAAAGTTATTAGATTTGCCTGGTCAAAATGTGTAGCATAAAGCACCTATTTCATTATGGAGACTGTTCGAATGACGCTCCAATGCTCTTGGTTGCCTCCCAAGTCTCTAACTTGGTTACAACTATTAATAAGGAGATTTTTGTTTGTTTGTTTTTAATAAGCAAGATATAATCTGTCTTAAAGTCATTCATGGTCAACTTGTTTGTTTTAATTTTTACCCATCACCAGGGAAAGCAAACCTCCTGGGTTTGGATTTGTGCCATATTTCAGTAGCAGGGTTTCTCATCTGGGATGTCTTTCTAAATGCAAACAATTTTCTGCAGGTGCCTAACCTTCCATTATGAATAAGAATATCTCCTCAAGCAAAATAGCAAGTAATAACAGAAGAGGAAAGGGGGAAATATGTTAAATTTGCCCTCTCACATTTTCTTTTTGAAGCTTTCTTTATGATTTGAAAGAAATGATAATCTAAAAGGACTAGGAAAAGACTATTCTCAATGACAAATTAAATACACTGTATCTTTGAATCAAGGTATAATTAAAATCACTCTATGGAATGCCTTTGACTATGATGGAAGATAAAAAAGAATCATAAATGGGAACCACAGATATCTTTTACCCACAAAGAAACATTTTCATCAAATAATAATTAGAATGTTTTCTATTTATTTCAGCGACTGCACATAAGTAACTCTCTCTTATGACTCACAGAGCAAAATAGTCCCCCCAAAATCCCATTAGTGTCAGTGAAATACAGTAAATTTCATTATAGTCAATGCCTAAGAATGGCATAATAAGATCTTTGCTGATTAAAGGAATATTATTGCATCTGTTGGGCATTGGGCTGCATCTACTGATACAAAGTAAGCGAATATTTACTTAAACTATAAAAGAAAGGAAATGTACACCTTGAGGCAAGGACAATGAATTCCAAAGACATTGCGATTACATGCAAAGGAACAACCAAGTGCCCATTCATACACAGTGCAATGTGGGGAAGAATTAATATTCTGGACAGTAGATGGTGCTGAAACCTCAGCAGAAGGAGAGTGTCCCTCTTTTTCTGTTTAACCTGCTCCTGTTAGCAATTTTCTACATGTTTTCAGATTCCTCTACTTAAGGACTGCATCTTGGGAAAGAAGCAATAATTCGCATATTCTAAAGCAGTACTTCTTTGTTTGCTTATAGGTTTGAGATGAGGTCACGGAGAAGCATATGAAGCTTAATATAGAAGGTATTAATGTCTTGGTAGACAATATTAGCTACCCTGTCTTTATTTGATGTAGGTAGGGTTGGTTTATAATGCTTTCTGCAAAACAAAACCTTAAACAATCCTCCCTCCCCCACCCCCAATAGTCTGGTCCACCACTGACTAGCTTGTTTGAGGGCCTGTCTGTAATTCTAAGTCAACTTTTTCCTGAAACCCTTCAGAATGGGCAACTATTAATAGCACTTAGGTCCCCTGCAATTGTTGAAATATCCCCTTTGTGTGCAGCTAGGTAAGGCATTATGAGTTTAACTAAAAGAGACTCTTCTTCCTGCTGCATTGTTTGCTTCATAGTGGGATCCATAAACACATTCAATGAAATTTAAAGGACAGAGAATGAAAATCTGAAGAGGCCTGAATTAAGACTTTGTTACTGTTTTTCATTTTGAAGAGAAAGAGGCAAATCATTGGAAAACTCACTCTTGTAAGGAAGAACTACTCTCTGGAGCAGGTTTGAGGGTCACTGCACATTTAGTCCAATCTTCCACACTAGAGATAGGGAAACTTTTCTCTCTATTGAGAGTTGCTGACCCAAAGAGAAAAAAAAAATCAATCAAGGGTCAGGGAAGTTTAAAGCAACTTAATTTAGTTTATTTTCAGAGCGATGTTTACAACTTTTCATGTCTTTTAAATTACAGGGAAAATAAAATATAAAGATACATCAAATAATTTAAAAGTTAGATCTAATCTAATATGAAGGATAATGGAGGTGGAAAGAATGTTAAAGCCAAGAGACAAGGAAAAGGAGATGAAAATGCAGAGAAACAGAGCAAGACAGACAAGCAGAGAGCGGCGGAATCCTCTACTCCACAAAGACATCACATGCTAATAAACGACATTCACATGATGTGAAGTACACAGAGCTAGAAAAGAATTTTTAGAAAGTGAAAAGGCAGTGTTTTGTGGAGCACCATTCCATCTTTTGGTTTTTATGATATTAAAATAGAAACCCTTTGTTGGGCAAGCTCTATCTTTATAATTACAGTCATTTGCAGATAAGCTGTATCTTGCCACTTCCAACTAAAAGTTGCCTGAAATTTAAGTCAGAGTTCTGATGTGACCCAAAGTCCCATATTTTCCAAATCCACATTTACTGTTCTCTAAAGGCTTTGCCATGGTGATAAGTGAAGCACTCTAGTACTACTACAGACTGAAAATATTGAGAAACGGTCAGCATTAAAAATTGGCAGGATACTTCAGAAAGAGATTAAGGGCAGAAAGAGAAATAGATTTTTGGCTAGGTCTTGGTTAGTCAAAAAACATTAATGACTTTCTCATTCCACAAATATGTTACTCACTTGAATTAAAACAAACAAAACTCCTAGGTAGGGGTGTGTGTGTGTGTGTGAGTGTGTACATTTAAATGTCTGTTCCTCAATAAAATTTGCTAAAGTTTACAGGAATGTATTCACTTCCTAGATTATCCATTAGAATCTAATAGCTCAGTATTGGTAGGAAAGATAGTGAGGCAAGACCCAAGCCTAGGTTGTAAAAAATAGGTACACATTATTTGTATGACACATGCCAACTCCCTAGGGTGTGTCTCTGGGCTGCAGTGCAAAAGAGTGAACAGAGTTTGCAAACTGCTGCAGCATCAAATAAACCAATATTCACAGAGAGATACATAAGAAAAATCATTCATTTACTCAAGCAGGCAAGATGTGCAAGGCATATGGTTCTTTGCATTTATAGATCATTCCAAGTTTACAAAATCATTTCTTATCCATCACATGCTTGCTTTCCACAAAAAGGTTATCTTGCATTTGGTTACCATACCAGGCAGGACCTGACACTTTTAACAACCCCAGAGGGCACTTTTCATGCAGGATGCAATTTTCACTTGGCAATGTGGCGACCAACAAGATACCCTGCTATTTTCCCATGGCAGGAGCTCCCAAACAATGCTGGAGCACCAGTAATAAGCAGGACTCTCAGTTCACTGGAAATCAGCCCAGGTATAGAGTTCATCTCAGAAATAGTTGCTGGACGTTATTTCTCAGGGAGTAAAAGACTTTCTCTTAGTGACTCTCTGATACTAACCTAGGTTTTGCTACAAATGTCATCATGATGAAATATATAAAACACTCTATTTAGTGTCTAAAAGCCTAGTTTCTAGGTTTGGCCATACAGCACTGATTAGGCATGAAACCACCAGCAAGTCCTTCGACGTCTCTGAGCTGTAGTATTCTTATCTGTAATTTGGAGGAGATGGTATTTGGCATCCCAGGATGACTATGAAATTCAAAATGAGTTAATGGATTTTAACATGTTTCATAAAACATAAAGAGCTACAGAGTATGAGATACTATTATTACCATTACTATTGATGCCAAAGATTTGCATGGGGAAGAAAGGAAAAAGAGACACTTATTTTGAGAGTAAGAAGAGGGTGATGTTCTAAGGGAACCAGCTCACTGTAGTAAGTCATAGTTCCAAGGCAGCTGTTGGCTGCTTAATAAAAGCCAGTGGAGATGACAAAGTAATTTCTGGTTCAAGCATGAATGCTCAAGTACAGGAGTTTATGTTCGATTGCCAGATGCTTCAAGCTAGCAGCTAAATCCAAAGACACCAAAGACACTTCATGCACCAATGGTAATCTGGCTTCTCAAGTCAGAGGACTGCATAAATGCACATTCCAAAAGGAAAAGATGTCACTGAAAAATTACCCAGAGGATTAATTGTGAAACTGATGAGAAAGGTGGCAAATTCAGAATCACTAAACCACAGGTTTGAAAAGGAGGTAAAACATGGAGAAAGAAAATGCAGCATCTATAGGATTGCATGACTTAAAAAAAGATTCTCTGTTTGCTAAGGATAAAGATGAGCATTCACCTTGGTGCTAGAAGAGTTTACTTTAACTTATGACTTTTGGACATCTGTCAGCCCACTGCCTTTCAACAGAAGATTTAATGTATGTGTATAAAAGAAATTCTTAAAATGTCTACCTTTATTACTGTCACCAAAAGCTAATATTGTAGTATATTTATCAAGTTGTTTAGGGATGTATCGACCAAACACTCTCCCTTTTGTTTTGTGGTTATCTAATAGGTCATTTTTATGAGGAGAAAAATAACTGACAGAAAACAAGTAGATTTCCTATTGATGATGGTTTCTGTGGACTGGAATTTCCATTTCAAGTTCTTAGGCAAATGGTGGTGATACCATGATGGCCCCATCACCAGTGTTGAGCACCATCAACTCTCATCATCCTTGCAATTTATGTACAGAAAGTGTTTACCATGTGTCAGGGTCTGTACTACATGGTTGCCTTTATGACCTCACTAAAATATAAGCATGTGAAAACAGAGAAAATGCCTCTCTAATTCTGCATAGATACTTTCTACATAGCACAGTTACTGACACATAATAGGTGCTCAGTAAATATCTGCAGAGTGAGTGGATCACTAGCAGCCACACTTCATAACCCTATGATATAGGCATCATCATTATCATCATTGAATAGACAAAAGTACCTGAGGCTCCCTTAGGGAGGTTAAGTATATTCTCTGAGGCCATAGACCTAGTTAGAAGGAGAAAACAGGTATTGGACCCAGGTATGGTTGGCTCAAAAGCCCTATAATTTACTGATTTCCATTCCAATATCTCTACAGCTCACTGCTTACTTTAATTCACTGTGAAAGAAGTGTTTGGGTGGCTGCCAATGTTTAGGTATAAATGAGCTTTGCCTAATTCTCTTTTTATTCAGATAGAATGTGACATATGTCAGAACCAGAGGTACTTGCAGAAGTCAAGACATAAGAAGGGGAAGGAAACAATGGGAATCTGACTAAGCACAGGGTTATGAGGTAAGAAAAGGATCCAAGAAAAGAATGGAAAGAAGCATCTCTGAGAAAGCCAAAAAGGAATCGTTAGATTTAACCATCAAATGCTCCCAAACATAGTAATGTCTTGGTTATGTATGGAGCCCAGCTCCATAAATGAAGGCTCAGCTCAAGAGGAGGCAAAAATATGTGGATTTAAAACATTTCCAGGTTTTGAAAACATTCATTCTATATTCATTATATATTTTATTATAAGATGTGTTTTACATATTCATTACATATTGGAAAATTAGACTCTTTGAACAGTTTAGCTTTGGGATTAAAAATGTGAACACTGAAGCCAGACTTCTTGAGTTTCAATTTTAATTCTACTACTTCCTGACTGTGTTGACAAGTTGCTTATTTTCTCAGTACCTCAGATTCCCCAGATTTAATGGGAATTAATAATGGGAATAATAATATATTCCTCATACTTTGGGGATTAAATGAGTGAATTAATACAAAGGTTTTTTTTTTTTTTTTTTTTTTTTTTTTTTTTAGATAGAGTTTTGCTCTTGTTGCCCAGGTTGGAGTGCAATGGTGCAATCTCGGCTCACTGCAACTTCTGCCTCCCAGTTTCTAGCAATTCTCTCTCCTCAGCTTCCTGAGTAGCTGGGATTACAGGCATGCGCCACCACGTGGGGCTAATTTTGTATTTTTAGTAGAGATGTGGTTTTACCATGTTGGCCGGGCTGATCTCAAACTCCTGACCTCAGGTGATCCACCTGCCTCCGCCTCCTAAAGTGCTGGGATTACAGGTGTGAGCCACGGTGCCCAGTCAATACAAAGTTTTAAGAATAGAAGTCTGGCCAACATAGTGAAACCCCATCTCTACTAAAAATACAAAAAATTAGCTGGGTGTGGTGGTGTGCACTTGTAATCCCAGCTACTTGGGGGGCTGAGGCAGGAGAATCGTGTGAACCCAGGAGGCAGAGGTTGCAGTGAGCTGAGATCACGCCATTGCACTCAGCCTGGGCGACAGTACGAGACTGTGTCTCAAAAACAAAAACAAAAACAAAAAAACAAAACAAACAAGCAAGAGTAGAGCTTGCTACACAAAAAGTGCTCAAAAAATGCTAGCTATTACTACGAATATGACAGAAACAAAGATGCCTCCACATTTACCTCAGAGTAAATGCCAAAATCCTTGCAAAGGTCAAGAATGCCCCACATGATCTCAACTGATATTTTGTTGAATATAGACATCCTAAGTAAAAGAACCTCTTCCAGGTGTAAAGACAGATGCCTGTACCATGAGGATCCAAATGAAAAACTGCTATCTAGATTCTTGTGGTGAGAGGGTACAGATTCTAGACAGAAAGCTGCTCTTACAGACTGGAAGTAGCTAAGAAACTGAGTTCTGCAGTCAGAAAAATCTGGATGCAAATTTTAGCTCTGCCACTTACTAGTTGACAGATTGTGGGAAAGTTACTTGACCTGTAAGTCAGTTAATTTGTGTCTTAACTTGTAATATTCCTGTGGTTTCATGTAATTTGATGAACGCCTTAAATGTTTGAATAAAGATGTCATCATCATCATCATCCTCATCATTATCATCACTGTCCTCATCACCATCATCATCATTGAAGTCTTTTGCCTGGGTCCGTTTTAAGTGTAGGAAGTTTCAGAGAAAGGTAACTTCTCCAAACATGCAGAGATTAGGGATGGGGAGAGTAAAATTTAGTTAGAGGAAAATGCTCATATTGTGCACCTCTAAGTCATGAAAAAATGTGCCTCAATTTTACAAGGAAGCTAAAGAAGAAACAAAAATGACAGCTACTAAAACTGATAACAAATGCTCAAAACAATTTGTTGCTAGTGAAAGTGTCATAAGGAAATTATCATTGTACATAGACATTTCTTTGCCAGAACAGTATACAAACACCCATATAAGGAACACAGGTGCTTTCTCACTCATTTGCCAGGGCAACACACAAAGTTTGAAGATGATCCCTAGAATGACATCAAGTCAAGGGATTATCATGCTTGTTGTATCCACATTTCAGGACCTCCATTAACTCTCTGGACATCATCAGACACTGTGAAAAATGCTGAAGACAGGACAATATGACCCTGAGCTGAGAAGATTAATAACCGGTGAATAACTAAACTAGCTCACTGATAGTTTGCTATGCTGATTTCTACAGCTTTCTTAATGGATTATTGGAGTAGTTTATGGGGCATAGCCAAAAATATACTTTATTGAGGGACATGAAAGGTCTGAGAAAAGCTTAGCTGAGAAGTATCTGGCTTAAAAAAACACAGAATCTTTTTAAAGCTTTTTTTCCCCCACTTGTCTTCTATTTTATAATTCTCCTGAGGCTAGAAATCGTGCAAGGACTAAGGGTTGCTTCTGGGAGCATCAGTGCAAATGCCCACACACAGTGCAAGATTGCTTACCTCACAGGGTCACCTGAGGCAAGCTGCATGACTTTGTAGAAGTGATAAACGTGAGAAGATGAGGTAGCAAACTTCAGAGGAGCAATTCTTTCTTCAATAGGAGTCTGTGGAATTTACCAGTAGTGGAGATCTGCATTTCAACATGAGGGTGTACTTACAGGATGCTGAACATAGATTTAGAATGCTTATTATGTTAGTGGATAGATGTCACTCACACTCAATCTCTGTTTCTTTTACAAGGTCATTCTAAATGAAATGGAATGGAAACTAACCATTCTAAAAGCTCATGGTTGTATACATGACCTGACACCACCGGGAAGGTGAATGACATAGGTCTTAATTCACAGGGCCCTCCTTGTCCACTTGTTTGGCTATATAGTACATAATTTATAAATTTGGGTGATTTTACAAGGATTGAATATTAACAAAGTAACAAAAATAATCACTACAATTATGTGTCAGGCATTGTGCTGGCTTCCTTAAATTATTCATTTCCTCGTCACAATGATCCTATTAGAGTCCTAGGAACCTTCTAAAACTTTTTAAAACAGTAGTACAAGGATTTTGTTTCTTAAAGGCATAAGCCTATAAAGACAGAGAGAATGGCTGGGAGGTATTACTATTAAAATACTGGAAAGCAACTGAATGATTAGCAGATAAGAAACCCTGAATCCTAAACTGGCAGTGGGGAAAGACAAGAAGCAGTCTGACTTACTCTACAGAAGAATGCCGAAAGATTCGGGAATTCAGGATCACTGGAAGTCAGGTAACAGAGCACTGGAGCATGCTGTTTAGAATCAATTAGGTCCCTATTTGCTCTCCCTTATTCCATGCATCCAGGTGACTAAACTTCCCCACTGCAGAAGTATTCTGGGATTTTACTTTCTAAGCAGGTAATACAGAGGTAGGTCTCTGGGCCAGAGGACACCAGGTTGAATTGAGGACAGCAGGGATTTAGTGAGTGTTTATATAGTGAAGCTGAGATTCTCAGTCTCCTTCCCCAAGGAGGCTCCCAGGACACTGGTGTTGAGTCCTATGTCCTTCCAAATGAGACTAGATACTCTTTCTCTAGGTAGCAATCAGCCAAAAAGGAAACACCTAAATATTAATGTGGGTATGGGGAGTTCCACAAGGAAATGGCCCAGTTCTTAGTCAATGAACTTCATCTACATGTTCATGGCTTCACATTGGCTTTTTAGTGCCACACTCTTAAATATGGGCAGACAACTATGAGTTGATAGACATGTGAGGACAACTGACACAAAAGATCAAGTTCAAAGCAAGGAAAAAGAAATTCTATCATTATTTTTTCAGAGAAATATTAGATATTGAATTGACAGTAGCAAGAAAAGGGTGTTTCTTGTTTATCTGCATAAACAAGAAAAAGGTGCTACAAATAAGGAACATTCAGATACTAGAAGAGAGTTCCTAAAAATTTAAGCCATGATAATTGAAAGGTAAAGGTTAACTGGTCTAAGACTGATCTCCTGTAGGCTGGCCTCCCAGAAAAAGAGGCTCTCTGCAATGCTCTGAGGAAACTAACCATGGCCCAGTGTTTATGGCAATCATTCCTAGTCAACTCTTATAGTCTAACATTGGCCCCTACTCTCCAGTCACACCAGGGGAAGGCATGGTACTTCCCCAATTGTGGCTCCTGAGGTGGTACTCCTGCCACTTGTTCACTGCGCTAGTAACACAAGGCTTGTCCTCTAGCCCGCAGATCATACTAAGAAAGATGCTGGTGATTCTATAATGACGAAGTTTGAAGCCGTACAGCCCAAGGTTTGGTGCCCTTCTTTTGGAATCTCACAGCTTACTAGATCTTGGTGGTTTGCCCTAGAATGCCGAGGGCAATGGGAAACCTGAATGCCTGCTACTGCTCTTGTCTGCACGACTCTCCCTGGAAATGCTGCTGCAGCAGGACTGATGTGTGTGCAGCCTGAATATTTGCCTTTGCCTGCCTGGCAGTGGCAGAGGGGACACAGAGCTGAAGAGAAATCTCAGGAAAGTTTCTGAAGGATAGAGCAAAAACATAAGGAGAGGAAACATAGGAAAGAAAAGAGAGAAAATCATAGGACCATTGTAGATACAGAGAACGGGATAAAGGTAGGAGAGAAATACAGTCTCAACAATAAAAAAGAAATCCTCAATTTTCGAGAACAGAAGGAAAAAAGATTCCCAATTAAATAGGCATATTAAGTATCAACCAGAAAAGATAACATGAGACTCCATAATAAATCACAATACTGTTAAAGTTCAGAACAATGAAGACAAAGAGAACAGCCTATAAGTGCTGTGTGTGTGTGTGTGTGTGTGTGTGTGTGTGTGTGTATGTGTATGAGAGAGAGAGAGACAGAGAGAGAGAGAGATAGAGAAGCAGGTCACAAACAAAAGAACAGGAGCTAGAATTGTTTCTGACTTCTCAAAGAATTTGGAGGACAATAAAATTTGGAGGTCAATGGATCAATAATTCCAAAATTCATCAGAAAAACTATTTCTATCCTAGGTATGGTGACTCATGCCTGTAATCCCATTACTTTGAGAGGCCAAGGCAGGTGGATCACTTGAGGCCAGGAGTTCAAGACCAGCCTGGCCACCACAGTGAAACCCCATCTCTACTAAAAATATGAAAATTATCTGGGCGCAGTGGTGCATGCCTGTAGTCCCAGCTACTTGGGAGGCTGAGGTGGGAGAATCACTTGAACCCAGGTGGTGGAGGCTGCAGTGAGCTGAGATCGTGCCACTGCTGAATTGCAACAGAGCAAGACCCTGTCTCAAAAAAAAAAAAAAAAAAAAAAAAAATTAAAATTAAATAAGTAAATAAAAAAGAAAAGAAAAATTATTTCTATCCTAGAATTCTGTTCCCAGCCAAACTATCACCATGATTTTTTAGTAAACCTCTGTAGGATATGTTTCAGAAAATAAAAGAATAAATCAGAAGAGGAAGACAGAAGCAAAGAAACAGAGAGGAGGAAGGAAGAAAATGATCAGGCAGGCATTTACAGTGGGTCCTTGGTTGAATTTGTTTCAAACAAAGGAAAAGCCTGAAAAATCAACCTGCAGGTACAGATAAGGGAACTTGCACAGGGGGGCTTGCGTAAGACATGCCCACAGCCACACAGATAAGAAAGGCCAAACAGGAAACTTGCCCAGACATGCCCATAATGGAAAATTCCATCTCTGACACATGCACAGTAAGGGGAACAAAGCAATATGGAGTAACTCAAGCTAAGGGCCTGCATACACACTAGGAGAATGGGGTGGAGCTACCAGAAATTTGTGCTTTATGCAAATGGGATTCTCAGCCCTCATTGGTTTCTTACAAAAGCCTCTGTATTCAACTGTGAAATGGCAACCCTCTTCCGGGTCCCCTCTCTGCAGCAGAGAGCTTTCTTCTTTTGCTTGTGAAACTTTCACTCCAACCTCACCCTTGGTGTCCACGCTCCTTAATATTCTTGGTCATGAGACAAAAAGAACTTGGGGTGATA
The DNA here is from genome assembly GCF_024542745.1 of Macaca thibetana thibetana. Lineage (NCBI taxonomy): Eukaryota > Metazoa > Chordata > Mammalia > Primates > Cercopithecidae > Macaca > Macaca thibetana. The sequence goes on along the minus strand of NC_065579.1, from coordinate 132,553,024 downwards.
CCTCAGGCTACGAGAGACTGCTACATTGTGCTGCATTGGTGAGACTGGAGGGAAACTCCCAGGATGATGGTGAAGGAATGTCCTAGAAGGGTATTTTATAGTATGTGTCTAATTATATTTAAAGAAGTTTTTGGAAATTGACTAAAAGTTTGGGGTTTGAATTAGTAATGTGTATACAGAAACCTAAGCAAACAAACAGAGACTAGGAAAAGTGAAAAGATTTACAAAAGAAGGAAAGAGTATTCTTGGTGTGTTTCATTGCTCACTTGAGAATGGCACTGCATACTCATAGTTATGTAATCATGGGTTAATGATCTAATCAAAATTATGATTTATTTACATTAGGAGGGTGTGCTAAGGAGAGCTAAAGACTCATTTTGCATAGTAAGAAGTCAAAAGATAATCCCTGAAACTGAAGAATCAAGAGACATGTTATTTAAAGATGAAAGTCAATACCAAATCAATCCAAAATAAAAAAAAACTAAATCCCACAGAGGTGAAACTGGTTGCCTTCAGAAAAGGAAGAAAAGGGGACAGGAGGGTTTATGTTTCTCATGCTAAGCCTTTTAGAACCATTTGATTTTTCATTCTTTGTTCACATATAACCATGGGAAAAAATTAAAACTGAGAAAACAAAACATTGTCAGGTAGACATTGTTATCCTATTTCAAAGATGAGGAAACTGAGCTTTTACACAATTCATAACTAGTAGAGGGGAATTTTTAATACAGAACTGTAGGTGTTCTTAATTACAACAATTTATTAGGTTGCTGCAAAAGTAGTTGCATTTTCAATTGTATTAAAATAATGGCAAAAACCGCAACACTTTTGTACCAAACTATTGCTAGTTGCCTCTAGAAATCTGGGTTGCTTTAGAAGGGAAATGACCTATTATTATAGAGTGTCTCTGTGTCAGGTTATATGTTTAATGCTCTGCATAATGTTACCTTTCTTAGGCACGTAACAACTTAGGGAGGTGGGTATTCTCCTTTTGCAAAGGCAGAATCTGAAGCTTAGAGAGGAAGTGGTGAAATCACCATTGGAGGGGAGCTTTCAAAGCCCACACTAAGGAGCAAAAGTGCTACATATTTTACTCTTCCCCATCATATTTAATGAGTTGAGGATATCGTCAACTTTTACAGTTTTTTCAATGTAAATGCTATTTCTTTGGCTTGCTGTTATTTAGTCTTAAAAAATCCAACTCTGATTTGTTTGTTTTCTTTGGAGGATCCATGCCAGGTAAAATGCTGCCTGACAGATTTCGTGTTCTGTGGCCTAACGTTCATTTAGGAGAATGGCATTTTTCTGCTCGACTTGCTGTATCTCCAAACAGGTTTGGATATGAGGCATTAGCGTTTTTCCTAAACTGGCCATAAAAAAGGAGCTTAGTGAATACTGAAAACTGTCTAAACTTGATGTAAAATTATCCCTCCCAAGAATTAATACCTCTTCTCTCCTAGTAGGAACTCATTCTCTCAAATATAGAAACACACACTCTCTACATGGCTGAATAGTAAGCAATGATTAGTTTATATCTCAAAAGATTTTTCTCAGGGAATCCAAAAGAGGAGTACATCACAGATACGTCATCAATCCCAAATGTCCCAGTTACTCAACATTATGAGAAAGTTTCCTAAATTACAAAACAGGGTATGACTTAGGGTTGACATGTGTCCTTGCTTGCCCAGGATGGTTTTGGGTTCATCTCTGTTGTTCCAGCCTATCTGCAGCACCCCATTTATTCTAACTGGGATAAAACATTATATGATCGCCCAGTGTCACTTTATTATTGCTCCCATTTTGCTATGCTGGCACAGAATCTATTGCATACCCTACTTTTATCTTGCTTCCATCCCAATATATGGGTTACCAAGCCAGTCTTGCGTGACGGAGATGGGTAAGTGGCTATTTTACTGCACTGGTATTCTCTCTTTTTAATAGGGTAACATGTAGAAAGCAAGCATACATCTTATTAACCTAACATATTGTTCTGCATACTGTTTCAAAATAAAGCAACTTCATTTCCTAGGTGCTTTAAGTTAAACAGGTTATTTGAAAAATGACAACACCCTTTGGGTGAGACATTATAGATAACCACAGGCAGAGCCAGGTGACACCCTTTGTCGGTTATTGATTAAAATGATCTGATATACATCTTTCCAAGCACAGAATAATCCACTGGCATTACAGAAATGATGGTAATCTTACAGGGAGGGTTAATCAGATACATGAGAAATCATATCTATTCCTTGATAAAGTACGAGTTACTCAGAAATCAATCACAGATTCCAGTTGCTCACACCACCATCCTTCAGAAAACAGAATTCAGGACAGATAGATACTGTTTTGTCAAAGACCTAGTACACAACAAGACATGCTGCAGATTTGAACAGTTTTGCCTGCTGAGAGCATTGATTTGTGGGTTTTATAATACATGCACAATAGTAAACAACATAAATATAAGAAGTAGATATACAGTAATGATTTACTTTTTCTGGGAGGACAGTGACTAATCTCTCAGACTTCAGTGCTGCTTCAAAAACACTGCTGGGATTGGTACATTTTCAGGGAACTACACAGTAAGACACACAGTTAAGCACTTGGAGACATTGCTCTTGGATAAATGGTAGTGGAGTCGATGCGGGGGGCAGGTAGTAAAAGTAACACAAACACAATGATATTGATTATCAGTTAAAGGTACACACTCAACACCAGGAGCTCTTAGATGTTTGTCAGACAAAATTCTAATTCTTATAACAGGTTGGACCTCCCATTTTAAGGAGGAAAAACTGAAATTTCTAGAGATTAATTGTTCCAGGCTATAGGGCTGCTAAGAAAGTCTGGAGTTAGTATATGAAATCAAGCCTGTCACATACCAAAGCCCATGTCCCTTTCACTATGCCCTATTGACGACCTCTGTTTTTCCTTGGTCTGCTACTTACTAATTTGCTCAGTAGTTACTTTAATAACAAGAATTTGCTGAGTTCCTCTGTGAGACAATAAGGTATAGTAAAAGGCCTAACTATTGGGCCTTAGCTTGAATACAAAATTTTCCCTTTCTAGTACCCTTTGCAAAAAGAATGAGCTGGAAGAGATGATCACTATCTCTTTCAAAAATTTCAAAGGGACCTTCTACTTTGGGCAATTTATGAATCAACTCTGAGATAGGATGATTCCAATGCACTGCAAAAGGAGACCTGGTCATGTGGTCCTTTCATTCATTCTTTCTTCCATTCATTCAAGATGTTGTTACAGAGCCCCTAATATGTGCCAGACGTGTCAAAGACTATGAGTATAGGTGAGTGTTCTGATCATGAAGTTTATGTTCCCATGCGGGTGACATGAAGTTCAAATAACCAAAATCAAAAGTATGTTTAGATAACAAAAGTATTATTAAAAATCTACACAGTGTGGGCTGAGTGCAGTGGCTCATGCCTGTAATCCCAGCACTTTGGGAGGCTGAGGTGGGCGGATCATGAGGTCAGGAGGTAGAGACCATCCTTGCTAACACAGTGAAACCCCATCTCCACTAAAAATACAAAAAAAATTAGCCGGGTGTGGTGGCGGGCGCCTGTAGTCCCAGCTACTTGGGAAGCTGAGACAGGAGAATGGTGTGAACCTGGGAGGTGGAGCTTGCAATGAGCCGAGATTGTGCCACTGTACTCTGGCCTGGGCGATGGAGCGAGAATCCGTCTCAAAAAAGAAAAAAAAAAAAAAAAAAATCTAAACAGTGTGCTGAGATAGACTGCAATTGACTAATGTTTGTTTCCCCCATCCCCAAATTCCTATGTTGAAACTCTAATCCCAATGTGATGGTATTAGGAGGTGGGGCCTCTGGGGAATAATTAGGTCATGAGGGTAGATCCCTCATGAACAGAATTAGTGCCCTTATAAGAAGAGGAAAGAAAGCTGGCTAGTTCTCTTACTGCCACGTAAGGATACAGTGGTAAATGAGTATTTCCAAACCGGGAGGCAGGCCCTAGCCAGACTCTGAATCTGCCAGTGCCTTGGTCTAGAACTCTCTAGACCACGGCCTCCAGAATTGTGAGAAACAAATTTCTGCTTACGCTGCAGAAACGGGGATCCTTGTTAAAAAGTGGCAAACAATTTGGCTGAATTGTGTTTGTGTTCTAGTGTTTTCCGGAAGGTAGAATTTGCAAGTGATGACACTGGATATTTAGCTGAAGAGATTTCTAAGCAACGTGTGGAGTAGCTTGGTTCCTCCTGACTGCTTATAGCAAAACGTGAGAAGACAGAAATGATCAGAAGACAGAATTAGTAAGCAAAAAGGAAGTAGAAATTAAAGATTTGGAAAAAATCTCAGCCTATCCATATTGCAAGGGAAAAAATAAAAATGAAAAAGCACTTTCTGAAGAGAATACAAAGGATGTGGCCAAGTGATTCCTGGATAAGGAGATTAGCCTTGGTGTGAATCACTGACTTAATCAGCCACCCCAGCAGGAAAAGTTCCAATTTAAACTGAAGAGGAAGAAGATGGGAAGAACTGAAGAAAGGCTATCAGAATTTTTGGATTTTATGGAAGACCATAAAGCTATTTGGCAGTGAATGTGTGCTTATTTCCAAGACACGGGAAGAATGACCCTAAAGGCGATTCAGAGATCATCAGGCTGCCTCTTGAATTTTTAAAGGCGCTTCACCTTGCTTCCACCCACCAGGCAGCCTCTATCCAAAGGCATGGGTGTAGAGCCACCCAGTTGACCCCTGAAGAGCTACAGGTATAAGACCACTGCCCCAGTGGGTCTGAAAGGCTTTATTTGTGAAGCCAAGTACACAATGGCATAGACAAGATGTTAGCAGAATATGGCCATTTGGCTAGACGCTGGGGTTCTCATTGGTGGGCTGTGAACAGTAGAACAAGAGAAGAGAATAACTATTTGAGTGCTGGTGGGTGCTGATTAAGGTTAAAACATAATGTAGTCTTCCCAATTATCCTATTAAATAGGTACTATTACATAAATTTTACAAGCACACTTTCAACAGCTTATAAGTGGTAATGTTGAGATTTGAACCTGATTTGTCTATCTTCAAAGTCTATACTCTTCCCTCTATAATACATTAGAAGAAAAGAGAACAAATGGACATTATTGGATCTGCCAGAGACCTTCTCTGTCCAGTTACTCTGCCTTAAACATCAGGCACGATGTCACAGAAATAGAGAGGAAGGGTGTCCAGATTCTGTAGAGCTGCAGTGGGTGGAAGACTGATGGGGAGACTATTCTCTAACAGTGTTTTCTAGGAATAGAGTGGAAGGCTGTTATCAGAGTAGAGGCAGGATCAGGAAAAACATCAAAGTAACTGAGAGGAGAAAAGTTGGCGACCCCTAAGAATATGTCAAGCTCTAGGACATCTAGGACATCTAGAGATCATAGCTGATGAATTTGCTTAATTACTTCCTTTTTGTCTTCATTCTTTTTTTGTGTGTGTGTGTGCAAAATAGATAATTACTTATTTTTCCCTTTTATAATTGAAGATTTATATCTTACGTATAACATAAAATTCACCTTTTTAAAGTATACACTTGAGGCCGGGCATGGTGGCTCACAACTGTAATCCTACCACTTTGGGAGGCTGAGACAGGAGGATCACTTGAGCCCAGGAGTTCTAGACTAGCCTGGGCAATATGGTGAAACTCTGTCTCTACAAAAAATACAAAAACATTAGTAGCGCATGGTGACATGTTGGTGTACACCTGTAGTCCCAGCTACCTAATGGGCTGAGGTGGGAGGATCACTTGTGCCCAGGAGGTCAAGGCTGCAATGAGCCGTGATCATGCTACTGCACTCCAGCCTGGGTGACAGAACAAGGCTCTGTCTCAAAAATAAATAAACATTTAAGAATTATACAATTCAGTGGGTGTTTTTTGTTTTTTGGTTTTTTTTTTTTTTTGGTGCAACCATGACTACTATCTAATTCCAGAATATTTCCATTATCCCCAAAAGAAGCCCTGTACCTATTAGGAGTCAGTCCCAATTCTCGTCTCCTTGAATCCACTGGCAGTTATGAATCTACTTTCTGCTTCTATACATTTTCCTATTCTGGGAATTTCATAGAAATGGAATCATACAATATGTGGCCTTTTGTGTCTGGCTTCTTTCACTTAGCATTATATTTTCAAGGTTCATCCACATATCAATTGCATATATCAGTACTTCATTTCTTTTAATGGCTGAATAATAGGTCATTTTATGGATACACCACATTTGGTTTATCCATTCATCAGCTGATGGGCATTTGGGTTGATTTCACTTCGGCTAGTACGAATAATGCTTCTATGGACATTTCTGTGCAAGTTTTCCTTGTCTTCTGATACATCTACACATGACTCAGTTTTAAAGTCAGTATCTTAAACAAAACATTTTACGTACTGAAAACTGCCCTTAAAAGTCTCCCAGGAAGGCACCACCTTGGAATCAATATACTGTTCAAATGAACCAGTTTTCTCTCTAGCCCTTTCTCTAAGAGCCAGCTGAAGTGGCTTGCTTGTGTTTGGTGGCCATACTGTATAAAATCAATGTCATCAATTCTCTTCAGCCTGGTGAGATGATCACATTTTGACAGGTATATGAGGATCGAGGCAAACTGAGTCCATTGTCCTTTCAGGTCCTCATTGCATGACCACTCACGGATAAGCTGGTTGGTAAAACTGCCCACACTATTTAAATGGTAATGTATCTCTTTCCTTGAGTGACCATAACCTGATGCATGTAAAATAAATGTTGATAAAATAGAAATCTCTTGGACATGAAAAATTTCATCTCATTTTTGGGGGTGCCTGAGTTAGAATACCTCTGGATAAATTTGTTGTTACTGTTAACAAATAAATTTGAAATTAGGATGTTTTAATGCTTTATTCCAACTTCTTTATCAAATAAGAGAACTTTAGAACTAGAAGAGGCCTTCATTTTCTCAATTAAAGGCTCTTCATTTTACAGGTGAGAAAACTGGAATCTGGGAACCAGCCCCCAGATATACAGGACCTCAGTTCACTGCTCTTTGTATTAGACTGTAATGATTCCCATATTCACAAATTGTAGAAAAAGTAGGTCATATGGTCTCAAGTTTTATCCTGTTTACAACCCTTATAACTCAGGATGTTACCTACTATTTTACTATTTCTCTCTCTATATCTCTGTTTCTCTCTTTTTTGAGCTGAATCTGAATTATATTCCTCTCTGGTTGGCAGGGAGTTCATGAAGGTAAATTAGTCAGGAGGAAGAGCTACTTTGTCTAAAATTTATGGCTTTTCTTTTATACACAAACTTTCCCCAACAGACTGGTGCACTAATGAGTTCAGCTGGAAGGTGGCACCCTGATTTTCTGGAGCTGAAGCTTAGCAAAAATTTTGTCATTCAAACGCACTGGTTGAATCGATTAAAAATGTTCATGAAAATTAGAAAATGGCTTTATGGGTGTTTCATGGCCACTGTTATAGTACCATTAATCTACACTCTCCCTGTTTCATTGGCAGTTGACAGGAATCCCCAGTCAGCAGACAGAGAAAGAAGTCTTTTTAAAGACAGGACTAATTTGTTTCCTGGTGAAAGGTGACAACCTGCCTCAATTTGCTTCAGATTTCTCAACGATAATGACTTGTGTTTTCTTGTCCCAATTAACCACCAACTGCTCCTGAGAAGATCATGTTCATTCAGATAACTGAATTTCTCTTCCACTGATAACCTTCTGGTATAGATATGGGAGTGAAATGCAGATTCAGTGTAGAATCATGTATGGAATTATAAATAGAAAGATTTGAAACATTCTCTTCTCTAGTCTTCTTCCTCTCAAATCTCCATCATGGTCAATTTGCATCTACTTAATAATTTAAAAATTGGAAATAATCAAGAGCTGGCTTTTTTCATAGAGCAATGAGACCCACTTAATACTGCATGTCAAATGCTTTCAGAGGATGTGGCAGTATCCTAAGCATGTGATTTAGAGCTATAAGATAATACAGAATAATAAGGTCTGGGGTCAGTTTAGAGAATACATGCCTCCTGTCTAAAGGCATTCCAATTTTAAAGTTTTAAACACTCTGACAGCCACACAATACAAGTCTGTGGGTTCAAGTCAAATTAGCCACGAGAGCTACCAGTTTGTAACCCCTGGTCTATAGCTGACATTTTAACACACCTGATGTTTCCTAACATGCCTGTCCTCTTTCTTCCCCTTACTCACTCCTTATCCAGTGATGCGTCTGGGAAAAAACAATGAGGAATTCTTGGCTCAGTGCCATTCTTTCTCCTGGAAGAGTGAAGGATGTACACTTATTGGGTTGATCCTCCACTCTTTATTTTTCTTTTTATAGTGAGAGAGACTTGAGGTTGTGTAGTGGTAAAAGTCTGCTTAATTTGGAGTTCAGTGTTAAGAAGCCCACTATTGCTATGTCCCTGAGCCACATTCCCCTTTAGCACTAGCGAAGCTGACATTTGATTTTCATCTGCCCAACTACCTCAACTTACTTCTCAAGTGTTTCAAAACTCAGGCACTGAACAGATTACTGTTTATTGAACCCCTTCAAATCCCAACATATGATTAAATAGAAAACGGTTCCTTTTATTGGACTCTATTTTAGAGAATAGGTTACTTGAGAATATATTACTCAAAAAAAAAAAAAAAAAAAAAAAAAAAGAAAAAGAAAAGAAAGACTCTGCAATAAGAACACAAATTCAACCTAGGGGCATGATTTTGCTCTGGAGTAGAAGCAGATGAGGGCAGAAGTTTTCAAAGCTATAAAATTAGAGAATGATAACATTTCAGAGTTGGGTGGGATATATGAGTCAACATTTACTTAGGGTAGGCCCTGAGAATGCTAAGACGAATAGAAAATGACCCTATAGGCTACTCAAACCACACACTTGTATCTGATACATGAATTCTTTCTGCCATATTTCCCCAGAGTAGATGTCTAGTCTACTAGACATGAAATGAATGTCATCACTAATAGGCCAATGGCCTAGTTGTTTGAAAATTTTCCTTTTATCAAACGTAAGTAATATCCTCTGCTCCAATAGTTCCTGCTCATCTCTTACGGTACTGTCCTCTGATGTCACATAGAGTTTGATATCTCTTTAAATGTTTGAAAACACTGACCACCCCTCCCCTCCCACCCTCTATAAGTCTTCTCTTCCTTGGATTACCAAGCCTCAGTTTCTACAGCTGTTCCTCATATCATCCCAGTTGTCACTCTTTAAAGTGATTTCAAATTTTAATGTCTATCTTAAAATAAAAGCAATCCTCTTCCAGTTGTATTTTTATCAGTAGATCTCTATATTCCGCCCCCCCCCCGCTCTTGTTTTGGACACTATTATGTTCTAGGTTTAATTTGCTTTTTTAAAGAGTATATATTGTTGACTCATCAATGATGTTATGGTCATCTAAGACCTATAACACAACTTGACTCTAAAATTTGGCTCTCTCATCCTGAGTTTTGAAGAAAAATGCAAATCTTCATATTTTATCACTATTAAGATGCATCTTGTTACATTTGGTTCAAATAACAAAGATTAAAGATAATTATCTTTTAAAGTAATTTTGAATACTAATTCCATATTTAGTTTATTCCCTAATGATTCACGTCATCAGAAAGTGTACTCAGCATGTTATCACTAACATGATGTGTCAACTGATAAGAAATTTCAATAGGAAAAGTTTGAGGAAAGGCCAGAGAAATGACTAGGGATTTCATTCTCCCATTGACATTAATCCCTTCTATGGTTTAAAAGTTTGTGTCCCTTCCAAAATTCATGTTGAAACATAATTCTTAATGCAACACTATTAAGAAGTATGGCTTTTAGGAGGTGACTGAGTCATGATGGGGTTAGGTGCCATTATAAAAAAGCTTCGCGTGGGGAGTTTGTCTTCTTTTGCTGTTCCATCCTCTCTGCCATGTCAGGCACAGTGTTCCTCCCCTTTGGAGGATGCAGTGTTCAAAGTGCCATCTAGGAACTGAAAACTGGGCCCTCCCTAGACCCTAAACCTGCCAGCACCTTGATCTTGGACTTCCCAGCCCTGAGAGCCATGAGAAAGAAATTGCTATTGTTCACAAGTTACTCATTTTATGGTATTTTATTATAGCAGTATGAGTGGACTAAGACAATTCCCCAACCAACACTTTCAGGGTAAAACATGTGAAACAATCCTCCTAAACATCCCCCAGATTCTTCTCTCTATCTTCCCATATAGATATTACAAGAGTTGTTCTTTTTGTTTTGTTTTGCTGATGCTATTTTGACAAGCAGGAGATATAAACATATTCATAAAGAAATCAGGCTAGTCCTTATTTATTGTTCAAAATAATCTATGCTGGTAGAAAGATACCAATGAAAACAGAAGTTACAAACAGTGTATACAGTATGATCTTTTTGTGATAAGGATATTTATTTATAGATCTGAGGACAGATTCATACACAGTTAAGATACAGATGTAGATACAGATTGGATTCAGCCTCGATGTAATTCTAGAAGAAAACATAAAAAATATGTGGATCTCTCTGAATGATGAGATTATCTTTTCCTTAATAATTCTACAAATAATATAATTAAAACATAATTTTTACAAAAATCGTATGCTGGTAATAACTACTTTTCATTTTAAAGTCTCTTAGAAGAAGCAAAATTTCCACTGAAGTTGGTGTCATGTCACTTAGCTACAGTTTGTGCAAACTGTATTATTTCCATTAAAAAGGGAATCAAAATATTTGCCTATTCTCCACAGGTCCTGAAATATAAGCAATAGTGCCTCAGCTATGGGTGTGTTCCCCTCACTTTTCCGCTGTATTTTCCCTGAATATGCTAGGACCCTTCATATATTGGGGCCATTAGATAAATTTCTTTTCCTGGGATTACCTTGACATTTAAAAAAATTTGGCAGACTCTTATTCATACTTCAATTCGCTGTTCAATTATCACCTTTACTTCTTAGTTACGCCTCCCTTTGTGTTCCTTCTGTACTCTGAACACAGCTCTGTGTCTTTGTTTATCCGTATTGCCTCCGAAAGGTTGAGCTCCTAGGTTTGCAGGCTTTGTTGAGTATAGGCATTCCCTGAAGAACTTGTTGAAAATGAAAATTCCTGGGTCTCATCCCTGAAGATTCTGGTTCTGCAGGTCAGAGGTAGGGTCCAGGAATATGCATTTACTTAAAAACTCCCACATGATTCTGAGCCATACATTGTGATGGCTCACAATGGCCTAGAAGGAAGAGATGGTTTTGTCTTTTGTACCTTTTGACTATTCCCTCATATTTGGACTGCATCAGAGTGTCCCTTCATCAACTATACTGTCATTATAATTTAATTTCCTTTGTCTTTCACATGAAGAAGTGTTGGTGCAAATTGCACAGTGACCAGGTGTTCTACCTATGCTGTGACAAAGCCAATGGAGGCAGATACATGTTCTATCAGGAGAGACGTAGGCTTATGAAAGTATACATGGAGGAGAAGGCAGTTCCGATTTGACCCTTTGGTTCCCCCTCTTCTAAGCAGAATCCAAGCTTTACTTACATTTACAAGCAGTTCTACTTTTGAAGAGAGAGAAAAGGGGAAATAGTTAATAAGATGACAGTTGGTATGGTTTCCAGTTTGGGAAATCTTCAAAGCAATGTTGCTAATCTTCACTTAATTATGTCTTGCACTTTTGCACACTGATTATAGACCTGCTAGAAGGCCACGCAAAAAGCCACTCTTACTCTATGTTCTGCTTACATTTCCTCTCCCATAACCAGGAACCTCCTTTCGACTCCTCAAATGGATACATAAAAGAGACAACCATTTTAACCTTTTAGAAATGGATCTTCTACAGTAAATCAGAGAGAGATGATGAAAATGTTAATTAACTTGCTTTCATCTTGGTCAGATTCTGTATTTAACCTAAAGGCCTAAAGTCTTTTGGGCAGTTTTCTTAAATTTAATTGCCTGTGACAGCCAAAGAAATTCAATCATGATTTGGTGGGGCTGCCTCTTTGAAAGTAATACTCCTCCTGCCTCTGGCACAGAAAACAAATGCCAAAAAAAGGAAGGTGAGATTCACTCATGAATTATTCTGACATATCTCCTTTCTGAATCAAGGTTTATAAGAGACCAAGCTTTCCCTTTCAGACTTGGGACCAACTGTTGTCTTCCCCCATGGGACCACCTCTAACATCCAAGGAGACAGATAATTTAAAACATACACATAGACACACCACAAGCTCCTCTTCTGAGAGATCATGTGCACATAAAACCAGTCTACATGACAAAGCATCATTCTCAAACCACAGGAAGTTCAGATATTTAGAAACGGAAGGTAAAAGTGCCTAATTTTTCTTTTCTCTTTATTTATTACACAATTAGCCATTTAAACTCCTTTGAAGCTATGGAAATTATTTTTAAAGACTCCATAGTTTGAGAACAACCTATATTGAGCTTTAAACATTTAATGAACTGAAAAACTTAACATAAACCATTTCTTTCCTTTAGTAAAGGAATAGCTCTATGGCAAGATGACAGAAGTAAGATGACAGATGTACTTTAAAAAGATATGCATGAGAAAAAGATAGATTTTTATTTATGTATTTCAAAAATATATAACTTTAATAATGCTGAGGATGTGTTCAGAAGTGGTAGCAGAGGTAGATGAGAGATCTATGTTTTTAATATCAACTTCCTCTTGAGTGAGAATCTTATCGCATTAATAGCTAAATCACACTGATTGCAAAACAGCTGAAATGAGGCAATTAGTATGGTCTATGACAGCCATGAAGAATGAAACATGTGAGGTTTTCAATGCAAGCCAGATGGATATCTTCAATATACTTCTTATTATCTTCTTGTGGTAATAAGTTCAATTAAACTGAATCAGTATAACGTAAGTCTCTTTGAATTGTTGGAAAAGAAATTAATTATGTGCTTCACATTTAATGAAGCCAAAGAGTCATATTCTGTTTGCCTTTTTTGTTTGTTTTGTTTATTCTGATTAGTAAGTATTCATTACAAAAGAATTCATTAATTCATTTTATAGGAGAGTTTTTTTTCCTTAAAAGAAAGAAATCATTTGTATGGAATGGGTTAAATATCACCAGGTAAAAGGTATCTCTTCTACAATAGCTGAGAGAGACCTGAAAAAACAGACCTCCTGTCTGGATGGCTTTGCCTGCAATATCTGACCATGTAGGATTCTGACCTGAGGTATTCTTTTTAATTTGAAATATTTTACATATAAAACTACAATGAAAATTTACCAATATGTGCTCATATTCCCTCTTCTAGAATTAGCAGGCTTTAACACATTTTCATGTACCTCCAGCCTTTTTCCCGCCATGAATATATATTAAAAATTTACCCAAACAGATATTACCAACACAGCTAAAGTCCTTTCACATAATCTCACTCCAGGCATCCTCCCCCAAAATATTGAGTTAGTGCTTATGCCGCATGTGTATTCTGTATGCAAACATTATAAGATATTATTTTATATTACTAATTTTATATTTAATCATACAATATATTAAACAAAATGATACCATATGTATTATTCTTTAATTTCCTTGTTTTTTTTTTCATTACAAACAACACTACAAGGAACATCTTTGCAAGTCTGCCTCGGAACATGTGTGAATCCCACTAGGTTAAATGCCCAGAAATGGAATTGCTGGGCCATGGAGATTGCACTTTCTCAATTTTACTTGCTCTCCACCGCATCTATTCCAATTTCTATCCCTACTCAGAGTGTGTGAGTACCATTTTCCTCACATAGTCACTAACAAAAGGTACCGTTAGGTGTTTCTCTTTTGCCAATCTCATATGTAACAAAATCACACCACACTGATGCTTACATTGCCTTTCCCTGATTATTAATGAGGTGACGTTACTGCAGAAGCTTCTTGACCCACAGAGTGTCTTTTATGCCAAAAGCAAAAATGTGAGGCCTGTCTTCAGCATAGAGGCTTTGCTATGAAAGGACAGAGTTGGCATAGAGAAATGTAACAGTTAAGGAATTATATCTTCCCTCTCTAGACCAAGGATGGAGAAGTAATGGGCAGGCTGGAGTCAGGGCAGACTGGCATGGTATGCAATCAGCATTACAAAAAGAGAGAAGGTTTTTACAGAGAGATTTGGACAAAAGGGGAATCATTCTATTCACGATTGATATTGCCAAAGGCATGTTATTTGCTCAATCTCTGTGGCTCTCACACATGTCCATAAGAATGTCAGAGGAAATAATCACGCCCTGTTTCATCAGATTTCCAGGTTATGTCATGCTTTGTGAACACAGGAAGAACAAGAGGCACAATTACCTACCCTTCTTTTTAGATTCTCCTACTATCAGTGTGACAGATCTCAGATCTAACAGGATCTAGTATTGAAATGTTCTGGCCAGATGTTCTTCTACTGAGGGACCTACCATAATTACCATTTGGCACTTCTAATGACAAACTTTTCCTTCCTACTCTAGATGCCTGGGGTCAGAATTTGTGTTAATCCTATTAGAAATACCCTTAATTATCACCTAGAAATAATTGGTTCCAGTGGAAGACATCTAATTCGGTTGAAGTGTATTCAGTTATAAGGGACCAATGTTAAAAGCTTTTGTTGTGTGTTAGCAGCCAACTGTCATTGTATGTTACTGATTTCTGATTGATCCCCTGTCAAATCTGGATAAAGCCTTGAACAATTTTACATAGAAGATGTGGGCTGCTTCAAACTCATTTGCAAAAAAAGTTCCAACTGAGAAGACTCTACTTTATTGCGTCTATTATGCTATGCATGGAAAGGTTGATATTTCTCAATGCCCTACAGTTAAAACAGAAGAAGAATTTTACATAGTGTGCAATAGTAATGCTGTAGATACTCTTTGGTGCTGGTAAGAATATATATATATATATGAAGAAATCTGTTCATTTAAACATAAATAAACTTCCTATGGGATGAACAATGAGCACTCTTTCTGACAATAAAGGAATCCATTAAATGTTCAGTAAACCACAGGAACATCTTTGGTTTGCAGGGTTGAAGAATGAAAATACAAAATAATTTCTTGTTAGGTGTATGTGTGATCTTAGTTAACTGCTACTAAAGACTTCTTTTCTATTAAAGCTATTTAAAGTATAAATTTATTTTTTCTTATTATAAAAGTAATTCTACGCACTGAATTTAGATATTTAAATAAGCAGAAAAGCCAAAAGAACTCTTTAAAAATTCAGACGAAATTAGGGTAAAACTTTATATAGTCAATTTCAAAATTAAAACAATGCTATTAGGGAAAGAACATGCAGTCTGAGAATTATGAGGCAAAGGTGGAACAGTTCAGCTGATTTAGGCTGGTGACGGTGGGAGGTTTACGAAGTGAGTAGTCTTTTTAAAAAAGCACCAGGTGATGTGCTTCTTACGTTACGGTCTTCTTAGTTTACTATTCTGGTTCCAGCTGTGTGAATCCTCCCCACATGCTGGAGAATCAAATTGAATAATTGTTCCAGTGTCTGCCAAGTAATTTTCCTCCTCCCTCTCAATCAATGATTTATCACGTCTCCTCTGGATTTTCAACTTGTATCCAAGTTCTAAAGTCAACCCTTTGGATACTGGGGTGACACTAAGGTCCTGGGAAAGAAAACTCCATACCAATTCCAGCTAATAATCCAACTCAAGGACATGTGGAAATTTCCAGCATGCAAGATCAGCAGGGGTAAAAGAAAAGTTGTGTATAGCTTGGCCAGACTATACCTTGGACAGAAATTTGAAGATCTGAGGAAGAGAAAAAGTTATCAAAGAAAGGATAAGTATTTTTTTTTTTTTTTCTGTGAAGGACTTAATAGTAAATATTTAAGGTTTTGCAGAAGTGGCAAAGTTTAGGATATTATATAGGTACTTACATATTACACGGTCTCGGGGGTGGGGGGTGCAGTGGCTCACACCTGTAATCCCAGCACTTTGAGAGACTGAGACGGGCAGATCATCTGAGGTCAGGAGTTTGAAACCAGCCTTGACCAACATGATGAAACCTCGTCTCTACTAAAAATACAAGATGAATTTCATAAAAGTTTCACACCCAAAAATATTATTGTTCTTTTGGTTTTTTTCTCAACCAGCTAACATGTGAGAACCATGCTTAGCTTAGCCCCTGGGGTATATAAAACAGGTATGGATTTGGCCCATAGGGCACAGTTTGAAACCCCTGAAAATACAATGTTCTCAAACTCTGATGTGTGTAAGGATCAATTAGGGCATCTATTTTAAATGTAAGTTTTTCCAGGCCTCCTCCCTAGAGAGTTAGTTTTGTTAGGGTACAAGTGAGGCCCAGGAGATCTGCATTTCTAACATGTACTCTAGTGAACTTTCACTTGCTAGGTGGCATGCATGTACAAAGTTCTTTGGTGTAGGACAGTGTTTCCCAAAGTATAGTCTGAAACTACCAGTTGCAAAATTGCTCAAGGTCAGTTTGGATGTAGTTCAGCAAGATGACTACGGTAACAGCATCCACAGCTTCATGCCCTACATTTCGAGTCCTGGAGATGATCAGTAGGAGTGAGGGTTGCTATTAACATAGTTATCTTGTTGAACTGCATCCAAACAAATACTCTAAGTTGTTCTTCTCTAGGCCTGCTACTTAAAAATATCTGTCCTATGAAACCTGTAGAGCAGAGGCACTGTGTCACGCAAAATCCCCACCCACCACCACCCCTTTAACTCTGCTGTACAGATAAACATGATTTAGTAAGTACAATATTGCATATAAATGTACCCTGCCCTCCATATAGTTCTTAACGGTGTCAATGATCACAAAACCACATTTTTGTTTAAAGGTCAAACATTATGCTTTCTGTTAGGATTTGAGGGTTTGACTTAAGAACTAACTGTTCTTGCTTAAAATGAAACAGAAAACCAAATCCCAAGTATATTATAACTAGCCTGAAAAATAAAATCAGTAAAATTTAGGAATTCAGATGATGGGATGATAATCAAGAGCCCCCTGGGCACCTGTCAGAATTCTGCAGTTTGGAAGCCTGCTCATGCAGAATCTGAATATTTAGCCACGTGATGATTGCTTGTCAGAGGTTTATTCTAAACCTCCTGTATCTGGCGGAATAGATGGCGCCGCCTCCCTCTCCTCCCCTACTTGCTGACCCTGTGTTTGATGCTATCTTCAGCCTCTCTCCAAAACATGGGGGCAAGGGTAGGGAGAAAGAGAATTGGATTTTAAAATCACGGTTAATGATAGAACTATTGTAAAAAGGTTAGAAAAGATGTGTTCTGATGCCTGACCTTCACGGTGTTTTAATCCCAGACACATGAGGAAATCGGAATGAATACAAGCTCATTTTAAGGTTAGAGAACACCGTCTCTGATAAATTAGTCCCTTTGTAGATCTCAAAATTGAATTAAAATACAGCGCTCAGTCATATTTCGGGCTAAGCTGTTACATTTGCATTAAAGGTGTAGGGCTCAAGCATTTTGATGTGGGATTCAGGACTTGGCACAGTTCATGTGGAGTTCAGAATGGTTTTCTCTGCCTATATCGTGCTTTATGGGGCAGATTTTAAAATCATATTTCTCAGTTTATGTTAATGTCCTTTTCGGAGACCTAGCAGTGTGGATGTCCCCTCTGCAGACGCACATACTTCCCATTAATGCTAATGGGAGTCAGAACCAACCACACTGGGAGATAAATGATCTCCCAAATCTCTTCTGACCTTATCTAAAGTAACAGGATTGTTAACTCCCGTGAACATATTGGCCAAATAAAGCGTTTTTCCCCCACCTCACCTAGAAGAAGAATATAAGAATCAGAGGACCTCTGTGGAGAAACTAACTGCAGCTCAGAACTAGGAGCCACTACCAGAAATAACTCTGCTTGGAAACACATGAATTCTACCTGTCAATCAGGCTACCTGGGCACATCATCCCTTAACCATACCTACACATCGCTGCCTTCCTCTTTTCGTGCTGGGTCAGGCTCTTCCTGCCTCAGTCCTTCCTCTTTCTCTCACCTATTAGGAAATTTCAGTTTTTAAAGTGTTGTGCCTGTTTCAGCAAATCATGTGGCTAGCATAGGCAGGACATACTAATTCTGCATCTATAAATCCACTAAAACGCTTCTGGAAATTGTCCTCAAGTCATGTTTCCTAGTTTTAGACATTCACATATACCATCTTCATGATTTTTTGCATATCCTCCTATAACAATGCATATTTAGTACTTTTCTTTGTACTGACTCATTCTTAAATTCATTTTGAAATACTGTTGTATTTCCATTAATTGCCATTAATGGAAAACCAGTGTTCTCCTATTATACCTTGAAAGAAACAAATAGTTACCAAAATTTAAAAAAATTGTAACTGTAAACTGCCTAAAACTATATCCTATACTTATTTGGGTGAATAGCTGTTTGCATGTTACTAGAAGGCAAGAAATAAATTATTTTGTTCGTTAGAATAGGTAGAAGTTACTATTTTAGCAATATTTATAACCACACAAAAATGAGGCAACCATAACATATTTCATCCCTGATATATCTGTAGGCTGTGCACCATGATTCAGTGTAAGATGAGCAGCAGGGAACTGCACAGTTCGTTGGGAATGGTTTTGTCCTGGGGCTTGTGGTATCACTGGGATATGAACTCTGATGGGAAATAGAGGCCTCTCCTTTCTGCCAACTCTTGGGAGAGCCAAGGAAGTCAATACTTATATGAAGGATGATAATAAAATACAGAACATGCCTTGTTCCTACCTGTGAAAATACCCTACTTTTAACAATATGAGGCTCACTTCTCTTTGCTAATAATTCTATTTGGGTGGAAACGTCATAAATGTTCATTTCAGCATGATTTAGAATACATGCATATCCATTTAAAAATATAAAAACAACAAAACAAATACTAATATTTCTTAGGTGCCAGATACCCTGTTAATCACTTAGCATGGATTACCACAGTCATCAAAACAACCTCATTTTATGAAAATACGTTTATAAACAAAACAACTATTAATATTTCCTAGGTGCCAGGCACCACACTAATCACTTAACACGAATTTTCACAGTTATCAAAGCAACTCCATGAGATTGGCACTGCTATTATCCCCACACAGGCTAATTGTCTTGTCTAAGAGCTAGTAAGTGGTAGAAATGAGATTCAAACCCAGCTCACTCTGACTGAAATCCCTGCCTTTTAACTATGATTTTAAGATGTCAACCTAATATTCTCTTGTATCTCCATAACTCACAAATAATCTATAACAGATCCTAGCTCTGTGTCTAACCAGCTCTGAAACATTGAGATCTCTCTTGGTCCTATATGATTACTAAGCTTCCTTTAGCCAAAACAGTCATACATTAGCAAAGACCTCTAGCTAGAACTGTGCTTTACAAATATTATCTAACCTCTTTTTCCTTTGCCCATGAAACAGAGTGAACAAGCAGTCAGTCACACACTGATGCTAGTGCTCTGAGGAAGTAATTAATAGACTGAAATAGTTGGAATCAATCTAAACATATATTTAGTTCTAACTCTTGGACTTCCAATTTTCTATCTGCATCATCAAGTATGTTAATGATAAAAAGACTTCCCGAAAGAGTAGTACATTTCCAACTTTTAAAGACCCTAAAATACACAATTAGGTAATCTGTAGTTTTCTTCTTTAAATTAAAGGCAATTTTTTTGATATTTTTATTTGCCTTCATCTATCCTCACAAAGGGAGCTACAAATGGGCAAGAAGGAAATAATATGATATGACTCATCTGTATAGATTACTCAGAAACAGGAAGAATGGGTAAAAAAATTTCCTGGTGCAGGATAAAGAACCAAGAAGAACTCAGAATCAGGATCTGGGTTCAGGTCTCCTTCAGCTACTCGTGACCTTGAGAGAACCACCAACGTGAGCCTCATCTTCTTCAGTCAAATCACTGCCAAGTTCCCTTCAACTCAAAAATCCTATGACAGGGCAATATATAAAGTGAAAGAAATGCAAATGAAATGTAAATTAAGATTTTCTCCTTTTCAATGGTTACTTAACACTTCCAGCCTGTGCCATGAAGCTAATATTGAAATAGTTTCACTTGTGTGCTTTGCTAACAGCATAAAGGACTTTCTGCTACAAAAATTATAAATCACTCAGGCTATGGTATATGGGAATTTTATTTCCTTAAAACTGACAAGGTTCGCTGAGTGACTAAGGCAAAGCACAGAGGTGATCAAAGCCTTTTATTAGTATAATAAGCCATATCCATATCTCTGAATAAACGGGACAGCTATCTTAAAAATTACCAATGTCATTGTTTAAGCAACGTTTGCTAAAAATAGTACATGAGTCTTGAGTTTTTAATTTGTTGGAATGGTGTTCCTAGACACGAATTTCAAATCTATAGAGACTTGAAAGAAATTTAATTAAAGGATTGAAGATAACATTAGTTACAATACTATAATAGATACAATGGCTATAATTCTCAAAATTGTATTGGATGATTCTGAAATAAGATAGTCTTTCAGTCATATTCATTACCAGCAGTTTTCTAAGAATTATTAATCATATTATGTTTGCTGTGATGAATTAATTTAGCAATACAGTGATATCTGTATATATTAATATGAATGATGCCACTTCTATAGATTACATTATTAGACATGAGGACACATATATTAATATTTGAATTCTTTGGGTTAGCCATTACCTTTCACTACCAAGTTTCCAGTACTGCTAGCAGTTCCAAAATGGTTAGTGGCTATACAGGTATAACTCCCAGCATCTGATTTAGTAACGTTGATGATTCTGAGGTTTCCATCTTCAGAAATGGTAATTCTGAAATCAAAGTAAATGAACCAAAAATGGTGAAATTTATCTCATATGACTTATTGCAATTTTTTTCTGTTATTCTGTCATTGTTCAAAGCATAAATCATTGCTACATTATTTGACAGCCTCATCTTTATTTAGGGTATTTGTCTACATATACATAAACAAAATTGAGATATGTGACTTGTTTAGAGTTTTTAATTCTTTTCTTGCTAAAATGGTCTCAACAGCCAGTTGGAATAACCATTATAAATATTCGTTAGGTTGTGAGAATTTCTATTTGGTAGCTCTAACCACATTAGGCAAAGGGAAGGCTTATGGTAGATCACCATTAGTCTTATAACTGCTAATGAGGAATAAGAAAAAAATCCCTTGATAAATCAATTTAAGTCTTTTCGTTGAAAGTATTTTTTTCTAAATGAGAGCCTTAAATTAAATGAGGTATTATTAAACATATTTATTTCTGAAATATGTCAGCCAATACATTTTTAATGAGATGTAAAAACTGAACTTAAAAAAAATTAAAATATTCCACAACTCAGTGTGACTTTGGCAGAATAGCAAATGTGGATGGCAAACCTCAGGCCCCACAATTAGAGACAAACATCTACTTTCTGCAGGGAAGAAAATGTTTTTGTTGACAGATGCAAAATTTGGAAGAGGAAGAATTTTAAAGAACTCTGTTTTCAACGTGACTACCAGAAGAGAAGTAGGAAAATACAAAGATGAGTAAGACAGACAGCTTGGCTTAGAGGCTTGTCAGAGAAATAAAAAACGTACACAGATAGCTCATTCAAGGTAAATGTTTGTTAAATTTCTCTTTTATTTCAAATCTGCCTACATCTTTCCATCTCTTCCACTCCCTCCTTCTCACCTAGTCCATCAAAACAGCCTCCTAATTGGTCTGCCTATTTCTACTCTTGTCCATCAGATCCATTCTTCAGTCAGTGGCCAGATGATCTTTTAAAATTTAAATCGGATTATATCACTCTCCTGGCTTAAAGCTATGTCCTTAGCTCTGCCATTGCATTCTGAAAAATTTTCTTGCTGCAGCCTTATTATAAAGCTTTACGGATCTAGCTTTTTAAAAAGCCTCTCTTGCTTACTATTTTGTTCTAATCTCTCTACTCTTCAATGAACTCTAGTCACACTGGCCTTCTGCATATTCCTAGAGTATTAGAAATCCTTCCCACTTCAGGGCCTTTGCACTTGCTGTTCTGCCAGCTTTGAACACCCTTCTGTGTATCTGGACATAGCTGTCACCTTCTCACCTTCAGGATCTCAGCGTAGAGGCAGTTTTTCCTTATAGATCTTTCCCAACTCACTGTTTACAGTGGGTCTCCCTGTCTCCCTGTTTTCCTACAGCCACTTTATTTCTTCCCACTAAATTCAATCTGGAAATTTTATTTGTTTGCTTGTTAGTTGTCTTATCACATGGAATGGTAGCATCTCTGAGGGCATGGATGGTGTTTGTCTTACGACTGAACCTCCTGGGTCTAGTACACAGGATGGCATGTAGTAGATACTAGAAATATTTCTTAAGTGGCTGAGTGAATACATGAATAAATAAATAACCTAAGGGAAAAATCGATAATATGTTGTATGAATTCAGAGTGGTTGAACTACTTGGCACTAGTGCTAGACTTAACAGTCCTTTCAGATCTCTGAAACAAGAGGTCTAGGATGGGCAGAGCCTCACTTCATAGAACTTTTGAGTAAGCATTTTAAAAACACAGGTGAAGATGTAAATGCACTGGGTTACAAATGCTGCATATACTTTTGTGAAGGCTTTTATGGATGGAGAAGCTACAGTCTTCCCGAAGACCCGGTCCAGATCTATGACTCAATCTGATGAGAGGGTATGAAGGCAGAAGAACTCTACAAAGAATTTTGGAATCAGAGGGGTGGGAGTTCACATTCCAGTGCTGTTGTTTCTAGCTGTACCACTAAAGGCAACTTACTTAACTTTCTCAGTTTTTACTTCCTCTTCTATGAAATAGAACTAACAATGTCCATCGTATAGACTGATAGCAAGAATTAGGTAAGATAGCGTCAGTAAGATTCCTAGATGTAAGATTCCTAGATGTTTCCTGATATTTACTAGGCAGTGGTTCTCTTTCATCTTTAAAATTGTGTTGGCTAGGCTGGGTGTGGTGGGTCACGCCTGTAATTCTAGCACTTTGGGGGGAGAGGCAGGAGGATCACTTGAGCTCAGGAGTTTGAGACCAACCTGGGCAACAGGGCAAAACCCTGTCTCTACAAAAAATACAAAAGTTTGCCAGGTGTGCCGGCTTGTGCCTATAGTCCCAACTACTTGGGGGGCTGAGGTGGGAGGATGGCTGGAATCTAGGAGTGGAGGTTGCAGTGAGCCAAGATGGCACCACTACACTCCATCCTAGGAGACAGAGTGAGAACCTATCTCAAAAAAAAAAAAAAAAAAAAAAAAAAAAAAAAGAAAAGGAAAAAAAATGTGTTCTCTTATTTGGTCATTTGTACATATAGGAAACATTGGACGACATCATTTTAATATATTTTCTTTTAACATAGTAATTAAATCAGCCTTATTTTTATTTTGTCTGTTATTTCTGACAATTTGAAATCAATAGGCAAATTAACTGAGTCATCCCAAATCAAGGTACAAGATGCAGACAGGGCACGAGGGCACCTGTGGTTGGGCAGTTTGTATCTGCTGGCGGTGCCTATGTTGCTTTCTGGTAGAGGCCTGGCATTGGAGGCCTTGGCCTTTGGGCTGGGGTGGCCCATGCTCCTGGTGGAGGCAAGGGAGCCGAGCTGGAGCCATGGCCAGTGAGGTGGTAACTGTTAGGCCTAACCATTGCTGTTGAAGGATTTGTGGGTCATTATATTTTGCAAACCAGGAAGCATATGGAGCCTCAGGTAAAACAAGCTTTTCAAAGTCTACTGAAATCTGCCCTCAATGATGGCTATTACAGAGATGTCTGAACCCAAAGTGACAAAATAAGAAGCAGAGGTGCAAGTCCTCCTGCCAATAAAGAAAGAACAAGAGATGCTCATAAACAAATTACTCTCTTAAGTCACATCACTCAGATAAAGGAGAATGTTCTTACATAGCAGCCAAAATTTATGAAGGTAAACATTTACTAGAATATCAAGGTAAAAAAAATAAGTAAATGTATGATGAATTTTAAGTTCTTACTAGTTTACATAGATGACTACCAACTTCTTATAATAAAATGTCTCAAAGCTACAATTAAAAAAATAATTTAGCATAAGCTAAATCAAAACTCTGGCTAAAAAAAAAGACACAGACAAGAAGGCCTTTTGTTCATTCACATCACAGATACGCATATAACAGTTGCTCAATAAAGACCATCTGATACCTCATTTGCCAAGGAGCAGATGCATTGACAAAAACAGAGTGGAGAACAAATCTTAATTACCTCAATAATAACAAAAATAGCTTTAAAGGAGTTAGTCACATTCCATTTATAAAATAATTTGCTAGAAATTGTGAAATGCTGGCATATGAGAATTAAATATGTAAGGTGACATTTGTGTTTTATGTATGGGCTTATCTTCCATGAGGTAACACTGGCTTGGAGCATATTAAATATTCTTAGGGGTGAGATGACTCTTTAAAAGCAAAAACACCTATTAATAACTTATACCATTAAAAATAGTATCATGACCATTCCAAAAACCTAAAGCCATTGCCTGTATCAAACTCTGACATGCTGAAGGAAATGAATACGGAAACAAGTAAAGGATTTGTCATCAGATGACTTGGATTCTAGCCTTGACTCTGAAACTTGTCAAGTATATAGCATTGCCAAGTTACTTATGCAAGCTCTGAGACAGTTTCCCAACCTTGGCACTGACGACAGTTTGGACTGAACAATTATTTGTCCTAGGTGGGATAATGGGCAGCATCCTTGGCCTGTACCCACTGGACTCCCATAGCTCTAACCCTTCCCCAAGTCATGACAATCAAAAATGTCTCCAGAGATTGTCAAAGATACCCTGGGAGTCAAAATCACCCCAGTTGAGTACTGCTAGTCTAATTCAGTTTTTAAAATCCCTTCTATAATGAGATAAGATAGGTGAGAATTTCGTAACTTAAAGTGCTCCACACTCTTCAAATGTTTTCCCCACCATCATTTCCATCCCTGCTTCCTATTTTTGGTATCTGCACTGCATAAAACCCAGCTAGCTTTTAACAGTCTTAGTACAAGGCTCTCTTTGCCCCTTGTCCTCAGAGTTTCCCTGTCCAATTTCCTATGGGCCTTGTGAAATTACAAAATAATTTTATAAACTGTTTTATTATTAATTTTAAAGATTTCAGTGCCTGATATTGGTTTAGGGTCTTAACTCTCCCATTGTTATTTGCGAAGAGGTAAGAGCCTAACTCTTTTAGAACTCCAGATGAGAGAAGGACAGTGAGGGAGATCGTTTGTAGAAGGGGTAATTTTCAGTAGCCTTCATTAAATCACATCATATTGCTGTGACCACTTATTCTTACTATTATCCAAATGTGGGGGTAATGGAAGTTTGATAAACTATTCTTTTGAGAAACTCAACCACTTCTTTATATAAGCAATACAGTGTAGTAACTAAGAACATAAACTCTGGAACTAAACTGTCTAGGCTCAAATCATGCTTCTACTGCTTAGGAGTTGTGTGACTTTGGGAAAGTTAATCTCTCTGTAACTCAGTTTCCTTGTTTGTAAAAATGGGATAATAAAAGTAACCATATATATCTCATAGAGTTGTTGTAAATATGTGCAGTGCTTAGAATGATGCCTGACACGTAAAATGCACCCGGCAGGACAGGTACTTGGGCATATGTCAGTGAGACAGTCTATTCATATGTCATGCATAGACCAGGGTTAGTCACATGTTCTATTAAGTGAAGCTCTGTGCCTTCCTGGACCCATTGTTTCAAGCAATTACAAAGGACTCTGTTAAGGCTAAGACAACTGCTGAGTAGTTCTGCCACTCTGAAGTCCTACAACACATTATGATGCCTCACAAAGCATATGGGTGACACCAAATAGACACAGAAGGGGGATGATATATTGAACTCATTTATTCATAGTTCTTTACTAAATACCTCCTATATATTAGGCTTTGTGCTATTTTTTAGTGATGTGAAATTATTGTTTCTGTTCTCAAGAAGCTCATAATAAATCATTACTTTTGATAATTACATATCTAGAAATAACACCAGTGTGTTCTATATGATAACATACACATTTCTATAAGTGCACAGTAAAATGGGCATTCCTGTTTTCAATGGGAAAGCTGTTTCACAGACTATCTAAGTATAAAGATGGAGATGGGCAGGGACCCAGAGCTGGCCAGTCAGGAGACCCTATTCTTTTGTCTGTAGTGATTGGTGTAGAACCATGCCATCAAAACCAGGAGCTCTTTGAGAAAACAATCTCTTTCTGCTGGGATTGTTAAATTTGGAAGATGGGAATCTAGAATTGTTGGCAATTATTTTGACAAAGCTAATAGACAAAGCATGCCTTAAGGAAGCCAAGCAAAGACAAACAGAGCCCAAGAGAAAGAGAGAGAGAAAGAGAAGCAGAGACCTTATGACATTTTTGAGCCCATTTCTGTCCATGGTGGAAGTCAACACCTTGGATGCCTCAGTCATATAAGCCAATAATTTAAGATATTAGAAATTGAGTTTTCAGCCCTTACAACAGGAAGAGTGCAGTCTTTCCAAGAAATTACTGAACTTGTTCACATGACAGTGGTAGTAAAAGTAGAATGGAGGGAATGGATTCTGAAGATGATTCTGTGATAACTGCCTCGACAGAACGTTTTGGTAGAAGACTGATGAATGCTATCTGTAATGCAAGAAAAACCACAGTTCTGAGTATGAAAAAAAAGTACCTGATATTTCTTCATACACAGCTGTATCACATAATTTTGGCTATATCTTTCTGCATATAAAGGCTAAGTATACAATTTGACCTATTGCTTTTAATGTGTTTTATGGGATTTTTTTTTTTCTTTTTTTTTGACAGTCTTGCTGTGTCACCCAGGCCGGAGTGCAGTGGCACGGTCTCGGCTCACTGCAACCTGCACCTCCCAGGTACATGCGATTCTCTTGCCTCAGCCTCCCTAGTAGCTAGGCGTGTACCCCCACGTCTAGCTAATATTTTGTATTTTTAGTAGAGATGGGGTTTCACCATGTAGGCCAGGCTGGTCTCAAACTTCTGACCTCAAGTGATCTGAGGGCCTCAGCCTCCCAAAGTGCTCGAACTCCAGGAGTGAGCCACCACACCTGGCCAATGTTTCATGGGATTTTTATAAGCCAGAAATAAGCTATAAAGCTAGCATTTGGCTTTGGGGTACAAATTTGGCTAGCTCAAGGAAATTTTGAAATGTAACTCAATGTAATGCAACTCAATGTAAATACTTACATATTTTCTTACATATTTTCTTCCTTTCAATTTGGATCCTCTACCAACTTAGAAAAATGGTTTTTCTACTAATATTACATTCTTTTTTTTTATATGAATATAGTACCTAAACCCAGTTCAAGGATAGTGATATAAGAGTTAAGGAGAAATTATTTAGGCAGATAGTGAGGGTACGGGAGTCCTCGGTAAGGTTTTCCTTTTAATGAAAAGCAGCCCCCAAATCATTTTCTTTTCTAACAAAAAGCAGCTTGTAAAATCGAGCTGCAGACACAGATAAGCAAGCTTGAAGCTTTCATGGGTGAATGCTGGCAGCTGTGCTAATAGGAAAAGACTACTTGGGACTAGGCATGTTTAAAATAGTGGCTCCATCTTCCCTTCTCTTGGCCAGCCACATGTACAGCAAGAAGTAGACAACATGGTGGTGCTGGCCTGGTGGTGCTGGCCAGGCAGAGACCTCATTTGCATAATATTAGGGTGGGCCAGCCAGCTTCCCCACGAGTTATGTAAACATCACACCTGGTCTAACCAATCTTTGGGCCCTGTGTAAATCAGATACCGCCTCCTCAAGCCTGTCTATAAAATCCAGTGTTCTCCAACACAAGCCGGAAGTCCCATTTGGACGTTCCTCTCTCTTGCAAGAGAGGGAGCTGTTCTCCTTTCTCTTTCTTTTGCCTATTAAACTTCGGCTCTAAACGCACTCCTTGCGTGTGTCTGTGTCCTTAATTTTCTTGGCGTGAGATGTCAAACGTCGGGTATTATCTCAGACAACAACGCAGCTTCAATAGCTTTATTTTCATGTTTGTTTCTGGATGAGATTTCAAAGTTTCCTTTATGGTCCATCTCATCTTGGTTTCCTCAATTTAGACTACTGACTGACTTGTAGCTATTAGGGTGATATTGAACTTTGAGCTCCTCCTAATACTTATGAATAGTGATGGAGTAAGATAAAAAGAATTGAAAATGTATATCTGTTCTTGGCTTAGAATAGGTTAGTCCTGACCTACCTGTGGGCCCTTTTTAAATTATTGATGGTAACAGAGAAAAGTCAAAGATGATAAAGGAGCAAGTAGTAAAAATAAAGACGTGACACAAGACTTAATTTTCCCTGCATGAAAAGAGGTCATCTAATTCACAACACAGTAAATTACCTAGAGCAGAGAGAAGCAGTTGTTCCCTCACTGTCATTTGGAGATTTTGGATCCACAGAGGACAGGAACAAATCTGGACTCACGAGATAAACTGAATCTCTCTTTCTTCATATGAGGCTCTGGGTTGCAGCCACTGAAGAGTTGACATTGTCAGTCCTATAAATCAAAACCAGTCTGGGGACACAGGACCTTTAAAAATGCTGATCTTTTCTTTTGGGGGGGCTTTAGTAACACATGACAAAAGCTGCCAACTTCACTCTATCACCCAGAAGAGGAGGATTACCCCCAAATGGAGACCTGTGATTTTTCTGAGCAGTTCAGCAGGAAGCCTAACTGCTGTAGAGGGAGACGCATATCCTTGCTTGCCTTTAAGTCACACTGAAACACTTCCTTAGAAATAAATCCCTTTAGAATACAACTTAGAAAACCACTTCTCCCCTTCTTCAGAGAAAGAAATTATGCAGTGATCATTTCCTGTCAACAAACAAACAAAATACACAAAAAAGTGACAAACTGTTTTGTTAAATTTTAAATCATCTTTATTATTGTTAGATCAAGAATAAAGTAACTCACTTAAAATTATGTGCAATTAAAAAAAAAACAACTCAAAATGCCTTAGGAGGCTTCTACTCTCTTTTATACATGATTAGTTCTAGAAAACATGTTTGAAAGTTGAAAGCCTGAAAGTGAAACAACAGATTTACACATTACAAGGGAGGCTAGACTCCTGAAGAGCTAAAATTTATTTAAAAATCCCAAACATAGTTAAAATAATTATTGCTACTGTCACCAAGTAGCCCCATTTTTCTAAGATGGTTTAATTATTTTTCTCTCTCTCTTTTTTTCTCATTCCCCTGGTCCCGCACTTCCTACTTAGCCCTTTAGAAATGCAAATACAGCCTTTTACCTCCCCTTCACCAGACACTCCCTACAGGGCAAGTTCATCTAACTATGTGCTTAGGCGCTCCAGAAAGAAACTTTCACCCACCGGGAGGCTGCCTCAATTTTACAAAACTTCCTCCCACCAGGAGACTGCCTCAAGAGATATGAAACTCCTTCCCACCTGGTGAGTTTGCAGCCTAGTCCTGTCCACGAAGGTGCCAGCAGTCACAAGCTCGACCACCTAGTAGATAAGGCACTAGAGTATCACATGTTTTGCTTGCTTCCTCCTCTACCTTTTCAAAGTACCCGCTTTCTGTTCCAAAAGTGAAGTGGTACACTTAAGGCAGGACACCTGTATTTCTCCCCTCAAGCTAGCTTTGGAATAAATCACTTTCTTTATACCAGACCTCACTCTTGTTAATTGAACTCTGCAAGGGGTGAGCGACTAACTTACATTTCGTTAAGACTATTTCTCAGCTCAAGCAAACTTGAAGGATGGCAGAGGGGAGGATGGCAGAGCTGTCATAGGAGGCCTGGCTCCAGGAAGGAAAGACTGCTGACCCCAGGCGCCATCAGCGATGCCCTAGAATGAGGGTGGTTACACAGGCATCCCCCAACCAAAGGTCTCTTGTACATCATAAGGCAGGACAGAATTGGGCACGTGTCAGCGAGCGCCTCGTTAATAGACCAGAGGAACTTCACAGCCACAGACATACTTGCTTTTTCTACACAATTAAAATAAAAATTGAATAATTGTGTGATTTCATATAAAAGCCCATTCCTGGCTAATTGTGACATAGGGGAAGATAGGGCAATACTGGCAACATATCCCCTCAGGGCACCAATAGGCTGGAGGAGATGGGCAGCAGCCCCTTTGAGCAGATCGTGGGCTTTCTAGCTCCCATCCATTCCTGGCTTGAACCTCTCTTTAATGTTCCTACCAGGCCCCTGCAGGCTTTGGAGACTGTGAACCCTGACTTTAAACCAGCAGCAGCATGTGCCTGAGTACATGGGGCAGGGATTTAGGGTAGCCTGTGGTTATAAGGACACGATCTACCCCCCTTCAATGTTTCCACTCCAGACATACTGGACAGAGAGAACAGAGCAATGGAGTGGGAGGGGACAATGGGTGTGGTGTGGTAGTAGCTTCCTATGGCTGCCATAGCAACACACCACAAACCAGGTGCTTTACAACAATAAAGATTTATACTCTGGAAGTGGTGGAGGATGGCAGTCTGACATGAAGGTATTGGCCAGGTTGGTTGCTGCTACAGGCTCTGTGGGAGAAACCTTTGGTTCTCTCTCAGCTTCTGGTGGCTGTTGGCCCTTTTTTTTTGGTGTTCCATGTCTTGCAGAGGCATCACTTCAATCTCTGTTCCCATCATCACATGGTGCGGATGTGTGTCTCTTTACGCTGTCTTCCCTCTGTATCCAAATTTCCCTCTCCTTATATAAGGACATCAGTCATTGGATTAGGGCCTATGCAAGCCAGTATGACCTCATCTTAACTTCATTACATCTGCAAAGGCCCCAAATAAGGTCACATTTTGAGACTCTGGGTGAATATGATTTTTACAGGGACACTGTTTAACCTGTAACAGGTATCAAGAGAGAAAACCCCCCAAGGCTGTTAACCCTTGTTTGAAGCCCTTAGACGGGCAGAGGGAGTGATACAGAGGAGGGGTTCTGCTTCTGTGGGCCTGGCACCACCTCCCATGCCCACTGCTCAGCCTCCTTCCAGCCTGTAGAAGGCTTGGTCTTTCCCCAACAGCAGCTAACAGAGACTTGCAATTATTGCTCTCTCGGTGATACAGCAACAATCAAATGAGCAGTATAAAAGACAGTTTGGGGGTAGTAATGGGTAATGTACAAAAGAATAAAAGTCCACTAGGAAAAAAAAGATTAGGGCCTGCTTGCAATTTTAATTTCTTCTGTAATTAACCCAGTTTGTTGATTGGATTAAACTACATCTCCCATTTGATATTTTTCTTGTTACTCTGGCCAAGCAATAAATATTTACTTTAGTATTAAAATTATAACCAAAATAAGACAGGGGAGGGTCTATACCAAAATGGCAACCTATGGTTTTCTAAGCTGTTCTGCCTGGAAGTTGAACTGCTTATGAGAAAGGCATTGTCTTTATTCACCCTTGAGGCAACAGCAATACAGCATAATTGTGGAATACAATGCCCAAGAAATAGTCACAATGTGGAAGGAGTGGAGAGGTGGCAATGAAGAGACAAGGATAAAGATTCATATATTCAACCTATCAACAGGAGAATTAGCCTGTGACCGCAAGAGCTAACATATGGATGCAGTACAGGGGTCCCTGGCTTTGTGCCAGTTGAGAAATTAGAAAATCCTATTGGCATGGGTAGGCTAAATGCTACAGACCTACCTGATAGCAAATAACACCAAGACTTTTCTCTGAAAAGAAAAAAAAAAAAAAAAAGACTTGTTTTGGTCTGAATTTCCTTGGCTATCTCTTTTAATAAAATTCAAAAGGTATTTTAACTTTTAACTGAAATTTGCCCAAGCTTACATACTTGATTTCAAAAGATACGTGGAAATTCTCAGCATGATGGGAAGGAATGAATTATTTTGAATTACAGAAAGAAAGAGATATAGTTTTGTGGTAATGTGCAATTCATAAAGAGTCAATTGAGACCCCTAGAAGATGGCTTTGCTCCCCATCTTAAGAAAAAAAAAGGTATTTTGGATAACAAATTTAAACGTAGGTCAATAGAGAGACATCTACTCCAGGGGTAATTTCAGGCAAACCTGTCATTGATCTTTCTGTGTAGTCTCTGTGACAGCAATAGACATCACTATTGAACAGACACCCTGGTGACAAAGTTCCCTTAGAGATAATTTGCTTTCCGTTGTAAGATTTGGGTTTAATAAACCGCTGAACAACCTGTGCATTTCAGGCCACCTGAAGAACAAGCTGCGTTCAGACCCTATTGCCCTTGTCTGCAGCATTGCTCAAAAGAAAAAATAAACTTGTGTTTGTTTAACCTGGTTTGATCCAGGTTTAACTTCCTCTGAACAACAGTTTGAAAGCCCTTTAAAATAACCTGGAAATAACTCTCTGCCTGGGGCTGGATGAGTATTAAAGATCACAGAGTTAATTTTAATTATTCTTTGTGACACAGTGCATGATGAACATGAGAAATACTTTTCTTGGGCTGGTAAGATTTTGTGATTTTATTTATTCACATGGTAAACATGTAACACTGAAAACCCCATGTCTTTGGGAAAAGGAAATAAAGTAAAGGACATGTTTGGATGTCATTTTGTCTAAAATTTGTTTCTTAAATTGCTATATTTAATTGATGCAAGATCTCTCCATGTTTCCATTCATATAAGATTTAAAATTCCTTTCTTCTGAGAATTTAGGACCTGAGACAATTTCAACATAATTCCATAAGGCATTGTGAGGATGAATGGGGGTAAGGACAGGAAAGTAATATTATTTAAAGCAATATTATTTGTTATTTTCTATACTTCCATATACTTTTACCAAAGCATCATAATAAGTAATATAACTTTTATAATGAGAAAAAACTTATTAAAATATATAAGGCACTCAGGAAGTTTTATATAACAAAATCAGGACAGTAGGGTAGCTTGTAAAAGAATAGTTTAATAACAAAGTGCAGCTGTCTCTAGAAATAATTAGAAATAAAGAAGACATGGACAGAAATGGACCAAGAGACCCAGAGGAAAACTGTAAATATACTAAGTTGAGCGTTGGGCACATGGAGATGCTTAAGAAGTTTATTAAGCACCTACAACATCCTATTGGGTGCTGTTGGCTGCTTGCATTTATTATCTCATTTAATCTGCACAATTCTGAGGAGTATCATTATCCTAATTTTTCAGTTAAGAAAAATGAAATCCAGAGAAACAAATTAAAACATCCAAGGTCAATATAATTTATAAGAAATAGAGTGGAGTTTTGAGCTCAGGGCTCACTATACAGCCTGTACCCTTCCTACCCTGCCATCCTACAGTGTTGGAGGGTATAGGAAAGAAAGAAAACGAGAAGTAAAAAAGGTAACCGCATTTAAGAGATTTTCTTTAAATTTGCCATTAGATCTTTGGTTATAATTAAATAGTTCTCTCTTTTTTTTCCTGTTTGCTTTCTAATTTTACTTGTCAAAATAGCTTTTCCTAATATTGAGAAATCTGTGTCCCTTTTAATGTGTCTGAAAGCAGAAGCAAAAGTAAAGAATATGTGAAAAATAACTTGAAGTTGAAATCACAGAAGCTTCCTTTACCACTTGGTAACTAAAATGCCTGGAAGACAATATTAATTATTAATTAGAAAGGGGGGCCACTATATAGATTATATAATTTAGTAAGGAGAAGAGATTTCTACAAGACAAATAGCAATATTGGCCATGCCAGAAACAAAAAATGTTTTAATTGTGCACCCAATTCGCAACTCTTTGGTGATTTCAGGATCATGCTTTATTTGCTTCAACCCCTTATACCAGAACTTTATAATATTTCTAAGAGAGAAAACTAAAGTGGAATCTACTAGTTCATTCACTGATCACGATAGAACACCACTGTCAAGGTTCACTTAAAATCTCCAAGGTCTCTCCCTGCCCGCTAAAGCAGCTGCATCTTTGCCTTCTGGGAAGCACAGAAACTCAGTATCACCAACCGTCATCCATTCTAAGCTTTCCTGAACTCCTGACATGTCTCCATTTCGGCCATATTCATGTACTATCAGAGAGCTGAAATCTTTGCCTCTCTATCTGCTAGACATGTGATTTGGGAATCTCAACGTCTCTGGGCTCCAGACTGCCATCTCTAAAATGGGGGTCATAATTAATGAGCACCTCAATTTCATAGGTTTTGTTGTGAGAAGGTTAAATGTAAAATTCCTGTGAAACATTTATAACTGTGATGATGCATGGTAAACAACTAGTAATTGTTAGCTGCAATGATCATTTCTGTTGTTGTTTTTAGCATCATTCTAATAACCAATAGTCACAATATTTTTTAAATGGTTCAGAGTTCAAAATTAAAGAATAAAGGAAACTTGAAGTTGCTATGATACATGGAAACCAGTATCCACTTGCCATAAATAGTGGTAATCATAAAAAATAAATGTGGTAAAAACACACCAAAGGTATTATATTCTAGCTAGGTAAACTTGTCTCCCAGGATTCTCAGCCTAGGAACTACTTTTTTTTTTTTTTTTGGTAAAAAGAGGGATTAGTGAGGATTTCAAAAGTGTTCAGACATGCTAGGACCAATCATGAGTTTCCCCTTGATACTCTCAGAAGGAGTGTTAAGAGAACTATGTTGCTCAGTGCTTTTTAGTGTCTGTATACTGTGTACCGTCCGAGATGATCTGAGTACTTGGAGAAATGCCAATCTTGTACCTTGTGAAACACACATCTATTTCAACCATTCTCCCATGATCAACTTCCTCTTACAATGGTACGAATAAGTATAAACTGTGTTGGGCAAATTGCATAATGGCCAATTCACGACCTTCCAAAGCTGCCGAATCTACTCAACGTGACATTGATGTTACACTGCCTGAATATATCATCACAGCATTTACCCAAATGATTTCCAGAACTCAAATCCCAGGTCGTATTCATCTCTTGGTCTCCCTATCATTTTACACAGTCCTTTATATACAAACAGGCACACATTAAATATGTTGATTATTGGATTAAAATTCATTTAGTCTTTAGAGACAATGATGACAATTCCTGGGATTAGGACTGATTTCTAACCTTTCTTGATGTGTGGGTAGAGGTCACAGATTACTTAGGATTTGGAGGCAAATTATAACATTCTCCCCCAAAACGAGGCTATGCACAATGGTTTTGAACACTTCCAGGCCTTCGGAAGAATCTCCACATCACAAAACTGAATAGAGAAATCACTGTCTGGGATAAACAGAGATGATACCAAAAAGTTTAATCTTGAGGGTATGTCAGCTGTATTTACTTTTTCTGTTAAGCTCAATAAAGCCTGCTATGAGCTGGCATTAATACTTGGGTGTTCTCTTCCCAGGGATATTATTTTTATGTT
Source organism: Macaca thibetana thibetana (assembly GCF_024542745.1). Taxonomy (NCBI): domain Eukaryota; kingdom Metazoa; phylum Chordata; class Mammalia; order Primates; family Cercopithecidae; genus Macaca; species Macaca thibetana. The sequence goes on along the minus strand of NC_065579.1, from coordinate 132,517,738 downwards.
TTCTGTACCTTCAGATCTGTTTTGCATAGGAGAAATTTCCATGATCAACTCAAGTCCTTACAGCAATCCTCCTCTCGTTTCTTAATGATTAGACTCAACTATTTTCTTCCTTAGATAGCAAAGAAAGTGATTTCATTTCAAGGAAAAGCCTTTACTCTTTTCAGACAAACCATCTAAAAAGAACTGTGAAGTCGCACAGGTAATGGGTTCCAATAAATAATTCTCATGATGACAGAACATTTAAGGACTTGATATATGAGTCCTCTCCTATTTAATAGCCCAAATCTGCAAGGACCTTTTCCTAATTCCAAGGGGAAGTTGATGACCGAAAAAGAGAAGAGCTTGAGAAAGGAGCAGGAAGCTCTTATTATTAAAAGTGTCTTGGTGGAAAAGTAGAAGGTAGTAATTTAGATGCGACATTGATAAAGGGAATTTGATAAGGATACGAAGGGGAGGGGTTTGAGGAGAATGGTTCATTGTGAACCTGACCTACTTAAAGCAAAGAAGAGGATAATATCTGAAGATATGTGCACTATGTATATGTAAAGGAGTTTTCTGGCAAATCCTCCTCTAATAATCAGCATACTACATTTACTGAAAAATCTGGTAAACTGGGCTTTTGTATAAATATTAAACTCAAAAGAACTATGAAAGGAAGATAGTGTTCTGAAAACATTGATAACCTCAAGCAACAAACAAAATGTGCTACAACTGTTTCCAAATAATCCACAGCAGCAAATTATTCACATTGGATCCCTGTAATCAGTTTAAAAATGAGATTGGTTAGTATTATCCCTAACGAATCATGCTTTGTTGCACTGTTGACGTGTCCAATATTTCAGATCAAGTCATGCAGAACTGTTAGACATGTCTACATTGGGTAAATATCAGGAATTTATTAGAATCTTTGAGTGTGTGTGTCTGTATGTGTATATGTAGGAGTGTGTGTGTGTGTGTATGAGTTAGCTGGAAAATTAAGGAGCAGAATGATTTTTAACATTTATGAGTTACAGTGCTATATAAGAAAATGATGTTAATAGCAAATTCATTTTCTTAAAAATTAGGTAACCTGAATAATAAGTGATTTGGGGATACTCGCTTTGTAGTGGTCACATAGCAGAGGGAAACAAAGTTGAAAAGAATATAAAACATTGGGAGGTCTGTATAATTACTCAGCAATCCTACGAAGTATGCGCCAAAAATTAGAGCTGCAATTATACCACTGTGCTTGGAAAACAGGAGGCTGGACTTTTTATATAAGCATTCAGGTTTATTTCTTAATATCTATCTCCAGCATAATGTAAAGTGCACTTCTGGAAATGTGGCTATGAGAGTTAATGCTTTCATTGCTGCTATTTACAACCTAGTTTGCAAATTTTTACAGCATCTTCATAGTCACATTTCAGTTAAGTGAAAGAAAGAAATATCTTGCCATTCTTGAAGTTCCTGTCAAGAAAGAGAACCTTAAAAGTCACTAGAAGATAAAATTTTTATGGATGTAAAATTTGCTGTGAACCATATTCCTTTTAGGAAAAATGGCATAAAATTTACCTTTAAAATACAGGCTGTTCCTTCACAATTTTCAACTCTGGTCCTTTCTATAAACAATATACTTTAACATATCTATTGCTAGTGAATTATTTATTCCAAAGGTTCTAGAATTCTGTTTATTGTTTTTCTGTTAGATGTAAAGATTTGCATAGTTTGAAAAAAGTGTTTTGTGAATATAAATTACAATTTGCTAGGTTTCTTGCCAGTTTATGGTACACCACTGAATTTCAGATCACTCACTAGCATTACTCTTCTGATGAAAGAGCAATAAGAAAGGTTATCTATCTATCTATCTATCTATCTATCTATCTATCTATCTATCTAGATAGATATACAGTTGACCCTTGAACAACATGGGTTTGAACTACATGGGTCTGAACTGTGCAAATCCTAAAATACACACATTTTCTTCTACCTCAGCCTACTCAACTTGAGGAGGATGAGGATAAGGACCTGTATGATGATGCACTTCCACTTAACAAACAGGAAGTATATTTTTCTCTTCCTTATGATTTTCTTAATAACATTTTTTTTCTTTATTGTAAGAACACAGCATAGGCTGGGCACGGTGGCTCAGGCCTGTAATCCCAGCACTTTGGGAGGCCAAGACGGGAAGATTACCTGAGGTCAGGAGTTTGAGACCAGCCTGGTTAACATGGTGAAACCCTGTCTCTATTAAAAATACAAAATTAGCCGGGCATGGTGGTGGGCGCCTGTAATCCCAGCTACTCGGGAGGCTGAGGCAGGAGAATCACTTGAACCCAGGAGGCAGAGGCTGCAATAAGCCAAAACCACGCCACTGCACTCCAGCCTGGGCAACGGTGTGAGACTCGGTCTCAAAAAAAACAAAAAATAATAAAGGATACTGCATATAATCCATATAACATACAAAATATGTGTTAATTGGCTGGGCATGTTGATTCATGCTTGTAATCCCAGCACTTTGAGACACTGAGGTGGGTGGATTACTTGAGCCCAGGTGTTTGAGACCAGACTGAGCACATTGTGAAACCCCATCTATGCAAAAAATACAAAAATTAGCCAGGTATAGTGGTGTGCACCTGTAGTCCTAACAACCTGGGAGGCTGAGGTGGGAGGATTGCTTGAACCCAGTAGGTCAAGGCTGCAGTGAGCTGGGATCAAGCCACTGTACCACTCTAGCATGGGCAACAGAGTGTGAGATTGTCTTAATTTTAAAAAAAAAGTGTTTATAAACTGTTTGTGTTATCATTAAGGCTTTCTAGTCAATAGTGGCCTATTAGTCCAGGTGCAGTGGCTCATGCCTATAATTCTAGTGCTTTGGGAAGCTGAGGCAGTAAGATCACTCAACCCTAGGAGTTTGAGACTAGCCTGGGCAACATAGCTAGACCCTGTTTCTACAAAAAATATGAAAGAATCAGCTGGGTGTGGGGGCATGTACTTGTAGTCCCAATTATTTGGGAAGGTGAGGTTAGAGGATCACCTGAGCCCAGGAGTTAGAGGTTAAAATGAGCTATGATTACGCTGCTGCACTCCAGCCTGGGTGACAGAGCAAGACTGTCTCTCTTAAACCAACAGCAACAACAAAAACAAAAACAGTATGCTATTGGTAGTTAAGGTTGTGGGGAGTCAAAAGTTATATGTGAATTTCTTTCTGGGCAGAAGGTTGGTATCCCTAACCCCTTAGTTGTTCAAGGATCAACTGTATGTGTGTGTGGGTGTATATATACGTATTTAATGCCCTACACAGGGGAAGAGTCTGACTGCAATCTGCTTTTGAGTTCTGACACCCATCCAGCTGTTCTCTCACTATCATGCTCCCATGTGGCCTCTCAGACAAGCCCCAATTTATTAGTTTTTAATAATTTTAATGATATTCCTAATTTTTTTAGCCTTCCCCAACAATAAAATAAGGAAGCAAAAGTCTGTCATTGTTGGTCTGTTCTATATTTTAGCCTAAAATGATCAATCCACAGATATTTTGTGAGTACTTGCTATATAAAAGACTCTGTGATTACCACTACAGGGGATTCTAAAGGAAAGAAGCAACATCACTCTGATCACAATTTTCCTGTGGATTGGACATCTATTGTATTGTCTGCCCAGCATCCATTTCTCTTTGTCTAGTAATAACAATAATAATAATCCCAATTTTCCTTTGGGAAATCATGTCTCCTCACTTTCAGACTATAGACCATGTACTTTGGGTGGCTGTAACACCATTCTCTGGCTGCTGGGGTGTTCATGTGACATAGGCACGGCCAATGACAAAGCATCGCACACTCTTGGTTAAAGTGATTGGTTCAGGAGTGGACACGTGACCTAGTCTAGGCCAATCACGATAAATGTGTGTCATCCTAAGACATCTGTTCAAAAAACTGGAAAAGAGGTATATGTTTTATGCTGGGGTTACTAAAATGGTAGATAATCCGCTAGGGGTCATTCATCATTTCATCAGGGAATGGCTTGACTGAGAATGAAACCAACAGAAATCAAGTCTTGATGATATTCCCTTAGCACATAGAGCAAACCCTGAAATTTTCAGATATGTGAGCCAGTAGATTCCCTTTGAAATATTATGAAAATAATGTAGAATGAGATGATGGTGATAGTTGCAAAACTTAGTACATTTACTAAAAATCATTGCGTTGTACACTAAAAATGAGTGAATTTTTTGGAATGTAAATTATACTTCAATAAAGTTGTCAAAAATGCCTGATAAGCCAGTTTGAGTTGGATTTTAGTCATTTGCAACCTGAAGAGTTGTGATGAACACAGTGTCCCTTGTGAGACAGTGTATACAGAGGAAACAATATCTGTGTGTCCACAGATGATGCATCAGATGGCTGAAACATCAGAAGAAGGGGGTCAACATGGGTGCCCATCCTGATTATAACTGTCCACCACCTTGACTTTCTCCTCACCAGTATATAAGCTCATAGTCCTTTTGCTCTCTGTGTTCAAAACCTAGCACAGTAATGACTCAGAGAGGCTGTAAACAAGTTTGCTCTGGTGGTGGTGGTGGTGGTGGTAGAGGAGGACTCTTCTTGTGACTTTCCTTTTAGTGGCTGATCACAAAAAGTTTTTTCTCACTTATAACACAATTATTCAGAGTTCAAGATTCATCTTTAGTGCTATTTCTGTTTTTCAGAAAATTCAGGCAAAACATTACTTAACAAGAGGAACTCTGGACAGTCAAGTGCATCAACTAAACTGGGAAAAACCATCCAGATAACTGCCAAGTTCTTCATCTCACTTTGTCTGTGTAGCTATAGTCTGTGGAGGGATTATACCCTGTATACATTTAGGTTGGCCTTTCTACATTTTTTCCCTTGGTTTTGATGCGCTTCTTTGGTTGTTTAGGCATTCATCCAAAGCAGAAAATGATAGATTCCGATATTTACTTTTGAGGAGGGAGCAAAAGGCACATTGTAATCAACTTCCAAGAAACTTAAAAAGTGATTTTTCTTGTGAGGAGAAATATGGTCATGCCCACAGATTCTGTGCTCCATTCAGCTGCTGACAAACCAGTTTTGGAACTGTTCTTGAGATTAGCACAGAAAACAGCAAATGCAATCTCAGCTTGTTTGTTCCAGCTGATACCATCTGAACAGAAACCCAAAGGCAAGGGCTTTTGAGATAAGGCAGACTTCCCTAACTTTCAACTGAAAATGGTCATGGTTCATAGACAGATGACCCACCCCACTTTTAACTGGCACAGCATGAAGTACAAAACGCAGCACAACTTTGTCACTTTCATTTTAAGTAAAATCTCAACCAAAATCCTTGTCAGTAAAAAAAAAAAAAAAAGCAAACAAAACTCCTCTGAAGTAGGTATTTGAAAAACAAAATGCCTTTCTTTCCAGATTTAGACTTTGAGAATGTGTCCATACACACACCAGTTTCTACTGAATTCACCACTGATTTACTGATTAATCATGGGTAAGTTGTATAGTTTCTTCCTCTGAAAAATGATACTGAAACTGCCATTGCAGAATTATAACTGAGACAGTGAAAAGAGATCTGACCTAAACAGCTCCATCTTGCTTCTAACCTCCAAGCTGTCCTTGTTCACTCCTGGGCACTGGGATGGAAACTAACTTTGGGAGGAACTCAGTTTATAGTTTATAGTTTAAACCAAAGACAATAGCCCTTTCCCACAACAAACCGCATTCTTGCCTGGGGATTAGACTGCCTTTGTAGGCTAACAAATTAGCCTACAAGATTAGAAATTATGGTTTAGGAGTCATGAGGCCAGAGGCTACAAGATTCTGCCCTCTCCAAACTGCTCTTGGGGATAATATTACTATTATAAAATCCAAGACCAGTGCTTGAGACATTTTGCACACCCTGCACTCAATGGATCAGCTGGCTCCACCCAGATCAATAAATTTGCTCATCTGATTTTATAGCCCCCACCCAGGAACTGACTCAGTGCAAGAAGACAGCTACGACTTCCTATGTGTTCCTCTCCAACTCAACCAATCAGAACTCCTTACTCATGCCCCCACTCCCCACCGACCCACCAAATTATCCTTAAAAACTCTGATACCCCAATGCTCAGGGAGAATGATTTGAGTAATAGTAAAACTCCTGTCTCCTACATACCCAGCTCTGAATGAATTACTCTTTCTCTATTGCAATTCCCCTGTCTTGATAAATCTGCTCTGTGTAGGCAGCAGGCAGAGTGAACCCATTGGGCAGTTACGATATGGCTGAACTTAAGTGTCTTATGGCTTTGAAAGTCCACCAGTCAATATAGTCAAAATTCAGACATTTTAGCAAAAGGAAACATAACTTGGCTGATTAAAATAATCTGTCTATGTAGAGAAGATTCAATGCCTTCTATTTATTCTTTCTTCATTAAAATGTGTATTTAATTATGGGTACATAATAGGCATATATATTTATGGGATACATGTGACATTTTGATACAGGCATATAATGTGTAATGATCCCATCAGGGTAATTGAGGTATCCATAACCTCATTTATCATTTCTCTGTATTAGGAACATTCAAATTTGGTCCTTTTAGTTATTTTAAAATATGCAATAAATTATTGTTGACTATAGTCACCCCATTGTGTTATTGAATAATAGATTTTCTTCATTCTGTCTAATTATATTTTTGTATCCATTAACCATCACCCCTTTTCTACCCCTCCCTCCTTCTGGTAATTATTATTCTACTTTCTGTCTCCATGAGTTCAATTGTTTTAATTTTTAGCTTCTACATGTGGGTGAGAACGTGCAAAATTTGTCTTTCTGTGCTGGAATGCCTTTTATTTTGTACAACTGAAACTAAATTCAAATGATCAATTGTTTATAGGAAACCTATCCCCCACTCCTCCAAAAATCCAAATATGTCTAACTGAGGTTTATACTAGCTATCAATGGTAAAAAAAAATAAAGTTAACTGAAAAATTGAGATTCCCAAACAGTTAACAGCCAATATTTATTTTTAAAATTTGATACTAACGGGTTTAATCCCCCATTCCTTTCTTCCCTCTCTCCTTCTTTTCATCTCCGATTCATTCAGTGGCTAGTAGTGCTCACTACCTATGGTAATGTCTCAGTCAATAAAGATGAATTGGAAATAACCCTTCCCTTTAAGAAATTCACAGTCTGGTGAATTTCCACTATCACCACCAATAAATATGAGACAGATAAAATAATGTGGTTACCTGAAATGATATATGTATCTATAGAGTATCCTGAAAACATAACAGAGATCCTGGATGGGGTTGAATCAATGAAAATTTTTCATGGAGATGAACTGATTCTTAAGGGATATGTGACAACATGTGGAAAAGGTGGTAGCTCATTGTCAGAGCATTAACTGTGAGGCAGAAAGGGGGCTGGCAGGTTCAGAAAGGGGTCAGGTCACAAAGACCCTTGCCAGTCACGTAGGAAGCAAAGACTTTATCCTAGGATGAGAACCTAAGGCATGGGAGTGATACCATCAGATTTGCATTTTGGAAAGATCATGCTGGTGAATGAATGAGGAAAATCAATTTGGGTATAAGAAGAAGCCAGTGGAAACCAGGCAGAAAAGTTCCTGCAAGCGTCCAGGCACATGCTGTCCAAGAGATGGCTAAGCAAATGGGGCTACTTAAACTTAGGTTAAAATTAAGGATAATTAAAATGTCTCTTCCTCAGTTGCATTGGTCCCCTTTCAAGTGCTCGATGCCCACATATGGCAAGTGGCTACTGTATTGGATTAGCGCAGACATAGAATATTTCCATCACCAGAAAAAGTGCTACTAGACACCACCAGACTAGACAAGAGAAAACCTGAACTAAGGCAGCAGTGGCCAGGAGGAGCACAAAACAACACAACTTAGGAGGAGAATTAAGTATTGATTGGATAGTGTGAAATAAGGCTCAGACATGCTCGTCTGCAATGAGACAAAGAATGCGGGAGGAAGTTTTGTATGATGGTGATGATCAGCTGAATGTAAGTTTATTGATTCTGAGAGCACACAGGTAGAAAATGATTCCCAAGATAATGCCTTAATTCTATAATTTCATTTTTTAAACATGGCACACTGTGACAGAATCACAGACCACTGGAGTTGGGAAGGGCCAATCATTCCATTTACACATCAGAAAACCTGGTAAGAGCTTTTTCTCATTCACTGCTGTATCTTCAGCCCCTCGAGTAGGGCGTGATGGGTGCACAGTTAAATTTACTGTGAATGAGTGGGTGAATGTGGTCCAGACAGATGATGTGAAGGGGGAACAACTGCAGTTTGTGGAATGAGAAACATGGTTAAATTTCTAGTTGTGCGACTTCAATTAAAGATGTAAGTTTTCTCAACCTCGGTTTCCTCATCTATACCTGAAGAATTGGGTCTTTGTAGGGATTTTTAAAAATTAATTTACAAATAAGTTCTTTGAAAACTACAAAGTGCCACACTTGCTTACAACTGGTATTTGTTGTTATTATCCAGGGTTATCTAGTTCCTTAAAGTTTGTTTTGAGGTCAGCAGCTATGTTACATATGGGAGCTTATAAGAAACACACAATCTCAGGCCCATCCCAAACTTTCTGAATCAGATTCTGCATTTTATTAAGGTTCTTAGGTGGTCTACATGCTCACAAAGTCAGAGAAACACTGAACTATATATTAGGAGACTGGAATTTCACCTCAAGTCTCTCAATTTCAGAGATCAATCAGTGGAAGAGTTGACACAGTTACTAAGCAATTTGGTGAAAAACATATATAATTTGAAGTCTGATTTATTCACATTGGATGTTCATAATTAAACTGATGGCCCTGAGAAATTGCTAGATCCCAGTCTAATTTTCTTACGCAGGACTAGTCTCAGTGGTGGCCAAATTTCTCCAATGACATTGCCGATTACTTTGGGTGGATGTAAGATGCCAATTGCTTTTCCTGATAATAGGAAATTGAGAGGAAAAGCTCACATATTGTTTGTCAGTCAGGGTCTGACCATAAATATCCCTGAAATATAAATGTCTCTGTGAATGTTCATAAACATTAACAGTGCAAATATGGTATTGCATTCATGAAACATATTTGTAATAAGAACCTACTATGTGTCAGGCGATGTACTAAAGATGCAATAGTGAACAAAACTGATATGGTTCCTCCCTTCATGAAACTTAAACTCTATTGGAAAAGACAATTTATTCTGTGTATGACCATTCTTTAATTCACCAATTCAACAAATACTTCTTAAGCATCTACGGTGGGCCCTGAACTCTTCTGGGAATTAGGTATCCAACAATAAATAAGACAAATAATGCCATTAGTCTTAAGGATCTCATATTTCAGTGGAAGGAAAGATTAACAATAAAGCAAATAAAGCAAATATGAATGTGATAAGGGAGTGCAGCAATATGTGCTAAGAGGAAAATATGGACAGTCTTATGATAGAAATGGACTTTTGGTGTGTGTTGGGGGCACAAAAGACGATGGTATTTCTTTAGGTGAAACATGGAAGGCCTCTCTTTGTATTATTTGTGCTAAGATCTAATTGATGATAAGTAGTGGTCAGGCAAAGAATGATGAATGAGAGAGAACATCAAGTGCAAAGGCCCTAAGGAAACAGCAGGATTTGTGTTTTCCTGGAACAGAAAGAAAGCCATTGGGATGGGTGAGTGGAGTGGTAAGAAATGAGACTGACTGCTAAGGGTTGGGCTAGATCATGTAGTAAGAAATTTAGATTTTCCTTCTAGACCAACTTGACACCAAATAATCACATGCATACATGTAAAATTATATCATATGAGGTATGGTAAAGGAAAAGTATATAGTATTGTAAATATCTATAAAAGGGAAATTGAGCCTCAGTAAAAGGTAATAAGAGTGAGGTCTGAAGCAAAAGGAAGTGTTAACTAGGCAATAACAGAAAGTAGAAGAGTGCATTCTAGGCACAGGAAGAGAGATGATCATGATGGGGGCAGATGTGGCATAGACTAGACTAGAGAAATGGTGAGAAAATTACTAGGTTTTAGGTGACTTTAAATTCAGTATGATTCGATGGGCAGATGAGAGTGTCAAAAATGTGAACATAATCCTGGGCAGCATTAATAGATATATGGCATCCAGAATGCGTGAGGGGATAACCCCGTTCTACTCTGTGCTGATCAAACTGCAGCTGGAGCTACAAGGCACCACCATTTGAGAGGGTTGTTGAAAAAATTAACACCGACTAAGTGGGCAGCCAAGGACACTGGATGATTCACAGAATCAAGATGGATGGGACTCAAAGCCACGTCACATGAAGATGACAGAACGGTGTTCAACATTATTTTAATTGTTGTTGTTTTCGACTGCTCAGCATCCATTTTCCCGTTTTCATAGTACTCATATGTACTTTTGAGGACAGCTGTTTCCACTGGATTCAATCTGGTAAGGCTGTGGTCAGAGGCCCTCCCTTTCCCTGTGTCTTACGACCAAAGCTACAATAGTCACACATAACTGCTTCCTCCTGGAACAGCAGGACAAAGAACCTGATGAACTCAGCAGGGGCACCCTGATCAAACTATTCCTGTAAATAAACAGCTTCTGCCTTTCCTGTTTCCTAATCCCAGAGAGACACCTTAGATTCATTTAGTTTCAAAACTGCTTCTTCCAGGGGTTTTCTAAGTCCCTCCTATCCTTCCAATAAAATTCCTGTTTGCTTGAGTTAGCTAGAGTTATTTTGGTTAATTGCAACCCAAGAATGCTGATACATTAGCCTGGTGAACAAAGAAATGACTTGGGTGAACCTGGGGACAGAAGAGCTGCTGTCTTTGAATATTTGGAAGACTGTTACAGAATAGAAAGCTGGGATTTCCTGTGCTGCACCAGGAGTCTGGCTTAAAAGTGAATGGCTCTATCTAAGGATAAACATTTTATTACATAAAAATTCCCTAAGGGGCATAATTCTTCACAGAAATTTCTATTACTGGAAGTGTTTTTGGCAGAAAAGATCCAGATAAGTTAGGTTTTTCCTGGAGGGAATTCAAGAATCAGATAGGGTTGACCTAAATAATTTTGAAGGTCCAGAGATTCTATAAGTCTTGGGGTTCTAATGACATCTTTCATACAACTTAAAATTTCAAATGTAATTGTCTTTGACATGTTTTTGCAAGTCTATTTCCCCCAAGCTTAAAAAGACTTTGATGAAGAAGAAAAAGGCAATGGATTTTTATAGGAAGTGCCACTGAAAGCAGGAACACAAAAATTTTGAGTATCAAATGGATTGTAGAAGTTAAGACATGCTTTCTAGAAGAGTTCTTTTCTACACAATGTTTTTCAACGTTTATCCAAATGGATGGCTTTGTTTTCACCCTCAAAGCATTGCACCATGGTTAAACTCCAGTCTGCTTATTTCATTCTCTCTACACCCTGTTTAAAGCATTTTAGATTAATAGTAGCCTTTGTTTCCCTAGCCATTAAGCAGTGTTGTTGTGTGTGACTTAAAAGGATGGCTGTTTTCTAATAACAAGGTGGTTTGGTTAAGAGGTGGGTATGTGGTCTCCAGCAGGGATTTAACAACATTTGATATAATATGCACTGAGGAAAATAAAAATATTTTTATTTTTATGTAAGGTATGCTCTCAAGGGTTGTTATTTGCTATAAGGAGACAGTCCTACAGTTTTTCAACAGTTGCTGAAAAACTACTGTACAAGACACTGCCCATTATATTAGCAGATATCCTTTGTCTAAAGATCTGTATCAGTTAGCTATCACCACGTAACAAACAACCTCTGAACTCAGTTGCTGAAAGTAACAAGACTTTTCATTGCTCATGAGTCTATGTTTCAGCTAGGTGTTGGCTGGGGTGATGAGGGGGACTAGGCCATTTGTCTCCTCTTCATTCAATAGGCCTTCTTTATCTTGTTTTCATGGTAGCGAAAGGATTTGAAAAGCAGCAAGGGGTAGGCTCCAATGTGCAAGGACTTTTAAAATCATTTGCTTGCAACAATTCTACCACCATTTCATCGGCCAAAGCAATCAGTCTGGTCAAGTCAAGAGTGAAAGTGGGAAGGCACTACTAAAGGACATGATGCAGGATATGTGCAAAGCAGGGGCCATTACTGCAATCAATGTGCTCCTGGATTCAAGTAATACGTTTAACTTATAATTTAAAGCCAGGAGAAAGTTGTCTCTCTTCAACACTGTTTTTCATATAATGAACTTTATTTAACAGCTTGCCAATTTCTCTTTTGGCTCAGAATCCTAGGAAACTCAAAACATTAATAATACTAGCTAAGTCATTATTAAAGTACACTTTCCCCTTCTTCCACAGGTCTAAATGTTTTATTTTAACAGGCCTATTATATATAACTTGTATTATAAGCTGCCTCCAGTATTTTGCTTTTATTTTTGCTTTTGAGAGAGTAAATTAACAACAACAACAACAACAAAAACCCCTCAAAACCTGTACTTATCTAAAGTATGGCTCTTGTCCATGCAGTACATATAGACATGTGAAATATTTGCAGATAAGAAAAGAGAGAGATGCTCTTTTAAAGGGGCATTAGTCATTATTACATATTACATTCTCCTGGTTCTATCATGAACTGAAGTGACAACTGTACACCTTGACAAAAGTTTTCCAGGGAATTATCTCAAACCAATTTTCACTAGGGATGCAGCCTTTTACAATCTCCACAGGTTCAAAAAGAGGAATATTTTAAAATTCAGAACCTACACCTAAGAAGGTGACAGACGTTAAGAAAATTCATCTGAAAATGAAGTTCTTCATTTCATTTTGGAATATTTTCTTCTAAAGATATCATGAGACGGATTTTCAAAGGACTTTGAAGATAGAACTGCAGTGTTTCATGCCCATATGATTGAGTCCAGGAAATATTACCTGAGTCTTGGCAGCTGAATTTGAAATGCTGACTTGAAATGTTTTCATTGAAGTTGTACCAACATTAAATAGGACTAGAGAGTTATTTAAGCTGGTTTTAACATTTTCTTATGAATTTCCTCTTAACTGACAGCAAACTCTCATACCTAGGGAGACAAAAACTTAATAGGTGTTAAAAAGTCTTTGGGGAAATTCATGTCTGGAATAAACCAGGAGATTTTTACAGATCCCAAATTGTTTCTAATTAGCAGAAGATTTTTTTTTTTTGATAAATCAGTCACTTAAAAATTAGTATGATTCTAAAAATAAAAGAACAGATTTCTGAGTTACATGTGCTCTGGGCTAGATATTAATCTAATGGAAATAATTTATATTGAAATAATAATTAGATGGTATATACTGTTTCTAAAGCCAAGGGTTAGCTCCTCAATGATTTCTTTTCACAATATGTTGATAGGTAAAATTATGAAAAGGGCTTTCAGAGTTATGACCAAGAATGCATAAATACCTGTGGAGACTTAAAGACTGTATGGTCTTACCATGCTGAAATGCAATTAGGTGTTTACATTTTTAAAGGGTTTTTCACAGACACCCTATAGACACCATAAACTGGAAATAGACTGCCTTCTGAAAACTTGCTCTGAATATATTATCTGTTTTTAAATATATTTTCCCCTAGAAGCTAATTTCCTTGGCCTAAAAGGACTTCGCAGGACTATATGCTTTTCTTGATGTCATGATATTGCTGTAGTTTCCTGTAATGATATTTATTTCCATGCCCAAAGGAATAGTTTATAGCTAACCTTAACTGCATACATATTTTACTTGGCATGGTCTGGGGAAAGGCTCTGACATAGACACTGAGAGCTTTGCTTTCAATTTCTGCCTCAGTTGTTCTCATTGCATATGTGTCTTTGTATATATGTAGATACTCAAATGACTACTGACCCTTCTGTTCCCTGGAGGCACAGTTTTTGTCAAACAAGTTATTTGGGCAAGATAAGTAGTCAATGGAATGCTATTCCATCTTTCTGTCAGTTGCTCTGGAGTTATAAAGGAATCATAAGTTCATAAAATCTAGACTTCCTAGGTTGAACATTAGTTCCCTGCTTTACTCACAGCATGCCCAGAATACCCCTCCACAACCTTTCTACAAATGTACTGCTTACTTATCATGTAAGGACCTCTTACGTGTTGCCTCTTTGATGAAGCTGTGTCTGCTTCCTGCAGCTGGAAGTCTTTCTGCCTCCCCTGCATTCTTGCAGCCTGTGATTTTACCACTTCTTAAGGGGATTCTTGCTTTCTGTATTGTATTATAATGCTTACATTTATAAGCTACGGGTGGTAGACCTTATAGACCTTATCTATAAGGGGTAGACCTTATCATTTTTTTTTTTTTAATGCAGATTGTTTATGCTACGGTTTAGAAGAGGCACATTGCAAAGGTAGCAGGCAAAGTGCTGCTTGGGCTGCCATGAGAATTCAATAGTCTGAGTTATGCCAGTGAATTTCCATGGTCCAATATCTAGGCCTCACCCTGAAGGTTCAGAACTTACCTTGCGTGGGTCATAAAGTAATCAGACTGATTACTTAAAATATATAAGAACTCATGAGAAACTAGTATATAAAATGGGGTGCTCACTTATTAATGTACCATGTGAAATAAAACTGCCATTCAGCCAGTTTAACTGGCACTTTCTTTCCTCATAAACCAGTGGTTCTTTTTTTTTTTTTTTTTTTGAGACGGAGTCTTGCTCTGTCGCCCAGGCTGGGGTGCAGTGGCCGGATCTCAGCTCACTGCAAGCTCCGCCTCCCGGGTTCCCGCCATTCTCCTACCTCAGCCTCCCGAGTAGCTGGGACTACAGGCGCCCGCCAACCCGCCCGGCTAGTTTTTTTGCATTTTTTAGTAGAGATGGGGTTTCACCGTATTAGCCAGGATGGTCTCGATCTCCTGACCTTGTGATCCGCCCGTCTCGGCCTCCCAAAGTGCTGGGATTACAGGCTTGAGCCACCGCGCCCGGCCAAACCAGTGGTTCTTAATTGGAGGCAGTACTGCCTCTTACAGCATGTTTGGGAGGCATGGAGGTTTTCTGTTTGTCAGAATGATTAGGAATGCCTGGGCCTAGGGATGCTACAGTCTTGCAATATGTGGAAACATCCATTTGAAATGCAACAGCCTCCCATTAGAGAAACACTAAATTAAAAATCCATTAGACAAATCAAAATATCATCAAGAGGCCAGTCACAGTGGCTCTTAGAACTACCAGTCAACCCAGGAATCCCATTACTGAATATATACCCAAAGAAAAATAAGTGGTTCTACCAAAAAGACATATGCACTTTATGTTCATCGCAGCACTAATTACAATAGCAAAGAAATGGAATCAACCTAAGTGCCCACTGATAGTGTACTGGATAGAGAAAATGCAATACATATACACCATGGAATACTATGCAGCCATATAAAAGAACAAAATCATGTCCTTTGTCACAATATAGAGACAGTGGGAGACCATTATCCTAAGCAAACTAACACAGAAATAGAAAACCAAACACCACATGTTCTTATTAGCGGGAGCTAAACATTGAGCACACGTGGACATAGAATGGGAACAACAGACGCTGGGAACTACTAGAGTCAGGAGGGTGGGGAGGGGGTGTGAGCTGAAAAACTACCTATTGGGTACTATGCTGACTACATGGGTGATGGGGCCATCTGTAGTCCAAACCTCACCATCACACAATATACCCATGTTACAAACCTGAACGTGCACTCTCTGAATCCAAAATAAAGTTGAAATAAAAAAAGAAGACATACAAATGGCCAAAGGTATGTGAAAAGGTGCTCAGTATCACTAATCATCAGAGAAATGCAAATCAAAACCACAATAAGATATCTTCTCACACCTGTTAGAATGGCTACTATGAAAAAGACAAGAGACAACAAGCATTGGCTAGGGTGTGGAAAAAAGGTAACACCTGTACACTGTTGATAGGAATGTAAATTGGTATAGCCATGATGGAAAATAGTATGGTTGTTTAAAAAAAAATTTAAATTAGAACTACCATATAATTCAGCAATCCCACTTCTGGGTATATATTCAAAGAAAATGAAATTAGTATGTTGAAGAACTATCTGCACTCCCATATTCATTAGAGCATTATTCATAATAGCCAAGACATAGAAACAACGTAAGTGTCCATTACTGGATTAACTGATAAAGAAACTAGTAAATACGTACAGTGGAATATTACTCAGCCATAAAAAGAAAGAAATCCTGCCATTTGCAGCAACAAGGATGAACCTGGAATATATTATGTTAAGAGAAATAAACCAGGCACAGAAAGACAAATAGTGTATAATGTCACTTACATGTGAAATCTAAAAAAGTAGAGCTCATAGAAGCAGAGAGTAGAGCTGTGGTTGCTAGGCACTCTGGAGGTGGGGGAAATAAATGGGAAGATGTTGGTTAAAGAGTATAAAATTGCAGTTATAAGATGAACAATTCTGGGGGTCTAATGTACAATCTAGGTGGTGATGAATGCGTTAATGAATTTAATTGTGGTAATTACTACATAATATATACACAAGTCATGTTGTACACCTTGAATATTGAATCCTTATCAATTAAATAATTAAAAATAAAAAATAAAATCAATATCATTTACCTATTAAAAATAAAAAAGAAGTAACATTCCCATCATTTATTAACTTAGATGTGAGTATATATTGCTTCTTTGATTTTTGTCTTTGCCTATTTTCCATTTTTTATATCTTTTTTATTGTGGCAAAATATATATAACATAAAAAATGCTATTTTAATTATTTTTAGGTGTTTAATTCAGTGACATTAAGTACTTTCACACTGTTGTGCAACTATCCACCATCCATCTTCAGAACCATTTCATCATCTCCGACAAACTCTTTACCCATCTAAACAGTACTCCCCATGACCCCCTTCCCAGCACCTGGTAACCATCATTCTACTTTCTGTCTCTATCCATTTGCCTATTCTAGGTACTTCATATAAATGCAATTATGCAAAATTTCTCCTTTTGTGTTCAGTTTATTTCATTTAACATGAAGTTTTCAAGGTTTATCCATGTGGCAGCATGTGTTAGAATTTCATTCCTAGTTAAGGCTGAAAAATATTCTGTGTATACCCCAGTATGTTTATTCATTCTTCTGTCAGTAGACATTTGGGCTGTTTCCACTTTTTGATTATTATGAATAATGCTGCTATGAACATGGATGTACAAATATCTATCTGAGTTCTTGCTTTTAATTCTGGAGTAATCTCTACAAGTGGAATTGTTAAATCATATGGTAATTCTACTTTTAATTTTTTTGAGGACATGTCATGATGTTGATGCTGAATCATTTTACATCCCCACTAGCAGTGCAAAATTCTTCCAATTGCCCT
This sequence comes from Macaca thibetana thibetana, assembly GCF_024542745.1. Classification (NCBI taxonomy): domain Eukaryota; kingdom Metazoa; phylum Chordata; class Mammalia; order Primates; family Cercopithecidae; genus Macaca; species Macaca thibetana. Next base: position 132,500,447 of record NC_065579.1, on the reverse strand, counting down.
TGGAAGAAATTAGAAGAAATTCCCATTTCTTCACAATATCTGTCATTTTTGACCATTCCTTTTGTTCAAACAGTTGTGTCCAGCATCCATTAGCACTATATCCAATAACAGCCACTTAAAAATCTATCCCTCTTTCAGTCTCTGCCATGAGATATTAGTAGGCTCCACTACTAAATGCTGGCATGAAGCATAGGGCCCAGGCTTAAATTAATCCAAGCATTTCATGTCTTCTGGCTATAGTGATTAGTTAGGGATAATTACATGACTCAGTCAAAGTCAGTAAGACTTTTCCTGCGACTTTCTGGAAAATGATTCTCACTCTGTCCTGGAATTGAATATCTGAATATTTAATGTCTAGAGCTGCTGCAGCCATTTTGTGGTAATGAGGATGACACCTGTCTAAGAACTGAGTCAACGTGGTGGATAGAAGAGATGAGTGTGTGTTTATTTTGTCACTTGAAATCAGAAGAGGCCTAATAAACACCACGTGACTGACACATGCAATTACCATTTACTGTGCTGCTAGTTCAGTCATGCTAATAAATAAGATTTAGGTGCACTTTAGCGTTGAGTCTTGAGAAACAGCTTATTTTTATGGCTGATTTTGCATCTAATCTTGCTCATTATGTATGACTTTTAAAGTTCATCTCTAAGATTTTGGTGAGCACCTGGCTGTCTCTTCTGTCTACAGTTTTTTAGTGGTCTATTTAACTTTGTAATGTTTTATAAGACTTTTCATGGCAGATTTGCCCTCTTGATTATTTCTGCTTTAGCTAATATCAAAATGAGGTTGCGCTGCTGGATAACCTGGCTGCTATTATCCACCACCCATTTCTTCCTTCAAAATATTCTAGGTGATTGGGGTGGTGCAGGGCTGAGGGCGGGAGGTAGGGAATGAGAGTACAGTTAAACATTAGCTTTAAAACCTATTTAATTCTGACAGTCAGAATTCTTATAGTGAGAGAAAACGATTAGAGAACAAAAAACCAAGATTTTAAAACCTAAACAAAATTGTCCAGAGACAGAAACTCAAAATTAATACTAGGCAGACAGGATGAAAACACTAGAAAACTCCATATGGAATTTTGGTAACCAGTTACTAGGCCCAGATTGCATGACTATCAGGTTATTGCATTGCAAGATTAAATGCACTAAAGCTGTAGGTCTTTGCTATCCATCCCAGGCATAAAAGGTTCTGACTCTAATATATGAACTGCCCTCCCCCTCAGTGAATGGGGGAGAGAAAAATCAGGGATTGTTGGCTCTATTGATTTGGATGACACATGTTCTCTGAACCACCTAGGGGGATTCTCTGTGGACTGAATGAAATTCAAAGGTCAGAGAAAAAAAACTGATAAATATAATTGCAATTTCTTTGCAGCACTGTATTTGATGACAAGACATTTGACACAATGACAATTTAATATGTGGAAAAAGAGAGAAAGGCCAGACATACTGTCCATCTGTAGTAATTGATCTTTTGCAAGTTCCCAATGCGCACTGAGGGACAACTTTCATAAATAGCTTCTTCCTATAACCTAAAGGGAGAAGGTGAAAGACCTTGTTCATTTTGGTGAAGTTTTCTCTTTCTCTCCCGAGGACAGGCTGACATAAGGACATCAAGCAGAGGCATCAGAGGATGCTGGGTGATGTCTAGGCAATCAAGATAAGGTTTCTGAATGGAAACTCAATTTCCCTTAGGTTAGTTTTAAGAAGCTGCAATTATCTTGTGTGACATCTAAATAAATCTCCATTTTGGAAAGGATTACGCATAATTTAGAAAAGTTAATTTGGGAATGAATGATTCAGAAATACTCCATTCCCTGTGTAGTATGAAAACCAAAAAGTGTTCCTAAGAATCGACTTAATTTAGAAAACTTATTTCCTAGATAATTGGCCCTAAACATTTTATCTAGATTCTTAGCATGGTACTTGGCAAATGATGTAGTCACCAAATAATATTTGAATGAATGAATCAATGCATTAATGACTCAATTAATCAATGAATCCCTCTAGGTGATTCAGAGAACATGTGTCATCCAAATCAATAGGCCCAAAAAAGCTTTACTGCTTTCCTCTCCTTTCACTGAGGGGGAAGACACTTTATATGTTGGAGTCAGAACATTTTTGCCTAGGACAGATTGCAAAGACCTAGGTAGGTGTTGAATATATCATTCAATATACTCAAATTCTGGGAGAATTGCAGGCTGGAAATATAAAAGACTTCTCCAGTGTTTAGGAAAGTTGGAAGGCTATAGACTAGAGGAAGACACCGAGGAAGAAGGGACATATACAAAAAAGGCCCCAAAACTGCACCCTGGGTCAGTTTAGAAGTTGTAGAGCGGAGGAGGAATCAATAGACAAACTGAGAAGAAGTGGCCTGGATGGACAAGAAAATAAACCCAGAGGACTATGCGGTCCTGGATGCAAAGTGAAACAAGGCTTTCAGAGGGAGGAGTGATCTACTGCCTGTGTCAAATGCTGCTGAGAAATTGAAGAATGGAAGCTAGTCATTACAATTAACAATCGGGGGGGAGGGAATTAACGTTAACAAAGGTCATTTCGGGGCAGCTGGAAGGAAAGTCTACCGGTTAGGGGAGCTTGGTAGATGATGGTACCATTCATGAAATGGTGGCACATGGTGGAGACATGTTTGAGAGAAGGGCAAGATGTTGAGATCAAATCCAAATATGCTAAGTTTGAGATCAAGCAAGATGCTACATATAGTGGACACAGTTTATGTCGTTTTGAAGTCAAATAATCTACAGACAAATTCCGGTTTTGTCACTTAGTCATCTCTATGTCTATGATTAAGTTAGTTGATGTTGATGAGCTTTAGTTCCTTCAAGTACAAAATGAGCAGAATGACAATGAGCTGGAGTGTTTGGGGGAGATTTAGATAAGGTACAGTATATGTAAAATACCTAGCACATATTACGCACTCACTCAACAAATGCTTGCTGTTGCTATAATCAAGTTGGTGGAGATGCCCAAAATATAGCTACTTGGTAATTCCCATAGTTAGTATTGCAGTTCTAATTAGAATACTAGAGATTTGATGCAATTGATGTGAACTGTAGTAGATTAAACAGCAGTTCTAAAGAAGAAACAGAACTGTTCAAAATTAAGTAATAAATATTTATAGTGAATTGACAAAATCATACAATGCTGTATGATTGAGCCATAAAAAATAAAAATATAGAATGAAAATGTTGTATTTTTCAGTAGGGAATGGTATCTACTATATACTGTCAATCAAAGAGTCAAATAATAAAACAATAAGGTGTTATATAATTTCATTTTTGAGAAAATGCACACAGACCTAAAAATGCATATAACAAAACCTCTACAGTGGTTAGAGATTAGAGCCATATAAAAAGCACTTTCTCATCTAATGAAATCTCACCAGAACACTGCAGGTATTTCTTATTAAGTTCATTTTAAGTACAATAAATTAAGTGACTTGCTCAAGACTACATAGATGGCAAAGCTGTGGCTCTGATTCCATTCCCCAAATCTAGTCCTTTTTATGGTACTGTAGTTACCTCAAGATCCAAGAGAGTCTTAGACTAAGAGTTCAACATACATAGGGAGCTGTGAGTCCAGACAGGTTCCAACTATATCCTAGAAACCATTTCACTAAGGCTTTCAATAAGGCTGCTTTGGGAGAAGGTAGATCTTACGCTCATCCTCTTTCTTTTTCTATTTGTAAGTAGTTCTGCCTTTGTTTCAAAAAGCTCCATACTACAAGGGCAGCAGGACTCTTCACCAGAATTTGGGGCCTCAGGCCAGGGGTAGAAGAATGGTCTCTCTGTGTTGACTGACTTTTAGAACCTTCCTGGCACCTGGGTACAGAGTTGGGAATCACCTAAGTCTTCCTGCAGCTGATGTTCAGTCTGTAAAGTTTCCCTTTAGTTCATCTGTTTTTCTAAAAGTCTTCTAGTGCAGGGATCCATGACACATAGGCTAGTTTGAAGGTTAAAATCCTGGCATTCCAAAACAAAACTTCTTTTTTTAATAGTGCATTGAAGGTAGTCCCTACAGGCAGACATTCCCACATACTATGATTTTTGACACTTGTAAAAAGGAATTTGCAATGAAAATATCACCAGTGAAACTACTGTGGAGAGATGAGCCATCTTTGTTTTTCTGATATACACATATGAATGACTGAAACCTTCCTTGTAGGATCTTTTCATATGAAAAGTTAAAACACTTCTTGGAGTCATGGAGAAGACAGTAAATATCTATATATTACCAATAAGTTTAGACCAATTTTACTTGAACAAAATTTACACAGTAGTCTAGAACAGGGGTCCCCAACCCCCAGGCTGCAGACAGACTGGTACTGGTCTATGGCCTGTTAGGAACCGGGTGGCACAGCAGGAGGTGAGCAGCCTGTGAGCAAGCATCACAGTCTGAGCTCCACCTTCTGTCAGATGAGCAGCAGCATTAGATTCTCATAGGACCCGAAACTTATTGTGAACTGTGCATTCGAGGGATCTAGGTTGCATGCCCCTTATGAGAATCTAATGACTGATAATCTGAGGTGGAACAGTTTTATCCCCAAACAACCTCCTACCCCACACGCCATCTGTGGAAAAATTGTCTTCCACGAAACCAGTTCCTGGTGCCAAAAAGGGGACCACTGGTCTATATGACTTCCCTTTTTGCAAGTAGAGGGCAAATTCATTGTTCATTATTTATTATCAATGATAACAACAAAAGACAATTCTAAGCTTTTCATGGGTTACCTCATATAACCCTTTCTAAGGTCGTTACTATTATTATCACTATTGAACAGGTGGGGAATTAGGTTTCAAGAGATTAAATAACCTGCCCAAAGTGATACAGCTAGTGGAATTCATTCATCACATATGTATTTAATATCCATTATGTGTCAAATACTATGCTAAGTGTGTAAGATATGACAATGATCAAGGCAAACTTATGTTTTCATGAAATGTAAGGTCTAGCATAGGAGACAAATTCTAAAAAGTAATTTGAATTTCAAATGTTATAAAGGATAAGTTCATGGGCTGTGGAAATAGAGATTAGATTATCTTGGGATTCAGGAACGTCTCCATATAGAGTTAAAACCAATTCATCGAAGAATGCTGGGATACCTTTTCATCCTCCACATTCATAAAGCACCGACAAGGGAGCTCAAATGAGAATCTAGGTGAGCGGCCACATGTTGCCTTCTCTATTCTTTCTCAGCTTATGCAAGACCATCTGGGCAATTCGCACTCATTTGGCTGGAAGAGGACCTATTCCAGCATCTTTGGGCTCACATGTCATGCACAGAGGTAAGCAAATAACCTCATCTGGATGTCACTAAGACAGGGATCTGCTACTCATCACAGACAGTGGCAGGCCTAACTGCTGAGCACAAGGTGCTTATATAACAAGCTACTAATGTGTTTGGGGCTTCCCAAACTCATTTGGCAGGTTCAGGCCCATTGTCCAAATCTCCTTCAGCAAGAATCAATGAAGCATAGACATACAATGACTCATTCTCAGAGGATGTAGATGCCAGACAACCTGAGTCTGCACAAAGGCAGCCAAAATGTTTCATACCCCGAATTTCAGCAACTCCCGTGTCAGCACATGCCTGTGGGAATACACAGCATCCCACTCCAGTGCTAGCTACCCTTTGAGGAAACAGAGCTCTCTGGAGGGGGCACATCCATTTTAATTCCAGGAGTCTCTGCAATTCCACATGTTTGACAACTCCATTAGTCATGGATAAGGTACTTAAACAGGTGGGTGACTAGTTAAGTTGGATGCAAACATCTTTGCGAAGCAAAATGTTTCAAATTGCTCCACTTCCTCAAATTGCAGATATTCACGTTCTTAAGTTGTTTTATTCAAATGAGATAAGGTAATTATTTTTAACCACTAAGATAAACACCCAAATGCCATTAAAGAGTTACTTTTCTAAGTTAGATTTAGAGAAAAACATATAAATTAAAGACGATCTATCTGTTTGCCTGTATCAGTTAGGGTTTGGGTATTTTAAGTAACTAAAACAGACCAAAGTCTGTTTCAAACAAAGCAAAGTTAAATTGTGTGAAATGGGGAACTTATTGAAAGGATATGGGTAACTCACAAACTGGAGAAAAAGCAGAACAAATAGGGCTTGGAAAGGACAGCAACCAGTAGTAGCTCTGGGGGTCTAGAGAGTAGAATTTAAGTGGCAGTATTCCCAGGGAGCTGCCATCCAATGACTCTGTTCTGTGTTTTGCCCATAGGAAAATTCTGATTCTTGAAAGAAGGAGAGGGTCTGATTGGCTTTGCCTGTGCCTTCCCATGATTCAGTCCACTGGGTAGAGAAAAGCAGAGCACTTGGCACTGAAAAAAGTAAGGAAGGTTGCAAAGAATGGGAAAAGGCCCTTCCTGAAAGGATCACTAGCGTGCTTCTTTTAGACAAAGAAGCACTAGAAATTGGGCAGAAAAAATAAACTTCATAATATCCATATTCTTTCTGATATCATTTCATCTATGAATCCAGTAGGAATTCAGCTAATTTTCCATCACACTCATTTTAGCTGGCATGACAGGAGCAAGGTCTTTTTTGAATGTGCTTGAGGTCTCTCTGCAAAGACAACATTTCAGCTGAGATACGAGACAAGAAGGAGCTGTTCATTAAGATCAGGGAACAGAGTGTTTCAGTCAGTGGGAAAAGCAAGTGCAAAGGCCCTGAGGCAAAAAAGAGCTAGATGTCACTGAGGAACTGCAAAGCTGGGGTGATTGTAGCTAAGAGAAAGAGCTGGCAAGCAGTAGATGTGGTCAGAGAGATAGTAGGGGCCTGGCTATGTAGGACACTGCAGGATATGGCAAGAGACTATTTGAAGTGAATGGGAAGTCACTGGAGGGGCTGATTAGTTGTCTATTTTTCAGCAAGACAGTATCAATGAGCCTTAGTTTATTTTACCTTTTTAAAAATGGTCTAATACATAACCCCTTTATCAAAGACTCTCAAGAAAAGTTGTGTTTTGGCATTCAGGATTTCGAATATTAAAAAACACTATAGTATATTTATTTCATATAACATCCCAAGAAAAGTGTGGTTTACTATCTCACAACCCAACATATTATTATTTCTGTGATTCAACATGGGGTAAATAAAGACAAAGTCTATCAATAGTCTCAGTTTGGTTTTGCCACCAAATGAGTTTGCTCCAAACCTGCCAGAAATAAACAAATAAATTAATAAGAGAAGAAAAAGACAGAAAAATATTTTTTTGTTTTCAGAGCTTTTTGGATTTCAAAGATACGGATACAGGATTGTAGGCCTGTGCCCGCAGATACAGGTTTTCCTGTGAGTCTAACATGCAATGGAGGGTCAACAAATACTCGTTCACTTTCCTTTCTCTGTTACCACCACCACTTGTCTCTCAGTCACAACACCCAAATTTGTCAAAATTAGTAAGAAGCACTCCTACCCAGGGTTTTTACTATTTTATTTGTTCCACTTTGCATCACAAACGTCAGTTTCTTCCTCTCTCTAGGCTCTGTGGGCTTGAACATATTGTAGGTTTGTAGATCACAGAGCTTGTCAGGTTTATAGTATAATGGGGCCAACCGGGAATGCCACCGCCAACAAAATCCCACAAAGAGAACAAACCTTCCTAGAGTTTCTAGGTCAGAACCTACTCTAACAAAGTGAGCTATGAAAGTGCCTTTATATAGTAACTTGTTTAATTAAGATAACAGATGTTACTATTACACAAGTCCTAGTGAGCCACTATTTAATTGGACACTCATTCACATGGCTTGTGACTGGTAAAAACCAGTTCAAACAACCATTTCCCTAGTATGAGCTTTTTTCTCCCTACAATTAAATTGAATAAACAATGCACCCAGTGAATATTCATTTAATAGAGACAGTTTTAATGGCACAGGAGTTTAATATGAGCAATAACGTTAGAACAGAATAATTTCCTGGCTTAAAAGGCAAGTTTAATTCTCTGTTTTATCTACCAGGCACTAAGTTAGGCTGACAATCAGCTGTGTAGGAAAAATTATACAGAAAACCCTCACTTGGGTGTTGTTAGATGTCTGGTACCTATAATGGAAGAGATAGGGATCTGGCTGTAGCTTTTATACTCAGATTTTAATACAATCTGGGAAGAGGGTTAATTGACAACTTGCCATTCATGTCCGTATGACAGAGCAAACGAAGACAAAAAGAAAAACAAAAAACCAAAAAATAACAAGAGTAGATTGGTACAATCTCTAGGTAAGAGAAAATACAGAGTTTCTACTATTAACCATTCACGGTAAAATAAAAAGAACACTGTACTATTTTCTTATCTTTTTTTTTTTTTTTTTGAGAAAGAGTCTTGCTCTGTTGCCCAGGCTGGAGTGCAGTGGTGCAATCTCGGCTCACTGCAAACTTCTCCTTCCAGGTTCACACCATTCTCCTGCCTTAGCCTCCCAGGTAGCTGGGACTACAGGTGCCCACTACCAAGCCCTGCTAATTCTTTTTTTTTTTTTTAAGTAGAGATGGGGTTTCACCATCTTAGCCAGGATGGTCTCAATCTCCTGACATCATGATCCACCCACCTCGGCCTCCCAAAGTGCTGGGATTACAGGCATGAGCCACCGTGCCCGGCCAGAACACTGTACTATTATAGATGTGAGGAAAGCTTCTTGTCCAGACTTCCACAGGTAGTCTGAGGAATTTCAAACCTTCTTCTCCTTCTGAAATGATCATTGGTAACATAAAGGGACAGAGCTAGGTCTAGACCTACACGCACCATTGCCTACAGGGGGTAGGTAGGTCATAAAAATGAATGAAGCTGGCAAGAAGATTTTCATGACATGCTTTGCCTGTACTTGAAAACACAAGAAAATTTGTTATGGGGCATAAGAAAACATACTCTTTTCCTGTATTTTCTTGAAGTGTGTGGTTTTTTTGACTACATTTTCTTATTTTCACTTTTTGATAGAGAAACAGATGCAAAAAATATTTTATGTTTACTGTAAGAAAAACTACAATGTGAAAAAAATGATAAGCAGCAACTGACACTACATCTTAATGTGGGATACAAGGATTGTATGGCTAACTGAAGATTTCATGTTTTTGCTAAAAGGATAACTCTTCTTAGCTCTGGATAAGTATTGCCATACAGAAATGCAGGCTGGCCGGGGGCAGTGGCTCATACCTGTAATCCCAGCACTTTGGGAGGACAAGGTGGGAGGATTGCTTGAGCCTGGGAGTTTGAGACCAGCCTGGGCAACAAAGGGAGACCTCACTGCTACAAAAAGTTAAGAAATTAGCTGGGCATGGTGGTGTGCACTTGTGGTCCCAGCTACATGGGGGCTAAGAAGGGAGGATTGTTTGAACCCAGGAGTTTGGGATTGCAGTGAGCCATGTCCACGCCACTGTACTCCAGCCTGGGCAACATAGTGAGACTCTGTCTCCAAAAAAAAAAGAAAAAAAAAAAAGAGCAAGCTGTCTGTTGCAGATCCTTCAGTTTTTGAAGAGATGTCCGAAGTCTGGATTACAGGACATGTGCCAAATTATAAATGTTGGAACCTAATTTTAAAAAATTAAACGTGGAGCTAGCTAATATACTGTGCTTGCCAAAGAAAGCTCATTTCAGTGAATCCTTGGTTGGATAATTTTTGGAACCTTCTGGTGGGGTTCTAAATACTCTTCTTGCTAGAAAGCTTTATTGCTTTACAGTGAGACATAATGTTAAATGAGCATATACATGTCAATAGTTAGTTAAGAGACGTGTCATAAATCATCTAACCTCAGTTTTACCATAAATGTAAAACAAAAGTACTGGGGAAACCAATAAATCCCATGGCTTGGAAAGCCATGCATGACAGAATGTTCAGGAGGGATTTTCCAAAGCATCCCCTTGCCTGAGATTCTTATATATCATACACTCCTATTCACCCTCCTTTCTCCCCTTACCTCTCCCCCATCCCCACTTCCTCTGACAATCGGTGTGCAATGAACCATTTTCAACAATGCAGATATGTTGCATCCCCCAGGGATGGCTGAAAAACAGAGTTTTCAACTGGTAGTTGAAACCCACCCATCTGTTTATCTCTAAAGTTTCATTTAGCCCTAAAATCCTAATAATCAGAGATTATATTAGTTACAGGAAAAGATATACATCCTTGAAAGAAGATGAGACTCTCTGGACACTACTCTTACCTAACATGACATGCATCTATAAGTTGTGCAGAACATTTCTGCATTAAAATCTTCTATCTCACTTTTGAAAACTTCCAAATGAATTTGAATGCATAACTACATTGTGATGTATATATAATGGGTTCTATTTTTCTAGCCCTCATTTTTTTTAGGTTTGACACAAATCTATCCTCTAGGCAATGGGTATGTACTAAGTTATGCTAATTAAAGTGTCCTTTTTTCATGCAATTCAAGGCAGAGAAAAGACACTGACTCTCTTGCATAAAAAGTCATAGGGACTAGGCGAAGAGGTGGTTTTATTGATCTGATATAGAAGTTTTTTCATTTTCTTCAGATATGCTTTCCTCCTTTCCTCCCTGTCCCCTCCCTCCCTTCTTTCCTTCCTCAAATGAAGTTATTGACAATCTTTGACAAAAGGTAAGGAAGAGTGGATAAAGGCGGAGATGGGAAGGTGCCCAGACATTTTTAAGAGTCAGAGGGTGGAAAAGGAGAAAGGGAATTCATAAAACGGAGAGTCCCCAAGGCAAAAAATGGGGATACTGTCTAGGTCATATTCCCTGAGTCCGCTTTTTGAAGAGGGGATCGGAAAAAGGAAATGAGGCAGAGGAATCACACTGCGTTCCCTTGCCAAGAAAGAATCAATTACAACTTATGCTTTGAACATCATGAGAAATTCGGACAGATTCCTCTGGGCATCCTGTTGAAGACTAATTGGCTAACATAAGACTTTTTTTTTTTTTTTAAATAATGAGTAGTTCTAAATGTTTCTTTCCATGATAAGGGTGCCATACAGTCATCTCTTATAATTATATGAGAGAGTACTCTACCCAGATTCCCCTCCTTCAGGCCAATGCATTCTACCTCCAACAACTCTGCCCAAGGATATGGGGCAGCTTAAAGCTGTATCGCTCATTGAATTACCCCCTGAAATGGGGAACTGCCTCCACTAAGCTTATACCCCTTATAGGTGATGATCTGAGGCCCATGACTGGCTCATCAGGGATTTAAAGACCACATTCCCTTGCCTCAAGGTAAGACCACTGTGAAGGGCTATCTGAGCTCCAGAGCTCTCAGTGGGACTGGCTGAAGCCCCAGTTGCAACCAAACTGCAGGGCAGTTTCTCTCTCTGTTCAATTCTGCCTTTCTCACTTCCCTGCAGGTGTATCCTCAGAGACACTCCCGTGTAAACCTTCTGTATGCAACCTGTCATCTGAGTTTGTTACAGGACACCCAGTCTACGGCAGTAGCAGTAGCCTTAGACAAGGTTCTGGTAAAGTTCAAGAGAGCATTCATATTATTTTTTACTTCAGTTGCCTCAAATATTTGTTAAATAAAGACAGAGGCTATCATTTGAAATTTGAAATTATTCCTGTTAGTTTTGTTACATTTTGCTTTGCTGTTATTTTGGTAGGTGTTTAATAGAGTCTAGTATTCAAGGAGAGCAAAATGTGTGACATATTAAAAAATAAATACAAAATGGTTCTATGGAGTAGCAGAAATAATAAAAGTTTCACTACCAACATCATGGGGCTCAACTTTGCATGATGGTCAGAACAGAAATGAATGCAGTCACATGGAGGAGAAGCCAGTTCAGGAGTTCTTAGACTACATGCTGCTCTTAGCTTTAAAATTCTACTACTTAGATTTATGTTTTAACTCTGTGCTATTGTGCTCCTGAGAATGAAATGGAAAAAAAAAAATCTATGCTCTAGTTATCTCAAAATGTTGCTGTTAATGTAAAATTTAATAAAGGAGGTGTTATATTTATCTTGGTATTTGAGGGTGTGGAACAAAAACCAAACCAAACAAAGCAACACCAAAAGAAAAAAAAAAACCCTAAAAAACAAAATTCATTTTTTCTCTGAACCATGTCCTTGGCTTGTGACTATGTTTGTTTGAGTGATACAGGTAAAGGTTATTAGAGCTACCGAGGAAAAATTCATCAGTGGATTTTTATTTTATTTTTTACTATGGAACTACAATTCCATTATTATATAATCACATATACAAGTACAAACACCTGTAGGCAAAGTGCATCATATGGGTATCTGTTCCCAGCATCGCAAACACTTCCAAATCAATTGCTAGGGAACTGTTTTTGTGGCCATTATAAATATTACCAGCCGAGGGGGGCAGATCACCAGGTCAGGAGTTTGAGACCAACCTGGCTAACATGTGAAACCCCATCTGTACTATAAACACAAAAATTAGCTGGGTGTGGTGGCATGTGCCTCTAATCCCAGCTACTGGGGAGGCTGAGGCAGGAGAATCGCTTGAACCAGGGAGTCGGAGGTTGCAGTGAGCCGAGATGGCACTACTGCACTCCAGCCTGATAACAGAGCAAGACTCCATCTCAAAAAAAAAAATCTATATCTATATCTATATCTATATCTATACATAAAACCTAGGAGTCTAAAAATAAACAATGTAACAATCTAAATAACATCTGCATCTCTATAACCAAGTATTCACTAATCCACATAAAACACTGGATGTTAAATCAAGAACGAAGATGGTGCAATTGCTAAGAACTTGCTGAGTGTTCCTTCTCATTTGACTGTGCTCTCACTCTTTGCTTCTTCCACACTTGAGGGAACTAGAAGTAAAGCCCTGTTCTCCCTGGGCTAATTGTAGGCTTGAGTTGTTCATGCCATTATCCTATATTGGGATAGCTGGTTTGCTTTTGATTTAGCTATTCAGTTTTAGGTCTAACAGCCTGTGGAAAAATATGTCAGGAAAAACTTGAGACTCCCTGGAGCTTTTACCAAGCCTTCTTCATCGTTGACTCTGTGGAGAGGAATCGGCTGTGAGCTAAATGATTCTCCTATTTGCTGATTGTCCCATGGCACTTGCATCTTTGTACCACCCTAAAGGTGGCATTCTGACGTTTGCCCTCATGATTCTCTTTGCCCTACTGTATAGTATACACCTCGTCTAGATTGGGGACACACAATAGTTGCACTCCCTATTCTTGCCAGCAATTATAATCTTGCATTTTCTTCTAATCTGTCCTTATACAATCATGGTTGTGAAAATTAATCATGGAATTCCTAAAGTAAATAAAGCCTTATATCCACTTAGAGGAAAGCTTTCCGAAGTTTTTGCTCCCTGAAACCCTAGTCCCTTGAAGTATTCTGTGCAGTAAAATTGATTTCTAGATAAATTTGGGAACCACGCTTCTTAAAGATTCTCAATGTAATTAACATATTAAGGATTCTGAGAGAGTCTGCAATACAAAATGTTTAAATTGTACTTCTTATACTTATTTGATTATAGAACACCACTTTATATCCTATACATTACCTCCCACCCCATCTGAAGAACTAGTGTTGGGAAATATTGATGTAGTATTTACAACTGTACCCTTACATCAAGCTTCACCGTTATAAAGCTCTATAGTTGGCCCTACCTCACAGAAGTTAATTTACTAAGGTGTCCTTCATCACCACGTAATTTGCCAAATGTATGAAAATTATAAGGCACATCTGTGAAATCTTGTATCTACTGTAGTAATTGTGTCTCATGAGGAAGATTTTGCTAAGATTTTACTATTGGACAAATCAATTGTTTTTAATCTTATAAACACTATAGCTGTAACTAATTATGTTTCTTTCTTTGATTGGGAAGCAAGACAGACACAACCAGACCTGTGAATTATACTGAAAGTATTTCTATATGCTAATTTTATTGCTGCCATTGTAATTTTTCTACTGACAATTCTCCATTATTTCAACTCACTAAATTACTTTTATCGTTTCTATTGCTTTTATTTTTGAAGAAGAAGTCTCTAGTCCTCGTGAAATGAGGCTGTAAGTTCACTGATTTCTTTCTTCATTTATTGAACACATACTGACTAAAGCCCTGAGTTGTATTCCAGAGCTAGTGCTGGATAAATAGTGGTGAATGAAACCAGGTAGATCCTGTCCTCACACAGTTTACAGGCCAGTTTAGGAAGGCAGATAACAGTAAAGTCAATGAAAATGTAAATATGGAATTACAAATTCAGAAAAATGCAAAGAAGAAATTGAAGAGGAAAGGAGGCACTGATGTTATAGTGAGAAATGTGGTATACATGGCCTCAGACCTGCTGGCACTTACAGTCAGGGAAAGGGAGTTAAAGAAGGAATTAAAGATGTAAGGGAGGGGAAATGAAACAAAACACAAAAATAATACAACAAGGAGCCAGATTATGCCATGCCTTGTAGGTTGTGTTCAACAGCTTAGCTTCTATCTTAAGCATTTGTGATGAGATTTGATTTCCATTTTGTGAGAGACCATTCTGGCTACAGCACAGAGAACAGATTGGAAGGGAATGAGTATAGAAGCAGAGCAACCAGTTGGGGCTACTGCAACAATCTGGGCAAGAAATGAGGGTGGTTGGGCCAGGGCACCAGCAATGCACACAGAAAGAAGGAGATAGATTATATACTTTGGAAGTAGAGTTTTTAAAATTTATTAATGCATAGGATATATGGGGTGATGAAACAGAAATTAGCAGTGATTTCCAGGTTTCAGGCTCAAGCAATCAGAGAGATATGGTGTATAACTGACTAAGGTTCAGAGTGGAGATTGGTGGCAGGAGTGAGTTCCTTCTCAGGGATGTTAAGCCTACATTGCTCAGGGGAGAATCCTGTACTGAAGACACACATTTGAGGGTTGTCAGTACACACATGTTGTTTACAGCCATGGGAGGGGAGGAGATTGCCTAGAGAGAAAGGGAAAGTAGACAGAGCAAAGGAGGCAAAGTGGATGAGGAAGATGCAGATGTGCTGGAAGGAATAATCCAATAGGAAGAGGAGAAGAGGGAGAGTTTGATGATGTAGAGAAAGAGCAGGAATGACTGAAGGAGTGAAAGTCCTTGAGAAAAAGAGAAAAGATAATAGTAATTTTAAATTGCACTATTTTCCTTCTGAGTTGGAACACATTGCGTTCACCTGAAAAACATCTTTCTTGGTATTAAGAGCAGTCAGCCTCATTTTTTCTATAACAATTTTATGCATCCTTTGGAACAAACCACCTTTTTTGGAATAAAACTCTTTAGAGCAAATCAGTATGTGGGAAAGTCAATGCGTGTGGAAGCAACTGAAAATATAAAAAGCTCAATTCAAATGTTATTTCTATCACATTGACCATTAAACATAGTCCAGGCCTCCCTTTTCCTCAAGTGCACAATCACTTCCATGACCATACTTTTAGAAGATGACTGTGACTCTCATTTTATTGAGACTGAGGTCAAAGTTATGTCATACTAAATTCCTCAACTCCCTCTTTCACCCTGAACTTCTCTGAGACTTTACTCATCCTCTCTTCCTACCCACAGAGAAGACAGGTTCCTCCTCATTTCCCACAATAATTGATTTCTAGTCCATTCTCCTGCTCTCTCCTTGAGAATCATCTCCCCTCCATTATATCTTTAACTCCTTCTTCGA
The DNA here is from genome assembly GCF_024542745.1 of Macaca thibetana thibetana. NCBI lineage: Eukaryota > Metazoa > Chordata > Mammalia > Primates > Cercopithecidae > Macaca > Macaca thibetana. The sequence goes on along the minus strand of NC_065579.1, from coordinate 132,484,838 downwards.
CACAGTGTGATTTCCCTCAGGTTATAAATATTCCCCAATCTCCTCCATCCTCATGAGATTCTTGCCACAAATATGTCACTCTTTTGCAGTATATCTAAGTTTCCATTTCCTTACTTAACACCTGCAAAAAGATCCACTGCATCTGGCTGCTTACCATCCAGCCAGTACAGCTTTTGCACTTATCAAAAGTATTTATTTCAAGGTCACTTGTGAATTCATTGTCACCAAATATGTATCATTGGTGGTCTCATCCTGAATGACTTTGTGGCCACACCCGACATTGTTGACCACTGTCCATTCATGATACCTAGAATTTCACAGCAGCCCTATTTTGTGGTTATCTGTTTAGCTTTCTGAAAATTTTTTTCTGTTTCTTTTTCTCTTTCATGCATACTCTGCATAAACCAGAAGAGTCTGTCCACAGCCCTTTTGCTTTTCCCTTTTCTCTCAATGAACCTCGCACACCCTTATTACTTCAAAGGTAACAATCTGGAAAGTCTTGTTTCTCCACCTGACCTGTCTCAGGGACTTTAAACTGTCATGGCCAACTCTGAGCTGCATATGCCCACAAGTAGTGGTGTTCTGTAAATGTTTAACACAGTGGCTCTGGAAAAAATGCCCTCAAAGTGGGCCTATTTCCATGGTGTAAATACTCTCCTGATGGCCAATGTCAAGCTACAAATGTGAACTATCACTGAACAGGGAGCTGGGAACAGATGTGCAGAATCCACTCTTTTGAGCCCTTGCTAGTGGGCTTCAGCACAACAGTGCATAAGCCTTTCAAATTCAACAAACCAACACTGAACTCATCACCTATCTAACGTGGGTAGGCTACTTCCAGAGATTACAAATAGGCATTAAGAAACCATTCTTTCCTTACGGTTGAAGGATTCGGTCCCATCTTTGTTTTATATTTAGCAATTTGGGTAAGTGATCTTGCTTGGAGGAATACATTCCATCAAATAATGCATCTTACACAGAGCTGCTTTCAGCCTTGTTGACTTACTATAATTGATCACTTTTAGGGGCATGGAAGGTTAAAAAATTTATCCTAATGTCATCAATTATTTGTTTTCTTTTAAATTTTAAACTCCTGTTCCATGATATAATCATGTTGTTTCACGTGGGAAGAACAGTTGAATTACAAAATATTACTTATCCTAGGGAGAGCTGTAGGAGGAATGGTGTACATTAACACCCACGCCCATACCCCACCACACACACCTACCCTATTTAATGGAGTCTTTTACCCACCACCTGGATTTCTCATCAGGCAACCTATAATTCTACTATATGTACCCTCTAGGTACCATATGTTGTAATTATATAGAAAGCCAAGTGTTGCTCTAATTAGATCATTTGGCAAAAGGGATTTAGAAACATCATGATGGATATTTACTAGTAGAGATCTAATTAACTCTGGAATATCTGTGATTGAAATATGAAGAGAAAACTCTTTAACGGAAATATAGGGGTCGAACTTAGTATATGATCCCAGACCTTCAATATTTACATGGCATCAATACATCTAAGCAGTCTAGCAGATTTTATTTCTAGAGATGACAAAGTTAGGAGGAACCCAAATTATCTGCCTTGTCTCTACTGAGAAGGCACAAAGCACTGCCTGTCTGGTTTTAATATCCAGTCACATCACTTCAGTTCTAATTGCTCTTAATTACATGCCACTTTGGTTTGAATATTTTCATGATCACTTAACTCCATTTGATGATACAGAGCTATTTTCTCTGAACAAAGGCACGGCTGAGGTAGTTCAAGGACTTAATTTACCTCTTCTCCAAAGGGTTTAGATGTTTCTAACCCAGCCCTGAAATCAGACCATCCTACCATTCTCCCCCTCAGGAAATGATAAAGCTATGGATCTGAACGCTGTCAATTTATTATTGAAAATATGAAATGAGTATCAGGAAAACCTGCTATGCCAGTCCTATGCCAGGGAGGTAATGAAAGTTTTATCTCCCTTTTAAACCTTAGAGAGAAGCATCTAGTGCTTGTTCCTTCCTCAAGCAAACCTGGTAGACATGGATGCAATGAGTGAGACCTGGATTTGAATTCCAGACTTAACATTATCAAGCTTTGCAACCTTAGGTAAGGTAAATAAATTGCTTTCTTCCAGCCTTGGTTTCCTTATCTAAAAGATGGAGTCCCAATAATAGGACTGATCTCATAACATTTTTACGAGGATTAAAAGATATTAAGCAGAGGGCATAGTAAAGACAAAAAACCAAAAAAAAAAAAAAAAAAAAAAACCGCTAGGTATTACTATTATTATTGACAGATGGGGGGTTGAAAGTGCTCATTTTTTAACAGAGATAAAAATGGCCACAAGATACCCATGAAATACAGGACTAGAGCCAAAGTAATAAGTAACCTAAACCCCTAAGGATCCCCAAAGCCTAAAATGTATTCATAAATACATAAGTGATATAACAGGAGATCAAAGTCTCATTTCTACTTAATGGCTAGAGATTCCCAAACTTCTTCACAGTTAAGCTGACTCACAGTGTTTCTGGCACTATTATTTTATATCCATTCATATTATTTTACAGTGTTAATAAACTCTAGTTAAACCTGTAGCTTCTTCCTGTTGATGTTTGTCCTTCCACCTCTTCCATCTAAATGCTGCAGATAGCAACTCCTCCACCTGGCTGGGTCCCTCTCTTACCCTCATTTCTTGTACAGGACTTGCTGCATGTGCATGGGCTCCAGCATGGAGACTTCTCCGTTCCCTGTCTTCCGCTCTCTGTGGAGCATTTTCTTTCACAAAGGCTTAACTCACTTCCTGTTGGAAGCTGATTTTGGAAGACCCTGCCTGACCAAGAGTCTCTTCCCTGTCTGTTCCCTAAGCACTGCTACGGACTCTGTTTGGGCTATATTATGTTAATTTCTGCTTCGCTGGTAGTTTCTAAATTGTTTCATGTGTGTATACAGGGTCACAGTAGCTGAATTTTATAAAACTCTAGAAAGCAAGTCCTGTGATGGCTGTCTTCTCTTTCCTTCTTCAACTGAACTACACCGTTCATAAATATTTATCATCATAAACTTTAAACACCTGTATAAAATAGTCCATGCAAAACCATGGATCCTCAACCAAGGATGGAGATTTCCCATTACTTCAATTTTTTATTGGTTGTTCAGAAATACAGGGAAGATAACCAGGTATCTACTTTTCTCTCCACTGCCACCCTCCCTCACCCTCTATGTCTTCACATTTAAAGCTCCCCTGGGCTCTGATTTCTCCAGGGAATTCAGATTTTGGGGGCATGAAAAGAAGTTCTTCCTGGCAAAAGCTGGGAGACACTGCTCTAGAGGGCAAAGTGAGATAATTTGGACCTCCAACCAAATTTACTTCCCCTTTGCTTTGCATAAGATGGACATGCTGGAAGTGACAATTTAATCAAAAGGTTAAGTCACAAAGAACAAATAAAAGACACAGCAAACAAAAAACAAACAAAAAACCCAAGGTGGGGGAAGATCATGTTACTATGAAGATGTTTTAATACTTCACATTTCCAGAAATGTACCACGAGTTACACCAGAGTTTGGCAAACTTTTTCTGTAAAGGGCCAGAGAGTAAATACGTTAGGTTTCTTGATCTGGGTGGGATCAGTCCCACTTAGTCAATCTTGCCCTTGCAGCATAAAAGCCCCAGCCACAGGCCATTTGTGAATGAATGAGTATGGCTGTGTCCTGTCCAGTAAAACTTTATTTGTGGGCACTGAATTTTGACATTTGCATAATTGTCACAAAATGATATTTTTCTTTTGATTTATTTCTTGCCATTTAAAAATGTAAAATCATTTTCAGTTTGCCAACTGTACAGACACAGGTTGGAGGGTTGGATGTGGCCTGTGGACTGTAGTTTTTCAAGGCCTGGATAAGAGCATTTCAGGCAAGGAGAACAGCAGGTTCTCAGGCTTTGCAGCAAGAGGAAGAAGGCCATTTGAAGAAATGAGAGAAGGTCCATGTGCTCAAGAACTGAGGGTAAAGGTGAGTGAAGTGAGACAGCTGGTAAGATAGCAGGCAGGAGCCTGAGTAGCATACAGAGCCTTTCTGGTCATCTCATAAGACTTAGTGTCTATCCTGAAGTCAATGGGGAGCCACTGCTACATTATCATACCTGAGTGTGCATTAAAATCATATGGGAAACAAGTATTCTGATTCCTGGGTCCCATCTCAGAATTCCTGAGAAAGCATCTTTGAAGAAGGAGAGGAGGACTCTGCTTTCTAAAATATATCTCAGTTGATTTTGCTGCAGTCAGCCTGGCACTGAGCTACAGAGCTAAGTTTGGGAACAACCACCGGATCTTTGCTCTGGGAATGGAGAAACACTGCCTTAGGAAGTCGAAGTGCTTTCCCAGGTGGGTGCATGGTAAGTCACGGCAGATACTACTTGAGTACAGACACTGAACTCAACCAATGGAGGATAGGCAATAACTGAAAAGGAAGTGTGAAGCTCCAAGACAAAATCATTCCCTCACTCTGTCTGTTTCCCAGTGAAATGCAAGCTTCTTGGCTTGCCATGCAATGCTTTTCTCAACTGGATTCTGAGAGATGTCCCAGTTTTATCTCCCCCTGCTCAAACCTTTCTCTCTACTTTCCTTTCAAATACATTTCTTTCCTGCTGCTCCTTGCACCTAAATATCCTACCACTACATTTTCTCCAATCCCCTCCAAGAATCAGATGATTTGGGTTGGTTCATTCATTTCATACAAGAACATTAGTGCTTATTCTACTCTAGGTATAGCACAAGGAGCTGGGGAACCTGTATGCTCCAACACAAATCGCGCTTTTCATCATGGCCCTTTCAACCTCTTAGGGAAAATGAACATTAATTAAATAATCGATAGCTGTAAATATGAAGTTTATAACTATGATAAGATAAAAAGTCTCTGTTAAATCATGGAAGAAATTGTTTTGTTCCTTTTCTATGACACATGTAGAACCTTGATTTAAATTCATTTATGTTGCCTGTTATGGGGAGGGGGAAGTGGGGAGGGATGGCATTGGGAATTATACCTGATGTAAATGACGAGTTGATGGGTGCTGACGAGTTGATGGGTGCAGCACACCAACATGGCACAAGTATACATATGTAACAAACCTGCACGTTGTGCACAGGTACCTAGAACTTAAAGTATAATAATAAAAAAGAAAAAAAAAAAGAATGAGTTCATGTCCTTTGCAAGGACATGGATGAAGCTGGAAACCATCATTCTCAGCAAACTAACACAGGAACAGAAAACTAAACACCACATGTTCTCATTTCTAAGTGGGAGTTGAACAATAAGAACACATGGACACAGGGAGGGGAATATCACACATCAGGGCCTGTCAGGGGTTGGGGGGCTAGGGGAGGGATAGCATTAGGAGAAATACCTAATGTAGATGACGGGTTGATGGGTGCAGCAAACCACCATGGCATGTGTATATCTATGTAACAAACCTGCACATTCTGTACATGTATCCCAGAACTTAAAGTATAATAAAAAAAAATTGGTCATTTAATGTAAAAAAAAATTAGTTTATGTTGATAATCTCAAATACATCTTATACCAGGGAGAAACATGACAGATATTCATTAAACTGAATTTCTCAAAGGTGTGATGTGGTAAGTTTCATCTTGTAGAAGATTTGGGTGAGGGCTGGTTCCAATGAAATCATTTAAGAGGTTGGTTGAATCGCTGTAAACTTTACACAAGAGACAATGAGGGCTGAAAACCAGGGGAGTGGCAAAAGACTTACTTGCAAGGAGGGTACTAATATGGGAGACACTTCAAAAGATTTTTTTTTTGAAAATCAAGTGTTACCTTTAGATTGGACACTTTTTAAAAAGTAGTTTCATATACAAATTCCATTATATATTTTGAGTTGTATAACCACATGTATGTCTTGTGGTATTACTATGCCACAAGACTAGAACAAAGGGTCAGACCCATCTCAGGTAGTCACTGGAGTTAGTCATCATTTTAACCCTGGCCATAAAATAACGTGACACACTATACCAACATAGAAAAGGCTTGTGGCTGAGGGTAAGTTTATGGGGTCTCCCAGAGGACTGGGTCTGTGGATTCTGACAAACATTTTTAAAACGCAAATCTCCCTAAACACTTTTGCAACTGCACTTCAGGAGAGCTTAACACCATAACTGTTTTATCCATGGCTCTAGGAGAGATAAACTGAAGTAATGGAAAGAAGTTCTAGGTCTGAATTTGAAGAGCAGTATAAGCTCTCTTTCGTAACTGCATATGCAAAATTAAAATGATAGTACTACCAATAAGCAGGGCAACAGATTCCAACTAGAGCAATGATGCTCATGTTGCTTTGATGTTGTTTTGCCTCCAAGGCAGGATTTCCATTATTATGGAGATGAACTGCCTCTAATTATTGCAATAACATAATTGTTCCCCAGGGCAGAATTCCTAATAACAGAGCTGTATAGCTCTGCAGCAACTGTAAGAGATATCCTGAGGGCAGGTTTCTCATTAAGAGCACGTATATAGACACTGCCTCCAGAAGAGAAACAGAATGCCTGAAGCAATAAACTTTCCTTTCCACACTAGGATTCCACAGGCCTTCTGGGCAAATACCTGCCATCACATTTGCTTTGCCTCCCAGACTGCCAGTGTTGTCTTCTGACCTGGGTTTCACACCTTGTATGCAACACAGAGTTGTGCAGCCCTGCACTGGGATTTCCTTCCATGTCTTACATGAATTTCAACTCTTCCAAAAACCTTTGGGAAGAGAGGCAAATTAGGGTTATGATCCAATTTCACTTTGGAGGCAGACATCAGTGTCTATAAACAAGACACATGAGCATGAATTTCATTCTTATTTCAGTTGGATATTTTCTTTTGTCTTTTTTTTTTTTTTTTTTTTTTTTGAGACGGAGTCTTGCTCTGTCGCCCAGGCTGGAGTGCAGTGGCGCGATATCGGCTCACTGCAAGCTCCGCCTTCCAGGTTCACGCCATTCTCCTGCCTCAGCCTCCCGAGTAGCTGGGACTACAGGCGCCCGCCACCATGCCCGGCTAATTTTTTTTTGTAGTTTTTAGTAGAGACGGGGTTTCACCGTGTTAGCCAGGATTGTCTCCATATCCTGACCTCGTGATCCACCTGCCTTGGCCTCCCAAAGTGCCGGGATTATAGGCGTGAGCCACCACGCCCGGCCGACTCAGCTGTGTATTTTCACAGAATTCTAGACTTGATCTTATTACACTATGAGGGTCAGGCAGACCTAAACAGGTATTTCGTTCTGGCAAGATATGCCTAAGAGTATGGATGTTTATACAATTTTATTGTGTCTTCAAAACTAGTCCACAGTGGCCTAAAAGTACTCTGCCCAAGATAATGTTAAGGTTCCTAAATCCAGCAGTCATGCTTGCACCATTATTTTTTTGAAGGTCTTGGAAGCACCAAGTGCTTACTCCTTGTTGCACCTTTCTTCTCCTTTGGCTTCTGTTTGTTACTTTCTGCTAGATGTTCTCCCACCTCTTTGAGTCTCCTCCTTTACACCTCCCAGCAGGCGTGGCTTCTGCTCATTCTTTGAATGTGTCTGTTCCTCAGGGTACCTTCCTTTGAACCATAGATGTTCTCATTCTATAGAACTCTCTCTGGATGAACATATGCACTCCATGACTTCTTATCTACTGATGATGTCTTATCTATGGATCTTTATCTCTACTCCTCAACTCAGATCTGTACTTCCAGTTTCCTATGGGACACTCATACAACACTTATTCTATGCTCGGCAGTGTTCTAGTGTTAAAGAATGGAACAAAACATACACAGAAGGCCCAATAAAAAAGGTCTTTCAGGCCGGGCGCGGTGGCTCACGCCTGTAATCCCAGCTCTCAGGGAGGCAGAGGCGGGAGGATAGCTTGAGCTCAGGAGTTCGAGACCTGCCTGGGTAATATAGCGAGACCCCGTTCTCCACAAAAAGGAAAAAAAAAAAAAAAAAGACAAAAAAAAAAGTCTTTCAAAATGGAAGGAGGCAGAAGAGGAGGTCAGAGTGATGGGATGGGGGAAGAACTTGCCTTTACTAGTGTGAAAGAAAATAGAATCTCGGGACTCCAAACTCACTATGCCGAAGAAAAAGTTAAGCTTGGGAACTGAGTCACGCAATACTGCTTTCCTTTTGTTCCCAGGCCGATAGGTGTAATTTCACAACCCTGTATCATAGTCTCACCCATAAGCCAGGTTCCCACAATGATAGAAGGCCACATATCTCCCCAGACGGCCGGCATCATAAATGAAATTCCTTGTGAGCCCCTAAATCTTTCAGGATACACATCCCCTGTATAAACTAGCCCTAAAACCAAATTCCATTGAATCTCACCCTGACAATGTCAATTACCAGCTTATATTCCCAGGGAGAGGAAAAGGACAAAATCAGAAATTATCCCTTGGCTGACCCTGCGACGAATGCATAATGGACTTTTTCCTTGACGCTGTCTTTTCACATGTAAAATGCACATTTACTGAGGCTGATCACAGCCTCGTAAGAATGTAAGCATCTGCCTCCTTTTTTTCCTCTCTTGCTTGTTCTTTCCCTTTTAAATATTGAAAAATCCTCAAACCCCCTTTTGGAAGAGCACCAGTAACAGATACTCCTGTGATATATGTATTTCTCAGCCATGACCTCAGCCCTGGCTAAATAAACCTCTACTGATTGAGACCTGCCTCCCTCACTTTTTCATTAAGCTTTGAAGATGGAGCAAAGGGACCACGAGTCAAGGAATGGAGGTGACTTGTAGAAGCTGGAAACAGATTCTCCTCTAGAGCCTCCAGAATGAATGTATCTCTGCTGAAAGCTTGATTTTAGACCAACGACGCCCATATCAGAATTTTTACCTCCAGAACTATAAGAATATAAATTTGTACTTTTTTATTTTTTATTTATTTATTTTTTGAGACGGAGTCTGGCTCTGTCGCTCAGGCTGGAGCGCAGTGGTGCAATCTCGGCTCACTGCAAGCTCCACCTCCTGGGTTCATGCCATTCTCCTGCCTCAGCCTCCTGAGTAGCTGGGACTACAGGTGCCCACCACCACACCTGGCTAATTTTTTGTACTTTTAGTAAAGACGGGATTTCTCTGTGTTAGCCAGGATGGTCTCTATCTCCTGACCTCGTGATCGGCCTGCTTCAGTCTCCTGAAGTGCTGGGATTACAGGCGTGACTGGCCTAAATTTGTACTGTTTAGCCAAACACACACACACACACACACACACACAGAGGCACATGCAGCACAAATTTCTATTCTCATGGAATTTACAATCCAATGGGTGGAGGGTGGAGAAGATCGATAATAAAGTTAAAAAGTGGGCAAGGTATGGTGGCTTCTACCTGTAATCCTAGCAGTTTGGGAGGCTGAGACAGGAGGTTTGCTTGAGGCCAGGAATTCAAGACCAGCCTGGGCAACATAACAAGACTCTGTCTCTACAAATAATAATAATAAAAAAAATAGCTGGGCATGGTGGCATGTGACTGTGATCCTAGCTTCTCAGGGGGCTGAGGTGGGAGGATCGCTTGAGCCTAGGAGTTCAAGGCTGTAGTGAGCTATAATCTCACCACTGCTGTCCAGCCTGGGCAACGGAGCAAGACCTTGTCTATAAAAAATAATAAATAAATACGTAAACAATTAAAAGTTAATACATAGTATGTGGGATGGTGACAAACACTGTAATATATAAATTAGGAAAAGAAGGTGAGGGTTTTACAATTTTAAGTATGTTACTGGGAAAAGGTGTCTGTGAGCAGGTGACATTTGAATGGGAATCCCCATTTGAACGACATTACCACTTGCAGGCACCTCACGTTCAACATGCTAATAATAACTTCTTTATTTGCCCCTTCTCAGTCTTGCTCCTTCTCTGTTTACTACTATGGCAAATGGCACTGCCATTCACCAGCTCCTCAATGTGGGATCCTAGGAGTCATTTCCCTTTTTTCCCCCGCTTTTTTTCAATCCTTCTACTTACTAGGTCACTAAGTGTTTTCAATTCTACCCTTTAATAGGCTGTATATCACGCTTCTCTCTTTCACTCTCAGAAGACTGACGTGATCCACGTCTTGTGATTTTCTTCCTAGACTACCACCTGGAATTGCCCTCTCTGTATCCTCAAACTTCCCCTACCCTGATTCCTTCTGCATGTTACAGGCACAGTAATCTTTCTGTAGCATGCATATGACTGTGCACTCCCTTGCATAAAATCCTTCAATTCTGTCCATGGTCTTCTGATTCAAGTCTAAACTCTACAGACATAAAACACAAGGCCTCCACGATCTATTGCTGCCCTACACTTTCCAGTACTCCTTCTCAATATATCACCTTTATAACATATGCCTCAGGATCGTTGAAAAATTTATATTGATATTGTGCTACTGGGCCTCTGCGCTAGTCTATGAGCACCTTGAGGGCTAGGTTCATGTCTCCTTTTTTTCTCTCTCTCTAGTGCCAAGCAAAGGTAAATACCCAGTGAGTGCTGCATCCATGGAATGAGACTGGAATTGGCTAGATTCACAAAACAGAGTCATGCTGCTGTTCTAAACCCATGCCTGCAACATGCAGGCTGTAGGTCTGAGATTCTTTTTGGAAAAATTCAGTGGCATACCTATATCTGCTTACTATCCATATGCTTGACATAATGTATTAGTCTAATATTTAAAAGCATGGAGGGAAATTCTTAAGCATAAGAATAAGAAGCCTTTATTTACACAACATTAACAAGAGTAACAGTTTACTCATTTATTTGGCTTTGGTGAAAACTAAAATATTTTGTCTCAGTGGGTTTTCCAGACAACTAAACTTTCTTGTCTAAGCACCACATTAATTTTTAAAAATAAACATTGGCAGGGAGTGGTCTTTCTATGATATATCATTCACTTGCTTGCCTTAATCCAAACTCACTGAAGATCATTTTTTCTCTTTAGTATAACAGTAATAATCATCATCCTTTTCTGTGGAGATAAATAAAGCTACTTTTTTCCCCTTATTAAAACTGCTTGGAAATGACCAAAATAGTGAGAGGATGCCAAACAATGCTGTCTGAAGAAATCCGATACAAGGGGGACATTTGGGCTTAGAAAAGAATTGAAAGAAAACATAGGGTAGCCTCCCACTATAGAAAGGGAAGTGAGAGGTGGTGGAGAATAATTTGTCTGTAAAATTCCATAAAGTGAAACCAAAAATGAGTGGAAGTTGCAAGGACATAATCTTCTAACAATTAGCAAGGTCTCCATCATTATTAGTAACCAGGGAAGGATGTGGCCCAGCCATTGTGGGGATCCCTGCCCTGGCATGGAAGATGGGTTCTGTGATTACGGTGGGAATTTGGCATCAGCATCTGTGCAGCATCCATTCCCTCTTCTTCTGGTGATAGCAGCTTGATTTCTTTGGGAAAACTCCTGTCCCATTCTCAGTCCACATGGCTTGAGGCAGGCCTTCCCATGTGGCTCTTAGGACAAGCACATGACTCACGTCTGCCTGATCAGTGGATCGGATCCTCCTTGAGTGTGACTGGTCCAGAGAAGGACACTGACCAAAGCAAGCTTATTTGATTCTATTCAGGAACTCTTGAGATACATTGGAAAAGAGGGTGAGTACGTGGCTCCAGTAGTCACCCTACTAGCAGGAGAGGAGAGCCTTTTGGAAAAGAAGCCAACACGGCCAAAGGTGCAGGTAAGACAGGAAGACAGCGAGACAGAGTCCTGATGATACTGTGTGAGCACCTGAGCCCTGTTATACCTGAAGCTGCAATTCATCCTGGATCTTCTCAAATACATGAGCCAATGAATTCTCTTTTGTCCTTAAGCCAGTTTTGAGTTGTGTTTCTCTTACTTGCAACCATAAGCATCTACCCTGGTTGATACAATGATTGTATAGCTCCTTATAATTCTAGGATTCTAGGTTTTTTATTAATGATTCTACTATTTCTGTATTTTAATGTTTTTGTTTTTAATAGGTCAACTTCAGTCTTACCTGTCCTCAAAGTACCCTCCATCTAAAAACTAAAAGTAAATAAAATAATCAACCTTATTCAATTAGTAGGCTTAATTCCTCAATTCATCCAAATGATTCCAACTGCATTCATGGTGACTAGAGATCTCTCCTGAGGACTAAAGCTCTTGAGCTGTGTGACAGGTCTTCCCTGTTTTAAATGCCTGATATCGCCTACACTGATTGCTGGAGACATATACAAGACAATAAGAAATGTTTTACATTTACAGATATTCTGCCTACCCAAGAAGAATGCCATAAAATTACTTGAATTTTCAATCTTTCGTTTAGATGCTTGGATTAACATAGATAAGGCTAGTGTGAATATGCTGCATATTTCCAAAAGAATGGGAAGCCGAAACAAGAACACATTTGAATATTTGAAACACATTTTTAAGATAACGAACATGTTAACGTTAAACCAGTGTTTCTGAATCTATATCCACTTAGCTAACTACAATATCACCATAAGGTTAGATGAGACAAAACCTCTTTAATTTTTAAAATGTTGCTTCTAATACCACTACTGTAAACTCACTTGTAGGCAGTTGATTAATTAAAATTGAAATTAAATGTCAATAAGTAAGAGTTTAGCAAAGTCTTTCAAAACATAGAATCTAGGCAGAACATTAATAAAAGGGTGCTTGATCATAAAGTGTTGTTTCACTGTGTTATGCCAGTATTTTTTACTTAAGGGATTAATAATCTTTTTAATCAAAGGTTAAAGACTTGCCTTGTGATTCCTAAGATTCTAGATCTCAAAAGAGAATTAAGGCTAATGAGGCAGTGCATTAGAAATTATTACTCAATGCTGTATAGTCAAAGAATTTTGTACTTCATGTTGGTCTACCAGGTCAATCCTTTCCTAAAATAGGGGTTCTAAAATTTTTTACTCATCAGTTTCATCTACAATTGCTTTTGCTCACTCATCCACTTCATTTTCCCTCTTCTCTATTGGAAAGAAATGAGAAAAATGGCAGAATCTCTTCTCTGCCAATGAGAAAACAATCGTAGAATCTTTCTCATTGTTCACCCATTTTAGAAATTAAGAAATGTTCCACTTGCTGTGTTTTTCTCCGAAGTTAAAAACCAGTGGCTCATGAAGTAAACTTGGTCTATAAGCACAGTTTGTATTGTACATTCATCAAATAAAAATTAGTTGCTGACATTTAAAAGTTGGAAGCTCAAACAAACGTCTAGATTTCTAGTTTCTTTTGAAGAACAAGAAGATGAGGAGGTACCTGACCTGTGTCTCTATATGGCTGAGCGGCAGGTGTCTCCCTTGGATGGGGCACACACTGAAGTCCCCAGCATTCCCCTATATGCTACACCTGGCCAGTTTTTTAATGCATTTGCATTAACAAAGTCATCATATCTGGTTAATACATTCTGAGTGAGGTGGGAAGGAGGATCAGAACTGTGAGAACACAGCACTCATGTGGAGAGTAAGTGCTAATATTGACAGTCTGGGACTAGCCTGGTCCCAGTGAAGGTGGAGGCAATATATAGCAGTAATTAGGTAATGATGGGGAGTTTCCTCAGTTTAAATATATATATTTTAGTGCAAAATAAATGTGGAAGCATATTTGGACCATATTAGTCAAGTCAGGAATAGATAGAATGAAAACTGGATAAAGACAAGCTTTGTGGTAAGTCAAGTGGTGGAAACAATCAATTAAATTCACTTATATAGAATTCTTGATACTGGAATACTATTTCCCCAAAGGTAATTTAATTAGCTTGTAACAATGGTTAAGCTGTAGCAACGGAAAGCAGTCATTAATACGGTTCAAAATATTAGGTTGTCTCTTTTCTTCCAGGCACATAGTAAGATTATATTTCAATGCTGGGTTGCAGGAACATGTGACTTGTTTTGGCCAATGAAACGTGAGTGAAAGTGCAGTGCTGCACTTCTAAGTTGAGGCTTTAAGAACCCATGCATGTTTGGCTCTTTTCCTTCTGCAATGGCAATGTTCCAGAGCATCTTGGTCCACCAGGCTGGCCTTGGAGAGGAGGAGAGCTACCAGCAAACCACATTAGAAAGAAATTGCCTTTTGTTGTTATAAGCCAGAAACTCGGGGTTGCTTGTTACAGTAGCATAGCTTAGCTTCTCCTGATTGACCTACAACGTTATTATAACTTTATTCCTTCATGATTTGTGACATGTCTAATACTCATATTATTATTGTCTTAATGTCATTTTAAAATTAAAACTTTTAAAGTGTAGCCTTATTCTGAGAAATACATGTGGTACATACTAGTTATATTTCAACTCTATTAAAAGTAAGTACATAAATATTAAAAGTAATCTCATGTGTCACATTTTAAGGAACACTGAATTAAATAAAATAGAAAATGAATCTCAAGTTGAAGATTGCAAAATAAGCAATTATGCTATCGATTTTCAGGTTTGGCTACAAATTTGAATGCCATGTCAACATTCAATGAACTACATTGCTTTCTTGATATACTAGAAATCAGAAAGGGATGCATACTATGAATTTAATACATGTGTTACTCCCTAGTCCATAGCAAGCATTAAAAAATAATATATGTATGAATACACCATTTATAAACCATACCAGGTTTGTTTACAAAAACCATTAAAATGGACAACACTGTCATCATCAGATCTGATTTGTATATGCAAATCCAAAGGTGTACAGGTGTAAAGGGTAGATACACACACAGTTTTATAGGCTTCCTTCTTGCATCCTTGAGTACTTGACCTTTAGCATTAATTAAAATCAATATATATATAGCTGGCAAATCCTATTTTATAGGTGACAAACAGATCCACGCATAATTACCATTTTGCAATAGATTAAGTAGATTACAGAAAAAGGTAGGGGATATTTTACAGGGGTGACAGCCAAGAAAAGGTCTTAGAGACACCTGCCATTTCATGCAAGCTAATGTAAAACCTCAAATAACTCCTATATATTTGCATTGTATATACTACATGCATGCTAAATGTAATTCATGTATAAGAAATATACAGATGAAGAGTTTAGATATTAGAAAGAAAAAGAACCTGTTGTCTCAAAAAGATGTAACTAAAATAAAAATCAAGCATAATAATCTGCTGCATGAAGAATGAGTTTTGAAATTAGAGATAGCCTCAAAAAAGGAGAAACTAACAGGAGACATAATAGCCACTGCCATATAATTGAAGGGTTGTCATAGCAATTAAGACCTGGGCTTATTTACATATGCCAAAGGACTTAGGATGGGGAAAGGTGGGGACAAAAATTTCAGGCTAAAATTAAGGAGGATGTTTCTGACTGTTCATCTTCAGGCAGCTCTGGCAGTCTTCAGCAGGGATCATGTGATCTATCTCTGCAGGGAGTGCTTTGTAGAATTCCCAAATCCAGAAGGACTATAAAGATCAATAACGTACCACTCATCCAAAGCTTCTGTTCTTTTTTTTAACACTTAGTCCAGGAATAGCAGATAGTCACCCCACCTTCCCCTTAGAATTATTAATAACAGACCAACAAATTATTACAGGTTAACCAAATATTGAAAATAATTCAAGACAGTACCTTTCATTTTCTTTTAATATGTCCCTTCCTTTCTTCCAGGTGTAAACAGGTTTTGGAGATGCTTTTGGCTTACACTCAATGACAACTTCGCCTCCCACTTTGACAAGAGTGATTCTTTTCAGGAGTGTTCTTGAAAAATCTGGACCTACAGCTGAAAGACAGTGAAAAAATAATTATTATGCAAGACAGCCTTCCATGAGATAATCCCTCCCTCCCTCCCTCCCTCCCTCCCTCCCTCCCTCCCTTCCTTCCTTCCTTCCCCCCCTTTCTCTCTCTCTCTCTCTCTCTCTCTCTCCCCCCCCCCTTTCTTTCTTTCAGATGGAATCTTGCTCTGTCGCCAGGCTGGAGTGCAGTGGTGCGATCTCGGCTCACTGCAACCTCCACCTCTGGGTTCAAGTGATTCTCCTGCCTTAGCCTCCCGAGGAGCTGGGACTACACGCATGCACCACCATGCCCAGCTAATTTTTGTATTTTAGTAGAGATGGGCTTTCACTATGTTGGCCAGGATGGTCTTGATCTCTTGACCTCATGATCCACCTGCCTTGGCCTCCCAAAGTGCTGGGATTACAGGCATGAGCCACAGCGCCTGACATCTTTTTCTTTCTCTTATACACTTATTGCCACCTTCATCATCAAAGGGAGGAAGCTAATTTTTTTAAAGTATGGAGCACTGTATGTTTTGATGGATTTATTAAACTTTGAGGTATAATTTGTATTTGGTACAGTGTACCATTTGTGTGTGTACAGTTTGATGAATCTGATATACACCACCATGAAGATCAAGACACAGAATATTCTCATCTCCCTGTGGAGGGATTCTTTTAAAGAAAATTATTGTATGTTCAAGTGAATAAACATTTTAAAATTTCAGAAAATTGAAAGAGAAAGAAACAAAATTAGGAACTCCATAAGAATATATTTTTTTAATTGTGTAGGTTAAAGCATTCCCTCTCTGATATGGTCACCACCTCTGCTTTGTCCCATGGTACTCTGTTCATATATATCTCCATCAGAGAACATGCTGAACTCTCTATATTGTCACCTTCTGTAAGCTTCTCCTTAAAAACAAGGCTTTGTTTAGCTTTTCACTGCAAGTACTTGGCTCATTTAGGAGAAGCTGTGACTTGCTTTTGGAGTGTAGGTATTGAGAAAGCTCTATTATATGCTTACCACTAGTGTTCTAAAAAATTCACTCATGCTAACACCAGTAACCTCGTTATATGGAAATACTATTAGAGAATTATTTCTTTCCTAAAACAAAAGACACGTATTTGTATTCTCACAAAAGTAAAATAAAAGACATTTTTTTCCTGGAAAATATCTATTTTCTTCTGAGTTAATTGAATTAATGTGCAAGAAGAGATTTTAGAATGGAAGGATTCATTTCTTGGAATCTTACCATATTTTAAAACCCTGATTCACTGCAGTCTGACCTGGTGGAATTTAATACTTAAGACCATGTTGAATGTAAAATTTAAATATAAACCACAAATTACTTAAAGGAGGACTGGGAGCGTGTGTTAGGTGAATGCGGGGGCTTGGGGGGTAATGAGGGCCAATTTCTTAAAAATTCCTAAATCATAGGCTAATGATTTTTAAAAATGAAAATAAACTTCAGTGGAAGCAAATTAAATCTTGATTACATTCTTTTGTTGTGGAAATACTTTCGGTAACTGCCCAGAAACAAATAAAGATGGAAAGGTTACTTTTTAACGGGGCCATGCAATGTACACCTGGGGCTGGTATTCTCACGGGAAGGTAAAATTTTAAAAATGAATCTTGTAGGCAATTGATATCTCAATCTGTTTACCTCAGATTTATGAGGGAAGTCTATAATTCTGGGAGTAATTCAAAGATAATAATTGCAATTAATAAGTAGAGGGCAAGTACAGATGTACAAATGTTTTTGCTGCAATAAGATAAGATAAATGTATTTCTTGTGTGGTCTGCAAAATCATGTAATAAAAATTGTAGGGTCTATGAAAAAGACAGAGTCAGGACATACCTACTCAATATTTATGTAACGAGAACACTGCAAAAACAATAACCATCCTAGTAATTATCAAGCATAATTAAATATAAACATGATTTAAAAGATAAGTTAAATTCATCATAACTACTACAAAAAATGCAGTGTGTGTATGTGTGTGTGCACATGCATGAGAAGGTGGCTTGATGGAAGAAAGAAGAGTTGAGATTGCTAAGCTATGGAATAAGTGCAAATAGAAAGACTGAGAATTATGCAATAAGCACTGCCATGTAAGAGTACGTGGTCACACTGTGCCAAGAGGAAGAATGTGGCATGAATGGGAATCACGTGCAGTAGGTATTTTCCCTTGGCTAGCTGTGTTAATCTGTGTTTGTGGGCTTTGTGTTTCGTTGCTGCTACTTAGTAAAATACCTGAACAAATCCAGGGTCTATGTTACACTGACATCACTCCCCTACTTACCAATCCCACATAAGCTAAGTCACAGAAAAGTGTTTCAGCAGAGCAAACTCAATGCAAACCCCTGAACTGACACAAAAATGTAAAAAGCAAACAAACAAACAAACAAAAAAACAGTCAGGTATTCTTGAAGTTTTTTTTTTTTTAAGAATATTTTAAAGGAATATTTAAAGGAAATTGAGTTACAAATCTGTATCTCATAAAAATCCCTTCTTAAAACTATATCTTTCTACACACATATATTTTTATCACTTTAGGCAGACATTTTTCATCCATTCAGGAGGAATTCTGCAGTAGCATTTGAAATGAGTTTACATAAATCAAACTGTGCACAACACATGGGCATATTTGTCAAAAAACTATATTTTGCTTTTACAGGATTTATCAGATAGACAGAAACCAGAAACCACACCTTTCAGTTTCAAAAGCATTTGTAATGTACTATTTGTGTGCCATATAATCTTTTGAATATCTTAGAGATAAGACTGGCTCGAACTTCTTTTACTAATTACAATGGAATTAAAAATTCAAGGCCAGGCAGGATGGCTCATGTCTGTAATCCCAGCACTTTGGGAGGGTGATGTGGGCAGATCACGAGGTCAGGAGTTCGAGACCAGCCTGGCCAACATGGTGAAACCCCGTCTCTAGTAAAAATACAAAAATTAGCCAGGCGTGGTGTTGTACGTCTGTACTCCCAGCTAATGGGGAGGCTGAGGCATGAGAATCACTTGAACCTGGGAGGCGGAGGTTGCAGTAAGCCAAGATCATGCCACTGCGCTCCAGCCTGTGGGACAGAGCTAGACTCCATCTCAAAAAAAAAAAAAAAAAAAAAAAAAAAATCAAGTTCTTTTCTTTTGTTTACTCAGTTTACTTAATTAGCTTCTGAAGTTATCGAACCCTGCAAATCTATCAGTTGTAACCATAAACTGCAGTGCTTTTAAGGGAAAAGAGAACCTCATCAGTTTTTGAATACTTGAGCCATTAATCGATTTCTTAACATTCTCCCATTTTGTGACCATCTTTTGCACCTGAGATGCTGTTCAGCTTGTAGGATGATGTTTTTTCCTATTTGTACCCTTTATTCTCATCCCCAAACACTGATCTAAGGCAGGTCTGAAAGAAAAGAGAAAGGGACCTGTTTTATGTGACATTCACAGATAATGACATTTTAAAAGTTATTGGTAAAGTCCCCAAAAGGGCACTATTAGAATCTAACCTTTGCTGGCACTTAAAAAATTAGTGCACATGGAAGGGAAACTTCAGTAGGTTTCCAGTAGCTCGGAAAAGACAAAACCAACTGTCAAATTACCCCTTATGTCTGAGACTAGCTGAGATAGTGGGAGATCCTTATTTGCTATATTTAATATACTTATATGATAATATTTCTCACATGCACTGCTAGAGGGCACCACTCCCTCAGTGTTTGA
Organism: Macaca thibetana thibetana; assembly: GCF_024542745.1. Lineage (NCBI taxonomy): Eukaryota > Metazoa > Chordata > Mammalia > Primates > Cercopithecidae > Macaca > Macaca thibetana. The sequence continues at coordinate 132,465,407 of NC_065579.1, read as the reverse complement.
ATGAGCTGTATTATGGGACCTCTCCCATGTGAGAAATGCAAATTTTTATTATTTATCAATGATCTTTATTACATTATCTATGAGAAGCATGTGGCTGAGAGAAGCCCTCTATGTAATTCACAACTATTTGTTTTTAGTTAATTCAATGACTTCTGGTCATATATCAAGGGTATTTTAAGTGGCCAATAGAACCCCTTAAAAACAAAAGTGTTTTGCCTTAGTGTCATTTCTCAAGAGAAACAGTAGAATGATAACTCCTTAACTAGATAGGCAGTGGCAGTCCTATTTGGGAAATATATGGATGTGATGTCTTACTATATTATTGAAGAAGAAAGGATTATTATGTATGCCAGTTCTATCACAGTCTGTGATAGAAGCATCACTGGGAACACTGCCAGTTGATGGAGAATATTAAGGCCAGCTTTTTTGGAAGTTCAGCATTTCTTATTACTTTAACCTTTGTCTACTCTCTTTAACTATTACCTCATCATTCCCCCAAAACAAGCTTAGAGTGAATGCATTAATTCAACTCTTTTCACTACTGAGGAGAAAATACTGGTATCAGATTATGAGACCCCAAATTTCTTCTGGCCTGTTGGATTGGTATCTAGAAAGAAGGCTACTGGTAGAAGATTTCTTCTTTCTAGGTCCACTGTTTTAGAATGGCTGATTCAAAAATCAGCCCTCTCTGAGGTCAGATGTGGTGGCTCACGCCTGTAATCCCAGCACTTTGGGAGGCCAAGGCGGGAGGATCACTTGAAACCAGGAGTTCAAGACCAGCCTCAGTAACACAGTGAGACTCAGTCTCTACAAAAAATAAAAAAAATTAGTCAGGTGTAGTGGTGCATGCCTGTAGTCCTTGCTTCTTGGAAGGCTGAGGTGAGAGAAGATCACTTGAACTCAGGAGTTCAAGGCTGCAGTGAGCTAGGATTACACCACTACACTGCAGCTTGGGTGACAGTGAGACCCTCTCTCTTAAAAAAAAAAAAAATCAGTGCTCTCTGATTATGAATGATATTAACAAGGAGACTCTCAACACAACTGTGAAGTAGATGATTTTTCCATTTTGATGTTAGCATGATATGTCCCTTCTAATGTCCCTAATATCCATCCTCCTATTGTTTTGGTCTAATTTACGGAATGCCCTGTTTCCTGATGACTCCAATAATGCTTCTTCCATGGGCAGCTCTTGGGTTTATAAACTCCTATTCCTTTGGGCACATTATTATAAAACAAAAAAATTTATAATCACAAGATTGTTTTCAGGATTAAATAAAACAATACATGTATTGAACATAAAGTACTTAGCATAGTATTTGATCCAGATTAAGAATTTCATACCTCCCCTCTCCACTGTTATTTCCACTACTGCACTACCCCAACCACCATTATCACAGACTTTTTTATGTTGAAAAATTTCTTAAGAGTCAGAGAAACACAACATTGTTTGAAAATAGAAAATGTTTATTTTCAAATAATTATAGACCCACAGAAAGTACCAAATACAATACAGAGAGGTCCTGTGCATCCTTCACCCAGTCTCCCCCAATGGTTACATCTTATGTAGATACAGTTAAATATCAAAACAAAGAAACTGATACTTGGTATAATGTGTATATATCACACATGTAGACTGGGCAAAAGCACCAGGAAATTGAGATAGGGAACTATTCTATTGTCACAGGGATCTTCCTCTTCCTTCCCCTTCATAGTCATATCCAGCCTCCTCCTACCTCCCCTCTGTAACTCCTGGAACTGACCTCTTCCCCATTACTACGGTTCAGTCATTCTGAGAATGTTTTAGATACATATGTGTGTGTGAGAGAGTCTGTGTGTGTGTGGTGTGTAATCACACAGTATGTGACCTTTAGGAGTTTTTTGTTCCTTTTTACTGCTGAGTATTACTTGCTGCTTTGGGTAAGAAATATGTCTTCAATATTGGCACTTCGGGCTCTATGATAACTGACAAATACTTTTGAGCACAGGAGCCATTTCAAGATCTCTCATCTTTCTCTGTCAACAAGTAGGATCAGGTGTGGCCTTTTTATTTTTTTTAATAAAAGATTTGAAAAGTCAAAAATTAGTTACATGAACATAGGTGGAAGTTTTTTCTTATTCCCAGAAAAATATTTTAAAGACATTTTAGAACATTATTTCTTATATAAATAATCAACAGGTTGATTAAAAATAATTCTTATATAATGCTTTAAGCAGGGCCTCAGCTGCTAAATTCTCATTAACCTCCTTTGAGCCATCCTATCCCTATAAAGATAGTAAGACAGTCTGCATTTTAAACACTCTGTAACCACATTGGCTTTCTTATATCAGTCCAAATTGGTGATATTTCATTTATATGTCAGTGTCTTACACTCTTACACAAACTCATGCTCTCGGTTAGGCAAGTAGTGTATAGTATGCAATGTCTGCTGAATGAACAGAAGAGAGTCATCAGACTATGACAGTGGGAACCCTAGAATTTCAGTGGTTAGGAAATAGTAGCTCTTGTTATTAGCTATTATTAGAACTAGAATTTCAGTGGTTAGGAAATAGTAGCTCTTGTTATTAGCTATTATTAGAACATCAGTTCCTTGAAGGCAAGAATATGTATCCTGGATCTGTATATCCCTTGGACCTGGCCTGGTGCTTGACACAAAGTTGATATTTAATCAATGAATCTATTGAAGAATTGAGTAAATTTTTAAAAAGCAACAATCTTTTTTTTTTTTTTTTTTCTGAGAGAGAGTCCTGCTCTGTCACCCAGGCTGGAGTGCAGTGGTGTGATCTGCAGCCTCTGCCTCCTGGGTTCAAGCGATTCTCCTGCCTCAGCCTCTTGAGTAGCTGGGACTACAGGTGTGAGCCACTACACCTGGTAATCTTTTTTTTTTTTTTTGTATTTTTAGTGGGGATGGGGTTTCATCATGTTGGCCAGGCTGGTCTTGAACTCCTGACTTCAAGTCATCTTCCTGCTTTGGCCTCCCAAAGTGCTGGGATTATAGGCGTGAGCCACCATGCCCAGCCAAAAAGCAACCATCTTTCTTTTGTCTGACTTCTGGCATAATTCAAGTAAGAGCCTCTTTTCCTTTTGTGTATTATAAAAAATGTTGATATTTAATCAATATCTGATGAATTAATGTACGTTGCAGGAAAGAAGTCAGGGATTCTGTTCAAAACAGGAAATTCCCTTCTCATGAGGCTTTGCCTGGACACCACATCCCTTGCTCCCCTTCATATAGGGTTGTGAATGGCTTCTTCAATTTCCAGTCCTGTGTACAGGACATGACATCCTCCTTGGAGTTGTACCTCAGTCTAATGAAACAAATTATCCAAAAAATACCACATAGGCTGTTTATACTACTAAATCATCTGAACTGGTGTGATAGTAAATGTTTTACAAGTGGCTCTCTAAACAAAAGAAAACAAAAGAAAACACCAAAGAATTTGGTTTGTAGTCCTTGCCAATTTCTGTGGTGTAAATATTCCTACCTTGGCCAATTTCTTTTCTTTTTTTTTTTTTTTTTGAGATGGAGTCTCACTCTGTCACCCAGGCTGGAGTGCAGTGGCCCCATCTCAGCTCACTGCAAGCTCCGCCTTTCGGGTTCACGCCATTCTCCTGCCTCAGCCTCCTGAGTAGCTGGGACTACAGGCGCCCGCCACCTGGCACGGCTAGTTTTTTTTGTATTTTTTAGTAGAGACGGGGTTTCACTGGGTTAGCCAGGATGGTCTCGATCTCGTGACCTTGTGATCCGCCTGTCTCGGCTTCCCAAAGTGCTGGGATTACAGGCTTGAGCCACCGCGCCCGGCCAGCTTGGCCAATTTCAAGCTATCAACATGAAGTCACTGAATGCTGGATTGAGAAGAGATACATAGAATCAGCCCCGGCCACTGAGCTAGCTCTAGCAGGTAACCGCCTTTCCCTGGGTTTCCCACAACATACACACAGGGCAAGTACACCCTGGCAGTTCAGCTTTCCCCAGATTTGGGTCTTGTTCTGCAGAAGCACATGGTCTCCTCTTTCCTCCCCAGTATGCCCAATAGCTGACCCAGCACTGAGAAGGTAAGAACTTCACTTTGAGTTTACTTGCTCAAAGAATGTGTCCCCTGAGGCTTTGTGACACAAGGTATCACAGCAGTTTCATGCACTTCAGTGATACAGGCTCTATTCTAGACATGCAGGCTCACCAGAACCATATTACAATGTAGATGAGCTATGTTTATGTAATGTGGCAGTGACTGGTATTTTGCTTATCATGCTCTTTCAGTAAAGCACCGGAAACAGTTTTGTAGGCAATGAAAGCATATAGTTTGCCTTTGTGCTATGTTCATTTTCATCACATTCAAAAGACTTTACTGAAAGCAACATGCCTTACACTAAGTACAAATGACTTTCTTTAGGAGTCTAGAAGATCCGTGGTCTTCTCATGCTGGAAAAGGAAGAGATAAAATGTTGTTGGTGCCAATGCTCTTCTTCTGTTAAAAAAAATGCCTCACATGACTGATAGAAGTTTTGTTGGGTCATGTTGCACTCTTGGATAATGTAACAAGGGAAGCATGGATTAACTGGACACAGGGTGGTTATACCAACAGAACAGTCCTGTCCTCCTTCCAACCTCTACATAATCTTATGAGTTAGAAAGGTACTCTGCTGTGAAGGCTTAAGATTGGATAGCAAAAGGATCTAGAAAGTGGAGTATAGATCTGTGGCACCTCAAATAAACTCAATTAAACTGACCATAAAAATCACCAGGATAAGCTTGTTAAACGTACACACTCCTGAACTCCATCCACTATGAGAGAGACAGAGACCTACGATTTTACAACTTTCTGCCACTGAAAATGTGATCCCTAGAGCAGAAGCATTGGCATCACCATATGAGCCTTCAAGTTTGAAAAATACTGCTAAATCTTCTATTTTTAAAATTGTGGTAAAAAGCACATAACAAAAAATTTACCATCTTGACCATGTTTAAGTGTACAGTACAGTAGTGTTAACTATATGCACACTTTTGTGCAACTCATTGCTAGAATGTTTTTGTTTTGCAACACTAAAAGTTGATACCCATTACCCAGCTCCCCATTTCCTCCTCCTCTCTCCTAGCCTCTGGTAACAACACAACTTTCTGTTTCTATGAGTTTGACTATGTTAGACATCTCACAAAGTGGAATCATGCAGTATTTGCTTTTTCTGACTGGCTCATTTCATTAGCATAATGTCCTCAAGGTTCATTTATGTTGTAATACATAACAGAAATAAAAGTCCATTGTATGTATATAAACACATTTTCTCTATCCTTTCAACTATCCATGGACATTTAGGTTGCTTCCACCTCCTCGTTATTGTGAATAATACTGCAATTAATATAGGTGTGCAAATTTCTCTTCAGGATGCTGTTTTCAATTATTTTGAATATATACCAAATGTTTGGATTGCCAGGTCATATGGTAATTCTGTTTTTAATTTTCCGACTGTAAGGTGCATGAGTAACATCATGCTTAGCAGTGAAAAATTGAAAGCTTTTTCTCTAAGATCAGAAACAAAGCAAGGATGCCCACTCTCAGCACTTCTATTTAACCTAGTATTGGAAGTCCTAAGCAGAGCAATTAGAGAAAGAATAAATAAGTAAATAAATAAATAAAAGCCATCCAAATTGGAAAGGAAAGAAGCAAAATTTTTCATATAAGGCTTTCATTAGGTTGAGGTACTTTCCTTCTCTACTTTGTTGAGTGTTTTTATCATGAAAATATATTGAAATTAGGGCGGGCACAGTGGCTCACACCTGTAATCCCAGCAATTTGGGAAGCCAAGGCAGGAGGATCACTTGAGGTCAGGAGTTTGAGACCAGCCTGGCCAACATGGTGAAACCCCATCTCTACTAAAAATACAAAAATTAGCCAGGCATGGTGGCGTGCACCTGTAACCCCAGCTACTTGGGAGGCACAGGTGGGAGATACGCTTGAACCTGGGAGGTGGAGGTTGCAGTGAGCCAAAATCACATCACTGTACTGCAGCTTGGGCAACAGAGTGAAGAAAAAAAAAAAAAAAAAAGACATGGTATTGAATTTTGTCAAATGCTTTTTCTTCATCAATTGGAATGATCATGTGGTTCGGGTCCTTCATTCTGCAGTGTATTATATTAATTGATTTTTGTATGTTGAGTCATCTTTGCATTTCAGGTATAATTCCAATTTGACATTGTGTATAATCCTTTTAATGTGCTGCTGAGTTGAGTATGCTAATATTTTGTTGACAATTTTTGGATCAGTATTCATCAGGGTTATGGTCTGTAGTTTTCTTGTGTCCTTGTTTGTTTTTGGTTTTAAGACAATGCTGCGCTAACAGGATGAGTTTAAATGTGGTCCCACTTCTTCAATTCTTTGGAAGGGTTTGGGGAAAACTGGTGTTAATTTTTCTTTAAACATTTGGTAGAATTCTCCAGTGAGGCATCTGGTCCAGGGATTTTCTTTATTGGGAGGTTTAAATTACTGCTTCAATCTCCTTACGAGTTTTAAGTCTATTCACATTTCTATTCCTTCAAGACTCAGTCTTAAGCAGTTGTATGTTTCTAGCAATTCATCTGCTTCTTCTAGATTATCCAATTTTTCAGTGAATGATTATTTATAGTGGTCTTTATACTCCTTTTTATTTTGAATCATCTGTTTTATGTCTCTTCTTTAATTTCTGATTTTATTTACTTGAGTACTCTCTTTTCTCAGTCTACTAAGGGTTTGTCAATCTGGTTGATATTTTTAAAAATCAACTCTTGTTTACACTGATTTTTTTCACTGTTATTTTTCTGTTCTATATTTCCTTTATCTCTGCTCTAATATATATTATTTCGTTACTTCTGTTGATTTTTCAGTTTTTAAAATCTTTTTCTAGTTCCTTGTGGTGCAAAGTTAGGGTGTTGATTTGAGATATTTCTTCTTTTTTAATATAAGCATTTATCATTATTAACCTCCCTCTTATTACTACTTTTGCTGCATCCATAAGTTTTGGTATGTTGTATTTTCATTTCCATTTGTCTCCTGATATTTTTTAAATTACATTGTGACTTCTTCTTTGACCCATTCGTTGCTTAAGAATGAGTTGTTTAATTTTTACGTATTTGTGGATTTCCTGTTTTCCCTCTGCTATCAATTTCTACTTTCATTCCGTTATAGTCAGAGAGGATATTACGTATGATTTCAATTTTCTTAAATCTGTTAAAACTTATTTGTACCCTAACATATGGTCTTTTATGGACACTGTTCCATGTGTGCATGAGTAGATTTCATATTCTGCTGTAGTAGGGAGCAGTGTTCTTTATATGCTTATTAGGTCCAACTGGCCTATAGTGTTGTTCACATCCTCTGCTTCCTTATTTGTCTTTTGTCTGATTGCTCTATCCATGATTGAAAATAGAGTATCAAAGTATCCTACTATTGTGTTGCTATTTCTCTCTTTAGTTCTGTCAATGTTTGCTTCATACACTTGGAAGCTCTAATACTAGGTGCATACATATTTCTAACAGTTACATCTTTCTGATGAATCAGTCCTTTTGTCATTATATAATGTTTTCTTTGTCTCTGTGACAGTTTTTGTCTTAAAGTTTATTTTGTCTGATATTAATACTGTCACCCCTGCTCTCTTTAGGTTCTGGTTTGTGTGGATTATTTTCTTCTATTCTTTCATTTTCAGCTTGTGTGTATCCCTAGATCTAAAGCGTGTCTCTTATAGACAGCATATAGTTAGATCCTGTTTGTTTTTAATCCAATCAGTCAACCTACATCTTTTAATTGGGGCATTTAATCAATTTACATTTAAAATAGAGATAGGGAAGGGCTTACAATTGCCATTTTGTTCAACTGTTTTATGTAGCTTTTGTGTTTACCCTTTCTCATCTTTCTGTCTTCTTTCGTGTCCTTGATTTTTGTTTTTATTTTTATTTATTTAATTTGTTTATTTTTGAGACAGAGTCTCACTCTGTCACCCAGGCTGGAGTACAGTGGTATGCTCTCAGCTCACTGCAGCCTCCACCTCTTGGGTTCAAGTGAGTCTCATACCTCAGCTTCCTAAGTAGCTGGGATTACAGGCATACGCCACTACACCCAGCTAAACTTTGTATTTTTAGTAGACATGGGGTTTCACCATGTTAGCCAGGCTGGTCTTGAACTGCTGGCCTCAAGTGATCTGCCTGTCTCAGCCTCCCAAAGTGCTGGGATTACAGGCATGAGCCACTATACCCAGCTAAACTTTGTATTTTTAGTAGACACGGGGTTTCACCATGTTGGCCAGGCTGGTCTTGAACTCCTGGTCTCAAGTGATCTGCCTGTCTCAGCCTCCCAAAGTGATGTGATTACAGGCATGAGCCACTGCACCCAGCCTTGTGTTTCCTTTATTTTTAAAAATGATTATGTTTTGATTCACTGCTCATTTCTCTTTGTGTATATTATATAGATATTATCTTTGTGGTTACCACTGTAATTATATAGCACATCTTAAAGTTATAATAATCTATTCAAGCTGGCAACAATTTAACTTCAATCATGTATAAAAACTATTTATTTATATGCTCCCCCACTTTGTTACTGGTGACACAAATTACCTCCTTTTATATTGTATAGTTATTAATATAGATTTATAGTTACCTTTTATACTTTTTAAAAAATTCTATACCAGATTTTTATAAAAGTGATTTTTGTACCTACAATATTACAGTATTTTATATTTGTCTGTATGCTTACCTTTATGTAGGAGTTTTACATTTTCATATGGTTTTGTGTTGTTTATCATCCTTTCATTTCAAGTTGAAGGACTCCCTTCAGCATTTCTTAGAGGGTAGATCTGGTGGTGATAAACTCATTCAGCTTTTGTTTATCTGGGAAAGTTTCAATTTCTCCCTCATTTTGGAAGGGCAGTTTGCCAGATATAGTATTCTTGATTGGCAGCTCTTTCTTTCAGCACTTTGAGTAGATCATCCCACTCCCTTTTAGCATGCAGTTTCTGCTGAAAAATCTGCTGATAATCTTATAGATGCACACTTGTTTGTGATGAGTTGCTTTTCTCTTGCTGCTTTCAGGATTTTCTTTTGGTCTCTTGACTTTTGACACTTTGATTATAATGTGTCTCAGTGTAGATCTCTTTGGATTCATCCTAGTTGCAGTTCTTGAGCTTCTAAAATTTGTGAGTCCATTTCCTTGCTCAGACTTGGGAAGTTTTCAGCCATTTTTTCTTCAGATAGGCTCTCTGTCATTTTCTGTCTTTATTCTCTGCAAATTATGTAACACTTATATTGTTGCACTTGATGGTGTCCCATAGACCCTTCAGTTTTCTTCATTATTTTTTCCTTTTTGTTCCTCTGCCTCAATAATTTCTAATGTTCTGTCTTTGAATTGCTGATTATTTTTTTCTGTCTGGTCAAGCCTGTTGTTGAATCTCTCTAGTAAACTGACTACTGTATTCTGAATTCACGTATTGTATTTTTCAGCTCCAGAATTTCTTTGAGTTCATTTTCATCTTTTATCTCTGTTGATACTCTCATTTTGTTCATGCCTCATTTACCTGATTTCCTGTAGTTATCTATCTGCACTGTCTCTTAATTTCTTGAGCATCTTTATGACAGTAATTAGAATTCTTTGGTAATTGATACACCTCTGTTTCTTTAGGGTTGATTTCTGTAAATATAATTTGTTCCTTTGGTTGGGTCATGTCTTCTGGTTTCTATGTGTGCTTTATTATCTTCTGTTGGAATTCTGGCATTTAAAAAATAAGACACTTCTCCTAGTCTCTGCAGTCTGAGAACAATCATCCAGCTGGAGATTCTGCAGATCTCTCAAGCCTTTTCTGGTGATGTGTCTTCGCTGGGCTTTTGTATGTAATCTCCTAATTGAAGACTTGTTGCTTTCTACTCAGGAGCTTCCCTTCGTGTCTTTATCAGATACTGTGGACTTTCTAGTGCTGTAGGAAGCATTAGATTTCCCTCTGTTGGTACTGGACCTCCCCTAGTGTCTGTGGTACAGCCTGATACCAGACCAAGCCATGTTGACATCCTTTGTTCTCATGGGGCCTCCCACATAGCCCAGTTTCTGTCATCACTTAGATTCAGGCAAAACAGAAACCACTCCCTCAGGTAGTACTTCCCCCTCAAAAGTAAAAATATTAGATGTACTTTCCACTCTTTTCTTTCCCTCCTCAGCAAGAAATTAGGAATTGGAAGTTTTCTATTGATACCTCTGTGCTATGCTGAGGGCAGTAGGAGGTCCTCTAGCAAGTGAGTGCCATACATTTTCCTACAGTGCTTTAATGTTATTGGCTTTACACTTGACTGGAGTGCAGAAATCTCTTAATTGGTTTTATTTCTTTCAACGGCAATTGGTCCATTGGGGAATACGGGTCTGGGGCTTCCCGTTTGGCTATCTTGATGACAACACTCCCCACTACCAAATCTTGAATGTCAATCTAATTAATACTCTTTAGATTAGGCTCCCCAAATGCAATCAATTTTGCCAGAAGGTGGTGGAGGGGGAAAAATAGTTACTTCATTTATGTATTCATTCACAAATTCAAAGAACTTGAGGTAGATAATGGTAAAAGACATAAAGTAGTAAATATATTTAAAATATGACTCAATTCAAATGGTGGAAATGTAGAAAACAATCTCACTAGAATTAGTACAACAGAGTTAAATTAGTCCCAGACTGACCAAAGAAAAAAATAACATTATTTCTTTCTGACTGATGAAAAACTTGGCTTCTTTACTAGAAGATGCAAACTTTCTTCTTTTAAGAGAGAAATTCTACATTTTATGAGAAATTTATTGGAAATATCTTTATGTAAAGGACTACAGACTTCAAGATGGATAATCTCTTCACAGCAGTTTTACAGAAGATTCAGAGATTTTGGTTATAGGATTGTATATAAAGTATTAATGCTCAGTGATGCCTTAGGCTGCATTCTAGAGTAATATTTTAAACTGTAACTCACTGATTGCATTTCTTTGGGGGAATTGATGTAAGGGATTATCATAATATGTATCATAATATTTATCAGCTTTCAATGTCTCCCCTCAGTTGGCTTTAATGACCAGAGTCATGCCATGCAGCACTTTAGCTCAATCCTCACATGGCAGTCTGTCAAGACATCCTGTGTGCTTTATTCCTATTCACTCTCTTGTTGAAATGGGGCCTTCAGCCATGGTTGGAATCTCTGGTGCCTGCTCTTTCTCTCATACAGGGGTACTTTGGATTCAGAGTGCTTTTTAATCCAAAATCAGATATTTTGGTAGGGAGACTATGTTCAATTTTTTTAAAACAACAACAAAAGCACTCTGTGGAGGACAGATTTCCCATTTTAGGATAGTGGTTCTCAAAGGGTGGTCTTGGATCAGCAGCATCAGCATCAACATCACTTGTTAGAAATATAAATTCCCAGACCCCTCTCTAGAACTACTGTATCAGAAATTCTCAGGGTAGAGCTCAGCAATCTGTGTATTAACATGTCCTCTAGATTATTTTGATGCATGATAAAGCCTGAGAATCAATATTTTAGGAAAATTCAATGGCTTTTTAAACCTGATCAATTAAAGCAATAATTCTCAAATTCTTTTGTTCTTTGGAGTCACAACTGGGGAGCTTTAAGGAAAAATGCCTGGTTCCTAGGACCAGAGACTGAATTAGTTGATAACGAGTATGGCATGCCATCAGGATATTAAAGAGTTCCCCAGATTATTGCAATCTGCAGAAAAAATGGGAAGCACAGAACTGGGATTTACTGGTGATTTCGTGGCTATCTCTAAGTTTTTGGTATGGATACTAAGAGCAAAACAAACAAACAAACAAAAAACAAACAAACAAAAAAACAAAAATAGCCCAAACTTTCTTATATTGTTATAAACACCTTTAGGTTTGCAAAGGCGTTCACATGTAAGTCTGTCAGTTTTCATAGTAAGATAAGTAATGACATCCTCCTACTACTGGTAAGTATATGCTCAATAACTTGATAAAGATACCAAATTTGATTTTGAGAGCCAAATACACAGCTTCCCTCTTCATGACAACTTAAGTAAAGCTCTTGCCTAGATGACTGCAGTTGGGTAAGAAAAACATTTGTCCTCTCATTAGATGCTGATCACACTCAGCACATTTGATTATTTTGTAATCTGGCTCAACGAGGCAGTTGAGAAATCAGACTTAGATGCAGATGAGCGCTTGTGAAAGTCCCTATGAAATAACTTTTAGTTTAGCCTTAATGTTTTTCTAATTTGGGAGCCAATCATCTGGATAGATGCCAAATTAACTAGATAATTGATCAAGGTTGCACCTCACTTTAATTGGACCATCAATTACTTGATGGTATTTGATTGTCCTGCCAGGGTCAGATGTGTTCCACCACACAGGCCAGGAGAACCCCCAGGATATTGAACCATTAGACATAATTTCCTCAGGGTAGAAGCTACTTCTCCTCCATTATACAGTCCTGGAAAAGTCAAGTCATATTGAAAAGACAACTGGGCAGATACCCACTCATCCTTAGGGATGGCTCCTCCCATTGGAAAATCAATTTTTTTTTTCACAATACTCTCATATATAAGCAAAATCAAAGATGTTTGATCCCTACCACTTCTGCAACCCCACTTAAGGGTAGCTTTGGAAGTGATTAATACGGAGTTTTTATAAAAGCTAGCCTCATTACTTCAAGGTGGAAATGGGTCTGAGGCACAGTTTATGTTCCAGAAATCTCCCTTCTGGATTAGACTTAAGTTAGACTTTACCTAATACTCCATCCTTGTTTGGTTCCTCCTTCTTCCTTATTCTGCTTTTCCTTACAGGTTTTTCCTGGAGAACACTCTTTCAGTGAATTGCAGATACCTGAATGCTTGCCTCAGACTTGCTTTGGAGACCTTAACTATCCTCTATATTTACCCAATGATTTCAAGTTTGGCAATTTAATCAGCAGTCCCCATCACCAATATTATCATCTGAGTGGACGCAAATACTAAACATGGGTAGAACTATTACTTTAGAACAGTTATTTTTTCACCAACAAAATACCTAATTTAGTTATAAATACTTTGTAAGTTATGTATAGAAGATTTAGTTTCCCCATTATTACAAGACTCTATTTACTCTAATTGTAATACACCTTCATGAGTCGGGGAATAATGATTATCACCCAGGGAGTTGTGCAGCACCTCAAGGATGCCTACAGGGGTATATCCCACAAGTGAATCTCATCCATGACTAAGACTAATACAGCAGAAAAGGTCTGGGAACAGTTGCCTTGGGAAATAATAAGCTATCAATTGTAATAGTTCAGTCACAGACAAGGACACTTCCATTTGATGCACTCATAACCAGGCCTACCAATATACTGACCTCAAGATAAAAGTCTCTCTATGGCGTTTGCCCATCCAGTGAGTAAATCACCCAGCACACAGATTAACTATTTAGCAGCTTAAATCCATTAAATACAGACATGTTAATACACATTAAATACCAAGACAGAACACATACAATAAAACCAAGGGAAAAACCTGTTAAATACATGCTTCCTAACCATCTCTTATTCATGACTGTAGGGCTATCACTCAACATTAACAGGAATCTCCTCTATAGCATTGAAGATTCCTGAAATTTAATCAAAACATGGAACCAACATATATATTTTTTCTTTCTTTACAGATTATCAAGAGATATATATATATATTTTTTGAGACAGTCTCACTCTTTTACCCAGGCTGGAGTGCAGTGGTGCAGACTTTGCCTCCCAGGTTCAAGTGATTCTCATGCCTCAGCCTCCCAGGTAGCTGGGACTACAAGTGTGCACCACCATGTCCGGCTAATTTTTGTATTTTTAGTAGAGATGGTTTTTTGCCATGGTGGCCAGGCTGTTCTAGAACTCCTGACCTCAGGTGATCCACCCACCTCGACCTCCCAAAGTGCTGGGATTACATGCGTGAGCCACCACACTCGGCCAAGAGATAATCTTAACAAGAGATTATCTTGTTTCCATTTTGTTTCTTTGTTCAATTCAGCATCCTCATGATTATAACATAGGTAATGACAATTTAGTTATTTGATCCAAAAAAACCAAACTATTACTGCTATATAAGGAACAAAGTGACTGTGGAAAACAATCATATTATAGCTTACCCAAGTTAACCAGTATTAATTTCTGAGTAGTTTTAAATAGTCAGATGTCTTCTCCCTTATTCACTTAAGAGGGACTCTAGTGGTTTATGCACTCAATCCTTAACTGCCCTTCAATTTACCTGAAATACATTACTGGGAATTTTTGGAAGGGAAAATGGGATATTAAATAGGGAACTTCTAAGCTTGTCATTCAAGAATCTCCAAAATTGGTCCTTAATGACTTCTCCATCTTTCTTTTTCTTTTCTTTTTTTTGAGAAGGAGTTTCACTCTTGTTGCCCAGGCTGGAGTGCAATGGCACGATCTTGGCTCACTGCAACCTCTGCCTCCCGGGTTCAAGTGATTCTCCTGCCTCAGCCTGCTGAGTAGCTGGGATTAGAGGCATGCTCCACCATGCCTGGCTAATTTTTGTATTTTTTTAGTAGATACGGGGTCTCGTCATTTTGGCTAGGCTGGGCTTGATCTCCAGACCTCAGGTGATCCGCCTGCCTCCGCCTCCCAAAGTGCTGCGATTACAGGTGTGAGCCATTGCGCCTGGCCACCATCTTTCTTTTTCAAGTTTAAACTTCCCCATATATGCTTTATGTATCTGAATCAAAATTTTTATTTATTATTTTACTTTTTAGATTGACAGATATAATTGTATCTATTACACACAACATGTTTTGAAGTATTTATATACATTGTAGAATGACTAAATCTAGCTAATTAAGATAAATTACCTTATATAGTTTTCATTTTTGTGGTGAAACACTTATCCGCTCCCTCAGCATTTTTTGAGAGTACGATATCTTGTTATTAACTATAATCATCGTGTTATACAATAGAGGGCTTGAATTTATTTGTCCCACCTAACTGAAATGTATTCTTTGAACAACATCTTCCAATCCTCCCCCACCGATTTCCCCAACCCCTGGCAACAACCATTCTACCCTATTTCTTTGAGATAAACTTTTTTAGGTTCTACATATGAGTGACATCATATGATATTTTTCTGCACCTGACTTATTTCACATAGCATGATGTCCTCCGGGTTCATCCCTCTTGTCACAAATGACAGAATTTTCTCCCCTTTTTATGGCTACATAGTATTCTACTGTGTGTGTGTGTGTCTGTGTATATGTGTGTGTGTATGTGTGTGTGTGTGTGTGTGTATATATATATATATATATATGCGCCAAATTTTGTTTGCCCATTCATCCACTGATGAGTCAACAATTTTAAAAAACTTGAAGATTCTCTATGTGCAGGAAACTATCCCAGATATTTTGTATTTTTGAGCCTTTGTTCCAGCCATTTCATTCTGATCTGGAATATTCTTTGTGTTTGTCAAAATCTAAATTGTTCAGAGCTTAGCTTTCCAGCCCAGCCCCTTAGCCAAACTCCCTTTCCTGAATTCCTGCAAGCCTTACATTTTTCCAACTTACTTGGCGTACATAATTTGATGACATACCTTTATCGTTCTCATGTTAAACATGGTTACATAATTTCTCAGGTATTTTCATTTTATCTTCACTGCTCTAGTGCTATGGTCTGAATGTTTGTGTCCCTCCAAAATTCCTATGTTGAAATCCTAACCCCTAAGGTGATGGTACTAAGAGGCAGGACCTTTAAGAGCTGAAGACCTTATGGGGTGAAGCCCTTCATAAGGGTGAAGCACCTTATGAATGGGATTAGTACCCTTATAAAAGAGGCCCAAGAGACCCTAACCCCTTCGACCATGTGAAGACACAGTGAGAGGTTGGCAGTCTGCAACCTAGAAGGGGGCCTTCACCAGAACCCGGCCATGCTGGTACCCTGGTCTCACACTTCCAGCTTCCGAAATATCAGAAATAAACATTTGTTGTCTATAAGCCACCATGTTTATGGTATTTTTGTTATAGCAGCTTCAACACACTAACACTTCTAGTTTGCTGGCTTTGGGAAACTTATGAGCTCAGATCAAAAATTCATTTGTAATTAGACAACTCCAGTTGGAAATGATTTTTAAATAAACTCCTTAATGCAAAAGTTGGAGCAATGATTCCAAGCTAACAGGCCTTGAATCCTGGTACTAGAGGGAGAGAGGGGAGGGCTATGCAAAGAGTGGCTTTAAGTCATTATGCGTATACATATGCATACACATATTTTCTGTTATTTTGGGCTGCGGGTAGGCACTCTAGATAAAAATCATTAAACAGCTTTTCTCACTTTATTGGAGTCATTTGTTTCTATCAAATTTTCTTATTTTAATAAAGGGATCCACAAAACCTTTTTAAATTATATAAAGGGGTCCCTAGATTTATAAATTGGCTAGTGCTCATCTAGTGGGTTTTGAGACACTATGATTCATTTCATTAGGCCACATCTCACTTTTAGCTGCTCTTCCAACTAGCTGACATACAGTAGAATAGAGAACACACTTGTTTTAGAAGAAACTCCTAAGCAATCCTGCCATTGTGAACTGTACTCCAAAAGACTCAGTTCCAAGTACCAATAGTTAGCAAATCTGGGCAGAAGGGAACCATCATACGTGTCCTGGAAGGGGTTGAAAATTATTGTTCCTAATATTTATAGGGTGAGAAGTATGTGTGTTTAGGCTTCCAAGTAGGCCTAGCCAAGTTGATACTTATTCCAAGAACATAAAACCATTACTACGCTGCTTTGAAAAAGGCTCTGTCCCCATGAAATCTCACAATCATTATTTTTGATAGGATTTGGGTCAATGCTAAAGAACTTAGAAGAGCAGTTGTGGAAGTTTTCCTTACTTTTTATTTTTTTACATTGCACAGAATGGAAGTACATTCTACTTGAGAACATTTACTTCTATATGCAAGATTTAGATGCTAGGCACCAATGAATGTTTTTCAGAAGGGAAAGTCAGGACTCTGAAACTGGACAATGTATCAGAGCATGTGAATTATCTCCTTTGTGTGCTGTTTTTCCCTATTCATAATCTTCCATTATGCTCTCACCAAGGCAAATGACTACTTAAAGCCTCTAAAATAGGAGGCAGTTCCCAAACCATTTACATTTGATTTTGTGTTTTAAGTTTCCATTATCATCTCTTCTTTTATAATAATAGACAAACTCAAAATTTTTCTATAGGATAATGCAAGTTGTTGATCTTAACGTTTTTTTTTAACATCCATAGATTCATCTGTTCACTCAACTATGTTTTCAATTGTTTACTGACCTAATCTATTAATCCATTTAATAAAATAATCTCTCAACTTCTTTATACATTTAACACACTCATTCATTCTTACACTCATTCAATATTTATTGAGTGCATACTATGTGCTTCAATATTATATTAAGTCCTGGTAATAAAATGATGAATTGAACCAAATATGATCCTTGACATCACAGGGAGGTTAAAATGCAGTAAATGCAGTGGAAGAAAAATATAGAAAGACCACAAAAAAATGTAAATTGTTAACTGTGGCATCTTTCATAAAGGTGAGGTAAAAGATAGTATAAAAATCTGTAATAGGAATAGTTGACCCAAGCATGATTTTCTGAGGAAGCACCAATGAAGCTAGAAGATGGGAAATGAGAAGGAGCTGCAGAAATGAAAAGGGGAAGGAAAAGTGTTTCAGGCAGAGGATGCACTCACTATGTACCAGTAGCCTGCAGAGGAAGGGAGGATGGTGAATATGCAGAACAGAACGGTCAATGCAGCTGAAGAGGAGGGAGGAAGTGGCACATGATGAAAAATGTAGTTGGAAGAAAGACCATTAATGCGTAGTATGGAAAAATTCAGATGTGGAAGAGCAGGATTTATTCTGTCAGCTATTCAAATAAGCCTTTCCAAACCAAGTCAGCTCTTATTCCCTCCAAGCTCAAGTTTGTACCAAATCAGCAGCAGACTCCAAAAAGCATCTCAAAAACTTTGCTCAATTTAGAAGTGCAGTCAATAGAGGAATAAAAATGAGTGCGGGGGAGGGGGGGCACCCAAGATGGCTGAATAGGAACAGCTCCAGCCTCCAGCTCTCAGCATGAGTGACACAGAAGACGGGTGATTTCTGCATTTTCAACTGAGGTACCAGGTTCATCTCACTGGGTGTGTCGGACAGTCAGTGCTGGTCAGCTGGTGCAGCCCGACCAGCGAGAGCTGAAGCAGGGCAAGGCATCGCCTCACCTGGGAAGCACAAGGGGGAAGGGAATTCCTTTTCCTAGCCAAAGGAAACTGAGACACACAACATCTGGAAAAGCAGGTAACTCCCACCCTAATACTGCACTTTACCAAGGGTCTTAGCAAATGGCACACCAGGAGATTATATCCCACACCTGGCCTGGAGGGTCCACACCCACGGAGCCTCCCTCATTGCTAGCACAGCAGTCTGAGATCTAACTGCAAGGCAGCAGCAACGCTGGGGGAGGGGCGCCCACCATTGCTGAGGCTTAAGTAGGTAAAGCCACAGGGAAGCTCGAATTGGGTGGAGCCCACCGCAGCTCAAGGAGGCCTGCCTGCCTCTGTAGACTCCACCTCTGTGGACAGGGCATAGCTAAACAAAAAGCAGCAGAAACCTCTGTAGATGTAAAAGTCCCTGTCTGACAGCTTTGAAGAGAGCAGTGGTTCTCCCAGCACAGAGGTTGAGATCTGAGAATGGACAGACTGCCTGCTCAAGTGGGTTCCTGAACCCTGAGTAGCCTAACTGGGAGACATCCCCCACTAGGTGCAGACTGACACCTCACACCTCACACGGCAGAGTACACCTCTGAGACGAAGCTTCCAGAGCGAGAATCAGACAGCAACACTCGCTGTTCAGCAATATTCTATCTTCTGCAGCCTCTGCTGCTGATACCCAGGCAAACAGGGTCTGAAGTGGACCTCAAGCAAAATCCAACAGACCTGCAGCTGAGGGTCCTGACTGTTAGAAGGAAAACTAACAAACAGAAAGGACATCCACACGAAAACCCCATCAGTACGTCACCATCATCAAAGACCAAAGGAAGATAAAACCACAAAGATGGGGAAAAAGCAGGGCAGAAAAGCTGGAAATTCAAAAAATCAGAGTGCATCTCCCCTTCCAAAGGAATGCAGCTCATCGCCAGCAGCGGAACAAAGCTGGATGGAGAATGACTTTGACAAGTTGAGAGAAGGCGGCTTCAGTTCATCAAACTTCAGTTCATTCAAAGATGTTCTTTGAAACCAATGAGAACAAAGATACAACATACCAGAATCTCTGGGACACATTTAAAGCAGTGTGTAGAGGAAATGTATAGCACTAAATGCCCACAAGAGAAAGCAGGAAAGATCTAAAATTGACACCCTAACACCACAATTAAAAGAACTAGAGAAGCAAGAGCAAACACATTCAAAAGCTAGCAGAAGGCAAGAAATAACTAAGATCAGAGCAGAACAGAAGGAGATAGAGACACAAAAAACCCTCCAAAAAAATCAACGAATCCAGGAGCTGGTTTTTTGAAAAGATCAACAAAATTGATAGACCGCTAGCAAGACTAATAAAGAAGAAAAGAGAGAAGAATCAAAGAGACGCAATAAAAAAATGATAAAGGGGATATCACCACCGACCCCAAAGAAACACAAACTACCATCAGAGAATACTATAAACACCTCTACGCATATAAACTAGAAAACCTAGAAGAAATGGATAATTTCCTGGACACTTACACTCTGCCAAGACTAAACCAGGAAGAAGTTGAATCCCTGAATAGACCAATAGCAGGCTCTGAAATTGAGGCAATAATTAATAGCCTACCAACCAAAAAAAGTCCAGGACCAGACGGATTCACAGCCGAATTCTACCAGAGGTACAAGGAGGAGGTGGTACCATTCCTTCTGAAACTATTCCAATCAACAGAAAAAGAGGGAATCCTCCCTAACTCATTTTATGAGGCCAACATCATCCTGATACCAAAGCCTGACAGAGATACAACAAAAACAGAGAATTTTAGACCAATATCCCTGATGAACATCGATGCAAAAATCCTCAATAAAATACTGGCAAACCGAATCCAGCAGCACATCAAAAAGCTTATCCACCATGATCAAGTGGGCTTCATCCCTGGGATGCAACATAACATACGCAAGCAATAAACATAATCCAGCATATAAACAGAACCAAAGACAAAAACCACATGATTATCTCAATAGATGCAGAAAAGGCCTTTGACAAAATTCAACAGCCCTTCATGCTAAAAACTCTCAATAAATTCGGTATTGATGGAACGTATCTGAAAATAATAAGAGCTATTTATGACAAACACACAGCCAATATCATACTGAATGGGCAAAAACTGGAAAAATTCCCTTTGAAAACTGGCACAAGACAGAGATGCCCTCTCTCACCACTCCTATGCAACATAATGTTGGAAGTTCTGGCTAGGGCAATCAGGCAAGAGAAAGAAATAAACGGTATTCAGTTAGGAAAAGAAGTCAAATTGTCCCTGTTTGCAGATGACATGATTGTATATTTAGAAAACTCCATCATCTCAGCCCAAAATCTCCTTAAGCTGATAAGCAATTTCAGCAAAGTCTCAGGATACAAAATCAATGTGCAAAAATTACAAGCATTCTTATACACCAGTAACAGACAAACAGAGAGCCAAATCATGAATGAACTCCCATTCAAGATAGCTTCAAAGAGAATCAAATACCTAGGAATCCAACTTACAAGGGATGTAAAGGACCTCTTCAAGGAGAACTACAAACCATTGCTCAGTGAAATAAAAGAGGACACAAACATATGGAAGCACATACCATGCTCATGGAAAGGAAGAATCAATATTGTGAAAATGGCCATACTGCCCAAGGTAATTTATAGATTCAATGTTATCCCCATTAAGCTACCAATGACTTGCTTCACAGAATTGGAAAAAACTGCTTTAAAGTTCATATGGAACCAAAAAAGACCCCGCATTGCCAAGACAATCCTAAGCCAAAAGAACAAATCTGGAGGCATCACGCTACCTGACTTCAAACTATACTACAAGGCTACAGTAACCAAAACAGCATGGTACTGGTACCAAAACAGAGATATAGACCAATGGAACAGAACAGAGCCCTCAGAAAAAATACCACCCATCTACAGCCATCTGATCTTTGACAAAGCTGACAAAAACAAGAAATGCGGAAAGGATTCCCTATTTAATAAATGGTGCTGGGGAAATTGGCTAGCCATAAGTACAAAGCTGAAACTGGATCCTTTCCTTACTCCTTATACGAAAATTAATTCAAAATGGATTAGAGACTTAAATGTTAGACCTAAACCCATAAAAACCCTAGAAGAAAACCTAGGTAATACCATTCAGGACATAGGCATGAGCAAGGACTTCATGTCTAAAACACCAAAAGCAATGGCAACAAAAGCCAAAATTGACAAATGGGATCTAATTAAACTAAAGAGCTTCTGCACAGCAAAAGAAGCTACCATCAGAGTGAACAGGCAACCTACAGAATGGGAGAAAATTTTTGCAATCTACTCATCTGACAAAGGGCTATTATAGAGAACCTACAAAGAACTCAAACAAATTTACAAGAAAAAAACAAACAACCCCATCGAAAAGTGGGCAAAGGATATGAAAAGACATTTCTCAAAAGAAGACATTCATATAGCAAACAGACACATGAAAAAACGCTCATCATCACTCACCATCAGAGAAATGCAAATCAAAACCACAATGAGATACCATCTCACACCAGTTAGAATGGCAATCATTAAAAAAAACAGGAAACAACAGGTGCTGGAGAGGATGTGGAGAAATAGGAACACTTTTACACTGTTGGTGGGACCATAAACTAGTTCAACCATTGTGGAAAACAGTGTGGCGATTCCTCAAGGATCTAGAACTAGAAATACCATTTGACCCAGCCATCCTATTACTGGGGATATACCCAAAGGATTATAAATCATGCTGCTATAAAGACATGTGCACACGTATGTTTATTGTGGCACTATTCACAATAGCAAAGACTTGGAATCAACCCAAATGTCCATCAGTGACAGACTGGATTAAGAAAATGTGGCACATATACACCATGGAATACTATGCAGCCATAAAAAAGCACGAGTTCGTGTCCTTTGTAGGGACATGGATGCAGCTGGAAACCACCATTCTCAGCAAACTATCACAAGAACAGAAAACCAAACACCGCATGTTCTCACTCATAGGTGGGAATTGAAAATGAGATCACTTGGACACAGGCAGGGGAACATCACACACCGGGGCCTATTGTGGGGAAGGGGGAGGGGGGAGGGATAGCATTAGGAGATATACCTAATGTAAATGATGAGTTAATGGGTGCAGCACACCAACATGGCACATGTATACATATGTAACAAACCTGCACATTGTGCACATGTACCCTAGAACTTAAAGTATAATAATAAAAAGAAAAAAGAAAAAGAAATAAAAATGATTGCCAAGGGAAGCATGGTCCCTCTGTAAGCATCAGAGGAGGCTGATTTAGAAAGCGTCCTCTTGTTATTGCTTATAGACTTGCATATTACTTGTTTCTCCAGTAGTATCTTTGGCCTAAAGATTTCTTTACTCCTTTTCTTGGATTGAACATTCATGCTTGGCAAAGAACAAGTTAGTTTAGTGATTTAAAGAGTTTTTACTTTATTTTTTCTTGCCAGTATAAAGACTCACCTATAACACTAAGCTCTGCGTTGGAAAAGATAACTCCATGTTTATTCTCTGCCAAACACTGATACATGCCAGCATCTGAGAGGTTCACTATTGTTATGTTGAGTGTTCCTTGCTCAATTTGAATTCTATCCTGTGAAGGAAAAGAGGAACATAAAAACAATGACCTTCTACAACTGAGACTTTAAGGCAATTTTACCATGTGTAATATCAAGGAAGCTTAATGGGAAGAAAATAGCCATCATATAAGCAATTTACATAACATGATCTATTTATCTGTCAACTAACTTTTCTGGCAGGTCAGATGCTAAATGGAACAACCAGTACATCAGTTGGTAAATGGAATTTAAATTGTAGGATTCTCTTGAGTTCTCAATGATTTAATAGTGGAGCCATTCAGATTAATATCCTCTCTAAACAGAACTTGAAATTTAAAATGCTTTTTAACGTTAAGGATTTGTACTAACCAGAGTTAGGGGGTTTTGGAAATACAACCAAATTTACTGTTTATAGTGTTTAAAACACTCACATTTTGAGCAGGTGATACTTTGAAGGTTAATAGGATTACAATTTTGAATGAAACAGAGGCAACTATTTAATATAGGTTGAGGTTTACTGAAAAATGCAGGTATTAATAGTTTAATATTCCCTTAGTTTATGGTTGTCAGTGGTGTGATTTAAGCTGAAGTCCATCTGGTGGCCAATCTCAAGGAGGCAAAGTTAGTACGTGGCACAGGAGATCTTCCTTGTTTGTCACTCTGAGGATATACAACTTATGTATCAATTTTCATAAGTATCAAAAAGGATCTCTTCCTCTCCAGGAGCTATGCCAGTCTGTATATGTATGTATGTATGTATGTATGTATGTATATATATATACACACACATACATACACACACACACACACACACACACACACACATATATAAAGAGGTACTAGTTTTCTGTTTGCTGCAGGGTTGTGTTAGCTGACTGGACACTTTATTAGACTGTGATTAAATCTAGACATCCATATTCCCTCACATTAAGAAACCAGCCCAATTGTCCCACAGAAATGATAATTACCCATTTTTGAATAAATACAGAAATTGACCTGCCTAGTTTTAAAACTTGCAACTTATATTGGTCTCATCTGAGTTAACTCCTCAGGAGGTTGATCCTCAAGCAAGGGACTCAAACTCACTAGATCATGGCAACCAGAGAGTGAGACACAAGACCCTTCATCTGTCGTGATTGCCTCTGTACCCCCACCTAATTCCTTCCTGTACACAGCTGCATCCCTTCCCCAGCAACATAAACTCCCAATTTTAGTTGGTTGGAGAGATGGATTTGAGACTGCTCTCCCATTCTCTTTGACTAAAGCACCTGACAAAGCCTTATTTCCTGGCAATACTCACTGTCTCAGTGATTGGCTCTCTGCACAGCAAGCAACAGGACCTAGACTAACCCCCTGGCATTTTGGTAACAATTACACAAAGGGAGGAAAATACCAGTACCTAGGTACATATACTCTTGCAATTTGTTTGAGTCTGGCTTTTATAATAGACAGGATCATGGACAAGCTGGAGCCCTTCCAGCAAATGGAGAAGATGCATGAGGCAGGGGGTGGGTTAGACAAAACAGCCCCCTTTCTCTTCCTGTCATGTAAATTCACGTGGGGGCCATTACTCTGAGCAGGCACTCTTTCCTGGGTGGCCTACTAGAAGACTGCCTCTCAATTTGGAGCCTGAGGAAAATGTCAAATTTCAATTAACATTTGAGGTTCAGTAGGAAAATACATAAGGAAAATTAATCAGACACAATTATTCCTCATTCTCAGGGTCCCCCACTCTGCCCCTGCTTCATTCAGATTTCTTTGTCAGAGTGTTTCTCTATTTAGATGGACATCCTGCATTGTGACAATGCCCCTTCTCTTGTAGTGGATCCTGGAATGTATCTTCCTTTGTATCTTAGCACAATTGCATGTTCCAGACCTTTTGCATAACTTTCCCATTATAATCTCACAGATGCTAATCTTTGAAGACCAAAGATCTAGTACAAGAGCTTAATTGAAAGCTGGAGAATTGGATTTAAGTGCACTTTCTATTTATCAATTGCATTCACTCTCACTTTTTCCACTATAATGGTGTTTCATTGTTTATTATTTTAGAAACGATTCACCGTTCTCACGTTTCCACGGCAATGAGGCTATATTAAACATTATAGTCAAGACTAAGACACAATTACCATTAATTTGCTTACCCGAGTTAGCAGAGGTTCACCATTTTTTAGCCACCTGTATGTAGGCTTAGGCCTTCCATTTGCTTTACATTCCCAAAAGACATTTTCTTCCATGGCCACGTGAATATCATTTATTTTTTGAATCCAATTAGGTTGAGCTATAGCCGTTCAAAAAGCAAAGAGAAGGTGTATATTCAGTATATACTCAATCTATTTTTATCATATGCAATCAAAGGGCAAACTACACTTATAATAAAATTCCTTTTTCAGATATTATGCAAATAACAAGACTGGGTAGACATTCAGGGAGATGCCTATACCCTACTCTGAATACCGTTTTTGTGGTTCATATTGTAGTCTTTTAATCCCTAAATGAAAAATGGATAAAACTACCAATAGCATATGGTAAAATTAACTGTCCCTCTCCTGTAAGGATCTATTATTCCTTTTTTCCTGTCAGTAGAGATTATCTTCCCATTACCCGTTCCCGCTTTTAACCAGGCTGGTGTATTCCCAGGCATGCACTACATTTGCAGATGGCTTTGCAGCTAGAGGTAACCATGTAACCAAGTTCATGCCAACTGTATGTGTGTGAAAGTGGTGAGAGCAACTTCTGGGTTACTCACTTAAAGATACTTTCCCTAACCTCTTTTTGCCCCTTCACACTGATTGGAAAAGACTGACAATTGAAATAGCCTTGGGTGCAGACATGGAAGCTACATAGGATGAAAATGCTGATCTGTCAGCCTTGGACCATGAATGTCCCTGTGGAGCAAAGCAGCTCCACACTCACCTGCCATTTTTGAGGAAAATAATGTGAGAGAGAAATAAACTTCTTATCTAAGCTACTTTATTTTGGGGTCTCCTTTGTGAGAATAGCTTAGCTTGTCCCTCACTAATATACTTCACTCCCACATATTGTATAGATACATTTTGATTCCTTTCTCCTTTAAGACTATCATCATTGTTTATTATTGATTTCATATTGATAGAATGTTATCTACAGGAATATGACTCTAGAACCCGAAATCTTTAAATGAATCCTGATTTTTATTAAATCTCCTCAGGAAATCAAGTCCTGCCCACAGTCTAACACAGGAATTCAAAGCAGCACTTACTTCCCACATTGCCCAATGCAATCCATTACCCCTCCCCACCCAAATGATACCATATTTTCTGTACTTCATTGAAGTCACATTTTCTTTCCTTATTTTCAATAGATATAAAGACAATGTTAACTCTATGTTCCATAAAAAGTCTTCATAAATATCAAATCTTGCCTCAAGCACAATTCATGCCATTAAGAATAATGATAAACATATTCAGGTAGAAGACCTTCAGCCCAAAGTCATGCAGAAGATAACCATAGCTGTCATTCTGGAATTTTATGTGTTCACAGGGCATTTCTACAGGGTAATGCCTACCAAAGTAAATCTAATAATCAAAGTTGATATCAGTATTTAATTAGGAGATGCTACTCATTATTCTTAACATCACTTCCAGCTGACTTGACCTCAGTATCTTCATTCAATGTTTCAAATCATACATAATTTATTTCAAAAGGAAACTGCTACTGTTGAGGCCAAGCTGTATATTTTACCTTTTCAATAATAAACAAAACTAGAAAAACACTCAACAAGTCACTTAACCAGCAGAGGTCTCTAGGCCCTTGAATAAATGCTGCTTTTTTCTTTTCTCACCTATAAGCAATTTTATGTTTTTCAATGAACAAAACACAGTTTTACACATCCTCTACTGATGGGATGATGCACTGCTGCATATGAGGGGAGGCCAAAAGGGTCAACTTCAAAAAATTTTAGAACATCAACAAGCATTAACTTGAATGAAGGGTTATAACCTACACCCTTAAAAGAGCTGCAAGTCTTTGCTGTTCTTTATCTTCCTGCTGCTAATGCAAAGGAAGCTAAAAAGGTTCTCTGCTTGGAAAATTTGATGTGTAACCCTGATAGGGCTAATGCAGTTGTATGCCTGATTTCACATTCAACCTGCTGAATATTTACCTCCTACAGAGTCCATGAAAACAAAGCAAACAAGAAAAGCCATAGAAATCTGTGAGGAATATTAACAACGAAGCCAAACTTTTGAAAGAGAGTGAGGAAAAAAATGGAAGGGCAAATGTAACTTATGAAGCAATGTCAAGTTGAAGTTCAAAAAGGAAACATCAAAACCACATGCAGAGACAGAGATTTCAATGTCATAGATTTCCTGTAACACTGGGCTTACTTACTGCTTTCTTTCAAAAATGCAGAAAGCTGGAAGCAAAACCTTGCAATCTCAAGAAGTAGGTGAGGCAGAGAAGGGAGAGACTGGAGAGAATTTTGAAAAGACCTTGCAAAGTTCTAACTACTTAAGCACTTCTGAGGCCTCATTCTGTCTCTTCCCACAGGGTTATGGAAGTCAAGGAATCAGACGAGAATACTCAGTGGTAGTTATTTGTGCTGGCCAAGGTGAAATCAACCAAAAAATTCAGTGTCTGTGAGAGATCACTTGGCACTTTCTTTATTTTTAAAGTAAAATTAATTCATAGAAGACAAATTTGAACTGATATAAACATATTCCTCTCAAAGTGAGTATCTGAACATGGGCCCATGAAGATCAGAAATGAAATATCATATTATATATTGTGACAAAGAGAGATAGTCTTTATCTTAACACGCCAATTGCAAATCTACAGGGCAAAAGCCCATGTAGTAAAGGTTTTCGCTCCTGCTCACTTAGATTGAATGAATTATATCTAAATGTGTGAGTTTTTCATACTAGAATGACTAAAGTCATGTGCTTGATGATAATGACTCATATATCTCCATATTTGCAGGGAGAGGGTTACCTAGTTCAAAGTCCTTAGATAACATAAATCCCAGTTAAGCATATTATAAGATATATCATTAGCTCCTCCCCCTTTTGTGATAATGCATTGGGTACAGGGTATTTATTGCTTAATATCAAGGTTCAGCTACATTTTACAACTCCTTGTCTAAACACAGGTTGAACATCCCTAATCTGAAGACCTAAAATCTGAAATGCTCTATAATTCAAAACTTTTTGAGCGCCACCATGATGCCACAAGTGGAGAATTTCACACTTGATCTCATAAGACTGTTCATAGCAAATACAGTGAAAACTTTGTTTCATACATTAAATTATGCAAAATATTAAGATGTTGCATAAATTACCTTCAGGCTATGTGTTTAAAGTATATATAAAACATAAATAAACTTCATGTTTAGGCTTAGGTCGAAATATTCCAAAATCCTAAAAAATCTAAAATCTGAAACACTTCTGGTCCCAAGCATTTCAGGTAAGGGATACTCAACCTGTATCAACTCAGAGGAAGACCTGAACAGGTTAGTTCAGTACTATTATTTCAGAAGCCATTTCTAAATGTCTTTTTCTTTGTAATATATGCAGACCCCACATATTAAGCAGAATTAAACACATTCACATATTGAAAGAGAACCATCTGTTTTGAACTTCCATATTCTTTCAAGATTTGAAACAAAAGAATTCTTCTAGGACTCCTTAAGTATTGTTCTCAAACTACAAATTCAAATATAAGGTTAAATGGTTGTGCTGGGATTTGACCCTGTGACACAGTTTGTCTCCTGGATAGATAAACAATCTCTTCATTTCAATCTTTTATTCAATAACTGCCAGAAATGACCTAAATCAGCGTTTGTGTATTCCAGCCACCGGAATTGTAGAAGCATCTTATCCAATAATAATTTACATTGCAGGCAGATATAATTTAAACTCAGTGGGTCAAACAATTCTCAGGAGCATTTGGCTCTTCGATTTTCTAAAAACAGAAATTTCTAACTGAAAGAAATGCCAACATATGCCTTAGACCTTAGAAATTTAAAAATCTAAAAGAAAGGATACGATGGCAAACAAACAAACAAACAAACAAAAAACCCCTCTAAATTACTATTACAAAGATGACCTGTAGACAGTCACAGTTATTTCTGGTTGCTCACACAATTTTGGAGAAGATGAATCATCTCCAGGAAATGCAGGAGTTTCACTGACATTGCTTAAGAATTTTAATGATAGTAGACTTTATGAGTTTGGAGATAATTACTTGGCTTTAGTTTACCACCTACCTACATAATGCTTCCCAAATCTTTCTCTCTAGCCTGGGATTCTTACGCAATTGACAGAATCATCAAGAAATTCTCACTTTACTTCAAATTCAGGGTTCCTAGTACTGGCATGAGAAATAGTCATTTTACTATGCTACTTAAGAGAGTCTTCCAGTTTATTATTACAGTCTTTTTACAAACCCCTGACTTCCAGTTAGCAGAAGTCACTGAAAAGAAGGACCAGCTCTACAAGAAATATGCATGTTGGATTTTAGGGCAAGGTCCATCTTTGATGTTTGTTCAGCACTGACAATCTGCACTTCTCTGGCTTCAGACTCTCATCCACTCCCCACACACCAATCAGTCTCCTCACAGGGGTCTTCAAACTCAATTCCATGAAGCTCTGAGGGTTCTTGGAAGGTACTCCCTTCTACATTCACTCAAATTCTCAATATTTAATTCAGAGCAAGGCTTCTTCCTTGCTGCAGCCTTGCTATTTATTAAATATCGAGAATTTCTTGTAAAATTTCATGTTAAAAAAAGTACCTTGAGAATTAAACATACAGATACTTTTTTGATACTTGCTGATATCTTGTATCGTAAGAACAGCTTTAGAAATGCAGTCTGGAGATTGGAAGCTTGTTTTCTCCTTGAATTCATATTAGTTTGAACCTAGTGATGTCTAACACTCCTTTTTATTTTATTTTTATTTATTTATTTTTTTGACACGGAGTCTTGCTCTGTCACCCAGGCTGGAGTGCAGTGGCGTGATCTCGGCTCACTGCAAGCTTCGCCTCCCAGGTTCACACCATTCTTCTGCCTCAGCCTCCCAAGCAGCTGAGACTACAGGTGCCCACCACCGCACCTGGCTAATTTTTTGCGTTTTTAGTAGAGATGGGGTTTCATCACGTTAGCCAGGATGGTTTCCATCTCCTGACCTCGTGATCCACCTGCCTTGGACTCCCAAAGTGCTGGATTACAGGCGTGAGCCACTATGCACGGCCTCTCCTTTTGATTTTAATAAGTGAAACCTTTAGCCTTTAGATTGTCTCTTAAACCAACAGGATTCACAGTTCTCCTAGTTTTTTTTTGTTAATTTGTACTTCATTCACACACTCGTATTTATGGCTTCTTCATCTCTACCTAAGTTAAAACTGACTTGCTTCTGGCAATGGTATGGGAAATGCCATCAGGCCAATCCTTTCACAGATAGCACAGATAGCAATGATAAACTCAAATCAGAATACAAAAAACCAACTATATGAAGATACACTAAAAGGCAACTCAAAGCTGGCATATTTCTATTAATAGGTATTCATCAATACATAAAGCAAACATAACTGTAGGAAGTAATCTGTGTATCAGATAACAAATAAGATTTCTGAATGTGCTCTGCCTCCTGTAAATGCTACAAAAATTAGGAGAACATTATCATTATTTCATATCTTTAGGTTAATATTGAAAGTCTTCTGTCACCTGGCCAGGTGCAGTGGCTCACGCCTGTAATCCCAGCACTTTGGGAGGCCGAGGCAGGTGGATCACTTGAGGTCAGGAGTTTGAAACCAGCCTGGTCAACATGGTAAAACCCCGTCTCTGCTAAAAATACAAAAATTAGCCGGGCATGGTGGTGCCTCTCTGTAGTCCCAGCTACTCAGGAGGCTGAGGCGCGAGAATCACTTGAGCCTGGGAGGCAGAGGTTGCAGTGAGCTGAGATCGTACCACTGTACTCCAGCCTGGGCGACAGAGCGAGACTCTGTCTCAAAAATAAATTAATAAATACGTAAATGAAAATGAAGTCTTCTGCCATCTGGTTTTACATCTCTTACTTTCTGTCCAACTATGCCCAGTGAATCCACAGCTCCTGGTGAATAAGGGTCTTTGTCCTCCACTCCAAGAAGTCAGTTCAGAACTTTATGAATGAGTTATAGAATAAAAAAAACATGTAAATCAGCAATATGTGCATTTTCAAAAAGGCTGTTGGGCCTGATTTACTCAATTATACCCAGATCAATCAAGCTATGACTCTAACCTTACATAGATTAATTTCTCTATATTTCTTTATTTTTATCTTCAAAGCCTCTACCTAATGTTTCCCTGAATCTGCTCTTACTCAGCTGAATCCATCCTCTTCTCTTTCCCTTATACACCTTGAGTTCAGTCTGAAATGCAATCAGTAATGGAAACTACTAATATATGAAATATCTAATCAGCTTCACTTTATACACATCATTTCTAAACCTCATAATATTCAGATTAAGTGGACTTGCACTCATTTTATAGATAAGACCCAGAGACATTAACACCCAGATTCAGAAAGTGGCTCAGTTAGCAATGGTACACAGGCCTGCTTGGCTCCAACATCCATTCTCTCTCCAGAGCCTCTCAAAAAATATCCAACCCTATCGCAAATGACAATGGGAGCATTCTTTTGAATGTATCCTTCTTAAAGTGCAATCTAAGAAGCACTGTAGGTCCCCAAGTTTCCTTAAGGGAGTCCATTATGTCCTCTCTTTCCAATTACACATGTGTCAGACCATATTTTCTTCATATACTTCAATCGAAACAAAATATCATGACAGAATGAATACAGAAGTATATAGGAGAATGCACCTGTATTCTACTAAGACAGACATTAAAGAGATTTGCAATAATATAAACCATGCCACTCTTTTCATTAAATATTTTTGTTTGGAAAAATATAGTCAGTTTTCTTATAGTATGTTAATTATTTCTAATGTATACTGGTTGTATTTTTGCCATTTTAAAGTAAGTTAAGTTCTAAGTTAAATTCTCCATTTAAATTAATAATACGGCATATATGGGTAGATATCGCTCACATAAGCAAAAGCTCTTTGAGCTATCCAATAATTTTTCAGGGTAAAAAGGAGTGCTTAAACCAACAGTTTGAGCACTCCTGCTTAGATATGCAGAGGAGCTTTTAGTTAAATAAATCAACTTAAGCAAAACCTCCTATAAGTAAATTTAAACAATATTCATTGATGAATAAAAAAATGTAACTGCGACATTTTGCCTTCTCTGGGACTACAGAGTGAGACTTGAATTGCATTTCAATATATTGTCCTTGATATGACTCTTTCATGCTTAAAGTTTCTCATTAGGTGAGGACTTTATGCCTCCACTCCTATATTAATTTTCTCTGACTACTATTCACAACATTTCCTCAATGTGTACCCCTTGAAAACTGCAGCAACACACTTTATTGGAACTACCAGATTAAAAAAAGAAAGAAAAAATTGTTGACTTTATCTTAAGTGACACTCATGGGAATTCAGGGTATCAATATCAGTTCTGTCTAGGACAATTAAGCAAACTGTTGCTCTACTGTGAAATTACCTTATCTACTGTGTTCAATTTTTGGTCTCTCTGCCCTTTAAGCCTCTTTGCGGGGCTGAATATTATCTTGTGATCCCATATACATAGCACATCCATGGGGAATTAGTATGCTCTGCTGTAAGATGCTTCAGTATTCATTTATTGATGACCTTAGAGATACTCAAACACCATTTGCAGTGTCATCAAGTCTACAGTTTTGCCTTTAGAGGCAAAAGACTGTAGCACAAAGGGTCTAGACATTTAGTCTTACATGTAATTTGAA